>NW_024573930.1:0-1200000 GCF_900044065.1 Fusarium mangiferae | reverse complement strand
CAAAGGCTGTCTCTGTAGCATTGACAGTAGAAGTCTGAGTAACAGTAGTCGAGTTTGTGACAAAGACAACAGTTGTAGCCGTAGTAGCCTCAGTGGTGAAGTCAGTCTCTGTGGAGGTGAATAGCACCGTAGAGTTAACTGTAGCAGTCTCGGTGCTGGTCTCGACATCTACCTCAGTAGTCGTGAACACGGCTGTGTTGTTAACAGTGTCAGTCTCGGTGCTGGTGACCTCCTCTGTCTCTGTAATGGTAAAGACAGCAGTCGAGTTGACAGTTGCAGTTGTGGTGGCAACGTCCACATCAGTCTCTGTAGACGTGAACACGACCGTTGAGTTGACAGTAGTAAACTCAGTCTCTGTGGCGTTGACAGTTGCGGTACTGGTCGTAGCAACAAGATCCACCTCTGTGGAGGTCACCACAGCCGTTGAGTTAACGGTATTGGTCTCAAACACGGACTCTGTCATTGTAACAGTGTCCGTCGCCGCATCAGTGATATTCTGCGTCGCGGTAGTAGTCACATCTATGGTTGCGGTCGAGACGCTTGCTAAGGTGTTCTGTAAGTAGATGCTCTGTATCTTTCATGGCTCTTTTGCTACTTACCCGGTGGGCAGGGGACTGCAAGGGCAGACTCGGCTGCCAGAAGGCCGAGGCCCACCAGAGTGTTGAAACGCATTGCTTCGAAAGAGCTGTGCCGTGTTGTAGAGCTTCAAAGGAGGTTGATAGAGAAGCAATGATCTCTCAGGGTCAATGAGATTTTATAGAAACATGGTCACTTGATCCTGCGAATAGGACGCCTTGTCCGATTGTGTTGTGAGTTGAGAGCCATGGCGTCTACCTCCCCTCAATAATCGGACCATGTAGAAAAGCTATTGTCCTATCATTTTGAACCCCAGATCTTTTCCCGCCAATTCTTGGCCTTGAATGTGTGTTTGTTGTTGAAAAGATGTTTATGGCGTTCGCGTATTGAGTTGATTTGGCCGAGGACATATTCGATACGGGAAAGAGGCTGATAATACGAATTTTTGAACAACAAAATTGATTGCATCTTATGTTGAGGCCGAACCTTGAGGAAGACTCCATGCGGAGATGTTGAGCATTTAAGGCTCTTGAGGATATGTCATGTCTGGGTGAGATTGGAGACTATAAGAATAATATTTCGATACAGGCACGCGGTTGCCCAATCTGGAATGGAAATGGAGCTTTTGTACTTTAGAGTCTTCCTTCCTTCCTAGGTATGAGGTTTGAGTTTCCTGTGATCGTTGAGTTGAAGGTTGAGGGAAGGTTGAGGTTAGGCGGATGAAAGTGGGACGGCTTCCGGCGTTTACAAACTGAGTCCCCGTTAAGCCCCACCCCGCTCCGGGTCCCGGCTCCGACATTCACAAGTACCACTAACTTACCTTGATAGTGCTTCACAACCCAAACAGTCTTATATAAGCATAACTATTTCGTTAATAGGGAATTGATTGGGTGTGCTCTCGTATAAAACACATCGCTTATAGCTATTATACTTTTATGTGGCGTCAAACGTTCAACTCCCGGAAAGCCAACAGCCGCGCGGTAAATTTCAACAGACTCAATTGCCACCTGCCGTTCTGTTGAGAGAAGATCAAACTACGGGTATAGAGAAAGCCAATCAAGTGGCCGACAACTTGTATAGAGTTCGTAACCTCCAGATATACGGAGGAGTCAATGTCAAGACTACCCAGTGGGGATTAAGCTATACCCGTCACGCTTTGAAGCATCATTGGCGGTGAGGATGGAATCTATCCGCGTTATCTGTTTAATAGTAGGAGTATTCTCGATTAGGGCAAGATCCAATAATACTAAGGTATCTATCAACTTACTTATCAGATGCAAAGATAGTATTTCGTCATTCGGACTTGCGGATGCTGACTAAATTAGCCTGCCCCTCCCCCGCGTTTTAGGACACTTAATGAAGCTGTCACCTCATATTGAGGCTACAAAGCTACACTCACTCAACATAATATAGCATAACATAACACAGCCAAAAACTCAGTTTCCTTCTATTAGCGCCCAAATCTTCTTTCCACTGGCTTTAAAATTCGCCCGTTAATCCTATTTATTCTTCTATTATTGGGTTTTCTGTTGTTTGTGGATGATATACCCGCTGTCCATCGTATCGCCACCTGATGAAGCTCAGGGAACCATAGTCTATGATGATGACGGCTAACGATAGCTTCATCGATATTCTACCAAACGAAGTGAGCTCTCGCCAGAAAAAATGGGCCATTTTAAGGAATTGACTTTCTTTTAGACTCTCATCTCGATCTTGGCCCCCTTCTCAACTCAAGATTTACTCTCTTTCGCCCCGACTAACCGCCGCATCTGCTCTCTTGTCACTCGTCTCCTTCACCAACGCCTGCTTCAAGCTGCGCCCCTTCCAGACAATAAGCTTATTTTAGAGTGTTACCACCCAAGCGATCAGCTTTACACACCTTATTTGGCATGCCGCTACCAAGGTATCGTGGGGCAAGACGGCCAGCCCATCAGCGAAGATATGCCCGAGCTGTCTGATCTACGAGCTTTGTATGCCTCTTATAAGCCCGTATTCGCTCCCGAGAATAGAAGTATCAAAAGGAGCCGAAGACGTCCCACGGAGGCGCAGCCCTCTGATGATGTTGAAGATGATACCGCCACTCAAGATGTGAACCTTGATGATGGGGAAATGTTTTCTCAGCTTTGTGCTGTTACGAACCTTGTCAAGGAGGGTCCAAGGAGCGGACTATTCATAAGCCATGTTAACATTGTCGACGGGGTTATCCGCGTCTTCCGAAAGTGGCTCGCCAAGATGGCGAGCAAACAGGATAAGTCTCAGTCTGACTCTGAGAATATCATCTGGATTGATACGCATAACAACGTTGGGATACGATTCAGCGTTGCACCGGCAGCATCTGAAACTATGCCGCTCATCTCGGGTCCAGATGACGATCCACCAGTTCACTACAAGCTTGTATATGAAGGTATGATTCTAGTTCATGATTGCATGGCCTGTGCTGATTGGTGATAGAATTGCTCGTAAGAGCTAGTAGTCTTCTCCTGGCTGTGGAGCAATCGGCGGTCCAGGAAATTGGAAGCTCTGGAAAGACTCTTGTGATTCACGGCGCTGCCATGTAACCGAGTCGACTGTACTGAAATAGTTACTTGTCAATGACTGTTTGTCTTTGAGAGTTTGAGGATATGCCTTCATCTAGAAACGTTCCATGGCGTTCGTCACTCATAGATGCCCAGTTATCATCAAGTCTAGTATTCTAGTCTAGATTGCGATACACATCGCCACTCATCACAAGCCATAAAATCTTCTCAGCGTACATATAGGCCAGACATAAGAAAAAGGATCCCTTCTAAAAACCTCCCCCCTCAGAGACTCGCCGATCTCTTGCCCGGCGCCTCTCCCATTCTTCGCAGCTCAACGTCGCTACCGGAGTCTGTGTCGTCCAGGAAACTCTCGCCGCTTCTTCCAACATGCTCATCATGCTCCACCCGTGTTTCGATCATCTCTCTATCCTGGGCCTGGGGGTAGCGTAGGTTTCTGTACCACTCTCGAAGGGGTTTCCCACTCGTCACAAAGAAAATCACCGCGTTCCAGAGTCCTTGGAGGGGAAGGACGGCGGCCGTGGCGACATGGTACTCGTAGGGAGACGTACCGACGAGCCAGCTGTGGATGCGGTTCAGACTGCTCGGGATCCAAGTCACCAGCACACTAAGGGCGAAAAGGAAGCTCGTGCGTAAGTAAGCCCGCTTGATGGGATCGTCGATGACGAACTTGTTGACGGTTCGGTTTGTCGCCGATGTTATGCGGCGGAGAGGGGACATGCTAGTTCGCTCTCTGCTGTCAATACCAGGGGATATAGAGGTCGAGAAGTAGTGACTGTGAGATCCCTGCGCGACGTGTGGGTTCTCGTCAAAGGAGACTTGGGGTGACGATGGACCAGCAGTGTAAGCGGGCTTGGGTTCACTAGGGAGATGGTTCGCTGAGGGTGTGGAGTGAACGACCTGGACTTCGGTGACGATAGTGCCGTAGAAACAGTCTTGAGGAACTGACAGGAACTCGACTTGACGTTGCTGTCAAGTGTTAGCTTATCATGTGTGTTATACACGTCAGGCAGACTTACAGCTTGGGGCTGGGGTGGCTCAACAGGAGCTGGCTCTCGACTCCTTGAGGCAGTCAAACTCTTGAGTTGGTTCCGAGTATGGAAGACATGGTAGCCAACCAGGAAGTAGAAGAGGATCGAACCAGCGATACAAACCCAGACGAGCATATAGTAAGTATATATACGGATTCCTTCCCAGTCCTGGTTGACCCAGCACCAGATCTGTCATCGAGTCAACAACAATGCCCCCTTTGTCTTGATACCCAGGGGCGGACTTACAGTGGCCTCACCAAACACAAGGCCGCGGTTCGGGTTTCTAACCAGAAGCAACGCCATAGCAATAGCAAAAGGGCCACCGTAACAAATGAGACAATATATCCACCACCATCTGCGGAATGAGTCGGGTTTGGCGCGGAAGAAGAAGACGAGGAAGACGTTGAATGCCATGGCCAGAGACCACCAGGGATCAGACTGCATGAACCTACATGAGGTCAGTGATAACAGAAGGAGAATGAGAATGAGGAGGAGATAATGAGAGGCAACTCACATATGAAACATGAAACTCTGTGCCTGACAAAGAGGCGAAGCGACGCCTAGTTCCAAACCATCCAAGGCGATGATACTCGCAACACTCGCACCAACATTTGCGACGCTCGCAAACACGATGAAGGTGTTTTGAACATTTCGAACTTTAGGCACAAGCGCATACGCGACGAAAATACAGAGGACAGCGACCAAGCTGATAGAGCCTCCTATGCGCTCAAACAGCACCAGCGTTGTCCTCTGAGTCGGCTCGAGTTCCATAGACTGCATGCCTCTCCCCGCGACGAACTTGTGGCTCATTCTTTTCTAGGTGGTGTTTTCTCGTTTCCCGAGTCCCCGAGTAAGGGAGTGGGGGGGGGGAGCGAGTGCAAGAAGCAAAAGAAATGATTGGTATGAAGCAAACAAAGGTGAATAATGAGGATGGAGAGAATAAAAGAGAGCGAGAAGGAGAAGAAGAGGAGTGAGGTGAGGGAGTGTCAAGTGATGCCCTTTTTCTTTTGTTTGCGTAACTTGTTGTTCAACTGTACAAGACGAGAAGAGAAATGAGCGATAGTACAAGAGAGTGACTGAGAGTGACTGAGAGAGAGCGAGAGAGAGCGAGAGAGGTAAAAGAGAAGAGAAGAGAAGAGGGATAACAATGGTCTGAGTGAGTCGTCCAAGGAGGGCCAAGGTCGAAGCGTCGTGTTACATTAACGCGATGCAAGCACCCGCTTCTGCCGTTGCCGTTAGACGAGGGATCTTTTGCCTCTTATGTTTTTGGACTGTGAGAGGATGGTTTTGATTTCTCGACAAGCGAACACTTCTACTTCTTGTGGTCTCGGCAGAGAGAGATGAAGAAGGATATGCAGACTGCTTGATAGAATTGTGTTAGTCACAATCTATCTCTTGGCTCTGCAACTTGCCTTTTCTCATCTGCCAATCCTCTCGAGTTGTCGCCCTCCAGGAGAAAGAAATATCAGAGAGTGGGTGAATTTGCGTTGTCTCTTCTGAATTCCCACCAACACTTGAATTATAATGCTGGCTGATGTAGGCTTTGCAGTGTCAGTGACACTGACACTGATGGCCAAAGCACCCTCTCTCTCTCTCTCTCTCCGACACAACACAGCTCGAGATATCCTGTCTCTTAAGAATCGAATTACCACGAACTGTCAATCACTGTCACTGTCACTGTCACTGTCACTGTCACTGTCACTGTCACGCTCACCCTCGGCCAACGCCAACTTTATACTATCCACCAACACCCATTCCCCCAGATTCTCATCCCCAGATTTGTCCCATCTCCTGCTGATAGTCTCAGGTTTCATCCAAAACGGTCAGTTCGTACCAAAAGCGGTGACTCGGTAGGCTAATGCTCGACTCCTTCTATGTACTGTTGGTCCTCTCTACGATCCAAACACGCAAACAAAGGCGCCCCTCGAACGAGCCTCGACGTTGCATCTTCCACCCCGCGATCTAAGGCTTGGCCTTGGCATCGCCTGTGCGTTTCGCTAGTCTCGATCTCCAAATATGGAGTAGATGAGATGAGATGAGATGGATAGCATGGTCCCAACTTTCAGCCTCCCCGGACTCGGAGAGACCTAGCTTCTCCTGAACCCAACTAAACTAAAGACCATCCAAAACAAGATGGCGAGCCGAGTAGAGCTGACGATTCTCTAACCGAGCTTTAGTACGTTCCAATTGCGGTGAGAGACGGAAAAGAGAAACATGGCCCTCAATTTCAAGGCTAGAGCTGTAGCCTCCCGTGGGCTGAATCGGGGTGTGACATCACCAACACCTTTTCTCGGCGCAGACTCGAGCTCGATTAGCCCTTTACCCGCTGACGAGGCTTGGGTCTCTATCGTTTGGAGCTGGGCTAGTTATGAAACGTGGCGGGTGGCTGCTGCGACAAACAATAGCCTTGATCCAATTGCTCTGCTCTCCTTGGCACATCCGATGTATGTCCAGGTAGGTAATCTCTATGTCTGCATCGCATAGTTAGGCTATTCTATTTCAGGTACAGGACCAACTTGGTATGGTCAGCAGATCCAGCTGCGTATTTTCCCTGGTTGTTTGTTTGTTTGCTTGCTTGCTTTGTTTCTGTTCTCTGGCTGGCTGAGTCTCAAATCAGGCTCTGGAATGCGATGCTCACCTACTCTTCTAGAACATGCAAAACTCATTCGATTGGCTATCTCAAAGACAAACCCACAGCACAGTTTCTCACCTGCAGCTCTCGCATGAGAGAATTATGCACACAGCCGTCAAAAATGCAGAGAAAAGTGACAAGTCAGCTAAGTTAATGAATCGATTGAGCTCAGCGCCACTTGACAATCTAGCTAACGAAAGAGCTCAAAAACTATAGACCCTGTATAATAACATCCACCACTAACAATCCTCCTCTTTCTGACGTATCGTAAATATCATTACAGTGTGTAAAGGAAATCGGGTCGCTTATCTCCCATCTCATGGATCTCCGCCTCAGACTTGCCCTCGACTAGGTGATCCCGCTCACCAGCCAACCGCGCCTTATTCTCACGCGAGAGCAAGAAATACATCAGAAAACTTCCACAAAAGATGCCACCAAACATGTACGCAAGGACAGTTCCATGTCCTGGGTAGAATCGTGGACCGTTGATGAAGACGTTGCTGCTCACAACACCGTTGAGGTTGCCCCATCCTATGACAAACCCAAGAGTGATGCCTCGCTTGTAAACACCCTCAACATTGTTGGCGACCCAACTGATCGTGATTGGAATGACAGGGTAGATACCCAGGGCACCCAGGAAGCAACCAGTGTACTGAACAGCAGGGTTCGTAGAAGCGATAAGCATGATGAAGCCTGCCATACCGACAGGGGCAGCGCACAGGTTGAAGATGCCTCGCTTGTTGAGTCTGTCGGAATATATACCAACGCAAATAGTAACAACTGCGGCCAAAGCGTAGGGCGGTACGCTGAGAAGCTGGTTCTTGACAACGGCCTTCTTGTCGGTGAAGGCCATGTTCTGGATGATGGTAGGCAGGAAAACGCTGAAAGAGTACAGGGGCATCAGGGGTCCCATGTAGATGAGCATGCCGCAGTAGGTCTTCCAGTCGGTGATAGACTGCCAGAAGTACTTCATCTTGAATTGTTCATCCTGGGCAGAAGATTGTTTGTCGGCAGTGAGTCGATAGATGACGCGAGCTCGTTCCTCTTCGGTGATAAACTTGGCATCGGTGGGGAAATCATGGACCATCCAGAACGAGATGATACCAACAACGATGGTCATAAGACCTTCAAGGATGAAAATCCATGCCCAGCCGGCAATACCGGAGACACCATCCATCTTCTGGATAGCAGCAGCCAAGAGACCACCGAAAGAACCGGCAAGAGCTGCAGCTGAGAAGAACCATGCGGCACGAGCACCGAATTCGGATCGCTTATACCAGCAGGAAAGGTAGTAGTTGATTCCGGGGAAGAGGCCGGCTTCTGTGACACCGAGGAACCATCGAGCAGCCATGAGGCCGTCCCAGGTCTTTACGAAGCCCATTCCCAGCATTGAGGCACCCCAGAGGACCCTGACTACCAATTAGTTCTGTGCTAGTGGTTTACTGAGGATTTGAACTCACATGATGGCAGGAATGAAGATGGATGGCTTGGACCACTTGAGCAGGACATTGGCAAGAGGCTCAAAGACGGCGTAAGAGATGTAGAAAATGGTCAAAGTCAGGTTGAAGTGGTGAGTGTCCATATGCACATCATCCAGTAAACCGGCAATCTTTGCATTTCCGATATTGGTTCGGTCGAGGAAGCAGATGAGGTAAAGGAGGCAAAGCTGGATTGTGGTTAGTAGGTTACATGGTATATAGTGCAGAGTTGTCATACCCAAGGAACGAGTCTCATATCAATCTTTCGAAGCAACTTCTTCTCCTGAAACCTTGTTAGTGCAGATCATCAAAATTCTGTTTCAATGCCACTTACAGCTTCTCTCGCCTCTTCCTCGGTAAGTCCAGCATAAGGGTCATTAACACCAGCAAGATCCACCTCCGAGGTTGAGGCCTTCTCCTCCAAAGTTTCCTTTCGGTCGTAGTCGCTCATGATGAAGGGATCCAAAACAATCAAAGAACTTGTAGACAAGGGTCGAAGGCAAGGTAATCTATCGTAGGATCACACGAGAAGGTGATGGGTAGAAGTAGGGCCGGCTTCTAAAAAACGTGGTGGGAAGGAACTGACGGAGGACAGAGGATGCAGAGAAGCAACCAGCCGAGACAGAAGGGGAGGAAGGAACCTAAGAATGGAGGCTCAAAAGAGGAGGCAGGTGGTATCTGAGCAACAGAACCTCGTCAATATGAGAGACAGACAGAAGAAGCTGTAGGGCCAAATCAAGTCAAGTATGGAAGGTAATGCCCGAACCCCAGACGCGGGAGTGACGGTGGAGGTGCAACAAGGGGGAAGGAAGGAAACCCTCTTATTTGCGTAGGTAGTATCAACGAGGCGAGAAACGGGAGAACGAAACAAGCAAAAGAAGAAGCAAGTTTCCAGTTCTGATCCTGTCTCTGCTTCTGTTCTTGATGATAGTTGTAGATACTTGTCTGGCAGGATATCTCTTTCGAGGAACCTGGGGAAAGTGGCCCTTTTAATAGTCAATTATTCTAACCTCCCCTAGGCTTGAGTGTAGGTATATCCTAGGAAAGCCTCACTTCTCAACGTACTATTTAGACCCCTAACTCGGCGTGTGGAGAATTTGGGCGTTCACGTTTCTCGTCTTGAGCCAACGATGGAAGGATGATAGTCTCGTTAGTGCGGAGAGAATGGAATTGGAGTAGTATGCAACCCTTGGATTCCCCTGTCTCCTCCGTTTGTCCGTCCGTTTACTGCAGCCGACTATACTAGCCGACGAACCACATGTCAGAATCCTTCTCGATGTATCTCTCCTCCACATTTACAGGGTATGAAAATCTCTGATGTCTCAGAAGGGGAGGGGGTGTAGAAAAATACTCGCCGCATGAGAATCTTGAGGATCTTGCCTTTCTTTCCTCTTTTGCGAGGAGGCTTGGGGTACCTTTGCAGGGAATGCAATCCTTGCACGCAAGCATCAACTTACATTGTCCTTGACTTGATATGACTTGACTTGAGTTAGTTGAAAATCATTATGGAGCCCGGCAGATGGGCCATGTAACGCCAAACGTCACGCTCTTTTTGTCTTTTCCTTTCCTTGTGTTTCCGAGGGGCGGCCACGCGAGATGGCGCTCTGAGCGTGTTGGGCCAAGTAACTCATGTGCGAGGTGTGAGCCGTGACGAAGGGAGAGGTGAGAGGTGAGAGAGGGATCAAGAGAGTCGGGTCAGACTAGCGAGCATGACCACTAATTGGTTTACAGGGCAGTAGATCATCGGGGTTTTGGTGTAGGTGCTTTCGTTAGTGTCAATCGCTAAAGGAATCTCCAATGCCAAGTTGAAGTTTATTTTCCCCAACTTTACATACGTGCTTAGTGATCAGCGCCGTGTCTTCAGGACTAACGTACTCAGACAGAATTGATCGGTGCACATGTACCATTATTTCGAAGCCTGCTGTAATCGAATCGTGCATGGCATCTCATCTCATGTAATGTTATGTCATGTAAGGTCATGTTACTGTGTCTCCAGATGAAAGGCCTTGTGTTCAGAGATGACGGGGGACGGGCCATGTCATGTCATCCCATTCTTGACACAAACGCAAACATGTCCCTAAAGAGATTCAGATTCAGATTCAGATTCATCTAATTCTGGGGCTCATTGATGATCAACTAAACTGTTTGTTTTGATATCCTTATCCCTACATTGCCTATTGTCTTGCATCGGATCCGCTGTTTGTCACCATCTAGGAGAGGAAAGAAAATGCTAAATTTGTTTTAGCACCCTATATCAAGGTCTGATGTGTTCTTGCTCCCCGGGGACCATGCATTAGGTCCAACTATCGGAAGCACGCCTTTCAAAACTAACCCTGTATCCCCTCATCAGTCCCAGTTTTTCTCTACTACATTCGCTGCTCTAAACACAGCCAAGACTTTGTATCTCCATTCTCAACGGCACTTTGAGTTTCCCCTCTTCTCACGGACAACCCAATCAACATACTCCGATATAATCACTCCCTGATCCAAGATCTTCAGCCAGGAACAAGGAAGAGATCATGACTTCACTCTAGGCCTGTATTCTCATACTGACAGCTAAGTAGTAAATCGTATGAAACACCTTTCGAGTAAGCCCCGACAAATCAGACACCCTCAATATGTTTCGTGATACAAACCAATCTTCAAAAGGCTATTCGTTCCCTCCTTCAGTCTCCCCTCCCACGGTACAGCACGGTCCACTCCCGGTGTTTGCTCCGCACGCTACGGTCTTCCCGCCGGTCCCCGCCACGTTTTTGGGAGTAACATCGCCTGGAACATCAGCCCGCTAAAAGCATTTTGGAGATGGTTTAGCGCTAGGGAACCTGCATATGACGCTTCATTTCTGGAACGTGCCCTGAAGCGAGGAAGAGACTCTGTCCAGTCGTGCTCTTCTGATTCTTCAGCCACGCCGTTGATGCCGTTGTTACAGCATATGAGAGCAGGCCAGGCAGGCAGAGACGGTGAATAGAAATTTCAGCTCGGATACGTACATGTTGAAATGAGGATGTGCAGGGTGCAGTATAATAGTTGACTGGATATACATCTGTGGCTGCTTGGTAATGAGACAAGCAGAACACTGTCTCTCACCGGTCAGGCAGTTCAAATATCTATCATATTTCCACTTATTCTAGGCAGCAATGAAATGCAATGCATCCTCAAGTATCAAGTACCAAATAATAATCACTTTTATTTTGATATGATAACAGCATCTCATCCTCTACAATGCCCTCAATATTACCCCATCTTCCCCGCAATCTTCAACTTAGACTACCCGTTCCCCCACTCAAGCCATCCATACCAAAACTTCAACCCATCTCCAGCTTCTCCGCAGATCCCATCAAACTCAAACTCAAACCCTCAAGATACAATACAAACCGCGTCATTCTCGTCTGTTCCTCCGTTTCCTGTCTTTCAAATCCTCAACTCCCACTGGCTCCTCAATCTCTCCCCTTCAGGGATCTTCGGAGTGGTCTGATGGAAGGGAACCGGCGGCACGGAGGCGAAAGCCCGTTCAACGCCGTAGCGCCCGGCTTAGTCCCCGGTCGTTGAACATTATGGATGCCTACTCCAACCAAATGAGTTGATGAAGCCATCGCGGCGGCCGCGGCAGCCAGCCACGCGGAGGTCAAGCGCCGTTTTCTCACCTCCACACGGCTCCGGATACCCCCGTTGATGATATTTCCCCAGAATCGCTTCATGGGCAGACCAGGCACTCCCCAGGATCCGACTATCTCAGTATGAGTTCGGGGCGGGGATGCCTCCGCATTGTGAATCTCACTTCCCCACGATTCTTGATAACGTATTCCTTGTTGTTCGAGATCCTGGGGATGATGCCACAACGTAGTGAACTAGGCCATTCAAGGCCATTGTAAGCACTTGACTCAGGATACTATGAGTAGGTATCGTAGATGACTGAATCTAGACGACACCATCCAACTTACAAGGTGCCAGGCGAAAGGTGAGGAAGTTGCCCGAAATTCCGGTACCTTACCCTAGAAAACAGCCCATTATTTCGATACACTATTGACTGAATGTAACCACAATCCTTCCAGTCAGAATTTTCTTACCGACTCCTTGGCATTGGATCTCTCAACATCAGTCCTCGGCAAGCGTTTGCTCTTGTCCTGTATTTCCAGCCAGCAATTTCGAGTCTGTACTCCTTAGTCTTGAATACCTCTACTTTCAGTCCGTGTTTACAGTTAATATAATGCTTTAGTAGGCCACTCCCTGTACTTCCAACCTGCTCTTTCAAATCAATTCTAACAAGTTAAGCTTAAATAAGCGCTCCTATCATACACAGAAATCCTGACCGAAAGGGAGCCTACAGGCCACGGTGCACTCCAAGAATATTGCCCAGTAACGGCTGATTGCATTCAATAAACTCAGCTGGGTTCTCATTTTGCATTCTTACGAGGGTTCTATCTCTAGGTTCATATCATCAGTCCTCGACTTGGCGAAAACGCTGAGTTACACAACGCTATAACCGTACAACACCACTATCCATGCAGCCAACCTTGCATCTACAGCCTGTCCAGTAACAACATTAGAGTGCGGTCATTGCATAGCCAATCTCCAGGCACAGCACCAAGGTACCAAGATCTACGGCGCGGGTGGCCGCAAGATACGAGATTCTGTTCTCGTATATCACTGCATCCCCTGGAAACCAAGAACTTGGTACTATTCTCGTGCAACACTTCCACGTGGGTCATCGATAAACATTCCGAGCTGCGATACTTTCACCGCATTGTTTCTTTTATCTGACCAATCGCTGGTGGTTTATTCTCTTCTGTTTCGCTGACTTTGATATGATAAAACATTGTCTACGCGGCCTTTTTTTTTCGTGGCTTTCTTCTACGCGGATGAAGAAAGTCCAAGCTCCTTATAGAAAGCTTCCGAACTAGGCTCTCGGCCCAGAAACTCCCTCAAGAATTCCAACTCTGGAATACTACCACCTCTCTCGAGAACGGTATGGCGATACCGGCGACCCTCCTTGCGGTCCATTGGGTTCTTGGCGAAGAACGAGTGGAACATATCGAGCGAGAACACTTCTGAGTAGAGGTAGCCGTAGTAACCAGCATCGTACCCGCCAATGAAGTGGCCAATGCCGGCATGCCTGTTACCCCATTCACTACATGCAAGTTAGTTTAACAGTAAAAGGTCATCTCCAGCAGATACTTACAATCCTTCACCCAGATCTTCAGGGCCTTTGGTGCCAGAGATCTCATGCCTAAGAGTGTTCCAAACTCGGCCAGCATTGAGCTTCTTGACAGCCTCATGGGACTCGGGCGTGTGCACAGTCATGTCAAAGAGTCCAATAACAAGCTGTCCCAGTGCACCTATAGCGGAGTTGAGACGCTTGGTTGAGACAAGCTTCTCGATAAGCTCGTCGGGGATTTGCTCCTGGGTCTCCCAATGCTTGGAAAGCGATTTAAGCACGCTAGGTGTCCAACACCAGTTCTCCAGCATTTGAGAGGGAGCTTCAACGAAGTCGAGCACCGTAGAAGTTCCGTGGAAGTAGCTGTAGCGGGTGCGGCCAGCCAAGTCGTGAATGCCATGGCCCAGCTCGTGGAACAGGGTCACAACTTCATGATGCTTGAGCAGAGAAGGTTTCTTTGGTGTAGGCTTACTGAAATTGCAGACAAGAGCAGTGACGGGGTAATGCTTCTTGCCATCCTCAGTGACATAACCAGGTTCGAGGTTGAAGTTGGCGTTGTGGCCATACTTGTTGTCACGGGGGTGAAGATCCAGGTACAGGTAACCGTTGAAGCTTGAGCCCGAAGCCTCATCGTCCCACACGCTGTAGATCAAAACATCCTCATGCCACACAATGTCTTCGGCCTTGCCAGTGGGGCTGAGTCTCGCTCGCTCATCAGGCTTGAGCTCGACAAACACAAAGCCGAAAATCTCCTCGAAAATCTTAAGCATGCCAGCAAATGTCGACTCAACAGGGAAGTACTGTGAGATGGCAGCTTCGTCGACACTATACTCCTTCTCCTTTTGTATTCTGGAGTAGAACGATGTGTCCCACATGTAGAAGCTGTCGTCAAATGAAAGGCCGCGCTCCTCGTAGTCCTTCTTCTTGTACTCCTTCAGTGCGTTGATCTCCTTCGCACCGCCTTCGGCCAGTCTGTTTCGAAGATCGTCCAGGAAAGTGCGAACAGCAGCAGGAGTTTTGGCCATCTTTTCTTCAATGCGCAGAGCGGCATGGTTGTCGTAACCGAGAAGGCGAGCGGCCTCATCTCGGAGGGTGATGATCTCTTGGAAGATAGGAACATTGACATTCGCCTGGAGGTTTAATTAGCCCAGATTTTGGAGTTTCGCTGCTTATCTTACCTTGTTGGATTCCGCGATTGTGTACTTGCGGCGGGTATCGGCGTCGATAGCATACTTGATGAGGGGGAAGTAATGGTTGTACTTGAAGGACAGCTTGACTTTGCCCTCATTCTCGCCAGTACCCTTCTCCAGGGAATCAATGTCGATGTCGTCAGAAGGAACTCCCTTGAGTTCCTCGGGGGTGAACCAGATGGCACCCTTCTCTTCGTTAAGGTTTTTCTGAGCCTTTATCTCAAGCTCGCTCAGACGCTTCTGGATCTCCTTGAAGCGGTCTCGCTTGGGACCAGCGGGTAGTCGAAGACCGTTTCGAATGTACTTCTGCCGCTCCTTCTCAAGAACGTGCGCCTGCTCCTTGGTGAGATCCTGGGATTCTCGGTTGGCGTAGGCAGCGTCGACGGCGTTGAAAACGTCCTCCCGCATGTTGCATTCAATACCGAAGTCATTGAAGGCGCTCTCGGCCTCAGTAGAGGCATCGCGAAGCTCCTTGTTGGTGGAAACATGGTGATAGAAGGTCAAGATGCGTCTCTGCGTAGCAGCCAAGTTCTCGTCAACGAGGATGGGCTCAAGCACATTGGCAAAAGAGGCCTTGTCGGCAGTGACATTCGCAGTTACAGAGTCCAACACGTTCTTCGTAGCATCGCAAAGCTTCTTGGTATCGGCGGCGATCGATTCTGGGGTGGCGGTGAACAGAGGCGGTGCCTGAGGAGGGTTACGATACTTGTCGGGAGCCATTGTGCTAGTAACAAGCTGCCTCCGTGATAGAATAGTTCGTGGGGCTTGGAATCGGAAGTGATTCACTAAGGAGCCGAGACGAGAGAAGGCTCGTGAGGAAGCCAGAGTGACGGCGACGAGAAGGATGAAGAGAGAGAGGAGGAGTAGGAGGAGGGGTCTGCGGGAAGCACGCTTATCCAGCTTGGATATAATGGATGGACGTGCTCGGGATGTTTCTTGGGATGTTAGCCGATTGGCTTGATGATGGATGATTGAGGCAACCTACAGTTGAAAGAGGGGCTTATGCTCTGAGACTAAATCGATTGATCCGTTTCTAGGCGTCAAAGGCGTTGAGAGGGCGTTACTGTCGATGCAGCAAGATGGGGCGATACCTTAAGTGAAGGCAGCTAAAGGTAGAGCTCCTTCGTGGACCCGCTTATGGGTGGAAAACGCGGGGCAGTCGGATGCGGTGTCATGATCAGGGCGGCTAATGAGTTATCATGTGCTATATATGGCATAACTCAGGTTCGAGGCCATAATCTTTTAATCGATTTATGTGAAACTGTTTATGTAAACAGAAACGAGGGTTAATTAAGGTTGTTTATATCAGTCGTCATGTATGAGCTCAGGTCATGATAACTTCACCAGATGAGACACTGTTCAAGTCAAGGCACATAGAGCTTCATTTCTAGACTCCTGCCCCCTTAGTATCTACAAAAATCCAACATGCTAGTGCGTCGCAAATGCGCAGCAATAATTCGTCATTTCAGCGTTCCCATAGCCGATTTCCATCCATATCCATAATCAATCAAACAAGCAAACGCCGGTCCGTCAACGCAGATGCATAACCTAACCCGCCCATATCTGTATAGTGTCTAGTTGGCGAGGATGGTTCGCACGAGATCTGTAATCGCATCGCCTTAGCTGCTGCCCCATTGGATATGAGGTTCTGTAGAACTTACCAGTGTAGTTGACCTGGCCTGAGCTGGTGTCAACGGCCTTGAGGAGCTCATCGACCTCCTCATCAGTCATCTTCTCGCCCAGGTTTGTCAGAATGTACTTGAGCTGGCCGACGCCGATGAAACCCGTCATATCCTTATCAAACACTTGGAAACCGCGGCAGTATTCCTCAGGCTCGCCGGGATCGCGGAAGCCGCCAGGGCGGTTCAAAACACGCTGGAATGTCTCAAAGTCGACTACGTCGCCAGGGTCAGTTATGCGCTCTTAAATCGCACCGCAGGGAGTATACTCACATTCACCACCGACATTCTTCTCGAGGTCCTGGATCTCAGCAAGAGTAGGGTTCTGGCCGCAGGCGCGCAGCAGATCACCGAGGCTGTCAACAGTGACACGGCCGTTTCCGCGCTTGTCGAACAGGGCGAAAGCCTCCTTGTAGTTGGTAGAAGCCTGAGAATCGAACTTGTTAGAAGACATGATTGCTTATTTGATTGATTTCGAGGCTCGAGTGTATGTGGAAAATGCGTTCTGAAGAATGCGATTGAAAGTGTTGCTGCTCGGTAGTTGTAGAAGTATGCGAGATGCAGGTCGAAAATCCAAGGCTTGTGCCGGGCGAGCTGAAGCAAAACCAACTTCCAACTTATTCGGGCGACCAAACTGTCGAATCAGAGGGCGGGGTGCATTGTTTACGTGGGCGAAGAAAGGGGTGTCCGGGGCAACTGAGCTCACTCACCATTTTTGGTTTGTTTTATTAGAGGGGTCAACGTTGACGTTAGTGGGTGTGTGTGTCTGTGGCTGGTTGGTTTGGTGACACAACAAACAGTTGCTACAACGGTCGGAAGAATGTCTTTGAGATGGTTCTCGAGCGTAGGAAATGGTGTTGAGAGGTTGAAAGATGAAGAAAGAGGAAAAGAGGGCCAAGATTGCATCCCGTTTGCATTTCCTCTCCGCGCTCTGGCCTCCCTGGGCTCTTTTCCCATACACTGACGGGGCAACGGGGTCATCCTATGGGCCAAAGTCAGCCAGGCCTGTAGGTCCAGAAAAGGACTGGCCATCTTTGTACTGGAGCAGCCACCAAAGCTGTCTGCTTAATTATGTCCTCTCTCTGCTAATGCCGTTTGGCGGTGAAACTATTGAAACCGGAGGAAATAATGCAAGGCCCCTTTTGGATGAATCAAAGTTATGTCAAACACCAGCCCAAGAAGTTTCTCGACATAAAAATCAACTGCCGAAGTCGCAGTTCTCGGACTTCAACATGTCTTGGCAGATGCTCTTCCTGGTGAGGCTATCGTGACACTGGATGGAATCCATCCCTCCAAATGCAGCAGAGCCTCACAGGGACCCTTCGTATTAAAATGGTATGTTAAGGCTGCCAATACTTGGCTACACTCCGATGATCCGACGTTATCGTTTCAATGTTTCACTTATGCAAGCTAATAAGAATGATCGAATCATCAATCCAATTTGTATCGATTATTCTTGGTCATGCAGTTCCCTGTGGTCGCCGCTGCGAGGCTTCCCGTCGTCTTTATATGCTGGCAAAACTATTTGATTAATACCCCAGATCCTTCTGTTGTGGAAGACACATGTCGTCATGTTTTTCTGTGACCATTCTGCGTCAATTCGGTAACCAAAACTCTATAGACTATCTATTCTGGTGAGTCAAGGTCAGGACAGCCTCAATACTCTGTGTCTATACTGAGGTCTGCTTAATTATTCATACCTTATACCTGATGAGTTGGAGCCACTTCTGATAAGAAACCCTAAGCTTTGCAGACCCTGAGATTGCTGTCACCCTTCATGTGACATTGAATTTCCTAAACGACGTCATTGTAATCGCTTAATCTCTTTTTGAATCCATCATGGGGGCTTCATTTCATCCCGCGATCTCGGAAATTATCTCTTGGCTTAAGTCTTCCCGGCTTTGGCTAGCATCATTCAAGTCCTGGCTAATAATGAAGCTTATCGTAGATCTTGTTCGCTTGCTAACTACCGATCATGATCTGTCCCGCGTTGTATCTCATGATTCCAAGCCGTTGTTGCTTACCCTGAACACTGAAGCCTAGTCAACTTGCAACTGACCAAAATCGCACTTCTGGGGTGATGAGAAAATCGACGAGGTCTTCGGTAGACTATGTTAGCTACTCTAATCACTGACAGCATCTTTTACATTGTTGTATTGTCTTTGAATGATTAAATGATTCGAGTTGGTATCTATGTGACAGGACTCTTGTCTTTCGAACCATTGAAGAACAAAGGTTTAGTATAACAGCAACTTGATGATCACGCTAGAATTTCATAAAATAAAGAGAAAATATTCAGTCCAAAGAGTCATCGAAATCCCCTCTAGATGGACGATATCATCCGACTCAGCCGATGCTAAAAGTGAGGTAGTAAATAGCTTTCCAACGGCGGAGTCAGTTCAACAATCTCCTAGGAGATACATTTCTTGAACGAGTGACCTTGCCCGAATGTGGAATTGATCCAGTGACAATGGCGTTCCACATGGAAGTGCCTCATGATTCGCCTATAAACTTGGAACATTGCAATGACTTATAATGGCCGGTTAATGGCAGTCAGTTGTAAGTGTGAGTGAGGTATTGCGTCTTATGTAGAGCCCCGCAATGACCTTTATCCTCGGCACAAACTCACTTACAGCATCATCAAGCACTTGTTTCTTCAACATTGAGCAACATACATTATCTTCAAAATGGCGACTGAGGCTACTGTTCGCAAATTCTTTGCATCATCCGCCTATGCCGTGGCTGGTGCCAGCTCCAACCCTGCCAAGTTCGGACATCGCGGTAAGACTACCTGCTCATTGTATGCGATAGTATCTTGCTCATCAAGGAACTTGTAGTCTTTGCCTGGTATCTCCACCATGACTTACCAGTAACTCCCATCAACCCGGGCTCAGAGACCATCAACGCTTTGAACAAGGACCACCCTACTGTTCCTAGTGTGACCGCTCTTTCAAACCCTACGCAGACATCTCTGTCAGTCATTACTCCACCAGCAGCGACCCTAAAGGTGCTTCAGGAGGCAAAGGAGAAGGGCATTCCGTCGGTGTGGCTGCAGCCTGGCAGTTTTGATGACGCTGTCCTCAAGTTCGCCAACGCTCCTGGGACATTTGAGGCTGTTGTTGCTGGTGATGGTGGCCGAGGCCATGAGGGGTGGTGTATCTTGGTTGATGGTGAGCGAGGATTGAAGGCTGCTGGCAAGCTGTGATAAATTGAAGTGTAGGGTCGTAAGTCAGAATTGACGAGTCAGATTATATACGATTTACTTATGATGCTTGCTTCTTCCTATGTGATTGATGGTAGTGCTAAGATGTTTGGAGTACGGAGTAGTAATTGGGCCAATTGACAATAATAGGTACAGACTTAGGAATATATCGGAATAGACAGTCGACTTTACCCCAACAACATTGCAATATTTCCACCTGACACTCACCGTATCAAAGTGCTGTATTTCCCAGGCCTCTATTGGTGACCCAGGGCCCTAAGTCCATGGATGTTTAGATCTATGGGGTTGAGTTGCTGGCATGGATCCACCAAAGTAAACAAACGCGCCAGGACCCACCCCGACACTTTGCGTTGCTTGCTTGCTTGCTTGCTTGTCTTGGATCCAATTCCTAGTCTAGATCCTCGCTCGCTACGATCACCTCTAATTCAATTCCTTCCACCACAACCCGTCTTTCACCGTCATTCAGTTCTATTGTGTTGACGCAGCGCGCGCCCTTGTTTTCGAGTTGAACATATCCTCTCATGAGCGCGATTATCTATTCTATTTTCTCTTCTTTCTACGTCGTCGACCGCTTGCTAAAGCTGCTAACTAGACCGAGCTCTCCAATTTGTTTGCCCACAATCGAAGCATCGCGTCTTGTTTTAAATACCCTTGACTGACCGCGCTTTCACGCGCAACACTACAACAACCATGTCTTTTGACGACGTCACAGACCAATTCATCACATACGAGAGCCGTTTGGCCTCCTTTCACAAGAACTCGAAAAAGCGAGGTTCTACAGCGAGCGGGAGAGGCACAAAAGCCTTCAACTGGCCGCACAAGAGCATCACACCTGCGAGCGTACGATGACCAGATATCTGCACCATAATAATCCGCTGACAATCTTGTAGCTCGCCCGCGCTGGACTTTTCTTCAATCCTACACCAGAAAACCCCGACAATGCCACATGTTTTCTATGCCACAAGGGACTCGACGGCTGGGAGGCCAATGATGACCCTCTCCTCGAGCACCTGAAGCATGCTCCCGAATGTGGCTGGGCGGTTGTCGCCGCGATTGAAGCCGAGGTCGGAGATTATGCGCAACAAGATCCTGATCAGCCATATATGAAGGATGCTCGAAAGGCCACATTTGCTGGAAGATGGCCCCATGATTCTAAGAAGGGATGGAAGTGCAAAACCAAGCAGCTAGTCGACGCAGGATGGAAGTACACACCGACTGAAGACTCGGACGATATGGCCACGTGCACCTACTGCCAACTGGCCCTCGACGGCTGGGAGCCTGGCGACAAGCCTCTGTGAGTACCGCACCTTCGTTTCCCATATGGCGTGTACTGACTGCGTGTCTACAGAGATGAGCATTATAACCGATCACCTGGATGCCCGTTCTTCATTCTTCTCGAGGAAAAGCAATCTACTAAGAAGTCTGGCCGAAGCAAAGCTGGACGCGCATCAAAAGCCTCGCGATTGTCTGCGCAATCAGTCGCTACAGTCGCATCGGAGGTGACGTCGATCAACGAGTCTACAGCTGCCATCGAGGACAGCGTCTTGACAACAACTTCGACTACACAGGGCGGAAAGAAGACAAAGGCTCGCAAAGCGACTACAAAGGGACGAAAGACAAAAGCCAAAAAGGAAGCCCCCGTCGAGGATGTTGAGGCGTTCATTGAAGAAGAAGAGGCACCAGTAACAAAGCCTGCTCGAGGGCAGAAGCGAGACAGCGCTGCAGTGGAAGACGCCAGTAGCATGGCCATGTCTCCACCAGGCAAAAAGCGTGCCACGCGGAAAGGTGGCAGCGCTTCTGTCAATGAGTCGACATTACAGCACGATGAGTCGGTTGATGTCACCGAAGTCTCTGTCTCTAAGAAGGGCAGCAAGAAGAAGACGACACGTAAGGCTTCGGCTAAATCTTCTCGCACCGTGTCATCAGGCTCCGCGACCTCGGAGGCTGCGACGACTGGTTACGAGGCAACTCCTGGAACATTCCCCGATGATGATGAGATTGAGCGCCAACTCGAAGCAGACCTTGAGAGACAGCTTACCGAAGACGAGGAGATAGCTGCTGACTCTGATTCTGAAAGACGTCAGAGCAAGAAAGAGAAGGCAGCAAAGGCTGAGAAACACGAGTATTCCCGAGACTATGCCATGCTCAATCCTGAGCCAGTAGAGCCGAATGAAGACGATGTTGATGATGAACTCCGAGCCTTACAGGCTGAGATGGAGGTTGATGAGGAGCCAGCACCCCAGCATGAACCTCAAACAGAGCCAGAAGTCGGACCTGAGCACGTGCCTGAGCCTGAGTACCAGGAATTACATATCCCAAAGAAGGGTCGAAAGGCTGGAACTAGAAAGGCTTCCAAGCAGAGCAAGTCTAAGAAGGCCAAGGTGGCACCTGCGCATGTTGAGGAAAATGAAGTTGAGCCCGAGAAAGCACAGCCCCAGGAACACGAGATGCCAGAGGAAGAGGTCACACAACCAGGAGCAGAGACTCAGGTTGACGAGACAGCCCACGACGATAGTCTTGCTAGCACTGACACTGTTGTCAAGAAGTCTAATAATTCTCGTTTGAGTACAGGCAGCCGAGGTCGTGGACGCCCATCCAAGGCATCCCTTGCCTCCAGGGCTTCCGCCAATGATTTGGAACTAGTTGAAGCACCAGAAGAAGCTACCCCAGAGCCTGCTGAGGAGCAACCCACAAAACGTCCCCGGGGACGTCCTTCCAAGGCTTCATTGGCATCTCGTCCATCTGCTGGACCTGACGAGAGCCAAGTGAGTGAAGCAGCTCCTAAACGTGGTCGTGGACGTCCTTCAAAGAAGTCCCTGGAAGCTCGAAAATCGATGGAAGCAGCGGCGAGCCAAGAATCCACACAGCCCTTCACACAACCGGTCGAAGAGCGCATGCAAGAGGACGTCGAAGTCTACGCGTCCGAGGAACAGAAGGATGAGAGGCCACCATCTTCCCGTGTCGTATCGTTCGAATCGGCGCAGGCATCTCCCGCACAACAGCCTATGCCATCATCACCACCCGCAAGCGCAGCTCACCTGGCAAACCCGCCATCTACTCCAGGGAGAATCATTTCTCCCGCACCCTCGGCTCGACAAGCAGCCATCTCACCCTCTCAATCACCCCAATCCTCTGATGCCGAGAACCAACCGCCCTCTTCCAGACTTACCACGAGTTCCAATCCTAAGAGAGTAGCACTTGCACCAGTGAACTCTACACCAACGCGCTCGTCACCATCCAGGCGCAACGTGATTGCAGGACTCCGCAGCACGGCACCATGGACAGAGCTGGATCTCGAGGCTGTCTTTGGAACACCACGTGTCAACACAGACAAGGAGAATGGCGTAGAACGATACCTTAAGCAGGGACAGACTTTGACGTCGCCCGAGAAGCAGATGACAGTGCAGGAGTGGATCTACTACAATGCTTCAGAGGCGGAGAAGAAGCTGAAGTATGAGTGCGAGTCAATTGTCAACCGATTTGAGAGTGAAGGATCAAAAGCAATGCGCGTGCTTGAAGGACTGGTTGTGGAATGAGACATGACTTTCTAGACAGATGAATGACGGATGGGAGGCAAAAGCTGGATACATACAGACACAGACTCTGACTATTGCTCTTTGATGTAACTTACTTAATGTGCATGACAAACAAGCTCAGGAATGACGGCGTTGGTTGGGATGAACATGATGAATTTTCTCAGATACTGGATTTTTGTTAATGAATGAAAGAAGAGGACTCTTCATTTCCTATTCGATTGTTTGAATTCAGCCTCTCATGTCACATTTCTACAGATCGACGCCGTTCTTTCAGGAACCATGCGCAGATCGCTACGTCAAAGCCTCTATGAGATTGACTCTACACTACAGCCGCAGCTATGAGCTTCAGCATTCCACACAGAAGCCATGCCGAAGAAACTAGGACCTGCTGTTTCCCTCCCCTTAGAGGCTGATCAGCGTAGATCGCCGCCACTAGACGTTCGGTGCCCCTTGCATTCCAGGCCAAAAGCCCAGAACCCTTAAGGGTTCAACCTTTGCCTTTTCCGTCCGAGATCGCGGACATGGCGATAGGGCTTTGGGATTCTTTGGAGATGGAGGCGTTTACAAGAATTCATATTTGCGAGAGGGGTATGGGATATATAATAGGTGGCGGGAATGCTTTTCTCAAAGGCTTGAGACAGTTTCTGAATATCTTCACTCACAAAAACTACACTCATATCTCTTCAAGTGCAACACTGGTTGTTAGCCATATCCGAAAACACACTGTCAATATGCTTGGCCTTTCCTTTCCTTCCTTTTGGGTCTTCCCTCGTCGCAGGTCGACAGTCGATGCCGAGGTTGCATATCTTGAGAGTCTTGAAGCTGGCAACTTCGACGAGCCTCTCTATGTCAGACGCAAGGAACTTGGACTGAGCGACTGGTAAACAAGAAAGAGAAGAAGAGAAGGGAAACATACAAAAAGAAACAGTAAGTTGAAGGCGCCAGAAAATGTTACTATTTACTAACAATCAACAAGACATGTCTTTTCGGTGCGCCTGGTAGCGGAGCCGGATGTTGCACGATTCGAGACGACTTCACGATTATCATCAATATTCCTTTTGTCAGATTGTACTATGTATGATAGGAAGGGCGATTGTACTCTATATCTGTACTATATCACATCACATCACACCAACTCACTCAAAGCACAGACAACAAGGTTGTTAACTCAGCCTGCCAACTCAGCGGCGACAATATGATCAATTTTCAACTTCATGCCATGCATCTCATGTGCTCTCCTTGCTATTAAATCTGGCCCACTATGGCCGCCATCTCACTACCAAAACAATTTCATCTCCTCGCTCATGCCCGTGGTATATATATAAGGAGTGTCTGGTATCTCAATGCTGATTCTATATGCTTCCCACCATGCGCCAAATGAGTGTCGTGGCAAAAGCCAAATATCCAAGTATATAAAGCCGTCTCTTCCAAAATCCTGTATGTGCATTGAGTATCCATGAAGCGTAAACATAAACGTGTAGTCATCGTCGAATAGACATTAATGTAAGGAGTGTCGTGAAAAAAATATGTTCAAAAAAGTTGTTTGAAGATTAAACGAGCACCATCAGCATCGAGAAAAGTGCGATAATAGTGGCGAAGCTAGCTGTCAATCGTGTTGCAGCAGCCTCAACCGTTGAAGGTGCGGCAGTCTCGTCTGAGGTAGACGATGAAGTACGTGTCTCGAGGCGCGACCTGGTCTCAGTAGCAGTTCTAGAAGCGCCAGATTCGGTCTCTGTTTCTGAATCTGACCCTGACTCTGTCTCTGTTGCGGTGGCTCCAGGTTCAGGTTCAGTTTCGGTAGCATCTGCCTTGCCAGATCGCGTAGCTTCGATAGTCGTCTCAGTGGCAGCTCCAGAAACATCAGTTTCTGAACCTGTCTCGGCAGAATCCGTCTCGGTGCCCTCGGTCTGGGCTGTTCTGGACCCTGTTTCTGTAAGGGTAGAAACTAAATCAGTCTCAGAGTCACCAAGTGACGATGTGACAGTTACGACAACACTCTTGGCTGTGATAGACAAAGTGGTAGACTCACCAGCTTCAGAGTTTTCAGACCCATTGGTTGATGTCTCCTCAGCCGCTGTCTCAGTCTCGGTCGCCTGGGCCTTTTCAGTTGTCTGAGCCGGAACCGAACTCTCTTCAGCAGCTTCTCCAGATGTGGTTGGCTGTGATGCACCAGAAGTCGATTCGGCTGCATCTGTGGTCGCCTGGGCCTTCTCAGAAACTTCTGTAGAAGCATCTTCCGTAGAAATAGGTTTTGCGATGCCGGTGCTCTCATCCCGAGCACTAGTCGGCTCAGCAGCATCCGAGGTAACAACAGCTTCTGTAGTCTCAGCAGCTTCAGTAGTAGGCTCGGGAGCATCCGTAGTGGTAGGCTGGGGTTCGGCCTCAGCACTGGTAGACTCAGCCTCAGACTCTTCAGTTGTGACTGGAAGGGCACTAAAATCACCAGAGGTGGCCTCGACCTGTCCTGTCGTCTCCACATCCGCAGATCCAGTGACCTGGGACTCAGGACCAGATCCAGCTGTGGTGGCAGTCGTGGTATCCTTTCCGTCACAGTAATCAATGAACTGGTTAAACTCAGGCTCAACATAATCACGAATGGTGTTCTTGCCCTTGGAAGTGTTGTCACTGATACAGTCGCGGCACATATCGTAGCTGCCACGGAATGAAGAACCTGCTCTGCAGAGCCTGTCCGATTTTCCAGTCGAGAGTGCGATTTTGTAAGCACCGTCACAGTCATCGTAGCAAATAGCTGGAGTGACATCTCGCCTGTCGAACATGTGCAGTCCACGTCGTTGGTTGTTGCTGGGGATGTTGTCATAGGACTCTGCTATCGAACTAGTGGCATCAGGCCAGTCACTCAAGGTTGTCTGTGAAGCCCAGTTTCCAGTCGAGAAGGTCTTCAGCTCACCACTCACGATCTTCTCATAGACTTGCTTCTCAAATATATCATAAGAAAGACCGAAAGCCTCTGGGTTCAGGTTGAAGTAACCAGGAGAACGAGGGTAGAAACCAGTCTTGTTCTTGCGCCACTTCGCCTTCTTGACCTTGGGGGCCTTGATACAGTATTGAGGTTCACAAAGATAGTCCTCATCAGGTGGCTCAGCCCAGAAGTTGCACCATGCTGGCTTCGGTGGGTTGCAGACGTAGCCTGGCTCGCAACCAAATGTGAGATCAGATTTGCGGTTGAGTGGCGCAGATCGACCTGTAGGCTTGGGGCACAAGGTGATGCGTCCAGGAGTGGCTGTCACAGTGGTAGGAGGGAGCTGTACTGTTTGGCCAATAGTCAAAGTAGTAGTGTAGACAGTTGTCGGGCCTGGAACCACTGTGATAACCGTCTCGCCGTCCTTAGTCAGGGTCACAGTCTCTGCAGGCAGTCTCTCTGTGACGACTGATTCAATAGTGACAGTAGCTTGCTCTCCAGGGACAGTAACAACAGTGCGTTCTCCGGGAACCGTGACGGTCCTTTCCTCTCCAGATACCGTGACAACGGTTTCCTGACCGGGTAGAGTCACAGTCCTTACCACAGTTCTATCCTCACCAGGTTGGACAACAGTTCTCGGGATAGTCACTGTCTCGTCTTCTCCAGTCTCCGTGATAGTAACCCTGCTTCCTGGAATAGTAATGACGTCGGTAATTGTCAATGCAGGTTCAGTAACGGTGGTTCCAGCCTCGGTGACAGTGCTTCCAGGCTCAGTGACAGTTTCCTCGGGGAGAGTAATAGTTGTTCCAGCTTCAGTCACAGTGCTACCAGATTCCGTTACAGTGATTTCAGGAAGCGTCACAGTAGTGCCTGGCTCGGTCACGGTCGTTCCAGCCTCGGTAACTGTTGGTCCTGGTACTGTAACAGTACCCCCGTCTTCTGTGATTGTTACTCCAGGCTCCGTGATTGTGACGGGGGGTAGAGTCTCAACAATAGTCTCCCCTGGAAGCGTTTCGACGAAAGTTGGTCCGGGCACAGTTTCTATCACTGTTACTGGCTGTGTTTCAATATACATCGGTCCAGATCGAGTCTCAACCACAGTAGTTCCCTCACGAACTGTTTCTGTGATTGTAGATGCAGCTTGAGTCTCGGTTATCGTCACCTTCTCCGTGACCTTTTCCGTCACCTTCTCAGTCTCAGTAACGGTGACCTTTTCGGTGACCTTTTCTGTAACCTTTTCGGTGACAGTGGTGGTGCCGCCAGGAGCGCTTCAAGTATGTTAGTAAAAGCTATTTGAATAACCAATAGTGACTTACCAAGATTGAGTTGTCTCCGGTGGCTCAGTCGTGGTAGGAGGCTCAGGAGATTCAGTAGTGGTTGTCGGAGGCTTAGGGGCCTCAGTGGTAGTAGTTGGAGGCTCATACGGCTCGGTCGTTGTTGTCGGAGGCTCAGGAGCTTCAGTAGTTGTAGTAGGAGGCACGTAAGGCTCGCTTGTGGTGGTAGGGGGCAACGGGGCTTCACTCGTTGTTGTTGGAGGCGCAGGAGGCTCCTCGCTGGTGGTTGAGGGCCCATAGGTTGGAGGCGGAACTACGGTGTAAGAATCTGTAACAACCGGGGGCGGTGGAAGTGGCTCGGTGGTCGTCTCAGGCGGTGGAGCTACTGTGGTTGGATCGTTGGCAGGATAGCTGTCTGTGATAACCGGGGGAGGAGGAACCACCACGGTCGTCGTCACGGGTACAGGACAGCCGCACTTAGCATCCCAAACCACCATTGTGCCGTCCTCTATGTACGGGGTTCCTGTATCGGCCCCGGCAACACTGGTATCGTCTTTTTCAACCGGCGCGGCAGTGGTGACTTGAGGTGCCGGAGCCGGTGTTGTTTCTGGCTCGACCTTGGCTGCAGAAGTCTGAACTTCGGGAGCGCTGGCGAAGTAACCATCTTGAGCGGGCGCCTGTGTATTGGCAGCAGCAGGTTGGAGGCTTGCTGATTCACTCCTTCGATAAAGACCTTCTCCCGCGTTCTTAGCTGGAATCTCAACAGCTACAGCGCCTAGGGCACTGAGTAATAGTGAGAAGCGCATGACAGGCAACCGCCTTCAATGCAATGAGTGAGTGATACCAGCGTCAGAGCTGTCTGGAACCAGTAGCGAGTGTGGTTGAAACGAACGTCAAAGTCCAACTCTTCTTGGTTGAGATGTTAGAAAAGGCCAGACAAAGAGATTCAATGCATTGAGCTTGAAGAAGTATCACAGATATATGATAGAGGAGCAGGGACTGGGTTGGGGTCTGAGCAACAGAGGAAGCCTTACCAGAAACCGGCAATGCGGATTTTCAAGCCCACCACATACATCTACCTCCACGAGTAGAGTTAATTTGCTCTGGTAAGCCACTCCGGGGTATAGACGCGGCAGGGAAACAGCTGAGAGAGCCAAGTTGCGGGTCGATGTACTCCGTAAGAGCAGAGCCGATTCACCAGGTGGAAAATTTTGTATGTAATCAAACTCAACAGCCAAGTGTCAGCCAAATCAAAGAGATCCTAGTCTGGTCACCGAAGAAAGGATGACTTATTAAGACAAAGAGCAAGGAACATCACAAAAGGTCCATTGAGAGGGAGTACAACACTGTAGCTAAAATGTGCTGGAAGAGTTTGTGGGTACCTCGCCTGAGCTTGCTGACCTTGAGCCATCCGTAGCATGAGCAACAATGCATTTACATGCATAGAACATGGATGAGAACCAGGGTCTGACAGGGGTATACACATTAAGATATGCCCCAATTGAGGAAGCAGCACGACCTTTGAAGGTCCACTTGGACAAGGGCCTTGTTCTGATGCCTCGGAGAGA
This sequence comes from Fusarium mangiferae, assembly GCF_900044065.1. Classification (NCBI taxonomy): domain Eukaryota; kingdom Fungi; phylum Ascomycota; class Sordariomycetes; order Hypocreales; family Nectriaceae; genus Fusarium; species Fusarium mangiferae. Next base: position 1,171,201 of record NW_024573930.1, on the reverse strand, counting down.
CTCCAATATCACGCACGTACACTCTTAGATCCAGAGCTGCGGGCCGTGAAGGGGCGGAGAAGTGACAATATCACATCACAACCCACGAGGGTTGTGCTGACAACAAGGCCACCACATGACAGACAAGATGGAATATCTGACATGGTTTGGGATTAGATAGAATTGACCGAAAATTCATCGAGCGGTGCTCCGCTCTCAGTTGTTTTCTTCAGCCTGAAAGCCAAGGCCTGACGCTCAAGACTGTGACGTTGGCACGGGAGAGGGAGTTTGCGGAGTGGTCTATGATAATAATAGACAATGCAGCAGAAGTGTCACCGATTCGATGTGAAAGGTACGCCAATGATGCTGTGGCTCATAAAAAGCCGGATCTCAGAGGATGTCGACTGCGTTTTGGGTGTAGAGGGGTTCAGAATTTCCCGTATTAAAAGTGCAAAATTGGCCAGTCACATTGTGATCGAGCGAGTCATTGGCTGTAAAACTATGTTGCGTAAACAGTAAGGCATAACAAGTGCGGCACACAAAGACATGCTTGCGTGCGTGCGTGCTTTGGGAGTTGGATGTCAAAGATTGAATGTGGAGAGGCCTCAATAGTAGTTGACTCGTCGAGCGAGTGAGGTTGAGACGGCAAGTTCGAGGCTCACTCCTTCGGAAACGAGAAAGCCAAGTAGAGTTAGTGGGTGGCTTGTAGTGAAACGGGCGGGCAGGTAGACGCCACAGCCTGATTCTCAGGGCATCTCGTGATGTGATTGGTGGGAGTCTAAACAAAGCAACCCAATCCAGGGCGGAAGTTTTTGCTTCGGTCCAGCCCTGTGAGAGCGGGAGAGAGTGGAGACTCCCGATTTGGTCACTTGTCACTGATTTACGATCCGTTTTAATACGGGCGATCATTGCACGAGTTTTGTCTCTGGAAACACTGGAATATTGAATAAAAATCCTATTTCTTCACGAGACGGAGAAAAAAGAATGCAGATTCTGTACTAAGCGCTCGCGTACCTGACTAGGTATGGGTAGAAAGGATGTCTGGTCTGGCCTGTCTGTCGGTCAATCGAAGGTTGGATACCAGGATAATGAAGCTAAAAGCTGACTGCCCGCTGCGATCCCCACTGGGTCGACCCTGAGCCCACTGTAGCCCCCGCCACACGCTGAGCCTTATTCTAAGGCTAAGGCTAGAGGTACCTTACCTTACCTACCACAACAACAAAACATCCATTGCGATCACGGGTCGACGGTGCTCGGATCAGACATTGTCCTTGGCCGACTTGACGTGTTGGCAGATGAATAATCATCATCTGAGCCTTTTCTTTGTTCTCTCAAGTCCATCAACTGCCAACCTCAATAACCAAACATTGCCAAAGCCGGATGCTATGTGTTGCCTACAGTTCGTCTCTCCCTCCCCCACGCCTGGTCACAACATCGCACCCAGTCTGACATCTGCGCGACTTTTAATTCATCGTGGCCACTCCCCGTGGCTGCGGGGGCCTCGATGAGCTGCGTCCGATATGCAGCGGACTAAGAGACGTGGATGGTTAGGTTGCCAGCACAACACATGAGTTGATGGAGAGATCATCCTTGCAGTGCAAAAATAACACCCTTTTCTGTATGGACGGAGGCTCTCTTCTCCTTGGCTTCACGGAGAGAGGGTCCGATGAGTGAGATGTGGTCTCGTTGCATTGTCTCCCCCGACGTGTGTGCCAGTGCTTATTTTTGGCAGGGATGTGGATGGTAAGATCGGCCATGTCAGTCCAATCTCGGATAAGCCCAGCCTCCAAAGTCTCTTTACCCGTCCTTCGACGGATGGCACTTTTGGATTTGCACTTTCTTCTTGCGACTCTGACATCTCTGCTAGAAAGAGCTAGTTGTTCCGTCCGGTCATGTCCGTGTCCGCGTTCTGTCGCAATAGGGAGATCCGGTGCTGACGAGAAAAACCACAGCAGACAAGGCAAAAGTCTTTGCCCAGAGCCTTATCCTTATCCAACCCGATCAACTGGTCCAATCAACTTGAAACCCCATGCGAGATCGCCGTGATTCCAACTGCCTGGGCCACTTAGCGGTTGTGGCTGTTAATAGTCTGTGAAACAAAACACCACCAACGAGCTCCTGTTGGTTCATCTGCTTTTCAGCCATAGCTACTGGTTCTTTGTTCGAGAAAACTTGACAGCCTGCATCTTGACTCGACTGCTCATCTATTCCCTCGACCATCATCGGCTACCGTTCGTCCCATCGTGTGCATAAGCTGAAAGGGCCTGTTCGGAGCAGTGTCTACACCCTGGTCCAGTCCCAGGTCGATCCCAGATCAAAAACTCCTCGAGGTCAGCCCTTAGCAACAGGATACCCACCTGTTTACCGCTCTGAAAATTTCCGCACTTGAAGTGGATGAACCATTTTCAACGGTCGGCCTAGCTCCTCATAATTTAGCGGCAGAATCAGGCTCCAGAGGATTGAGGCTGAGTAGAGAGAGAGATATGGAGTGATCCTGGCCAAAACTTATGTCCTTGCAGAACGGTGTCAGCTCGGATGCATAACCCTGACCGTAGCCAACACATGCAGAGCATGCTGCACCGCAGTAAGATGGTGTCCATACACGCATGGGCAGCCACCGGAGAGCTTGGGTGTAGCCCAATGGCTCTTTAAACCTCTAACCGACGAATCTGCTGTCTGGACATGAGGAACAGCTGATCCCTCAGCCCTACCCATTCCCCATTTCCCATTCCCTCCGATCTCAATTGGTCTCGGTGGCGAACGTTTGCTCTACAGAGAATACTGTACACTTGGCTTCCAATCTTGATATTCTGTTTTGCAGACCGTTTTGAATTCTCTCTATACCGTTTGGATTCTCATCTTACCATCGTTTTGTCTTGGCGTCTAATTCCTTGACCCTTGCCCGCTCATTCTACTTGCATATTGCACAAGCCCACCAAGCATCGAGCTGCTCCGACACTCTAGTGATCTTTGATTCTAGACCGAGGCTGTTTCTTTGTTCAATAGGGATTGCTTACCTTCCCAAAGTAGCCTTGTTACCTGTGCACACTTTGCCTCCCAGCGGGTATTCGGTCTCTTTTCCGGCCATTGAGAGCGTCTTCAGGACAGAATAAGCAATGGTCCACTAGCATCTTCTTGCAGTTAATTTCTTTCAAACGCCTGCTCTGTGCGACGCCCTCTGAATAATTCATGATTGCGGTCATGATGTTTAGAAACGCTGCACCGTGGGCATTCCTGGCCGCGGCCATATGCCCAGCCGTAGCACAGTTTGATGCCTGGCAAGATGGCCAAATCAGTACTGAAATATGTATTTGGAAACAACCAAGAGGTAAGACTATTGTCTGTTGATCTCGTTTAAACATTGTCTAATGTCTAAGCAGCAATAATGATTCGGGATATGGTGTATCTAGATGGTGGTGATATCAAATGGACTGCATATATGAATGATGGCAAAACTATTACAGGACTTGACACAGGTTGGTCATTCCGGTCTATTGATCTTGTGCAGACTAACAACCCAAGGCAACAATGAGGGTATTATCCTCAACTTCAATCTGAGCACTCCATTTAATACGACGACGAATGTGACGCAGATTCTTCTCGACAAACCAGCCATGTCAAAAGCACGAGGCGGCTCAGGAAACAGTAACGGCGCTGCACCCAACTTTATCGACGGCGCTCTTCTTGGTAATGATGCTGAATTCTTCCTTTACGGCGGCGATCTGTTGCGAAACGACGACTTGTACCAGGCACCCGATAAGGATGAAGTCTTGGGCTACCAGGCGTACCAATATGGACCGGACAAGCCGACATGGAGGCCAAGTTTTGTTGATGACAAGCTGGACAACGACGTCACTAGATACGTCGCGTATGGAGGGGCTGCAAATGTACCGTCTGAAAACCTCGCGTTCTATTTCTCTGGACTAAGATCGCCGACATATGGAGCTTTCTTCACGAACGATCCCAAGAATAAGGCCACGAATGTTTCCGACACGCTGATTACCTTGAACATGGAGGAGCAGCTCTACGAGACTTGGACCAACACAACCTTGAAAGGCCCCAAGGGACGTGCCAATGCAGAGGTCGTTTGGGTGCCTGTGGGCAAGAAAGGTATTCTCATTGTCCTGGGAGGTGTTGTCTATCCTGAATGGGCAGGGCGAAGTGGAAAATCCGCAAATGAGGCAGAGAGTGTAAGTCATATCCAAACTTGCATCGATATGGAAGTGATGCTAACACTGCACGATGACAGGAGAAGCAAAGCCCTGAGTTTATGCAGACAATCGACGTCTACGACATAGACAGCAAGAAGTGGTACAAGCAGGAAACCAAGGACGGTCCAGGTGCACGAACTCGAGGGTGTGCTGTTGTCGCCACGGCTTCAGATCGTTCAAGTTTCAACATCTTCTACTATGGCGGATTCGACGGTATTCATCCTCTGGACGCTTACAGTGATGATGTCTGGGTGCTTTCATTACCATCCTTCACGTGGATCAAGATCAATGAAGGAAAATCCCTTCATGCTCGCGCTGGACACAAGTGCTTCATGCCATACCCTGACCAAATGCTTGTCTTTGGTGGTTACACGTCTCAAGCTGGAAGTTCGATTACTTGTCTTGCCCAGGGCCCAATTGTGAACTTCAATGTCACCAGTGGGCAGTGGTTGGATGGGTATGATCCCGACGAGTACAGTGATTACGGCGTTCACGAAAAGATTCATTCTGAAATCGGAGGTAATGCTAAAGGTGGCGCAACGGCGACTGCCCCTGCAGACGGCTGGTCGACATCTGCCCTTGAAGACATCTTTGGCACTAAATACGACACCAAGAAGATCAAGGAATACTGGCCTTACACCAAGGCAGTCTCCACAGGCCGACCTCGACTCGATAGCGGCGACAACAATGATGATGACAACAAGAGCGGCGGCTCTGGTCTTCCAAACTGGGTTGCGCCAGTTCTTGGAGTCGTTCTTGGACTGATGTTCGTGACCGGTATTCTAGTTGTCTTCTGCCTCTGGCGCCGTCGTAAGATCTTCAAGAATAGATCAAGCGACGACGGGACTGAAGATCCGGGCTCGCGTATCCGTTCATGGATCAGGGGCCAGCATAACGAGAAGGCCCCTACAGTCACAACAGATGAGACCCCGACAAGCCCTGGAACTGAAGTTGCCTCAACTGCGAGATTCGTCGGTTTGTCGCCGTCACCGTCTGATACTCCTGCCTATCCTGTCTCTCCCGCCGAGGTGGCTGATACCCAAATTCATGAGATGCCTGGTAAGTTGCAATTATTTTCTCAAATGGTGATGAAGTTACTGACCGTTTTAGACACCTCACGACCTCCTGAGCTCCATGACACGGGTCTTTCGCCCATCGACATCATCCAAAAGTACTCCCACTTTACCAAAGACGGCAAGCCTCGATCCATGTCGAATCCTTCTAGCAACTCTTACTCTATAGGAGGGGAACATGCAAGCACCGTATCGAGATCGACAGGACCACAAGTATCGCAGCCTGACTCTCCCACAGCAGGTCATAATCGCATGACATCAGATGTGTCTGGTGTAACCGAAAGCGACGGGAAACCCACTCGCGTAACATCTGATGTTTCTGGCGTCTCTGAGGGCGATGCATTAGCACTCAGGCATACCGCTGTTCCCATAAGTCCGAGGACCGACGATGCAAGCTTGCCTTCGCCGCCACTTCCCTCCCCTCCTGCAGACCTAACACCCAATTCACCCATTGGTGAAGGCCCGGTATCCCCTGCACCAGTGTCTCCTCCCAGTGCCAGCGAGGCTCCTGGTCGGGACTACATCACAGCCAAGGCCTCAGCAAGCCCTATCCGGAAGAGTATGTTTAAGGAAAGTGATGAGGATATGGGTCATTCTAAGTAGATGATTTATAATGTGAGATTAAATCGGAGGATGGCGTTTGAAATGTAGTTTATGATGGAACTTATGGGCATACATATCAACATTGGGCGGCAGGACATTCTTTTACGGGCTCAGCATTCTAGGAGTACGATACCTTGGTTTGGGTTCATGGCGGATTACACTCGTTTTGTTGCAAAACATTCAATATCTATATACGTTACTTTTGAGTACCTATATTCATAATATCCAATCCATATGAAAGAACTCTCTGGCCTCTGTTTTTTCGTTCCAGTCTCACCCTGAGGTGCCTTTCGAAAATCGAGGCATTTCTGTTCTTTTTCCATGCACAAATAACCCCCTTCGCTCATTTTAGCTTTGAAAAGTCCGCCTAAACCTCAACGAGTTGATCATCTTCATCCTCGACCTCTTCCACTCGTCCATTGGTAGCCTCAGGCTTATCCTCAATAGCCTTAACATCATTCTCTGTCTTGCCCTCATCTTCCTCATCTCGTGCCAATACTTGCACCAGGCGCTCACAAGCTTCTTGAACGCCTTCATCGTTGACTCGCGAATGTGTCTCACGAATGACAGGATATACCTTAACACGTCGCATAAGGTCTCGTCCTTCTCGTGTTGTCGTCAATAATGTGAGTGTCTCAACATGTGTCTGCACATTCTGGTTGTCCGAGTCTCGCTTCTTATCAGGAGGTAGTAGTTGGAGATCGGGCAACATATCCATCGTCTCATCAACATCGTACTCCTCATTACCCATGATAGGGAGCAGGATATAAGGCAGGATATCGATCTCATCCTCAGATAAGAATGAAGGGTGGGATGAAACCTCAAAGGCAACGTTCTTGATAGTGCTAGCAACACCTTTTCGTCGAATATCGGACTTGTGCTCAGTGAAAACCTTGAGCTTGGTGATGGGAATGACCTTGTCATAAGATTGCTCTTCAAGGAAGTGCTTTCGAATATCAGCGTGCTTGGAGAGATCGGCGAAGACATAGGCTAGATAGTCAAAGTCTGCGTGCTTGTTGTATGTGCCGTCTTGTCCCTTGACAAACAGATCTAGTAGTTGGTTGAGGACAACCTGGTCTGAGCCTAGTTCTTTTGGGGGTTCTTGCTTTCGCTTGAGGAAATCTTTCAGGCCATCCCACTTGGATAAGTTAGCCACAAGCATGGCTAACAAGTTTGCATTAGGTTCTTCGGGGTTCTAGATGACGTGTTAGCGACCGATAACAAGTCTCTTCAGCCTTTAGACATACCACTATGAGATCGAATACAATGCCGAGGAACTTCTCGTCTTTTGCAAGGAATTCGAGAACTTCTTGGTCACTGGATAAGTTGACCAGCATTGTGATGGCATGTTCGGCAATTTTCTGAGCTATCATTAGTCTCAGGGAGATCCTTTTCATTTTTATAGGACCGACTTACAGGGTGGTCTCGGACTAGAAAACTGAGATGCTTGACTGGTTGGAGTTTCTCGGCCTTGAAGATACTGGGTTCTGACAATGAGTAAGGGACGAGGTTCTCAGCAGCAAGCAGACGAATCTGAGCATTAGGGTTGGCGATAAAGCCCACGAGCTACAATTAATATATGTTAGCCAAGTAGTCATATTATTGTGTATATGGTGACTTGCCTCCTCTAGTTCAGTTGGCATCTTCTCTTTCTGTTATTGTCTTCAATATGTGTCGTTGAAGTGAATTTTTAGAGTTGGTGATGATTTTGGAGGGGCATGAGAGTAGTGGGGGTTAGAGGCCTGAAGTCATCGCTGCTTCAGCAGGACTGGGCATCATTTTTAGTGGTCAGTAAGTGAATTTTCAGTTGGACCCACATGCTGAAGAAGTTTCCAGGGTCTCTTCTTGTGTCATCATGGTGGCGGGGCAGAATCAGCCTGGTTTATCATATTTTTCGAGCAAGACAAGGCTGCCGGAAGCTTTGACTAATTCTTTTTTAGTCAGATGTATCAGCTGTTTTAATTTCACAATCATGAAGTGTATAGCCTCATTTTCTGCTATTCAATAGCAAGAGAATAAGGTAGCTAGTAAAGGAGGACAAGGGATACAATTAGGGCAATAGCACGTAGAAGCTTTCGTATATCTGTATGAAGATAAAAGAGGGCACGTATATAATACCGGGATAGTGTTTCTATCTTCTCAGGCTGAAATACTCTGATATAAGTGAATCCAATTCATTAGGTACCTAGGTAGGTAGTTAGTAGGTAGACAACTTCTCAAGCGAAAGCGGTGAAACACCATTGTGAGCCGATACAGTGCACTAGGCGAATTCGAGCAAGAGGGGTCCTTATCGATAAGGCAAAATTTTTGAAATTCTACCCAAACTACGACTCCAAGCCCACATTGTGTGCCATCTCCAAGTCAATACGCCCAAAATGCCTAAAGCTACTACTCCCTCTGCCTCGCGGCAGACACGACGACACAACCCTCTCGAGGATGACATCACAGCCACTGGAATTCTCAAGAACAAGTCCTCAAAGAGGAGATCAAAGGGTGGCGACGATGAGGAGGAAAACTTTGTCGATGACCGCGCTTCCAGAACCATTCTGCGCATAGGTCGTGAGCTGGCCGAGGAGGAAAATGCTGGCAAGGCGGTCGCCAAACCTACCATCGACACTTTTGGCTACGATTCGCGATTTGACGACGAGGCTGAGGAGGAAAACAAGGTCTATGAGGACGACGAGGCTTGGGGCGAGGATGAAGAAGTTGTGGAAGAGATCGAGGTTGACCCCAACGATCTTGACATGTACCGGAAATTCATGCCTGACGAGGAGGACGACCTATTGAAGCACGGCTGGGACCTCAAGCCTACAGGAGAGGAGCAAGGTGAGAGCGTCAACCTCGCAGATCTTATCTTGGAGAAGATTGCTGCTCATGAGGCGGCGCAAGAGAGGCGAGAGAACAACCTGGGGCCTCCCGATGAGGAGGACTATGAGCTTCCTCCCAAGGTCATCGAGGTCTACACCAAGTAAGTTCCTAATTGGAACCTGAAATGACCACTTAAGCTAACAATTCCAGGGTCGGCCAAATTCTCTCTCGATACAAGTCCGGACCTCTGCCAAAGCCCTTCAAGATTCTGCCCACAATCCCTCACTGGGAAGACATCATCGCTGTCACCGAGCCCGACAAATGGTCTACCAATGCTTGCTACCAGGCGACAAGAATCTTCGTTTCCAGCAAGCCCCATGTTGTTCAGCGATTCCTGGAAATGGTTATCCTCGACCGCGTTCGCGAAGATATCTACGAAACCAAGAAGCTCAACGTCCACTTGTTTAACTCGCTCAAGAAGGCTCTTTATAAGCCTGCTGCTTTCTTCAAGGGCTTCCTGTTCCCTCTCGTTGGCAGTGGAACATGCACCCTCCGCGAGGCTCATATCATCTCCGCCGTCTTGACTAGGATTTCTATTCCTGTCCTTCACTCTGCTGCAGCTCTGAAGGGTCTATGTGATATTGCCGCCCAGGAGGCGTCTCATGGAACTGAGGGTGGAGGTGCCACCAATATCTTCATCAAGGCCCTTCTTGAGAAGAAGTATGCTCTCCCTTTCCAGGTTATTGATGCCCTGGTTTTCCACTTTCTGCGATTCCGCAGTGTCGACCCTGCCTCTGTTCAAGTTGGCGACGCTATGTCAGGCTTGAATGAAGGCGATGCTAGAACAAAGCTGCCCGTTATCTGGCACCAGAGTCTTCTCGCATTTGCTCAGCGATACAAGGGCGACGTCACAGAAGATCAGCGCGAGGCTCTTCTGGATCTCCTCCTTACACACGGCCACGCAGCTATCGGACCCGAGGTGAGGAGAGAGTTGTTGGCTGGACGAGGTCGTGGTGTGCCGCTGGAGCCCCAAGGCCCAGCACTGGACGGTGATGACACTATGCTCATTGATTAATGGGATTTGTTATCGACCAACAGCATTTCTAATGAATCAAGATAAATTTGGCGTATGGCGTATTAAAATGGTTTCAAGCTGGTTCGACTTGAGTGGAGATAGAATTAAGTCTGTTGGAGACAAGAAGCCCATCTCGATACCAATTCTATATGATTCTTTTGTTCCATTTCTGTTTCCTATAATCTCATCGTGCACTGTCCGCCACCTGCGTGCCTGCTACACCTGCGAGCGTTCTTGTTACCCAATTGGGATACTATGAGCCCGCCATTCACAGTACCTTGTGTGGAAGGAGCAGTGACAATAACTGCCATGTACCTCTACCTAGAAGGCATCGGAATTCCGTCTCCGACCGAATCCGATACTGTCATCATTCATCCTCCTAAGTTTCTTCCTACTTTGGTACCTATGGAACAGCTCTCCTCACTAGCATCTTACGCTATACGTGCTATGCTCTCTATCCCAACCTCCTAGTTGTCTGGTTTAAGCCATTATATAATTCTTTTCCAACATCAGTCCTTTTCACCACAGCATTGTCGCCCCGAAGCTGAGTATTCCAACTTGACCGAAGGGCGGTCTCGCCCAAACAGTGCTACTCCAGGTTTAAGATGCCGATGCAGTCTCGTTCAGACCCATCGTTGCCAACCATCCGTCATAATATGAACGAGCCCAAGTACGATACCACATTATGAGACCCCGAGCCGCTATACTGATAGCTCTAGTTACTTCAATGTTCCTCATGGAACGACTGCGTCTCCTTCCTATGCCGCCGCGGCGTTCACGGCATCCAAACCAAAATATGAAAACCTAATGAAACACCAGCCGAGCCTTCCTTCAATGCCGGAGAATATGTTCTCATCTCCTCTAACTTCGAATGTTGCTACGCCTCGGCCAACCTACCGACAATCTTTATCATCCTCTAGTTTCGGCGTGGACCCCCCACGGCCTCCTCGTGACGGGTTCGAGTAGGTCTGGTTCCCTCAAGGATACTGGGCAGAACGTCAACTTATGGTACCACGGAAGAGCACTTCTGGTAAAAGCTTCTTCAAGTGGAGGAACCGCTCGACAAAGTCCGCCAGTGAACCAGACGTTCGAGACCTTTCATTCGCATCTCCTTTAACATCTCTTTCAGCGCCACTCACCTTCCAGGGGTTCGAACCAACACAGCCAAGACCACCTTCCAGTCCCTTTGTGTCGGAATCGGCGCACGTTCTCTCCTTGCAGCATCCTTCCGTCACGCGATTCTCAGACCAATTTCCAGATTCCAGTGATATCTCCCCCAGCTTGAACAATAACAGCACAGACTCGATCTCCCCGATGAACAATTCTGGCATAAAAGGACAGACGAGTACTCCTCCCTCTTCACCACCGAGTTCCATGGGCTTTTATGTCAAAGCAAAGAAAAGTCTCGAATCAAAGCTGAAATTGAAGGCTCGGAAAGAGGTAAGTTTGTTTCGTGGACAGACACATGGATCAACGCTAATCTTGACAAGGAACCAATGTGTTCAGCTATTCCACAACATGTCCATCAATGTGCGACAATGGATGGCACGGGGAATTATTCCAGCACGCTCCAAATCACTAAGACAGGTTCTTGGTTCAAAGACGACACGGTGAAACCCAAGCTTCGAAGAAGACTCTTTGGCAGGGCACCATGGGCTCGCAAGGAATCAGCAGATTCTTTCAGCAGCGTAACCAGCTCAGTGAGGGAGATACTCAAAGGTGAGACTCCTCCTCCCTCAGCAGTCTCAAGCTATACTTCTCGTATGTTATTTAAAACATGTACGGTACCTGGGAAACCAATGCTGACATCCTAGCAGTGCATGTCAACTGTGTTAATGGCCAGTTTCCGGGAGGGGTATGTTGTAAAGCGAGCTCAGGTCGCCACATACTAACATTCTTTCTTTTCCAGGAGGCAAGAAGAATAAACACACCACCTCTAGCCGAAGACACTGCGAGCGGTCGGCCACGTTCATTCTTCACCGAGACAGTTCCTCCCACAGAAGACGATGGAATGGGGTCTCCATCGAGGAGGAACTCGCTCCAAACAGTTCGTCGCCAGAGCATTGTTGCTGATACTTACGAATGGTGGGAAAAGATGCCCAAGAAACCCGTTCGCAGGAGTCCTTTTCAAGACATACCTCCTTTTGAATTTCAGCTACCGGAACATCTTCCCAGTAGCCCAATGTGCCCGACCAACGAGAAACACGTCAGTGGTGGGACTGGCGTCTGTGTCTACCATGGACGCAGGAAGGGTGCATCTAGATTAGCGCCAGTGTGATTCGAATTACGATGGGAAGAAACCCGGAAGACACAGCGGCTATGCCTTTGGTATGAAAAGGCTGTTGGTTCGGAGTACCGTAAACCTCGATCCCTATTCCTTTGATTATTGTATTCTGCGTTATTCTTGTAGTAGGATACTGATGAATCGAGTGATAAAATCAACAGCAAGATGGGGCACGAAACATGTAATAGAATCACCATCACACTCTTGTCCAGCGCTTTTATACTGAATGTTTATATTGATTGGTGGTGTTGAGTGATGATAGTCTACTTTGTAGCAGTCTTCTGCTTTCCCCGATTCCCTTAGTTTATATGATGCACTATCTACCCTATTTTCATCTAACTTCGACTTGCTTGATTCGACTTTGTGCTCTAAACGCCTATCGCATATTCCAAGTATTAAGAAGTAATCTAGACAGTAGACCGAGCTTGGGTACTTGGTGCTCCTTTATATGCCGTCTGTCCCTCTGTAGGCATGACATAGTCATAAGTTTGCTGATTATTCTTCTTTCTGCTCCAGAAGGACTGGCTACCCTTGAAGAACAAAGGTGGCGGGTTGCGAATGTGAGTCAGTACAAGCACAACGAGCCAGACAATGGTAATTGTAGGAAGCATCCAAGAACTCTGTTGGTATTCGGCAGATCGTGTTGCATCGTATCTTATCAATGCGACGAGACTTGTGCCGAGGCCGAGGAGGGTGAAGATGATGTGACGGGTGATGGCCCATTTGCTCCATGGTTTTGTTCGTGAGATGACAGCTAGGGAGACCATGAGGATTAGGGAGATACCGGCGGCAATGTAGGTATAGTTGAACTGCGTCATAAGTTAGAAACCCAAGTATATACGAGGGCATCGCGTGGACATGGACTTACGATAAGTTGGAAACGAATCCACATCTTGTCATTGAGTTCAGACTCAAAGCCAGAATCAGTCTGCTGTATTCCCTTGCTCTTGTTCTCATCGTCAACTTCCTTCGCAAGGTTGATCTTGAATGTCTCAAGCAAGGCGTTCTCCATGGCACTCATGAGACCGACCATGGCGTCGACGAAGGTCTGGTAGTCGTTCTGATCAGGATAATCCTTATCCAGATTTGTATCAGTGTACTTGACGACCTGTGGCCAGAAGGTATCGTTGATAGTAGAGATATTTTTCAGCGCAGCATCGGCCGTGTTCAAAGTCGTGATATACTGAGGTGTGTAGGTCTCAAAGAACTTGGTGACAACTTTCTGTAGCTCGTCGACGATCATCTTGGTTGTTGCCTTGGCCATGAGGCTGGTGTTATCTAGGAGTACTGAGCTCGAGTTCAGGTGCTTGAAAACATCGAAGATCTTGGTCCAGATGACGAGCTGGGTGAAACCCTGGATGAAAAGGCAGAGGGCGAGATGCAGAGGATAGTGGAGAAGAGTCCAGAGCTGTTGACGAAACTTGGGCAAATAAGGATTCTTCATCCAGTCGAAATATATGAGGAAGACGGCATAGATGGTTGTGGCTGCAGCAGTGACAATGCCAATCGTTTGAGCATCTATCAGTGTGTTAGAGGAAAACCCTATGTGAAGACATATAAGTACGAGACTTACTCCATGCATCAGGGCTTTCGACTATGGTGACAACGCTCTTTGAAATAGTAATGATTCCGTCGCCAACAATAATGACAGTCAACAGACCAATACGCTTCATCAAATGCGTACCCTGGAAGCTCAAGACCGGGAAGATGTATGCAATGGCGAAAGTGAGGATTACCTCTACACCAGCTAGAACATACCACGTCATAAAGACATTGCTATTGTGGTCAGTAAAGCGGAATGTGATGCCTAGATAGATCACGGCAAGTGCAAAATTCAAGCCAATCTGAAGCATCATTGGCAAAACCTGCTTCTTGTACTTTCGGACGTGCCAGAGGATGCTTCCGTATTCGACAGCCAAGCATAGGCGGGAGACCATTAGGATGATGGCTAGAGGGTGTCAGATATAAAATTCAGGGGTGAGATGGGGCTGAGAAACATACACATCGTTCTCATGGTCTTCATGTTTTGATCGTGTGGTGTGAACTTGGGAGCAACGACGGCAAATCCGACCATGACTCCGAGATGAACACCTCGAGCGGCACGTTCTATGTCTGTTAGCTTAAGTTATGAAGGTGATTCAAGCTGGCTCACCAAAGAGACTGTCTGTCACGAATCGGACATCGTACAGACTAGTAGTCAGCCATGTAATCCACAGAATACTTTCTATCTGTTAGCATCTTCATCACATTGAACCTCTTCCCATTCCTACCTGAAGTATCCAACGTAGGCTTTGAAACGCTCGTGACTGTTAACACCTTGTGTTTCGCAAAAGACAGTGTAATTGGCGGCGAAGAAGAGATCGTAGAAAAGCTCGAGTAGACTGGCATCTTCGTGCTGTTTCCGCGTCAGCAGACATTCCCTGAGTAACGTCACATGGCATAGACCTTTTGGAACTGTGGGCAGTCGTCCTCGTATCTGTTGCCAAAGAGGCTCAGATCAGGAGCCGTGGGACTCCTGGTGGGAAGGCTATCGACGCTAGAGTCGGAGGCTATAAGAGGACTCTTGATGAGAGCGAGCTTTTCAGCTGCTGTAGCGCTCTCGTGATGATCTTCTCTAGCCATTGTTTAGAGAAAAGATTTCCTTGTTAAGAGTCAGTATTGTCGTTGCAAGGTTACAGAATAATATCACGTAGATGCAACAACTCTTCACATCTAATGATACCGCTACACATACCTTTAAATGGACTACTCAGGCCAGGATGGCAATCCAGTCTACAGAGATTTCCAGGACAGGATGGAAGCCTAGTTATGTAGACCCGACCGAGTATTCGGGTCGGAGTGACTGACAGGGATTTCAGGCCTTGATGATAACTTCAAACGCTGACCAGGGCCACGAATGCATGGATCCATCTAGCTAAGTAGCTGCAATGCACCTTGATATTAACAAGGAGCTTGGCCGTTGCGAAAACCACATTGAAATGGCTTGATATGAGAATTTAACCTGGGAACTACCAACTAGTGCAGACACAACATCGAACCGGACTCGGTTAGCTCGCCTTGTGATGTCTCTGATTGAACAATTCCCACTGTAGAGTTGTATCAGAATCTTACGTGAGAGAGCCAATCTTGGCCCCCAACAATATTAAGTGGTAGCGAGCTGAAGACACGGCACATATAAACGGCTCACTAATACGACTTGAACTCTCTGATTGGCCAGGCGATCTGTTTTTAGAGACACCGATAAAGCTTGGCGGGCGTGGTGATCCACAAGGCTGGAGAGCGTTGAGTCTTCAGTGGAGACAGTTGCTATTGAATGGAACGGCTGAACCAAAGTTCCCAGGATGTTTCGTTTTGTCTTTGCTCTTTTGGGTTATATTTTTCGTGGCGCTGACTGGTTGTAACGCTGGCGATGGATCCTTCACGGGTTTTGGCTTACTATTCGCATGCAGAGACCTTTTGCGTTCAGCCGCTCTATAAACCTTGTATTCTGTGGTCTGATGGACATGTAATCATGCTTTTCAATAAGCTTGGTTTCACCTGGAATTAACTCTGTCGACAGAAAATGGTAGGAGAAAAAGTCAAAAATGCGATAGATATTCTCTGTAACCGTGGCAGAGATGAGAGATGAGAGTTGGGTATGATCTGATACTTGAGGTGAGGATGCCGGTGCCCTCGCGGTCAGATGCAACCAAGTCGAGTCATTAGCGGCTGAAACATATAAATAGACCGAGCCAGCATGGAAATGCAAATGCAAATGCAGCAAACCCTGGACTCGAATTACGGACCAACATCCATTGTCTTTGAAGAATGCAACCCAGTTAGGAAACTCGAAACCAACAGCATCTCGTAAGGCTGGTAAAGTGGGCCATTGTGCATATTCCCCAAGTCTCGTGACTTGGCTCCATTCAAGCGCTTAATTCTCATCTCGACGCGTCAAACGCGTCTCCCCCTTGACTTGGCCTGGTCACTTAGCGCAACCCATAATGTCGATGGGCAACAAAACAAACTTTTGAGATGATGCAATGTTAGATTTCGGTGCGGAAACGATTTGACAGTCTCATCTGTCATCCACGCAAGCCACAATGGACTCTCCTAGCCAGGACGCAAGCGTTCGAAAAAGAAATCATTTTCAAGATGATCCTGTCCCTACTCCTCTAACACTAAAGAAACGAAGACTCGACGACCTTTCACAGGGATCGCCCTCGACTCCGAAAGCTCTCGATGCTATCAACTCAGCATATCCTTCTACTATATCCAGTCAAAACGCCTGGCCACCGGTGAACAACAACCTTGAGGCACCCAACTCCAACCCGCCACCTCCAGCTCCATCATCACAAGCTTCATCCCAAGCACCACCACCAGCTTCGGCAGCACCCAAATTTCGACCAGCCATCAAACTATCTGCTTTGAAAGGCACAATATGGGACACTCAGGATGCACCTCGTCCTGTGCCTCTCCCCAAGAAAGTAGGTCCTGGGCGGCCCAGAACCACAACAGCGAAGAAGCCACCAGGACCCAGGGGCAGACCTCGAAAGAAGAAGGTGCAAGAAGGGGATGAAGAGAACCGTGAAGCCGCTCAAGTGCAGGGTTCCGCCGACGAGTTAGCCACAGCAAATGGAAATCTATCGGTGTCGAAACCTACACCAAAAGGAATTCTGACTCCCACAAAGAAAGGCAGACCACGAGGACGGCCACCGAAAAATGTTACTTTCGGGGCAGGCCAAGATCGAAATGGAGAGGTGTTCTTTGAGGACCTGCCGAAGAAGGCCAAGACACCTCGCAAGGCGGCCGACTCTGAGGCAGACGAGCTTGTATGCGCAATCTGCATCAAACCGCACTCCCAACCCCCGAACCAAATTATTCTGTGTGACATGTGTGATTTTGCCGTTCATCAAGAATGCTACGGAGTGCCTGATATCCCTGAAGGCGATTGGCTTTGCAAGTCATGTACTCAAGAGGACATACTTAAGACGCCGAAAAAGACTGCAGGCATAGAGGTCCCGACCATCAAGATCGCAGCGGATGTGCCTGATATTGCTAATTTGGAACAACATGTGCGATCATTGCAAAGAGTTCTTTTGGACCGATGTACAGGGAGAAGACGTTTGCAGTTGCCTGGCCAGCTGGAGGCTGAGGAGAAGGTTTACCAACTTGTGGAACAAACTGTTGTTGCTGGTGAAGGAAACTCAATGCTTGTCATTGGGGGAAGAGGCTGCGGAAAGACAACTGTAAGTTTACTGTTCCCGGGATGAACCGAAAGCTAATTCTACATCTCAGCTGTTAGAAAAGGTCATCTCGGATGTATCTCAGGAGCATAAGAACGACTTCCATGTCGTGAGGCTCAACGGCTTCATCCACACAGACGACAAGCTTGCGCTCAAAGAAATCTGGCGACAGATGGGTAAGGAGATGCAGGTCGAGGATGACCTGGTGACCAGAGTGAGTGTTCTCAACACCCCTTGGCTATGCTTTGCTGATAACATAGACAAACTATGCCGACACCATGGCGTCGTTACTGGCTCTTCTGTCACATCCGTCTGAAATTATCGGTACAGACGAAGGTGTCACGTCACAATCGATTGTGTTTGTGATTGACGAATTCGACATGTTTGCATCCCACCCTCGACAAACACTATTGTACAACTTGTTTGATATTGCACAATCACGAAAGGCGCCCATCGCCGTAATTGGCTGTACGACTCGGTTGGATGTTGTTGAGATGCTGGAGAAGCGAGTCAAGAGTCGATTCAGTCATCGTTATGTCTACCTCTCTCTGCCCAGGAACCTGCCAGCCTACTGGCAAGTTTGCAGGCAGGGATTGATTGTCGATAGTGACGAGGCTGAAAAGGAGGGTATCGATACCTATCTCGAAGGACATGCCGAGTTCCAGCAGTATTGGAGCCAAAAGATAGAGGTAAGTCAAAGCAAAGCATATCCATGACTGCGTCAGATGCTAACAACCAGCACAGGGCCTCTACAGAGAACGGTCCTTCCAGGACTTGCTTCAGTATCACTATTACACGACCAAGTCGACTTCGGCATTCCTTACCGAATGGATCTTGCCTCTGTCGGCTCTCTCAGCTAACGATGTCACACTCAAGATACCTTCTGTGCAAGGAGATATTGAATCCTTGACAGCCCCTGATTCCAGACTTCACCTACTGTCTACCCTGTCTGAACTGGACCTGGGTCTCCTTATTGCTGCAGCGCGATTGGACATTGTCGCACACACGGACACGGTCAACCTGGCGATGGCGTATGATGAGTACAGCTCCTTGATGGGCAAACAGCGAGTGCACTCAGCAGCGGCAGGCATGCTTGCCGTAGGTGGAGGTGTACGAGTCTGGAGTCGGGGCGTGGCTGGTATTGCGTGGGAACGGCTGATCTCCCTTGGATTGCTTGTGCCAGCCGGCATTGGTGGTGCCCGTAACCTAGGACATGGTGGATTGGAGGGCAAGATGTGGAAAGTCGATGTGGCACTGGAGGAGATCCCGGCAGCGGTGAAGCTGAACGCTGTACTGGCGAGATGGTGTAGAGAGATTTAGTGGAGGGGGCGAGGCGAGGTTGTTGTTTTACGATATGATGCCCTACTGGCGTGTTAGATACACATCTGTACTCCATTGATAGAGTCAGGATTAATGATGCCCCTGCATCTACATGTATTTTGTAAAGACATGTAAAGAATACATCAGCGATACTTTGCTAACATCCTTGGTTTGCTAACGAGTTTTGCGACGGGAACAAGACGGCCTTGTGAGATGATGGTTTGCCCCTTGAAGATCGCGGTGAGTTATTCTGGGACCCGAGTTTACGGCACGCGGGAAACACGGCACACTAGTTTGTAGATATGTGAGCATTTCGGTGAGGAGAACCAGTTTGAGGTTTTGAATAATACAATTGAAACGAATAGGGGGTTTCCGAAGAGAAGATCTTTGTGCATCAAAGTCCATCGATAGATTTCCAGAATATTGCCAGATTTATTCCATGTTACATTGGAACTCTGCTTCGGCAATATTATGGATATGTTTGACGATATCAGGGGGCTTTTTAGGTGCCCTTGATGGCATAATATGCTAAAATCTCACGGACCAGGCGAGGGTGGTTTTTAGTGAGACGTGTCAAGTGACAGCGTGAATTTGTAATCGATTTGATGTTTTATGTTGATACTTGAAACAAGTGAAGCTATTTTTGTTCACAAGCGAATATTTGAATAAGTAAGTACCTATTAAATGAATTATTCTGAAGCTGATCACGTCACTGAAGATGGCTGAGATGCTACATTAGATGAGATCAGATCAAGATGAGCTCCAGCTAGTGGCAAGCGAATACAACAACACTTCCAATCTCCGAGCTTCTTCGGTCAGGGAATAGAAGGTTCGATGCGTCGAGCGGCCGGCACCTGCTAGACTAAGTACCTACCCAGATTTTGTGGCTTACCGCCGTGCCTTCCACAGCTGAGCTGGGCCCTGGGGCTGGAGGATCGCATTTTCAGCAGGAGATGGGCAAGTAACGTAGCAGTGTCGTACTTGCCCATGAGTTAGTTAACATGGGTTGGATTGGATATAATCAATTCTTGCTAAGGCAAGAGTGAATCAACTTTCGTCATCACAAATCTTCAACAACAAAAATAAGAGATCGCCAACGTTTTACAGTCTAACCCATAAAAACCTGGAACCTCGGACCCTTTTTTTCGTTCCGTACATATTCTTTGATCATCATCGCTCCTCAACCTTATTGTTCTTATTCTTATTATTACCATCATCATCATCATCCATTCATTTAATGACTCAGCATTTCATCATCTCACTTCTCACCCAACTCGGCACTTTAGTTACCTTATACTGCACCAACTAGAAAAATTACATGTAATACTGTGTCGATCGCAACCATCACCAAGAAAAAACATGACTCGGTCAACATTCACAACTATCACCCCCTTGCCCTCAGACATATCCCGAGAGCATGTAGTCGAGTTTCTCCACGATCATCTCGCCATGATCGACTTGAATCCTCTCATTATAGAACGCCACCAAATCCCTCCTCCGCCACACGCCCCGGAGGATGAGAAGAAGTGTGTATGGTACTCCATGACGGACCGTATCGACTATCTCCCCGGCGGTCTTGTCTCCGGCCAGGTCTCTTACACCGCAGCCTTCTTCGACTCTCCCGATGGTCTGCAGACGCACAGCTATGCTCCTATGGGGCTTGATCTCCGTGGGCGTTGGTCTGTAGGTGGCACGATGCCAGGAGAGCGCCCGCAACCTGTTGAGCTTGGTCTCGGGGCCCCTACTACGGGTCTTTATCTCCGTGAGGATGTTGATATGCGCTGTAACATGCTCATGGTAGGGTTTGTCAAGAAGACTATTAAGAAGTCACACGGGACACTGGTTGAGAAGTTATCTCAGAAGACCTCCATGAAGATGGCAAGGCACTCTATGCAAAACTTCGGGTCCAGCTCCCCAGGAAGTCTCCAAACGCCAATCCCTACAGGGTCTGAATCCTCAGCAGTACCGCCTATGGGGCCGCTTCTCCCACCTGCCGTGAGCAATGACCAGCGCGGGTTTGCCCCGGACCTGTCTTCACCACCTGCCTATGGCCACGGCACACCCTCTACCTCTTCAAAAATGGGCAGCATGCACCCGCAGAGAAGCGGCGGTCTGGTACCCCCTGGACAACCTCAGCGGCTAGATTCTAATCAGTCAGGGCTTGGTCATGCAGGAACTGTCTATCGTGGCAACAGTAGGCCTGATCATTACGCCGAGTTCTCTGGTCAGGGCCCCTATGATAACTCACGGACCCCATACGATGAGCGGGAGAACTTTGCAGAATTAGACGATGGCACCCATAACCATCCTCGCCACTACGAAGACAAGTCAGGGCCCGCAGAGCTAGCTTGAGGCTTGCATGCGGCAGCATAACATCACCGATATTTGTTTCTTTTTGGTTTGGAGCAGGGGCGTTATTTCTAGCCTGGACTATTATGTCTATCTTTTGAATATCACATCATATTATATCAGGTACGAGCGGAGCACATTGACAATGTACAGAATATCGGACGCAGGTTTAATGAGCATAATGATAAAATTTCGTTGAGTACTCTATGTATTCATATTATACCAACGACAAAGATCATCTCCTAGCAATGCAAATGCCATCCGAAGCTCCCCTTCTATCAAAAAGTCCCAAAAGAACAAAAGAAATCCCCTTCAGTGTGATTTATCCAACCCCGGGAAACCCTTTTAGTGGGGGATGGGTTCACAAAGAAGATCACCAGCTCTAAGCCCCTGAACAGATGGTCTCTCTTCCTCATCCTTCCTTTGGTCAAGTATCATCCAGCTTCTAGTGTCTGAGACATGAGTGTGGTGTTTGAAAGGAGAGGTGGGAGTAACAAGAGTCCCACTCTTCAGCGGCTAAATGCGAGTGCATGATGGCCCAAAGAAGTCAAAAAAGGTTGTCATTAATACGTTGGTGATGAGAAGCGAAGCGAAGTTTTCGTTGAGTGCTCGTAGGGAATCATAGCGTTGTGAGCCGTAAAGATCTGCCAGTCTCAGACGGAATTGTCAAGCTGACGAGCAGATGCTGTGTGACAGATGGTTCTCCGAGACTGAAGATGCTCGTGAGAGAGTTTGCTTGTCTTTGCGAGCTTACAGAGCAATGAGGCCGAGCATGGCAGCCAGGCCGAGACCGACCTGGACAGCACCGGCGCCGGCAACGACGACGGGAGTCTCGGGGACATCCGTGCCCTTGGCGGGCTTGGTGGCCTCAGGAACCTGGGGGCCGGTGGTCTTGGCGGGGTGCTCGGGCTGGGCAGGGTGCTCAGGCTGCTCGGGCTTGGAGGGATGCTCAGGCTGCTCGGGCTTGGAGGGATGCTCAGGCTTGGGGGGAGCAGGGTGGTAGGGCTTGCCAGGGATCCAAGTAGGGCCAGCGGGGTGAGTCTCAGTGACGGTGCAAGGGCAGTCAGTGATGGTCAGAGTGCAAGGCTCAGTGACGACGTAGTCCTTGCCTCCGAGGTGGAAGCTGGTAGGACCAGTGCAGATAGTGGTGTAGACATCGTACACACTGGTGATGGTGACGGTGCCGTTCTTGACGCCGGTAGGCTGAGGAGCAGGAGAGACGATGGCGGCCTCAACGGCGGCGAAGCCAGCAAGGGCAACGAGAGCGGCGGTGTTGAATGAGTACATCTTGAGTGACTTGTTTGGTTGTTTTGGGACTTTAAAGAGTGAGTTCCGGTTGGAGTAGCGAATGCAAAGTTTGTTGGACTGAAAGACAGTGGTCAAGCGAGTGACTTGGGCGAGGTGTGTTAACGAGTGTGGGTTGCAAAGAACGAGAAAGATGCTGAGTGCTGAGGAGGAGAGAGAGTGTGTTGATGTGGTTGACGAGGCTGCCTTATATCTGTAAGTGAAGCCTCAGAGTTAGGACACTGGCCAAGAAGAATCAAGATGTTTATCTCGGCTATCCCCCTGTGTCAGTGTGTCTGGGCCTGACTCTTTCAGCTTGCGACAGTCTAGCCGCCACATGAAAGAATGGTAAACAGGCACATCGTCATGCGGCTTCATTCCAGTGCGCAAGGGAGAGAGGCACAAGGAGATTAGGGCTCCGTAACTAGGGAGTTGTTGACCTTGGTTACGTGATGCAGGGAGGGGCTTTTTTTGCAGTGATTGAGAGGAGTTGTTCTGAGACGTGCTATTTTGAGAGATTGTTGAGATGTTTTGTTTCTGTGTAATTTTATTCTTGTTTTTCTCGGGCTGTGGTTGAGTGTAAGTGGTTTTTGAGTCTTGATAGCGCGTGATATCTTGGCATCCAATGACAGAGGGCATATCGTGTAAGTGGTGTTCAAAACAGCCAACACAATATTTAATGTAAACAAACTAGAAAATAAACATTTCAACTATAATCTTAATTCTATTTCCAACAAATCCACATGATTCGACCAAAAAGAGAAAAAAGAAACGATGTTGCAAGAATCGGTCGATCTAGAAGCCTGTCTCTTGTCTCTCTTGAGTCCCCCTCCCTTACTTGACTCATCTGCCGTTGACCCCCACATACCTCAGACACGACACTAACATAATAGACATTGTCAAAAGATTAGATTACTTCAGCTTGCTTGTGACGGACAATAACAACATAAGGCCTCTCTTTGATGCAATCCATGGCTAATGAGACAATACTCGGGTCAAGAGTGCCGAGGCATGAACTAAGAACAAGCTTTTCTCAAGACATCACAGGAATAAGATAAGAGAAAGGTAAGAGAGAGGCAAGAGAAAGGAGGAAAAAGGGGAAGAAAATGGAAGAGGACATTATGTCTTGTAGTTTAATTAAGAATATGCAGTCAAACGTCTCTGCCCCTATTATATATGCATCTTTTTCTTATTAGACTTTGGGTATCTGTAGATCGTGCATGCATGATGAATGAGATTGATCGCTGTTAGACACGGCACGTGCAATCGAATCGCGACATATCGCGTGCTCCCAAGATAATTTGAGCAACTGAAGCAATATCCTTATCAGAAACAAGCACAACATTCTTGGTGTGTCTGAATTATGGCTACACATTCCTCAAGTTCTTCAGCCGATCTCTCTATAATACAAACTCTTCACCAGCCATACCAGTCACAGTCACAGTCACAGGCACAGGCACAGACACAGATTCATGATTCACAAACAGGCTCAGCTCGTGCTTGACTCGAATTCATTTCTTCATCTTTATTCCTCTCGACAAAATCCATCGGAGAGAGACTGCTCAGATTTCTTCTTTTTTTTCTTTCTATGTACAATTGTCTTTCAGCGCTGGCCCGCCATGTAATGTTTGGTGAAATGTACCCGACTCCTCCCAATGCAATGCATTACTTTCGGTTCCTCGACGTGGCCCCGTTCGTAGCATGAATAAATGAGTAGAGACAAAGTGTGAGAGAGGGAGGAGAAAGGTAGAGAAAAAATAGGACCCTGGCCCTGCCCTCCCAGAAGTAGAAAGAAAAGGAAGAGAACAATACAAACAACAAAGCTAACAAGAACATAGATGCCGTGAGTTTTGGTCGTCGAAAAACAAAAATCATTCTTCGCGCTGTACAAATCAATCAATCGATCGCACACTCAAGTCCATCTTATATCCATAGTCATGATTCGGAAACTCGGTCTTCGAAACCCAAAGCAGCGCTTCTCGATTCAGCCAAGAACTCGACATAGGTAGGTAGGTAGGCGATAGTCATCATATTGCTGTGATGTCACTTCTACCATATACCCCCAATGCCTCGCTTGGCCACACCGAGGCCTCATATCTCCCGACAATATATCGGCGGCCGACCCGACCCGCGATCCAGTCCCCATAAAAGATTTTTTTTCCTTTTCTCTCCTCATCGAGGTCCATAATCGATGAGCAAAATGGGGACCGAAACTAGGAACCGGCCGAGTAAGATCGGAGGTATCCGAGCTTAAATAAGAGACCGTTGTCGGAAAGGCAGAGCCGGGCCGGGAGGCGGAGAGTTTGGCAAAGCGTAGCATAGCATAGCCATGACCCCCATAACGCTAGCCTTGGAACAAGGAAGCCGAGGCGACAAATAAAATACAACTAAAGGCGAAAAAAAAAAGGTAAAATAACTCGGAAAACCCAAATAACACCGATAATGCTTGCAAAGGTATGGCTCTAGGTGGTATCGTTTTGATGGTGGCAAACGCTCGGGTAGCCAAATCTGTCAAACGTCTCTATGCAAATGACTCGTTTGTTTAAAAATGAGGCAGATGATGGATGTGAATGCTTGCTCGTGTCACTGTAGGCACTGACTGTACTCCAGTGCTGCGATGAAAGGCTTCTTGTTCTGGTCAGGTCATGGGCGGCTCGCTTCTGGATTAGGCTTTCATTTCCCTTCCTTTCAAGCCTAGCAGCCAGTAGCTAGCCATTAGCCAAGTGCCAGCCCTCCTAGTGCAGTTTGAGGTCAGATCCCTTGGAGATCATCACTTTCGGTTTGATCTGCTTTGGCTTCGCTCAGGTCCTCGGCCGACCACGTCAAACTCGTAGTTTCGCAATTGCTGCTCGTACTTGGGGCTGCGAAGGAATTTTGGTACAGAGTCCTATTTTTTTTTCTTCTTGTTAGCATCTGTCATCCAGCGCACCATGGCTCTGATCGGCGTGTCCGAGAACGGAATTGGAGGCTGGAGGGGCGGGTTTTAGTCAAAACTTACACTAGCCATCAGCTTGAACACTGCGTTTTGAGCGTCCTCGAACAGCGACGTCACCTCTTGCAGCGTGTCAATCATGGCCACATCCTGTCCAACGGCCTTGGTCATGCGAGTTGCCAGGTTGTTGCGCAGTTGATGGTCAATGTTGAGTTCGCACGGCGATCCTGGTGCCAGGAAAGCGTTGTAGATACCATATGCCGAGGCCATAATCTCCTTGATTCCGTCCATGGCATTAGTGTTGGGCGACTTTTGAGCCGCTCTTGTGGCAGCCTTGCAGCTACGCACAAACTCGTCAACATCTTGATAGAAGGACAAGTTTTCTTCGCAGTGAGTATCTCGCAGTTGCTCACGGAACAGGAGACGTAGCGCGGGGTCGTTGAGAATCTTATCCAGTCGCTGGGTGTTGGAGTCCCTAGTGATGCCGTTTCGCTGAGACGCGGCACCACCTTCGCTCTCCGAAGGTCGGCCCCGAGAAGCAGCACCACTGACAAGATCCTTACCGCGTTGCGACAGCTGGTAAATGGCGTATTTGGTGGGTTGGAACAGGTTGCATCCAGGATTTTGCGACATATAAGCACGGTCCTGAGCCACGGGCTCCATCAATTCGTACTCCACAAATAGGGTGGCCACCTCAACAGTCTCTCGCTTGTCCACAATGGTTGAGCAGTCCATGAGCCAGTCAGTGGCAGCCTTGCCAGTGAAGGTGTCACGATATGTCTTCCCATTCACCTTGCGCTCGGCAGCCATCTTCACTCCGGTAAGACCATCTCGGTAGTCGTGCAGCGAGTCCGAATCGGCGGCGTTAACGGTAGTCTTGATGTTGCGGCCCTCGGAGCCAGCAAAGCGGCGGAAGATGACCTCGATTGTTCCTTGGTCGTGAAGAAGCTTATCAGTCTGTGGGTCTCGCTCCAATAACACCAACTGGGTGGAGGCGAGGTTAGCCAATTCCGACACTTGCTTCTGTTGAATGCCGTTTCTAGCGCAGAATCTATCCAGAACTGTGATACCCTTGGGAGTTAATTGCCAAACAGAACCCTTCATCGTGTAGACCTGCTGATATTTGCCGTCTGCTGATTCGATGAAACGAGCCTCCAGAAATCGTTGACAGATAGAGCGGGCCATGTCCTTGGCCATGGAGAAGGTTGTGGTTGTGGTGGTTGTGACGATACGAGAAGGATCCTTGGGGTCTGGCATACGGTTGGATTGAGAGAACTTTAGGGAGCCCAGGTTGTTGATGGCATCCTCGGACAGAAAAGTGTACTCAACCTTGGTCAATCGGACACGGTGGGCTGAGAGCGGCAGCAAACTGACGACAAGAGTTGAGAAGAGATCCTTGAAATCCTATTTGTACAACAGTCAGTGGGTGTTTTTTCTTTCTTTTTCCTTTTTCCTTCTTCTTTTTTTCTTTTTTGGGGAACAGGGTTTCAAGAATACGCAATGTCGCAGAGGCTACGCGTGTGTGCGCACGAGGTAAAACGGCGCCTTAGAGGCACACCAAACAAGGTTGGGTAGGACAACAGGGCGTACCTTTGTGAATGGACGGTCATCGTCCGTCATGCGCAACAAGCGCGAAGATGTCTGATGCATCTTGTTTGCTGTGGAGGACTTGATTGGGGGCGGGAGGTTCGGGTCTGTGGACGTATAAGGCTGGGACGGCGGGTTGTTGGCCTGCAGAGTCTGGGGAGCGACCTTGCTGTCCAGATATGCACCCGAGGAGAGCGATTGGTTTGAGGAACTTCGTAGACGGTGGTACTTGTCCGGACTGGAGGGTTCCGACGAGGGTGAGGAGCTCGTGAGCAAAGAGAGTCTTGAAAGAGCACCAGAAGACTGTCGAGGTCGAATGGCGGGCTCTGAAATAGCAGCAATGGCGTTTTGCGTGCGATCAAAGGCTGAAGCGGCCAGAGCAAAGAGGCTTGTCGAAGAACGGTTGTTCAATCTCGAGACTGAGGAAGCCGTATGGCGGTGATGGCTCTGCTGGGGATGATAAGGGACGTAGATCGGCTGGGTTGTATTTGAAGTTGAGGTTGAGGTGGAAGAATTGCCGGAGGTAGCGGAGGTGTTAATGTGTGCTGGTGGCAGAGGTGTAGGAAGAGGCGAACGATCCGAAATAGAAGAGCGTGGTGTGTTCGTGGTTGTATCCTGGTCCTGGTCGTGGTCTAGTGCGAGTGGTGTATCAGAAGGAGAGGCAGAGTGAACCGTGGGCCTTTGGTGTTGCGACAGAGTGGCCATCTAACGGGAACGAGAAAGGTCAGAAGGAGGGGAGTTTTGCGGTGACGGCAGTGGGAAAGGTTCAAATAAGAAGGAGGACGGACGGGATGGACGTGGATGGATGTGGATGTGCAAGTGAAAGTGGATGTGGATGTGGGATGTGGATTTTTTGGTCTGGTTTGGTTTGGTTTGGTTTGGGTGAAGGAAAATCAGTCCAGCTAAAGGTCAAAGCAAGACCCAGGTGTAAGTGTAAGTAAGTGCAAGTGGGACACAGACTGTGAAAGAAGAAAAGGATAGATCCCCTCAGGTAGGATTAGTAGAGCACCTAGAATAGGACGGGACAGCCTAGGTAGAGAGAGGGAAAGGATAGGATAGGATAGGGATAGGGATTAGGGATTGGCAGCCCCAGTGCAAAGAAAACGAGAGGGTAAAAAAAAAAACAAAGGCGAGAGAGTACAGGTACTGGTACTGGTACTGGTACAGGTACAGAACCCCCCCCAAGACCGGCCGACCCTACTAAAACTGAACTGAACTGAACTGAATTGAGGGGAGGGTGGGGTGTCAAAAGGGGTTCCCTCTAGTGAATGCACAGGCGTGGCCCTAACTGGAAAAGTCCCCTCCTGGTGGATCCCTCCCGACCTCCGTTCTCTCGTCGCTCGTCTGTCTGTCTGAGGTCAAAAGGTGGGCGCTGAGAATAGCGGGCGAAATGGAGATGGTGATGGTCTTGGCCTTGGCTTTTCGCTCTCCACAACTAAACTAGACAAGCAGTAGCAGAAGCAGTAGCCAGGGTCAAGGTCAGGGGCAGGTAAAGAAGCTACCA
Organism: Fusarium mangiferae; assembly: GCF_900044065.1. NCBI lineage: Eukaryota > Fungi > Ascomycota > Sordariomycetes > Hypocreales > Nectriaceae > Fusarium > Fusarium mangiferae. Next base: position 1,142,967 of record NW_024573930.1, on the reverse strand, counting down.
GGGACGGCAAGGTTTGAAAATATCCAGCAGCTAAAAGAGAATCAAAGAGCAAGAGAGCGGAGACAGGCAGAAAGACTGCCAACAAACGAGACAAGAGAAGAAAAGAACCTCTGAAAAAGAAGAATAATAAAGAAAAATGTAGAAAAATGTACGGATAGGCAAGGGTCTATTCCATGTGGGCTTGCTTGCTTGCTTGCCTGCTTTCATCCATCTTCAACACCGCTGTCTTCTCTCATGCTAGGTACGCTGCAGCAACCCGTCTCGGAACCCCAGGGCCTGAATTGCTTGTCTCTCTCTCACTCACTCACTCAACCACTCAATTCAGTGATAACATGTCTCCAGAACAAAAGACCCCATGTCCTGGAGCTTCAGCGCATCTTCGCGCTGGAGTTGATGTATCGACATGTCGCCAGCCTGACCGGTCATCTCATTCTTGGTATGTGAGGTAGGCAGGTCGGTAGGGCCATATGTAGTAACTATGCATGTTCACCACGCCGTGTCTACCGTAGCGTAGCGTCCCGTAGCACAAGACACCCGCAGCTTCTTGTGCAGATTTGGCGAACCAATTCCCATAAGTCGTGAAAAGAGGCTTTTGGCAACCTCTCGGCCAACAGTACAGTAGTCCCTCTCCAATAGCGCCATTAGAAGCTCCCGGTACCGCACCTTTGGTACAGCACATTGCCTGTCGGTTCCGACTGAAACATGGAGAACAGAGGAAAATAGAAACCAGATATCAACAACTAACGTTATTAGTTGCTGTATGTGCGAATACATACCAACAAGCTGGGGAAGCCCGTCAGCAGCTGTGCTGTAAGCGAACAGGGGCGTTGGCACTAAACAAAAATCCATTGATATCACCAGCCCAATGACATGGCAATGTTCATATGACAAACGAAATGAAGATTTGTGATCATGATAATATGCATTCGGATTGATATACGGATAGGTTCACGTCAATCCCGTAAGTATTCGTTCATCAATTTCTTCTCTTCCAGTGCCTTGCCCCATCAACACTGCAGCTGTGAAAAGAGCGTAGGGTTTAAACCACCAAAATCCACTCGCCGCCTCAACTTTGACATATAGCATACCCGCTTCCAGCAGCTTGCATGTCTGGTGTTGACGCTGGGGCCCTCATAACTCACATGCGCTATTGTTGCATTTGGGACTACATATATGCACTAGAGCGCTGTACGTAACGCGTTAGGGCATCAGACTTGTTGAGGGTTCACAGGCTGAAACCATTCGACTCTTTGAGCTTTGCGGAATGCCTGCACCATTCTTTGCTGATCTGCAAGCGGTCTGCAAAGCAACAACTGCAGCACCTCCGCACTCTGCAACACCATACCATGTATGTACAGTACTTTGCTAGACTGATCTGATCGGATGGCGTGCAACAGGCATCGGGAGCGAGACACAACCGATTGACAGTAAAACGGCGGTTTTGAGGCGTTGTATGACGACTCAAGCCGGGATCAAATCTCCATTCTCAAGACCTTGCTCGAATCATCATATCTGGAATATGTTTTCCACCACTGCAGCGATCCGTACGGATTCCGCCGGTGGCTTGCCCGCCACGAGCGTCTCTTGTGCAACCATGAGAGGCGAGCGTCGCCTGGGTCGACGCCTCATTGCAAATCACGGCGATTGAGAGCATTGCCTCGTCAGCGCCAGAATCCTTAGTCCATCCAAAAGCGCTATGTCGGCGGCAATGGACCTTAGCAGACGCCTAGAAAGGAATGCTTACTTGGTAGATTTGCGCGAAAAGCCCGTTGCTGTCCGTCCATAGATGAGACAGGTTTGTACTACGTACAAAGTACTGAGTACTGTACACAGATTCCCGTCGATGAGAAACCAAGCGCCGGACTGCTGCATGCTGGCATGAACCGGGACGTCAGACCGGGACAGCCACAGGTAATGGCACAGTAGAATGGAGGCAAGCCCCGGTCAAATGTGACATGTAATTCAGCGAATAATTAGTAAAAAGGGGAAATGTCTGGAAAGGTTGTGCTGTGCTGTGTTGTCCCTCCCTATCTTTGTTCATCTCATCATTCATTCCATCTGGGCTGCTGGGTAATAATCTTCTCTCTCACATGGTGAACCAGTGAGTGGCTGCTGAGCCGCGGGCGTGTGCATGGTTGTCTCACCTCCCACAGTCAATCAGTTCTCAGCCGGCCCCTTGAATGCGCGTGGCTCCAGGGATTCCATTCATCATGCTAGGCTGTTTTCGGCTGGCAAACTTCCCTGTAGCCATGCTCAGTGCCTCCATCCACCGCATCACGTTGCTGCCATGCGATCAAAGCGCCCAAGTTCCTGTGCATGCAACCATGCCGCGGCTGGGCGTGGCTGCCCCTTACTCTGCCCCACGCGGCCTCTTTCACCCAAGAAGTGCTTCCAAATTGCATCGGAGCGTGCATCCGAAGCAATGCCAGAGTTATTCCACCTCATTTGATGGGCATGCTGCAAACTCTCCAAGTCTATGCGTAAATTGTGAGCCATTGGCTTATTCCTACGCTGGTCTTCAGATTAGTGACAGGGTTTTGTGTCTGCCGTCGGTTCTGAGTGTGGGATGCTGATGCTTGTTCATCTTACCAGGAACCGTCAATCACCTTGAATAGAAGTGACACTGAAACACACTTTTGAAACGACCTGGAGATGCCCCGAATAAATCAAACACCAGATTCGTCTTGACGCATGAATTTGGCCTTGCCAGCGTCCCAGAATTGATACTCCGATTACTTCCTTGATATCTACCTGTCGTTGTTTTTGCTGCCGCTGCCATGTCATGCTCAAGCGTGGTAGCTTGATTCCCTGACTCTTAGAATCTGTAATTTTGCGCCTCATCAGTCCGGCATTCAGGGCTCTCGCAAATTGGCCAGATTTTGTTTAAAGTGAAAAGACTGGTGATTGCAAATCGTGGCTAACGAACGCCATAGATCGCTCTGACCTCGTTCTGGCCTCTGTAGTGGATAGTGTGTGTCTCCGTCGGAGATTGATTATGAGAGTGTCGCTGAACCTCATTAGTCTACCACCATGCTTCCCAAGAGCTAGAGCCATCCATTGGTGACTGTGTCAAGAAGGTTGTCAGAAGGATCACTGCGGTGTGCGGTGTAGTCGTGTAGGTGTATGTAGCACTCAGCCTTGGTTGGACTGCTGCTCCAGATTACCCCAAAGCACTGCGGAGTAATTGATGCTTGGTTCAACGGGCAGGGCGGATGTGCCAGCCCAGCCGCATCTCAAACGGAGCCTGCTACTGTCAGTATCTAAATTATCCATCTCGGCTCTGTGCTCACGTCACGCTCGGTTCACGTCCCAGTTTAGAAGAACGCCAGTGGATTTGTCTCTGCCGAAGCGAAATTGTGATTCGCAGCACCGCGGCTTCTTTGGCTCCGAACTCACTCCTTCTAGAAGGTTTCTGGAAACTCGTCTCCGCGGCAGGGACCAGGGTCTTTGGATCTTGACTGGCTGAGCAATTCAACTCGACTCAAAGTTCCGTCCAAGGAGCCAAGCAATCTGTCGCCGATGAAAAGCGTCTCGGTCGTCTTGCCGTTAGATCAGCTGATCTCCTCTTCCGACGCAACCTTGGACAAAAAGAGATACGTATCCGCAATCTTCAGCACTCGTAAGCTTATTATGGATCAAGGTGAAGCTTGGAGGGACTGAGGCTCAGGTTTCAGAAATAGACTGCCTAATGGAGAGAAAGAACGGGCGACCAACAAGGAAGCCAAAGATCCTGGTAACTTCCTAGCTTCAGACTAACGTTAGTTCAGGGAAGGAGTACGGAGTACGGAGTAAAGCATTGGAATCTGTGAGCGACCTTCTGTCTGACTGTTCGAGACACCCCATTTATTGGAAGGAGGCTAAAAACCGACAAGACATAATTAGAGAAGGAACACGACAACACCATCAATTCACAACCGCGGCTTCCGATTGCGCCTCTTGGGGATAAGATATCTACATTTGTCCTTTATCTCCGTGTTAGTCTGTTTGATACATTCCTTCGCTCGGGTACATCTACCGTTTACAATGCTGACTCTTAGAGTGTCACTTATTCAAGCCCAGTACAGGGGCTAGAGGGGTAATGACTACCTAGGTAGGTACATCTCAGTGGCACGGTTATCGTTAACCGTTAACCGATCCTGTCTAGCCTGTCTACGGAGTATCAAGCCTCATCAATGTTGGATTGAATCGTCAAAATTCGATGGTGTTGAGGTGACCTGCACGTTGATGTCACTGCCTGATCGATCTACCTACCTATGCTGAATCGATAGCAACAGTGTCAAGTTTCAAAGGTACCTACCTATGCAGACAAGGAGCCAAGAAACTCTGCATATCTTTCCCATCTCACATATCACAGTGACCTTATGTTTAAGCGGACAGGATGTTGTTACGCAAGATAAGGTATGATTCGGGGACTTCTCATCATACACACGAAACTACACAAGTGTTGCGAAACCCCTTGACGATAACAAGCAATCCAAACTATGTGGGTGAGTCGGGGCAGCTGTCAGAGTGGGAATAGTCGGGTTTGATGACCAGTCAATCTGGCAGATGAGGATGAATCCTCATGGCGTTCACCATCCTTACACCGCAACGTAACTGAAGACGAGCGCTGACAAAAGGCCAGCCAATCCGTTTCCCTATCACACAGTCACCTGAGCCACGATCACCAAATTCGATTCATGGCTCATTTGTGAGCGCGGCGGGTATAAAATGGGGACGCAGGGTTCGAGTTGATCAGGGCACCATCCACAACTCTCAAGTGTCTTGGTGTGATTGTGACTGTGACTGGTCACCTTTCCAACCATGTCGGCATTCCCACGTGGCTCCATGACTGAGCTTGTCGTGCCGTACAAGGAATCCGCTGCACGTAAAACTGCCATACAGATACGAAGCAATGGGTCCCCTCCTTCGCTTCGAAACACCGCCTCCCAAATGCGTACGGAGGACACGACGGTGCAACTCCGCTTTATTGTTTCTATTCTGTGGATATATGATCTGATCAAATAGGTATTTGCTAATAAGTCTCGAACAGCGGTATGGGACAACAAGGCCTGCAAGGCTATCAATATCCCTGACAAAACATGACGCGGTTACGCGCGCATTTCACGCGTTTGTCAGCGATCAGCGCCATCTGAGTCCAGTACCGGAGAGGAGGTAATGAAGTGGCGGTAATGACGATTTGCAGATCCCCAGTTGAAGAAGCAACGACACCAAGAACAAAGCAAAGAAAAGCAAAAAAGAAGAGGGTGTGAGGCGTGATTTTAGCAGTATTACCTGGTTGGTTCTGGCGGGGTCCGCCACGTGGGTTTAGAGGGAGCCACGCGTTTGTGACAACCAAGCTGTGGAGTCGCTTAGGCATCTTTCTCTCACTCTTCACTGTAACCTACGTTCTAGGCCTCACATCAGTCCAACAATCCCGGAAGCTTGTCACGGCAGTTCAAGCGAGGCTCTTCAACTCACCAATTGTACCGGTACTAGTCGACGCTCAGTCAAGGCGTCGCCGTTGATTTGCCTCTCTTTTTCTTCTAGGCCCTCGCTATCCGAGAGTCTGCCGACGTCAAAGCTGCTTGTGCTACCGCGCGATCCACTACAGCTCTTCAAGCTTCGGGAGGAATTCTCGTTGGTCGGCCTTGCCTGGGCGGATTGTTCTGGTCGTTGAGAACGATTGGTTATCAGCAAGATGGACAAGCCGCTATGTGGAAGACGTGCATGGAAGGCTTAGACTGTAGGCAGGCGGTTCGATTCGACGTTTTCAACCCAAAGTCTTGTTGCGGTTCTACATTGAGAGCCATGGGCCATAATGAAACGCCCTGCAACTCCAAATTGAGCACCACATGACACATCATTCCTTGGTGGAAGTTTGGTCGTTAGACTTGTCCACGATACCTTAGTCAAAGTTTCACATGTACCGTACATCCCGTACGTACGGACTCTGCGGAGCCCGGACACATGGGTGCATAAATGATAAACAAAGGGCCCAATCCGGTCAACAAAACATTCAGCCCTCTCGTGAAGTCACGAAACTTGTGTATCATGAGCATTGTTTCGCCAGATCCTCCTACGTACCAACAACATTCGCGAAAATCCAAAATCTGCAGGGTTCCAAATCAATATGATTCGGTCCCCCTGTTCATGCTGCCTTTTAAGTTGCCACGCGAGAGGGTACAATGTACTTTGCCATGTGCCTCGCACGAGGTAAGCGATCACGGAACAGATCCGTCTAACCATTCCGGGATGACGATATCCACAAAATCTGCAGACAATCCCGTCCTGTTCAAAACATCAGATCAGACAACCAACAGTCTTGCTCCCGTCACTTAGACCAGAGGCTCTGACTCGATATTCTAGCTTAGCTTCGGATACAGCTGCCCGAGGGATGCTCTCTTATAGCAGATTAACGGTCACGTGTGGCCGCAAGTCTGAGCTTCCAGCACGATTCATGCTCATGCCTACAGCCTTACCGTTATCCTGGTTCGCCTACAAAGACAACGGCCTTGTACGATCGCCAACTAGACGGCTAGTAGGCCTACTGGCGCGAGCTCCTGTGGTACGGCACTTGATGATTACGAAAATGTCGGCATTGTGGTAGACCCTTCATATCGGCACTGAGTACAGGGTTAGCCACGGCGAACCCCGAACTCCAGTGCAAGCGTAACTATATCATATCTATTATATGGTCCCTCCACCGGATATGAAAACGAGCAAGGTCAGGCTGCGGAGGTATATACGAGCTTCTGCTCTGTAGTCGGCGAACGAATTATGACTCCTGTACAGCACGGCAGGCTAGGGTACGCCCTTGTAGAGTGAGGCCTGGCCATCAACCAGCCCTGCGACAGCAGTACGCGGCTAGCGGGCGATCTGGTAGACGGGAGCCAACATTCGGGATTGATTTTCCAGGTCTCAATCGCATCTTGGCTTGATGGTACGCGTATCATCATATCATGGTATCCAAGATATTCATGTCCACAGATATATCGCTATAGGGCGCTAGAGGTTGTATTTCTCAGCTGTGTGATCCAACTCGTGTGAATGGTTGCCTCAAACAAACATGCAGCAAGTGCCCCTATTTCCTGGGCTGAAATCCGTGCTCAACCTCTTTTCCAAGCGTACTATCCACCAAGTCCACCCACCACGGGAATCCATCGTGCGATTCCACTCACTAGAAGCCGTCGGCCGCCAAGTGGACAATGCTTGGGCGCCATCTCTCTTAAACCACGGAGCATTTCCTATTCAACATGCTGAATACTACCTTATATGCGGTGAGCAAGAATGAAATTATCTGAGGTTTATCGCGGCTGTGCTCACTGAAAGAGCCTCGACTCCTGTGTCGTGCCTAAGACCTCATTACGCTACTTGTTATCATTGCCCCAAGACACAAATGGCCAAATACGCGCCGGCATGTTCAAATTTGACTACCAGCGGGATGAAATCGCTAGGGCTTGACTCAAGTGCACCTAGTGACCACCTGATACGTAGCTCTAGACAGGTTTTCGTACGAGTTTATGACGATCTCCCAGTCTGACAGCCCGGGAATATCTTGGACCTAACAAAAACGACTGACTCGTGTGCTGCACCTCTTGACCTCCCCAGACTCGTCAGCAGCAAGCTCTGTGTGGGGAACGCTCTATAAGGAATAAGCTGAAGGTCTTTAGATCAAGATTGGTCGCCCAAGTTCAAGCTCGACATTGGATAGAAGCTCTGGACCAAGACGTTTTGCCTTGGGGGTGTGCAGTGTCGATCGACAAGGTCAAGCCCTACTTGCCGCTACATACTGACACAGACAAGTCGCTGTCATGTAGCTACTGGGGTCTTTGTTGCGGGCGTAGATACGGTAGTTTCTGCAACCTTTCCAGCCTGTAGGATCTGTGCAAATCGATATGTCGTGACTGGCCTCGCGATGCGTTGCTCTGCTTGGAGAGCGTTGACTCGGTGGGCTATAGCGTTGACTAGAGATGCATGTGTGTGCAGTTGATATATGACCATCCACTCGGATATTATGGAGGACGTAAACAATTGGAAGGGTGTAGTTTCGTGCCGGCAGGTCGATGCTGCTCCTTGGGTATCAACGTCGATAATGAGGGTAGAGTTTAGCATCGCGGAGTCGGAGACGTGGAAACACCCTCTATACATATGCCGCTGACACAACAGTGGCAACAGGGTAACGTCTGACTTTAGAATGAGAACACTTCAGCACTTGCTGATGCTGTACTAACACCCGCTGTAAAAACGAAACATCAATTAACCTGGGTTCTGAAATCCTGTATGCCACTCGCCACAGGTTGTACAACTAGACTAGATAAAGATGTCTACATAGCAAGAAACCGTTCTAACGCCATCGCTTTTTATCCCCTGTACCTCTCCACCCTGGGGGCATGTTCGGTACAGACGGGAATGCAAGTCTCTTCTCTCCCATTTAGACGACAGCTCCATTATGTGATGTGAAGCAACCATCCCCAGGGAGCCTTGTGTTTTAGCAATACTTCATGTACAATAGAAATGCGAGTCCTTTGACTATATTGATGAGGGAGCCCTGTCCTTTTTCCAGCCCCTGTATCGCATGTTCTCTTCAATGGCCCTCCAGATCTGCTCTACGATCTCCTTATCACGGAATCGCGAAGCATCATGGCCCTCTCCTCGCCATCGGTCAATGCCAGTGGACAGAACGCGGTGACCCCAGTTACGGATATTATCCGGAGCTGACTCTCCTCGCCAGCCGACATAGACGCCCAGTGTGTGCTTGAAGAGCTCGTTGGGGTCACTCCATTTGTAGTTCTTGAACTGCCAGGTCTGGCCAGTGGTGAGAACTGCCACGATTCTGTTCCAGTACTCAGGCTTGAACGCTTCAGGGCCCTCTACAAGAATGAAACGCATTGGACGATTTGGGTCAATGGAGGGGATGATGCGCTGCACATGAAGCATGTTGCTCATCGCACCACCTGCATCAGTAGGCACAAACTTGCCGTCCTCAAGGAACGATCGAGCATTCGATAGGCGAAGCAAAGAAGAAGCAGAGGGAGATAGGAGAATAATAGGGTCTGGTCGTCTTGTAGGAGGTTTTTGGTTAAGAGCGAGTGATGGGTTAGTGGGGATGCTGGAGCTAGACTGGTATTTCTTCTGGATGAAAGGCGCAGCAAGTTTGCGAACATGGGAGAAGTCCTAGCGAGGTCAGACAAAACTTAAGGATTTGTCGGGTTGCAAAGACTTACCGTAGGTTTCACGCCTCTTAACACTGTGTTGCGATCGCCCATCTTTCGTTCGCTATTGTAGATACCAGCCAGTCTCGGGTCCATGGTACCACGACCAGATCGCGACTGAGCAGTTGAAGTCACTGCGCCCGTCTTCGCAGCTGCGGTCGCGCCAGCAGCCGCCGCATCTTTATCACTAGGTAGAGGCTTGATGTACTCGCTCTCCTCGCTAGCACCCTCAAGCCAGGTAATCAGATCCAGACGCTCAATGAAACCTAAATTTTGAACCTTTCCCGAGCCACCAGCGACTGCCAGTTCTTCATTGAGCTTTGTCGCAGAAGCATTGTATTCAGGGATAGCGACTTCGCGGTTCAGCCAAGCAAAGTAGATACTGCGCAGGTCGACGGGCTTGTCTTGCGACACAAAGCGCGTCGGGTTGTCGATAGGAACAGCAACATCCCGATCGGGGAATCGCAAGTACGTCGCCTGGGATAGAGGAACTTCGGTCGCAGTAGCATCAGCTGATGCCGTGGGGATGAAGGGCGCGTTGGAGGAGATGGATTGGCGAAGGAGGACGAGTCCGTCGAGGTCGGCGGCGGACGCCATGATGAAGATGGACGCGCGGGAACAGGGAGCACGGCTGAAGGAGACCCTGTATATTTGTGCCGATCAAAAAACACCAATTGACGGATAGTAGAATCTAGATGTTTCGCGATTCGAGAGCCTGACGTGTTTGCTGGTGGTGGAGCTTTGATGAAGTGAAGATGAAAGGCTGAGGCTGAGGCTGCGCCTGGAATTTTGGCAAGCTCACTTAGCTTCACCTATGGCGGGCTGTCATTGGTCGAGCAAGAATGTAGCCAATCAACGATGTGTAACTTCATCTTCAAGTTCAACATCAATTGACAGCAGAGTCAACACCAATCCACGTTCTGTAGAATGATGCGACTGGACGCCCCGTGTTTTGCATTGCAATGCACCAAGCAGATCATGTTCCTGGTGGTGTTGACGTTGATCCGTTATTACCGTCATACCCGGGCTTGACTCGACTACCTAGGTAGGTACTCGACTGCCCTAGGGTAAATTACTCGGGGAGTATTGCTAGTTAGAACACTATTGAGCAACATTTCATGTGACTGTACAGTAGTATTGAATGTCACCTACTACGTAACAATTCGTCTATGCATGTTTGGCGTGCTTACTGTGCATGGAAATGTTTTAATTGGTAAATCATCATGTTTCTCTTGGGTAACTTGTAACTCTGTTTCAACTGCCGATATAGCCACAACACCATGAAGATGCAGCTAGAGAACTTGCATGTAAGACACGTCATAGAGTACAAAGCAGTGTTTCGTTCGTTGGAGAGGTATGCAAAAAAATTCTATCAGATTGCCAATACCGTCTAGACTTGCCAATTCATTCATAGATAGCCCACCTCCACCTTCTCGTACTTGACCCCAGTCTCCAACGTCTGAGCACAAATCCTCTAAAACCCAGGGATCACATACACTAATCCTCGACGGATAACTTACTTAAAACCCCCATGCCCAACTCACTCAAAGTACAGATACTTACTATCGATCTAACTCCAACTTCTAGAAGCCGTCGCCCAACCATGATTTCTAGTCCGCATCTAGCCATACACCAGCACTTTGGCGCCACGACTACCCTTCACGCCCCATCCATCTCTGACTCTGCACAGCCAGAGTATGACATCGAAGACCCTTGGGAGCCTGGCACGTGCGGGCGAGCTATAACCGTAAACTGCGATCCCTCCCCCGGGATATGCGTTAGCCTTCTCAACGGCGTTAAGCCAGTTCGTGCAGATCACTTACTCGCCCCGGCTGTTTGGTCTGGTGAACTCCTAGCCCGATGAGTAATACGACGACATCCCACGCTGAGAGGGCGTCGGGTTCCCAGATCTAGTAAGAGTATGAGAAAAGGGGCGCTATTCATAACGAATTACACCACAAAGATACCACGGAGGCCGCCGCCTCATCTTATAGCGCGTGGCAAAGGCACCGCCATGAAACAGCAAAAGAGCCTTTGTTCACGGATATTGAATGGGAATAGACATATTTCCACACGTGAAAACCTTGCTCATAAAGCCACAAGGTATTGTACTTCTTGTTGTATGTACACCTAGCCGTATGCCCCTATTCGACTTCATCCAAGACCTATCCCAAAAGATGTGTGCAATTCCGCTTCCATTCCGCGCAATGACTCCGTCAACGCCAAATCAACCCTGACCTCCAACGGTTCCGTAGTACTCAAATACATCTATATGCCAAAGACAAGCTTCATGCGCTCATACGTGTAGAATGCGACCGCCGCCATTGGGAACACCTTGACGTATCCAATGGTGAGGCCAACAAAGAACCCGGGAATACCCCTCTCTCGGAAGATCATACCAGCGGTTTCTCCTATCCTCAGTCGACGGCCGTCGCCAACGGCACCGCCAACTTGCATCCGTCGTCGAATGACTTCAAGAGGGTATGATGCCGTTTGAGAGATCAAACCGGCGATTCCACCAGCAGTGAGCTCCGCCCATGATCGTAGAGGGGCTGGTTTTCCTTCAGGGTGGTTTGCCTTCTTCGGTAGTGTCGTGTGCTTCGCAAACCGTGGCGATCGGAGGATATCACCAACAGTATCGTGAGTTAAGAAAGACATGCCCGCATATGGAAGCATGCCCATGACAGTGGGAGCGAAACCTCGGTAAAAGTTGATAAGTCCTGTTTGAGGAGCAATGGCCCCAACTGTCGCTGCTGTCGCTTCTGCTGCAGCAGTCACCGTCGCAGGCGCATTGGGGAGCCGAGTCGGGGTTGTTTTCTGAACGGGTTGCTCGTTGTAAATCTGACGACATATTGATGACAAAGAAGAGTGGCCGTCACGTTTAGTCTCGAAAGCAAGTCGTACTCTCATAACTTCTAAAGGATACGTGAAAAAGACGGAGGTGACACCAGCCAAACTTCCACTGAGCAGTCTTCTCATTGGTGTCTCATGGTGTTTATCGGGGATAATAATGGCTCGTATTTGTTCGTATGCGAGGAATTTGATACCGGCGTAAGGAAAGATTCGTAGTAAAGTCGCTGAGTGTCCACGGTAAAGTCCAGTGATGCCTTCATATCTATGGATGTCCTTCATAGCGCTTGCGACACCAACCCATGATCCTGTATATTTTGCGAATCGTGGATTGCTGGCTTGGAAGAGGATCTTCACTCGGTCCAATGGTGCGACGACAGTTTTGCCCTATTTCAAACAGTCAGAAACTTCTGCACACCTCTGTCTTGGACTCTGACAAACTCACAGCGCAGCCGGCTAAACCACCCGCAACTCCAGATTTCCAGACATATTCGAAACTGTTCATTTGTGCCTTTGGTGCTACTGCTTCCTGGTCGGTAGGACACACAGGAGGCTCCTTTGGCGACTTGCTGAGGGTATGAGAAGAGACATGGCTCTGAATATTTCTATTGCGCGCAACATCGGCCATTGAGGTATGCTCCATCTGAGCAGCGTCGGCAGAGGACATGGCCCCGAGGCTCGCAGAAGCACGTGCCTGACCTTGTTGAACGGGTTCGAGGCCTACGGGCGCGACATGCCGTGGCAGAGTCGAATGGGGATCGGTATTCGAAGCCAACGCGACTGAGGTATTTCGGTTTCGGTGGTATCTTGTCAAAAGGTTGGAGGAGTAGAAACCGGTTTTGCGGGGAGGATGAAGAAGTTCGGATATGGGGAGGATTTTGGAGATGATACCGGCATGCGGCGCGGCAGAGTTTCCCCGGTCAGAGGCGGCTTGGACGTCATTAAACCGACGCTCAGTGGGCGAATACAGGCCCCCCACTAGTTTTTTTTTACAAGTGAATGACCTAGCGAAGGTGGTCACGCCCGCGGAAATGGAGATCCCCTAGAACCCTAGAAAAATAGAGGAATTAGGCCATCAGGGGTTCAAGACTTGTCACTTCAGTGGGTTAATGCGCTGATAATCCACTGAAAACTTGTCGTTTCTCAGCAGATTCACAGGGTAGGGCATAGCGAGGCTTAACGGTCCCGGTGATCAATAACCGAGCCGAGGTTTGCCGACCATCGCCGCGAATTTATTCTTTCAACCGCGGGTCAAGCAAAAGCCAATCCAGGTGGAAGAATAGTCATCCGAGTCAGCTATGGAGGCCAACGGCCGCAGAAAGTCCTCTGTTCTCTTTGAGAGCCCGGACAAGAGCCTCATTGTTCTAGACATCCCCACGTCTCTAGAAGAGAGCCAGGTTCTCCCGTCTCAGGTCCCCCGCCGCCGCATCGTCTCCGCATCGCCCCCCGCAACTCCGTATCCGACCCCGGAGCCCCGGCATGGAGGAGGCGATCACTCGGCATTCGCGACTGCGTCTCCTGGCGCGCAGCTGGCTGAACTCATGACCGCTGAAACGGTCAGCAGCACCCTGCAGGACCTTGCCAGCACATACTCATATTCTGGACCTTTCCATCAGGACCGGCTGGTTCAGCCACAACAAGCACCGTCAGTATCCGCTCTGCCGCCTTTGATCCCAGACAAAGCCGAATTTCTTGATGGCTCTATTGAGGCCATGCGTGATACTTTTCACATGTCAGCTCCCAAGTTTGATCTTGTCGTGTTAGATCCTCCATGGCCAAATCGATCTGCCAGGAGACAGACAGACAAGTATGCTACTGTATCAAATCTCAGGGAGATGCGCAGCCTCTTGCTACACATTCCTCTAGCTTCTCATCTTGCACCAGATGGACTAGTTGCCGTCTGGGTTACTAATAAGCACAGTATTCACGACTTTTTGACTTCCCCCACAGGGCTGTTCGCTGCTTGGGGTCTCGAGTTTGTGACTGAATGGACATGGCTCAAGGTTGCTGCGTCAGGTGAACCACTCTACGACATTGAGTCAATATGGAGGAAGCCATGGGAAAAGCTCATCATAGCGAAGCGCATCGGAAGCCAGAGGCCAGAAGCTCTTGAGTCCAAAGTCATCGTGGCAGTCCCTGATGTCCACTCACGAAAGCCCAATCTGCGAGGCCTCTTTCAAGATGTCATCGGCAAGGAATGTCTTGGCCTCGAGATCTTTGCTCGTAACTTGACTGCTGGTTGGTGGGCTTGGGGAAATGAAGTTTTGCGCTTTCAACAGCCCGAACATTGGCATGACATCGAACCGTGAACCATGAGACAAAGAATATACGAGTTTTCAGCGTCTATATTTGCGCTCATAGTCTTTAACCCGCCTGCATGCATTGCCCATCCAAGACTAGTTACAATAATGTACAATTGTGATGCCCGCTTATCCTACAGAGGTCCATCATCAGTGGCTCCTCATAGAATTGCTGCCTCTTTCATTAGCAGTTTCTTGCAGTTTCAAGTCGTAATTCGCCTTTCGTAGTCGTTTAAGCTTCATTTGAGTCCTTCTTAACCTCTACTTCCTCCTTGTTCAGTATCTTCTCCCATTTAGGATCCAAGATAACATCGTTAGTCCACTTCTCCTCTCCCGATAACAGCTTTTGTGCCATCTTGGCCAACTCTTGTCTCTCCTTCGACGGGAGCTGCTTGCTCTTGAGGGGAATCTCGAATCGCTGTTGCGCGATATGCTGCTGGTTTCGCTTCTCCAACATATCCTCGCGCATCTGGAACAATTGGTTGCTCCAGGGTGTTTTATCCTCGGGAAGTTCGGGCCATTGGAAGGGCTTTGCCAATTCGACAGTCATGACCTTGAGGGGTTTGGGGCGGTACCACGAGCGCGAGTGGGAGTTGCGCTGGGTTAGAGGTTGCTGCTTGACGTATGATCGGACCTTTGTGACCTCGACATTGTATAGGTTCCAGAGGTAATCTCGGAGATCGAACTTTGTGAATCGCAGAGGGACCTGGAAAGTGGCCTCGTTTGGTGGGAGGTGATCTTTTCGGAGAAAGGTGATTACATGGTTTGGCCTAGAGATAGTTGGAATTGGTAGGTAGAGATGGATCAAAGGTACTCACAGAAAAACCTGCTTCTGACCCAGCTTGAAGCCGGGCAATTGGCGAGCTACAGTCTTTGCTACCTCGGCCATGGTTGTCGTCTTGCCCTTTCAAAAGTGGTCGGCGACAGTTGATTTGGGATGTGAAGAAATTCGATGACTGGCTCTGATTGGCTTCAGCGGCGAAAGTGAACTTCCGGGAGGGGTGCGAGGATTGGCGATATTATAGGTGCACGCCCCGCATCCAGCAGTGTAAGAGGGTGAATATCACTTCACTTCACAAGGCCATATTCGTGACTGGAATAAAATATCAGGTATTTTTCACCAAAAGAGGCTCCTTAGAACTTTTATTATTTTCCTACCTATTTGTTATAGCACATTAAGCAAGAAAATATTGACCTGCGCGGAAGTGACGTCTTCCAAACTCACCTGTCTCACGGGTACTCGCAGTGCAACAATTACTCCTTCTCACCAACACAAACCGAAGCCTATTCTTTCTCTCCACAACAAAAACAAAACAACAAGAACATCGATCTTCAGAGCCGCCCTCATGCCCCATAAACACCAAAAATGCAGCAACGCACCAAGTCAAAGCGTTCTTTGAGTCCGACGACTCGGGTCTCACCTCGCAAGAGACTCAACTATGATGCAGACACTCCCAAGATGTCGAGTCCCACAAGCTATGATGAAGATGTTCAGCTCAGTTTCCTGACCATCGACGAAGAAGATGAAGAAGAAGTTACTTGTTCTAACACCATGGAAGAGTTGATGAAGCTGGAAAAGGAGCGATATCCTGGCGCCAGCACCTGGGCTCCCGCTGAAGAGCGACTCTTTGAGATATTGTACATGCGACAGGATCTACCCTTGCTTCCTACAACATGGGATGTCGATCTACGAGGAGTACCCATCTCAGATATTGTCTTCCAAACTTCGGATGAGTTTCCTCCTATCATCTGTGCTCACTCAAATGACTTTCGAGGTATGTTTATCCTAAATGTTATGGAGTACATTGCTCATTATTTGTAGCAACAACCGCCCTTCTTCGTCTCATGGACCTCACAGCAAAGACCAGGACAACCATTCAGAGTGGCCTTCGGATGAAAGTACCGCAGCTCATCAAACGAGAACTCGACAAGTATTTGAGCTGGGCAGCACAGGACGGCGACTACCTGCATCTACGCATTGTTCCGAACATCCTGACAGAAATTGTAGACACGAAAATGCCGGAAGATGAGATCACTGAGCACATCCAGAACCGTATGAGAGCTCTCGCAAAGGTTCAGCGCGAGTTTCTCCGAGAGGATAGAAACCCTCAGTTCTGGGATGTTATCAAGCCCAGTGTATTCGCATCTCCGAAAATCAAACTTGAGCCAGATGATGGGCTGACATCGTTTGGGGGATGGCTGACGCCTGCTGAGAGCCGGCTCGGCTCACATCCTCGAGTTGGAAACGTATCGCCAACCACCGAAACCCATGGAATCACTGTCAAGATTGAACCTGGACTTAAGAGCCCTGGTATCGCGGCAAGAGCACTCCCCAAGACAACGATGCTTTTGAGGGAGTCATGCCATTCACAGTCCCCATCGCCCTCTCTACCCGAAGAACCCCAGACTCCCCCTCGACATACCTACCGTCGTCACCCTCCCGTTGTATACGGCCTGTTCATTATCAACACCTGGGTTCTTGTTCTCACAGTCGATTCATCCAAAGGATCCGACGCCCATGTCAGTTTCCAGGTCCAAGTCGATTTCAAAGATGAACACCAGGGGATCTGGAATGCCCTGACTATCGCTATTGCGGTGTGCCTTGCTCGTGATGAGCTACGTACTCGTGCGAGCGACTTTGAGGAGTTGCCTTGCGTGGAAGATAGTGATCCGGATGCTTGATTTGCAGGATATTTCAATGATGATTACGCTTATTACGAAGGAAGGAATACCATAGTGCATGTTTCACTACTGTTTGTTGCTAATGGGCTTTGAAGTTGTGTTTTATGCCCCTGATTTTATGAACGAGTGTTGACTTGAAGTTTCGTTGTTGCTATCAAGAGGTTTTCATGTACCAATTATTGCGTCCTCGACGACGCCATTCACCTTATCGGAGAATTGCTCGAGTCGTTGAACCAATCATTAAGCAATTTGCCCTATTTGAAAGTCATAAATGTTAAGTCAACAGAGAGCTTCTATGCTTCATGCTCTCATCTCTATTCATGTCCTGATATGTTTGATCAGTCATTCCCTTCTATTCCCAACGCCCAACAATGACGGCCGTCCACAGCCCCAAACGTCTCTTTCTATCTGTACATAAATGTCCATTGCATTTCATCTCATAGAGTTCGCTTCTCTAATGCGCGAGTTATACAGGGTGGGGGTGAAGCGGGGAGGAAACTTTTTTGCGACCGCGCGTGAATAAATGTTCTTAAAATCATAGCAAGCAAGGTAGTTAACGACAAGGTGAGAACAAGGTGTATGTGTATGTGTATGTGTGGAGATTTTTACATTTCTTCTCGTTCGACGGGCATCAGAACCTCAAGCTGTCGGAGGAGTCGCTGGTACAAGAACAGCATGCAGCCACTCTGGATGAATGTCCATACTCCTCGAGGTCCGACACCGCGGAACCATCCTGCAACGCCTTCTGTTCGGTAGATGACCCGTAGTCCTGTGAAGACGGAGGAGGTGTCGAGAGCAATGGCGCCAGGTCGTGGCCGATGTGTGCTGGGAGAAGAGGTGGAAATGTGTCGAACTTGTGAGTTGGCATGATGGTCTTTGGGATGCCGGGACTCAGTTGGTGTGTTGACTTGAGTCTGGAGTCGTGTCTTGACCACGTCGAGGGGACAGGTGATAACACCGGCAAGACCACCGGCTGCAGCACCAGTGAGAAGCTCTAGGGAAACTCCGATATCGCGGCTCTGCTTGTATTTGCGAGCCCAAGTGGTGAACTGTTCCCAGAACATGAACTGCAGAGCTGAGAAGGGCAGATCACGGTAGAGAGTGGCCTTGTAGCCGTAGAACAAGGCGGAGGCGCCTTCTGCGCGCACAATGGTTCGAGCAGCGTCGATAGTACCGCGGTAGTTGTAGCCGGAGGTGAAATGGGGGTTGTTGTAACGGCCTTGAAGCTGGAGGCGTGTCTTGAGAACTTCTGAGGGGACGTAGACGATAGATGCTGCGAGGTCTCCAAGGAAACCTACGAGTTTGTTAGTGCGTGTACTGCTGCTGGATCTCATTAGGGTGCCATACCTGCTGTGAGGTATGAAAGATGCTGTTGCACGCCGTGATCTATCAAGAATCGCTTGCTCCATTCATATGTACCGAAGAACATAACCGTTCCTGGAAATGAACCTCCAAGCGCAGGAATCCATCCACCATAGAGACCCCGTCTTATACCCTCCTGTCTCCATATCGTGTAGTAGGACTGTCCTAGCGATGTGTATCTTGAAGGAACGTGGGGATCGCCCTGTTGTCTCGTCTTAACAGTGTCGAGTGAGTGCATGAGTAGATCGCCAGTAGATCCTCCAATACCACCCGCGATCATGGCCTGTCGTGGGGTCCCATGTTAGCGCACCTGGAAACGAATAGG
This sequence comes from Fusarium mangiferae, assembly GCF_900044065.1. NCBI lineage: Eukaryota > Fungi > Ascomycota > Sordariomycetes > Hypocreales > Nectriaceae > Fusarium > Fusarium mangiferae. The sequence continues at coordinate 1,124,254 of NW_024573930.1, read as the reverse complement.
TCGAGAACGCTTGGCGATGCAAACATAGCACCCTGGTAGTTTCTGACGTACATGAAGATACGGTGGTCGCCCCTCGGCCTCGACATCTTGTGCGGTCATGTTCTGGTCACTGGTCTTGCTTCTACAACTTTCCGAGCGACGACCCGTCCAAGCAGCATGACGATGCTCGGGAGATGGCGCAAAATCGCTCGCCGCAGTCGTTGATCCGTCGTTCGTCGTCGTCGATTGAGCGAAGACGAGGTCAGAATCTTGTTGTTGAAGACCCAAGGGCATAATCCGGGCGAAGCAAGAGATCGAACTCGGACCGTAGGAAACAGTTGGGCGAGTCGAGTCGGTGACGGCACAAGGCGGAAGGCTTCGGAAGCAAAAAAAAAGGAAGACAAGAGGATCCCCAAGAAAGAGAGAAGAACAAGTATTAAAGAGGGATCGCTCTGTCGCGATGTTTCGTCGTTGGCGAGTGGGCGGGTGTCGCAGGGTCACAAAGAATAGATAAGAGCCGAGAGTCTGGGCGATGTCGTTTATGAGAATTTTGATGAAGGAACCTGGTCTTGGCTTTTTACTGGGTTAACTAATCGCGAATTGCGGCTCTAGTTGGCTCTGCTCAGCGGTTTCTTAGTGGCCGATCAGGGACCGCACCTGGATTTACAGCGCATGTACTTTACCTTCTAAAGACTGAGAGCACCCGACGCTAACTACGTCAATGGAAGAATGCCCGATGAAAGAATTTCTTGAAATGACCGAACGGGCTTTCGGTCTGTTATCTTATCTCACCTCATCATACGCCAATTCTGCCCGCCTAAGGTAATGCATAGTGAGTCTTCAGTGAGATCATATGACAATGGCCATTCATTGAACGGGAAATTAATTGTAAAATCGAGTTGATCATAAGGTCTATACATGTCTTCATGAGTTCCGTTTATTACATATAATACATCTCCTCTCATCTCATCTCATATCCTACTCCATCAATGGCCTCTGGTGGTCCCTCCATGGAAGAGCTCCAAACTTGCGAAAAGGAAACACAATATGAGTAACCCGCCCTGTAATCAACTGCTTAGATACGGGTCCGTACGTGTTGCTATCCAGACTCGATCCAGGCGGTCCATCGCCCTCAACCCACACGTGCCCCTGCGGGACTCTCACTGTCGGCAGAGGATGAGGCGCTTTTGTCTTGATCACATCGTTCTCCAGTGCTACTACGCGCTTGACTGCGATTGTCTCGGGATGTAGCGGACTCCTTTTATAACTTTCATGTTAATTCTCATCAATTGCTTATTTCCAGGCTTTGGGAAGGATCTGCTCGTACCGTAATGTCACAACCATGCCCCTCTCCAGATTCTCTTGAGGAGACCACTTCCAGTTGAGAATCACATCTCGTCGTAAAGTCGAGTCTTTGTCGTCGTTAATCAACGGATACATAGATGCACCGTCAACAAAAGTCAGCTCTGCAACGTGCAGGTTGAACATGGCGATGACTGGGATCCATGTTGCGAATCCAAAGAGTCTCAGAGCTGTTGATCTGGCCAGACTGGGCTGGCCATTGCCTCTCAGACGTGCCCACACTGAGCCGAGAGCCATTACAAAGGCTCTAATTATTGTTCAAAAAGAGTGTCGTTAAATAATAACATTCCCGTTGCTGTGAGATTGAGCGTTGTAGTGGGACTATCAGTGTTTGTGAGTCCAAGTATAGAAATTCTACATCCAAGTCTAAGCTTTTATCGGCTAGTTCCGACAACCCGCCATGTAAGGCAGCACGAGACAGGCATTCTTATTCAACATGAAACTTAAGAAGCACAGCTCTAGAAACATCACTAAAGTTATGTCCCACTGAAAACAAGCCAGAAACACACTAATCACAATGGAAAGACGGTGTCTCAAGTAATCAAAGAACTGTTCGTTATCAACGCCGTTTCAGACGCCACTTCCTACCATCGGAAGAACTACATGAAAGTCTGGACTTTTAGTGATGCTTTGCACTCCGGGATACATGCTTCCTTTCAGCCTCCCAGACGCCCTCTATTACACCCTTTTCCGTGTCCAACAACCCGCTCGTGCGCGGGCTACTTTGGCATGGCTCTAACAGTCTTGCCGACTCATCCTGACCTGGAGACTCTTCGTCTGTCCATGACCTAGATGGTCTCAGGGATGTTTTCGTCACTGTCGCTCATGCTCTCGTCACCGCTGACCTCGGCGTTCTCACGCTCACGCTTCTCCATCAATGCTTGCAGCTCCGCATCATCGCTCTCGGTAACGGCCTTGGGCTCCATCTTGACTGTCAAGTTACCACCGGCACCCTCGATGCTCTTTCGGACATCAACGATGGCCTCTCCCAAGCAAGTAATACCAACGTTCTTGTCCAAGGTCGAGCATGTAAGAACGTAGAGAGGCGGAGACACGAGCTTGACCTTGACTTGGGTGTCGTCGGTGCTGTGGGCCTCGGCTGTGCGAAGAGCAGTCTTGACGGCGTCGATTCCCTCGTATCCGAAGCAAGTGACCTCGATATCGGCTCGGATCTTGGTGGGCTGGGGAGTAAGACGCTTTCCGATGTATGACTTGAGCTCCTCCTTGGCCACCTCGTTGGGGAAGGTAATATCGTTCCAGACCTCGGGGTTTCTTCTCAAGGTTAGTAAATGTGGTCCAACTTTGGTAAAGAGCAACTGACGTGATGGAAAGCTTGAAAGCGTCGATAGCATGCCCGAATCGCTTGTTTAGGGGCCAAGCAATGGCCTCATAGAGGCTCTCGATATCGAGCTTGGTCTTCTCGGCGAGATGCACCATGATAGAGTGAACCATCTTGCTCTTGTTGTATCGCTCCTCACACTTGACGATATCCTCGGGGGAGACACGTCGCTTGGAAAGATCGATGTAACCTGCCCAAAAAAATCAATATCCATGCCCAAAGTTCAGCCCGACGTTGATTTGATGCTAACCCTTCTCCTTGTCGACACGGAGCACCACGACGACCTCGTTGCGACCAACCCGGATGAGCTTCTGGATACTTCGAATACGTCTTCGCGAAAGCTCGGAAAGCAGGATCATGCCGTCGATGTTGTCGTACTCTAGAAGCTTAACGTAGGCACCCATTTCGGCGATCTGAAATTGGTCAGAGGCAGTTCTTTCGGACAGATCAGGTTGTTACTGACCTGCTTGACATTGACCATGACGAAGCTGTCGATCTCCGGGTACTTCTCCTCGTAAAAACGGCAATGTTGATTTTGGGCCATCTTGACGGTGTTTTTGAGGTTTCAGAGGATTCGGTCGGGTTCTGTAGAATAAGGTGGGGGGTTTTATAGATGTCGAGTGCCGTCGCACAAGATCGCAAGTCGGGCCTTCAAAAAGAGCCAAAAGTCTAATTTTAATAAGTTATTCCTGCGATAGTATCGGTAGTGATTCTCGCGCGATCAGGTCGTAAATCGTCACGTCAACAGTGGATGTAGAGGGGAAGAGTCATAATTTTGACATTTTGCAAGTGCACTCGATTGATGATGGTGGGGTTGTGGCGGGGTGTGGCTCGTTCCCATGCTCATTCGTTTTCGTTCCATTGGTAGTGGCAGTGGCAGTGGCAGTGGAGGTAGTACCTGAAAATTCGGGCATAATGCCGCCAGCTGCGCTTGAGATGGCCCGCCCATGACTTTCGTTGCCATGATGGGAGCTTTCCACGTGACTGAACCAAAGGTAAACAACTTCATCAACACCAAGCCTGTCGACAAGAGCATACTTAGCCATGGCTCCTGGTAAGTTCCAAACTGCTGTACCTGCGATAAAGTCGCGAATGTTTGCTGATTGATTTCCAGCGACTCAATACGAACTTTCACCGCCCCCAACCGACGCGGTCTCGGCGATCGCGTTTGCGCCGTCTTCTGGAACCAAGCTCCTTGTCTCATCATGGGATAAGAAGGTGTATTGCTATGATATCGCAGGTGGAGCTGGCGAGGCGACTCTCGTCAACACATACGAACACCGGGCGCCAGTCTTGGATGTCTGCTTCGGCGCCAATGATAATGAAGCTTTTACTGCTGGCGTGGATTGGTGTGTTAACAGGTCAGTGGATGCGAATGGATACGCCTCGAAACGTTAAGCTAACAACAATGAACAGAATCGACTTGGAGACTGGTGAGAAGACCCTGCTGAGCAAACATGCTGCGCCGGTGCGGTCTATAGCCTACAGCCCAAAGTTTTGTGAGTCATTGAACCTCTGTGATTGACTCATACTAACAGAAACCAGCGGTCTTGGTCTCCGCGTCTTGGGATTGCAGCTTGAACCTCCATAACCTCAGCGATCCTTCAAGCACCCCAATTAGGGTCTCCCTCCCCGGCAAGCCTCATGCGCTGGCTGCTAGTCCTACGAAGATCGTGGTTGCCATGGCTGGCCGTGTTATCAACATCTACGACCTGAAGACCATTGTCGATCTATTCGCAACTGGTTCATCTGACCTGCAGCCATGGCAACAACGTGAATCGTCTCTGCGATATTTGACACGCGCAGTGTCCTGCATGCCCAATGATGCTGGCTACGCCACTAGCAGTATCGAAGGCCGTGTTGCAGTTGAGTGGTTTGAGGATACAGCCGAGTCCCAGGCCCGAAAGTACGCCTTCAAATGCCATCGACAGGCAGCCCCAGATGGTGACGGTGATATTGTTTATCCCGTAAATGCTCTCGCCTTCCACCCTGTCCATGGAACATTTGCTTCAGGGGGTGGCGATGGCACCGCTGCTTTGTGGGATGCAGAAGCAAAGCGACGACTTAAACAGTACCAGAAATTCCCCAACAGCGTTGCTGCGCTTGCTTTCTCAAGCGACGGGAGATATCTTGCTGTGGGTGTTTGCCCTGGGTTTGAGACTGGACAAGAGGACTACAGCGGTGCCGGACAGACATCGGTATTGATCCGTGAGCTTGGCGAGAATGAAGCCAAGGGCAAGGGAGCTAAATAGGCGACACGCGATGGACAGTCTTGTTATCCCAAAAGGCGTTCTGGTGGTTGCGGGGCTTGATTTTTTATTCTGTACTATTCTCGATCTAAAGGAAGTGGCATCAAGATACCCGTCATGGAGCAGCCTCAAAATAGCGTCGTGAATGGTTGCCCTATTTGTTCTTGGTTCTTTTGCTGCTGACCAGCCACATGTAGGTATCTCTAGACGATTTCAGTGGTCCCAAGCGACGGGCTCCTTGACTTCAAACCTTTGTGGTTCCCCAAGGTTGGTTCGTGTACATTCTCCCGTATCCGAATAACCATTGGTTGGGGATACCCAAGCGATACTTCCTTCACATCAAATCCATCTCGGCATTGATATTCCAGGCTATTGGATGGCAAAGCACATGGCCACGGAGAAGGCCCCGGAAGTTTATAATCTCGAATTCGAACTCCCTTTCTGATTGTATACTGCCCTTTCTTCTCAATCAAACGGGGGGCTCCCTGAGGAACAGGCCGCAACTTTGTGACTACAGGCGACTCAGACGTATGTGTTGTTGTTGGTGATGGAGTACCATGCCGCTGCCGGCTGCGTCTCGCTTGAGTTTCTTTTTGACAGTCATTTTTCTGTTGGAGTGCAAGCGTATCGTGATTGTGTTTACCTGAGAACCGTCGGTCAGGTGTATATTCTGCATCTCCAATAGAACGAATGGACTCCATTCGCCTTCGTTTCGTCGGTCGACATGCTCGAAGAGGTAGCAGCTGCAGTTGACTGGCTCGGCTTTCAACATCGCTTCTCGGGCTATAAAGTAGGGACTGGCTTGTCTGTCGCTGACGAATAGGTGTTTCTGGGATACTCTTGGGAGTCAATACAATGATGCGGAAGATAAGAATGATATGAAGGCACACAATTCAACGTTCGTAAACTCATCCATGGCAGATTCTGGGCTGTCGACATCATCATGCTCTTCCGAACTTGGGAAGGACGTAGAGCTTCGACTTCGACTTCTCTTTCGACTACTGCCAATGGTTTGGTTGGATTCTGTATCATCATCGTCCTCAAGGAGGATTTGGTGCATTGTCACTAACTCGACTTGATGACCGGCAACATGGCTGTCGTCCACCTCTATAGAGGGTAAAATTGTTTGAAAAGACATATTTGAGTGATTTGGTGAATCTTTCGAGGTGGGCTGCCTACGTTTCGTGGTGGTAAAGTCAGGTGCGTCCCGACTGCAGATGGGAAAGAAGGAAGGAGCTACTGCGGTCTGTCCCCTATGGCTCTTTCCTGACACTTTCTGTTTGTTCAGCGCAGGCTTCACCGAACAGCTCCTACCTCTGAACAGCAAATCATTTCGGCAATATCAAGAAAAATCAAGTTCATGTGCTGTTCGTATTTTCCCTTTAAAGTTGCTTTTCAACTTCTGTGTATCTGCCAGTTCTCAAGCAACATAACAATATATTCTAACAGAATAGTCTTGAATTTGCAAAGCAAGTTTGTTCTTTGGTTTTCTGTGCTGGCGATGTCCTCAATAACCTCTTATTCTGAACCCGTGTGCTCACTCTCGTCCCAGTCTAACAAACAAGCAACCCCGTCTGGTTCACCATCGATAAGAAGGCATCACTACAGCACCAATTCTCTCTTTCCAATCCAATTCCATCCAGTCTGATCGAGACCGAGCTGGTAACCATCGCCAAAAGTTCGCTTTGAGGCGGACGCCCTATTCCCCCCGCGCAGCCGGTGAGATGGGCTATAGCAAATCAGCACATGTATTCGTGTGTTGTTATGAGGAACGTACCTTTGGTGGTTGGATGTGGTCAAACGTGCCGCCCATCTGGAGCAGCCAAACGTCTGGACCTCCAAAAGAGTTACCCCCACGATACAGGAAATCGTTAGGAAAGCCCACATCAAATTCAGTAGCCCCATCGATCTCTTGAATATCCTCAGGGGAGAGATTCAGGGTGAGAGCCTGAATGTTGGCTTTGAGATGATCCACCTTTCGACCACCTATGATGGGAAATACATAACTTGTCTTGTGCATGACATATGCCAGTGCGATGCTGGTGATGAGTGTGTTCTTACGGTTAGCGATCGACTCCAGCACTTTACTGGTTCTGATCTCTTTCTCGCTGGCCTCCACTCTTCGTCCTTCCCGCGCATTGCGTTGTTCTTCGGTCTTGAACTTTCCGCCTCCAAGGGAGCCCCACGGCGCAATTCCCATGCCTTCAGCTTGACACATGGGAATGATATCCCGCTCGAAGTCACGGGAGGCCGCCGACCAACGACCTTGGTAAACAGAGAATTGCCGCAGTCCATTGCAGCGAGCATATTCGTTGGCCTTGCTACGGAGTTTTCAGCAAGTTATTCGCTCTTAGAAAGGCACATGGCATCTTACCTCACGATCCAAGCAGGAGTATCGCTGACGCCCAAGTGGAGGACCTTTCCGGAGAGTACGAGTTGGTTGAGAGATTGCATCATCTCTGGGATAGAGGTGTTGCCATCATACCAGTGAACATAGAGCTGAGGCCCTGTTAGCTTAGCATTCTGAGCTTCGCTCGGAAGAAAACACCTACAAGATCAATGTAATCGGTCTGCAGGTTCTTAAGGCTGGCCTCAACTGAAGCCCTCAGACTCTTCGATCCGTTGCCAGTGAAGTTCACCATGATATTAGGAGCACCAGGCCCAGCTCGAAAGTTGGTGGTGTATTTGGTGGCGAGAACTGAGCGCAGGCGTAAGTACAGGACCAAGTGTTGAGTGAGAAGGGGTTACAAACCGATTTCATCCCGGTTGCCGCGCTTCCTCATCCATTCTCCCACCCATTTCTCGGTTTCCTGGAATTGGTAGTTGTTTGCAGAGTCAATAAAATTTCCGCCCTGTTCTTTCATCAGTACATTGTCGACATCTTACATTTGACATATGGTGGTCACACCTGTTCATAGAAGAAATCCAAGATTGACTCCGATGTGGACTGGTCGCATTCTCCCATCCACTCTTTCCTACGATACCGTTAGTAGATAGCAGACATCAATGGATGTGTATCTAACCAAGCATTTCCAAAGTTCATTGTACCAAGACAAATAGGGGACACCCAAACCGATGCAGTTGGTGACAAAAGTCGGTAGCGCCCTAGAGGGCTTTTGGGCGGTGGTGCGAAAGGGAGAGCCATTATGTTTGCGATAGGTTGCTAGTGTTGGTGATAAAGAGGTGTGAAGTTGAGGTGAAAAGATGTAGTGGCAGTGTATTTATAGGGATAATGAGGATGGAGTGGGCAGCGAATGGAGGTGGTGATGATAGTGGCAGCGGCAGCGGCAACGGCAGTGGCGTCACTGCAGAAGAACGATCGATGGTGGCTGAATTTATGTTATCAAATACAAGAGTTGTGAGTATTTCTCAGTTGATAGTAGTGAAGGATTCTCTTCTGACTTTATATATTCAGATCTATCATATGAAAATGGCAGCTCCTACCAATCCCACCTATAGGCACCATTTTGGAACGGACCTTCTGGACTTAAACGGACTTGTCGGACCCGTACTTGCTGAAGAATGCCTGTAACATCTTGTGCGATGCTTCCTAGACGATACTGAAGTTGACTCACCTTCTACGGTACTAACGAGGCGTGTACGGGCATATCCTGCAAGAGTTGATATCCATCCGCACAACGAAAGGGACAAGACCTCTAAACTAGCCTCAGCGAACTCACGTAAATATTCTCATTGGCTTCTCAGAATACACTAAAACAGTGAACTACCTAGATACGTTTAGATCAATATCAGTTCATGCTATTATTCAGCAAAAGCAGTTGTCAAGATGATCGAAACAAGCAGCTGAGAGCTGGAGTTAACGGACTTAGAACATGGGGAAGTGTTCAGGTTGCATGAGGCACACTTTTAGCATCCACTAGATACTAGATATATGGTTCGAGATCGACACTGAACACCTTGATGTGCGAAATTGTGCGAAATTGTGCATCATAAGCATCTTATATCAACGCATCATTGTGTTTTGTTCGAAGTGTCTATCACTTGCGGGGAACGGTCTCAGTACCGTATGGAAAAGCGCAGTGTGAAGGTCTGATACCTGAATGACCTGCCACCCGAAACGTATTGGCCCATTGGAACAACTGTAGATACATGTAATAGTATTAGGAACTAAATAACTGAAATGATAAGTTGCACTGGACATTTATAGAATGAAAATCCCAGTAACAGTAAGACATCAAAACGAGGACGATGACGCCAAAACTGCCTACCCTGGAGCTGAATATGGACAAGGATGCTGACCTAAAATGGGCTGATGCTTCTGGCCATCGTAGCTCTCTCATTGGCCGGAGGTCCCGATTACTCGGCCGGGCGGGTACGTACCTAGCCTCCAATTCGATTGGATCTCACTCGGCCTAGAATCTGTGCATCACACCACGACAATTACTACGAGCGACATACCGAGACGACGAATTGAACATCAACCTACGAACCTGCGATCTCACAAAGCCGATCCGGGGCAGAATTGGTCCGGATCAAGATGACGACCGCCTAGAATGGCCACTCCAAGCCCCGCCCCCTCAAGGGTCGCCGTCAACGCTCTCCGAGGTGTTCTCCTAACAACGTCCTGTTCAGTCATCATCCTTGCTGAAGAACGACGTCGACGACTCAACATCGCTCGAGCTGCTCTCGACAATGCCAAGAAACTTCACACTGCGCGAGTGAACCGCAACTCAGCTGCGCTGGCTGAGAGCTACAGCAGTAGACGAGAAACCTTCCCGATCGAAATTGCCCACGATTTCTCGCACGCACCCACCAACAATGTTGTGCGCCGTCAACGAACAAGGATTGACTCATTAGAGCATGAATTATCGCGCCCGAAGGAGATTGAGCATATAGAGTCTTTTGAGACAACATTGCCTGAGGATGGGGACTCAACAAGTACGCCTCAGAACCGCCAGAAGAGATGGGACGAGTGGGACGCAGCACGAAAGGAGTTATCACGCATATCAGAAAATAGCACATTCTCTCACAACGCCCTTTCAATCAGGTTATCACCGGAGATTAGGCTCTCAACTACATCATCACCAAGGACACGATCAGCCAATTCCAGGACGACCAAGGCCAGAAAGGACGCTAGTACAGGCTCAACAAAAATGTCGACGACGGATAACACCTCAACGACAGGCAACAGACAGGTTGGCATTGCAAAAACAGAGCCGGCCGATGAAACCTCGATAGGACAACCAGAATCGTGGTCACTGCTGGATAATCTCCTGACGGAATTGGAGATCCAAGACTTGCCACGCGATGAGCGTGTCCAGAATGGAATGAGAGCTGCCAAAATGCTTAAGAGTCTGACCTCAACCTCTACACAGAGTAAAGAGGCCCAGGAGGTTTTATCAAGGGGTATCCGGATACTTCAGTCTGCAGCAGTGTCTCGGGAATACGGAACAGTCCCTCTCATACTCGAGGCTGTCCGTCCCGCTTGCAACGATATTTGCCTTCTGGCCGTACCCTTCCTCGACAGTCTTTCCCGCAGCCGCGACGTCGAGGGTGTGAGGCACTTACTGCGAAGTTTGTCTCGCTTTGAGCCACAATCGAAGGAGGCACTGAATACCAATCGCAATGAATGGGTCACTCGGCTACTCATGCATTACTGGAGGAAGACGAAGGACTTCCTGGAGGTCAAAACGATTTATACCTTACTCCAAAAAGGCGGTCTTTTTGACGATAGTGTATTCTCTTTGTCTACTCAGTATGCTGCCAGACGCAGAATTACCCTCATTGCTCTTGATGCTGGTGATGATGCGACTGCAAGTGCAGAGATGTCCCAGCTCCGTGAGATGAGACCGAAGGCCTCGGGTGTCGATGTCAAGCTTCGTGGGAGATTTATTGTACGCGAAGCCGAATTGGGACAATGGGACAAGGTCTCGGCTGGACTTCAGGCTTTCGGACCTAAAGCGAAGCAATCCGACCAGTTTCAGAATGTTCTGTCCTGGCTGACAAAGATCTATTGCAAGGACCACACAACCGCGGAGATGGATATTTTTGTGAGAGATCTTGTCAGCAACCACCACATGAGTTTGAATAAGCCTCTGGCATTCTTTGTCATGGACAGGCACGGCCGAACCCGCAATCTTCAAGCCCTCGTTGCGTGGGTGCAGTTCTGCCAAGATGGTGGCTTGGCAATGGACCAGATTTTCTTCAACGAGATTGCCGACAAGTGCTGCAGATACTGGAACCTGTCGAGAGCTGACGTGATTCGCATGCTGAAGGATGCTCGAACTTCTGCGCCATGGCTGAAGGACCCTCTGTTGACCAGCTACGCTAGTGAAGGCGGCCTGCATGGCCTTCACAAGCCTCTGCCAGGAGAGAAGACAGACAGTTATGGAATTGCCCCAACTCTGCCCGAACGCCGAGGTGATTCAATATCCATCTATGAGCGAGCAGCATTTAAACACATGAACACTTTGGCGCTTGAGAATGACTGGAGCGGTGTTTTCAGCGCCTACAAGGAGGCAACTAAGAAGGGTCTTGGGAATTCATCACGATGCCTTCGACTTGCTGTTGTCGCCAATATTCACTTGGAAGGACCCCATTCTGGCACAGTGGCATGTCTCATTAATGAGGCATACATAAGGAATCACGACATCAGCGGTGCTTTGGTTCCTATGCTGGTCGCTCGACTTGAGGCTGGCGACAACGTGAATGATTTACTCCGCGAGAATCTTGCTAAGGGTCAACACATTCATGACAGTGTATACAACAAAGCTGCTCGTGTTCTCACTCAAAAGGGCAACCCCGAAGCCGCGATCAAAGTCTGCGAAATGGCAGCACAGCAGAATGGTATGGGTGAGCTGGCGTACAACAAGTTCAACTTTGCCAGTCTCATCCATTCCTATACCGGACAAGGGCGTTACAGAGACCTGATGTCACTTATTGCAAGCTTCATATCGAAGTCAGAATGGTGGCAGGGTAGTAAAGAGTGCAAGGAATCCGTCAAGTTAGCTATGAAGCATGTTGCGTCAAGGGCAGCCACGGACCACAGGCGAGAGAACACGCATAAGCAAGTACTATTACGCCTTGACGATGCTCTTGAACATATCAAGACCCTGAGGGCGACGAACAAACAAGAGCGGGAGGCCGTTACCAAGGAGGTTGTTGGAGCTTTCAAGACGGTGGAGGAGCCAGTGGCATTTGAAGGAGGTTTCTTCCCAGACACACAATCTGGGCGGCAGACGCCAAAGGACAAGCGGAATACAGACTGGGAGTTGTCCTCAAGACGAGATTCAACACCACAAGCATTGAGCGAGTCGAGGCACAGGATCGTCGAGGATGAATTGCCTGCTCGACAGCACAAGATAGATAAGATCCGAACAGCACGACACGAGCGGACGAAACGAGAGAGGACGCCCTCGCCTGAGCTTACTGAGGATGAGATATACTTAGAGAAGGAAATAGCTGGTGCAATGGCTTGAGATTAGAGGTTGTATACTTGGAAGACACGGATATGCATTGGCATGGCGTAGACATTATGGTTACAGAAGAGGCATTTGGGTATATCGGCTGGGCTTCTTGGTCACGTTAACTTTTCTTTGTGGCCTGAGAATATGAGCATATGATGGTATCTGTTATGGTACTATCTGCAAAACAAACAATACAAAACAATATCTAAAGAATCTATTTACCTCCTATGGAAATGCTATATGAGTTTCAACGTGCCCCTCTCAGCACATGTCAACTGATAAGCTATGGATGATTCTTTTTCGCATGTGATTCCGTTTCTCTGCTGTGAGATGACTTGATTACAGGTGGGGCTTGGGTTGATAGTGTCACATGCAGCAGCGTATTCGTGTAGAATTGACCCCGTCATCATGAGATTTGGTTAACTGAGGTCATCAACCAGAAACTGATTGGCCACTAGCCGCTAAACAGACGCAGGAACATCAAGTAAGCATCGACCCCAACCAGAGAAACCCTGAGAGTCGCATTCCGAATACGTATTTTCTCTTACTCTCGACGAAGTAATACCGGACTCGGCAGAGGAGAAATTGGTTCGGGCCACGTACGATCTGAATTTCTCTCTCTATGAGACGACGTCTTTCACATGCGAAAAGTCCCGGAACCTGGCGGTGTCCTTTTCGCACATCGAACCATGCCCGCAAGATCTCGTCTTCGGTGGTTGGCTGCTCTTTTAGCGGTCAGGGCGTCTACGGGTCTTGGTGGCGCGATTGCTGCGACCAAGGGAGACCACAGCGTTGCGGGGTGAAGTGTTCCAGGGGACCCTACAGTGGGCTATTCCCCTGGAGCTACGATAATGACAGCCCTAGAGAGAATGCCAGGATCGCCCCATGCCAGTCCAAGGGTCCATTTCTCTTCCTTGTTGGTTTTTTCCCTTCGTTTCTTTGAATTTGGGGCCCCTGACATGACATTCAGTGACGGTTTATAGGCTGATTTGTTGATATCCTGGAGGATGAATGCCACGAGGATGAGAGGAAAAGGGAGCCTATAAACGGCGCATATCCGGTCAATTGTGATCAGACGAGAGGAATTGTCGTCTTTGAAAGTGTCTGTGGTGTTTAAATCGGTCCAATTGCCCAGAATTCCATCTCAATTGATCGATCTAGTTGTGTTTTCTCACTGGACCTCTAACCTTTTTTATACTTGCCCCCAAAAAGTCGAGAGCGTCATTGTCACAGGCTCTGTGGCCCCCGAAAACCGATTTACGTTTATAAGAGATAAGACTTTCCATTATTTGTTGACTTACACCTGAGCGTCTGCGAGAATATTGTGTCATCTTGCATAAAAGCATTGATCTCAATCTCTTTATAAAAGCATCGCCTTTTGTTGCTGCTCTTACTCTTTGACCACTTCCACCCCCTAATTCCCAGGGCCAATCCATCCAATTTCTCGCCGCCCCCCGATCCGCGATTAATAGACCCCCCACTCCCCATCGAAAGTCTTGTTAGACAATTCCTCAACTACCGCGACTCAACTTCCCTTCACTTCTACAACAGCCAATAATTTCAACCATGGCTTCAGTACTCACATCAACCGAGTCGCAGACTCGCCGTCGCGAACAATACCACGAGGCCGATGTCGTCGTTGTAGGAGCTGGTGTATTCGGCTGCACTATCGCCTACGCTCTCGCAAACCAGGGCCGATCCGTTCTCCTTCTCGAGCGATGGCTATCGGAGCCCGATCGCATCGTTGGCGAACTTCTCCAGCCTGGAGGTGTCGCCTCACTACAGAAAATCGGCCTCGGTCACTGTCTCGAGGGCATCGATGCCATGCCTTGCTACGGATACACTGTCTTCTACCACGGCGACAAGGTCCTCGTTCCTTACCCCGGTCTCGACGATAGCGGAAATGTCACACATGCTTGGGGAGGTCACAGCACAGCGGATAAGAGACCGTCTGGATGCAGTTTCCACCACGGTCGCTTTATCACCAAGCTACGAGAGTCGTGCATAAACCATGAGAACATCACTGTTGTTGAGACAGAGGTTGTCAAGACGCTTCGCGGAGAGGTGTCGGACCAGATTCTCGGTGTTGAGAGTCGCACAAAGAACAAGGAGACCGGTGCCAAAGAGAAGGATTACTACTTTGGACAGTTGACTATTATTGCTGATGGTTACGATTCCAAGTGGCGCCAGGAGGTTCTCAGGACCAAGCCGAAGGTCTGCTCAAAGTTCTACGCTCTTGAACTCATCGACTGCGATCTCCCTGAACCTGGCCACGGCCATGTCATCATTGGCAATGCTTTCCCTATCCTTCTCTACCAGATCGGCACTCACGAGACCCGCGCTCTTATTGATGTGCCTCAAGGTATCCCCGAAGCCTCGCCTGAGAATGGCGGTGTTCGTGGATATATCCGCAACTATGTCCTTCCCGCGCTCCCTACCAGCATCCGACCCTCAGCTGAGAAGGCTCTTGAGGATGGCAAGATCCCCCGAAGCATGCCCAACAGCTGGCTTCCTCCCACGAAACAGCGCGCCAACGGAGCCATTCTCCTGGGCGACGCTATGAACATGCGACATCCTCTTACTGGCGGTGGTATGACTGTCGCATTCAACGATGTTGTCATCCTTGCCGAGGAGTTGCACCCCAGCAAGGTGTCTGATCTCGCTGACAACAAGGCCATCAACAATGCTCTTGATCAGCTTTACTGGAAGCGCAAGCCTTTGACTGGTATCATCAACGTTCTTGCCCAGGCTCTGTACTCCCTGTTCGCAGCCAACGACCGTCAGCTCCGCGCTCTTCAGTACGGATGCTTCAATTACTTCAAGCGCGGCTCAACTGACGGCCCCGTCGCTCTCTTGGCTGGTATGCTCCAGCGGCCTTTCATCCTCGCGTATCACTTCTTCTCCGTTGCCTTCCTTGCTATCTGGCTCAACGCATGCACCGTCATTGGCTGCGGTATCTTGGGCATCTTCAAGGCTCCTCTCGCTATCATTGATGCCGTCCTCATCCTCTGGAAGGCATGCATTGTCTTCCTTCCAATCATGTACCGGGAGACATTCCAGTAAATCTGGAGCTTGGGAGAAAAAAAAAAAGAAAGAGAAGAAGAACATTGTATGTCTAAGTAGCGAGAGCTGCGGCGTTTATGGAGCTTTGGCTTGGGACTTTTATGTCGAATTTTAAAAACGAATCTAAATTTCTTTCAGAAATGGGAGACATTAGATTAGAGCAGAGGGACTATTGTACATATGCCCTTGTCCTCTTCATGGGTGGTTATGAGACATTTGAGCACTTTGGAGTGTTGAGCGGGAGTGGGCTTTTGTTAGATATACACACACACACGCATGCTTGATCCCCATACTATCTGTGGTTAGAGATTGGGAGATACAAGTAGATTACCATTTCAAGATTAATATTAATTGCAATTGAGCTTCACTTTGCCGTGTCTTGTCAGCCTAATCGTGTGTAGGGCGAGCCGTTTATGTTGATGAATTTGAAAGATTTGTTGACTGTGTGTTTTATTCAATTAGACATGATCATTGTGATTACTGAGCATTTGCGCTCATATCCTGTGTGACCCCTTGACCTCCATCCTATGTCAATCGTCTTCGATAGACACCAAACATCCAACTCGCTCTCAGCACCGCAAGGCCAATAGCCATCTTGATACTGTCCTGGATGACGTTGAGCTTGCTGCCACCAACCTCGTGCCACTCAATGGGCACTTCAGCAACCTTGATGCCGGGACTGGTGCCAATAACACTGCCATCGTGGCCAAGAACTGGTGTCGCGGGTGCTGACTCTGCGAGCATGAGCATCTCGATGTCGAAGATCCACCCCTCAGTGTGCATGTAGGGGATGATGTGTGGGAGGGATGCTCGCGAGAAGAGCTTGAAGCCGCATTGGGTGTCGCGGATGCGCGATGTTGCCGGGGGTGTGAGGATCATGAGCACGAGATGGAAAGATCGCATGAGGAAGTTTCGTAGAGCCGAGCGCTAGTTATGTTAGTTGATACAGTTGTTATAGACGAGGGGCTTAGTTTACCTTAACAACGGCTTCGCTGCCGACGAGATGGGCTCGGCTTCCAATAGCAACGCCGCGGTGTGATCCATCGACAACCTCCTCGCATCCTTCAATGAGCTTACCAGCATCACAGAAACGGGATGCGCCATCAGCATCAGCGAATAGGACATATTCACCCCTCACATGTCGGAAGCCATGAGTAGTCGCTCCACCCTTGCCTCTGTTGCGAGCAAGTGAGACAACTCTAAGAATGTCATGGAGGCCGTGTTCTTGGGCAAACTTGAGGACAACATCCACTGTCTTGTCCTTGCTTCCATCATCGACAACCAAGATCTCATATCCGCCGAGATCCTCCTTAGGAGCGTTCCGAACATGTCTCTTAGTCGTAGGACTTACTCCGCTAGGTCCAGCTTGTTTGGTCCGGCCAAAGTGTTCATCGAGATAGGTGACAGCCTCTTCAAGGGTGGGGATAACGCGTGCTTCTTCATTGTAGGCTGGGAAGACAACGCTCAGACGCACTTGGGCGGGTTCGATGTTTCCAGCATCGGGAGTAGGGAATGCTTCATCGGGACGGACGTGCTGCTCGCTAGCCTGTCGCTCAGCGAGCCAGCGATCGTACCAGCAGGGGAGAGGTTGAGGCTGTGTGCGTCCTTCGGTGGGATGGCTGGTAAGGTAGGTCTTTTCGGAGGCGTAGACGGGTCGAGGCTTTGGCGCGACGAGATGGAGGATGACATAGAGCTAGGAATGGTGAGCTTGCGATTGCGCGGGGCCCTCTAGAGGGGTTCAGTGCAGTGCATACCCCAAGAAGTGCCAGCGCAATGAGTGCGAGAAATAATGTCAGAAGAATGTAGACGGGCGTAGCTTCAGCCCAAGCCCATAGAGGTCTGAGAAACTCCGCGGGCGGATCGATCGCCATTTTGGCCAAGGGGAGAGAAGTTGTTTAATACGGCTCGCGACTGCGGAGATGCAGCGATGAAAAGGCGAGTGTCGGTAGAATTAAAGCACGCTCATTTGAGATGCCAATTGATTTGGTGCAACGTACACAAGGAAAGGAAAGGAAAATAAAAAAAAGGCGAACGCGCCCGTGGGCGAAGCAAAGATTTAGAGTATGGATGCGGTGGGTAAGGCAGGTTGCTTGCGATTGTGGTTGTACAGCATTAGAAGGCCACGAAGCATGAATGAGGCGTTGCATCTAATCTATGATTACGTAGCTACAGGCCTGCGGGTGTCAAAGTGTGCTATAGTGAAGATGGTAGGGATCGGCAGGGACCAAATGGTGAAATGGCCAGTAGGAAACTGCCGAGGCTAATAATTTTAGAACAATTGAAGACATTGATGAGAACAACCACATTTGATCGTTCACTCAATTCAAGACATATCTCAAGAAATACATGAGACTTTGGATTGTATTTTTCATGTCAGACCATAAACAGACTGAGAAACTAACATGATATGAGAATATACAGCCTCCCTTGCTACCTCTACTTAGCGAGTCTAATAAGCTTTGTGACTTACAAGATCAATCAGACTGAGTCAATGGACTGCAATACGGATAACCGCATTTGATTATTTAGGTAACAAACTCAATCATAACCCCTGCAGTAGTTGTCTTCAAGACATTCACAAGGATCGCGATCGATGGAGAACAGAAAGTGAGCGTGAATCGTTCGTTGTCTTAGTTTCATTTCAGCAACAGTTGGTCCCAGCCAACGAAGAATGACATTGCAGCCAAAGCCTAAAGCTAAAAAAGTATGTAACAGTAATTAATGGAAGAACCCGAAAGGTTCTAGAAGTAAAGTCTAAGCGCTATTGTACATGAAGTAAAAGGGCTTAGCTTGGTTCGGATTCCTGCTCTGAACCAAGTCTAAACAGAGTGTGGCGTACTTTTTTGTGTTTTAGTACTGGTATAAAGATTTCTGCCAAGATGTGTCAAACTCGACATCGGAATGCCCGAGACTTAGAGGCGCCCCATGTCCAATGCTTGCTTTCTCCCCCACAAGACGACCCCTGTAGCTTTCTTTTCTTGGTCGTGTCTTGTTGGGTTGTTCGCTTTCGCATTCTTTCAAAACTCAGAGTGCCGTGTCCTGCTCGATCTCAATGGAGAGCTTGGTGGACGGATCGGTATAAGTTGATGGACCTTGTTGGGCCGAAGCGTGGTTGGTAGCAGGGAGTCAGTCCCTTGCTGATTCTCTTTGGGTTGTAGCTTATGATCGTGTCTGAGAAATCACCCTCCAGGGGCAGAAATCTCATCAAGTACAAGCTCAGATCATGACACCAGTCTGGAAACGCTCAGCGAGCCCATCCCGAGGGTCAGGAGATACAGTGTAAGCCAGACCATACTGAGGACCTCGGACAACTTCCTTGCCCTTGAGAGAAATGGGATGATGGAAAGTTGGCGCAGGAGAGTACTCATAGATGTGGGTGTGGGCAGGCTCAAAGTGATGCACAGGAGAGTGACTTCTAGGGCTGATGTCCCCATCGTAGTCAGTCTCGCTGGCTTGGTAGGTAGTGCTGCAGCTGCCGCTGGTGAAGGGAGAGGCCGTTGAGGATCCGGGGAAGTTCATCTGGATGTGGTGGTTGTCGTGCATGGCATCAGCAACGGCCTTTGCCGTTCGCTTTCGATTCTCAGCGCGAACCTTGGAGCGGTCGTGATGACGGGCACCAGCTGGACCGACGTTGACTGAATCGCATGCTGCGTGTGTGGGAACATGGCGATATCTTTGTGTGGGTTTTGTTGCCTTGGGCTGCTCTACTTCTTTGGCTTTGACTGTCTCCTTGTGGTCGCGAGCACGCTTGATAGAGCTGAGGATAGACATGGTTGTTGGTGGATGTATAAGTTGAAGAGATGCTGATGCGATATGATGTGAAGTATATACAAGTGGATGTGTTAGTGTTGTATTGTATGTTGGAATGGTATGAAGAAAAGAGATTCCTATTTTCAACGGGCGAAGTGGTCTAGATATAACAAGAGGCTAGGTGAGGATAGGTTGGTACCTACCTAGGTAAGGTAGTAAGTAATCACTGAAGTGATGCGTTGGAGGCTGGCGTCAAAGTTGAGCGGGCATCAGCGTCGAAAAAGAACCTGACGGCCCGCAACGGCGCTGCAATAGCCGATCTTTACTGAGTTCGAGACTCCCAAGACTGGGCTTACAAGACTTACAAGTCAAGCTGAGGGTCTTGGTCTAGAGGGCGTTAAAGTGAAGCGCCACAGACGCACCAACCCCTGCGGATCCGTGAAACAAGGCCAGCCCATCTCAGCAAGTGTTTGCTCATGAGGCGCTGCGTTGAAACGACTATGAGGCAATCCAGGGGGTTACACGATGGAATGGAGGAACTATCTATGCAGAGCGTTGAGCCACATGTTGCAGATCTTTTTTCCAGCATGATTCAGAGCATGAATGATTATGACTCTCGTCATGTTGAGAAAATATATTTTTTTTTCTTTTTTGGTGAATTCTAACTTTTGACGCCGAGGGAGTTTTGGTCTTACGAGGGTGGACTCAGTATGTCATCGTCCAGGTCCAGGTCTGCCCATGTCTTGGACGACGACCAACCCATGTTAGTTTCCGCCTCGCGTGTGAAGCCGTAACTTCCAGCAACCACGTGTTGATGAAGACGGACAGAATCGTCGATTGTCATGTCACTCGTCGAGAATCAACATGTCACCAGTCGAAAAGTTACATATCTAAAATCGACGATGGAGATGTCACCGCTCGAGGTTTGATATGTGACCACGCCCAGAAGAAATGTCACCAACCGTTCGATTGACAGCTTCTACGGCCACCAAACTACTCAATCAAGGCATAATTATCCCTGTCCCTGTCTCTAGCCCTATCCATGTCCCTGTAGACTATCGGCAGCCATACGCCATCAGTGTATCTTTGCGGCACCGCGTTGCAACGGGGTCATCGACCTCGGTCTCGCCCCTTCGGTATAACTAATACGTGAAGAATATTCTAAGAAGCTGTTTGTTAGCTCGGCCAGCCTTTTCCCAAGCAAACACTCTGAGTGGCTCGTTGCCGAGTCGTCCAGACCGTGTGGACAAAACGCCACCAAGGCTGGGGTGTAGCCAGAGCCTGGCGGTGCAGAGGCAGCTGAGTACAACCGTGCCAGATCATTCACTTTTACCTGCCAAGACCAAAAATCTATCGCTCCTCGGTGTTTCTCCCACTGCCGATGCCGGGGGCGGTTGTTCAGTGTAAGAGCTGTGGAGAATACCGAGATGGCTTCGCTTACTCGGGGACCCGAAGAAGCCGGTGACCCAAAAGATGATGGAGTCTCTGGGACCTGATTCAGCGACAGAGCTTACATCAGTTTCTATTTCTGCGTCTGTGGAGGCAAGGATTTGTCCGTTACTGCACTATCGTAATCATTTCTTTTGCCAGACGAGATGCTTTCGTGTCAAAAGACCACTTACACGTCATGTCGACACAGTTTTCCCATCTCAAACGCCTCTTCTACGTCAATTACACAAAAAGAAGTTGATAATGGACCCTTCCAACGGTCTTGTGCCTCTTTACATCAGGTCATTGACCAAATTAGGACGACATGGCTTCTCTACAGGCTAGATCTGCACACAATCCATATCGTGGCGTCAGTCATTACACCCGAGATGTTTCGGCCTCACTGATTGTCTGAACCTACCAGCATCTCGGATTGTTTCTGTGGCTTTTGAGCCCCTGGCTAAAACGTGTAAACGCCTCTAACGCCTCGTTATTGACTCACAATGGCGTATTGCAGTTTGGCTTATCATCATTATGCTTTTGATCGTGAAGCAGTAGTCGTAAAAAGGTTCCATTGCCGTGCATAAGCCCTGAGGGAACGTGCTGTGTGTCTGCAGGTTTGACAGTCCGGGACCCCCTGTCCTTGGCTGTCAGAGCAGATCTGCACCAGGGATGTACCCCAGGCCAAGCAACCACGCGACCAAAGAGACTCTTGAACGGATTCTTCTTGGTCGGCCTTTTGATTGAGGAGCTGATGCTCCGTATTAATTGAGAGACACCGGTAGGCATCGGAACAAAGTGGTACTGAAGATGTGTCATTTCATAGAAAAGATACAATCGATCAACAGAGACCAGACAGTCCATGATGATCCCCCACTATTCGTCAGTTCTAAGGACTCGCCCAAGCTCGATTAGGCCGTCGTCTCACGCTAGAAGCTTTAGAAGCCAGATCAAACTTCCTAGAAGAGTTTAGTACTTCAGCCTTCTAGCGCTACAACGCCCTGCCAAGGTCAGATCAGATCTAACCTCCCCCATTGCCATTCCACGCTGCATGAGGATGCGGTTAGATCCAGGAGAACCAACAAAGCTGGGCTTGTTTCTCTATCAAGAGACCCCCTGGCGGTGAAGCCGGCTCGACTGAGAAAACTGCTTGAGTTGTTTCGTGGATGACTCAGGAACCTGCATCTTGGCTTACATCAACGCTCTTCTTGTTCAACGGGGACGTTTTGTCTTTGGTGTTAACTTGTGGGCAGCCGCCAAGAGATGAAACAATGTTGGTTGGCAATACATTATACCATATATTAGCGTGTCTTGTGAATAGAACAAGTCTCTTTCCTCTATAGACCTTTTCTTCCCAGGAAAGCCTCGTTCTCTTGGCCTTGGCTGCTTTCGCGCTCGCTTTCCTCCCCCTCGTTATATCGCAACACCTTCAACTCTACAAAATTGACAGTCTGCAACTTTTACTTTTCTCAATGACCTTGGCAAAGTGTCGACCGTTACAGGAAAGGATGATTCTGAATTAGCTCGTTATGGTCATGAGGCGACCGTTACTGCTGCCTCGTGGATAAATGCTGATGCCTCTTTGGGCAGAGCAAGAGAACCAACACAGCTGACCACGATGACCACGTTGTTCAACAGCCTCTTTTTTCTATATCAGGAACACTAAGAGACTCAATTGGGATACTATTGAACACTAAACTGTGAACCATCAACGCCTGGAAGCCCTCAAGAGCCACCAGTTAGCTCGATGGTGCAGTGAGAAGGTCATCATGCAATCGCACTTGTATCCGGTGCTCGTGCTCGTGCTCGATGCCGATAAAGCTCGGTGCCGTGGCTTTGGCCCTTCGACTGATAGTTCTCTCGATAAAGACACCCAAGTAGATTAGGGCGACTGGCGTCTCAGTGACATGCGATAAGAATGCTGAGCATGTCACGCAGTCGATGGTGAGCTCTTTCGATTGAGTTCTGTGGCTTCTTCACTGCATCAACCTCAGCATCGACATGATCGCGATCCCTCATTTGCGTAGGTTTGTACTCTTTGTGCGCTGGTGCTGATACACATGTCTCATTCCTGCTCTTATTTACTACCACACATTGAGCTTGAAGCTATTTTATGCTCCCTTAACTCGCGATGCGGGGAAATAAACCTTGCCCAGGGAAACGATAACAGCTTTAAGCACTTAAACCGACTCGGCCCTGCACGTTCCTGCAGTAGGAGTAGCGTCATGGTTTAACTCAAAAGTTGAGTTTAATTGTCCCTGTCGATCACCTTTCGCATAAATATTGATTAAAGTTGAGAGACGGGAGAATTATGTAGAGTAAGTGGAAGAATAATGGAACGACCTCTACTAATCATTGATTCATAGATGGAAGAAGCATGTGATTTTGTGGAAGCGTCCTTTGCCATACAAGCACAAGCACGCAAATGCTGAGCCAACGGTAGTCCAACTTGTTGATTGATGGAGGATCAAGGGCATATCCGGCCAAACTCCATATTCTCCCGGTAACCTGCATTTACAATGGCTGCCTCTACGCGAATTCCACGTGAAAACCACGCTTGTAACAAAGAATCAACGTCGCTCAGCATAAACAAACAATCGACTTGTCAACATATGACGATGGGCCGCCTGCACGATGACACTTGCAAACGATGTAGACTACCTTATCTGCATAAGGGCCGAACTTGAGAGCCATTGTCCCGGTAATAAACGAGGCCTGATCTTACTGCCTGGCAACAATTGCCACTCAATTCGTATTTCTTTTTGATGATGTTTTGTCGACAAGTTATATTTAGTTCGTGGTTGCATCATTGCCTCCTTCAATGTCTTGACAGGTTCAGGGGTCCTTTTCTTTTTTGTCTCTGGTCGCGCAATTGATAAGAAACTGGAGAAACAAGCTTTGATTGGACGAGAACCATTTGTTTCCGTTTTTCACTTCTCCAGTCCCGCGTCATTTTTTCAAAGTGGCAACACCTGATACCGCATCTGATTGGACGATAGGCTCCATTTCCACCAGCCTCACTGTGGCTGACACGACATAGGTAAGGCAGGCCCCCTCCCCTCGCCCCCCCGAAGAGGATCCCAAGGCCTAAACCCAACACCATCTGGCAGCCTGGTCACGCGCATTGCCCACCTCAATCCGCATTTCTCGACAGCCTCAAACGGTCCCTCGATATATATCGGTCCCTTATCGTCAAAAACCGACCCAAAATCAATTTCTTGGCCCCGGATCCCGCCTGCTGCATACCGAGTTCACGGCTCTGTACGGCTGCCTTTCTGTTGCCGAAGTCGCTTTCCGCCTCCGCTTGTCGCGCCTTCCTTTTCCCGCGGTCGTCGCTCCCTCCTTCCCGCCGATTGCTTCCGTGGCGTGTCGCCAACCTACCGTAGTTGTCCAACGCACACCGACCCGCCCGATTTTCGCCCGCGCCCCATCTCGATAGATTCCTATTGCATGGCGCATTGAAGGACCGTCGCTCGCTTTTTTATTGAACCATTTTTCTTGATAGCGGCGCCGGCTGCGCATCTCGCACAATCAGGATATCCTGACGTTCCACTGTCGCGCACCGTCTGCGCGCACCGTAAGGAATCGTGGCGGCGCTTACGATTCTGAGTCCCAACGAACCATCGGAGCTGTCCTTGCAACAGCATCTCGAACTTGCCCCGGATCTGGTTGCGTACACGAACCTCACTGTCGAGGGAGAGCCCGAGTCTTTGATGATGGCACAGCCCGTGCCTCATCAGCCCACCGATAAGAAGCGCGTCAAGGTCTACGAACTCCGCAACAATGACTGGTTCGATCGAGGCACCGGCTTCTGCAGCGCGAGCTTTGAGACTGTATGTTGTTGATGTCCTTCCAATCCTGCATTTTTACATGCACTTTTGCGCCCGGAATTAGTTGCTGACTGTAGTGCTTGCAGCTTGAGGATGGCCGCAAAGAACCGCGCGTCATCGTTGAATCAGAAGATCATCCCGACCGTCTTCTGCTAGAAACGAAAATCCAAAAAGAAGATGGATTCCAGAAGCAACAAGGCACGTCACCATGTCCGAGATGCGCATTGAAGACGTCATGTGTCTAACCTGACTCACAGATACACTGATTGTTTGGCAGGAACCTAGTAGTGGAGTTGACATGGCACTCAGTTTTCAAGAAGCCGAGGGATGCGCCATGATATGGTTCGTACTGTTAATCAGTAATATGTCACTTCTGTACTGACATCCAATAGGCGTTTTGTGAGCAATGTTCAACAGACATTTCATAACCACCTGCCAGGAGCCGGTACGCAGGACCGCTCACCACCTAGAGACTACGATACTGATAACCAATGCCTAGATGACGGTCTTTCCGACGATCTCCCTATCGACGCTCCGCCGGCTATCAACTTGCCCACGGCCGAACTTGGAAATCTCGGAGATATTGAACAGACCATGCGGATGATGAGCACGACAGCAAACGGCCGTGATGCTCTTGCCAAAGCAATTATGGCCGAGGACTTCATCGGCAAAATTGTTCCCCTGGTCGAGATGGCCGAGGACCTCGAGAGTCTTCAAGACTTGCACCGACTCTGCAACATCATGAAAACAGTCATTCTACTTAACGACACTTCGATTATAGAGCACGCGGTGTCGGACGAATGCGTTTTAGGTGTTGTTGGTGCTCTGGAATACGACCCTGACTTTCCTAGTCACAAGGCTAATCATCGACACTGGCTGGGTAATCAAGGTCGATATAAAGAAGTTGTCCCTATAGAGGAGGAGCAAATTCGCAGGAAGATCCACCAAACATACCGTCTACAGTATCTAAAGGATGTCGTTCTGGCTAGAATACTCGACGATCCTACTTTTTCGGTTCTCAATTCTCTCATCTTTTTCAACCAAGTCGACATTGTTCAGCACCTGCAAGCGAATGCCGCTTTTCTTAACGAGTTGTTTGGCATCTTCAGGCCCACAAACAGCGACCAGAAGAGAAAGAAGGAAGCGGTGCTCTTCATCCAGCAATGCTGTGCTATTGCCAAGAATATCCAACCCCCGGCGCGTCAGACATTATACAACAACTTCATCGCTCACGGACTCCTTTCCGTCATCCACTTCGGGCTCAGACATCATGACGTGGGAGTTAGAGTTGGGGCAACTGACATCCTGATCTCTATCATCGATCACGACCCCCAAATGATCCGTCAGACTCTGTACCGTCAACTGCACGAGAACCAGACACTCCTCACCGACTCTTTGATTGATCTTCTATTGGTAGAAGTTGATCTTGGCGTCAAGTCTCAAATCTCAGAAGCACTCAGAGTCTTATTAGACCCTGGTCCTCAACAACTGCAAAATAACGAGGCCCTTGCTAAGGCTAATGGTGAGTTTATGGGAAGACAGAGACCTCAAATCATTATTGACCCTCAGCAAGAGACTTTCCTCATCAAATTCTACGAGAAGTCGGCCCCAAGGCTATTCAAGCCCCTCATGGACTTGGAGAAGCGAACGGACATGAACTTTACAGTACAGCAGGCGTCCATGTTTACGTATCTTATTGAGATTCAGACATTTTTTATCCGCTGTCACCAGTTACGCGTCAAGTTACATGTAATGTCTCACGACATCGTTAAACGCATTGCTCAGCTTCTCGCATGCCCTGAGAAATTTTTGAGATTAGGTGCGAAATACTGACCCAACGTGCTTGAATTTTCTAACTCTCCGTAGTTGCTATCCGTTTCTTCCGATCATTGATCGCAATGCAGGATGAGTTCTACATCAAGCATCTCATGGAGAAGCAGGTCCTGGGGCCAATTCTTGAAGTTCTTATCGAGACCATGCCCCGAGACAACCTCTTGTGCTCAGCATCACTGGAATTTTTCGAGTTTATCAAGAAAGAGAATATTAAAGACCTGATCAAACATCTCGTGGTCAACTATAGAGAAAAGCTTAGAGGGTTGAGCTATATGTCGACTTTTCGGGAGATCCTTCTTAGATATGACCAAACTCAGGGTTACACATCCAATGTCGACTATTTCCTGGAAGCCGAAGACGAGATGGGCAGGAGACCTCTAGCGAACACAAGGATGGCCGAGCAAATCACCGTTGAGCAAGAGCAAGAGGAATATTGGGCAACATCTGATCCCGAAGATGATGACGACCAGTCAAGTAAAGAGGGGGAAAGGACACCATCCACGAATGGCTCAATCACCTCGAAGCTACTGGTCGACTACGCATCCGATGAAGAGACTGACGAAAACGCCGACCCTGAAGCTACACCAGAAGCGGATAGCCAACACAGCGATGTTGCATCTGACGCTGTGCACTCGCCTATTGATTCGAGCCTTGGAGGAGGTATTCCACCACCTGAGCGACTTTCAGAGAAGCGTCGACGCGAAGAGGAGGAAGACGAGGATGAGATGAGCAAAATGATGCAAAATAAGAGACGCAGCAGCAGCGGTTCTGTCACGGCGATCCTAGGCAACTCTCGCGGCCCACAAAGACGCAAAAGCTTCAACGTCAACTCTCCCACTGGAGGCAAGAAGATCGCCATCAGCCTCTCTAGCGGCTTAAAAACAGGCAGCGACCCAGGTTCCAATGAGGAGTCATAAAATCTCCTCACTTTTTTCGGCGATGGCGTACCGGTTATTGGTCTGTTTTTGGTTTATCATGAAAGGGGGGTGCAGACGGTCTCACTCCTGCACAAGCACGTTTAGCAAGTATGGCTTGCTGGTTTATGGAACGGTCAGGTGGTGAGAACCGGCGTTGATGTTTGAAATATCCTTGTGGCATCCGTCACTATATTCTTAGTATCACATGCTCTGCTGCACCTAGGCACCCTTTGACTAGGCGTGTCCAGGCTGTTTGCATTGCTTGGTCTGGTCTAATGGGGCTTTATCTGGACCGAGATTCTGCCCCCTTATTTGGGCGATAGAGTCGTCGAGAAGCGACGGCAAGGCACGCAGGCTGGCGCGTGAAGGAAATCAGGGCTTGCAAGTTGAGATTGGCAGGATTGTAAAAAGGGGGAGATTTTGAAAGCGGCCTGCTAGCTGAGCAGTAGCCATAGCGCATAGGGGTGGTTCATTGAGTTGCCGAGCTGTATCATAAATTTTATGGCTTTAATGGCCCTTGTGAGACGAGCAAGGAGCTGAGCCGGGTTCAGGAACGATTGTTGGTACTGATCCCAGGCCATTCGTAACGAAGAAATGAAAAAGACCCGCCTAGATAAAGAACAAATATTCGTCATCTTTGCCCAGTTCTTATCACTTGATCTACGTTTCATGGTAATATCCATCTCTAAAGTTTGATGAACTTTGATGAACTTTTATTATAGCATCTAAATCGACCTAAGTTTAGTTTATTCTTAGGATGATCTTTGTAAATTTCATCTAAACTTTTACACCTTTTTGAACTGCCTGGACCACTTTTCATACCCATCAATCATCTGTTTTGTGATGTTCCGTGGTGTTTTCTCAAGAATAGTTGTCAAGTCGGCCATGGTCATTTCGAGCTTGTTGGCCGTTCTGTCATCGTCATAACGCTCCTGGACAAGCATGCAGGTCTGGTCACAGATGGACTTGATCTCGGCTCCGGAATACCCTTCAGCGAGTCGAGATAGGTCTGCAATATCGACGTCTGATGCAAGGGGTAGGCCACGGAGATGCACGTTGAAGATAGCTTCTCGTGCGGCTCCGTCAGGAGGGCCAACGTACAAGACTTGGTCAAATCGGCCGGGCCGCATTAATGCTGGGTCCATGGCCTCAGGTCGGTTGGTAGCTGCGAGGATTAGCACCCCTGAGAGAGCCTCGAAACCGTCCATCTCAGTGAGAAGGGTCGTGAGCATGTTGACAGAGCCTGTGCTGCGGGTAGCGGAGCCGCTGCCTGAACGTTGCCCACCGATAGAGTCGATCTCGTCGAAAAAGATGATTGATGGAGAGGCATTGCGAGCCCGTTCAAAAAGAGTACGCACAGCCCGCTCAGACTCGCCGACGTACATGTTAAGAAGCTCGGCACCTTTGACGGCAAAGAAATTGAAGCCTGACTCTGTTGCGGCGGCTTGGGCTGAGAGAGTTTTCGAGCAACCCGGAGGCCCGTAGAGCAAAAGACCTTTGGGAGGAGGCCGAAGAGAGTGTTCTGGGTTCTAGACGCATTATGGTCAGTATATTGTTAGAATACTTCGATAGTGAACTCTCATAGCGCACCTTTGTATACTTGATCATTCGATTGAGTGCCTTTTTGAGTACATCCTGACCACCAACATCCTGCCAATGAATAGTAGGAGGGTTGAGATTGATGTCACGCATAGCTGTGGGACGAACTGCCTTTCTCGCTCGTTCTAGATCAGACTTTTCCAAGAAATTCTCCTCGCCAGGATCGACTCCTGCCTTGAGAAGCTGGGTTTTACGGCCACGGACGGCGGTTGTGATCAAGATGTCGAGGTCCTTAGGGCTGTATGCGTGTGTCATTTGTGCCAATTCCAAGAGAAGTGCTTGTCTGTTGCCTTTAATCGGTGGCTTAAAGGACTCCAGTATCTCTTGACGCTCATGGGTTCTAGGAATAGGCAGAGGAGTGTGATTCAGAAAGCGAGTAGACGATCGCAGTTCCTCGGGGATATCAGTATAGAAATCGGAGCAAGTCGCGATTACCACGACTTGAGTGTAAGCGTTCTTCGACTGTGAGATTTCGGCCAAAGCATCCAGTTCTTCGCCTATTGTTTCGATGACAGTGTCGCGATTTGAGCGATCTTTGCTAATTAGAGACTCGAAATTATCCATCAGAACGATGCTCGGTTGCTGGCTCTGTGCAACCTTGAAGGATTCCCTGATACTCGCGATCTTGTCCGAGGGCTTGATCCAATGCACTCTGCCCCATTTCGTTGCGGCGATGCGTTTCAAAATGAAGGTCTTGCCAGTACCGGAGCCGCCGTGGATAACAAAAGCAGCCGACATCTTATCCCCTTCCACATTACATGGGTGAGTGATGAGGAGTAGGAATTCATTCAGCGTGTTGATCTGCTTTGTCATTCCAGGGACACCAGTTACGACAAAATCGCCACGGTCCTGGGCATTTGAGTCTGTGCTTGTTGAATTGGCATCAGCGATGATTATGGTTGCCGTGTAAAGGCTGAACTTGGCAACGCTATTGGTCTTCGAGTTAACAGAAATGACCTTGAAGTTTCTGCGAGCCTTGCAAGTGTGCGCCGCTTCCACAACCATACCAGGGAAGATGAGATCAGCACGATCTTGGGGAAATGAGAGTTAGCATGCTGGGTAGTGAATTGTTTAACGAATTCCAAGCTTACCAAAGGCAAATGCAAGTGAATTTTCCCAAGAAAAAGGATACTTTACGTCTTTCTCTAATCTCTCCATCTTTTCGAACTCGGCAGCTGTCTTGTCTGTCACTTCAGTGACTTCTTGCACAACGACTTCCTCTGCCTCTGGTGTTGTGCCTGCAATCGTGATGCGAACAGTGTCACCGATTTTGAAACCTGTAGCTTCTTGGAATGCCCTAGTCATCATAACGACATTCGGGCTGAGGTTCTTCTCTGGTAGGATCCATAGCGAGGCTTCTCGTTGCAGGTCTTCTTGGGGAGCATCTTCCTTGTTGGCGGCAGATTCTAAGCGCGTGACAACGCAGTGTTTTCCGCTTTCTAGATTTCCATTTAAGGAGAGAAGAGTATCTTTGCTGACATAGATTCGAGCGGCACCGAGAAGACTTGACTTTTCGAGGCTTGTATTGGCCAAAGGCCTGACCCTTGCATCGACACTCTTCGCAAGCATGACAAAGGAAGATGGAAGAGAAGACGGGTGTGATGCGATGTGATGAGTTGAGATGATTTGGATGAGTTTAGAATAGAAATGAAGTAGCCGCCCTAAAAGTAAGGCACTGCCTCTGAATGTGGTTGATGAAGGAAGGATGTTACTTGGGCTGCTAATGCTGTGTTAGTGCGCAAGAAAATAGATACTCTCCACTCCCACTCACAAACCTGCAAGTGCGACTGAAGGCTCTTTCCTACTACCCAAGTTGAAGGGCCCAATTTATAGAGTAGGAGCAGATAGATGCATTTCTCCACTCTGAATGACATAAATCAATGTGACTCATTAAAATCCATCTCTGTGATAGGGTTTGAAGGGTCAAAAGAGGCTTCAGCCTCAAGGCCAGTTTAGTACCAGTTTTGTTTGATAAATCACTGTATTGACCTACTCAGCCAGCATCCACAACCTTATTATATACACAGCAAAGTGGGGTGGAAAGAGCCATCATAACTCTCAGTCAGAATACCGATGCTCACTTGGGCCCCTGAGTCTCAAATATGCAAGCCATTGATAACATATTTTTCTTCTGCTTTCGTCAATATATTTCACGTCAGTCGGTGAGTGGTTGAGAAACTCATGTGGCGCCTTGGCTCGGAGTAGGTGTAAATGATTTGAGAAAAAGGAAGGAAGAGTATTATTATTATTGATCTTTGTGATTCCATATCGTCAAAGACGATATTATCCCTCTTCCACTCATACCTCTCCATACTTTTAGGGTCAGAGATCCTATCATCATGAGTCTGGCTCAAACATCCTTTTTTTTCAGTCTCTCTCATGAGAATGAACCCCGCTAAACCAAATCAGGCCGGAACTCGGCCGAGTCCCGCAAAACACCTTGACTCTATTGCTACTCTGCTCCAAGATGCCCTCAAACTTCCTCTTGCACTTCCACCAACCTCAAATCCCATGTTTCCTCACAGTCCACCGCCCGGATGATCCGCCAAAAATGGCTTCCCCATACCAGGGCCATCTTCGCTGCCCAGAAAAGATGTCTTTCCTCTCCAAGCTCCAGATTCCCCCGCTTCGCCGAAACCGATGAGAGCTGGGGAGATCTGAAGGAGAAGCTCAACTCGTCTCTGGCCAGAGCCAGTCCTGGTGGGATCTTGAAGCCAAAGCCAGTAACTCGCACTCCATTGAAGGGTGCAATGGCTGAGGACCCTGGTTCCCGACAAATGCTCGTCATCGAGGGTCTGCCAACGTCGCTTGTCGCTGCTGACTTCCATCGTCTTGCGCCAGGTACCCTCGCTGGCTGGGAAAACGGCATCACTCATGGTACTTCAAATCCTGCATACCACCATAAAGCATTGAACTCACGAAGATACCAGTCCACCAAGAACGCGATCCCTGGACGATGGAACCACTAGGCACATACTCCATAACCTTCCCCTCCAGCGGCGCCGCCGAGATCTACCGCGACAGAGTCGAACGTATCCTCCGCCTCGCCCAAGCAAAGATGAGAGACGGCACAGGTCTCTGGGCCACCAACGTGAACCCGGTTCTCATCAATAAAAAAACCAAACCCGAAGTTGAGGTCGAGCGCTTCACACTCCTCCCGGGCTCATACCCATCCGCCCCTAAAATCAAGACCAAACGGGTCAGAAAGATGGCATGGCAGCAAGTCATGGATCGAATCGTTAAAAAGTCGTCCCATAAACGAAATCCTAGTCATGTGCTGCTTGAGCTACCGCAAGAGAGTTTCTCGGCGTCGGAGCTCAAGGCGATCATAAAGCAGGATGGTATAGAAAGTGGGCACGATTGGCAGATAGATGTGTTCAGTCTCAGGGAGACTATGGACTTTGAGAAGGGGTTTCCCACAGACACCCGCCGAGTACCTTTGTATCGAAGCAGCCCGGAGTTTCGACACAAGCTCGATTCACGTTTTGTCCTTACCTGCGCAAATCCTGAAGTTGCATGGCGATTCATTCGTAATTGGAATCAGCGCATTCTTGAATACGACGGAGGAGACGAGGTTATCCAACGTAACCGTGTAAAAGCATCATACATTGAGACTTAGCGATTGTATTATTATATTGTGACAAAAAGATTGAAAGGATCAAAGACGCTCGCTTCACAGCCCATCGAATCTCTGATATTTCTGAAAATAAGACATGACACTTTCACAAAGAAGCCTTTAGCTCCTTTTGACCTGGCATTTGATCGCAAGCAAAGCAATCAAATACCTCAACAACGACCACTCATGCACATAACGAAAGCACTGTATATTAGACCCAGATCAAAAACCGAAACTCCAGACCGGATTTGCTCTCTAAGATGGGTTGAAAGGTCGATCGGGGGAACAACAAGACATGACCAAAAACCTCTCGCAATGTCGTCACTCATTCTTTTGAACGTGACTGAGATTTGCCGCCCAGCTCAAACTAACAGCCATCCATTCTTCTCTTTCGGTTCCTCTCCTTCTTTCCTTCGTTTCCTTTCATCCATCCATCCATCCATCCCTCATGTCCGAAGAGAAGAGCACAGGTTCTCTTCCCATTCTCTCAATGGTGAACTCTCCAACTCTCTCATCTCACGCTGACCCGTACACAGCGTGTTCACCTCCCTCGAGTTTACAAAGTAATAAGCTTGAAAAAAATAAAAATAAAAACGACGGCAAACGGAGAATGACAGATAAACGGACTCGTCAGGGTATTCGGTTTAGCAGCACTTGCTGCCGCCGCCTTCGCTCTTATCGCCGACGTTGACACCGCTCGCTGAGGGTTGGTCGTTCTTGGAGTTGTCGATAAGTCGCTTCTTGATGTCTGCGGCTAGGCTGTAGAAGGCCTTGTCGATATTGATGTTGCTCTTGGCAGAGACCTCGAGGAAGGGAATGCCCAGCTCATCGGCGAGAGCCTGGCCTTGCTCGGTGGAAACAACTCGCTTCTCCTCCCAGTCGCACTTGTTGCCAATTAGAATCTTGTTGACACCCTCTGTGGCATGTTGCTCGACGTTTTGGAACCAAGTTCGGATGTCTATAAGAGAATTGGTTAGTTGATGTTGGTATATGTGGCTCGATAGCACATTGCTTTGTTGGGTCAAGGGCGCTGGGAGACTATTTGGCTGTCGGGTAGGAGAGGGGCAACACAACAACATATCATGAAATGTGCATATCGAGCCGTGTCGTGAAGAGTAGTAAGACGTACTGTTGAATGAGCGCTCGTCGGTGACGTCGTAGACAAGGAGGATTCCCATGGCACCACGATAATAGGCGGTGGTGATGGTGCGGAAACGCTCCTGACCGGCGGTATCCCAGATCTGCAGCTTGACGCGCTTTCCATCGAGCTCGATAGTCCTGATCTTGAAGTCGATACCGATAGTGGTGATGAATGAAGGGGTGAAGGAGTCCTCGCTGAATCGCAGCAGACAGCACGACTTGCCGACGCCGGAGTCGCCTATCAGGAGCAGCTTAATCTACATGACGAGGAGGGTCAGCAAGAGTTATCACGAGGCGGTCGCAAGCAGTGAATAATAGCGACCACAGCGCGATGCGATTTGGTATATTCATGTTCGTGGGGTTTTGGCTCGAGACGACGTGAATCCAAGGGACGCAGGGGGCGGATTGGCGGGCGGTGGGGGTGAGGAACGGTAGTAGTAGATTGGATTTGGATATCGTACCAGGAAATCATAGTTGCGATTACTCGACATGTTGGCCAAGAGTGAGAGTAGCAGAAGAAGCTACCGTGTAGTGAAGCGACGATGGCGACGAGAATTCGGTGGTCGAGGATGCGGAGGGAGGCGAAAAGGCAAGGCTAGGCTAGAGCGTGGGTGATTGAGTTCTGATGGTCGTCGAGGGTTGAAGATGGAGATGGAGATGGAGTTGGAAATGGAAACGGGGACTGGGAGTGAAAGTGAAAGTGGAGGAGGGAATCGGATTGGCCTTTGAACCGCGGGACTAATCCGTTTGCCTGTATCCGTACTGTAATGTACCTAGAACGGCAGGCGAATGATAATGGGTTCAAGACCTCTACGGCACAGGCTTAGGCAGTGACGAACTAACTCACACTACGTGTTTACAGGGGCTTCTGCCTCCACGGCTCTAGACTACCTACTTGGCTTTAGGCTGTCGCAGCGCCTAAGGACCCGACTCCAGTTGGCAGTGGAGGGAGGTGTTTCAGCGGCGGACAACTTTTAAAAGAGCCTACGTGTCAGGCTGTACTTTTGTAAGTGAGGTCGGTAGTGATTTGGAATTCTCTCAAGGTCATTTCCATTGTGTTTTCTCGTTATTCGTCTGCCTTAGTACCTATCTCATCTTACCTACCTGGCTACCGAGGTACTCAAACTTGAAACAGGCAAGCGAATGTCCTCCTGATCAACAGAAAATACGAATACATCCCCAGCGCATAAACTGTGTAATGCATCCATCCGCAGATGGTTTCAATTATATATCCAGATATCCTCATACAGTACAATATGCATCCCGAGTAACACAGACGGCTACCTCGCCGCTCGCATAGAGAAAAGTCTTTCAACATCTGTAACTGTGTTTAACACTCAAACAGTGTCTACCCCTGAAAAATAAAAAGATTGTGGCGTCTATCTTTTCATAGGTACCTACTCAACGTTGACTTTTCTGCAAACTCGGGTTCCACAACGGCTTTGTCCCCTACAAATCTAGGGGCCATTTACCCCTGGTTCACGACGTCATCTTGAGAGACATCATCACGAGACACACTTTATCAAGAAGTCAGCCACGCTCGTTGCGTCCAGTTTTGCCACATCAACACAACTTGGACGACACTAGAGAAATCAAGTTGGAGGGTCAAACTCAATAATCAGGTTCATGCGATCTAGAAAGTTGAGGCTCGTTATGTTTCACTATGCTACTCGGCTTACGCTCTCACTGTATCAATCACCAACTCAGTCAATACAGT
Organism: Fusarium mangiferae; assembly: GCF_900044065.1. Taxonomy (NCBI): domain Eukaryota; kingdom Fungi; phylum Ascomycota; class Sordariomycetes; order Hypocreales; family Nectriaceae; genus Fusarium; species Fusarium mangiferae. The sequence continues at coordinate 1,089,005 of NW_024573930.1, read as the reverse complement.
GCATCATAAGAGTAATTCAATTGATTTCTAGTAGATGCTTCCAAAAAGACCTCGTCGAGCATGGCCAACTAAGTCAGGCGAACTTTCAACTGTTCAATCATCCATCCATCCAAAAAGTACATAAAAAGAAGTGAAGAATCTCTCAAACCACAATCCCCGTCATAACTTGTTGTTTACTTTTTGCAAATGCCAAATGCATTCTGGCAACCACACTCACACTGCTTGGCCTTGCGACCACATTTGCCTCCGCGAGAGCAGCAGTCACCAAACTTGCTTCCCTCACAAGTCTGTCCAGTCTCACCACCGCAGCGGCCATCCTCGGAAACTTTGAGTCCAGAGCTTCCCTCTTGGGTAGGCTCGCTTGTCTGGACTGGCATGGGGTACTTGATAACAGGAGTGTCCTTGTACTTTGTGTTCTTCTCATACTTGTCCCACTTGCGGGTCGCTGTCTCTTTGGCAGCCTCCGTATTCTCAGCTGGCTTCGACGCCTCAGTCGTAGCGGCGGCAGCCTGAGATGTCTTTGATGGAGCAGCGTAGGTCTCTTTGCTGGCAGGCTTGTCGTTGGAGTTGGAGTTCTTGCCGTCAGTAGCTAGATCGCTACCCTCGAAGTCGCCATAGGGAGCAGGAATAGGGCCAGGGGCCTCGGCAAAGTACTCCTTGCCAGTGAAGTTGGGAGGGCCTTCAAAATCCTTGGCTTTGCAGGCAGCGTTGATCTCCTTGCAGTAGTCATTCCAGGTATCACAGCCCTTACCACCAGTAGGGGGAGCGTTGTCCCAGCAGTCGCCAACAACATCCCAGCACTTCTTGGCCGCAGCCCAGCAGTTATCTTGCCCAGAGTACTTCGCAATAGGCTTGCCACACCAGTTGGCGTTCTTGGCAAGGCAGTCCTTGGGGACAAGACCATCCTTCTGAGTCTGCTTGGTGCCAGTCTCCTTGGAGGTGGGGTTCCAAACCTCAGGGCCGGGAATAGGATATTCGCCCTTGTCGCTGTAGATGTTGTAGGTGACACCAGGATCCTTCTTGTCGACGTAGCCGGGAATGCTGACTTCGTACTTCTCAGGGATCTCAAGAGGACCCTCAGGACCGTTCTCGATGAAGATCTGGGCACAGCTGTGGTAGAACTGAGGGTCACCTGAGGGAGCGTTGTGAAGGGCAAGGACCTCAGGACGGACGAGGTAGTAGCCAGCAGGGAGACCAGTAGGAAGATCAACAGAAAGAAGACCACCGTTGGATCGGAGAGTGTCGGTACACCACTTGTCCTCCTTGACGTTGTAGCCATCTTCCCAGACCTTGAACCAACCGTCACCAGCAGCAGAGTCCGAGTTCATATCGTCAACCTTCTTCATGTAGACGGAGCAGGGGCCCTTGTGGCCTTCGGCAATGGCACCAGGCTTGGAGTAGCTGGGGGATTCACGGAATTGGAAGGTCAGTTGAGCGCCGCCGGGAGCCGGGCAGGTGAACTTGACTGGCTTGTCACCATTTTCACCTGATTTCCACATTAGCAACTGTCTTGAGTCAAGCTTACTCATAAGATGTACTTACCACAAGCCATGACACCTCCAGTGATGGGGTAGATGGGGCTGTTGGCCTTGGAGGCATCCTTAGGCTGACGAACACAGGTACCGTCGCCTTGGTTCTCGCCATCAATGAAGAGAGTAGTGAAAAGGGTGTGCGCGTTCGCAGCGGTAGCGAGGCCGAGAACAGCAGCAAGAAGCTTCATGTTGGATATTTCAAAAGAAAATCGTTTCGATAAACACAAAAGAGGGAGAGCAGAAAACCAGTTCTGCTATAAAACCGCTAGGGTTGAAGTCGTTGATTGATGTCGTGAAAAGGGAGCGAATATGCTTGAAGAAGCAGTAAGGAATGTCTTTCAATCAATGAAGGAGTGAATAAGTGAAAAGAAGAGAAAGAGTCGCAGTACAACTCGAAAAAAACACCGTGAAGAGGAAGAATAAAGGTGAAGAGAGGGGAGAGAAAGCATCACGAACTTGTGGCCATGCCTCATATATACTACAACTCCTCAGCTCACGATCAGGGATGAACATGGCAGGCATCTCAACCTCAGCTCGGATCAGCCTGCAGATCAGATCCTCCAGACCCGGTTCTATACAAGGATTATGGTGATGGCCAAGCTCGACGAGTTACACCAAAAATGCCCAACTGTGCAGTTATTCGGTGCGTAGGCGACAAGCAGCGCCAGCACCTCAAACGGTGGCGTTCCCCCCGGCCTGACCCTTTCCATTTCCCCAGCGGGATAGCTACTGGAGCTGGGGACGGATAATGCTGGATACCTACCCATGTTTAGGCTCTCTGCATGTTTCCAGGCGTAATCAAACGGGCCACCAAACATAGTGGTCAAGACCATGGTCGTGATCCCTGTGGCGCATCATCTGGGAGTCAATCACCGGGTGCCAAGATATTCAAGGTGAAACGTAGTGAGAGAGGCCTGGGTCTAGGTCTGTGGGTGCTTTGATGAGTGCAAGTAAGGTTGAATGGTAGAAGCTGGATAGGATTGGATGGAGGTTTAAGCTAAGTTTCGGTACCTGCGTCTAGGAAGCGCCCAGATAAACGGGCGTTTCCGTTGTGGATGTAACCTCGGATACCTTACCAATGACTGCAGACAAAAGGATGCTCCCTACTCCCTACAATCCTGACCATTCATTACCATCTTGTATTCTTTGGCTAAATATTATGCTCACGGTTCCCGTTAACCTTAAAGCATAAACATTCTGCTAGTCCTTCATCATACTGAACGGCGTCGTTTCAAACTTGAATCCTTCCAAACGCTGACGGGAAACAAAAGCAATTCCCAAGTTGGCTCAGAGAAACAAATGCAGGGGTTATCCATGTCCATCCAAACTCATGACAGTGACTGCAGTGACTGCAGTGACTGCAGTGACAGTCTATTAATCATGGTGCGACTCTTGAGCTCAACCCCTCCCATCCTTTCGATCCCTTATTCAAGATTGTCTATCATATATGGACGTGCTCATCCTTCGTGGATTCACAACCCTCAGGGGTAAGCTTCAGCCGCAAATCGCTCGGGGAACCTAGTGAGTTGATCGGTATAGTTTAAATCGTGAGTTCGCTATTCAGGGCCCAGTAAGAACTGCATCTATAGTATACAATGCTATTTACTCAACAACCTTCTTCTACCAGATCAATAACGCAGAAGTCAACTCCTTAACTCTCAGCAGTTCTGAGGTTGCACGATTCAAGTCTGGGGGACAAGCAAGGATCATGTCGATCCTCTCCTCCACATGTTTAACACCAGGGGTTTCATAGACCTCCCTCATCCCATCACCCTTTTCATCACCCTGTTCTGTTCCAAACTCAGAAAACACTACCAACAAACTTGGGAAAATGAGGAATCTGTTCCGCTGTCATCCCATCATATGTTGATCATTCATCAAGCTTGTTTTATACCCCTGCTATTCACACATTCCGACTTGGCATCACCCAGCTGCACGGCACATTGCATGCACACTCACATAAAGTCCGGCCAAGTTGAATGCTTTCTCTAATCCCAAGTGATAACTCAGCTTCATCATCGGCCGTCTGCAGCCAAGTGCGTTTCAACAGAAAACAAAACAAAACGTGGGCCCGATACAGGTCGTACAAAAAACCTCTGCCATCCTTCAGCCTTCACTCTTCGGCGCTTCAGTAGCCCAAATACCGGCCCATTGACCAGATCGATTGTGGACCAATTGATCCTCTGCCGTCCTATATATGCGATATCTAGCTGCTTCACCTACTGAAGCCTCCACGGCAACATCATCATCACTTGGGTACCTTAGGTAAAGATGGCAATGAATCATAAATCATACAATTGAAAGGGTAAGAGTGGAGATTTGATTCTATCCTGCGCGACCAACACTTTTAAACTCCTCATACACACTTATACAAGCATACGTCTTGAATTCTTGCATAATTGGTCTGTTGTTTTTGCGCCTACATTAACAATCATCTCCTCCCCCTTTCCCCTCCAAAGCGACCTCGGCAGAGTTCCGTCTCTTGCGTCCGCCGCTCTCAATATGGTACAGTATGATACAAGCAGGCTATTTTTGATATATGGGTATCTTATTCGTTGATCTTGGCCAGGATCCTAATTGCATGAGTCAGTATGATTGCTTTTGCATGCAAATACCTTGAGATCATGTCCAGGCTCAGGTGTCTACTTACTCGCTGTCGCGGAAGAGCTGGAACTCCTCCTCGCCGGCCTTGACGGGAGAACCGCCGAATTGAGGGATCAGAACACGGTCACCAACGGCAACGCCCATGGGTAGTCGGTTACCCTTCTTGTCCATGGCACCGGGGCCCACGGCGAGGACCTTGGCCTCGTTGAGCTTCTCAACGCTGGACTCGGGCAGGAAGATGCCGCTGGCGGTCTTGGTCTCGGCCTTGATGCGCTGGACGAGAACACGGTCAAGGAGGGGAGCGAGAGCTCGGATGGACTTGATGGAGGTGGCCTACAGCGTTTGATGTTAGTCCTAACTGTTCTATCTTGTTTCTCATAGTGCTCATGCGCTTGAATGCTTCCATCTCCCCCATCTAAGTCTCCTCATGGCTCCCAATTGCCGAGGATAACAAGCTAGATAGTTGAGACCGAAGCATTGGCGGGGCTGTTTCTGCAATTCGCTACGGTAGCAAGTGAACGTACCATTGTGACTAAGTAAAAGAGCTAGGTGATTGGGTATCTGATCAAGAGAGTCGTAGATTCGTAATTGGAGAAGTAAACAAGAGGAAGAGTTCGGCTTCGGTGTTCAACGGAGTTCAAATCGGCGGTGGATCTCGTCTCTTCCAACAGCTTCCAGAAGAAGGTCAGCAATTTTTTCCCCCGAGCTTCCCTCTCGGCTCTTGATTTCCCCGGTTCCGAGAATCGGCACGACACGTCCGATTGCCGTCCGAAAGCGGTAGACTATAGCATGCCGAACGACTTACACAACACACCACAAAGCTTCTCTTCATCATTCATGTGATCTATACTCCTCTGTATTATTATTTTTTATTATTCAACGCTGTCTTTCTCTCTTAATCGCCGAAAAGCTTTAGCAGTCCCCTATCCATGTTCCGGGACTGCTACGAGCCAAACGCTGTTACCAAGGAATTCTCAACAATTGCTGATCCTCCATCTATCTGTTCGTCATTCATCAATGCAGCTCATAAGCGAATCCGTTCCAAACAGCCCCAATTTATGTCTTTCATAGCTCTCAAAACGCCAAATGCCGGCCTTCCTTCAGAAATAGTCAATTTGTGTTGTGGTCGTAGCCAATCGTCTAATGATCATTTCTTCTCGGGTTGTTGCGAGTTGGTTGGCGGTACCAAGTTATGTTCGTGGTTGTCAGCTGGGACAACCTCACCGTGGTCAAATTGCTGGCAAATGACTGTATCTGCAACCCATGGCTCCTGAAGAATCTCATCCATCCGGGCACGAGTCTTGGGGTTAAGATCAAGCATTCTGCTAATGATATGTCTGCTTTCCCTAGGCAGCAGGCGCAGAATACGCCATGGGCCACGGATGACTTCTTTCTTCTCACCACTTGGCTGAGTCTTAGAGTCCTTTGAGTCGGTGGTGGAGCTGGCCTCTTTTGAGGTTGCCTCTTCTTTTTGCTCATGATGAGTATGTCTCTTAGTCTCATCCTCAGCCAAAAAGTCTCGCGCTGGCGTGGTGGTCAAATCATTCGTAGACTTTGAGGGAACAATTAGCTTCCTAGGGTCGTGTCCTGGAGTTGGGTCCGCCGCGAACAACTTGAAGGAGTTGTCTGTCATTCGTGGGACCTTCCACGGGAAACGTCGAAGAGTCATGCAGCAGAAAATGATGGCCAAAGACCAGATATCCACAGCTACTGCGTCGTACTCCTTAGAGTCGTAAACCTCGGGTGCGAGATAAGGGTCAGAGCCGACAATACCTGACACCAGTTAGCCAATGTCCTCACACCATGTTGGTGAAGAAATCTACCTTTTGCGGGCACAGTGTCGGTCTCAAATGGATATTTGAAGACGTGAGCACTGCCAAAATCGATGATCTTCATGATACCCTTGTCGCTCACCACCACATTATCCAGCTTCAGATCGCGGTGGGCAAGGCCCACGCTATGCAAATAAGTCACGCCATTGAGGATTTGCAGGAAGCAGCACGTTATCTCTTCCCGTGACATCCGACCGGTCATAACGATTGCAAAGAGGTCAAATGGCGCATATTCCATCACTTCATACCAACGCCCCTTTTCTTGAAGAATATCCAGCGTTTCGATGATATTGCCATGGTGAAGGGTCGATCCAACGCAAAACTCGGCTGTTACTTTCTTGTTGTACTCTTTTTCGGTTTCGTAGGTGTGTCTTGCACGGAACTCCTTGACTGCAAAAACGGTGCCGTCGTCCTTGCGCTTCATCAGTCTCACCGAGCCACCCGCACCGGAGCCCAGAAATTTGCCGAGCTTGCCGTACTTGGAAGACAACCCATGATCATCCCCAAACGGCAATTGCTGGGTCGATTTGGAAGCTGTAGCTTTCATACCGAGCTTGATCGATGGTGCTGGTGACGACTCTCTCTTCTTGTGGTGATGTCCGCCCTTACGGAAAAACCGTTTTAAATCTGCCATTGAGCCGTGTCCGGGGTGAAGGTTGCCAGTCGAGATGCTATCATTCGGTGCAAGCTCTTCACTACTGTTCCTTGCACTACCAAAGATCGACGATCCGCGCTTCTCATTCAGATTTGACTTGGACCCATGAGGAGAGCCATGCTTCTTCTTACGAGAGAAGATAAACCTCGGGTCGATTGTGTGCTTCGTTGTATGTGCCGCCGGTGCAGGTCGTCGGCCTTTGGCGTAGGGATCGTTGATATCACCACCAGGAGTAAACGGCTTAGAGTAGAAGTTTGACGCTGAGCTTCGGGATGGACTAGATTCTCTAGAAGCTGGTACAGAACCGGGTCCTACTCCAAACATGCCTCGACGATGGGACTGGTGCTGCTCTTCAGCGGAGGAAGCCCTACGGACCGCATGATCGGAAGCAGCTCGAGCAGCTGAAGGTCTTCTATCGGGAGCTGGTGAAGCCTTTTCATGAGATGACGATGCCTGTGGGGTGATAACCGGGGGTTCATTCGTCTTGGCCACTTCCTTACCCTTCTTATCCGAACTAGCCTGACCGGATCCCGCGGGGGTTAGAGGAGGGGAAGCCAGCGTAGAGACCTGAGGACTGGTATGCGGGGATTGGAAGGTGGCAGAGGTGGGTGTGGGCAATCTGGTAGACTGTCCGGATTCATCCTCATGCGATGGGACCTACAATGACATCAGTTAGCGTTAGTCACAAAACCTTCAATTATGGCAACGCAGTGACATAACGTCGCGAAGCTCAAATACCACAATCAAATTACCGGTAGCAATTAGAGTGGAATTTGGACGCGAGCATTTTACAAAAGCTGGCAAAGCGTAAATACACAAAAAGGGGGTCATACTCGGGAGGGTGGGAGCGAAAAGGCTTCAAATTGGCAGTTGTTCAAGCGCAATTCTTGTAACGGCCGGCCGTGGAGAGACTTGGTGAACGCTTTGAGTTGATCGGCAGTAACTTCGGTGAAAGGACTTGACTGATCGTGCTCTTCATGCTCTGGGTTCGACGATGACGGGTCAACGGTGGCGGGTTGGGTTGGTGATATCTCCTGGACGGCGGATGAGAAGCGAACGCCGGAGGCATCTTCGGATACATCGTCCTTATCTCCAATTGACTCTTGAGGTTTTGTAACAGGCTCCGAAGCTTCTATCGTATCCACGGTTAGCGATTGTACTACAACCATCGTTTCGCAGTGCTTCAGTGCACGCCGAGCAGAAGATCAAGGTGGGGCAGAATAGGCTCGGCAGAACCGGAAGATAGAAATTACCAGAGACGCCCTGGGAGCGAGGAAGCTCCTGGGGAGGATTTGAAGAACTCATCGGAGTAGAAATGGATGCTTTGATGGGATATGAGCAAAGTAACCAAAAAGCAGCCAAGGTAGTAGTAGGATGAGGGTGGTAAGAAGAAGCGAGACTGAGCAGACTAAGAGTTGCGACGACGATGATAAAAGAGGACGACCATGGGCCCGCACTCACCTTACTACGTACCTAGGTAGTGGGGGGCTCCACTTTGTTTCCTCCTCTCCCACCTTTTGATCACAGCCCAGTCCGAGTGGTTCTCTTCCCTTTTTGCTGGGCAGGGCTACGGGCAATAGTGAGCATTTAGGAGGTCCTTCTACGGCAATGCGGGTGCTAGAAACACGCTAGATGTGCGCTAAAAAACTGTTTTCCTGGCAGCTGGTGATTCCCTCAGGTACAGTCCAGACGACGGCCCGGGGGTTCAGAAGTTGAGGCTTGTTCGGACATATGCGAATATTTGAGTTGAAGATGAGTCCGTGTTGATCATGAGTCAACGTGTACGCCGTGTTCGTCTGATCACTTTTCCCAACAGAAGTCCCCCCTATCGTCAGCTCTTAACTTATCTTTACTGCTGATAGCTTGACTGAAGTGGCATAGTAAGCAGCAAGTATCATGTACCTCGACTCACGAAGCTCTCCCTGATCTCATGGCCCTGGCGCATCACTAGACAGGGCTCCTTGTCACGAGAAAAATTCAACATATGAGTATGAATAATGGGAGCAGTCCAATGCCCACGGACAATTACAATTGCATTGCATTGGGTTGCAAAACAATTTCCTCGTTGGGTTGGCAAACCTTCTTGTCCCTATGACTCAACTCCTTTTACACTGAGGGTGCCACCAACAGCCATACATCCATAGCATGTGCACTAACGATGCAGAGATCGGGAAGACGGTTAGTTCTCCGATGTTGATGTGAAGTCTACGGATACTTCACGCAAACAGTTCGAGATCCGTGAATATGGCCCCCTGTCAAACTCAACGATCTGACCCGATTTAGGCTCTCGCTCAGCTTCGTTCCCCAGTCGACGTAACCAAAGTATATTTACAAGCTTGATTGATATAGCGGTGTCGTGAAGCAATACGATTAACGTTAAAAGCTCCGACATGGGTGATATCTAACGTTACTTGAGCTACTGTATGTAAGTGTAAACTCCGTTACGGTGCCGCGGCTTTTGTGTAAGTGACCCATGTGTCAGTAAGCCTCAACCAAGAAAACGTGTGAGACACAATGTGTGACAATGTCAAGTATCACCTGCTTCGAGAAACATGGAAGACGAGGATTTTTTTACCCCTTCAAGTCTTGATACGTAACATAAAGCCAAGTCCAAGCCCGACTCAGCCCAGTCACAGAGGAGCTCCCGGCCAAGTTTCGGTCGCCTCCAAGCCTCCAAGTTGCAAGAATCTTTTTATCCCTTCATCGACAACCAGTCAAGTATAATCAAAATAATCAACCCCACAAATTTGAATAGTGAAAATGTTTTCTGTCCCTTGAGCTATTCCAATGTAAGCAACAAATCCCGTGTCAAGCTCAATTCTTATTTAGGACCATACGCAAGCCGCCTGGCCTTACACGTGTTGATGTCAAGCTTGCGTATTTCCGGGCTTGCTAAAGTGGTTTCAGTGGCAATGGAAGTCGACCCTTTCCATAAATGTTAAGTAACAAATGGGGTCATAAAGTTATCTCGATCTTCAGACATTTTATGTGATCACCTGTTACCGTCAGGAACTGGCCCCAGAAGATCTGTCAAATACGTCGATCTTCCGCTGTGCCCTGAGATCTCGAGGTTCTGTTGTGTCAGGATCCTATCAAATCGTTTCATTTTTCCTGTGTCATATAACTAGGTAGTCATCCCTAGGACATTTGCCCAGTCCTCAGAGTGTCAGAACTCAAGACTCTGAATCGTTAGAAGACTAGAATCCATTATTTCAAGAGTCTGCTAAATTTAGGATGATATTAACCTAAACATATCCTAAACTTGTCTAATTATTATCTGGGTAGCCCTCCAGCGACTCAGTAGATACAATTGAGCGTGGCATATACATAAGGTATTGACAAGCATCGACGACACAGCATATGAACCAATGGTTTCAATCACAGTTTGACGCCCATACAATCATGATCTGAGATACATCGTACATGAGACACAGTCATATGTATTCCACATGACTACATGGATTTCAATGGGATACGAGACTTGATGCAAGCCACGCGTATGGTGGATCATGAGTATTTCCTGGATAAGTGCCTACCCACGTACTAATAATAAAGGCACGTGAGGTCTTGGCTATTTGCGATTTGTGAAGGTCCGGGTCAATTTCATATAGATGTCTTGCCTAATGAACTCGGCAAAGTACCATCTGTAATCACTCGCTTAGCCATCAAGGGCTGAACCACGTCCATGCCTATCTTCTCGTATCAGTGGCATCGAAATAAGCCTGGCATAAGATCGGCCTGCCCGACACACACCATAGTAAAAGAATTACCAGTATCTCGCCTTTTGAACGCTGAATATATGCATCATACAATTCTTCCTCTAGTCGGAGGCCCAACTCCCTGTCCATAAACTGTTGTACAAGTATAATATCTGGTTGGAGATCTTCGTACACACCACATTCCGTGGTCTTTTATTTTCATTTCGTACTCGTACCTTAAGCCACCACTTCAATTCCCATCGTCTTCGCTTGATAAATGACCGATCTACATAGTCCCTCTAGAGGTAGACCTGAAAGTCGCAGCTCAGTCTGCTTGATCTTTGCAATCTCGTAGATGTGCTTGAGGGATAGAGTGCCGACAGTCTCATGTCCGGGTTTGCTGACACCCTTTCGCTTGCCCTTCTTTCCCATGGGAGCTTCGACGGCGTTGAGGAGAAGCCATGAGGTGTGCGGTGTTCGGACGTCAAAGGTAAATGATCGATCAGCGCGGACGGTAACTCGGCAAGGCATTGGTGTTCCGGTGATAATATGTGCAGTTCGTGCGTTGAATTCCTGAGCGCAAGTTAGCAAATGATTGACATCTGAGCTCATATAAGACTGACCTTGCAAAAGTCCATAGACTTCACACCCTTGGAACCGAGAGCAGGACCAACAGGAGGGCTAGGGCTAGCCTGCCCAGCTCCCACAATCAGCTTCACGATCTGATCGACGGCGCCTCGACCCTTTGACATGATTGCGGTAGTGTTGTATTTGGTGGTGTCTGGTTACGACGTTAAACGTTGATAGTGGTTTGCGAGCTGAAGAAATTCGAGAGTGGATGTCTCTAGCGTCTTGATTGGCTCAAGCCCAGGGTGTCATGATATCCCCACTGCCCCACCAGTCAAGTTTCCATTCCCTTAGTAGGTACCTAGGTACCTGTACGGAAACCTTTCTAGCCTTTCCATCCATCAAAAAAAATCTCGAGCGCCAAACTTCAACCTTCTTCATCAGAAGGCACTCAGCACAACCACAACGGAATGCGCATGTGAGGAAGGGATATTGAGCTCGCACCCAATATTTATTCACCTTGGCCAAAAGGGATTTAGCAATAATTTCCAGCCACTCTCGCCTGAACAGCCTCAACACCAACCTTCAGCCTCTCTCTCCAGAAGAGCTCAACAGCAATCTTGAATCTCTCTCCGTAGAAGAAGCTTAGTACAGCCACAGCACAATGCCCTCAACTCACAGTAAGGCATTATCCAACATACATCCCCAATTTTGGTTAAGTATGATGCTTACATGAAGCAGAAAAACCGAAACCGTGGGACACGGATGACATTGACAAATGGAAGGTCGACACCTTCACTCCCAAGGACAACGTTGGCGGCACATTCCTCGAAGAGTCCTCTTTTATGACGTTGTTCCCCAAATACCGCGAAGTTTACCTCAAGGAGGCATGGCCTCTGGTCACCCGAGCCCTTGAAAAGCACGGAATCGCTTGTAAGCTCGATTTGGTGGAAGGGTCTATGGAAGTACGAACAACTCGAAAAACGTTTGATCCCGCCGCCATTCTCAACGCACGCGATCTCATCAAACTTCTGGCTCGATCCGTCCCCGCCCCCCAAGCTATCAAGATCCTCGAAGACGGTGTTGCTTGTGATGTGATCAAGATACGCAACTTGGTCGGAAGCCGTGATCGCTTCGTAAAGCGAAGACAAAGAATCCTCGGGCCCAACGGTTCGACTCTCAAGGCGCTTGAATTGCTCACAGAAACATACATCCTGGTCCATGGAAACACGGTCTCCGTGATGGGTCCGTACAAGGGCCTCAAGGAAATTCGAAGAATCGTGGAAGACTGCATGGCAAACCTCCATCCCATATATAGTATCAAGGTGAGAAATTGCCCCCCTAAGGGTGGGAATAAAGCACACCTCCCAAACTGGTGGATCTCCAGCGAATTTTGGTGTAAGCCAAACTCGTCAAGGGTGGTGTATTATTTCCCCCCGAGGTCAGTCATGAAAGCAACGTGGCCAGCTAACCCAGTCACAGGAACTTATGATAAAGCAAGAGCTTGCAAAGGATCCCGAGCTCGCCAACGAGAGCTGGGATCGTTTCCTTCCCAACTTTAAAAAGAGGACTCTCAGCCACAGACGTGTTCCCCACAAGGTTACCGACAAGGCAAAGAAGACATACACACCATTCCCTCCAGCTCCCGAAAAGAGCAAGGTGGACAAGCAGATCGAGACTGGCGAGTACTTCTTGGCCAAGGGCGACAAGAAGCGTGCCTTACACGAGGAGCGCAAGGAGAACCAGAGCAAGCGAAAGGAGGAGAAGGCGAAGGAGCGAGAGGCCGAGTTTGTTCCACCGGAAGAGGGACGTCCCAAGAAAAAGCGCAAGAAGACGGAAGAATAAACAGGGAGAGCACCATATTGTGTGGATGGGCAACTGGTGTGAGTTGTTTCAATCTCACGTACAAGCTCTTGCAAGAAGTGTTTGATACCCTGAAAATCTCGGCGTTCTTCATGTCTCTATTTAAGGATTAATAGCTAGAAAGAAATGTGCTTTCAATTTCTGGGTCTGAATTCGTGAAGAGGCGTTGCATTTGCCTTGTGGATTATGAGATCTAGAGTTTTGAGGGTGACTCGCTTCCTGAATCCCACTCGATTACCAGCTTACCAAACTGCTTCCCCTGATCCATGTCTTGGAACAGGCCGTCAATTCCTTGGAGATTATCCAGCCCCCTAATCGTTCTGCTGATAACAGGTCGAATCTTCTTTTCGTTCACAAAGGCAACCATATCCCGGAACTCCTTGCGGGAGCCCATCGTTGAACCCTTGAGCTCGATATTCTGCAGATTCGCGGCCATCAGCCAATCCATCTTGGGAGACACGGTCATGCCGTACTGCACAATTACACCGCCAGCCTTGAGTAGTCGTACAGTCTTGGCCACGATCTCACCGCCTGCACCGTCGATTACAGCATCGAGATATGGCCTATTGGCTGGTAGCTGTGCTCGAAGCTCCTTGTCCCAGGCTTCGTTCCTGTAAATAACTCCACCTTTTGCGCCCATCTCTTTGGCCTTTGTAATCTTGGCTTCATCGCCGGATGTGACGAATACGTTGCAGCCCATTGCTACACCGAACTGGAGGACCTGGAGCGCAACACCGCCACCAATGCCTGTGATAAGAATGTTTGAGCCAGGGAAAGCAGCATTGCTCTTTGTCACAAACGCACGCCAGCCTGTGACACCAACAAGAGGCAGAGCTGCTCCCTCAGCGGGTGTGAGGTGATGAGGCGCAGGCTCGACTTCCTCCTCTGAGACTACAATGTAGTCCTGAGCAGTGCCGGCCTCGGTGAGTTTGGAACCACCTGTGACTGCAAACTTGCGGCTATCTTCTGGTGCAGCAGGGTCTGATTCCCAACCACGCATGGGGGTGAGGATGACTGGTTTGTTGAGGAGGTTCTTGCGGGTGACATTGCTTCCTAGAGCGACCACAGTGCCGTAGCCATCTGCTAGAATTGGGTTGGTGAAGGAAATGGCTGGGTAGAGATGGCGGCGCATAAAAAGATCGCGGTGGTTAAGTGCCGCCGCGGAGAGGTTGACAAGGACCTCATTGGGGCCTGGAGTTGGCTTTGGTACTTGTTTAACTTGAAGTCTGTATATTATATTAGCAATTGACTCTTGACATGTGGAGGAAATTGTTCTGACGGATAATAGACCTTTCCAGGCTTTGCGCCTTCGATCTGCTGTAGGGTGAGAGCTCGAGGCATGATTGCGGCTGTGATGTGACCAATTGCTGAAGTCTGAGTATTTCTGATGGATATATAGTCCCTTCGGTTACAGCGGTTCGAAAAAGGTTCGATCTCGGCTATTGGGCGCAGACTTGTTGAAGCTTGCCAGTTAGAACAACGTAGATATCTCATGGCCGTTGGCCCCGCATCGTAGACCTCGGCATTAAGATGCACCTAAAGAAGCAACTATATACGGCCGATCTGAACGGTACCAGAGCTTTGACGTCTAATCGGGGATTTGATTAATAATGTGAAATACGGCTAGCATTTCTTCCCGGGGGTTCTATCTAAGGTAGTTAAGTACTCAAGGATCCTCTTATCAAAGATTCATGATATTTGATGACGTCGTGTGATAGACTGAGTGTGGAGATATGAATTGATGGACACAACATTATAGGCAAGTTTCTCGCTCTCAAAAAATGTATCAAAATGAAACGGCTTACCCCCTTTTTCAATGAAAGATCAAAACAATGAGAACATAGTTTCGACCCATTAGAAGAGACACGCAGTAATTGTTTGCTAGTAAGCAAGTGATGTTAGCAACAATATACCCTAGACGTATATACATGTGAATTATGCCCTGCACAGTACATATTCTGCTAGACTTTGTGATTCTTCTTCATATATTAGTAAATATACATGTATATTCACATGGAAATAGATATTAACTCTAAGAGATGTATTGTATTCGTGAGGAGGAATAGTCTTGTTCATGCAGGCGGTCATTCACGACTTGGGTATCTCATATAAGACTGCCTGACTTTGAATGGCGTCAACCTCGCTAACATTGGCGCTAACGATGGAATATTCTTGTTTCGATACAATTCCTCAATTGATATAGCAAATAAACATCGCCAGAATGATTATACTCATAAGCTTCACATGGAAGATTATATCATAGTAAGAATATAAATTGAAGCTTGTTTGCTTGAAGTGTTGCATTGCTGCACGCACTACGCAACCGTAATTCTATAGATGCTTACCAACGCCGCTCCGAAAACCGGCATGATACTCATATCAAACTAACATATACAACACCAACGTTATTCGAACCACCAGCTAAACGTCGCTGAAATTCTCACATGGCTGCACTATTCTCAGGCGCCGTCTATGGCGCCTCTACGATAGCTGCTGGCGTCTACTTGCCCTCAACAATCATCAATCAATTCAAGTTCCAGGATTGGCATATGCTGCAAACCTCTCTTGGTGCGGTTGCAAGCAGCGCGTACGCAGTCACCCTCTACACGACGACAAGAAGAAGAAGAAGAAGCTAACATTCTGAAAGTATCATTTACAAAATTGCCGAGAGATACGGCTACGTTAAGCTTAAGCCCAGAAGTTCATCACCGATTGGACTCTTTGGACAGTATGACGGTAACGTCATAGGCGGATTTCTCCTTGGAGCTGGCATGGCTCTTTCAGGGTCCTGTCCAGGTACTCTGTTCGCACAAGTTGGAGCGGGTCTAAGGACTGGTTTCTATACTCTCGGAGGTGCTATTCTTGGAGGTCTCGCCTATACAGGTTATGTCGCGCAAGCAGCCAAGACTCAGAGGGAAAAGGCAGGTGTACAGCCCGAGACAGTAACTCTCGATGAGAACCTCGGACTTTCCAACGATACAACTGTTGCTCTGTTCGAATCTGTCTGCCTATCTATCATTGGAGCTTCTGTTGCATACACTACTGGCTCCGACTGGTCACTCTACTCTGCTGGTGGTGGTCTCTTCATCGGTCTCTCACAGCTCTTCTCGATCCTTGTCCGTCGCTCCATGATCGGCATCTCGGGTTCGTATGAAGAAGTCGGAAATCACTTTTGGTGGCTCACGCGAGACGCCCCTTGGCCAACAAGTCGACAGAACACCTTGTTCGCTGTGGGCATGACAAGTGGTGCTTGGGTTCTTGCAAAAGTGCTCCCTTCATTCGTCAAGGGCCATGTCGTTGAGACAGAGCCGTTGCTTGCTGGAGTTGGTGGATTTTTGATGATTGTAGGATCAAGATTAGCAGGAGGATGTCCCTCCGGACATGGCGTTAGTGGTTTATCGTTGATGTCGACATCAAGTCTTGTCACTATGAGCACGGCGTTTGCTGCTGGAAGCTTGGTTGCTCCATTGTTTCATTAGATTGGGTCGGAAATAAAAGATATATGGTTATCTTGTGAAGTGACCTGGGACTATCTATTCATGAACGCGGAGACCCAGAAGTACCGCAGTAAAGTATCTAATCCTTCTTATCACCACAGCCAATTCTGGCAGTAACTTCAATCTCAATCTTCATCTCCTCCTTCATCAATGAGGACTGGATCATAGTTGCAGCAGGACGAACATCGCCAAACCACTTCTTCAACACTGGCCAGGTCTTTGGAAAGTCATCGCGGTCAGGGAGGATGTAGTGAACACGAACAACATCAGAGACCGAAGCACCGGCATCTTTCAATGCAGCAGCGATGTTGGTCATGGTCTGGTCGGCCTGTTCGGCAACATCTGACGATATCTCTCCAGTCTTATAGTCATAGCTGTAACATTTAGCTGGTTTCGAATTCTCAGTAAGAGTAGAATTGCTCACCCAGTAGTGCCGCTGACAAAAACCCAATCACCAGTCACGACAGCTCGTGAATATCCGATGAGCTCTTCAAAGGCAGAGCCAGAGCTGATGTTTTGACGGGAGGTCATTGCAGTTGAGGCAAATGCTATTGATGATGAGATAATAATGAAGATACAATGGAGAGAAGGCAAAGGTGCAGTTGCAGGGAAGATATAGTAGGGTCGTGAGTCACTTACACCAGACTATTCCTATTGTTTGCTGCGGGTGGGGTCGCTTGACCAATTTGAGGAGGCTGAAGCTCATATATTCGCGCGCAAGAGTAGGTATTTCATTGATTCCATGACAATCGTAATGCCAGTCCACACTATAGTATACATATTTTACACCATGCATTTAGATATGCATCCAACGCTTTAGCCAGTGAGCTCCTTGACCATCTTGGCCAACTCCTTTCTGTCGACATCCTTGCCCTCAAGAGCCCCGGACAACCTCTTCATGACATCACCCATGATGGACTTGGCTTGGGTGCCAGCAGCTTTTGAAGCCTCAACAGCATTCTGCACCATGGCCTTGAGCTGAGCCTCTGTCAAGCTCTCGACTCCGCTGTTGGCGAGGTACTCGTCCAGCACCTTGATCTGATCCTCCTCCTTTTGAACAAGATCTTCACGGTTGGCAGCCTTGGCCTCAGCGGCAGCATCTTGAGAGCTCTTTTGGATCTTGCGGATCAAAGCGACGAGCTGGACATCTGTCTTGATGGGAGTTGAGGTCTTGGAAGCGTTGAGGTTGGCGGACATGATAGCTCGTAGAACGGTTAGGCGAGGAGTATCCTTAGCTCGCATGGCGGTCTTGAGATCGCCCTTGAGCTTGGACAGCAGAGGAGGGGGTGCATCTTCTGTAGATGTTGCGTAGAATCGGCAGACAGAGACTCGGCTGATGGGCTGACGAAGCGTAGGTTGGGACGTGCGCAGAGCCCGGAATAGTTGCATCGATTGTTTGGCCGACATTGTGAAGGGATAGTAGCAGGATCGGGATTATCGGTGTAGAGACTGTTTTGTGACTCGATATGACGATCGCGGCTCGTGGTTTGGTGTTGCTACCGTAAAGCTTAAGCTGATGTCGAACGACAGGTCAAAATTTCCCAAGCATGCAATTGGCAACTTTGATTGGCGGTGTGACGAGCTCCAGCAATTCTTAGTGGAGGCCCAGTGAAGGAACAGCAGCCCAAGCTACCAGGGTCCCCAGACTGCCAACCTTCGCGTACGAATCTGGGGGCTGCACGACCAGGCTGTCGGAGATGTTATGATGGGATGACAGTTGAGAGCCATCTCGGTAAGTTTCGTAGAAAGATTGCTTCTGGCGAAGCTTGTTGATTTCTCAACGTGATCGGCAGTAGAGCTGCTAGCTGGCCACGCATCATGGACCTCCACTTTGAGATGGAGGGGCATTATCTCAAACAGAAAGGACCAGGCATGATATCATTTCAGTGACGAATAGTTAACCCCCAAGTATCAACACCATGATATTGTTCTCTCTCTTCTCTCAATCGACATCGTCCAACATGATCTCGGCAACGCTAAATCACCTGATCATTGGTGCACCCGCTCGCCTACTGCCTTAGCAAGGATCGGGGATGATCCCGTTGATATTGCATTCCGCTAGGTGCTGTAGGAGCGCACTAGCTTCACCGGCCAAGGAACAGACCAGGAGGCGGCTCGAACGTTGTGTGTCGTAGATGCAGATCGACTATTCTGTTTCGAAACATTTCAGCTGTCTCTGGGCTCGAGAGGCGGTCGAAACTCAGGTGACGGACGGTAAGGCCAGGGTTATGGTTCCATTGCTAACCGTTCTCTTCCCTGAAACTGGAACGAGATCTCATTCCCGGGTCGCGTCGTTGGTGGAGATGAGGAGATGAACTCATGGGTAGTCGGGCCCGAGACAATGAGCCAGGGTTGTTTGTATAGAAGGGGAAGGGTGATTTTATAGATGCTGGACTAGATTATCGTATCAATCTTGTCGTGAGTAGGTAGTATGACTTCTGAGATGTCACCAACATGTCTCTTCCACACACCGTCTCTCCTTAGCCGTCCCCCTATGTCATGCACATCTCGATATTGTGAGGTCTCGGACCTGTTGCGGCCGCTGGTAATAACTCTCTTACACATCGGGCCCAAACTGTCGGTACCGAGTGTCCATCCACCAGTCATTACGAATCATTCCCTGGAAACCATAACAAGGGACGAGCAGCCACTTCATGGGTGTTGCTAGCGGTTCTCTTTCTCTCTTTCTCCTGTTCTTGCCTTTCTTGCCTTAAGTCCGACCACCTGCACGTCACTTCTCTTTCCATCCATTCCATGTTGCCTCCTTCATGCCCAACCCAAGCTAGAACATGCTTGCCATGTTCGGTAACGAATCTCAAGATTTTCCTCCAACCTTCCTCTATTATCCACTTGATGGTGCGCCACTGCCGCTTCCCTGTCCAGCCAACAAAACCTTGTTTCAACTACAAGGTCGAGTAATGGCATCTTGTTCCATCTCCCCTTTACACATACCATTTACTATCCTTCCATCCCATCGTGGGCGCTCAACCGCAGCACGAACGCCTTTGGGACGCCGTAAAACTTGACAATCAGAACCCCCCCGCCGCATAATATCTCGCGATTGACCAAGGAATGCCTCAATGGCTCGAATTGAGACTTGATGGCGGTTACCGTCGTGGCTTTCTACCAATGCAAACATAACTGCGATGGCATCTGTCAGAATAACGCAGACCATAGGATGGCCTAGAGAAACTTACACGGGGAAGTAGGCCTACAAATCGTTAACAACCAAATCACATCAGGATTCGCCCCTTTTTGAGTCGAGGATAGAGAAAACGTACCTTGAATGCTGGGTTGCTGGCTTCGCTCCTCGCTTGAGCTATCAAGAGTTGGAAATCACTGAAAGACATCCTGTACAAGGCTCAGCCAAACGTTACTGGAACAGATCGCAACCGGCATACCCAAGAAACTGTGTGAACGGGTATAATGCTAGCGAATACAATAGCTGGTTCACGTTATCGGTATTGGATCGACCTATGTCATAATCCCGGGGGACTACACCACCATCAGCCTCAACACATAGGATCTGGCATCAAACCTACCACTCGACCAGCCGCACATTGGCAACGTCAAGAGTCTCGACTCGACTTCCGTAAAACCTGCACTTCTCATCCAGCTGGCCAATTGAAGTGGTGCCCGTGGATCTTTGTATGGCTGCTGACTTTCCAAGTATTGTCTGGACCATTGCGACAGGGCGTGATCTACTCAGCACAATTGTTAGGATGCAGAGGTTTCTGTGATCAGGAGACTGGGAAAATCACCTCTACTTAGCGTACCATTATCAGATTGGGCGTTAAAGTATATCTCGACCATCTGACACCACCCGCCTGGCTTCAATACACGGAAAATGTCTCGAATATAGCTTCGCCAGCGATTCGCGTGGATACCTCCGGCGACCATTTGGCTATGGACAACGTCAAAGTGGTTGGATCGAAATGTAAACCTATCCCAGATCCAGGTTAGCAACGATCACAAGACTTTCTTGCAGCTACTTACCTCCCGTTGAGGTCGTCAACTTGGAGCTCCATATTGTCGGGAGGGTTTTCTGGAATCATGTGCGGACTGACATCGATGCCGAGGACCTGTGCAAAAGACTTAGCCACAAAATATCTCATCCAAGATCCTTATCTTGAGGGTTTAGGAATCGAGTCAGGCTGGCCCCGTTGGCCATGGCTATATCCAAAATCACCTCCTCGAGACTCGAGGATGGGGCCATAAGAGCCTACAGGATCCAGATGCCTCAAGCTCTATGATGGAACATGGTGTATCGAATTTCGCCTGACTCGGATGGCCTACAAACATTGCCCCTTGAAGGGGAGACTTGCCAATGCCGTAGGGGAAACTCACTTCGGCGTCAGGATATTGTGTGGCAACTTCGATAGCCCAATCTCCTGGACCACAACCGCAATCGAGTATTCGTCGTGGCGACCTGATAGGGGGGAA
Organism: Fusarium mangiferae; assembly: GCF_900044065.1. Classification (NCBI taxonomy): domain Eukaryota; kingdom Fungi; phylum Ascomycota; class Sordariomycetes; order Hypocreales; family Nectriaceae; genus Fusarium; species Fusarium mangiferae. The sequence goes on along the minus strand of NW_024573930.1, from coordinate 1,068,314 downwards.
TATGAGCCTCCCATCAAAGAGCCTGCTGAGAACTCCGTGCATCACCTCGAGGCGCGAGATTTCGTCCTAGTTCAGTGACTTTTGTTACCTTCTGTCAACCACTTCGATCCTGGATAGAGATCATCAACTTACCTCATCGATGGGGGCAAAATATGTCCCATTCGTGAGGGAGTAATGCTGATAAGAGCGCCCATAGTGTTCGATTGTCTCGGTGAACGTCTCGTCCAAGGGCACGGTTCCATCCCTTTGCATGGGGGCTTAGCGAAACTTCCATATCAAGAAACTTTGGTAGTCTTACTCTGCATCCATTTTCTTTATGGTCGAAATTTCGGACACGAAATGCCTCTCAATACTCCAGATATGATGCAAGCTTGCTCGGACGACAATAGCCAAGACAAGCAGCGCTGCCTTTTCCAAAAAGGATTTAAACAATTCCTAGGGAAGACATGTGGTACCCAAAAGCGCGACCTTAGCCTAACGTATAAGAGCCACCCTGGTGCTAGGATGCAGAGTGCAAAGACGTAACATGACTATGGTGGCTTTTGCATCTAGCGGCCTTGCGTACCATTCAAACGCGCAACAGGGCTTCTCGAAGAATGCGGAGATGATCTAGCAGAGAGCCGAGACACGGGCCGGCAAAGGACTGCTTCCTAAAGGTCCAATGCCGATCTTGACACCCCAGGGCTCTGTCGTTCATCAACTCATATTGGCCCCAGTACGGAAGAATAACAGCGAACATATCACCAGGGGCTATTTCACAACCGCAGTATCCTATGGAATATGGCAAGATGACGCGGAGATTCAGGCAAGGCATCAACACCTTGGTATAGGTTAGAGGCTGGCTCTTTTGGCTATTGATGAATGCTAGACAGGGAGCTCGAAAGGTTCTGAACTTGAGATTCACAGATTCCTGACACTCTCACTTAGACATTGGTCACCAAAGCAGCCATCGACGGGCAAAATGGAAACCACTGGTTTGGATGCCCTTGATTGCCTCATTAGCAACCTTTTCCCATCCATGGCCCCATGCTTCGGTCGACGAGACAGGTTCCACTCGAAGTGGAGAGAATGGTTTGCGGCATGTTATTAGACATGATTGCAGTCAACTCTGCTCCGTACAGGTGCAGCGTCTGGTGGAGAGTCTCATTCTCGCCTTACCCCGTCAGAACCAACCAATGCATCCATTTTGTGTTGGATGGAATCCTTCCCACCATCACGCTCAGGCACCCGGTTGTCGGGACTTTGCAGACTCCGTGGATGGCTTGAGACTATGTGCCTGCCACGGAAGGTGGCGCCCAATGACTACGAACCGTTTGACATCGATAGTGAGGCTGTCCTACCCAACGTCGGTAGTGATCATCAGCTAGACAAAGAGGATACACAGTTTGTCACATGTGTAACAGCGTTTTTGGTGAACAAAGTAAGATCATGGTTTCACAATGAAGGCTCGTAGGGGCAAGCCCAATGACAATCCATGTCAATACCGATGGCATGGACCTGGGACAGTCTTCGGGATACGGGTCACCCTAATGACTGTCCTCTTATACGACTTGGTATCTTCGGAGCTCACGTACGGCAACGGTGGCCGACAATACTTGCTTGACTGGGGAATTCGTCGATTATATGTATAGGCGAGTCAGGCGAATCACCCTCACTATCTGGTCCTGGCCCCTTTTTACCAACGATAGTGTGGTTGCGCCAGGATTGCGACGCAAGCGACTAAGGAGCCCAGTCAGAGCACTTCCCTATCGCCAAAAGGCAACCTTCGACGGGTCTCAACGATACTGGCGACTGGCTATGATCCACCTCAACTACACCGGGATCTTTTAAAGCCAAACAGCAATAGTTCTCAGACCGATTCATCTCTTCACCGCCTCGTGTATCCAGCAGTGTTTTATGCAAAGCCCATGTTCAGAAGATTTCTAGTGGCAGAGGCGTGTAAAAGGGAGGTCTCATGGCCGCATATATGCTGGTGATGGGCCGCTAAGTTGCATGGGATGGGTTCTCGCGGCTGGCGTGCATTTGCTACCCCCCTTCGGCTAATTCACTCTCTGGGCTTCACTATTAACATCATACGACCATCGATTTTTGAAAGGACCTGTTAACGAAAAATGTGACGAAAGAATGCTACTCGCCCAACGTCGTACCTCTACTAGTGTCGATGTACACATTGACGGGCCGTTGCAGGTGGTAACGCTGCAGGTGGTGACGAGCCAAAGCTCTCTGTCAGCTCATGACACGCAGAGAAAGGAGCTCGATGGTGACAATCAATGGTCCCTATTGCCGCATCTTTATGTTAACAGGGGTAACCTGGGAGAGCTTACTTGATCCGGTCATAGGCTCACAATGATTAAGTCTCACAAATGATCTTGTGGATACGGAGACGACGAGAAACCCTACCAACGAATGGGAAGTGTCCACGGTTTGCGAGGTTGCGATAACTTGTAAGTAACGATCCGCCTGTCCCATGACCGCACCAGAGATCACGTTGGGTGCTTCCGAAAGGAAGGCGGCAGCAAATTGAAAATCTTGCCAAAAGCCGTCCTTTGCCCCGTCCTTTGCCCCGGCATCAATAGCATGTTCCAAATGTCGCAAGTGACATCTCGCAAGATCCAACGTCCTAACTGTCACACACAGCTTCGGAGGGTCCAGTGGCTACCTTACCCACACGCAGCCTTTTAACAGCCGCTACGGGCCGCCATCATGGAGTCTGTGGGGGGATAAACATAATATAACGCCGAATCCAAAAGGCTGCCAGGCTGCACGCCAAAGGAGGATCGCCAACTGACTGTTACTTTTCTGACTACGTGGTGCGGCCTCATATGATAGCTCCATTACTCGGATAAACTTATCCGCGGCCTGTTCCAATACAGGGCATGGTGGATTGGGCAGAACACCAACATGCAAGATTGCAGAGCAAACAGAATTCAGCTCTGGGAGCACTTTGTCTGAATCACTATTGCCAACTAACCGATAGTAGAACGCTTATGCGCTACGGCTGATACTACGAAGACAGGGGAACCATGCTCAAGCCATGGTTTACCGACCCAGACTCTCGGGTTCTGACCAGAAACCCGGGAAATTGGTGGGCGTGGTTATACGGGCACTGTTCCGCTAATCCTTGGGATTTACCACACCGTTCGGTTTTTATTCCCCAGCAAAGATAACACAGTATGTCTGGCATTCTGGAAGACCCGAAATGCCAACAGTATCTATGAACTCAGCCATAGATGCTACAGCATGATGCCCAAAAAATGAATGGGCTCGTCTATAGCCTTTATCCATATCCTTCTATTTTGCGGTGGGCTATCATAACGACATCTAAATTTTATCATCATAACCCATATGGCTTCTGTAGCCCAAAACACCAAGACACCACCGAATACTGTACCAGGATAAGCACAGCAAATTCCGTACCACGGCCTTTCAACCATACTGTACAGCAATGACATGTCAGCTCTTGACCCCGCTCTGCTCGCGCACATCCTCGCTTGGTTTTCGAGTTCTCCTCATGCAAGTCAGATTGGATTCTGTGGCTTGCTTGCAAACCTGGGCGGCCTGTTTTCTCTTTTCGTAGCGATGGTACACAGGCTTGCAGTGAGACAAGTGTTCCAAAAGGACCATTGTGTCTCTGGAAGAAACCTCCCGGTGACCAGCATCATGCACATAAATCCCGAACCAGTAACGCTCAACCAAATATTCGAACAAGCTGCATATTGGCCAAGAGAGTAACTGCACGGATCCAACAGGTTACCCCTGGATTTATAAGATTAAGGTGGCCTTAATAAGGGATGCAACCCCACGTAATGTCATATTGGGAAGGCCACACTGTGAGGTGACGTGACTGCTGAGACCTTGGCAGAGATAGTGTATCCAATGCCTGCAGTTTCTGAGGACAGACAGCCGTTCAAATCAAAAGCAAAGAAATACTGCGGCCAAGGTTGAGGCCTCTACCAGCAGGTAAAGACGGGATTCCTACTCTTGACGGCTTCGAGCCGCTCAACAATGACCTTGCGTTGGTTGCCCATCTGCCCCTCAGCTGCAGCATATCCGAGGTCACCTTCTAGATCATCGGTGTAGTTCTCATTATCGCCATAATACTGCTGTGCGATGGTGTTACTGTTACGACGGGCAGCAGCGTTGGCAAATGAATATCTTCGTTGCTGGCGCGGTGCCTGCTGACGTGCTGGTTCGTACATGTTGAGTGCACGAACGGGACCCTGGTAGCTGTTCCTAAACCCAGCTGCCTGGACCGTGGGACGCTTGCCTATGTCCCCTCCGTTTTGTTGCTGCCCCGCTGGTGCCAGGAGGTTGGGTTCGGTTGAGGGAATCTCATCTGGTGACTGAGCAGTCTCGCCTGTCGGAGATGAGAGCTCGAATCTACCTGGATGAGGCATATCGGCGGGTGCACTGGCCAGACCGAGAAGGTCCTCGATTGGAGGATTACTGGTCGGAGCCGAACTAGCAATGTCGGCCTCATCCATGGATTGACGGACGTGGGGGTTGCGGCGGACTTCCGAGGACGTATTACGCATAGGAACAGCAACAGGCACGTCAACTAGATCATCCCAGACGCAAACTCTCGCTCGGCGGGTCAGTTCAAGAGGGCCATGATCAGGAGTCTTGAGTGTCTCAACGACGTTCCAGGCCTGGCCCTTCATTACGGCGACTTGCTTAGCAAACATGCGTTCCTGGAAATCAACATCCATCTGGAACACCCTCTTGAGAGCGAGGATCGTCTGAGTCCACCATGATGTGGAAGTCAGCAATGGTAAAAAGTGATCCCGTGTCTTTTGAGAAAATGGCCTTCCGATAAGGTCGACGGGGAGGAAAAGCCAGCCAAAGGGGAAACTGAGAACACAAATTAGCATACCTCTCACAGCGTTGATATATGTACTTACCTTCTCCAGGCATCGGGGTGTTTCCAGGGCCATGACAGTGAGTTGTCAATAGCTCCAATGGTAATTGCTGGCTCGTTTCCTGCTGGCTGTCGGCTTGAGGCGCTCATAGGTCTCTGGGTCTTATAAGGATATGACGCCCTCGTAGCACGAGGCCCTTGTTGTGAAAGATCAACAGGTCGAGGGCCCTCTTCCTCTGCGACGGGTTCCATGTTCATTTGGATGGGGTCTGATGCTATCGAGGCCTTGCCTGTCTCCCAGTCAACCTTGATCATCCAATTGTCCAGACCACGATCTGTATTTCGCATAATGTAGTCAAGAATGACTAGCTTCTCAAGCTCTTCCCGCAGAGATTCTTTCAAGTTGTCGGTCCATATGAAGTTATCAGGACCCAAAAGATTCGCGGCTTGGGTAGCTTCTTCGTCGTCGCTGTTGTATCCATCATTCGGCGAGGCGTTTCCTGATGGACGGCAGCTCTCGGTCCATCTCCTCTTCTTCTTACTCTGGCCATCGTTTGTACGGAATCCTGACCAGTATTGATCCGGCCAAGGATGTTCACGAAGGAACACGTTGGCATCCTTGAAGCCCTTGAGGAAGACTTGGAAGCTGCCGGGCTTTGCGGGTAGAGGCTTCTTCTTGCGATGAAACTTGCGGCGGTCCCAGAATGGATAATGGAAGGATTTGGAAGCAAGCCATACAACGTCTGTGTATGGAACGAGATGTGTTCGTAGTTGGCAGTCGAGCACGTAGGCAGCTGCTTCGCTGACATACGAGAGATTGGGTATAAGACTGCAGAAACATTAGCAATGACAGGGGAAGCCTTGGCGAAGGTGACATACCAGGCTCTTCCAAAGCAGCAAGGGAACAAGTTTCTGTGAATCCACTTGTTCCATTTGGGGTTTCCCGCGGCGTATGGCTCCTCATCCTTGGGTTTGAAAACACCGACAATCTTGCCATCGGGATTTCGGGCAAAGTAACTACCAGAACTGCCTTGAGAAATCATACTCGGGTGGATTTCTTGCCGAATAGCACTCCGTACGCTTTCCACGATAGTTTCAAACTCTGCTCTGGTCATGACGCCTTCCTGCGGCGCCGCAATGCTCTCAGCGGTCACCGGTCGAACACCCTCGGGAGGTTGGAAGACGGAATAGTGAATTTCAAGGCGCTCCTCTTCGCCTTGCTGGTTCTTCCCCTTGCGCTTGAAGCGCGAAGCGATCTCGTCTGCCCATCGCTCCAGACGAGCATTGATGGCCTTGAGGTCGACACCGGCGCTACTTCCTGAACGATGGCGAAATTTGGGTTGCGATGACGAGGCAAATGATTTGGGACTGGCCATGCCAGAACGATGGCGCGGTTGAGTTACGGGGGCATATCGTGGAGCAGCCGCGGGCTGTAGAGATGCGTAGGATTGGGAGAGGGGATCCTCATCTGAGTCGTCGCTGATGTCGTCGGCCTGTGCGAGGCGTTCATAGCCTGTTGTTGCGGGTCGTGATCGAGGCATGTTGGCGACGGAAGGGAATAAGGCGGATGAAGATGGGGATGGAGATGGAGAGAGTGATTGGGGCGGGATCAGAATGTTTTCAAGGCCATTCCCTAGGTAGAGGTCGAAATCTTAGGACTTGGGTTTGTTGATGTAGAATTCGTTTGGTTGCTCGATCGTGACGCGTGTTGACTTAGGTTGAAAGGGGTTGGAGGGATAAGATTGTAAAAGGATGTCGTTGTTATTCGAGAAAAAGGAGTAATATAGGTAGTTTACCAAGAAGGAAGTAGTGAAGAGAAGGTGAAAAAGGGCAGTATCGAGAAGAGAAACGAATCAACAGCAAGTATCTGTAAGTCCTGGAGGCTTTTGTTGGTAGTGACAACTAAAACGAAGCTGGTTATAGAATGACGATGCGTGCCTGTTTGAGGTTCCAGGTCGTGGACATCATCCATTCAAAGCTTGTGACAGGCCAAAAACCAGCCAGACTCCAGTTGACAGCAGCAGGCAGAGCAGCCTCCACAGCCAGTGAGCCTAGGCCTGGGAACTGGGGCCGGAAGTGATTGGTGGATACTGACCCCTGAGCGGATGCCGGACCTAACCAAGGCCCGGAAGGGAGAGTTGAGATCGATTGGCTTTTAGTGATGATGATCTTTTGGGTTGAGGAACGGGGCATGAACTTAACATGATTTCTTATTGACTGATGCGGAAGTTGTTATTTCTTTGCATTGGATCCCTTCATGCTCTCCTCCTTTCTTTTTTATCTCTCTAAATATCAACTAACAAGTGTCATATTGGGGGCCGAAGTGTCCGGCTGATAATAGGTACGGAGGAACGGCCTCACGGACATTTGAGTCCGCCGAACAACAGATCACGAACAACGACGTAGAGTTTATCGTATTATCGGAGCATCAACCCGAGGGTCTAATAAGTTACTCCGTACTCCCAACAATTCCCATTCCGTTTCCCGTGACAGCAGAAACGGAATTTACTTTGCCCTTCCCCCCTTTAAACTTTCCACAACCAAAGAGCGTTGGACAGCATCAGTAGAATAGTCTCGGCCCTAGTGTGACCTCACAAATCTGCACCACTGCTCGGAACAAGCCAAGGTTCTTGGGGGTTTTCGTTTGACGGATGTTTTTAGAATATCTACGAACTGAAATGATTGACGCAAGGAATCTTCGACAACGCCACCACTTGGAGGCGAAGCCGCCAATCTAAAAAGACAGTCAGTCCATACATACACACTGTACCTAGAACTAACGAGAATGGGGTTGGTTGAGTTGGTTGGTAGCATTGGAGCGCCTGAGCGCTAACAAAACTCCTTTGATCGCGTGCAACTTGTGATGGAGGGTTTCCAAGCACGCCAACCTTGGAAAACACATGGCCAAAACTGCTGATGATGACGGTTACAAAAAGGCAATTGCAGGCCACTATCTCATGAGTTATGCAGTATTTGACGACCAAGTTGCTGATTCGGGCCAGAAATTTTGTAATTGTAACCTCGCAATCAGCTTCTGGACATGATACAGGCACAGATAACATCAGAGCTGATACGTCGGCCTGTACGTCATGATATGCATCGTCATGTTTCGTCAGCTCTAGTTCGGTTATGATCGTCTAGCTCAAGCTTCTGCGTCTGGGGTTGAAGTGAAGCCTTTCCATGCCAGTCGTGTATGGCTTTGATTGACGAATTGTCTTGGGGGGAGAGCCAAGCCAAGCCAATCCAGTCCAGTCATACCGGTACACCTAAGGATAGGTTGTTACACTGCAAAGGCAAGGTAGCGTAGCAGTCTGTCCAACGGCCTACTCCGCGTGAGGAAAGCAATGGAAGACACCTTGACGCCTCATCGTGCGAACAAGATGCTGCTCTTCAAGGTTCGATCCTGCGAGGTGAGGCTAAGCAACAGAGTTCAGCGCCAACGTGAGGCCGATCTTGTCTGTAACACCATCAGCTTATCAGTACATACATCTATTCAGCTGTATCATCATACTGTATGAAGTAGATGTGCTTATAGCATGAAGTATTATGATATTGTCATTGCTTTGCATACGTGACAAGCATTAGACAGCGGCAGATAAACAAACAAACAAACAAACAAACAAACAGAATACAGAATACAGCGTTTCAGGGGTCGCTATTCGTAAGCGAGTGCAAAAAAAGTGACCATTCCATCAGACGATTGAGCGGACAAACCATGAGATGAGACGCATCCCCAAGTCCATTTTTGCCTGCAAGTTCCATGTCAAACAACGGGGGCCATCTCCGGATGTCAATGCCGCACCCCACACTTCACTAATGGAACTCTAGCGTCTAGCTTCCTCGCTACCTATACCTACCTTACCTGACGCTACAGCCTACACCCTCTAACGGAGTCTAACCCTCCACCGGGTCCATCCCTTGGACCTTCAAGGTTTCAATCCCTTCCATGGAACTACAGTCCCATTCCCGAGGTGTTTGTCCCCCTTTTACATCCTTTTTTCTTCTTGGTAATCCTCTATTTATAAACCCCGAGTGAGGCCCTCTACCTCCCTCTTCCTCTTGACCAACTGTCCAGGCAAAAACAAACAACTGGCCTTGACTTATATGCTCATCCCTGCCACGTCTACTCGCATTTGACCACCACCACTCGTTGCTCAAGTGACCCCAAGCATCACAGAATTGACTTGTTGGCTCGATACCTTCGTTGCTACTTTGACCTGCCCGTTTCTGTTCTCTATCTTCTGCATATAACGTATCTATCTATCTACCTTATCTTGCCTTGACTTATCCGCGGTTTCACAACCACCCAACTCCAACTCCCATCACATACCACGACAAAGAAAGCACAACATGACTGCTCGAGTCGCACCCGGCTCTTCATCCTACGCTGAGCCGCCAGCTATCGTCTCCCCTAATGCCGATCACGATGTCCTACGAGGCCGTAAGAGAGAACGAAGCATGACCCGAGGCAGCGTCCGCTCATTCCGAGCTGCTCCAGCAGACGAGTCCAGCAACTTGCGAGGCCGTTCTCGCCGTCGTGCCGCATCTCCAGCTCTGAGCTACACATCTCGACCATCCTCCCCTAGAAGAGTGCCATCTCCCACAAGACGTCGACTTCTCCATGCTCGCCTTCGCCGAGAACATTGTCCTTCCCGTGTTGCGTCTCCTGTCGAGCAGCAACTCCAACAGCATAGACCAGTTCGACGAAGGCAGCGAACTCGGAGCCAGAGCCGGGGTCCTCGGTTGGAGATGGAGCTCTCAGCTCAGCATTCCACTGATGGATTTTCAGGACTACGGAACGAGGTCCGAGCCTCTTCTTCTGACACCACAGACGAGGCCAAGTCCAACGCATAGAAGCGATATTGCTTGCCTATATCATAATTTGCTTTCAAATACTGATGCCTTATCACGCTTGAGTGGGTGTACAAAGACACCAAAAAAAAAAAAAAACGGAAACCAGACCGATACCCCATATTCTTAATTCTTTATGTACGATGACCGGATACTGCACTGTCTTTGGTTTCTTTTTCTGGGTTCTATTGCACTGAGAGCTGGTTATCTCGGAGTTACCAGATTGTGTCATGATATTGGTTCCACTGGGTGTTTTTTTATTACTGGGAAATTGGATCTCTTTGACATCGCCGTATATATGGATAAGATGGCGGCGCTATGAGATTTTGTACGATGCCTTTACTTGTATGTGAGAGCAAAAAGATATCCTGGATCGACATCCACCAGAATAAATTGATGAATATTGAAACAAACGCCCAGTGATGGTAACCATCAGTACTCTGTGTGTGTTTATCTTTGCCGCTGTATTTGATATTTCTGCAGCCTCCAAAACAAGAACACTGACATTTTATAACCTCAATTGTGTCAATACTGAGGCATCAGTGAAAGATCCTCTGAAGAACCACAAATTCTATAGTGACTCGTTGATGATTGTAAAGGGCCCTGGAGGCAAAACGGCCGACCCCGCTAACCGCCAACTAGATCATTTCATTGGCCACAAAACATCCCTAGGCCATTTTCCATGGTGGATATCGGCTGATGTTAACGACTTCGATCTTTGTGAGGACCGAGCTAGAACTTTTTTTTTTTCTTTCGATACATAGCGATTGGAGTCTTTATGATTTGCGATATTCGATAGAACGTTTCTTTCTCACTTCTACGGCCCTGCCGTGTGTATAGTACGACTGCTCTTTATCGGTTCGAGTTCTGAGGTTCTTCAATTCGGATCTCTGCTTCTCGGTTTTGTCCACTTGCCACCAAGCATGAACAACGTCTATCCTTAACCTTTCGACATAATACAGACAGATCATCCCCTTGACTTCAATGCTCGAGCGAACAGCTGCGAATTTGGAGTCGCGCAGTCTCCAGCGTGTATTTCACAAGACCTCGATTCGATCTCGACGATTACATACAGGCTTTTGGCAACATGGAGCCGCCGCTATCGACCTTTCCAGTTCCTTGCCAGGCTCTTTAAGAACTGCTCAAGCTGCCGCCCCCGAACCGGAGACAAAGCAATTACAGTCAAATCTACTTGCTTCAGTCTTAGTCCTCGACTTCCTTTACCCAAAATCGACTCTTCCTCTCTTACGCAATCTCTACCCTGAACTACCCAACCCTCAGTGTGCGCAAAGAACAGCAATCGTTCCAACAAGACGAGCATACTCATCGATAATACCTCCGAATACGACCGATACGAATCATGCAGACGAAAATAACGAAAAGGCCGAGGCGTCGACTCCTAATCAGCCTAAGCGACCGCACGAGACGGCACAACGTTACGAGATAGCCGACATTGCTGAGGACCCAACTCTGTTTCCTGGCGGAAAGCCAACGGTGAGCTCCAAAGCTGAGCCAGAGCTGCAGCAAGTACGGAAACTCCAACATCTGTTGGATAGAAAGGGCGGCCATTTTCAAGATGTTTGGGACCAGTACTCGGTGCTAGACAATGACCAAAGAGGTGTCCTACGTGGCCAGGTAGTACAGTATCTGACCCGCTCTCACAGCATCGTCGAGACAGGAAGAGCCCTCTCAATATTCCGCCAAATCCCGCCAAACTCATGGGATAACGACACCTTGACTGCAGGAATTATCTTGCTTCTACGGTCCGGGGATCTTCCTTCGGCTGTGGAGTGCTTCAAAACGGGATTGGAAACGAGAGGGTTGAACCGCGGACTTGAATACTTAATGGCGGATGCGATCAACTCGAAACAATGGGCGGCAGCTTTGGAAGTATGGGTTTCATTCTACAAGAGCCGCATCAAAAGAAGACCCGATGCGTTGGCCCCGGAACTAGAACGACTTCAACAGCTTGCGTCTCTTCCTGCACAGGGATCTCACTACTTCTCCTTCCGAGCCTATCTGGTTGGCGAAGGCGCAGAGCAGCATAAGAAGATCAGGAAAGACCCTGTTGCCTCGCTAGCCTTGTCCTCCTTCCGGAAGTTCTTTGCCAACATGGCATTACGAGAACCGTGCCGCCCCAGGCATGCGACGGTTATTCTTGAGACTCTGAAGGATCCAGATGCATACAACATGTACCTGAACATCATGATCAATCGCTGGATGGTAAAAGAGGAGAGTCGGGCTACCATGGAACGTCTTGTTCCTATTTACCAGAAGTTAAGAGAACTGCCAGACGCACAGCCTCTGATGACTGTCTTACGTGGCATGTTCAAGATTTGCTTCCCAAAGAGGACTGCCAGACTTGAAGAAATTAAAGACGACTGGATTCGTTACAAAGGCGGGCTCAACCAATGGGGATATGAAAAATTTCTCAAGTATTACGCTGAGAGGGGTGATGTGCGAGCCGTCAAAGAGTTATGGCCCAAGTACATCGAAGGTTTTCCTGAAGTGGTACAGTCCCCCCGTGGATTCCGAAGTACAATAAACGTATATGCCCAGCTTGGAGACGTTGAGAATGCAAAGAAAGAGATGGACAAAATGACCAATGAATACGGTGTTGAGCCGGACCTCGACAGTTGGAACACATATCTCAAGGCTTACATGAGGACCAACGACTATGATGCTGTCATGAAACTGTTTGAGGATATCGCGGAAAAGCACGAGCCGGATGCATACACCTATGCACACGCCATGGCCATGACTGCTAAAAGGGGTGATTTGGAGACTACCCTGGAAGTATTCAACAAGTCACAGGAAGCTGAGGTACCTATCTCCATACAAATGGGTCTGGCTCTGGTGGTGGCATACTGCCAGAATGGGCTGCTTTTTGAGGCCGAGAGCCTTTGCATTGAGCTAACCCATCGTAAGCTCATATCGGAAGCTATTTGGAACCAGCTTATCAACTTCAACGGCGTCGAGGGGAACATCAGTAAGGTTTATGAACTACTCAAGCGCATGAGAGAATTTGGCGTGGAATGGGATGACGAGACATACACCTTTCTTCTCCAGGCGCTTATCCGAGTCAACCAAATCCATTCCGCCTATAATTTACTGAAGCGTGGTGTTGAGGAGAGTTTATTCCTTGTCACCCCTGCACACTTTGCTACCGTTATGGCTGGGGCTGCTCGTAATGGAGAGCACGAGCTTGTTGAAAGTCTTTTCCGTCGACTGCAACAGTCAGATTTACCTATTACCTTCAGTGCTTGGGTTGCTCTCGTCGGCGCTGCCGTTAAGAGAACACCCGGTGTTGAGCGAACCCAGGATTTGGCTAAGGAATTTGTCGCGTACTTCGAAAAGGCTGCTGCGACAGCAAAAACGACAAAGCAGTCGGTGCCGGACGAGGAAGTTGAAGCGACCGACTCCAGCAATCTCGCAAGACTCAAAGCCGAAACCAAGTTCCTTGGTCGAGCGATCAATCTACTTACCGAGCTTCGAGACTTTGGCTCCATTGAAGAATTAATAAGTCTATTCGTTGAAATCTTCCCCGAGTTCAGGAGCGAGCAGTTTCCTCCTGATGTCATGGCCGCTTTGATACACGCGCTTAACGCCGATCAGAGATACCGCGAGGCCATTTCGCTGTGGGAAAAGACATGGGAAAGTGCCCTTGCAACCAGCCAGAAACGCTCAGGTGATGGCATTATGCTTGGTACCGAATACTGTCTGTCTCGTGCTATGGACGAAGTGGCAACGACATTCAAGAGGATAAACGACCCAGAGCTTCTCAGCAACACCGTTGACAAGATTACGGAGGCTGGGTTCAAGCTGACTCGGCAGAACTGGGTACGCATTATCCGTGATCTTTCTGACATGGGCAGATTTGAGCGTGCCGCGTACTGGTGCGAGAAGGTGCTCATGCCAGGGTGGCAAGGCTGGGCACCCCCTCGGCGCAACGCGCTTTTGATGCGAAATACCCGTACCCTGAAACCACCCAACAGTCTCCTCTACCGTCTACAGCAAAAGTGGATAGAGATGCGTAAGATGGCAGCCTGGTCTGCGGACGTCTCTCGCGTGCTATCAACTCTTGAGGAGAAGTGCCCACGTCTGCACCATGCTTTCGTCACATCAGAGATTAACTCGATGCCTACGGCATACGTCGTAAATGGTAAAGATGTTTCGCCTGGTGAACTCGACAAATTACTTCAAAGTCTGTCTTACCATTCTCTACTGAAGGTCAAGGAGGCTCTGCTCCGAGATTTGCAGAAGGAGACGAAGCGTGAGCAGAACCTTGGAGTGGCATCCGAGCCCCTGAGGGTCATTGACAACAAGACATGGAGGGAAATGCTGCACAACAGAGTTCGACGGTATGCCGCTTTATGGCATTCTCGACGCAACGCGCACTTTGAGCTGAACCAAGCACTCAAGATTCCCAATCCATCAGGCAACGTCACAATCGAAGCAAAGGCAATGGGGTCCGAAAAACCAGACGATCAGGTCTCCCGCCAACGCTTCAGCTACTGGAATGCGTTTTGGGATCGTTACGATCAGAAGATTCACGGCGAGAAGCCGAGACCGAAGATAACATACTCGCATGTTAATCATCATGGGAGCAAAACCTGGGCACACACAGCAGAAAGACGCCAGAGAATGGCTAAGAAGCGGGCAGAGAGGTTGAGGAGGCAGATGTTTGATGATGACTGATTATGTATAACAGATTTATGTGTATAAAACCAAAAGATTCTACTATTTTTGTACAATAGAAAATTCAAGCTATGACCAACACGTTGATCGTTTTCAAGTTCAAAGTATGGTCAATTTCTGGTTAGCTCTTTCACAACGATTATGACAGAGCCGTGTAGTGTAGAGATTCAATTGACTATCTAAACCTTCTATGGCATATTTTGCCTGGTATCGAGATACACCAAACGCCTGAAAGCAATATAACTCCTGGCCAGGTCCCTTTGATCCAATGCAATGATTAGACGGGGAAGAAGAAGAACGCCATCCAGGGCAATCGATACCCTCTACGATCCATTATACAGATATTTGGTTATAATAAGACCCTTTTAACGAGGGCGCCTTATGTACGGTAGGCATGCTGAAACATGCAATTACTTAATCAACTTTTGTCTAAGGAGACATATCACCCCGGTTGGGTGTCTCTGGAGGTGATGGTTGCTTGACCCCGAGGGAACGCAAGCGCTGCGAGAGCAGACCTTCAGCACCACCAAGTGATCCAGACCTGTTGAGAGCGAAGGCGTTACCGCCGTATCCAGGTTCACCTTTGTTCAGCTTCTCGTAGAGCGCAGGTCCCGACAGTGAACCATTGGTTGAGTCCTTGGTCGAAGGACGACTGGCTTGGGATGAACCAGGAGAACGCATCTCGTTGCCAAGAGCGGCAGTTGTGCCTGTGCTATTACTAACATCGCTGCTTGTGCGAACGCGGCCGGGAAGACAGAAAGGAATCGGGTCAAGTGGCAGGGTGTTGCCCGCTGCAGAGCTGCCAGTAGGGGAATCATTGACTCGAAACATGCTGTCCATGGCATCGAAAGCCTGAGACGAAGGGCCAGGGAAGATCCCTACGCTACGTCTGCGCAGCGCCTTTTCAGCGGCTAGCATAGCTCCAGGACCGGAGTGGGTAGGCAGCGGAGGATGCATCAGACGAATGGGTTTGTAAGGAGTGTAGCGAGGCTCTGGCCACGTTGTTTCATTTCTGAGCTTCTCCTTGCCATCGGGTACACGGTTTGCAAAGACGATTCGAATGCTCTTGTAAAGGTAATACCGCCCTTTTGCAGGGCAGCAAATGTGCAAATGAGCGAGATATCTCAAGATAGGGCGGTCACTGGCGTTTACTTCGGACGCTGCAGGGGCGTTTTCAATAATAGGACCAGCCGAGTAGCTGCGCTGCCTCACAAAAGTCTTGGTGCCTGGTTCCATGCCCGTGAGGTCATAGGGAATCAGAAACAGCTTGACGGCAGTCTTGTTCGGATTCTTGACAATGATTTGGATCTGCCCCTTCTCCGGAATACGATAGCTTCCGCCTGGAGGGGCTTTCGCAGAGCCAGAGCCGGACCTGCGGCTGGCTCTAGAATTTCGACGTGAGATTTGCTCAGATCCTTGATTATCAAGACCGATATCCATCATGTCTTCGCTGGGTTTCCTGTCTGCAAATCGGCTTTGTGCTTTCTTCTTTGCCCGATGTTCATCATCTGGGTTAGGAAGACCGTTTTCAAGGTCAATCTGACCAACATAGGGACTCGGCCCGTCATCTGTATTTGATCTACCATGAGAGGTGCTGCTGTAGCTGTAGTACACGGCAGGAAATGAAAGAGTAACGTGTGGCGGGCACTTCAGACTGGACTTGCATTTCCCCTTACCCAAGACGCCGATCTGAGCGACAAAGTCCAGGGGCTTAGAAGGGGTCGTCGACATGCGGCCACGAAGAATACTCTCTTCATAAGATCCGACCATAGATGCGTGCTGAAGTGGTGAAGATTCTGCGACTAGCGAGGACCTTCGTGGTCGCAGAAGAGCAGGCGTTGGTGGAGATGCACCGGCCTGCATGAAGCTTGGAGTTGAAGTCAATGATCGTCGAGGTTGATGTGCCTGATATGGGAATGCTTCTCTTCGATGCGAAGGGACACGTTGTGGTAGAGAATATCGTGGCGATGGAGACATCCACGGTGAGGAAGAAACTGAGTTGGGTATGTAGCGACTATTCCCAGTATATCCAAATCCATCTCTCGGTAGAGACATGTCGTGTTCTTCTGAGCTCTGGGCCTGAACCAAAGGACTAGTAGGTGGCTTATACACAAAGCTTGACGAAAGAGATGAGGATAGAGGCGACGTGGTTGATTGGAAACTCTCTGCACCCCCTGTAAATGGGATTCCCTTGTCGTGCTGGAACGGCGTATAGTGTCTCGGTGGTGAAGTTGCAATCCATGAAGTCTCTGCTGGTGCAGGATATCTACCCTTCGGAGCCGCACGATCCTTAGCTACTGCTTCCTCCTCGGTGAAGTTGCCGCTGTGTAGGGCCGATCTCGGCCGCTCGATGCTGAGGCCATCGCGTAGTCTGTTGTCGAAATCGGGTTGAGAGTCGTTCTTTTCGGGTGTGATTTGGGCAGGCGCAAGTAGTGAAGGTTCTGATGGCGATTGAGGTCGCTTTGTCTCGGGAGCAGGAGGAGCGTGGTGCTGAATAATAGAGTCAAACTGAGAGAGACCGTTAGAATTTGGATTCTACAGCAGAGAAACAGAAGAACGCACGTGACGGTTTGGGATCCAGGTCGGAGACTGAGCTCTCTTTAGTCTCTCGATTAGAGAGGCTCGATCCGATATCCCATTTTCAGCACATTCGGTTCTCTCGGGACTGTTGGTGCCTGATTGTGGTGGACTCTCAAAGATAGGCCCTTCGCAAAGGTCGGTACGAATGCTCTCCTCCGAAAGACGTCTCAGCGTCGGAGCTGGGGGTGGTATTTGGAGTTCAATAGGTGCTGCTGCTGGCTCAATAGATTCGTGATTATCTAGATCGGCTTGAAAGATAGGCATGACGGCGATGTTGAATAGCTGTAACAGCAGCCGTACAGTTTCTTAGTAGAATCCGTCATGAATAAAGAAAGACGAAAGAGCCGAGAGGTGGTGTTATAAAAGGTGACGGGTGATTCAATGCAGGGATTTTAGCTGATATTGGCATCCAACGGGCGTGGCTAAGGTAGAGAAAGGGTCTGATTAATGAGCCGAGATGTGTGGATAATGATGTATCATGCGACGAGGGCGATTAGAGCAATAGCCAGGCACGGCGTGGGTCGAAAGAATGCGAATCTGAGCATGGGATATGGGGAATCTGGGATCGTATCGTGGGACGTCATCCACCGAATATGACGACAGTTACACTGACGATGGAGTGAGTCTTGGGCGGTCCCGTCTTCCCCCGGGAAGAGCTAGAAAGGGCAAAGAAGAGGAGATGGGCTTATAAGTAGACGAGATGAGTTGTGTTGAGAGAGAGAGTGAGAGAGAGAGGTCATATGTTTAAAGAGAGTCTGAGAGATGAGGCGGGCAGAAATCAACAGGGTCTGGGTCTAGGTTTAGGTCCAGGTCCGTCCGGGTACAAGTAGTTATGATACGACGTTAATTCTATCACCAACTGGGGCTGATGGCGGTGAATGTGTGAATCATTCCCTAACAAGTCTAACGCTAGAACAAAGACTAACAAGAGAGTAAGTCATGTACCTTGATGTTTATAGATGCCACAAGATAGAGGAGTTGTTTATTTGAACAACCCTTTTAGATCTCTTGTTATACCGAGTACTAACAGAGGCGATATGATATCTTGCTGTGGTCACTACAGGTAGGTAGTTTGCCATGTTATGCTCGGTATTCATACCTTCAACACCATCAAGTGACCTACAGCTCGCAAGGTGGAGATACTGACCCCCCCCCCCCAGATATGCCACCTCCAAACTAACGACCTTTTTGGCTTGGTCCCTGATGAAGCATCTCAACTTATTGCTCACAAGGCACAGCAGAAAAAGAAACTTTTCACCCACGCTAATCTACAGTGCTCACGTCCCTTGCGGATACCTGACGTTTAGCGCCTGCTAAGAGGATCCCTGACATGCATTGGCTGTAATCGTGTGATGGGTGATGCAGACTTGACGTGTAGTACTTTTGAGCATAACACCGAGACATGCTGTGCTGTGCCTTGTTATTGCTGAGCTCTACAGGAAGCTCGACAGTCCATAGACCAGCCATTCACCCGATTTTTAGGTAGTGTGAACTCTCTCTTGTGTGACCTGGCAATGCATCCTCAACCCGAAACAGTTATACCAGCATCTTCCTCCATCAGCCCACTTACAACTGTAGACCAATGATGTCCTCAAGCCGTATTCGTTTGAGTCAGTTACACAACAAATCAACAAAGCAAAGTCGTGTGAGCTTTCTGTTATGTATGTACTTTTTGGTTGATCAGATTACGGCGCAGCTCCACCGAAACTCTCCGAAACCAACCTAAAAGTCACAAGTGCCGTTAATTACGGTGTCGGTCACGGTGAGTGTCGGCCCCACTCCTTCACCGAAGACAGTGGAGACATTTCTCAATTCTCATCAACGACAATCCTCATACACTCACAACGCCACGATCATGGCTCTCAAACATCAAAACGAAGGCGGCGATGCTGCCCCAGAGGCAAAGAAGCCTAAGCATGGCTTCAGAGTCGGCCCAGAGAATTTACCAGACGGTCCTTGGCGACGAAAAGGTTTGTCCTTTCTCCTATTTCACCTTTTGAAAATTTTCATTCACTTCACATACTCACATTCAACCACAGTCACGAAAGTCAAGAAGGAGTTGATTCACAAAGCCAAGGTCAAGAAGGCTTATGCAAAGATCAAAGCCCGTGAACAACAAAATGCGCCAGCACCAAAGACAAGCGAGCCAGTTCAAGATGAGGCTCCCGCAGAAGACGCCAGTGAGGACAAGCAACCTGAGGAAGAAGGCGAGGAGATGCACCCCACACGACAACTCATGCTTGCAGACGAAGCCAAGGCACAGGAAAACTCTGTCGGTGAGCCCACTAGCGATGGCAACAGACGGCGCACCAGACGACCAGGCTACTACGACAAGCAACTCGCCAAAGCAGCACAGCGCCAGGAGGAGGCCGAGATGAAGCGGCGGGAGTTTGAGCGCAGACAGGAAGAGAGGGCGCAGAAGATTGCTGAGAGGGAGAAGTTCAAGAAGGCCATGGCTAAGACGAGGGATCGTTATGGAAACAAGAAGCTTGGCAGGGAGAGTTCTATACTGTTGGATAAGGTCAGGAAGCTTGTTGCTGAGAAGTGAGGGCTTGCGTGAGAGATGGCTCAGCCAACCATGAATTCTGCATTGAGGGCGTTCAGAGGTTCTGTTATCGGGTTAGACAAAAGTTGACATACAAGTTTGATACCATATGACCGCTATAATCGAATCAATCTAAGGTCAGATCATAACATATTCGAAGTGCTTTTCTTGGTTCTGGCGCGGTACGAGACATGCTAGAGAGGCCAGTGCAGAGGTCGCATCGGTGTAAGGACGATCGGTACCTGCAGCAAGGCCACGGTGAGGCCGTGTCGACGTTTCAAGCTGCATCATATTGATGTGATGGGCATGTCACAGTTATTTGGGTCCGATGGGTCAAGTCACAACAGAACAATGTATCTTGCGAGAGACATTGTATGTACCTACGAGCAGATCACCAAAACTGGATGTAGGTTGTCTCGAAGTCTGCCTGCCAGTGAGACTGCGAGCCTGAAAAGCTGAAAGACGAGATTTAGATGAATTTGTGTCAAACAACACTCCCGATCTTGATAAATGCTTGCCATTACTAGGTCATTCCATGTGATATCGGCGGCCGACAAATATCGAATTCAACAATCGAACCACCAATGATCGACCACGGCTGAGTTTGTCGCAACTTGACAACGTCGAGTCCGTGTGAATCTCTCTTATTGGCTTTTGGAAACTCTCGGCCTTTATTTTGGTATCATTCTCACTAATACAAGGTTTCGAAGGAGGACATGACGAGACACTTGCAAGTTCGAGATGCTTCATCCAAACTTTGTTCTTTGCTCGTGCCTCGGCCATCAACAATTTGGAATACCTACAATGATGCAGTCATCTAACAAGGACTAGCTTGCGAGTATTTCCATATACAGCATATGTAAGCGGGCTGATGACTTGTCGCCATCAATGACAGCTCCAGGTCTTGAAACAGTCGAGCCAGTAGCCCCTACAAACTTGGCGGTGACATGACGGAAAGTTACCCTTTGTCGTGTGTTAAAACCGAAAGCTTGTCGGGTTTAGCAGCATATATGAGTGATCATATACCTATTCCTGCCTTGGTATGAACGTTACATCTGTCAGATCGAATATGGTGATCCGGTGTAAGTTACCGGCGCGCTTACCAGTGACGGATAGATCAAGGGGCTAGTCTAACGTTATGTCGAAGCTGCCGCAGGGTACGACGACGACGATCAAACATGAAACTCTTGTGCGATCGGGTAATACTGCACAGGTAGAGTATTTCTAAGCTACGTGGCTTTATAATGAGAGGACATATGGCGTTCGGAAGTAGAGCGAAAAATGCTGGAATGGGAAACAAGAGCGAAAGAGTGGCCCCAAGAGTTGAAGAGTCGACAATTTGAAACAAGCGACGGTGATGGAGCGGGAGTTTCAAGATATGCCTCGTCAGCTGTCAAAGGAAGTGATCGGACCCAAGGAAGAGAAGATCAGTCAGACATGTCACACATCAGAGTTGACTTGGTGAACCCATCCATCCATCAGTACATATCACGAGGCTGTGTAATCATGAGGGTTGCAAATGGAGGTTTCCGCAAGTAGCAATGGTAACGTTCAAGGCTGAGTGTGTAATGCTTATGCTTGTCAGCTGTGTATTCAATGTTACTCTCCTCAACAAGATGTCTCGTCTCATATGGGGAGATTGAAAAGTTCCAGGGACGTGGTCGTGGTCGTGACATGCTCCAGTCACTATCAAGAGGACCCCTGCTCACGAAACCGATCCATGCAATCATGTCCACTCGACTATACCCCTTTCTAACACGTGCATCAAGTATATTTTCAGGGTCGTGGGTTTCATGATGGAATTGGACAAAGGAGAGGAGAGGCCCGGCTTATGAAGGGAACCCCCGAAAATAGATACAAGTACAACACTCAAGCAAGCAAGCAAACAATGGTACATACCTAATTAACAAAAGTCAACCAACGACGTTGTATTATGCTAGGTTACTCTCCAAATGGAGAGCACACTCAACTCGCATGACTGGCATTCATCCATATTCTACCGAGTAGCAAGGGCCTAAATCCTCTCATCCCACTACACGTTTCATGATATGCGTTTCGTCAATGCCTTACGCAAAGGCTGAACTGAAAAGGGAAAGGGAAAAACCACTCTGTCTGAAACAGCGGAGCTTTTGCCATCACGACAACGCAACACGAGCTTTACCGTCTTTTTGCCATGTATGCGTACCCTTGCTTTTACCCATTAATGAACAAAGACATGCATACATACATACAGACAGACAGACAGACAGACATACATATGCACTGAACCTAATTCAAGCGATATGGCTGCTTGCAGCTGCGTCGAGGTTAACATCGTGTTTAGGCGGGTGTCCGTCTTGTGCAACACAACCCTAATAAGCTGCTGTACGTAGAGTAGGTTTTGACGGTTGAATAAAGGAAGCTTTGGCTGTTTTGCCACAAGTCTATCGTCTATGAAATTCACTGCATTCCATAGGTAGCTGCAGTAGTACGGAGTAGAGGTCAGTGGATTGTGTCTCGGCAGCTCTCCCTAGCTCCACGATCCCTTCTCAGAGCTTGTATCCATACAGACTCTTGAAGAGTGCCTATTGTGAATTCGATATCTGACAAAAGCAATGTCTCCCCGTCATCAGCAGTCTTTATTACTCTTGCAGGCGGGGTTCATGTCATCGGATCGACACTGCGGAGGAGGACAAGTTTCGATCCATCCCCCCCATGAAATGTCCCGTCCATTACCAGCCGCGGCCGCCACAAGCGCCTCTTTTCTGCATTGGCTTTTCCGTGAACATCGCGTGCGTGAGTGTGAGTGTGTGTGCCGTCTCTTGTTCCTTCAGCCAGAAAGGCTTGCTTTGTGTCCCCCCTGGGGCCTGGTTTGTTGCCCCTGGGTCTTTGCGTCTAGCGGCATACGCTAGCCAAGGCGTCTCTGCAGGTGGAGGGTGTTAGTTTGAAGACCGTCTTGAGGCTGGAGATGAGAGGGAGATTGAACGAATTTGAGGGGAGTTTTGGTGACGGGCATCATTGTTAGAGATTGTCAATCATGTCCAATTCTGTATTTCATCTTCTCTGGACAGATGAAATGCCGTTGGTGCCCAATAGTGAATCTGCATACCTTGCATGTACTTATTCAGACTCCTCAGCATGGTTACTAGCTACCTTATACTTCGCATCTGCAGCATCACGGTAATTATACGAATGCTAGCTAGAACGCCCCCCTATTCACCAAGGCCCGGACTAAATTCTCAGTCACTCAGATAAATGCTCCGTAGTCATAGACAACGTATGCAATTCGTCAGCTCCCAATTAAAATAAGACCCTGCTCAAGAGCCCTACAGTAACTATCTTCCGACACGGCGGTTGCTGAGACGTGGGTCAATATCATTCCAATAACCTTCTCCCTGTTATAGCCGTCGTGAAGTGGCAGGGACAGTTTTGGACATATGTACATATCGCATTTGCAGGAATTACAATTCAACCTTAGGCTATAAACCAGGTAAAGTTAAAATAAAATACCCAATCCAACCAGACCCGAGCATGTGACGGTTGTGAGCTGGTTTTGTCGGAGGTTTATCAGATAGTTTGGGTGAGACAAGCAACGTATTTGACGACATAATCGGCGAACACTCAATCCGAATCCTGTGTGAAGCTGCATGTACATACATACAGCACTAGAGATTAGCCCCTGATGTACTACCAAGCCCTGCTCCTTGAGCGTAAGAGCCCAACCGCTCACTTCTCTTTGTTGACATTGACATTTCTTCTTGACAGATGGAACATCCTTCATCGTGAGACGGGCTGGAGAACACTGGTCACAGCTGCTAAACCCGCCCTGGCCTGGAACGGCTAACTAGGGGCCGTTTAGCGCGTTGGCCCAAGGCCCCAGGTCCCCTCCCCTCCACGGGCGGGCTCTCCCCTTGAACCTAAGCTGTAACCCCTCTCGCTGGGCTGCCTTCCATTCTCCGTCCCTGCCAGGTTTAGTGGATGATCCCCTGGGCTGGCCCACTGCCCTCTGCTCACTGCCCTGGGGCTGGGGACTTCCCTTCAGTCAGTGGCTGTTCATCCCATCCACATTCGGATCCCACCTCACTAGACGTCTGTCTCCATTCATTCCTCACAGTCTCCTTGGGTGAACCAGGACCACGACATATCCGGATCAGATTGCTCTGCTGTCTCTTTCTTGCCTTCCATTTGTTGTGTCGTATTATCATTGTGCTGTGTTATGCTGTTGTGCTGTACTTGACCTGGAGTTCCAACGAAATCTCTTTGTCATCCTTTTCTGTTACGTCTTCCCTCTCTTCGCCGAATTCATCATCTTCTTCATTGCTTCCATCGCCATCTTACACTTAGCTCAGCTCTATCCGACAACGCCCATCATACATCGCTTAGCTTAGCCTCTCTTTCGCTCTCTCTCTCTCTCTCTCTCTCGTACATAGAGATTCATTCGCTTCTTTTCCCTCCTGCGTCGAATCTGCGAATACAACCTTCTGCATTGTTCATCTCCATCCTGGCCGACGTTCCTCTAGCGAATCCATCGTTAGAAGCCCCTGGTCCGTTTCTACACCCAGGCCCTTGTCCTCATCAAACCCTCCACACGCCCCCTGGCCTGGCTCCGTCGACTTCTCTCGCTGTCTGCTGGCTTGGCCTTGACCTTAACCTGACATTTGCTGGGCTGTCCATTGCTTCCTGACTTTTGAACTCCATTCAAAGTTCTTGTCAGTCGCCCTCACTGAAGGGCCACTACCGTGCGACAGCTATCAACAAAATATTGCTACCCCGTTCCGATTCGACCGCCCGCCGACCGCCTCAACAACGTCCTTTTTACGTCGATTTTCCCACTACTTGCTCCGCGATTCTTGGTCCAACCGACCCCTTTGCTCTCCGTTACGACCTCGTCCATGACGCCTGCTCTTTAGCTGCGTCGTGTCGCTTGCTACCTTGGGCTGCAACAACCCCGTATTTGAATGCCGTATCCGCCGTGAGCACCACATTTCGATCGCTTCACCCCAAGTTCCAAGACAAACCTTTGCTGCTTCTCAACACAACTGCCCACAATGGCCGGCATCGTGGAGGATTACTTGGAGAGTCCTGGAATGGACAATGACACCGACGATGTCTTCCCCTGCAAAGGTTGCGGAGAGGTATGCTGTTCTACTCGACCTGAAGAACACTGGGGAATGGTTTGCTAACAGGCTTGGAAGATCCTCGAAGAAGGAAAAGCGTTTGAGTTAGGTACGTTACAATTTTCAGCATTAGCTGGTCTAGTGGGATGTGTCACTGTGATCCACGATGATCATCCGCACCTCACCGCAAGATTGCAAATCATCTCGCCGTATCCTTGGGCAAGCTGACTTTTTGACAGCCGGTAACCGATGGCATCTGGACTGTTTTCGATGTAATACCTGTGGCACACTGCTCGACTCTGATGCGAACCTACTGCTTCTCGGAGATGGTTCACTCATCTGCAACAACTGCACATATAGCTGCAGCGCCTGCGGCAATAAGATTGAAGACCTAGCCATCCTGACTGGGGAGCAGGCGTTCTGTGCTACATGTTTCCGCTGTCGCAACTGCAAACGCAAAATCGAGAACCTACGATATGCCCGGACTTCACAAGGCATCTTCTGCATGGGCTGCCACGAAACGCTTATGGCACGAAGACGGAAAAAGTCTAAAGCTGCAGCTGCAGCGAAAGCAAGAGAAAAAGAGCATTCGCCTATGATCACGGAAAAGTCACTGCCCGCCCTTCCCGCCAACGCCATTCCACCGAATGCCTTTTCCAACGATCGGGTCGATCCTGATTCAGATACTGCTACAGAGCTTTCGCCTCGTCCACGAAATCACGGTCGGAACGAGTCCTCATCTAGGAGCAGTTCCAGGCCAGCTCGTTCTCCTGAACGAAAGCCTGATGGTTTAAGTTTACCTGCCACAACATATCGAAGCAACCGAAACTCGACTATGATGGCCCGCAACGACAATACGTCCAACGATGCCGATAGCTTCATGATTTCGGTCGCTTTAGACCCAAGCCCGCACCCAACACCGAAGTCAACTTCAGATAATCTACCAGAGTCAGGCAAGTCGAAGGACTATTTCAGCGCTGCAAAACCGGCGTCTGAGAAACGAAGCGACTCTCATACCTCTACACCACATATTGCTTTCCAGGAGAAAGGGCGCGCACCATCCTATTCGGAGCACGACATTGCACCAAAGCTTCCTGATCGCAAGCATTCTAAGAACTCGCGAACCGATTCTAGTAAACGCTCACCCCCTACAGACGAGAAGAGCCAGAAGACAAGTGGTCGCCGCGCACCTACGGAGGACTTCAAGTTACAGGAAGCTCCTAAGAGCAAGAAGCTTCTCTCAAGGAGTAGTTCACAATCCTCGAGTTTACCTGCAGAGACGAACTCTGCGAGAACTAGCAACGGGCCTAGTAAGGGCGGCCTGCCACACACTGATAGCAACGCCACCACACCTGCGTCTCGCTCCTCCCAAGAGTCAAGGTATATCGACGAGGATGAGCTTCGTGCATCTATGGACTCGTCAACAAGAACATCCTCGAGACCAGAGAACGCAAAGCCTCTTACGCGAAAGGAAGTTCCAGCTGCCCCAGGACGTAATGGTAAGTTTTCGCTTAGGCAAAAGTCGAACTGATATACTGACAAAAGCTAGTGAATGGCAACAATCGACAAAACCGACAGGATACCGCCGATGACCCTACACCCACTCGCCAGACTCCCACACAAAAGAAAACAACAGATTCTTACATGCAACCCCGTTCAGCTCCTATCCCTCCAGCCTCTCAAAACAACAAGGGCCACCCTAGTGGCAAGGAGTCAAAGGACGACGGCACCTCACCCAAGGTCTCGCCAAAGTTACCTAGATGGAGCAGCGGCGGTGACTTTAGTATGGACGAGGACATGGCGCGTATCCTCGGTACAGATGAAGGCTCAACTTCCATCCTCCGTAGAGTTTCCAACGCTGTCAGACATGGGCGCACCAACAGCGTGGAGTCACCCAACCAGCTATCGAACAGAGCTGGCCATGCCAGAAGCATTAGCGAGACTACGCGAGCGACACAGTCGCCTCGCTGGCCACGAACACCAGTTGCCGACGATTATCATGCACAGGAGATCAGCAGCCCGATGTCTTTGGCGTCAGGGGACGATCCTGCGTTTCTTAAGCGACAATTACGGAACTCTGAGCAGCGAGTTGCGGAGCTCGAGAGGCAGTTTACTACTGAGAAGGATCTCAAGAGCCTTAACAAGAAGCTGGTCGAAAAGCGAAAGACAGTTTCCGTTCTCGACACCCAGACTGAGATTATGATTCGACAGCTGGAGGTCTTGGCCGGATATGTCGAGCGTGCAAAGGAGACCAAGACACCTATCGATCCCCGGGATCTTGAGGATTCAGCAATCAAGGAGTTTGTTCAGAAGCTTGACAAGGTCAAGCAGACCATGTCAGCTGCAATCGAGCAGCTACACGAAGAGCGGGATCTGTTGTTTGAAGAGAAGGATCAAGCTATCGCGGATCGAGACCGTGCTCTGCTTGAATTTGAGCAGTTGTCATCGAAGAATGCACAGCTTGCTGATATGAATAATGATTTGACACATCAGATCCAGGAACGCTTCAAGTCCCAAATTGGAGGAGATATCAAGTCTCCTGGCGGTCTGGGTATCTACGGACCAGGCAAGGGCGGCCTTAACAACTCTTCGCTCAACCTCGATGCTGCTAGTCTCTCAACGGGTGCTACTCTGGTTCCTGCTGATGAAGAGCCCATCGTCGAAGCCGGACCAACAGTGGTTCAAGTCCGAAAGGGCCAAGCCAAGAAGTTCAACTGGAAGAAGGGCTCCAAGGGATTGGCCCAAGGTGTGGCCAAGGGTGTCAACAGAGCTGTCGTCGCATTCCAGAACGACCGTGAGAGGATGCAGCAACAGGGCCAGCTGAGCGGAGAGAACATTGGAATGCCTTACAATATGACTGTGGCCCAAGTCGAAGCGCCTGCTGGACCTCCATCCAACGGCGTCAACTCACATGACAAGCACAGTGCAGCTGCAGCGCTAACCAAGAGACAAGAAGAACGTGAGCGTGAGCGTGAACGACAAGGGTTTGGATTCTTCGGCAAGAAGAACGCCGTGCCCAAGTCCGGCTCTGCAGGCACTATGAACAACGTTGACGCAGCTGAGCCAGCCACGGTTCTCTTTGGATCTGACCTCGCAGAGCGAGCCGACCATGAGCGCCGACAGATTCCTAGCGTGGTCACAAGATGTATAGAAGAGGTGGAACTAAGAGGAATGGACCAGGAAGGTATCTACCGAAAGACTGGTGGTAACTCTCAGGTCAACATGATCAAGGACGGCTTCAGCAAGGATGAGAACTTTGATATTTCAGATCCTGATCTGGATATCACTGCTGTTACCAGTGTGCTGAAGCAATACTTCCGCAAACTCCCTATCCCCTTGCTCACATTCGATGTGTATGAGCGAGTTCTTGAATCAAATGGTGAGTTCGTTCGTGGCTTGTCAGATGACGGGATGCTAACAGCCTACAGCTATTGTCGATGAAACGGAACGAAGCGATCACCTACGTAAGACGTTTGCTTCGATGCCTCAAAGGCATCGTGATTGTCTTGAGTTCCTCATGTTCCATCTTGCACGCGTTGCTCAACGTGAACCAGAGAATTTGGTATGTTTCCTTGACTATTGCTCTCGTCTACAGTCACTAACAGTTGGTCAGATGTCTCCCAAGAACTTGGCTGTCGTGTTTGCGCCAACCATCATGCGTGACACGAGCCTTGAGCGCGAGATGACGGACATGCACGCAAAGAACCTTGCGATACAGTTTGTCATTGAGAACAGTAACACGATCTTCGAGGATGCTTAGGGAGCGCGAGATCTCTATACGGAAAGGACTTATGAAGACTGTATCGACTTGTTAACGAGGCCTCCGAGTCGTGGATTCTTGGGCTTCGCTCCCAACGAACGAGCACGATCTAGGTTGTCATGAAAAGATTACTTGGGCACTGTTGGATTTTTCAAGCTCCCAGGCCGGGTTCGCTTGCATGTGTCATCCAACCCGCAGGGCGTTTCTTTTTTGTGCCAGGACATTTAATGATATCCAATTCTTTTTCTCTCACGCTGGCTTGCTTGTTTGTTAGCTTGGCTGTGGCTGTGGCTGCTTTGGCAAATTTCTTGTGCATTTGGTGATGGTGGGTTTGAGGATGGTTTATGGCAGGCAAAGGGGGAGTATTGGTTATCTTTGTAAGTTGACGAAAAGGGGTCAGAGGTTCTTTTCGGTCGGACGACTCTTTATACTCTTCACGCTCTCTGATGGGAGTGACGGCTGTATCTCTTTCATGCCCTTGTTGATGCCAGTTTCGTCGGGGTTGTAACATATATTGACACCATATTATCCATGACCATTGATCGTATATGTATCCCACGCAGCTACCCCTACCTATCATGTTGAAGAGCGATGTCATGCATGACCTGAATGCAGGTGAAGAGGGGAAGCAGGTCTATTATTCTCCAGATCTAATGCCAGGACCAACCAGCACCTGAGCCTGCAGCTGATATTTATAGATTCTTTGTACTCAGCCTCAGCCTGATTCGGTACGTATTGAACCCAAGATGCAAGTTTCTGTGTCTTGTATACTCTACACTTCCTCACAATCACAAAAATTGAAAACCTTGTTTCACTGTTTTGCTGCTTCTGGCTTTTGCATCACTACCTTGAGCTAACCATGGCTACTCCAGACGCACCATGGACTATCACACACAGTTCAACAGATGCTGTGGCCCCAGCCTGGATTGACTCACCTAATATTCGAGGAACTCTGGATATCCTTCAGAGTTGCATCTTGACACTTATTGCGTGTATCTATACGGCTCTTCATCTCGATGTCCCCGTCAAGACGGCCTGGCATTACATATTTCTCTACAAGCTCAAATGGGTTGCTATAACCCTCTTTGCACCCGAGATTGCTCTGTATACGGCGGCGGATCAGCTACAACAGGCTTGGAACCTGAGGTCGAAACTTCGATCGTTGCAGAAAACTACTCCTTCAGATGCAGATCATGTATGTCTGAACCCCTATCACAAGAGCCTAGCCTGTTTCATATGCTTCTTTGCTAGATTTACTAATGATCCAACCTTTCCTCAGATCGATATCGACATGGCCTACACGTTCTTCATCATCATGGGCGGTGTTCGAGTCAACGTCGACGATATCTTGTCCATCCCCGATCTTCACAACAAGGCTTTTCGGTTGTTCGAATCAATGGAGAGGCTGTACTCAGTGCGCTTGAGCCCCTGAACAGTGACCTGGCTTGCAGAGAGGGGACACTGGATCCCGATATCGAAGAAGAAGATCGACGATAAGAGCAAAGCGGATTACTTCCAGAAGATACTAGTGGTAATGCAGGTCATACGGATGGTCCTGCAGTGCATTGCCAGGAAGATCCAAAACCTGCCTCTCAGTTTGTTGGAGGTTCACACTATGGTTCATGTTGTGTGTGCGATTTTCCTATACTTGTGTTGGTTTAGGGTATGCTCATTTGTCTAATGGTTGATATATCGACTGACATCAACCAGAAACCTCTCAACGTCCTGGATCCTGAGATTATTAAGCCAGGGGCCTTCGAAGGAGAGATAGCTCTCCTAGTGCAACGCCAGTTCTATCCCAACATGTCAACGAGACTGGCATTGTTCCCTCCGCAACAACATCCAGGTCAGCCTCCTCCTGCAAGAAGAGGTAGCTTGATGCAGCCAGACTGGGTCACACCAAAGCCTTTCAGAATCAACATTGATCATGTCTCGAGGGTGGAGGAGATGCAACTTCTCGAAGAAACTCCCGAATCATCTTCTCGAAACTGGATAGGTTGGTCTTGGATGCGAAGATTAGCGAGACCTCCAGCCTATGAAAGACTACCCGATACTTTGGCGAATCCACGATCAGGGCCTTGGGTAAAGCCAGAGCCGGGGCTGGAGATGTGGCCGGGGGATATCCTACCATCTGGGCTCTTGTATCACTCCGAGTTTGCACATATACCCCTTTTACTATCAGAGCAGTTCCTCCATCGCTGGGACGCCATCTTGTCAACCTTTCCATTCCACAACCGCGAGGTCCTCGTCAAGACAGCGAGTTTTGTCAAGGTAAACCGCATCGCTTGGGACTTTGAGATGATCAGTCCCGCAGATGATGCTGGACCTCTGGCTGGCCAAGATCTCTTCCTCGCTCGACTTCCAGAGTTCAAGCCAGTTCTTGACCCTGCGTACAGAACCATGCCGTTCAGCGAGGGCAAACGAAACCTCGACATCAACTTCAGCGTCTTCACAGAGAGCGAAGGCGTCTTTGGTCTCTTGGGCTTCTTCCAACAGTTCCCGTGGCTCGCTGGTCTTGCGCTGCTTCTGTCTGGTATCTATGGCGGTGTTCATCTGTCAGCTTGGAACTGGGCCTTTCCCAGCTCTATCGAGCTTTTGATGTGGAAGATAAGCTGCCTCTACATTGCGGGTGCCTTGGCTTTGTATTTTGTAATGGCAGTACTCGCCACAGCTGTGAGGACCGATGGAACGACGTGGCTAGTGACTTATATCGCATTCTGGTTCGCCTTGTTTGTCTACATGGCTGCCAGATTTTATGTTGTTTTCGAGTCATTCTTTAGTCTGAGGCGGTCTCCTGCTGGGGTCTACATATCACCAGCTTGGGTTGAGATGTTTCCTCATTTCTAGACCAATCTATTGCTGTATTTGTGCTTTATAAGTATCAAAGACTGAGAGTGTTGAAGCTGAGCTAAACAAGTAATGGCCAATGTCTCATGTATAAAACGTGCAAGTAATTACAAATAGCTAAATATACAACTGGACAAGTAACTCAGGGCATTAAAGACATAGCAACTCTCGACTATTCAATAGCCATAACTCAAGAATGCGAAACCAAACACGTCGATTCTGCCGCCAGTGCATCATGGAAGTGAAACTTGACACCTTTTTATGACTCGCCCCTGCTTTTGACATCGCCATTCCGTACCATTATGCCGTACCGTCCGCCCCTAATGAAATTCTGGCATCCAACGCCTGACCTATGAAATGTCCCCTGAACTCCAACCGATGAAAGCCTAAAGTCGCCATGTTCCCTTAGGCTGCAATTGTAGGAGTCTGCTCCCGCTGTCTCTTGACAATGTAGTAGGTGATCAAGCTCTTGGGATCATCCTGAACATCCTTCAGGGCATTCCAGAAGACTTGCTCACCTACCCTTGAGTGAAGAGCAACGCAAAGCTGAACGGCGTCCATACGAACACCAGAGTCCGTAGACACAAGGCATCGACCGGCAAGGCTGGCCAGCTGATCAAGTTCAGTATCAGTAGGGATAAAGTTGGGTCTCTTGTCAAGCAGGCTTCGCAACACGTGCAATCCAGTGCTGAGCATACGGCTTCCCTCAGGAGTCGAGCTGTCAATATTTTCAAGACGCTTTGTTAGGACAACAACAATCTCAGAACCGTCGCCAATGGTGACGAGTTCATCAGCCAAGACCTCAACGCCACTGACAATATGGGCACGGATATCATAAGCACTGCGTGTCTCAAGGAGTGATTCAAGACCCCTGGACACATGAGGCTGGAAGTTGTCACGCTCCTTTCGGAGGAGTAGCCTGATTGTAGCAAGGATCTGGGCTTTGACATCCTGAGCCTTTTCGGCACTCACCCCAGACAGAGGATCTTCCAGGTATTGGAAGAGTCCGATCAACAGAGCCTCAAACTTATCATCAGTGAAGATGCCCTTGGTATCACGCAAAAGGGACTGCAACTTTCGGAATCCATGAACATCAAGAGTCTTTGCCTTGACTCTGGTGATGCCGCTTTCAAGCAGTCGTGAGCTTTGCTTTGTTCTCTCAGAGGATTCTACGTCTTGCGTCACAGGGGATTGAGCACGGGCATTGGGCAAGTTGGCTGCATCGGCGTTGACGGGTTTGTCTTCCAGCACAGGAACGTTAAAGGTCGGCTTTGGAGAAGGCTGCTCATCAGTGAATGGGTCTTCATACACTTGCAGTGTCGAACCAGGCGCTCCTGAAACAAGGTCGGCCTGCACGGTTTCCGACGGCTGGGGTGTATGCTCAACCACAGGCTCCGGGATGGCCACGGGAGGTTCAGCAACCTCCTCCATAGGTTCATCGGCGGCCTGAGCCTCAGCTTCAACCGTTGGTTCAGGGGCTGTCTCTGGCTCAGAGACTGGCGCAGCCTCTCTAGCAGCTTCTGGTACAATATGTGGTGAATCCTCAAGCACAGGAGTGGTTAATTCTGAGGGAATCTCTTGGTTAGCCTGAGGAGCTCTCTGGTGAGGCTCTGGTGCAGGCTTCTGCATGGCCCTCAAATTAGCCATATTTGGAACAACAAGAGTAAAATCCTCATTTGCTCGGGAGGGGCTGCTCATAGGCAGCATGGCAGATTGCGATTGCTTCAACTTTGTAGGACTTGTGCGAGGTGAAACCGCGGGCTTGGTGCCTGGCCGCACCGATGTAGGTGATGCAAGACTGGATTCACTAGCATGTGAAGCATGTCCAGGTCGTGGTCGAGGAGCAGTTCTCTTAGGCGTCGTCTCTCGGGGTTTGGGTGTCTTGGACCTGATACTTTCAGGACTTCCAGCATCCATGTCACGCACGGAGTAGGGGCCCGCCGTCGCAGGACGCGCTGCCATCTCTGGTCGCCTCCTTGCTGGCCTCATTGGAGCACCAGACATGCCACCAGTTTCTGGGCGAGTTCGGGTTGCTGATGGTTTGCTTGCTGCTGTTGATGTACTTGACGTGGTTGTTTTCACGGGCGAAAGGTGAGCCATAGCTGAGCCCGGTCGAGCTGGCAGGTTCTTTGCTGCGTTTGCCTTTCGTTGAGCCATCATAGCCTCGCGAATACTTGGCTTACTTGTGCCCATTGTGCTCTTGGATAATCCCAGTCCAGGTCGTGCAGCCGTCTCTCCCTTCTTAGGGGGATGAGGGTTGCTAGGGTCCTTGTTCAAGAGCTTCTGGGCAGTGCCGTCCAGATCGGCCATGATGCTAATGCGTGTTAGCCATAAAAATGACAGCAACGGGAGTAAAGTCAACTTACGCATCTGCTTTTGCAGGCCAGATTCCCCAGAAGGCCCAATATGTTGATCGCATCTTCTCTCTTACAGCGGGGTTAGCATCAGTCAGGCCCTTCTTGATGCACTTCTCGATTAACTCCACACCACCTGTGTGCTCGATATGATGCTTGTGCTGGGCCTCTTTCTTTAGAATGGTCTTGAGCCACCCTGTAGTATAAGTTCTCGGCGCAACATTCTTGTCCTGGCAAGCCATCCAGATGTGTTGCATCAAGCGTGGAGTGTACGAAACCTTACTCAGGATCGTATCAACCGTCTCGTTGGCAAGCTGGGAGCTGATTTTCTTGGTTCCTGCAGCGAGCTTGACGAAGCATTGCATCAGCATTTCAACCATGGGGTCCATTGCAGGACCAAACGTATTAGCAATCTCCTGGATAAGAGCACAACCCTCCTTGCAGAGACTGGTTCTCAGAGAGGTAATTGCCTTGATGATACCATCCAACATGCTCTTAACCCCAACAAGAAAGGTATCTGGGAAATCAGACGGAACATTGCCCACATTGAGTCGCCGCAGTTTATTGACGGAGTTTTCTCGCTTCAGCCAATTCTGTTCCGACTCTTTACCCTCGAAAAACCACGCCATTTCCTTAAAAATGTCGTCCAGCTCGCGGTTTGTGTTGACGTACAGTGGCTCGAGAGTCTCTGGCTTGGTCTCGATTCCAGGCGTGATAGGACGCTCGGCTGCAGCTACTGACGAAGTGCTGGCCGAAAGAGCTGGACGAGGTGCTGGAGCGGCGGCTTCGGCGGCGGGAGTCTCGGGGCGACTAGAGGCCGGGGCGAGCTCCTTGACGATAGCTTGCTCAATTGCAGGTCGTACCTTGAAGTTCTTGAGTTGTCGCTTAAGATCGGATTTGGCAGCATTCGGGGCAGATCGGAAAAGTTCAATGACGGTGTTTTTGGCCGCATCTCGTACCATGCCATCGGCGTCCTCGAGAAGTTCCATGAGTACAGGGACGTAACCTCGGAAAGGCAGGCCATTCTCCTTGTGCATCTGTACCCCGTTAGCACACCCGATTGAGTGCAGCAGGTGTGGTTGTACTTACCTGTAGTAGCCAACTCATGGAGGTCTCCTTTGCTCTGGGGTTCTTTCCGTTCATGGCTGAGTTTCGAACAAAACGTTCGACATCTGCTGGCGCAACGGCATATAGAGTAACGAGCGAGTGCGAAGCTAGAGAACGGAACTTGTCTTTGTGGTCGCCGAGCTTCTCGACGACAATTGGCAAAGTTCGCGCGGCTTCTTTAGATAAGAGCTTGGGGTCTTGTCGAGAGAGGCGCGTGAGGAGATGGTTCAGGGCAGTGAAACCAGCGTTTACCAGAGCGGCATGCTGTGAGGTAGTAGCTGCGCGCAAACCATCGAAAAGCTGAGCGACACTCGATTCAGGGACATTGTGTTGTTTAATGCCCGATTTGATGATTGTGACATATTGGACCTTGGAGTCAAGACTTCCGTCGCCGCGCAGGATGGTGTTGAGGTCGGCGACCTGCTGGTCGGTAAGTTTTGTGTCGGCCATGAGTGAATCTATGACGAATCTGTAAAGCAGAACAAGGTCAGTCGCGATCAGGATGAAGATTCAATGAGGGGTTGAGTGAGACGCGCGCAGGCCACGCGAAGTGGGATAAAGTAGCTCTCCCCTCTCCCGAAGGGTTATCATGGTGATGCGCTGGCCATGGTGTTGTCCGGAAATTAGACAAGGGGGTCAGAAGCGCAAGTGCACATACCTATGACTTTAATTGCGAGACAGTCCGTAGGGGACAGAGCGAAACAAGGAGAATCGCTTTAGTTGAGAGTGCGCATTGAGAGCATGAGAGAGCTCTTTTTTAGTTGTTGTTGTTTGTTATGTTGATGTTATGGTTGTGGCACTAAGGATGAAGATGGGTATCCTTTTTCGTAGGTGTGTAGGTGCTGTAGCCAATAGCGCGAGCTGACAGAGCTGGCTCACCCCTAGATGATTGCTGTAATCTGCCGAAGAGTACGGAGTACAGATCCCAAGCACTGTACGGAGTATTACATCAGGACCATTGACACTTGATGCGCCGTTTATATAGGCAGTCATATCTAATATACTTTTTCCAGTTATTTTATTTTCCAAGTACAATATCCTGCCATGTTTTAAAGTAAAGTATCTATTTCTTATGGTTTCGCTGTCATCATAAATCGTTGGGTGTCAATGTCAATGTCGGGCGCAGCAGGTGCGAAGAAAAACAATCTGCCCGAACAAGGTTGCCGCAGTTGCCCCGGCGAAGAATGTCCCGCCAAGCTTTACCTTGCCTAAAAGGCTACTCCACTGTGTCGTACAGAGAGCTTCGCGGGGCCATTCAGAGCTTTGGCCACTAATTCCATACCCCTGTTCAGTTCTGCTGAGGGGTCATCTCAATCATGATACAGCCTCATCATTGATTGATTTGTTTCACCTTGCCCATGATATCTCAGTAACACGCATGAGCCGTTCTCGTGCTCTTATCACAGACTCGACTGTTTATATGATTTTCCATGATCACATCAAATTGCCGTTTTCATCTTCACTCCGCAAGCCTCCATTTCTAACCTCATCTTACCCCTCCGTTACATTCCATCCTCATCTAACTTGGACATGTCGCCAAACTTCAACCCTTAAAATCAAAATCGTGGTCCGCCCGTCTTAAACCCTCTCCCTGCTTCACCACCACGCACTTACTCCGTATATATGCCTCATCTTCCCCCAGTCACTCCCATTCCAACACCCGCCTCAATCTTCTCCCCGGCCCCGATCATGACACCGGCGATCCAAGTACCCACTCCCTCGGGCCCACGGAATGGCCCCGATATTCCCGGCGCCGGCAAGTTCAAGGTCCCCAAGCTACGTCTTGAATGTCGCGATCTCTCTCATCCTGGGGCTGCGGTCTTTCTTAGCTCTGTCAATGCTGCCGAGTGCCTCGCCAAGGCGGCCCAGCATGTACTGGCGCTCCTGTATGAATCGCCCACGTGTCCTACCACAACAATCCCGACAACACGATCTGTGACGGTGATCCTGCGTAGCATGTCGGGTGTAGCTTACACCACCGGCTCTGACCTGGACAGCGATCATAAGGAGATTCACTTCTCAGTCGAGTATATCGCCAACATCCACCCCATATCTCGTCGTACAGAAGAGATCAACGGCGTACTCACTCACGAGCTAGTTCACTGTCTCCAGTACAACGGTCATGGAACTTGTCCAGGCGGCCTGATCGAAGGCATCGCAGACTGGGTGCGACTTCACTGCCTTCTCAGTCCCCCTCACTGGAAACGCGACAGCAATGGAAAGTGGGACGCTGGCTATCAGCAAACGGCCTATTTCCTGGACTACTTGGAGGAGCGGTTTGGAAAGGGAACTATTCGCCGCCTGAATGAGAAGCTACGGATCCAGAAGTATGAAGAGAAGCCGTTTTGGACCGAACTGGTTGGACGGCCGGTTGAGCAGCTTTGGGGCGATTACAAGGAGAAGCTTGAGTCGTAGTATATATACAGATACACATTGAATGTAGGCGTCGATAATGGCTTACTGATGCATACAAGGCGTTCACATACGATAGCAAGCAGAGTCAGATAAGTCGATAGATTTTGTTAAAGAAACGAGATTAGCCAGGTGCTAAGGATATAAGTTTGCTACCGCAACCTGAACTCCAACTCCAGACAAAAAGAAAACCCAAGAACCCAGACCCTCAAAGTCTGTATACGTCTGTTATATAGCTCTGAAAACAAAATCCTACTCCTACACTGGCTTCCCTACCTATATTCCAACCTGATGATTTTGAAACTCCCACACGACAGAGTTTATTGGTGAATAGGAATGTGGGCGTCGCTCTCGCTGATGACGCTGCCGACCTCAGACCAGCTAGCGGGAGTAGCCATGCCAGAGCTCTCGCTCATGACATCGAAGTAGCGACCAGTCTCGCCCTCACGAGACGATTGCGCATCGTTAGCGATATCATCTCCGGAACCGACAAGAGATACAGAGTCGGTGGGTGTCACCATGCCATCGTCGCTGATGATTTCAGGTTCAGACATGGGGGCGCTGGGTGTAACGGGAAGAGGAGAGTAAAACTCGGGGCTAGTGTTTTGCGCCCAGGCCTGAATTGAGGAATAAGCGTCGTCGCGGTCCTCTTGTCCAGCGGTCATGTACTCGTCGACGCCGATTTCACGCTCCAGTGTGGCGGAAGAAGCTGTCTCAGAAAGGGCGGGGGTGGGGTCAGTGTCGATAAGGGCAGCGGGCTTCTCATCTCGGTCCTGTGTAGTGGCGCTGTAGATGTCGGAAATTTCGTCTTGGGCGGGAGAAAGATGGCGGCTTTGCTCGATATCGTCGTTCAGTTCGTCTTGGTCAATGTTGTGTTCGTCGGCAAAAGGGTTGGTGTAGAGAGATGAGAAGCCGCGAGCACCATCGCCACGACGTCGCAGACCGTCATCCATTGCACGGGTATCAGCTCCAGTGTTATAGACATAAGCGCCTCGTTCAGCACTCTCATCCTGACGGAGGAAGTCATCAAATGAAGAGCCTCGTCGTGATGAATCCATGATCGCAGGGTTTTTCTCGTCGGTTTCCTTGTCTTTTTGTTCCTTCTCTTGCTTCTCCAACATGACCGAATTCCAATAAAGCAGCTCCTCACGTTGTCGTCGGCGAGTTTCCTCATCAGCGTCAACACCAGCTTCGGCCCCAGCACCACGACGGGACTCGAAGAAGCCATCGGCATCCTCAGGTCTATTAAACCTGGGCTCACGGTGGGGAGGTTCGATGCCCTCGCCCATAGAGTGGAGGGCGAAAGCTATCCGCCTTCGAACATCGTCGGCGTATCGTCGCACTTCTGGCGACTCGAAGATGGCAATAGTGGTGGCGATAGCGACCGAAACAGCGACTACGGCACCTGATGCCAGGACAATATGGTTAGGCATTGTTTTTCAAGTCTGCAGAGAGACTGCAGATGTAGGAGAGGAGAGGAGAGAAGAGAGAGAAGAGAGGTGTGAATGGGTCGTGATGTGATGTTCAGTGGAGTGGAGTGAGAGCTGCAAGCGAGCAAACAGAAAGAAGACAACAAATCTCCTGTTTTTCGTACGAGACAAAAAAACACAAATTCAAAGAGAGAGCTTTCCAGAAACTCGAACAATAAAGTGAAAAGCAGAAACAACGAATAAATTGGAACAAGTTGGAGGCAAATCAAGGGGAAGTTTGAGCTTGCGTAGGCCTCGTGCTGCTTCTGGCATCTGTATTTGCCACAGGGAGCCTCGGGACTGTGGCTCAGGCGACACTCTTTTTGGCCTCAGCTCAGGCAGACACAGGCGAGACGTGCACTATGATTCGCAAGCTTGGACGCGGGGTAATCAACATCCCATGGGCTTGGCCTGAATGAGCAATGAAGATGATGAATACAGCGAAGATAATCAAAAGACTGGACAGTAGCGAAAGTGGTGGATAATGGAAGTCGTGGGAGATGATGGAGTGTGGCGCTGTGAATTGATCGATCTATTACATACCTGTAGCCACCAGAGGATGAGGCATCCTCTCTCAGAGAGCGACAGAAATAGTCGAGCACGTCGCACGTAAGTTGGTGAAGTGCAGATCCAGTAGCGACACAAACAACAAGTGAGAGTGACAGTGGAATACAAAGCAAGGAGCTTGGTGTAGGCTCAGAAGAACAATAGAAGGGGTAGAAGGGAAATTGACGTAAGAGGTGGGATAGGGAGCATTTAAATAAACCTATTAAGTTCAGTATCAATCAATTGTGACAGCGACTACGACTACGACTCAGATTCGGACTTACTCGCACACAATTCTGTCTGCCCAGCTGAGAACTTAGAAGTGGAAGAAGTGGGCTGTGCTTATGATTCTTATTAGACTTTGACAGCCAACGTAACCAACACCAAAGATTGTATAACAATACAATTGATTCA
Organism: Fusarium mangiferae; assembly: GCF_900044065.1. Lineage (NCBI taxonomy): Eukaryota > Fungi > Ascomycota > Sordariomycetes > Hypocreales > Nectriaceae > Fusarium > Fusarium mangiferae. The sequence goes on along the minus strand of NW_024573930.1, from coordinate 1,028,777 downwards.
AATAACAATGCTTTCACCAGGTTTCATCTCGGATACATCATCAACTCTTCTAATCAGCATCAATTCTCTCAATCGACGCTTGCGGATGGCGCGTGACGTGATGCGATGTGATGTGTGATATGCATTACAGCGTCGACTAACAAGCGACCTACCTAATATCACGCGCTTGGCTTGGCTGCACTCAAATGGAAAAGAGACATTTCGAAAAATCTTGCCTATTCTGTTCTACTGTTGACGCACCAAAGTCAGTTCGCGATAATAAGCGTCAGTGAGAACAAGCCCCTGAAAGTCTGCTGCCTTTGAAACGTCATTGTATTCGTACGTAGGTAGTTAGTGCTGGGCGCAAAGTATAGGTAGTAAGACGAGCCTATTACGAGTACGTGAGATTGTCCGTCCCTTATATGGACTTGTGGTAATTTGCTTGCGCGGCACCGATTGTCGGGACTTGACTTATTGCCTGCTGCTCGAGTCAGCCTGGCTCTATCAACAAAGCCGAGCATGGTCTCATCGGTTTCGGTCTGTTAGCCAGGTACGATATGACGACGCCTGGCGGGATCTTGTGGTACATGGCGTACGACTTTGGCTTTTCCCCCTCAATCCTTCAATGAGCCAAAATGCGCACGGCATTATATAATGGCTGAGGGAGAAATAGCTCTAACTATATAAGTATGTAGGTGAGATGAGACAATAGTTTATATATCCGAAGCTACCGGCTCCAATACTCGACCGTTGCTCGAAGCTGACAGCCCCGGCCGAGTCTTCCGATCCAATGTGACGGACCTCGCATCTCACGGGCTCCCGACCGACCTTCAAATCGCCTTTCAGCCGCCGGAACCCAAAGCCACCGACCTCCGACTTATCATCGCTAGAGCCGCGTCTTGTCCGAAATCCGCTGTGGATAATAATAAGCACAACTCACTGATTCGGTCTTTTGTTCCTGATCCCAGCGGCAAAAGAGGATCGGTCGGTCCTGATACGGTGGAGTAAAAGTAGCTTTGATCCATCCAGGTGAAAAGGCGAGACACCGAGCGAGATACGGGGTCGGGTCCCCGTTTCTTTTTGCAGTGACCGAGTGCGACTTGGGAATACTTGGCATTCGGGATCTTGCAGATGAGCCTGACAATTTGAATGCCTGTTTGTCATTTGGTTGCTCTCACTGGGTGAAATGCCACTTTGCCCAGAGGTGAGCCTTGGTATGGAGATGCGACCAAGCTATACGTTCATGGCCTTCACGTTCACATTCAGCAGTGCACTTCGAATAGAGTAACAGTAAAAAGATTGTTTGATTCATGGAGACGCCAAATGTCCCTGTATAACCGTCGCTAATAATGCCAGATGATTGTGGTATAATAAACTCCCCCCATTTTGATTGCTTGTTCTGGCCACCGTCGATCCTCTTTTTGTTTCGAGGTATATCAAGGTGCCATTATCCCATACACATTTTAGTGCGAAGACTTCTCAGTCTTGATAGACTCGTTTGAGGAGACAGAGTCGGTAGAGTTCTGGCGGGAAGCCTTGGTGCGCTCGCTGAGGCATGGTTAGTACTTTGCTTGAGGCTACTGAAGTTGTAAGTCAGAGGGTATAACATACTAGTGAGCGCGGTCCTGAAGGACACATTGGTAACGGGCGTTGCCAGTCTTGAAGGTGAACTTGATGCCCTTGTTCTCACCGAAGTGGGAAGGGGTCTGGGGAGTGACGGAGTCAGACATTGTGATGATTGTGGTTATTGTGTGTGTGTAAGAGTAGGGAATAGACAGTGAAAGAGTGAGAGTGAGAGTGAAGAGTAAAAGATAGATGGGCTCAAAGAAAGAGGTCGAGCTGGCCTAATATACCTCTCGCGATTGAAGATACGTATCTCGTCATAGTTATTGTTCTCCACGATGTGCGTGCGTGCGTGCCTTGCCCGTTCCATTGATGCTGATGCTCCACGAAACTAAACAGAGTGAGCCATTTTCTTTCTTACAGTACAAGTCTACAAGACCAGGACCAGGACCAGGACCAAACAACAACACCCTCAGCTTTGCCCCACGATGTGAAGCCAACTACGGAGTAGAGGGTGCACACACCAACTTTCTGACGATAACTAACTAGTGCACCCCTGTTTCCGTCTTCTCCGTGCATGCTCCAGAGAATGGGGGTCAGGGCCGCCGTGTAACGGTACATACATCACAGTTGATGAGTCTGAAGTTATTGCCACTTCCATGTCTCGCACCGAGACCGGCTCCGGCTCTTTTTGTTACTCATCTCCAGTCACGTAACGTGATTCTTACAACTATTCCCGTTCTCTTCTCAGATCCCATAAAAAAGGACCACAATTAAGTCCAATACGCCGTCCGGCTAAGACGGGAAAAGAGAGAGACGTCCTTCTAGAAACCCCAACTGCAGATTTCTAGGGTTTCCTATCCTGTCCATCGAACCAATCAGCAACTCCGATTTCTCGCCTCACCCCAAGATTTCAGGGAAAAAAAGCCGCGGGATGACCTTGTCGATCGGAGCTCGCTCCAATGGGACAATTTACTCGCGCTTCAATTGGGCGCTCTGCCTTGCGTCGCTTTGCGGCAACGGATATCCTCGCACTCCGTGCTAACCGGGCCTCCCCCTGATTTACTTTCATGTATGTGTGTACATACTGCACTGTCGACGACTTGTCCCCGAATAGGTAGTTGGCTATCATGAGAATTTTCTAGCCTTTTTTTTTATGCTTTTTTGTACGCGGAAAGATAAGGTTTTTGCGGCGCTATGTCAGATCGATTTGTCTAAACTGTAGGCTATTCCTGATATCGGCTTTGCCGCTGGTAGGACAGACAGGTTGAACAAGAGGCTCTGCCAAGATAATCTGTCTCATATCTTTTGCAACAAGCCAAAGATGATGGCGTTACGAAAAAAAGACGGTGTTTGCTAATCAGTTACCATGTACTGTTAGGTGTACTGTACACGATAGTTGTCACTTGACTGGAAGATCAACTATTCAAGGCTGTAATGAATGGATCCTGCATCCCAGTCTCTCGACGCCTCGTTACCGGTACGCGGTTACGACTTACATCATTCCCAAGTTTCATGATACTCTTTTTGTAACGTTGAGAGCTGTTCCCAACAACGCCCAGTCGTGGAGGGCAGCGCTAGTTCTTCAAATCCCCCGCACTCAACTCCCCGATGCCCTCGAGGCTGATTGGGGTACAAGAGGCCCACACTCTAGTTTGTCCTCACCGCATGTCACTAACAGACACGGCAGAAGCTTGCTTGATGGAGCTCTGGCAGGTTTCATGGGTGAATTGGCGGTTGATTTTAACTATGTGCGTCTGAGGGTAACCGCCTCTGCCGCTTGAGATTGTGCATCGCGGGGTGAAACGTAATAGTGTATGTTGTATACGAATTCTAGAACCATGAATTGGTCACGACGATGTAAGAAAATGATGCCAAGTATCACTTTGTATGTATGTATGTATGTTGACTTGGTAGAGCTGGTATTATAGACGCAATTACCAGTAACCCGGCTGGCAGAGTGTCACCCATACACATGCATGGGATATTGTTGTCGCCCGCATGTCTTTTTCTTCATGCATTATTGCCTCTTCTCTCGTTGATTCCTCGTGGCTGGTTCTAGACTTTTTGCAAATTGCTTCTTGAATACCACATTCAGCTCTTGATATGCCACCCCCTAGCAATTGATCCATTGATTTGGCCATCGATTGTCATTTCCGTTCAGCCGGGCTGACTGTAGCCAGTGAGACTCACGATCATGGCCTGATGCTCTCAAAAATCGACCTGGAATATGCAGAGCCACAACTTCATGCACCAGCTCATTGGCCGTGTTTTGTCTGACATGCGACACGCGAAACAGTGGCGCCTGCTTCCAGGTTGCTGCATCAGGACCAATTTAGATACCGAGCACAGAGTCAAAAAGACTGAGGCACGCGATCATCTGCTGTCCATCATATCCATGACTTGTTGCTCTTCATCAACCTCGGCAGTATCATTCCCGCCTTCCACGCCCCTGCTCTGCAGTTCGATATCTATCAACTTTCGTGTAGGCATGCCCACGCTTAGTTCCGGCATGTCTTCTTTGATCTTGCGCAGGTAGTTTTGCACACTTCGCATTCCGACAACAAGGAACCCCAGCTCTTCTCTGTCGACATCGAAAACCTCCCACCATTCACACTCTGGCATCTTCGCACCGACATCGCGAGCCGCGTTGTATATAGCAGCTGTAGCTAGCGCATGGGGCTGGTGAGTAAGATACAGCATCTGAGGTGAGAGAAGGGCTGCATTCAGATATTGAATGGTGCGTAGAGAGATGATAGATTTAGGCTGCGCAAGAAACTCGAGTGTCTGAAGGTAAGTAACTGCAAGTGGATGAGGAAGCGAGACGTGTGTATCGAAGGAGAGGGTGTAAAGGATGCGAGCTTCAATCGCAAGGATACGGGTCTGAAAGGCATGGTAGTCTGCTTCAGGTACATAGTACGACCTGGGTTCATTCTTTGGACTTTTCGGCGTCCGCAAGAACAACGAACTCTCTGATAAGAGGTAGGCATAAACATTTGATATGTCGCGCGCTGACCGGGGTTGAGGTCCCATCTTCGCGACTAGATAGAGAGCAGCAGCAGATGTGTCCTAGAAGCACAAGTCGATATGGTCAGACAAAATTGAGAGAGGCATTTGGGGTTTTGTCTTACACTGAATTCATTGGCCATTGGAGAGTCGACAAGCCAGTATCGCGCCAGAATGACGTTTGCTTGTGCAGTGACAGACTGAGGAAGCTCTAGGAGCTGACCAGCAGCTTGTGTGAGGCATTGCGAAGTGATAAAGATTGTATCTTGGAGATCCTTGGGCAGAGATGAGAATGAAGATTTGTGGTAGATCTGAGATGTTGTCGCTAGGGGATTCAAAAGATGCGCCATGTTGGGTATATCAGATATCACAGAGCAAACGAGATGGTGTTGATGATGGAAGGGTTGAAGTTTAGCAAGGCTGAGAAGCTCTAACTTGCATGTGGAGAACTCGCCTGGACAAATCAGCGGGCCCCTTGCGCTGTGGAACAGCCAAAGATCCCTGCATCTACATCACTCATGATAACCTTCACTATTTATCTTTTGAGTTTATGTCAAGGACACTTGCTACCTAGTAAACAAGACCAAAGTTCAACGGTTAGTCCAAGACTATTACCTCTTGTAAAACTGAGACTCAGTCCGTTGTGTATATAAGAGTGGAACAAGGAGAGCTTGGCCATCATGACTACTTCTTCTGAGTCTCATGAAGAAACTTTGAGAGAGGAAATAATGGAATTCCCAAGTTTCAAAGAACAAGCTCTACCAACTCACCATGCATATCTGCTCCAGTTATACCTCATTTCCTGTTTAAAGGGCGCAAAGCTACACTTGTTGTGTCGCGCGCGGCTCATCTTGAAGGATAATATCAACCAGGAAAGGACGTAGTAGTCTGCTATATAATATCAGTCGTCATATCACAGCACTCTGTACGAGTAACTAGGCCAATTTGGCAATTATTTAGTCAGAATATTCTATCATATACATAGTAAAGCAATCTCGGTCGTATCATGATGCCTCATATTGATTGGGTGACTTGGATCAGGCACAGGCACCTCAGGCGGGGAACCTGCATTTTGACAGGCCGCGGTACGTACCGAGCTGAGCTGAGCTTAGGTAGGTTGAGCCGCTGTGGAGCTTCAGCAGGTCCCAAGTCAACAACACATCACCACCACCTCAAGACGTCAGACGACGATATCGGAGTTCAGTTATAGTACAAGACACAACAAGCTCACCGCTCCTCGTCACTATAACTGCTGCAATAGCATAGGCGCCCTCACAATGACCGCCTCAATCCCTCCATCACCCGGCGAAGAAACACCAGCCTTCGACCTCAACCTCCAACACGGCCATAAAGATCTCGTCCAAGCCGTCGCATTCAACACCTACGGCGATCGCTGCGCAACTGGCTCAGTAGATGGCAAGATCCGTGTCTTTAACCGTCACAAGGATGGCACATGGCGCCTTTGCGATACATGGACCGCACATGGCGGCGAGATTATAGAGGTAACGCAGCCCCCTTTTGCCAATAAACCCCCATGTCTCGTAGTATTCTTGCCTCCTGTGTCATTCTGTCGCACACGCGCGCTGACTTGATTCCCTCACTTTTGCAGATTCAATGGCTGCCCGCGACTGTCTACCCTAATTTGATCGCTTCCCTCGGTATCGAAGGGTGGTTCCGGTTATGGGCCGAGGATCCTTCTGCTGCGCCTGGTCGGCGATTTTGTACTGGACGAGCTGGTAATGGAAAGCCGGCGTTTGATACACGATCTAACAAGGCCCCCTACCGATCATTTTCAATGAAGCATAATGAGGAGACAAGGCATACATATCTCGCACTCCTTGCGACAGACGGACGTTTAACAGTTTACGAAAATGATCAGCCCGAGAACCTCTCAGAATACGCATCTATCGATGAATTCAGTGTCGCTCCGAAACCAAATCGAGGAGAAGAACTCGCCTTCCGTGTGCGCTTCGACCCCAACCCAGAACCATGTTATACAGCTCTGCGCGCAGGCGTACCCTCGGATTCCTTGGGTCTCGTGGTGGCTGCAATGGACACCGTCAAAGTATACCGATCGCGAGATATTGTTGCGACTTCTATAGGTGTTCAGCAGACCCAGAAGGAGTTCTATCTCGCTGTTGAGTTAACGGGTCATCGGGGTCTGGTACGCGATGTCGCATGGGCTGCAGGCAATATTAGAGGTTACGATGTTATTGCGACAGCATGTCAGGATGGCTATGCGCGCGTTTTCCGAATCGAGACACCCTATTCCGAAGATGACGGCAAGTCGTGGTCTGCAGCCGATCTCCTTCGGTCAGCACCACACATGTCAACCAGAGACTCGACACCACAAGCAAGAACAAACGGAACTGCGACACCAACGGAGAAACAAGCTACCACGCCTCAGCTGCAACCATCCCACAGTTACCACCAACATCAGCACCATACCTCTGGACTCAGCGCCAGTCTTGCAAAGTCAGGCTCTCACAATGACCGGCAATGGTCGGGGCAGCCGGGCCAGGTTAAGCACAACTTCCAGGAGATATCCAAGCTGGACAACCATCGTACCCCTGTGTGGCGTGTGGGCTTCGATGACGATGGTCACATATTGGGCAGCACAGGTGACGACGGGCGCCTGTTGTGTTATCGTCAGACCCCGAATGGGGCATGGGCCAAGAGCTCTGAATTGGCAGTACAGAAAGCACGAATGGCCACTCCATGAAGTCACAGTTGACAGCTGCTAGACTTAGCTTGCAGTGTCAAGACAAACAACCTCACAGATGTCCAGCCGATGTTTATTGCTGAGGCAGCCTGCTAGCTATCCACCTCTTGGAGATGCCGCCTGTCTGCGCTACATCCCGTTCCATCAAAGTCGAGTCAAGAGAGTTAAGGATCTTGTCAAACGCAGCATTGCATGGCCACAAAGGGCAAAAGATGCCGGTCACACGCCAGCATTGGGCAGGATATCTGAGAAGATGTGCTCCAAGGTCATTTGGGTGAAGTCAGAGAACACCAGGCCCTGGCTAGTCTTGTGGATAGTCCGCATCAAGCATACATGTCACGAGTTATCATGCAGCAGAACGACCTGAAGGACGATACTCCGTGAAACATAGGCAAACTTATTTGAAATCCGATAGATACTAAGCCTTTGGCATACCTCGAGCCACTAAATAGGCTTTAAGAATTTCAAAGAAATCACCAAGGCATACAGCGACTCAGCAACGATTCTGATCCTTGTGTTATATAGAGGTAGTCCGCACTCGTCATAATGCAGCTTGATGCTACATAGGTCACATTGCATAGTATGTATGCCAAGATAGAATTCACATAATGCATTGAAGATTTGTTATTATTCAAAAAATTGTATTTCCGAGTAGTCATACTATCTGATGAAGAACCAAGTGGTGGTGGTTGTGCAACTCGCTGATTTCATGTTTAACCATTCTCTTTTGGTATTGTTCAAAGCCGTCAAAAGCTAAGTAGTCTCAAAACACAAAGAAACCCCCCCAACGCCATTCATGAGTCGAATTTATGATTTCGCGTTAAAAACGTGCTGTGCTTTTGTCTCATCCTCCAGGGATGGGTGTGGCGCCCGCCTAGAGTCCATGTTTTGACATGTGATCTGTGGCTGACTGTATCCCCACACCCTTTCAACGACATGTCTACTGACATGAAGAGATTCGTATCCTCCACATTGCACATCGATCAATTATCTCTCCTCCTCCTCTTCTCGTCGTTAAAAAAGATCGTACCGCTTAAGCAGCATCGGCGCTGGCAGCGGGCTGGACAATCTTGGTGACCTGAGAGCCAGCACGGATGATGCGCTGACCGGCAGAGTCGTTCATGTAGGTGATATCCTTGTTCTCGAACTGAGCACGCTTCCAGATCTCAACCTCACAACCACCGCGGAGGACACCAACACGCATGGTAGATAAAAGGTTGTGGGCAGCGTTGGAGTGGAGGTAGACACCGCCGTTGAAGATGGCGGTAGCGTCCTTGCCGATGGCGGAGTTGATGAGGGCCTTGCCACCGGGGTGGTCCTTGATGAAGTCGGTAACGTCGTGGATAACACCGGCAATGGCAACGAGACCCTTTCCAGCCTTGGCCTGAGCAACGAAGTCGTCCCAGTCGACGACGGGGAGCTGCTCGAGAGGAATACCCCAGTCGAGGGTAGCACGCTTCTGGTCAAGCTTCTTCTGGAGCTGCTGGACACGGCCCTTCTCAATCTCGTTGGCACGGAACTCCTTCAGCTCATAAGCAAGACCAAGCTGCTTCCAGCACCAGATGCTCCACTTGGTGGGATCGTACTGCCACCACTCAATAGCGTTGCGGTAATCCGAAGGGAACTCGTGGTGGAAGTTGTGGTATCCCTCACCAAGGGTGACGAGAGCAGTGATGACGTGGTCACGGGGCGAGTTTCGGTCATCGAAAGGCTGATCACCGAGCCAGTGGGCAAGAGAGTTGACACAGAAGGTGGCCTGCTGAACGAAGCAAACACGGAGGATACCAGCGTAGACGAGTCCACCCCACCAGTCACCCCAGCCCAGACCAGCGACGAGAGCAGGGAAACCGAGAGCCATGAAGAGAACGCACTTGATGTAGTTCTTGTGCTGCCAGACAACGACGGCGTCCTCGTTGAGATCGGTGATATCGGTACGGCCCTGTCGCTTAGGGTTCTGCTTGAGGATCATCCAGCCCATGTGGGAGTACATGAGGCCCTTGCGGACGGAGTAGGGGTCCTTGTCGGTATCGGTATAACGGTGGTGGACACGATGGCCATATGACCACCATCGGATGGAACCCTGGACGGCGCCAGCACCGACAGCAGCGAGATAGATCTTCAGAGGGGTAGTGCCCTTGTAGGCAGAGTGAGACCAAAGTCGATGATAACCTGGTAATGTGAGTAATTGATCGATGATATCCGGACTTTGAAAGCAGTGCTTCGTTGGGTGTTGACTTACCAGCAGTGATGCCGAGACCAGTGTGAACATAGTAGAAGACAGCCCAGAGAGCAGTCTTGAGCTGGAGAGGAACCCAGTAGGCGGAGATGAATCCGGCCAAGGGAACGAAGATAACCAGCGTGGTGTTGAGCCAGTTGATGTGCTGAGGCCAGTTGCTCCAGGTCATGGGAGTATCGGCAATATGGACCTTGTTGGTGTCCTTCTTGGCACCGCCAGCGCGGAGAGGAACATAGTCCTTGGTGCCATCAGGGAATGGCTGGGCATTCTTGCCCGCAGCAGTAGCTGTCGCCATATCGATCGAGTTGTCGATTATAGGTTGGCGATGGCAAGTGTCTATCGTCGACTCGAAGATATAGGAACCCAACACAGAGAACCACAAAGTTGATGGTTACTCGGATAAGTGAAGGGAAAACTGAACCTTTTTAGGATGAAGAGTATCCTAAACAAAGGGTGAAGGGTTTATAAGAAGGGAAGGGAACTGGAGGAGGTTGGTCGAGAAGTAATTCCGGTTGGGGCGGAGGGCTCTAAAAGGACTTTATACTATCAGAAACAGACCCGAGCCGGAGCTGGGCGCAGGAAAGAATCGATTGAATTGGATGAGGACGAGGAAGCGGTAGAGACTGGGGAGGGGGGTGTAGTGGGTTTGGGAGGCGTGAGACAAGTGGAGGGTTGTAAGTGGAGAGATGTAGTCTCAGGCCCTGTCCGGGCTGTTCTGCCTCCTTCTCAGCGGCGACAGAAACACCGAACAGCGCTTCTTTCAGTGAGGAGGCAAAGAAAAATACAGGGCCTGAGTGGGACCTTTGATTGACAATTAACCCTTGTTGTGGCGGCGAATTCAAGGTTGGGGAAGTAAAGTGAAGCCGTTTTGGTCATCAAGAGCTGGGGTTTGTGTGAATCGACTTCTCAAGCGAGGAGGCGGAGGCAAATGAAGGCGATGGCATATGCCGACACAAATCAGATGATGAATGACAACGACGGAAGGCCAGGTAAGTTCTTCCTTTCGACCAGAATTGCGTGTCAGTTTTTGAGTTGGGGAACCTGAAGACAAAGTTGGGGCAAGCTTGTATTCTGTTGACGTCTGACTGATAGGCCTTTACAATCGTGTCTAAGTCGTCATGATGCTTCGAACCTCGGCGATCTGTGATGTTCTTGCTTGTGAAGATTGATGAGGATGAAGCAAATGGAATGCTACTATCCATTCAGACAGGCCTACCTTATGCTATCTGGTGGTTGTATCGAAGCTGCGATTGAGGTTGAATCTGGCGTATTATGTTACACACGCCTGCCGTCTCCCCATCAAAGGGGGAAAAATCCATTGGGGCGGGCGGACCCAAGAAAAGGCAACAGCAGCTCCCGTCGCTTCCCGGCAACCTAACCCTCTTGATCAATGGAGGCGCTTATACATACCTACATACATCATGAATTCAGGGACTTTGTTCTGTACTGTACAGTGCAGTAGGCACTGAACCCTTCGCTGACTGATACGGATAATTTATCAATTCGGCCATTATCAGGAGTTTTGATCTTGGGTTAAGCGAGCTGCAGGACTTGTTGGAGGTAGTTGAGCAGGTTGACGTTTCAATTGGCTGAAACTGATAACAATTGGTTGTACCATTGTCTTGTAGAAGTCAACCTTGATGGAACCTATCACAACCAACTTCATAATAACACTGTTGCTGCTGTAGTCTTCATGATTCATATCAACCTTTGGCAAGCACTGTAATTCAGATGACCATGCCTCCAACAACTTACGATGTACATACATCTTATCTACCTAACTCCCCGCTCTGCATCTCGAATTACCGAGATCTTCCTTATGCCCTGTCACTTGGACGAAGGAATGATGCCAGTAATCAGCCCACGATAGGTATCGTTAGCATGTAGGCGCTTCATTGTGTCGAAATTGTGTCGGTCTTTCTCCGCAAATACAAAGATCAACTGGGCGACGTCTGCTCGGACAGATACTGGGTCTTGTAGCTGGGACGAAAGGTCGACGTCGACCTGATCGCTCCTTCCCTCAACCTTTTTTGCTTCCCCAACAACTTTTTGGCGGCTCCAATCAACTGTGGGGCTCGGCTGGGCACCCGGGTACCGTTTGGGTATCCCTGCTAATGACGAAGTATCTCGCAAGCCATTTTTGGGCTTGAGGGTACTTCTATTTCAAGGGACGGCACATCTACATCTACCTAGCCCTGCAAGAGGCAACGCGCCAGTGAAGTGCATGTCTTCCATGCAGGGGAGCCCACACGAAAAACCCGGAGCCGCCTGAGCTTCGAGACTGTAGACTGTGAGTGAGACTGGATCTAAGTCAAGCCTCAAGAAGAAGAAAAATCAGAGAGAAAAAATGCTGAGTCCACATCTCCACTGATTTGGTAAGAGGCGATGCTATTTGCCGAAGTCGATTGTGGGATCTCGCATGGCATGGTTGAAAAAGCCCCGGTCTATTGGAGGTCATCGATATCCAAGACGTTTTGTTGGTAGATGGGTTTTTAGACCTTGATGATGATGATGATGCTGAGGTTGGACAGTATCACAAACAGGGCGATACAGGAGACAGGCCAAGACAGGCACACGAAATTATGTTGCATTGACACTTGGAGTGGCGAATTGATCCCAATTGAGCTGTCGATATGTTGGTAAATCACTTCAATTCTGGTTGAGCACCGTTTGAAAACCGGGCATGCCGAGGCTCATTCCCGTCTGCTTTGACGTAGACACACACACACACACGCACACGCTTATCTCAAAGATCTAGCATCAGCCAGTGCCAGTCATTGAACAGTTCTCACTGTACAGTGCATGCTTCGAGTTGATACCCTCAAATCTTGATAGGGATCCTTGGCCAACCTCACCTCACATTTTGATGTCATAAACTGCAACGTCCGCCAACTCCCGAGTTATCATGCCATGTGCTCGAGCTATAGGCGTCTAATTGAGAACGTCATATGATTCTCATTCCGAGATTCATCAGATTGTGATTATTGTCAATTGTTGAATCCCAATGCAAACAACAGCAAAGATGATCGCCTTCAACATATCAGCCCTATGTATCGCGAACTTCAGGCCGATACAACCTCTGTTCCCCCAGATCGAACGATACCTCGGCCCATTTGGCTGTTTACTGACATGACTTGTCCATTTGAGGGGTCTCGGTTTTCTAGACTCTCTCGGCTACTCTTTTACCGTGCTCCGAGTCCGAGTGGAATGGGATTGTCGATTCCATTCAGAGTCAGTCCCGTTCTCCCGAGCTCAATGGAAGCGGCCTGCCCTGAGCAGGGATGGTACGTATCTTGGACACCCCTGGTTCGTTCTCCCCAGTTTCCCCAACAGAAACACAAAGATCGGGATTCGCCAAGCTTAAGCGGCTCCACATTCGCCTCCGAATCCAAAAGTTGCAGTTCAATGTTGGCCTTATTCCTCCGTCATCATCAATCAAAATTCAGGCAGAAAATATTTCACTTCTCGACCCCCCACAGCCATCCCAGATCATCTCACGTGATGTTAAACGTCAAATTTGTTGATGGATTCTAGAACAATTCTAGAACCATGCAAAATATCACACATACTTGCCCTATACCTGAATTTTCCTCCGTCACGATTATCCTAAGTCCTCTGGTGATGAAATCCTCGTCAAATTTACGTCAAGACTCCTAAGCATTAGTACAAGATGTTTGATAGCTCATTTCAGTAGTGCAGTCTCCTTTGTTGCTACAGTCCTGATACTCTGGCATCAATCGCAGCATTAAGAGACCTGTTGTTCAGTTCCCGCTGGTTGATTGGCCTATTAGAAATCATGGTTTGGACAAATGACATGGTATTTCTCGCACCAAGTTTCATGGGCAGATTCGAGATGAGATATCACTCTTGTATCATCAGTGCATATTCATCAGCTCATGACAAGTGATCTCGGTTCGTGGCCATCTGCCTTGATTGCAGCGTGCATATATCACTGCCAATTGAAAGTGACTTCGTTCGTTACGCGATACTAGGGCTAACCAGTCAGGGTCTTGTAGTTCTGGGCGGGGTTCATCCAGGAGGACATGACAATACATGTCTCATCCTCCGACTGTAAATCTGACAGTGCTTGTCAGGTGCTGCCTTGATGCAAGCTATTCCAGTAACTGCAGTATCGATCTCTTCCTGTGACCCACCTGGTCTTCGTCTTTGCGATAGCTGTTACGAGGCAGCGTCGATTAATGAGATCCTCAGTATTGCCGCACAAGGCAGACGTATGTATATCTCATGTAAAGATTTAGAGGATACGATCCTAAACTTAAGGACAGGAAGTTAGAGCCTAGTCTTCTATCCTCTTCAGTTATCTTATTTAGAGGATACTATCCTCAGACTCGTGTTGGTAAGCTTAAAGCTTGGGGTTTCTTAACGTTAATTTTACTCGGGTTCTATGTGGTTCATCTCTAAAATGTCGGTTGTACGAAACTGTGGCATGAGGTCGTGGGAATTCGAGTACACCTTCAATGCCTATTCAGGTATTACTCATCTTACTATGTTGTAAATCTCTGGTGTAAGGCCAGGTTGTCTGAGAAGACGAGCAGGCTCATAGGTAATTGATGATGCCGGATATTACGATTGTCTGGAGATCTTGGGCGATTTCCACGACAAGGCAGGATGTAACAGGTGACTTTGGCGAGCGAAATGCACAGTCACTGCATTTGAAGCCACTCTCTGTGACCGCGACCTACAAATGGTAGCAAGCTAGTTGAACTTCCTCGCGATACCGATTACGCGTTCGGTGCTGCTTCAGCTTCGGTAACAACGCTCCAGGTGCCTAGGTTGCAGCAAAAGTGAAGCAGTGCATGTGAGGCCGCTGCCACTTCCAACACCGAGGTGAACTAGATCTTCTTTACAACCTTTTTTTCTCGTTCCTGGTCCTACGTAGCAGGCGGAGAAAAAGGAAGTCGGATCAAAGAAATCAGTACTTGTCAAGGCGCCGCTTGCAGAGCAAGCATTTCAGAAGTCAAGGATCTCCGGTTTCTTCTTGGTGTTGGCTCTGCCCCAGTCGGAGAGAGTCTCTTCGTGGAAGATGCAAGTCGATTTGAATTCTCGCATCAATAAAGAACTGTAGAATTGTAAGAAAATGAAGTTGAGAGATAAGATTAGTAGAGGAAAAATATGCAGAGAAAAGCTAAATCAGAAAGCGATTATCATGCATGCTACGCATACGCAGGAAGGTAATTGTACCAGAGCTGAGCATAGGTTTCGATCAACAGTATTTATATTTGCGCCCTATTATGCAAAATGCCTGCCTATATCCCGCTAAAATAAACATATGAAATAAACAAGGTAAAGTATAGCATTGTCAGTACAAAGGAATTCAAACTCAACGTTCATCAAACCATGTCGTTCATAGACATTCATTAGAGTCCGGACGGACAGTTCGCGCCCTTGGACACGTCGTCAGTCATATTCTCTTCTTTCGTCGGTTCGTCGTGAGTCAATAAGTGTGAGATCTGACCCTCCGGTACAGATTCAGTGCCTTCGATACCCCCTTGGATCGCCTTTCCATTCTCTCGGTTGTCTGCTTCTCCTACTATCATCTCTTTCTCCATTGTAACTCGGTTGGTTCCAGGTACTGTGGACCCTTGCTTTTCTGCCGCGTTTCGTTCCGCATCCAGTTCTGCTTTTGTGTTTGGCTCCTCAGAGACGTCCCTCTCGTTTGCGGACGTCGTCTGATGATCCTCTGTCTTGCTCTCTTCCCGAAGCATTTGAGTCTCTTGGCTGTCGTTTTTCTTGGATAGTCCCTCCAATGTGTTTCCCGTTTCCTGATACATAGCTTGCGCCTCTTTTGTTTCTTCACCTCCAACATCTTCTCCTTTTTCTGCTGATAAAAGACTTTTACCTCCGTTCCCCTTTTCCCCCGGCGCATCCTCCATGGTGTCTTGCGTACCATCCCGTATCACTGTGCCGTTGTCTCCAGGAGTGATATTTCCCGACTGTGTTGAGCTGGGTGCTGATTCGTTGTACGTTGCTCCTGCATTATCCTCGTTGCCGCTGCTCACGAATTCTCCTTGGCCTGCATGAGCCTTGCCATCCTTCGCAATGGGAATGGCATGCGAATCATCTCCTACACCCACGCCTCGGGTTGGGCTTGGAGTTGAAGTCGAAGTAGCTGGGGTCTCGTGCCTCTCCAAAGCCGAGTCGGGAGCCGTGAGTGCATCCGAGTCGATGAGTGCTGACTTGTTGGCTGTAGGCGTTTCGTCAAGCGGTGTTCCTTCAGGTCCAACATCGCTGTAAGATGAAGGTATATCCCGATTCGCTGCCCAGGCTGCAATGTCGTATAGGCCACGGGGCGAATTGTATTCATCACAATTACTCGGCAACGGGCTCGGGGGAGAGCGTCCGCGCGTGTAGTAGTATGGTTCGTATCTGACAGGACTTGTTTCCGCACCGGGTTGATTCATGTAAGACCAGTCGTTAGGGGGTTCGACCGTCCTGATTTGTGGAAGGTTTTCTGGGTGGTATCCGTCAACAAGATATTGATGCAAGGTGTAACCTTCGTCAACTATTGATTCAGGGGGGTTCAGTTGTCCAGTCTCTTCGCTTTCCCTTTGTCGAGGGAACATCTCCAACAGAGCAGACGCCTGAAGTCGCATGCGCGGGTCATTGCTCAAACAGACTTCTGCCATTTGTCGATACCAGTCCGGAATATTTACTTCGGGGCCAAGTATCAGCGGTCGCCCCTGCGCCTCTGGCTCATCTTCCTGCGTTGCTAAGGCCCACAACACCATTCCAAGTTGGTATAGATCTGATTTGACGCCGATGTACATGGTGATGCGCTGGTTACTCTCAATGAGAGGTGTTGCTTCCGGGGGCTCCCAGCCTACTGGACACCCCCTTCTGTTGATGTCGATGATCTTCGCGTCGCCATAACCATCTATAACGATGTTCGATAGTGTGAAGTCTCCTTGCACAAACCCTGACTCGTGGATGTCGGACAGCCCTTCTACGATCTGCCGGGCCCATCTTTCTCTCGTCGCCCAAGGAAGATCATAGTCGCCATCTTTGCAATGCTCATAGATGACGTCGATGAGAGCTCCTTGGTCCGCATAGTTAATAAGGAGACCTTTGACATTCTGATCTTGGTCATCCACAACCACACCGTAGAAGTGAATGACATTGCGTGAGGATCTTAAAGCATTGAGGGCATTGATTTCATACAGAAATTCGTCTATGGTGTCAGGACTTGGAATCTCCTTTTTGATGAGCGTGTGGCCGTTAACATTGACTTTATAAACAAATCCTGACATGTGGGATTCAAAAGTGATGTCTCTTTCTCGAATGCGGCGACAACCCAAATGCTTTATTTGGGCAACAGTGGGATATTGTATAATTTCCTGTATGTCATTAGCTTGGTTTCAGTAAGTCTATCGCAAATACCGACATTGCCATCTTCAACTACGTGCACATGAAGCCTTCCATCTGTTGTTTGAAGCTTCAAATTTGTTACAGTGTCATAAAATTGGATGTCCCTCAAGCTTTCCCTGATCGCCTCATAAATTTTTGCACTCTTCTCTCGTTGGTAATGCGTGTTGATCAGATCCATTTCCAGGGAGTTTGGTGGCGCATCTCGATAATCAAGCGAGATCGTTACACGCCGCCAAAGGTGATCACGCTCACGATACGTAACAAAAAACTTTTCCCTTTTTGACCGGTCTCTGAAGTGCATACTGAGATTCAGTATCCATGTCTTCTCGAGCTCTTCGTGGATTATAGCGTCGTACTGGGATGCTGTTATTGAACGAGTGTCTGCAGTAGACAAGGTGTCTTGTGCTGGACACTCGTCCGCAAGAGTCATCTCCTCATCCGGATGCAGTATTCCGTCAGCAGGTTCCCTAGGCGGCTCATCCGTAACATCATTGACGGATAGAGAGGGGACAAATCGAGGTATTTCGTCCTGAGGGGAGCCGAGAAAGCTTGGGGCGCTGACACGAGGGTTGGTTGCGGGCTGTGAGGCTGACGGTGATCGTGGTCTGTAAGAGCGTCGGTCCATAGACACAGCTCGTCTTTCATCTGGAGTTGGCTCAATAGGCGAGAGGTTAGTCCTCCTTTCCGATACTTGGCGTTTGAATGTCTGCGCCCGAGGTAGTCCAGGCACAACCCTTCGAGACATTCGGCGAATCAGCCCGCCTTTGTCAAGGTCAGCCGAGTCGGCCTCATGCTGAGGGCTCTTTGGCTGCTCGGTAGGTTTACATGGCGTATTACTGCCACTCTGTCTACCAAAGAGCTTTCGAAAGAATCCCTGAGTACCGGACAATGCATTTGTTTGCGAACGAAGCGTTTGCTGTGGCTCGGACGCTATTACGCCGGCCTGAGCCATGGCCGCGGCACTGCGACCTGCTGCGTACTGCTGTGTTCAGACACAATAAGAATCAATATCAGTAGTTAGCCACGTTGAAATGGCTTAACACTTAATGATTTGGCGATTGCTTAGTGGCGAAAACGCAATTGCAAGTCGATACTTGTGATACGGCATACACCACGCCCTGTATCGTTTCACAACTTTTGACTGTTATAAAAACAAAACCTGGAGATGCATATGGATAAATACCAGCCGTGCAGGTAGGAAACGTATATAATAGCAAAAATAGGTAGAATATGCAAGCCAGCGAAATGGCAATAGGGTGAAAGCCCGCCGAGTAACCACACAAGCACAACCAGCTTATCAATTGAAAAAGAGGTTTTTTGGAGTGAGTAACAGGATAAAGGAAATGTTTGCCTGACTCATTCAAGAGAAAGCAAAGAAAAAACGTTGCTGTGGTCGGTAATATCGCCCGAGGAGGTTGGGATAATAATGCAACGGTCGGTGAAGAGCGGGTCTTGAACAAGCGGTCGAAGTCGCGGGGAACGAAGCCGGAGGCGCAATAAATATCAGTGCATCAGGAGCTTTCAAAAAACAAATATGGTATTATCGTGATGAAATGGGTAAGACTTTTCGGGTGAGATATATCCAAAAAGACCTGAGGCATCAGAATGTCATTGGAAATGGAGCTGCGATGAACGCCCTGCTAATATCAATGGTAAAGATGAGATCCAAAGCCTAAAACGGGCAGCCAACGGCAATAATGGTGGATATGGATTGTGACTGGACAAGAGTGTGTGTGTGGGCTGAGTGGATAGTGGCTCTTAGTCGCGGCGGGACGACACGGGGGGACGGGCGGAGCGGGCGGCGGAGGCGCTGGGCTTCTGACGTTTAGGCTTTCATTATTTTGGGCCTCTCTAGCAGCCTGAGCCACACTAAAGACGTGGGATTCGTGATGACGCCGTAGCTGGACCGCCCTACGAAGGGGCTGGATGCCATGAATTGCAACGCGAGGCATGTGTGCGACTGCTCACTTCGCTGCAAAGCCACCACTGCCCAAGCCTAACTAAACCCAAGCCTAGGCCTAGGCCCAGATGTCAGCGCAGGGCTGTGGTTGTACTTTGCCCCAGACTTGCCGAAGAGCGTCAGGGGTCGTTGCTTGACTGGACGACAGTTGTGCATGGTTTTGGGCGTGGGTGTCGCGACTGTGGTCCATTCATCCCACCATGCCGGAACCTTCATTCTTTGAAGCCACCCAAAGGACCCTGCTAGGCGAGCGATTTCGACCATGGCAAGCAAGCTGTGGCCTGGTCTTGCTGCGTGCGTCTGCTGCTGCAGGGTCATACTTTCAAGAGAGACGGTGACGCTGGACGGCTTGCGGTGGGGAACCATCGATGAGCTGGCCCCTTTCAGACGCCCTTGTCTCGTCCCATTCTGTCGACGCTAAACACGAGTTTGCGTCTCTTTGAGCGCAGGGGAAGGCGGTGATGCATCATTAGGCACGGAGAAAGATTCTGGTCAGGCATAAAGAGCTGCGAACGGATATCGAAAATAGCCGGCGTCATTTTATCTTGGTGATGGATGTGAAGGTGTAAGAGTGCACGGTTCTTTGAGTTGGTGTGATTTAGCATCCCAATCTGTATCACGAGAACATGACTGACAGGGAAAGGAAGTGCTCTTTGAAACCTTCCCTTGCCAGAAAGAAAAGAAGTCGGGAGAGAGGAAAGACCCAAGTTCAGTCAACGGAAGGTACGAGCATGAATTCACGAATGGGAAACCCCGATTACTGTGCAGATAGACGACTTCCCAAAACAAGCAGGGTAGGCACAATGGCACTGTAGACAGGCGTATCAGATAGCATCATTAATATCAAAACACCAACTTCCATTCTCTCAGAATCACCAGAAAGCATCATTGTCTCACCTAATGACATCACTCTCCCTCAACACTCGGCAATCAACGTGGTCTGCTCAAGGTAGAGATCATGACAGCTTCACTCATGGGTTATGCCGCATCCTTGACAATAACCCACAAGCAAGCCATCTTCCTATGGGGAAAAAACTAAAGTGTGAAGTCATCCAGGCAAGGCACGCGTATCTTGCCGAATATTGCACTCATGTAGGTGCGTGTCATTCTGAGCTGCTGACCCCAAGACTCGAACCATAAGACGGATGATCTAGATGTCCTGTAGGCTCCAGTCCAACTGCATACGAAAGCGACGGCGCCGTCTAAGCCAGGTAATCTCAGCTTTGCTGACCGCCCTGTTCAACCTTCTGTTCACTGTCTGGTTTCATGGTGTCCTCGGCAGGTTCTCAGAGTTGGTCAGAGCAGGGCGAATTCAATCAATGGCTAGCTCGTGGTAGCCCGGCACTCGAAATGCCAAGATCTTATGTCGCATATTCGGAAAATAGCGAGCTCGAGGCACTGGACTCCATGCATTAAGCAACATGCCAATGCAAATGCAAAGTCTGAGGCGTACGCATAGAAAGCAATGCTCAGATCCAGAGGAGTTGGCAATGGCATGCATCATGGTACGAGACAATTAATTTGCCATTGTCGTATCAAAATTCGCTTCTGGTCTTTTACCGGATCCCAGTCAAACGTCACAGTCTTCTCTCACCAATGGAGATGTGATATGCAATATCTCCAAATCAGGAGCAAATGGGTGCCAGTGCCCAATGCGACTTTACTATGACGGGCTCGATTTTATCCAATTCGCGCACACCCTCAAGCACCTCCCTCGATGAGGAAATACCTAAGCTTGCCGACACCTTAGTTGGTTCAATTCGCTCGTCTTCTTCCCTCTCGTCTCAATTTTCGAACAGGTCACGTCACACAAGCACTCCAGGAGCTTTCAGCTTTACAGGAAACTGTACTGCGGCCGAGTCTGAGGCCCGATCCACCAGGCAAGATCCCACAAGAGCCTCGCGTGGGGTCAGGCATGAGTGCAGCACAAGAACGGCCCGCTAGAACAACGCTCAAGTGAGGCTACCTGCACTTGACAGGTTGTCGGTTCGCCATGCAAGCAATAGGGCCGCAACACACCACTAGCCCGTATGTACAAACGGGCTTCCAGACGTCTTATAGGCTTCGGTTGGGTGTCAATCAAACTCTTATGCGATGGCTATACCAGCATGTTTAGCTCGTTTGATGGATTAACATGAAGCTTCACAGGACTCAACAATCTCATGAGATCGTGTCAAAAGATGCGACATGACAAGAAGGTGAGATACGACTTCAGATCACAATCCATTGTCGTTATCAAACTTTCCCTCGGCTAGGCTCGTCCCGTGCCTGGCTCCACAGATCCCGCGCCACAGACAAGATGAGATCTCCCAGAGCCTTGGCCTAGCTAAGGTACAAACCAGGATCATCATTCTGGGGAACCATCTGGTGGCATCCGGATATCTACTGCGTCAATGAGGTTGAAAATACCATGGACCTTGTCGATCCAATGGCCCAGAGACAATTTCAGACCTGTGACAAAAGGTCCTACCAAAATTCCTGGCATACTCTATGCTCAAAGGTTGTCACCACCTCGCAGGCCTCGAACTCTACCAAAGCAGTGTTCTTCGTCACCAACCATTACGCATCGTGGCTGGCATCGTAAACACTTACTAAGTTTAGGGACAGATTCTTAATATGTCTGCGATATAACGATCAGCATCATTGACTCGGGCAGCACCTTGTGATCATAACATCATACGCCCGAGCCGGGTAGTAAAGTAGAATGACGTCGCTTTCCTATATATACAATTATACATGAAGGCGTCAACTACACGCTGCCTTGTGACACCCCAAACAAACCACTAATGCATGCTTCTAATAGTACAATTTCCTCATTTTGGGAATAACAAGAGTAGGAGTCTTTATATCGTTCATCTAAATTTCTCGCCCATGCCCAAACGCCCTTCAAATCAGGCCCTGCAGCGTTCATGAACATCAACCTTGTTTCAGTTGGTGCTAGATGATAGCTGCCAGGCTAGAATGCATCAATGCCTCGTTCGGTATTTTAGTCCTCCTCTTCAGCTGACTCAGAGTCGTTCTTCTTCTGCTGAGCCTTCCACTCGCAGATCTTGCATGTGTTGGCCTTCTCCTTATCGACGTTTGGGAAGACAAGGTCAAAGACCTCAGGGTACCAGGCCACAGCATGACCTTCAAGACCCTCCTTGATGTTCTAGAAGTATTCGTTAGTAACCGGAAATTAGATACCGGATAAGATGGGGAAACATACCTCAGGTAGCTCTAGCCAGTCAGACATGTTGTCCTTGGGGAAGATGATGGTCTTGCAGCCAGCTCGTCGAGCAGCAACAGTCTTCTCACGAAGACCACCAATGCGTAGTACCTTTCCAGTGAGTGTGATCTCACCAGTCATGGCAACTGTAGGATCAACGGGGGAATCGAGAGCAAGAGAAAGGAGTGAAGTAGCCATTGTGATACCAGCTGAAGGACCATCCTTGGAGACGGCACCATCTGGAACGTGCAGATGCATCTTTGCCTTGTCGAAGAAGTGGTTGTCAGGGAACTGCTTAACCATGAAAGACTTGGCGAAAGAGTAGGCAATGGTAGTAGATTCCTTCATAACATTTTTGAGGTTACCGGTGATCTCGAGGTGAGGTCGTGTAGATGGTCGGAGGGGAGCCTGGAGGATGGATTCGATATACATGGCAGCACCGCCAAGTTGTGTCCAAGCGAGGCCCATGGAAACACCGGGAGGGTTGACCTCGTAGAGACGGTCAGAGGTGAAGACAGGAGGTCCAACGTAGTCGGTGAGGTTATCCTTGCCGATAACAACATGGACAGAGTCGGGGACGTTGAGTGGCTTGCGGGGCTTCTCCGTAGTCGCGCCAGTTTCGTTAGAGGTGGACTCCTTGCCCTCGGTGACCTCCTCGGTCTTGCTCTTCTTCTCAGCCTCCTCAAGAGCAGACTTGCCCTCCTCGGTGAGGGCCTCCTCTTCAGGCAAAACTTCCTCGCCGAGCTCCTGAACGATCTTGAGGGCGGACTTTCGGTAGACCTTCTCGATCTGCTTCTTAAGGTTTCGCACACCAGACTCACGGCAGTATGACTTGATGAGCTCCTCAATTGCCTCCTCGCTCAAGTTGACATCAGCGTTCTGAAGTCCAGCAGTCTCCTTGGCAGCGGGGGCAAGATATCGTTGGGCGATGGCCATCTTCTCGTCGGCAACGTAACCAGAGAGGGTGATGAGCTCCATGCGGTCGAGCAGGGGTCGAGGAATAGTGTCAGTCATGTTGGCAGTGCACACGAACAAGACCTTAGACAGATCAACAGGGACATCCATGTAGTGATCCAAGAAAGAGCTATTCTGCTCGGGATCGAGCAGCTCCAGCAGAGCAGAAGAGGGATCGCCCTGGTAACCTCGGCCAATCTTGTCGATCTCATCGATCAGAATGAGGGGGTTCTCAGTTTGACACTTCTTCAAAGCCTGGATCATACGGCCAGGAAGCGCACCAACATAGGTCCTTCGGTGACCCTTGATTTCAGCAACATCTGTGAGACCACCGACACTAAATCGGTAGTACTCGCGGTTAAGAGCTCGGGCAATCGACTTTCCAATACTTGTCTTACCCACACCAGGAGGTCCGACGAAGCAGAGGATCTTGCCCTCGACAGTGCCTCGAAGCTTGCCAACAGCGATGAATTCCAGAATGCGGTCCTTGACGTCCTTGAGACCGTGGTGGTCCTCGTCCAGAATCTTGACTGCATTAGGGATGCCAAAGTTCTCGGCACTCCTCCTGCCCCAAGGAATCTGGGTGAGCCAATCTAGGTAGTTCCTTGTGACGTTGAACTCGGAAGCGGCTGTCTCGAGATGAGCAAGCTTGTTAAGCTCTTCATCGAAGACCTTGCGAACTGCCTCGGGCATGGCAAGGCTGTTGGCCTTCTCCTTGAACTTCTCGACGAGCTTGTCCTTTCCATCGGATTCCAGGCCAAGCTCACGACGAATGCCCTTCATCTGCTCCATAAGCCAGTACTCGCGCTGCCTCTTACTGATCTTATTCTCGACATCCTTGCTGATCTTGGACTGTAATTGGGCATTCATGAGTTCCTTCTTCAGCACCACAAGAGCCTTCTGCATCCTCTCCTCGACGTTGAGGCAGCCCAATACCTCTTGCAGCTCCTTTTGCTCGCCTGAGGACACGGCAGCGGCAAAGTCGGCGAGCTTAGCGGGTTCCGATGTAACATTTCCGGTTGATTGACTCATAGAGAAAGTGGAGATCTGGTCTCGGAAGAGATTGTTCATTGTGGCGACTTCCTTGAAAACGTTGACAATTTCGTTGGTGACGGCGCGAATGACAGGGCTCTTGGGGTCGTATGGCTCATCGACAAGGTTCTCGACGTTGACCAGACTGACGGGGTATCTCTTGAGGAATGATGTTGGCTCATACTTTTCGGCAGTCTGGTCAGGCTTCTTCTCGACAGCGCTCTCCTCGAAGCTGGCAACGACATCTCCCTTCTTCTCGGGAGTAGCCTCTTCCTCTGCGGGCTTCTGGGGAATCGGTTCGGGTGTGGGCTCGGCCTTGGCATCAGTCTTCTTAGTAGTATCTTGGCCACCAGGGGGTAGTAGACTGGATAACTTGATACGGCGATGGGGGTAGAGGATGGCAGTGAGGGCACCTTCTTGGCCGTGGATGGGGAAAGCACTTGTAATCTGGGCGAAAACACCAACATCGTAGACGTCCTCGGGGTTCCTGATCACATCCTCATCCTCGTTCTCGTCCTTGAACAAGAATGCACCAACGTATGGCTGACCACGCTTAATCGACTCGGTGATTGCATTGGCCACCTCGGGGTCCTTGATGGTAATAGCCTTGTAGAAGCCAGGGAAGAGTGGTCTTCGAGCAATCGGGATTGCTAGGACTTGGGGGTAGACTTCAGGGACGACAGGCTTCTGGAGAGCTTTCTCGGCAGAGGGCTTTCTACCGCGACGACCTCCGTCACCACCTGAGTTGTCACCTCCAGATCCAGATCCAGCACCTCCAGCAGCACTTCCCGCCTTTCCATCGTTCGATTGCCCGGCGCTATCGTTCTTTCCAGAGCCAGGTGAATCGGGGCCTGGATTCCTCGACTCGGCCAGTAGTGGGCTGTCGGCTTCCCTGCGCTTGTTCTCGATGTTCGCCTTGGCCTCCTCGTCAGATAAGGGCTCCGTCAATGGCTCTATCGCAGACTCGAAGAAGCCCTTGTCGTTGCTGTCCTTCTCTTTGGTGACTCGGGCAGATGTGGAAAAGGCAGCGGCGACTAACCGCGGTTGAATGGCGGGAAGCCGACGACCGCAGATGTGATGGTTGCGGTAGGCGGGAGCAGAAGCCCATCGTGCAGCGGTTGCTTCGGAAGATACTCGTGATGCGTGGACGAGAGAGCGCTCAAGAATGAGGCGGCCCGAGAGGCGTGATCGGGGAATCATGATCGTTGATGCCGCTGCGATTCGATTGTAGCGAACGCGGAGCTAGAGCTAGGATCCGAGGGGTTGAGAGACGACAAGTAGAAGCTCCCCGCGATGGGCAGCTGTAGACTAGGGTAGACTAGACTCGACTCGATTCGACTAGTTGATACAATGAAGAATTAAAGAAGAAGAATAAAGTGTAAAAAGGAGAAGAAATGGTCTATCATAAGCAGTTGACAAGGATAATACAACTAGACTAGCAGCAGGCCGCAATTGTCCGCATCACCGCTTGGCTTGACCCTCGCTTTTGGTTTTGGTTGGTTTTGGTGGAGGCGACTTAATAATCGCGAACTCGGACTTTACTACGGAGTACATCATCCAAAATTTCGATTCCAAGACGTTCCGCGCTAGAGGTAGTTCAGTTTAGTCAGCCACTGACCAATGAGACCCCGCTATCGGCTGTTGCGCCGGCCGTTATCAGATTGCGATACAACTACCGTTGCTCGCGTGCCTCGTGCCTCAGCCCAGAGCCTTCTCGACTTCTACAAGTCTTTCTAATTCTTGTGATTTGGTCAATAAATCTATCTATCTATCTATCTATCTGTTTGATCAGATCAATATGGTATCGTCTCGATTTGATCATCATGACTTGTTATATCGGTCATCATAAGATCATGCTGTCATAGACAGGCAACTAGGGAGCAAGTCAAGAACTAGGAGCTGCAGTAATACCATTCATTACCCAGCCTACCAGCTCAATTATGTATGTTTAGAGTTCTATGCTGGACAGAATCTCAAAGAGATAGACTGGGGCATTATAACCAAATTGGGCTATCTCCTTATTATTAATTAAACGCAATGTGTGCCTTGGCATGGCATGTAGCGTTCCATCCCAGTAAGTAAAGGCAGGCCTTGCAACAGTACCAGATATTACGAGTTGTTTGCTTCGTCATATCGTCAGAATCATATCGGGTGTAATTGGCATTCAATTCAACACCAGTTTAAACACCATGTCCCTTTTCAAACATACACAACATGACTTCTACTGTAGGTCATGAACGGATACAAGTTGATCGACAGTCGAGACTACCCTATACTTCTCCGCAACCAAACTTGGCAACGACTAACAACCTTCCTTCCCCAACTGTATTTCTTTGTTCATGAATTGAAGCCTGAAGTTCTATAAGCTTTCATCCATTCCACCCCATACAATCTTCTCCAAGAGAAACCCTATACTCTGCTCTCAAACCTTGGAAAGCTTTCCCTCTTCACGTTGAGACATATTCAGTTCATTGGTCTCAGCCATGTCACAAGATCAGGACGTTTCAAGCTCGCTCAAGAATCTGTCAATCGACACAAAAGACGAGCCTTCAGTGCTGTCTAAGAAACCAGCTGCCAAAAAGAAGACCAAGAAGGCCGTCGCAGACTCATGGGAAGACTCCGACTCCGACTCCGGCTCTGATGCAGAGCCTGAAGCCGAGCCAGAGTCAAACAAGCCAACTCCAACCACGACGCCTGCACCGCCTCCCCCAACGCCCATGTCTCCCGTCGGTGGCCTACCATGGGAGTCATCTTCAGGAAGTCCCGGCCACCGCGCTGGAGCAGACCCGGATAAGCGGCCTGAGAAGACAGATGCCGTGGCTCGTCGTATGATCGCTGCTGGACTAGGCCTCAAGGCACCAAAGCAGACCGAGGAGCAAAGGGCGTACCAGAGGAGTGTTCGCGAGCAAGAGAAGAAGAGGAGGGAACAGGAGAAAGAGGAGGAAAAGAAACGACAGGCTGATGTTGAGAAGGCAAAGGCAGCTATTTGGGATGATTAACAGATTATCTTATTAACAAGCTTGGAAGACTAGCTCTTGTATCAACTTTATCGAAACCCCTTATTGTCACCTGAAGCAAGGGTCTGAGGGTATTCTTCTACTGGCCTAGATTCAGAGTGCTCTTATCGGCAAAT
Source organism: Fusarium mangiferae (assembly GCF_900044065.1). NCBI lineage: Eukaryota > Fungi > Ascomycota > Sordariomycetes > Hypocreales > Nectriaceae > Fusarium > Fusarium mangiferae. The sequence goes on along the minus strand of NW_024573930.1, from coordinate 1,001,598 downwards.
GCGAGGGTTGGTATTGGCATATTGAAGCAAGAGGCAAATATGTGTGAATCCTATTGCATGGAGTCACAAGAGCTTGCAATGCATTTTTCTGCTAGTGACCTGAAGTCAAAGAAGAAAGATATAACATAGAGCACTCACACAAGTTGCCAGGATTCAGAAATATATATAAACAAATCCCTGCTACCGACAACGACGACTCTGCCTAGTCCGAAGTACATACATACTTTTGGGGTTTGGACGTAAACAGTTCACTTTATATGAGCGACGGTGTTGATTCTGGTCCACAGGATCATGTTTGCACGATGATATACACATTTGAGGACTTCACATAATGGCCAACATCATGTAGCAAGATTCGTGAATCGAGCAATCGCGGCCGAACCGCAGGTATCATTGCATTGCCATTTCTCAATCTCGGTTTGCCTAGACAGTAGCAATGCTCTCAACTTTTCATGACCACACGCTGGAAATGCTTTTTCTCTGTGCCTCCTCCGTTCTCGAAGGCTCCCTGGCGCAGCGTGTGATTCATGTGCCATATGGTTGGTTCCATGGCCTGAAAGCTCATGACAACCACACGACTTCCAAAACAAACCCAACTTTGACTCCGTGTATAAGTCTGAAGACAGACTATTGATATTGTTTTCGTTCACAGTGGTATCTTTCTCGCCAAACATCCATCGTGTCCCAAAAATTTCATCTCAACCGGCAACCAGGGGTATTCTTCGTTTTTTTGGTCTCAGCTTTTCGTTACATGACTGGGTATAAGGAGTGGACGTCAAGTCATCAAAAGAGAACCCCTGATTCCATATAGACCAGGAAAAAGCAAAAAGTAACATAATATAAAAAACAAGAAAGCACTCAAACGCAAATCAGGTAAAACAAACATGGCAAGACGTTAACCGACCGATGCACAAGTCGACGTTCCAGGGTATTTTTACGCCAGGGTATATCCAGCCGGGGTATTTGCATGTAGAGGTTCTAACACGGGGGAATCTAACGGAAAGGCCCAATAGGGGCGGGGTATCCTGAATTCATAGAATGAGAAGTGGAAGGGCGCCCGCTGTCGCCAGACGCGCGGGTGCTGTGGCGAGGTGTGACATCGCCAGGTTGAGGAATGGACAATTTGTTGTCCATGTGAGTGCCGAAGGTTCGAGGAGCCCAAGGATTGTCGTCGTCGGGGAGATTGACGCCACTGTCGTTCCAGGGGTTTCGGTCGGCATTGAAGCTGCGGGTCGATTCGATCGAAATGAGCGAAGACTTAGAGACGTTGCTTGAACCCTTGAAAAAGTTACTGTTGCCAGAATGAGAGCTGTTCTTTCTACGGTCCAAGAAAGATGAAATTGACGTCATACTGCCAGGCTTTCGGAGACGGTCCAGAATGCTGCTTCGCTCGCGAGCGACTTCATCGCCAAAGCCAGTCTTAATAGGAGAATCAGTGGCGACAGGTGCAGGAGCGTGCTGTAAAAGCTTAGAGTCGAAATACCGCAGAGAATCTTCGAACGAATCGGACTTGGGGCGGGGGAGAGCGCCCTTCACGACATTGATCTCAGCTCCGGAAGTTGCGAATTGAGACTGAATGAAGTCCATAGCATCACGGAGACCACCGGCGTTGTTGCGGGTGAACCCCCAAAGAAGAGTGACCGTAGGCTCGCCGCTCTCGGTGAGCTCGTCGGGGTTCTGCCTGACGCTGAGTTCAACCTCATGCTGGGCTTTCAGCTTGGGCACGAGGTCATGAGCGAATTCAGGAGACCCGAGGAATTTGACCAGCTCAGGAGTTCTGGCGAGAACAAGCTCATGCTTATCTGGGACCATGCCGAGAAACTCATCGACACAGTGGGGAACCTGCCACTGTGGACCGTTAACAGTAACTTCATCACTGGCTTGCTCAGTGCTGGGAAAGTTGATCTTGCAGTTGTACTTCTGCTCCAGGTCATCGATCTCGGGAAGTCTAGCAATAAGCTGGCGATGATAGAGGCGGTCAACGCTGACAATCTGAGATGTGTACTCAGAATCCTATCGATGCTGTTAGCATTGAGCAAACGGTGGCATCAAGTGACACTTACGGCACGATCGACCATCTCCAAGATCTCGTTCTTGACAGCGTCCAGATTCTGGGCGTTTCGAGCTGGTGTGCGGCAGATGACATTATCGACTTTGATATCGTCGTCTTCTCGACCCATTCCGCCTGTATCAAGGTTAGTAAGCTTATACCTGATAGTGCAGCAACGGCGATTCTGACCTCTATCCATAGCATTGGAGAACTTGACAAAGACTGAGTGCTTCTTCATGATGCGCTGGATATGCTGACCACCAATGCCGATGATGCGTTTGTGGTACTGATCCGGCACATGGAACGAAATAGATGCAGGCATTTCTTGCTCCACAAGAGTGAGGCCCTGCTTCATGGACTCATAAGTTGCTGCCATGACATCAATGTTGAAGTTGTACTCATTGAAACCATCGAAAATGATCTGCACATTGCTCTGTCCCATTATCTTGTTGATTTTGCCATTCTTTTTGCCACTGACGAATTCCTTGTGCTCGTTGGCAAGCTCAATCTTGACGCGGATCTGGTACTGAGATTGAGAAATGAACTTCATCTCCGAAATGACTTGAAGAGCTGTCTTGACAGCGTCATCAGAGCCAGTGATGGTGAAACTCAGTTTATCGAAGGAAAGGTCGGCATCGGAGTTGGCGCAGATATCAACGAGCAAACTCTTGATGTCGTTGGGGTAAGGGAATTGCCTGGCATCAGCCGGCTGAATGAACCATCCCGCACTGTAGAATTGACCAGCCTGTGCTAAAGTTAGCGAGATGTCTATTCGAAGTCAGACATTACTTACCAAGGACATGATCTCTCGCACAGTTCGCTCAACGTGAAGACCTTCGCTTCCTTGAACTCGGACCATGTTACGCTGAGTAGCCAGGGGAGGGAACATGATGAAGGTGCCGTTGGCCTCGAGAATCTTCCGGACCTTATCTAGACGACCAAGCAGAATACTGTCGATCTTGGCAGCAGGAATTGTGACGTCCTTAACGTACAATCTGATGCGCTGGACAGTTTCGTGCAGTTTCTGTTTTGCTAATTCAATAGCTTGGGGCGTTTCGCCAGTGATAAAAATATCGTTGGGGTCACGGCGAGTGGCTTTAGGAGGACAGTAGCGGTACATTGCCGAGAACGGGGGTGGGAAGTAGATGGCAGTTCCAGTGGAAGACTCAATGAGCTTGATATTCTTGCGATGTCGGCCACAGACAAGCTGGTGGAGGGAAGCCTCAAGTTTGGTACCATCGACAATTCGGCCGAGCTGCGTAAGTGTTAGAACGGCACATAAGTATGATTAAGCAGGAAACAGTACCAGAGTATCGATGTGGATCAGAACACGAGCCTTGGCGTGCTCGGATGATAGTATATCACCGTAGATAGCAACTCTCCAGCGCTGATCCATGCGTAATTCAGCATCACCAGTCATACCGTCCACAACAGGGGTCAGCTTAGGGCCAAGAAGGAAGATATCTACGCCACAGAAGGTGGAGATGTAATCGAGGGTATCAGTGACAGGCTTTTTGAGCACTCCGGCATTGAGATCGCAGACGAGTTGACCATCGATATCAATGGTGGTGCAGCGCTGTGAAAAAGTTAGAGAAGAGCCTCGACTTGTCCCGGGAAAGCCCAAGGGTATATGCGTAGGAACATACAAGAGAAATTGGGGTATCATTCAAAATAGTCTCTCGGCTCTTGTGGACCAGCTCTGGAGAGCCCGAGAGACAAACAGTAGCAACCTGTTGGCCTTTTCCGCCCTTGAGCATTGTTGACAGGACATATGCCTCAACAGGAAGCGGCCCGTTGGTAATCTCCTGGCACATCCTGTGGAGGTTGTTCAGGTTCTGAACATGGATAGGCAGCTCGTGAATCTGGACGTCGTCCGGCGCGTCCTCGGGGTGTGTCCATCGCAGGACAGCGTCAGTGGTCGCGTGAAGAATGTCCTCAGTATCGGGGCCCGCAAGATCGGAAGCGAATGGGATATTGAAAGAGTAGAGAATGGTGGCATCGGCGGCTTGAGGGGAAGCCATGGGCTGACCGGGTTGAGCGGCGTTCTTGGGATGGTTGAGGGCATTCATGGGCATATTAGGACGGCCCATAACGAAGTTGGGAGCCATTCTTTCCGACCAGTGACGCATATTTGCCAACTTATTCATGATGAGTATCGAGAAAGTTGCGTTGTTGGTGTCGTCGTCGTCGTCCGAATCGTGGGCGGGCGGCGACGGTCGGCCAAGGTGGAGGAGGCTGAACGGAAGAGGACGCCGGGGGTGGAGAAGAGCCAAAGAGAAGAGAATACAAAGATGATGCGAGATTGATCAAGAGAAAGCGAAAACTGTATGGGTATCGAAGAAGCTGAGGTCAAGAAAGGGCTGTGAGGATGGGGGGGAAGGGGGTAAGGGTAGGGGAAGGGGAAAGAAAGAGAGATGGTGGTATTTGTGAGCTCTTTCCACGTCTGACGAGGGAGGGAGAGAGAGGTTAGGTTAGGTAGGTTGAGTGGAGGTTGACTGAGGTGAGGTGAGGTGAGGTGAAGTGAGGGAAGTGGAAGGGGGGAGGATAAGGTATAGTTAGCGGAGCCAGGCGTAAAAGCGAGGAACGTCAGGCCAAGTCCAGTCAGTCAAGTCAGCAAAGACGTACCTACCCTCTGTACCATACCTACCGTCCGTACCTGCTCGAGTACCTTACAAGACACGAAAGTGGGTGATGAGCCAGGCGGCAGGTACAGCTGCTTAGTGCCCTGGTCCGCCTACCGTAACTTGCCAGGGAAGTAACTGGGGGGAGATTTAAAAGAGGGCCCTAGCACGCTGGGACTAAACCCGAAGGCCTGTCTCTGTCTCTGTCTGAGATGGGAATCTGAACTCAATTTTCACGATACAACAGAAGAGATGACAACGCGAAACATCAGAATTGAAATGAAACAAGGACTCAAATAAGAGAAGCCTTAATACAACTGCATATCAAACATCCCACGCATGGCACAAGGTTTTGCGTCGAAAACCTCTCGGAAAGGGTGGTCACTCTAATCATGGTCGAGGGTTTTGATAAGAACAGCCACAGCGAACACTGAACCACTAATTCATCGACAATCCCTGGCTGCCCTGGAACCATGAGAAGTTTCAATTGCGCAGATCGTCAAAGTTGCGAACCACAACGATGAGAAGTACAACTCGAAGCAAAACTCAAAGCATCATATAGCTCATTCTTCACAACGACAATACGCTCAAAACTCAGCCATTGCCAACCCTCAGCTCCTTGGTTCGATCGCCTTCGAATAACAACGTCTTAGGGCATGGATGTTTTCTGGGTAGTGGAGACCATCAAGCCCAGGCTTGGAGCCTCCTCCTGCAGACCACAGTAGTATCATCGTGGTCACTCCAACAGGTTTACGCAGTCTCCTCCCGCGGAACGCTACGCTGAACCGGCTGCGTTCCAAACACTTTAGTAGGATGTTCAAGGGCTTCGGCAAAGCATAGCAAAGCCTCCGGGTCGTCCATGGAGCGAAACTCAGTCAAGACCTGAAGTATGGATACTCGACACATCACCAAATCCACAAGATGTCTCAAGTACCATTGTCTCGAACACTAACACGAAGAGAGCCTGGGTACAGGGCAACAGCTGCACGAGGATGGGTCACCTCCGCCAATGACCAACCACTCAAGTCTGTTTACTGTCAAGGGCAGCTAAAGCCCATGTTTTTGCATCATAGTATCCAGATTCAAGACGATCATTTGGTCAAGTAGTCCACCGCATAAGCACAACAGATTGTAGCCAGAGAAAACACCAAAACACACCACACATCGCATCCATCATCAGCTGTGTTTCGCTTCGTTGCTAATAATGTTAGGCCAAGCTTCGATCACACGGCGTCCCCACACAAGACAAGGTCCTCGTCTGGTGTCTGTGTGACTTGTCCCAGAACAAGGGAGCTGATTCGAGGGGGTGACCCATGCAAGCCGGCCTCTCACCAAGAGTCCGGCACCGGCTCAGCCACTAGCAACTCGTCATTGAATATATCAGACTTTCAGGGACCTTATTTGGCCGGCACTGCAGAATGCAGAATGGCAATGTGTACACAGACCAAAAGACACAAGGATCTCCAGTCTCGACTTCTGTACTGCAACATCGCGAACTCCTGCATTTATCAAGGGAGCTGGCATTCTTGGGGTCCGTTTGTATGTGGCGCAACAATTCTGGATCGCTTGGCAGACGCGCATATGCGTGCCCTAGCACCGTTTGTTGATTGCTTCACTGACTTGCCCCCTCGAATTCCAGAGGCTTACATCGAATGCATGGTCATCACGAGCCACGCCACTCTTGTCACCCGTCAACCTTGAAGCTTATAGCCATGCTATCAGTAATCTACACGCTCTGTGACTTAACTAACCACATCCGCAAATGGTCCAGCAGTTAGGCTAGCTGAATGTCCTCTTTGAGTAGCAGTTGATAAGCGAAGCCCAATATGTTTTATTTTGTGAACTGACTCGACAGGACATGTGAGAGCTGATAGTCAGACTCACCAGCCATGTCTCAAACATTCATATTCGTACCTTAGGCTCGTGACATTTGCACTGACCCTTCAGGGTCCTTGCAGATTCCGACTGGTCAGGAATTGGGAATCGACCTCACAGATGTCCGTGAACTCTGCAGAGTCTTGAGAGACTGCCACGACAGCATGATTAATACCATTTGGAGCAGCATCTTCATGGTGTTTGATGAACCCCTGCGCCCTGCCTATCACCTCACTCCTTCGAACCATATCATATAGACCTGTTCATTGATCAAGCGGTCTATCATATGATCAGCCGTATTTTGTCACAATCGGCGCTTATATCGGATAGAATTTTATCTCACACGTCTGGGAGCACTTACTGTTCTCTTCAAACCAACCCTTCTGGTGGGGTTCACCGTGCTGAACTATGTTCTGTTGTGCTCAGGCGGATCCTTGCAGGCCGTGATGAACTTTTATTGTCAACATAGAAACGCAAACCAATGTTTACCCAGTTGGGGGTTATTATTGCAGAGAATAGACGAGTGCTCGGCCGCTTCTCTGAACCATGGCCTTTCAATGTTATAATTCCCATGCATTGAGTCCAAATACAGTAGTTCAAGAGATAAACGTTGTTGTTCAACTTCTTACATAGAAGAACGGTCTTCATACATCATTAAACTATATTGGTATTCCCGTCTGATATCAACTATATTCGCTTCTATTTTAACACCCGTTTGGTTTGACCTAGCTTAACGATAAACCTCCCTCCTCGCATCATCTGCGTAAACAATCTCTTGCGTTGCCCCTCGCGGTCTCTCAATGAAAGCAATCTCCTCCCCACCTCTCATCGGTTGATTGTAGTACCGCTCCACCGGCCGCGTGCTGTACTCCTGTCTCACAACGCCTGGTTCTGCAGCAATGCCACCGTATTCCCGCGCGTAAGGCTGTACAGCCTCACGGCGGCTCTCCGGGTGGACGCTTGTGGCATATTGACGTACGGGTGGCTCGGGTCGCACGCTCTGCACTCGGCCGTAGTCCCGGGCGACCTCATACCGAACAGGCTCTGCTGGTCGTACGCTGGTCGGCCTTGCAATATAATCTCTCGTCCCGTCTTCCATGCGTCTTCGTTCTGGAGGTGCCATCACCTCAACGAATTCCCCTGAGGGACCTATTGGCCGTGTTGAATGCCCACGCGGTCTATGGTCCCTGTAATCCTGCGAAACGTACTCAGGTTGTGTGACGACCCGCCTAGGCATATACGATGGCGAACGTCGCCTGTAGACTGCCCCTCCTTCTTCGTACGCCTCCATCGCCTGGGGCCTCCGAACCGGAGTTCGTTCATAAAAGATCTCGGGCTCGCCGGATCGAGCGGGAGGAGCTGCGGAGTGCCGGATGATCGTCGAACGTGGTGGCTCAATATACTCACGTCCATAAGCATCTACGATAATTCGAGTTGGCGGCGGTCTTTGCGGTGCCATGAACACATCGCCTTCTGGTCTTAAGCCTGTAGGTGATGCTTCATGTGCTCCAGCATAGGGCCACGATGGGCGCGGATAACCGTCGTTAGGTCGAACTTGGGAGCTTGCTGTTCCCCCCATCGACAGCCTTTGGTGAGGAGGGGGAACATGTGGGGCTTGTTCAATAGGATACGGTCCACCGGAAACGTATCGATCATCGGCATATTCTCTCCTATAGACAGCAGTTCCAGGAACAGTGGTGCTCGCTGCACGTTGTGATGAAAAGCCTACTGTGTCATAGCCTATCGGCAGTCGATCATCTCGCTCTTGACGATTATGCACAGGCACAGGTTCTGGGGGATAGAGGCCCGGGTGAGGGTCGTAACGAACTTCCTCGTACACAGGTTCATCTGGTTGTTGCTGAGCGTACCTTTGACGTTTATTGGGACGAATATAGGAAGGGGCATTCATAGGGGAGGGAGATCTAGGTTCAGCCTTGATATAAGGCGTTGGTTCAGTCTCGGGCGCTTGCCTGTCAGCCTTTCTCTTTTTCTTCTTTGCTTTCCGCCTATCCGATGCACCGCCTTGAGGCGAGCTCTCAGGACTAGTGACAGCGACTGGCTCATTCCTGAGAGCAGCAACTTGAGCGGGAGTACCGGTGGAAGAAGTCGACGTCGCTTCGGCAGCCCGAGGTCGTGGCCTAGTATTTATTAATGGCGAAGTCTCCACATTCTGATGCGATCTCTCATGTGCTCTGATCAGAGGAGAAGGGGGACGGCTGTCAATATAGTGTTCACGGGGAGGCTGTCGAGAGGCTGATCCGTAATCAACTCTACGCCTATCGCTCTCCCCATTACTGGGACTTTGCCTGGCACTTCTATCCTGCCTAGGTGCTGTCTTGTCTGCATTATAAGTAGCAAGGCCAGGGACCTGGACAGGTCGTGAAGTGCTGTTAACGCTCACCGAACCGACGAAAGGGTCTGGGTTTGCGTAGACTTCTTGGGGTCTAGTGTGGCTCGGTGCGTACGGCCCCGGAGGGACTTGCTCAAAACCAATCGGAGGTTGTCGCGGAATAGGAGCGGTATGGCTATTTATCTTTGGTTGCGACTCCGCGACGGGTACTTGTGCCTCTTGGGACTCGTTACGGACTCTGGAAGTCAAAACGGAGGATGGAGTGTTGTGCTGCGACGAGTAGAAAGTGTTGTCATCGAAGGAATCACTTGCATTGTCAATGTTAGTAGCATCAGCAGCAGCAGCGGCAGCAGTAGTATCGGGACCAGCATTGCTTTCCACAAGCGTCAAGGCTTTCGTCAAGACCTCGTTAAGATCGAATTCAACGACAGGCTCCCCTTGCGCCACGCTCTTAGCAATTACTCGTCTCTGATCAACTTCGTCTCTCAGAGCACGTTCCAGCCTCTGTCTCTGCAACTTCAACTCTGCTTTGACCAGATCCTCAGATTTCTCTAGGAAGATAGGGTTGATCTCAGTAGATCCTGACCCATATGGCTTGCTGTTATTGTTGTTGGTGGTGGTAGCAGACACATCTGCTTGCTTTTCGTTCGCGATGGTTTGCCCATGAGCGTCTGTCTGATAACTCGGCGTTCCATCTTGCATGGAAATATCTATCGGATGGATGGAAGTTTGTGTGGGAGGGATAAAGTTAGAAGGGACCTTGATAGTCGGATGTTTACCGGAGAGAACAGTTGTAGAGAAGCGTACAATCTTCTCATACTGCTCGATCTGATGACGCTCCTTCTCAGCAAGACCAGCAAGCTCATTCCTACTAGCAAGATGCCCCTGAACGACAATATCTTGTGCCATGATGGCGGCGAGTGAAATGTACACGTCGCGTCACCAGGCGACACCAGATTAAGTTGGGAAAAAAAGGGAGCAAGCAAGCAATAAGACCAACTCCAAGCAAGCTAGCTCAACGAAAATGTTGGGTAATGAACCCGACGGACAACGCCACTCTTGACGCGATATGACGCGGACCAAAGAGCTACTACTGATCAAAATGTAAATGCGCTGTTTCGGCTGTTGTTCAAGAAATGGAAGCTTTGATGTTGGAGGTCTGTGCAATTAATGGAGTGGTTTTTAGAGCCACAGACGCCTCGACTCGGGTGGACGCGAAAGGCAAACAATTTAGGCGGTGTAAGCGGCAGAATTCTTTCACTACAGCGTCTTGAGAATTACCTATACCTTGACTGTTGAAGTAACTCATATCAGGCTAGATTAATCTTCAATGAGTGAAATATCTTTTTTATTTTCTCTACAACTACCTAACTAATATTGGAATTGCTTCGTTGAATCCATTACAACCCTGGCTTGTGCGGCATTGGGTTGAATGAATGTCATGTGTTAGTGTCATAGCTCTTACACGACCTGTCCCTTGAGCCTCAATATCGAGAACACGACACTTGTGGTCATACAAATTCAATCCTTGAAGATGCCAAGTACTAATATCCTTGCCTTCAGTAAGTTGGACTAGTCTAAAGCCCCTCTATTTATCGTCTTGTCCTGTCATTTAGTCCCCGAACCATGAGGCTCAAGATGAACTCTCTGTAGGTAAGCATGGATCATGTAATCACTATAGTATTACTCGTGGCTCGACAGCCTCCTTTAGGCCCCTGGAGCTTCTCATGCCATGATGATCTAGGAGTTCGAGTCTTATGACCTATTCACATGTGTTTTTAAATGAAGATTCAATCAAACAAAGGGGTTGTCTCCTATGAAATTCCTTGAATGTTCGCTCAACAACAACTCTATGTTACCAAAAGCAACTAGTGACAGAGACAGTCCCGCGATCGGAGACCGGAAGACGATCCGCGCTGAACTTTGCTCATTATTCAGCCACACCGCAAGAGTCATTGGGTGAAACGTAGCGCATCGACGGACGGATACCGACGATATCCTCCGGATACTGCAGAGTTGATCCAAGGAAGCGATTGATTGCTTACTAGCCTTGCGTTTTTTGGCCCAGATCGCCATTCCCTATAAAATTCTATTTAAACCGTCTCTCTCCTCCTCATAGCCATTCAATGTACCAATTACGACCACGTGTTAACGCAATATCATCATTGAAGCGCTTCTCAAAACCTTTAGTTGCCTCCTCTTTATTGCTCAACTCAAATCTCACACCTCGCTATCCTTACTTTACCACCAACAACAACCCCAGCCTCAATATTCAGACTCATACCAAATTCACCATGGGCAGCACTCAGGACATGAACCCGGGAAAGCCGGTCCTATTCTTGTTAGTCTTTTTGAAATATACTTCTCATCGGCTTTGAGCTAACTTTTTATGCAGTGATATTGACAACTGTCTCTATCCAAGGAGTAAGCTTACACTGAAATTAGTGTTTATGACTGCTTGAAACTAACAGTGAATGAAGGCACAAAAGTCCATGACATAATGGCTAAACTCATTGATGAGTACTTCTCCAAGCACCTGGAGATCCCTTGGGATGAAGCTGTGAAACTACACAAAGAGTATTACACCAACTATGGCCTCGCTATTGAGGGGTTGGTGCGCCATCACCAAATCGATCCCCTGGATTATAACGCCAAAGTGGACGATGCTTTACCCCTCGAAGAAATCATCAAGCCCAACCCTGAGCTACGTGAACTCCTGGAGGACATCGACAAGTCCAAGGTTACTGTGTGGCTTTTCACCAACGCCTATGTGAACCACGGGAAGAAGGTTGTTCGCCTCTTGGGCATCGAGGATATCTTCGATGGTCTCACATACTGCAACTATGCGGAACAACCGTTACTCTGCAAGCCGGACCCCCGCATGTACGAGAAGGCCATGCGCGAAGCAGGCGTCGACCGTGTGGAGGATTGTTACTTTGTTGGTAAGTTCCCCCGCGCTGTTACTCATACCTCCATCTGACCCCTTCTAGATGATTCTGCCCTGAACTGCACAGAAGCCAAAAAATTTGGTTGGACAGCAGCCCATCTCGTTGAGGAGGGAGTGCCAGCTCCCAAAACCCCTGCTTCGCAATACCAAATCCAGCATCTGCGAGAGCTACGGAATGTCTACCCGCAGTTCTTCAAATCTACTTCAAGCAAGGCATAGTTTATGACATTTGAGGTTGGTTACGAAATAGAAGGGATTGTATGACATATGATAGAGTTTTTAGACGGTGGCGTTCAAGGCGCTCACTCGGCTGAGATACCTTTGTATTTTGGGGTTTCAACAAAAAATAATAAAATGCTCCTTTGCATGGGCTGCCAGCCTTTAGTTTGGTTATTCGCACCCTGAACTCCGCGCTGCGCATCAATAAACTTGTCAAAAACAGACCGAACCCGTAATTATGGTCGTCGTATGCTGCGAATAACACTGTCAAGCTCAGACAAAATCTGATCTTTCTCCTTGATTGCTTCTTGGCGTTGGGCTTCAGCAATCTTCAAATCCTCCTCCAGCTCTTTAATGTACCTCTCCTGATCCATCTCACTGTTGTCTAAGCCGGGGAGAGATGAGATGAGGACCTCGATTTGTTGCTCTTTGACAATGAGATCCTGTGACAACTCTACCATACCAGCTCGAAACTCATCTGGAGGAAGTGAATCAACTGAGGGAAGTTAGCATATCTCCCTTCGAATGGATCATGCATTTGGACATGCCTTCTTTTGGAGCATCTTTCACTTCGCGAACTTTGTCATTAGGACCAAGTGTTTCAAGGTCATGTCGCTTGTTGACATAGTGAAGGCATGCAACGAACTGTGTGGCCAGCTGTAGAATTTATTAGCGGAAGAATTTTATGAGGTGTAAACAGGACGCACCTGGTCTACAGCATCTTGCAGCTGGGTTAATCGATCACCCATGATGTTGGCTGTAAATTCTCAAACAAAGCAACTCTGATGATTTACAGCTTCAAGGCTCATTCACACCTCAATCTCACAGCTGGCTTAGCTGTCACGTGGAGATGTGCGGGCGGTCGGGCAATCAACAATCCGCCCCAGAAATTCTGGAGCTCAGTGATGGAAGGAAGTGAACACCGTTGTCTCTGGGCGAGCTATGACATGATTGGCACGGCATGGTCCAAGTGGCAGCAACGCCATGTTCACTCTTTCTTAAACCTGTCAAGTCCACATCTTTTACTTCGCCTTCGTGCGCTTCTGTCTCTCTCAACCAATTCTTTAGCCCGATAGACTTCTTCTCTACACTCTTTTTCACATTGACTTTTTCCAGTAAAACATGTCTGAGCAACCTCCCCAGCCAGGCCCCCAGCCTGGGCAGATTCCCATGCCGCAACCTGGGCAGCGACCTACACCCGAGCAGATTCAGGCAATGCAGCGCCAACTCGCCATCGATGCTGAGAAGAACGGCATGACTGTCCCTGAATTTATCGAGCACATCAAGAGACAAGCGCAAGAGCAAATGAGAATGCGCGCACAACAGCAACAGCAAGGTCATGATCACGACCACGACCACGACCACAACGGTCATTCTCATGATCATGGTCAACCTCCCCAGCAGGGTCGCGCCCAGCCTATTACGCCGGGACCCCCAAACCCCAAGGCCATTGCTCTTGCCTCGTTTCTTCGAGGCCAGGATCTCAAGCCCAGGACCGTGATTCTCAACGGCGAGCGAAAGGACATGTTTCGAGGTAGGCCACATAGCACCAATCTCTTCCAAATCAGAAGCTGACAGAACCTAGTCAAGCGAGCCCTCCGAGCTCTTCAGTCCCCCGCATATGAGAAGGCCCGCAAGAAGAACCCTCTTCTCCCCGAGATCACCGACAGAGCTTCTCTCGAGAACACATTCAAGTTGTTGCCCCTGAGCATGCTTGCTCTCCGAGTTTCCAAGGTCGAACCGCAGGCAGGCCCTAACGGAAAGAAGCCCAAGCGTGTCAAGGGACAGTGGACTGTCAAGATTGAGCAGCAACAAGAGGCAAAGGAAGACATGTACTACTGCTGGCTGTGGGAAGGTAGCCAGCTCAAGCGCAAGATCTACGCCGGTCTCGCACTCCTTGCTATCTTCGCTATCGTCTTGTACCCTCTGTGGCCTCTGGTGCTGCGCCAGGGTGTCTACTACCTCAGTTGGGGACTCCTTGGACTGCTCGGACTGTTCTTCCTGATGGCCATCTTCCGAGTTATCCTGTTCTGTATCACCTACTTCACAACACCACCTGGACTATGGCTATTCCCCAACTTGTGGGAGGACGTTTCTTTCATGGACAGTTTCAGACCCGTTTGGGCTTGGCACGAGGTTAGTCGACTATGCTACGAGAGAATGAAACAAATCACTAACAACACGTACAGACCGAGAAGAAGAAGAAAAAGAAGAAGTCTGCTGCCCCTGGTACCACCCCCAACCCCGCCTTCGCAGCCGCTACTGGTCAAGTTAACACAAGTGCGACTACAACTGGCACGGATACTCAGGTCAAGACTGGTGGTGTGCAGCAGCGACACTACGAGGCCCCACGAGTTGAAGAGCTCGATGACGACGAGTAGATGGCATCTAAAAGTGACCTTGAGTGATGGCGTTTTTGGGAGTTGTAATAGTATCGTGGATCTACCGTGTAGTGTGGAAAGCAATCAAAGCGGTTTCTTTTTTGTACGAGATTTTCCCAAATTTATACAGGCATGTACAATGTCAATTTTGTCGTGAAATGATCATATTTTGGATGGATATCTAGAAAACAAACCGAAGCACCCCGCCAGCCACAGTCCATGATAAGAACAGCAATATCGAGTCGCCTCGTTTTCCTCCGATGAAGGGAATTTTCTACAGCACTTTTAAAAGGTCGATCCTTGTCAATGACAAGAGCTCGATACACCTGACCCCTCCATTATAGCTCCTCAGGGCTGCAACGTCAGATGTTTCCAAAAGAAGGTACCGCCCTTGAGTTCTCCATTTGGACTTAGACCATATTTTGGGATCTGGCCAAGCTCGACATAACCAAGCTTTTTATACACCTCCTCTGCTGGGCTTCCGGTCTCTGTGTCGAGAAGCTAAGCAGTTGTTAGTTACCGGGACTTAGATGCCGAAGAGAGCTAACGTTAGTATAGTTACGATGGACATTGAACTTACCAGAATAGTTCGACCACGCTTGGTGGCTTCAGCTTCGAGAGCAGAAATCAAAGTCCTGGCACCTCCTCGACCGCGAAAAGCTTTGTGGACGAGGAGTTTTTCAACGACACCGCGGAACGGGCCAGTTTCTGAAGAGGGCATGTTTAACATGACAACGCCCACCACATCGGCGCCGTTCGGCCGAGCTCCGGGTTCACAGTCGTTCAGGAGAATGAAGATGAGCCGTTTGCCGTCTGCCACCTCTGCAATCCGCTCTTTCCACCAAGCGAGGAGTTTCTCGTGAGATAGGGGCGGGAGGAATTCTGCGATAGTGCGATCATGAGTGATACAGGAGGCGTGAATGGCTGCAAGATAGGGTATCAGGTGCCCATGCTGCCCTGGCGAGAAGAGAGCCACTGTTCCTGAAGCTGTCATGTTGAGAATATCTTGTTGATTGGACGAGCTTATGTCGAGAGTCTTGAGTTTAAGTGGTTCCAAGAGAGTAAGTTGTGTCTCAGTGTACAATGCTTCTTTGTCGTATGAGCATCTGCAGGACTGGAGACCATGTATCCAACCGCAATGGGATATTTGAATTGATCAGTGAAATATCGGTCAACGCTGGTGTAGAAATTCTGTACAAGATTTATCAGAGGCTTGACTTATTAGGCAACTCGATGAGGGGAGATAACTTATGGGTTATCCGATTTAGGAGCTCCAACCCGGTGCAAGCTAGCAGTAGTAGACTTACTTGAAGAGTTTAAACTTGGGCTGATGCACAAGTAAGCAGTTGAAGGTTCAGAAGATGTAAGAATTGCAAGATAAAGTGTTGAGAAAAAGAGGTCGGGGAATTTCGGCTTAGGGAGTTAAAAGGCCATGGATGTTGAAGAGACCTGAGCATCAAAACGTGACTGATTACCTGCCTTGTCTCTCCTAAGAGGTTAGGTTACTACAGTATTTAAGATGAGGTCTGTCTCTCCTCTCCTCTCCGTTCCGTGTGAGAGTGATTCAGTGAGCCAGAAAAAAAGTCGCCTTCTCCCCTGCAGCCACTTGCAAGCTAAGACTAAGGTAACGCTGGGCTCGTGGATGCAAGGTTGTTGGGTTACAAGGTGCCCGGTGCCCTAGCAAAGATGGAAGTTTTCCAGGTTCCAGTTCCTGAGATGGTCCCCTCCATCAGCCCGTGGAGTTGCCCTGTAGTTACCGTCCCGGCGGGTAATTGCAGCGGCCCTGGAGGTGCTGGACGGTAAGTGGGCTGTGTGTCCAGTGGATTCTAGCGTATAAGTTTGACGGCTCCGCAACCCATCCATCAATCAAGTCAACCCTCCCCGGTCGATTTAGTTAGACAGCCAAGTTGGCTCTTTTACACCCTCAGAACGACACTGGATTGGATCGAATCCTTTCACTCTCTGCGGGAGCAATCGTGAAGAGGTTGCACGCCACGGTTGCCACAGATTGTCGGAATAAAATGGCGCATAGACAAATCTGGCAGTTGAGAATTGCCTTTGCTTTTGTCTTTGCCGGTCGGTGGCTGGCTTCAAAGCAGGTTGAGTTGACCGACCATCAAGGCTAACCAAGAGTTGAGGCCTGAGAGCTAGCGAATTCATGGATGGGTTGATGAAACGAGACGGGACGGGACGGATGGGGAACGGGAACTCTTCATACTGTCTGTCCACTAACTACTAAGGTACTGTATGTTCCTTGCAACTCCGTGGATAACATCGTGACAAAGTCCACTCTATCAGCTCATCCTTCGGTGTTCAGACACCGAGTCATGGACACCTGTAGCTGATCCAGGACAATCACATTGTTAATCTCGGTTGCCGAAAACAGGCTGAGCGGTCCATATCACCGTTGATATCATGATCAGTTGACTGAATTCATACCAGTTATTAGAGTCCAATACAAGGAAGCATAACAGGCTATCACGGCTATTTATCTTTTGGATGAGTTGTTGCAGGCCAAGAGGTTTCATCGGGTTTAAGCAGCAGTTCACACGAGCCTTATACATAGAACTGGACATGCGAGTTCGGTAGATTTTTTAGTTACTTGTCCCAATGGGTTGCCCTGCATTAGAGTCTTTTACCGGGGTTTGGTTTCGGCAGTCAAAGCTGTCAGTCTTGTAGGATGCTGTTTAGCGTGGATCAGCCTGAAGCAGTGTTTGGAAGAGACATGAAACGAGAGTGATTGTCCCCGTATAAATGCTCTGTGATTCACGTTTGTTTGTTGTGAGTGGTGTATTTGCTGGCTGACTCTCTGAGTGAGTGTCATGTCTTGTCTGTTTCTGTGTATAACCCCGCAGCTTGATGAATGTTCCAATGAGAATACGAAGCTTCCCTATTTGTCTAGAGCAATCAAGTCGATAACGCAACCCTGATGATGTACCTATTTACGGCATCTCTCATTCATTGGCTCTCCGCATTCCGTGGCCATCATCGGCGTCATCAGCTCCCCACTTGAGCTTCCAAGCTCAGCTGTCTTCTTACAGTCCGTCAGCTTATCACTGTCGTGTGAGTTAAAAAACAACTCATGATCTCACTTAAAATCTACTACTTCTTGGCTACGTTGGTTCATTCTTGACATATTCTTGGTACAACTATTTTGAACGTCTCTATCCGTCTTCCGCTTGAGCCTCACCGCCAAGACCTTGGCTCGTTGAGGTATTAGTCCTCATCCTCGTCTTCCGACATGGATTTCCTTAAGAAGGTCGGCGAGCACGTCGAGAGCGTTTTGAACAAGAAGGACGATGATGACAAGCATGGTTCTCAATCACAATCTCACAGCGGACAGAGTCAGCAGTCCCATGGACAAGATTATGGCTATAGTCAGTCTCAGTCTCAAGGACAAGGCCAGTATGGAAGTCAAGGTTATGGACAATCTCAAGGCCATGGCAATCAGAGCTACGGAAGTCAGGGATATGGCAACCAGGGCCCTTCCCAAGGCTATGGGCAGTCCCAGGGCTATGGACAGTCTCAGGGTCATGGCAACCAGGGCTATGGAGACTCAGGCTACGGCAACCAAGGTCCTCCTCAGAGCTACGGACAATCTCAGGGTTACGGGCAGCCTCAAAGCCACGGACAGCCCCAAGGTTACGGGCAGTCCCAAGGATATGCTAACCAAGGCTACGACAACCAGGGTCATGGCAATCAAGGCTACGGTTCCCAAGGCCCATCTCAAGGAGGTTATGACCGACCACCAAGCGGTGGCCGTCCACAAGGGGGAAAGCAATCTCACGGCGATGACCCCTCTCATGATTCTGCTGCTCAATATCTTCAGAGGCAGCAGGCAGTGAACCGATATCATTCATTTGCCTCAGAGTCGAAGGGCAACGTTAAGTGGTACGTCGATGGTGCTTCATACTTCTGGGCTGTCTCCCAAGCCCTTGAGCGTAAGTCACAGCAACCCATTTCCCCCCTGAATAATCACCTGACATGGCCAATCTAGAGGCACAGGAAAGTATTTACATTCTCGATTGGTGGCTGAGCCCTGAGCTTTATCTTCGCCGCCCCCCTGCTAAGAACGAACAATACCGTCTGGATCGAATGCTTCAACAAGCCGCACAGCGCGGCGTCCAGGTTTACATCATCGTCTATAAGGAGGTCGAAGCAGCTTTGACCCTCAATAGCAGACATACGAGGACTGCTCTTGAAGCGCTGCACAAGAATATCCATGTCTTCCGACACCCCGACCACTTGCCCACAGGTTACGACCTGCAGAGGGAATTGGGCAAGTCTATCAAGGCTCTGACCAACTTTGATCTTGCCAAAGCATCTGGAGATGCTATCAAGGCTGTCTATGGTACTGCTGATGGTGTTGTGCTGTACTGGGCGCATCATGAGAAGCTCCTCGTCATTGACAACGGCAAGATTGGGTTTATGGGAGGACTGGATATGTGTATGGACTTTCCTGTCTCACTCAGAACAAGAAATGCTAATTGAAACCTTTTAGGCTTTGGAAGATGGGACACAAATAGTAAGCTTGTGTTATATATAGGGAAGTTGTTGCTCACCATCTCGACTAGGTCACCCCATCGCCGACGCTCATCCCGGTAACTTGGATGCCATTGTCTTTCCTGGACAAGACTACAACAATGCCAGGTATGTCTTAGTTTCGACATAGAGTCAAGAATCATAGTAATAAGCTTCCGTAGAGTCTACGACTTTGCTGATGTTAAGGACTGGGATCAAAACAAGCGTAAGTTTTTCTATGAACTGCAGCATTCCTAAAGACATAACTCTAATTGATCCTAGTCGATCGAACTAAGAGCTCGAGAATGGGTTGGTCAGACGTTGCTCTGAGCATGAACGGGCCCATCACTCGTGACATGGTCGATCACTTTATCGACCGATGGTAAGTCGCCGCAACTTCTAATTTGTCTCTATGACCACTAACCATGCACAGGAACTTCATCTTCAAAGACAAGTACAAGGAGAAGAATCCCGGCAAGTATCACAAACTCGAGCTGCCCCCGCGAGACACCTCGGGTTCTGGAGATAGACGATCTAGAGGCGAGGACGATTACTTGGGTGGCCTAACACAGCAGTTTAGCCGTGGTATGGATAGACTGAGATCGTTTGGGGAACATGATGACACTCATCGTGACCGTGGGCACAGATCTGAAGGTCGTGGCGACATGCCTCACATCCAGATGATCCGAAGGTGAGTTCACTTGCCTCTACGTTATTCTATTTGGACAAAACTTGCTAATATGGTACAGTTGCGCTGAGTGGTCATCTGGCCACCCCCTTGAGCGTTCGATTCAGAACGCATACATCGACGCCATCAAGAACTCTAGATTCTACGTTTACATCGAGAACCAAGTAAGCATACTTAGTGTCTCTAAGTTTCACAAGCCTTTACTAACGAATCAGTTCTTCATCACTGCCACCGATGATAAGCAACGAGTTGTTAAGAACAAGATCGGTGCTGCGTTGGTAGAAAGAATTATTCGCGCTGACCATGAAGGAACACCCTTCCATGTCTGGGTTTTGATGCCGGCCGTCCCGGCCTTTGCAGGAGACTTACAGGACGAGGGAGCTCTGGGAACCAGAGCCATCATGGAGTTTCAATATGACTCGATCTCGCGTGGTGGGTACAGTATCATCGAGAAGCTTCAGAAGGCAGGTATCCGAGATACATCCAGATACATCGGATTCTACAACCTCCGAAACTTCGATCGAATCAATACTTCCAAGACAATGGCTGATGCCGAAGCTCGAACTGGTGTGTCGTACGAAGAGGCTCGAAAGGAGAGAGACCGAGAGTTGGGCGGTTACCCAGATGAGGGATCTGGAAGGGCAGCACGTGATCAGTACCAACAGAGTCGAGGCGACTTTTCAGGCTCACGAGGAGGTGACAACTATGAAAGTCGAGGCTATGGGGACCGATCTCAGCGAGATGATTACCGACAGGAGTCTCAGAGGGGCTACAACTCCCGACCAGACAGCAGACGCCAGGACGATGACTACAGTGGAGGTCACTCTGGGTCCAAATACAGACGCGATAGCGACAGCGACGATGACCGCCGAGGTGGTAGCCACGGAAGACGACGTGACAGTGACAGCGACGATGATCGCCGAGGCGACAAGTACGGGCGTCGACCAGCCCGAGATCCCTATGCCCACCCTGGAGCCGATCCTCGATTTGAGTCTAGACCCCAAGGATATTCTCAGCAGGGATATGGACGTGATGACGACTATCGCGGCTCCTCACAGCAAAGTTACAGCGGTCGGGGCGACTATGGGGAGCGGCCAGACGCAAGATATGGACGACCGGAGCGAAATCCCTATGAGCATCCCCAAGCTGACCCACGTTACAGTGGGAGACAGGGTTCTGATAGTTACGGCTCCCGCCGCGATGATCGTCCCCAGTATGGCGAACACTCAAGCTCTTCCCGGTACGACAGCCGGCCAGAACAGCGTTACTCGGGCCACTCTGAATCAAGATATGATGACCGGCCACAGCGACAAGAGCAGGGAGGCTACTCCCAGGGGGGTCACTCCCAAGGAGGTGGTGCAGATTCGTACCAGAGATACCAACAGGGGGCTAGCAAAGTTGGCGACAACACTCTCGACACTATCAGCTCCTGCTACATGGACAAAGGCCCTAGAGTCACTGATCTACGCTGGGATGGCAACCCTGAAGATGAAATTAACGCTTTTGTCTCTGAGGAGTTGTACATTCACAGCAAGCTTCTCATCGTCGATGACCAACTTGTTATTTGCGGCTCAGCCAACTTGAACGACCGCTCACAACTCGGCGACCACGACTCTGAGATCGCGGTTGTCATTGAGGACCCCACACCTGTAGAGTCATACATGAACGGGCGTCCCTACACGGCCTCCCGCTTCGCTGCTTCTCTGCGCCGCTTCCTTTTCCGCAAGCATCTCGGCCTTGTTCCCGATCAACGATGGGATCAACCAAACCGAAACTGGACACCCGTCGACCGAGACCCCAACGATTACGACTGGGGTTCTCCAGCCGATCATCTCGTCGTCGATCCGCTCAGCCCAGATTTCCAACGTCTCTGGACCAGCACTGCACGCGTGAACACCGAGACATTTGATCGAGCATTCCACCCTGTTCCCACCAACAGAGTTAGAACCTGGAAGGAATACGACACTTTCTTCTCTCAGTACTTCATCATCCCTGGTAAGAAAGACCAGGATGTCAAGGCGGAGCTTAAGAAGGGCAAGGTTGAGTATGGTCACATTGTGAAGTCTGAGTTCCCTGGTGGTGTGAGGGAGGTCAGGGAGTGGTTGTCACGAATCCGTGGTACACTCGTCGAGATGCCTCTTGATTTCTTGGTTGACGCCGGAGATATCGCTAAGGAAGGCTTGACCTTGAACAATCTCACGAATGAGCTCTACACTTGATCGAGGCTAGGGTAGGAGTATTTGGACACAAAGGAGGTAAACGCTTGGAACTGCTTCTTTATATCTTTCTTCGCTTAAAGGTCAATATTAGACATGGACGAAGCTTCAAGAGTTATATGACATACCAGCGTGATAGTTATTGGCATCTGTGAAGAGCTTCTCTTGTTCGGCGTCTCGTTCTTCTGTGGTAGCAATCCTTGACTGCCGTGGTGAGGTCATCGCCTGCGGTACCCAACACATCGGTGAGATGTTCGCGGATCAGATCATATGATTGTTCGGAACCAACAGCTGCAGCCAGGATGAATCACTTCTCAAGCTCTGCTTTGGGGTATCTGGGCTCTTTGACAGGCCTGTTGGGGTATGTCGCATGGTGAGTTTCTCTGAAGCTTTGCTTGGTAGCTTCGATATGCGCGAGAAGGCGTCCGCCGCCTGAGCGTTTGACAAGATCGGTGAACTCCTGCATAATTGGCGAGTTACTCTCTTGGCCATCCACGCTGATGGCAGCATAAGTTATAGCTTACACCGACTATTAATAGTCTCTTGATCCATTGTGCGATAACGCGTCCCCGAACTCATCCTTAGGGAGCATAAAACACTAAGCTTGCCTAAATTTAGGATATTGAAATAAACTTAGCAAAAGGTATCCCTAAAGCTTAGGCTAACTTACCCAAGTTTTGTTGCCTCCCCAAGCTCGCCTGCTGTTGAGTCAGTGTTCGTGGCGAGCGTTTTCACGCTGCTCATCCAAGAACCAGTGATCCATGTCTCTGATGAATCGATTGTATAAGAGAGTCTTTCAGAAGTCACTTTGACCCTAAGCGCTAGATCTGGTTGAGTATCTTTGATCTCCAAAGCAATGTCCTCGATATCGTCTGCGAGTTCTTCCATAGGGCCGCCAGAGATAACGGGTTGGCTAACGTCTTTGGTGATCATGATCTCGTTCTTGGTGGGACTATTCATCCAGTCACACTTGATGAACATCCTCATCTTAGTATACCAAAGCGTTGATTTGTCTCGGAACCTCTCTGGAACTAGAGGTGCAGTTCCCTTGGAAACCGCTGCCTCGATAGCATCGTATAATGACTCCGCTTCTACCCGCGGAAGGAGAACTTGTTGCTACCACTCCCGATGTTATTGGTAGAAGTTATTTGATGTGTACATAGTTGCGACGGTCGTTGTGATGGTCTCGTTCCGCGCGCGACGCTCCAGCTTTGTTGGTAAGTTTGGGAGAAGCGTATATGCTGCCGGGTTGCGCTCTCGACTTGCGACAGTCGTAAGACCTGTCATTGAGCAGTTAGGCCGGACCCCAACGCAAATGGCGCCGTTTACGTCAATTGCCATGCGTGTGTATTATAGAACGGATTCAGCTTTCAGGATCCGAACACCAGTTGCCCGACCATCCTTGCCAATGCGCTTGATAGCTCTAAGGGCAACGATAGCTATGGCTGTTGGTGCTGATAGTGTCCAGACAGCCATCTGAATTCCATTTTGATAAGCTGAAAGCAGGTATAGACCATACCAGGCCTCATGAAGCAAGGAAACCTAAGACTTGAAAAGAAGATGCTAAAATAAACTTAGCAAAGAGTCCCCTGAACTTAGACCAAATTGCCCAAATATTCTCATTATTTAGGGTCAAGGTCCTGGGCTTTCCTCCCTCCCCTAGACTGGTCCTTCTAGAAGCTGGCACTAAGACCCGTGTGATAGTAGTTGAAATACTCTCCAAGAGACACAGCGCCATGCTTTGACATCGACTAATGTTTTAGGTCGTACAACCATAGTGTAAAGTGTCTTATAAGAGTCGAGTATAGATGATGAGACAAGAAGCAAGAGAAAATAGTGAAAATAAGGGGCACCTACATTGGCACGTTTCAAGCACGTAGGCACAGTTTGATCAAAGGTAGGACGGACCGTGATATATGTACGCAAGCGTGGTATTCCCGCATCAGTTCAATCAGTATACAGTGACACGCAATCTAAATAAATAGACATCAGACCCAAAACTCCGCAATTTACCAACACATGACTGACTATAGCAAGTCCTGTTGTGAACCCATTCCAATAACCCCTGTCGATTCGCATTGGCAAGTATCAGTCCAATTTTCCCTTCTCCCCTTTCCGCTCAACAGCACTGGTTTCACAGCCTGTAAGTCTAGTCAGACTTGTCGTTACCGTTCTGTCCTAGGAGACCATCCTTGAGACCAAGCGAGTCGTCCATACGGAAGAAAGTGCCGCGAGACCGTCTGGTACGGTTGCGGATCCACGAGTAGAGACCAAAGCCAACGGCAATGACAAATCCCATTGACAGGAATGGGTGGTCGACAAAGTTCATCTTGATGTCGAAGAAGAACTTGGCCAAAGTACCGATAGTGTACTTGGGCGAGATTGGGTTGGGGCCATAGACGATCTTGTCAAGAGTGTCCATGATAGAGGTATGGCTAACCATGATCTGGTTACCGGTAGGGGTAGTGTCCCAGAATTGATGTCGCTGTCAATTTGTTAGTATAGTCAATCGCACAAGGGGTACTTAGAAATCTAACATCTTCCTCGTTGATGATGATGCGCTCACCATCTCGAACGTCGATGTTGTAGGTTGTGGCAATCCACCGCTGCCAGAAAATACCATCAACCCAAGCGAAGCCGACCTCCTTACGACGGGTAGAGTCCATATCGATCTTGATGGCCTTGGCATTACGAAGGGCACGCTGATCGTCACGGCTCTGAGCCTCCTCGATTCTCATCTGCTTAGCATCTCGGAGCTTCTTACGCTCCAGCTGGAATTCCTGCATCTGGCGGTCAACCCACTCGTTGGCCGCGTTCTTGAGTTCTGAGATGGAGATTTGTAGACGGTCCTCGTCATTGCGGTTCAGAATCGCAAGCACAACCAGCTTGTGGCTCATGATCTGCTTGGCGTTGATGGCAGTCATCTCAGGGACAAGCGGGAGCCAAGTAGACTTCATCCAGGAGACGAGGGAATCTACATCCCTCATCTCATCAGGAGTGATAGGGGTGTAGTAAGTGGCACGCCCCTCCCGCGAAACCAGAAGTCTGGGCCAAGTTGTGATCTTGAACCGAGAGCAAAGCTCAGTGTCACTTGTCTTTACAATCTTGCCACGTCCAATGAGGTTGAGCGGGAGGGCGTCCAGTGCCTTGAAGTCCTCGGTAGTAGTTGCATGGTCATAGAAGTAGACAAACAGAACCTCCTCGGTCTTCTCGAGCTCCTTAAAGCTCTCGGCATCAACATCAGTAACCCCACCAGCAACCTCAAGAGCACCCTCGGCGTATGCAACGAAATCACCAACTCCGCGGAGACCCTTGTATTCAGCCTTTTCGGTGCCTGTGACAAAATAGATGGTAGGGAATGCCTTGACGCCCATCTGTGTGCAAAGCTTGTGATCGGCCTCACAGTTGACCTCGCCAATGTTGAGCTTTCCTTGCATGTTCTTTGCTAACTGCTGCCATGTAGGGGCCATAGCCTTGCAGTGAGAGCACCAAGGCGCATAGAACTTGATGAACCAGGGATCCTTCGAGCTTGTGACCAACTTGTCGAAGTTTTCAGGAGTCAGAGGTACACTTGTGCCCTCCAAATTGTACTTGGGAGTGGTATCCTTGGGTTTGGTCTTCTTCAGCATCTGGCCTGTGGTGGGGACCTTCCAATCAGCGCCAAACGTGTTCTTGTTTTCGTCCTTAGCAGCAGCAGATTCCTCAGGCTTCTTCTCGGTTGATTCGGTTTTGTCAGATTTCTCTGCATCCTTGGGCAATTCTGTAATGTCGTCCAGAGACTTGCCCGCATTTTTACCAGCTGGCTCCTCAACCGGCTTTTCAGCAACGGCGTCAAGTGGCTTCTCGGCATTAACGGCGGGCTTTTCCACAGGAGCCTTAGCATCTCCCTGAGCTCCCTCGACCTTCTTCTCGGCGGCTGGTTCCTCAGCCTTGGGCGCAGGGTACACAGTATCACCAGGCTGGGGCAATTCCACGAGTGCAGGACGTCCTGGATGTGTTTTGGAGAGTGCATTCTCGACCGAGGTGGTCAGCGCTGTCATGTTCTTTATTCCTCGCAGCGTGTCGAACACCTTTCCATCTTCGTAAAGAATCGTCGTCGGGTATGACTGAATGTTGTGGTCCATGCAGAAATCATAGTAGGCAACACAATTGACAGTGCCGAATGCGAAATCGTAGTACTTTGTGAAAGTGTCGTCGGGGTTTTCGGTCGGGGGCTTCGAGGTGTAGTAAAATTCGTAGAGTGTCTGGAATGTTGGAGCGAATCTCGTGCAGTGCTTACAGTACGGACTGACAACGCATAAGCATATGGGTTACACTCTTACCCAACTAAACATACCTGTAATGCTTTACCATCCAGAACTTATTCTTCTTTGTTTCCTCCTCCCAGTTTGATGGTGTCAGCTCCTTGAATGGCGGTACTGATTTTCCGTTAAAAGTCGTAGGGTCGGTCACTGGGTTCCTCTCCTCTTCAGCCAGAGCTACAGCTGACAGCCCAGCGAGGATCGCAAGGGGCGAGAAGCGCATGTTGGGCTAGGGGCGCCAAGGTATTATGCGTATGGTAACTTGGGCTTATATTGCAGAGAGTGCACGTCGCAAACGATCCAAGTATATATCGAGGCCGTAACCGTATCAGAGAAGCAAGGTCGAACCAGATTAGGCAGTAGAGCGAGCAATTAGCGACTGGCGATCATATGGGGTGAGGCTGAGAAGCTGAAGGTGTGCGATACGGAAAAGAAGAACAAGGAAATGGCCAGAAAATCAATCACACAATCGCGCTCCCCAGGCGCGAATGGAGATGATGCTGATGAGGGGCAAAAAATGAGAATAGACAAGATAGGAAGAGGATAGATGATAAAGGAGGACAAAAGAGTCGCTATTCAGGAGGCGCATTCGATTCGAGAACACGTTCCGTATGGGAATTCGACGCCACGCCACAGGGATAGCTTAGTAGTTAGAGGGAGGGCCCTTGCTCAGCCACTCCACTCTAAATTGGGACACTTGCCTTTGTTTGGTTTGGGGTGTTTTTTGTTACAGGTGAGTTTAGAGATGATGGAGAATATGTCTATGATAACTGGTAGTTATTGCACTTTAAATTCACCAAGGGCAGTATTTGACAGACCACAAACAGCCCGAGGTGCACATTGCTCAGCGGAACAATATATAGGTACCCCGTTCACTATCTCTCCAACCTTTTCAGTGAGTGATTGGCGCTGACTGCCAAGAGCATAAGGTGTCCATCCCACTCACTCTGATCAACGACAAGGAAGGAAGAAGCCTAGACAGGTCAGACGCCAATGGAACTACATCCATCAGAGCAATCAAACTGAATCTCAACTTCTTCTCTTCCCAACTCAATCTTCGGTATCGAAAAAAACCTCGAATCGTCACATTAAGGTCTGTTTCACGTGCAAGAGATTTCTCCGAGATACACAGATCAATTTATTTCCCGACCTCGTACATACATGACGATTGCTTCACAAACACCTCCTCGACTGATCTCGAACTTCTCAACTAGTCCTTGTTGGCGCATCATATCAAAAAACTACCCGCAAATCAATCTCACGCCCTTATGCCAAGGTCTTCCTCCAGCCAGCCAACATCTACAGGTTCTTTCAGCAAAGCCCTACCACCAAAGTACCGCAATGAATCGTCCGGTCAAACGCCAGCGAATGGATGAGCCTGATGCTCAAACACCGGAGTCACTACAGCGTTCTGTAACCCCCCCTAAAAAGAGGGACAGGAAACCAACCGTCGTGAAGTCCCCATGGCAATTGACCTGGATCCGTGATCTCCCAGAGGGTGACAACCAAGATGCTGTGACTCTGAAGGACCTGCTCAGCGATCCTCTCATTTCAGAGTGTTGGGAGTTCAATTTCCTACACGATATCCCGTTTCTCATGGACTCTTTCGATCCCGACACACGCCACCTCGTCAAGGTGCACCTAGTGCACGGCTTCTGGAAGCGTGAAGATATGAATAGGATAGCGCTGGAGGTAAGTTGTAGAATGTGGTCGGGCCATGAAACTGAAGATTCTATTCAAAAGCTAGAGCAGTATGCCTTCACGCCCTAACTCTTTACAGACCGCAGCCTCGGAGTTTGAAAACGTCAAGATCCATATTGCTCCTATGCCAGAAATGTTCGGAACACATCATTCGAAAATGATGATTCTGTTCAGACATGATGACACTGCTCAAGTCATCATCCATACTGCCAACATGATTCCGAAAGACTGGACCAACATGACCAACGGCGTATGGAAATCACCCTTACTTCCCAAACTGTCGGGCACACAAAGCATTCAAGCTTCACCGGAGGATCATTCTGTTGGAAGCGGACAACGCTTCAAAATCGATCTTCTCAACTACTTAAAGGCCTATGACAGTCGTAGGATCGTCTGCAAACCACTAACCGATAAGCTTACGCATTATGACTTCTCAAGTATCAAAGCTGCATTGATTGCGAGTGTACCGGGAAAGCACGACTCCCGGGATATGTCAGAAACTTCCTGGGGCTGGGCGGCTCTGAAAAGGTGTCTGCAACATGTGCCATGCCAAGATCAGGGTGACTCAGATATTGTTGTACAAGTTTCTTCTATTGCTACGCTGGGTGCAAAGGATGACTGGTTACAAAAGACTCTTTTTGAGCCGTTGACTCGTTCTAAAAACCCAGGCCTTGGCCAGCCCAGGTTTCATGTTGTCTTTCCTACAGCTGACGAGATTCGGCGGTCCTTGGACGGATATCCGTCCGGGGGGTCCATACATACCAAGATTCAGTCATCACAGCAGGCAAAACAGTTGGAGTACCTTCGCCCAATTTTCCATCATTGGGCCAATGACTCACCCCGCGGTGCTAGTGAGTCTAACCTCTGCGTAGTCCTTGGGTTTTTGCCTAACGATTCACAGAACTTCCCGAAGACACCACAATTCGAGATAGTGGTCGCAAAAGGGCAGCACCGCATATCAAGACGTACATTCGGTCAAACAAATCGTCTATAGACTGGGGTCTTTTGACGTCAGCTAATATTTCAAAACAAGCTTGGGGTGAAGCAGCCAGACCAACAGGCGAAATTCGTATTGCATCATGGGAGATTGGTGTCTTGGTATGGCCAGAATTGATAGAACGAGACTCAATCATGATGGGCACTTTCAAGACCGACATGCCGGAATATACACATAGTACAGGCGAGAAGGATGGATGCAAATCAATAGTTGGGTTGCGAATGCCGTACAACACTCCACTACAACGTTACGCAAGCGAGGAGATACCATGGGTTGCGTCAATGTCCCATACAGAGCCTGACTGGGCGGGTCGGACTTGGATTTAATGATGGAGTTCATGATATTGGAGTCATGATAAGGCTGCCGATAGGCTTGGCCGAGGATTTGGGCCAATCGACTTAGACGAGATATCTGCAACGGGACGAACTATAACTCAAAGCCTCACCCATGCAAGCTCGGGATACGCCGTTAGCCATGATCCCAGATCTGGGCATCACGAACCACGACCCTTCTTGACGATCCACCCCCGCATCATGTCAGAGAGAGGCTGAGATACAATTCGCCTATCACGACATTGCGAATCGAAAGATGCGTGTCTTTGACCAGAAGTGGTAAGACTCCACCAACTCAGGGTCAGCCGCCTTCACGGCAATTCAATGGCGCCCTTTGCTGTGGCGAGGCGGGTCAGAGTTAACGCTAGCTCGAATGGCAAAGTCAGACTAACAGCAAAATCGGCTTTATTGCCTCTTTTCAATCGGGCCTAGTGATTTGACTACAACGACATATCTATACAGCCTCCTCATATTCTTATCTAGTCTCGTTCCTCTCTGTTCCTCTTTCTCTCTCTTCACGATTGCCATCTGCGCATTGATCTCAATGCATTGGGTTGACAGCACAATTGAACTCACATTGTCTACCTTGTATCACTCACCTTTTTCCTACTCCACCATTTGACTCAGTGGCGTCCCTTGTTGCACTCTGACGAAGTCTCTTTCGTGTGATCCTTGCAGAATTGTCGTCTGAATTTTCATCTGCCTCAAAGAAAAGATTCCAGCTGAGGCGACTGTGAGTTGACATGGATCCAATAGGACGAGGAGCTGGAGTCTCGCCCTATGGCACTCCTCGTGGTGCTGGCGCACATCCAGCGCTATCATCTTCATGGCGTGTGGGCTCGCCTCTAGCTGAGGCTGCTCTGGCTGCAGATCTTGCGGCATGCTCGGATGACGAGTTCGAAGACAATGCGATTGACGACGATGTCTCTGTGTCAGACCTCCAAGGAGACCCTATCATGTATCGTCGACCCAGTGGTGTTGCTTTCGGAGGCTCACGACCAATTATGAACCCTCAGACGTATGATGAGCCAGGCCTGACAGCTCTAGAGAGGAAGCAGTCTCGTAATGCTGAGCGTA
Organism: Fusarium mangiferae; assembly: GCF_900044065.1. Classification (NCBI taxonomy): domain Eukaryota; kingdom Fungi; phylum Ascomycota; class Sordariomycetes; order Hypocreales; family Nectriaceae; genus Fusarium; species Fusarium mangiferae. The sequence goes on along the minus strand of NW_024573930.1, from coordinate 971,322 downwards.
GCTTACTACGAGATAACCATGTTCTTCCTCCCAAGCACGGATATCGACAGGAGCATGGGCTTTTTACTCGCATCTATCGCCGTCTTTTTAGTACAAAGATTGCGCGGGATGAAGAGGAAACGCCTGCTGTAACTGTGCAGCCTCCTAGCGAAACAGATCCTCTCTTGGGTCCCCGTGATGGCGGTGTTTACCCCGAGCACCTCAACGATACGTGGGAGCACGCTGTTGCTGAGCATCGAATCAAGACCACTTGGCAGCGAGAGGCCAAGACCATCATGACCTATTCCGCACCACTCATCGTCACCTTCTTGTTGCAATACTCCATTAATGTCACCAGTATCTTTGCTGTTGGCCGAATTGGCAAGCTTGAACTTGGTGCTGTTTCATGTAAGTCTGAAGCTGGATATTCACGAAACAACTGCGAATCGAGACTAACTTGATCAGTGGCCAATATGACCGCCGCTATTACTTGTCTGGCACCTTTTCAGGGCCTTGCTACATCTCTCGACACTCTATGCGCGCAAGCATATGGATCTGGCCATAAGCACCTTGTTGGGCTTCAGTTTCAGCGAATGACATGTTTCTTGTTCGTGCTCGGTTTCCCTGTCGCTGTTCTGTGGTATTTTTCCGAAGGTATCATCAGAGCCATTGTGCCAGAACCCGAATCAGCAAAGCTTGCTGGTATGTACCTCAGGGTCATGATCTTCAGTATTCCGGGATTCATCCTGTTCGAGGGTGGTAAGCGATTTACTCAAGCTCAAGGTCTCTTCCGCGCTACGACATATGTTCTCCTGATTGTTGCGCCCTTCAACGTCTTCCTCAGCTGGCTCTTGGTTTGGAAATTGCAGTGGGGTTTCATTGGAGCTCCTACAGCTGTGGCCATCAGTAATAACCTTCTCCCCATATTCCTCTTCTTGTATGTCCGCTTCGTGGATGGACGACAATGTTGGGGTGGCTTTAGCCGACGGGCTCTCAGCAACTGGTGGATCATGATTCGACTTGCTCTGCCCGGTATGATCATGGTCGAGGCAGAGTGGCTGGCATTCGAGATCCTCACGCTCCTCTCGAGCCGATTTGGACCCGAGTATCTTGCTGCTCAGAGTGTGGTGACAACCATCACAACACTTTCATACGAGATCCCATTCCCTATGTCGATTGCTGCCTCAACTCGTATTGCCAACTTGATTGGTGCTGGTCTTGTTGAACCTGCAAAGATGACTGGTGTCGTGGTAAGTCTATGGTTAAACCAATGTTGATAATGTCCGGCTAATGAGGTTCAGGCTTTTGTTGCTGCTTGTATTATCGGAATGTTCAACCTGACTCTTTACACAACCTTGCGCTATCAGCTACCGCTGTTGTTCACCAAGGACGACGATGTAATTGATCTTGTTGCGGCAGTCATGCCGATCGTGTCGGTTATGCAAGTCTTTGATGGTCTTGCAGCAGGTGCTCATGGACTGCTTCGAGGTATTGGAAAGCAGTCGATTGGCGGCCCTGCCAACATCATCGCATACTACGCCCTCTCTCTCCCGTGCTCGCTGGCCCTGGCCTTTGGCCTCGATTGGAAGCTGAGCGGTCTGTGGCTCGGTGTCACAGTTGGAACTATGTCGTAAGTTGAATTATCCTCGTACTCCAAGCAATGTTTCTAACTGAATGAAAGTGTCGCATCGATTGAGTATATCTATCTACTCCGAACCGACTGGCACAAGGCTGCCGAGGAAGCCGCCCTTCGAAACGCTGCTGGTTAGTGGCGTATGTTCTTGATAGCCTATTTCTTATTGATCTTGGATCATCTTGCATTTTTGGAGTCAGAGCAAGTCCTGTGGAATTATGCAGTGGTTATGACTTGTGGTGACAGGAAGAGGAGGAACAGTTGACGACGAATGCTGACGGCTATATGAGGGTCGTGATAATGCTTTAGTTGGAACCGTCGCGAGCAATGAAATATTGATGTGATGTTTTGGTCAGAGCTGAATATATCCGTGCCTGGTGTACTCAATTGTCGCTAGTTCGATTCATGGAAAGCTTTTAATTGAGCAACTGATTGTGAATAATCATACAAGGCATGTCCGAATCTATGGTATTATCTCATTTCTGTTCTGCCTGCTATACCCGCTCCCCTCGGCTCGTCTTCAAGTCTTGACTCATTTTACGTCTGCCTTTTACCATTTCGCTGACCCCTTTAATAACTCCTCTTCCAAGTCCACGATTTGACAGTCTATGCTGAGACTATGTGAACGAGAAACCCATGTAATGACATAAAATTATCGGCTTATTGTGCGATTTCAGCCCAACATAGAATGTGTTCGAATACCCTTGGGACCAAGCTCGCTTTGACACGGTTAGTGAAATTCTTAGAGAGGTTGTAGATGGTGGGGAACTTACTTGTAATCAACTCTGCTCAGACTCATGAGCCTTTGGGCCTCAATGGTCTGGGCATCCATGTTGGAGTGTAGGCAAAACGCAATACGAGCAGCGACCTGAGCACCGAGGAACATAGACTCCTCGAAGCCATTCTTTGTCCACTCGCTCAAGTAGTTCGGCAGAGTAGCCGTCTTGATGCTCGTGGGAGTCTGGCTGTGGAAGTGGTGAGTCGTCGTAGGTCCTCCAGCCTCAGAAGCTGGCTGCGGCGTGCCGACCATGTTATTAGCGGTGCCAGCAGCCGCAGCCGTGGTAGCGGCCTGGAGGAGGGGATTCACGCCGCTTGAGGAGAGCTGGTGCGGTGCGCCTGTGAAGGAGCCAGTGGGGGTTTGAGCGCCAGTTCCGGTGGGCGTGGCCATATTAGATGGCAGCTCTGAGGTGAACATTGTGGCGGTGGATGGGGAGACGAGATGGCGGGCGTTGAGAGTCTGGAGAATGTTCTCGCGAAGGCCGCGGAGACGAGCACCGTTGCCAACAAAGACGAGGTTGTCCCAGCATGGAGGTCGCATGTACATGTCATCGATGCCCTGGACGGTGCGATAGATGGCGTTGACAATGCGATCGATCTCGCGACGTTGAGCGAAGGTGAAGCGCTCAAGACCGACCTCGACATCTCGACGAATGCGCTTTGGTCGCTTCTCGGTAGTCTCGGTGGTGGGTTGAGCGTCGGGCTTTGGCTCAGCTTCAGGCTTGGGTTCTATCGGCTGCGTTGGCTCTTGGGTTTGTTCTGGCTTAGGCGCTTCTGTCGCAGGTGTCTCTGTCGCAGGTGTCTCTGTCGCAGGCGCAGGCGCAGCGGTGTTGTCGCCTTGAGGTTGAGCTCCGTTGGTCTCGCCCTCGGGCTTGGGAGGTTCTGTTGTGCCGTTACCATTGGCAGTGGCCGCAGCGGTCTCTGCAATCTCCTTCTCCTTGGATGGTTGAGGAACCTCTTCCTGAATGATTTCCTCGTAGAAGAAGGTATTGTGAGTCCTCTTGGAGTTGGGTAGACGCGCAGCCTTGGCGGCGCCCTCAGCGTCCTTTTCGCCCTTCTTTCGACCTCCCTTGCCCTTTTCTTTCTCCTTCTCCTTTTTGGCGAGGAATTCCTTTGTCTGCCCGCTTGTAACGATGGCTGCGACGTCTAGAACTCCATCGTCCTCTGGGTTGCCATTGGCCTCATCAGCATCTCCATTGTCTGTGGGTTTCGGCGCTTCGGGGGCTTTTGTGGCAGCCTCTGCAACGGCAGAAGCTGGTAGACCACCTGTTGCGCCTGCAGTGTTCTCCGTGGGAAGTTCCATCAATTTCTCCTCGGTGGCGACATATGGGAGGACTTCGCAAATGTTGCTCTTCTTCAGCTGCTCTGCCATATCATGGTTGAAGCCCTTGTTTTCTAGCAACTTGAGCAAGCTCTTTGTGAAAACCTCGCCTCCGCTAATTTCACCATCGGCATCAGATGCGCTGACATCCATGTGGTTTACAACTCGTCCATCGTGAATCGCCGTAACGTCGACCTTCTGGTAGCCAATATCCACCACAGTCAGGTTGGGCCACTTCAGGCCATACTGCGTAGCGATTCCGCTGTGGATTATGCATAGCGCAGGTGTTCTCGTGTTCTCGAAGACGTATCGAGCAATTGTCTCGCAGTCGGGTCGTGTCCATTGTGGTGAGGCCATGAGCATGATGGGAGTGTTGTGATATGTGGTTGTGAGCAAGCCGTGGACATGATCGAGGAAAGCGAGGAGTGCGCTCATGTTGACGATGCGACCAGCTACAAAGATGCGCAATTAGCATCAAGTCCCTTGTTATTCTTTACCACGGCTTTCAACGGCTGTATACACATACCTTCAATGGGGTATACAGCTCCCTCGTCTTCGTCAACATCCTCCAGCCATTCCTCCTCCTCAACACCATTCACAATAGTCGTGCGCTTCGTCTTGTGATAGGGCGCCCACTGATCGCCCTCCTTGAACATCCTGGTAGGCATGCGCCGAGCAGGAGGAGTCAATTCACTGCAACCCAGCTGAGCCATGGTGGTTCTGCTGCCAGGGCAGATGATGAGGACCTGCTCCTCGCGCCATTTGCCGGCCGTGCTTGACATTGTGCGATTCCGCTTTCTCGCACTTGCACTTGCACTTGCACTTGCACCGAGATCGAGGCTGTTGTGCTGGGAGTTATAGTGGTTGTGGTATTTCTGTGGCGATGGCGTTACCGAGCCGTTGTTTCGTCGCGTTGGTGTTGGTGTTGGCGAGGCTTCTCGAGGTTTGCGCGCCCGGAGCTGGTACCGGGACGAGGACGCGACAGGCGTGAGTGTGGCTGGTGTCGCAGCATCTTGAGCGCTGTGGTGCACGTGACCACCCTTGTCTCGCTGTTTGGTTGGAGTTCTATAGGCCATCATGACAGACTCAAAACTTGCTCAGAACGTGCTCTAAATAGTATCAAGAAGCCAAAATGAGACTCAAACTTGGTGAGTTGTAGATTCCTATCTCTGATATACCTTTGAATACTTGAACGTAGCGTGGATCAACAATTGAGCTATTGTTGCTGTCACTATCGATTCTGCCTGTGCAGTGCAGTGCCAGCCAAAGAATACAGACTATTCACCTCAAACACCTTATTCATTCACAATCAAGCATAGGAAACAATCAAGTCAGTTCATACTGTATCTATTCAATGGCATTAGGAATAATACTTTATCATAGTCTGACCTCTAGACTATACCAGGCCAGGCCTCCAAGAAACCACAACTAACTCCAGGTACACGGATCACTTGCGTTCTTCAAGGATCCTTTCCTTTTTATCCATATGTTCAAGTCTTACTCGTCTCATCTCGTCTCGTCTCATCCTTCCCATCCCATGACACATCCAGTACATCGACCAATACCCATTCCTCTTCTCATCAGTCTGCTTCTCGAGCTGGTATAAGCTGTGCGCTGCTCGAGAGAACTGACAAAGTGGTTATGTCATGACCAACCCAACAAACGCCATCAGGGGTCACAAATAAGACCCCTGAACACACAAAGATCCCATAATAACGTACATTTTCACCAAAGTATTGACAAGAATGCGCAAAAAAGAAACTTCTCTCAAAAAAGCCGTCCCGGTAATTACCCATGAAAAGTGCAGGTCGTGCGCCATATCCCATCTACTGATGTAAAACCATCGTCGTCCTCAATTATACAACCGTGATCGTGTTGGGAGTTGTCTCATTCGATGTAATCTTCTTCAAGTCGTCGTGTTTTTCGTTCAGCTCAGTTGGCTCAGCCTCCTTAGTTGCTTCGACCTCTTTTGATGGCTTCCGTGGCGTCACATCTTCAGTCACATCGTCAATGACTGAGAAAGGTCGGTCAGATGTAGGTGTTGTAAGTGTGGAACCATCAACACTCCATCGGTCATCAGTAACGCCAGTGTAGATAGATGATGTGTGCTTCTTCTCGGGTGTCACAGGGCTTTCGGGCCGCTCAGTCTGGGGGGGCGAAGGTGATGTCTGAGCATCCTTGGTCTCAACCTTGGATTCAGTTGCAGCCTCCTCCTCTGGCTCCTCGATCCTGGCGGGCTCAGTAGTAGGCTGCTTGGCTTGAGGCTCCTCGGTCTTGGCAATGTCGGTCTTTGCCTCTTCGGCTGGGAAGAACTCGACCTCAGATTCTGAAGACGTGTCATCTTGGGCCTTGTTCTCGACAGTCTTGGGCGCTTCGACCTTGGTCTCATCGGCCTTGACCTCATCGACCTTGGCCTCCTTAGCCTCAGGTTCTTCTGCCTTTGGCTCATCAACCTTGGGCTCCTCAATCTTGGGCTCTTCGGCCTTCTTGGTCTCAACTCTGACCTTCTCAACCTTGAACTCCTGTGGCTTGAGATAAGGTGAAGAGTCAGACTTGGTCTGCTCATCTTCAGATGCAAGATCTTCCTCGCTGAAAGCCTCCTTTCGCAAAGGGCTTCGGAGGTTTGAGACATCGCCCATCTCGCTCTTGCTGGATCGCGAGGTCCTGGCAGGGCTCCTCATGGGCAGTGGAGGAGGAATCCTCTTGCCAATGGTAACCATATTACCCTTGGCGTGGATCATGCGGGATGCGACAGCCTGGGTTCTGGCCGGCTGGACAGCAGCCACCTCGAACACCACGGGTTCCTCCTCCTCATCTTCCTCCACTTCGCTTTCAGAGTCACCCTCGTTGTCGGTCTTTCGGCTGCTCTTGTCGTCCCTGTCGCTGTCATAGTTGCTCGAGGCCTTGTCAGTGTCATCCCTGGGCTCGACTTTGAGGGTGTCTTGTTCCACAGCTGTTGTGCTACTGTGGCTGGTCGCACTGAGGGGAGTATGGGCTCCGCTCAAATGTCTTATAGGGGTCAGATCGACCTTTGTGTAATCAACTTCCTCCTCTTCTTCCGTGACCTCAGGAATTTGCGTGCGGGTAGACCTGTCAAAACCGTCTTCGCTCTGACCTGGGCTGGGCGTTGTCTCGGGTGTTGTGCCCACGTCCGTCTGTGTTCCAGCATCCGTCATTTGGCTTTTCACCGTTCGTGAGGACATGTAACTGTTTCGGTTACTCCTCGAGACAAAGGTGTCGATACTTTGCCTGTTGAACTTTGAGAATGCTGGGCTCGTAGGCGCGGGGTTGAAGTCAAATTGGCTGCTGGTAGGTCGCAGTCTTGATCCCGCCTCTCGGATTTCCAAGCCAGCCATCTCGAGGGCCAGCACACCGAAAGGATCGGGATCATCGACATTAGGAATTCCAAAGGCAGTTCGAGGCGAGGCGGGTGTAGACGATTTGGGTGTCGCGATCATGGCATCTCCTGGCGCACATTCCGCAGCGATCTTGCTTATCACAGAGGCATCGTAGTCTGTCCTACCTTCTGCCATCTTGATGACCTCTGAGAGTGGCCCAACCTCCTCCACTTGGCGAGAGACGTTACCAGCTAGAATGTCCATCTGTGTTACTTGGTTGGAATAGAATCGTTCATTCTCGTTCCCTCGCTCGGCCAGGATACACCCGTTCAAGTTGACGACCTGGTTCTGACCCCGCGCTTTTAGGTATGTCAAAACGGTATTTCCTAGGTCCTTCCATTTTATGTGCGACTCATCTGAGTCAAGCGATACCAGGGGGCCACTAGTTAGTCCGACGTCTTCTCCTAGGGTGACACGAGGCTTTGTGATTGATTCGAGGGCGGCAAGGTTGTTAATAACGAGAACGCAATCGTAAACATCGACGCCGATAATAAAGCTGAGGGTGGGTGTATGTAACATGATTCCTGATGGGGGTGACCAGGTACCATCTGACTTTCGTGCTATGAGAATGCCGGAGCCGCCGGAGCCTGTCATGTACAGACCGCTGCGCATGCAGGTAAAGATGGCGATTCCGGCTGCGTTCTGGATGATGCGCTTGGGGATCTTCTTGGTGACTCGTTTTGGGGAGCGCGGTTCGCTTGTCGTCAATTGTGCGTCTTCTTCTTCCTCCAATGGCACGAGATATCCATCCGCTGTGTAATCATGTTAGCAAAAAAGTGAGGCTGACAAGAGGACTGAGACAAGCATACTGCAGAAAGACTTGAGGATGCGGGCAGCCTTTTCGCATTCGAGGTCCAGAGTGGCAGGCCAGAAAGCCTCCCGTTGTACTCGGCCACTGGCATTAGCGGCCGCAGTATTTAACCTGGACAATGCATTGGAGTTTGCGACGGATATGGAGGTGCTGGAACGGTTGGAGGACCAGCCAAAGAGGCCAGCTCTAGAACCCCCCGACGACCTCTTGTCCCACGAGGGGAGAAAGGAAGAAACTCGCTGCATGGCGGGCCGTCTTGCCTCTCCGTCGCCGCCGTCTTGGCCAGGCGGAGGCACGACAGAGAGGACGGGAATACAGGGCGCGCTGCTGTTATTGTTACTGCTAGAGATGATTGTCGTGCCAGAGCGGAAGTGGACGGATCTCTTGGGGGGTTTGGTCGGTACAGATACGGGAGTAGCGAATGTTGATGTCGACCTTGGAGTTGGGGATGCGACAGACGAGGCAGGAGACGAGACCGGGGTTGTTGTTGCGGTGGTAGTGGGCGAGCCGTATGATGATGTTGGTGTAGATGATGCTATAGTCGAGGAAGAGGAGACGGAGGAGACAGAATTGGAGTCGGAGAGAGGGTGAACAGTGACGATGGGTCTCTTGAGGGCCGAATTGTAAGCGGCGACAACGGAAGCGTGAGAATGGGAGTGAGAATGAGAGTGAGGATGAGAATGAGACTGCGCCGAAGCCGAGCTGGCGTGTTGATGAAGGTGGGATCGAAAGTAGTGTCCGCGCTGGTCCTGGTGGGTGCTTGTGCTGGTGCTCGGGCACTGACTTGAACTTGGACTTGGACTTGGGCTTGGGCTTGGACTGGCTGAACTATTGCTAGCGTTTGCAGCAGTAGCGCCTCCAGCAGCAGAACCAGAAGGCACTGAAATGGGACAAGTGGTCCCCTGGAATCACGATGTTAGCTGTAAAGTTTACAGGGCCTTTAGAGTCGAGTAGAGGAGAGTGAGGTGCCCTGTCAGCGCGGGCGGGTGGGTGACGTGGGCCGCTGAGCCATTGGGACAGGACCGGGGCTAGGCTGCTGTAGGCTACCTTCAGCTGCGGCCTGCTCGGTTTTTTGCGTTGTTGCAAGGATCCGTGCAGGGGCAAGCAAGGAAATGGAAAGGGAAGAATGAGAGAGGGATGCAATGGGGATGGGATGATCCGCCTTTGAACAAGCCTCCCCGGGTCAAGATGAGACTCGATCAAGAGGGGGACGGGGGGGGGACAAAATTGAGGGTGAGAGGAGGATGGAAGAGACGACAACAGCTGAGGAGAAGAGAGGGGAATAGAATGGCTGTTGGAGTTTGTTGTAATTGATGTGCTGTGTCATGATACACCGTTTCCTCATTGGACTGATTTTTATGAATTGTTTTTCCAACGGCGCAATTGACTTTTTCCCAAAAACTCACTTCTCCTCTCTCTTTCAACTGATCATCATCTTTTTTTTTCTGGCTGCTCCCGCTCAACAAGGCTCAGGGGGGGGGCCTCTTGGTCTGATGACGGAACCTCTTAAAACCTTCCAGGGACTTGGGTAACGCCCCTAAACCCAACTTTGACAAGGTGCAGTTACTGCCATTCATTTTTACGCTTGAGGGTGCTGCCCTGAGTAAGGCAAGGCGTAGATGGCTAATGGGGGGGTCGGGAAGTGAAGCGAGTGGGTGTGAAGCACATGTGAATGGCTTTTGAAGGGGAAAACAAGAAGAGAAAAGAAGAGACAAGTACAGTAAAAGACAGTAAGGTAAAGGAAACGAAAGGAAAGAAAGGAAAGAAAGGTACTGACCGAGCTGCTCGTTGTGTTTGTTGAAGCTGTCTTTGTAGAGCCCCATCGTCCGAAACTCCATCCTCCTCCTCCTCCTGTTCCATTGCTTCTTCCATTGCCCTTCATGTTCTCTTTCTTGTTGCTTCCTGCAATGCCGCTGATACTCAGCTTCTTCTTTCGCGCCGTCGTCATGAGGAATTTCAGATATGTTTCGCTTTGTTGAGGCTGGTACTAAAAGACAGGGAGCAGTACAGCACCAGCACAGTTCAGTTCAGTTACTGCGGCAGCAAACATCTCGTCAGCTCAATCCCAGTCCCAGTCCCTGTCAAACTCATGGTGTGCGGGTGACCCTGCACATGCTTGCATATCGGTGTGTGTGCCTGTGTGCACCTGGTGTATTGAGTGCAGTGCATCCGTGTGAGCGAGAAGTGTGTGCGTTACGATGCTGGAACAAGCACCATCCCAGACTATTCAGCTCGTCCCGAAAAGGTACAGCAGATCTCGGATTGGATGCTCAAACTCGCTATGGGTCCGTGATGTAGCAGCATCATTGCATCTCTGGATGTTGATCGTCACTTGACTCGAGCCATCATAGTCAAGAGTTGAGGGCCATATCGTGATAATATTGAATGATGAGGGATAAAAAGAGAAAATCGGAATGACATACCTGTTCGAGAAACGTTCTACTTGTGCTCCCAACGGTTCCTCTCATCGCCCGTTTGTTTAACTGTCTGTCCTCTCTCTGTCCTTTTCGTCCTCCCTTACACCTATACCAGACAGGTTGTGTAAAGGTCCGAACACGCTTTGCAAAAGACAGCAAATCAAATCACGAAAAGAAAACAGCACCAGCAAAGACAAAGAAAAATGCTCAATGAAGAGATCGAGATCGTTGAAGCAATGTAAGAACAGGTTGAGCTTTGTAAGATGGGAAGAAATCACAGAACCTTCAACATCAAGAACGAAGTAAGGGAGAGGGGGAGAGAGAGACGACTTTTCTTTTTTGTCGTAAATACATACATAATAGACACACGCAAATACATAATGCTTCACATTCCGCATCTATACTCCCTCGTTGTATATGGATTCCACCAAACAAGATGCGCTTTGTGCGGGAGCAGGCGAATTCCCATACATCGCCCTCTGGCTGCGTCTAGTCTTTGCCCTTTTTCTTTTGGTCTGCCTCATCTTGTCTTGTCTCTGCCTCTACGCCACGCGACCCCTGCCCACGAGCAGACCAATCCTGAGATGTAATGGTCGAATTTCACGATCGGGGGCAGTGGCTGCATTCCAATAGTGTCTCATCATTGTCCTCGGCTGGGGGGGCATTGCTTCTGTTCACAATCTATGGCCGAAACCACGGTCAGTGGACTTGCAACCGTCACATATCAGAAGAATATATATGTACATAGTCATTCAGCCAGCCAATAACTACAACTTGTCATTATGTATATGCAAAACACAGTCGTATCAGAATTGGATACAATAAAAAGGAAACACCAAGAGAAAAAGAAAAACTCTAAACGTCGAGCACTAATACAGTTCAGTACTGTACAGTACTGCATTGGGCCTGACTCAGGAATGTGCAGAAGCTTCAGCCCAGCCCAGCAGCTAATAGGCACTCTTGCACCATTAACGTGCCCAAAACTCAATTAAAGACTAATGACCTTGAGTGAAATTTCTTCCTATTGGTTCTCTCTCCCCCAGATTGTCGAGGTCTAGCGAGGTACAGAGGTAGTCTTTGATCATGGTCAACGACACCAAGACGTTACAGGCAAAAGAACTTAAGAGCTATAGCGGCGCATGGCAAAAGCGGGTCGAACAAGGCTAAGCAGAGCTCTACTAGACTAGGCTAGTGACCTTTTCAAATCTAACGGTCTTCCGCGGCCGGGATGTCACTCTATCCCATCCGTTTCCTAGGTACTGTACCTTAACCTTCTCGACATTAGACTTTTGTAAACAGTTACAGATAAGATTATATCTCACTGTACCTGCACTTGATCATGGATGTCTAGCATATGTACATACCTACATACATACATACATACATACATACATACATACATACATACATACATACATACATACATACATACATACATACATACATACATACGCAAGCCACGACGTGCAAACGGCAGCAAGACTGAGGCGTTTAAAGCTGACATATCCTTGAGTCTGCGTTTGCACTCCAGCAACAAGATGAGCAGCCCTCCTCAAGGCGGGAGACGATACTAATTTAACGAGCCAAGACACTTGTCAAAGAAAACACTATAGTTAGTAATTTGCTCGAAACAAAGGGAACGCATCTTGATAGATTAACCTGCGGGTCAAGGGTTTTGGTAACTGCAGGGATAGCTCTAGATCAGATCAACACAGAAAACAATTTATTTTCCGCGTTTGACGCTGGGATCCCTCTTGATTAAGCTCAATCAGTCTTTTTTTCTTTCATTCTTTTTTTGTCCCTCAATAAAATAGGTCAAAAACTCCATTCGACATGTGTTTCAAGGGGGTGACACACAAGTCCCTGGAAACTCGAGACGAAGTTACAGTAAAACGGTACCTTATGTTTCTCTGGTATCCGTAGGTACAGCATCACATATTATTAATTTCCTTGGTCATATTTTGAAAGGATGCGCTGCTGCATGTTCTTGTTATGCTAGACATGCATTATAATTTCTTTTTATTGTCCCCTACTGCTCATCGGGCGTCGTTCTCTGGGGGATAGGGCTTGCTAGCAAGTACTCCATACCTACTGTAGCGTGCGTCCTCATTTATCTCGTGCATAATAATAAACGGATTATTACTTGATTAGTCTGATATAGGTCAACAGTCAGTCAGAGTTGACAGCTTGCTTCTGTCTTTGAGGCCATATGTAGAGTGCTCCTTCAACAGTTGCATTCACTTGGTATGGTCTTCTTGGAATGGACAAGAGATGTCCCGAGCTTCATGATGGTCTCAGAGTTGACACTCTTTGCAAGCATCACGAACCACGTGTAACCCGCCTCGCAATTGCATTAATTGCTTTTCAAGCTCTTGAGTTCTCTCTTTCTCTCTTGAATCCTCTCCCTAGAATTCTAGTCCTCGCCCTGTCATTCCAGGAGCCCTCGTGCCGCCTCAAAGGGGAATGTTTCTGAAACAAGGCTTGCAGTACCGAGAATGGCTTGTGTCACCGGCTTACGACTGCGGCCGATATTAGCTGCTGCTGCACGCACACATATTCACGACCGTGTCTAGTTGCAGAGAGCATTAGCCATCAGTTCATATATCATCGTGATGAGAAATGGAAGTGACATGCTTTAGTGCCCAGCGACACTCGATGCGTCTAAACCGCGGATGCGCAGCCGACATTAGTTTGGATTGGATGCTTTGAGACAAGTATGCAAGTCTAAGACAAATCTCACCAAAAAGCAATCATAACCATTCATTCATTCATTCATTCATCTCATCCCCTCCAACTCCAGGGTCTTGTGCTCTCCCTTCAGTTGCCACTCAACTTCAACTTCAACTTCAACTTCAGCCAAGCCTTCAACAATTTTTGGCCAAGAGGCGCGGGAACGGCTTCTACTTGTCCCTCAGCTCTTCTCTTGATGTCTCGGTGATTGCTGCAGCCGTTGGCTCATGTCTTGAAGAGTGTTGCCATTTCTCTTTACCAGAATTTTCTTGCAATCGAATGACGTGCTATATACATTCCTCGAGCTTTAGCACTGAATATACTTTCATTAATCCCATCGCGAATGTTTCCCAGGCATCATCGTGGCAAACCCCTTTCTGCTGCATCCATAGCGTGCTTCTTCTGTATAGCCATCACCAGAAAGCATGCAAAAGTAAAAAAAGCAAATCTCACGACATACCTTGGGTCTCTACTGTGCCGTTCGTATCCTAGAAGCTGTCTAGTAAACGTACAATATCCAAGACCTGTCATACTATGGCTGACATACCATGCTCACTCTGATTGAATCAACTGCCACAAAAGACCCTGAAGTACTCCGTACACAAGAGATGATTGTTTCCTCTGACGACCATTGCAGTGTACCAGTAGCTCGATCATGCCAAGTCATTGGGAGTTGTGAGGAATTATGTGACAGAAACATTGGGTGGCGTATCTCACATATTCTCAAGGCCTGGTGTTGGTCTCGCAGCCACATCTTGTAGAGTGTAGGTATCTAGGTGATTTGATCGGACGCAGGCCATGCCTTGAAGACTTTAGAGAGTTGGTAGAGCTGATGAGAAAGGTGTGAGGAATATCTACTCAAGAGGCTTCTGCTGTGCCACTCAAGATTTAATAGAAAAGAAGAAACCACACTCTGTTAACAGTTTCTGTAGACAAAGCTAGTAACAACATGCTTCCCAATATCTCCCTGGAAGGAAAATCGCCCAATATTCGCTCCCTATCATATCTTTGCGCTCACCTCATTATCATGAAACTCCAAAGCAAAATTTCCTTCTCATCATAATTCATTATCCCCGATTGTCCCATGCCCAATACTGCCCATTTCTCCTTGGACGGCCAACGCCTTATATCCTCCACAAAGGCTGAGGATACTCCCCTCCTTCCAGTATATAATTCTCAAGCCTCTCACTCTTCTCTCCCATGATCCTAACAATTGTGTCCACAGCAGGCACATCATTACGAAAGAAGATCTGATACCAGCCCACATTGTCACTAAACCGGCCATTGATTCGAACCGTCTCCAACACCTCGAGTTTCTCCCTCATAAGCTTAAAGATGAAATCCCAGTCGATGTCAGTTGAACTGAAAGGATCACACCATCCATATATACTCTGCAGGTTAACTTCCTTGAGTGTTGAGCGGTGTTCGATAATCAGACGGACAAAGTGCACAAAGTTGATGTGTAAACAGCTTAGGTCGATCTTCTCAAGGTGAGGAAGCCTCTTCTTAATGTACAAGTCAACATCGCCGGCTTCAAACTCGACAGGAGTGCTGTGGACTTTTAGGTCTCGGATGTTGGGCATCAGAGAGATGAAGTAATCGAGGCGGTCTGGCTTGAAGGAGATGACGTCGTATTTCAGGTGCAAGTGTAGCTGAGTCACCGACCCAAAGACTGTTGATACTCTCGGGTCCAGTGTGGATGGCAATTTCAGGTACGGATGCATTATCGGCTCGATTGTGAGGCTCTTGAGTGGTACATTGCGTCTGAGTAGAGCATCCAGGATAGCTTGCTGTGACTCAAGGATCTCGTCACCAGCCAAGTCCATAGATTCCTCCGAGCTGAAGACATCGTCAATGGCCCTGTAGTCTTTCCATGGACACTGCGTCCAAGTCAAGCACACGGAATCGAGATTGGGTAGCCTCATGATAGCTGGAACTACCAAGTCAAGAGGCAGCTCGATTGGGTCGAGGAAGATATCTTGAGTCTCGAGATAAGGGCCCCAGGCTCTATGGAGCTCATTCGCGTTAATGATTCGCGATGTAGCGTATTCGACCTCTTCCTCAACCAAGCGAGCCATGTTGAACTTGACGGAGTGAATGCGCCTTGCGCAGCCTGGTATAAGCGAAAGATGATGAATTCTCTCCCCATCCTTCCTCCACGGGACGCCATTGAAATCCGGCAGCGCAAGGAGTGGTTTAGTACATTCTGCAATCTTTTGACATGAAAGTCTGAAGTTTTTGAAATCTTGTCCTGGTAGAACGACGCCGATGTTATTAATGAGCTCGTATGGGAGATGTGTAAGGCGGGGCTGCGATTGTGATGACGATGACGATGCTACTGGCTCGTGATGCTCCATGATTTGTTCTTGTTCCTTCAAGTAAGCTTTGGTGTTGTTTTGTGTAGTATTATCGAGTATCAATAGTTTGCTCTATCGCTCTCCTCACAAGTAGTCAAATGACAACTACCTGTGTTTGCGTATGTTCATGTCAAGATATGAACAGAGAGTTTCAGCTTCAATCTTGTCCTGTCTTGACTGGAACCTCGGACCTGAGCTACTGCCACGCCCCACGGTAAACCTATCACATCCTTTTCCGCATCAAACATCAACTTCTGTCTATCTTCTTCATCCCAGTTCTCATCCGCCGATTCACGGCGATACACCTCATCGCCCCTCCAACGCCTCAAGTGTGAGTATTCCTCCAGGAAACTGTTGAGCTTACGTTAGTTGTGTGCTGATGCCTGTCATTTTCAAAGGACACGCAGGTCATGTGACTGACTATTCTCGTCCTCATTCTCCCGTCATCACGTCAAACAACATGCTCAAGTAAGTTGCCTCATCCTTGACCCGTAGCCCTCAGCACGAGGACTTACATACACAACCAGGGCTTACAAAAACCTCTCACCCAAGACGCGTCTCGGCGTCGGTGTCGCAATCATCGCTTGGGGCGCTGGAGGACTCATGTTGACTGATCCACTTGAGAAGTCTCTTGGCTTGACTCCAACTGAAGAGGACAAGGCTGAGCTGGACAAGTACACACCAAAGATCACCACTGTTGATAAGAACGAGAAAGACAGTAACTGAACTGAGAGGCTTGCAATACATTTATAAACCATATCTGCACGTCTCCCAAGGGCGATGTTTCGCGAGCGAGAGCGAACAAGCCGCGGCCAGCGTCTAGAATTATCTCCTCACATGTTACTTCACAAATGGGCACAAGTACAAATATAGGCAAACATCATTAACCTGCTCCAAGCCATCAAGTCATGATGGTCTACCGGTTGACCGTCAACCAGTTAGACCTCCCTTTCTATCTTGATCAAAGTCTAATATGCAGTTACAACTCCTCTTCCCGTCTATTCTCGACAAATGCATTGCACAACAGTGCCAACCATGGATGTGTGAGGCCAATCCGGTCTACCTTGAGATGACCATCACATTGGTGAAACCCAGTGACCCAGGAAACAAAGAAAATGAAGAAAACAAAGCAGAATGCAGCGCAACGCCTCCAGATGCAGCCCCCGCCCCTATAGTACTTTTTTTTGGTTCTGTAAGAAATTCATACTGCCGTCCCTTAGTCAAGCTCCGTTTTGACAGACGCAGTACCAGCGTCTTCCACCACTTGTGGAAGTGGTTTGAATAGTTTTGCCATCTCTAATGTGAGATCCACTGCTCCATACTGATCATCAATCTCTCCAACAGATCCTAATTCTTCTCCTCTGCTCGCGCCATCTGACATCACCCACGACTTCACCGATTTCAATAATTGGATAATTTGGACAAAGCGAGCATCCGGCGACAACCGTAAGTCCGCCGCTTGGGTGTGCTTGAGCAGGTAATTGGAAAGCCAATAGAAATGGATGCCATCTCGCGAGAAACCGTGCCGCCGAGGATTGCTAGATCCCGGCAATGCTGGCGGAAACTGATTGGCCATATCCGCATCCCAGTTATTCTTGAACTTGCTCAGAGCGATAACAAGTGCCTGCAGACTTTGTGGGTCAACGTTAGCAGCCGCTCCCTCCACCGGAGTACCCCGTCCACTATTGTGGCCAGCTGGGGTCATCCAATCATTGGGAGGAGGCGTTCCAAATTTGGACAGCTGAGCCGCATTGCCGTCGATCTGGGCCCGCCGAATCAGAGCTAATATGCCATGGATAAGAACAAACTTTCCATAAAGGTTGGTGCTTCCAGGCTGGATCTGATACGAGGGGTGCAGAAGAGCTTTGAGAGCCCAGTCCATCTCAGGTTGCTTTGGTCGCTGAGTGCCATAGGGATTCTTATCGCGAGCGGCGACATCACCATTGAGGCCAAGCGCAGAAGCACAGTCCCCAGCATTGTCCGCATCCCAAGCAGTGTCGTCGCAAGGCAAAGGTAGATGAAATTCCATAACATCGAACAAGGGTTGAGAGTTAAAGTAAAGTCCCATGGCGACGTCCATTAAAAAGACGCCAAACATTAGACGATTCCGACGCTCTTGATCAACCCAAATATCCCAGTTCCATTGCTGCAAATCAAAAGTGTTCCGGTCAAAATCGATTTGGTGAAGGGCTGACAAAAGAGCAGGGTCCCGCGACGACTGGAAAAGATTCAATCGCCTGGCGTTGGCTGCAAGAAAGGGGTAGATGTGTCGAGCTCGCTCTCTTTGTTGGGGGTTTCCATTCCAAAGTAATAATATACATGTTAGCAAGACAGCCTGAAGCTCTTCAATGTCAGCCCGAGATGCGCGACTCGGTTGCCCTGCCAAAGGTTCAGCATTAGACATCATCTTGCAGTCGCGTTGAAGCGCGACTACAAGAAAATCCATCATTTCGCGAACATTGGACGGGGTGACATTGTCTGAGTAACAGGCCCCGATGCAACACATGCCTGCAAGTAAGCCAGTATACGCCTCCATGACCTTGAACGTCGCGACATGAATGAAAGGCATGTGGATGTGGAAGTGAGTGTACTTGTCCAAGAAGTCCTTGACGTTGTCAGGCGAGAAGTAGAGATTCATCCCCGCGCTAGAGGGATCGATGGCTTGGTTAGGAGGATAGAAAAAATTAAGGATCTGATCAGAAAGAAGATTGTATGAGGTTTGGTGAGATGGCATTCCCATATTCGACAAAAGGGTGTCGCTGGCGCTGGCGCCTGTCGTTCCGGGCCCGGCATTAGGTTCGGGTTTGATTCCGCTCTGAGTCTGTCCAAGATTAGGATTGAAAGATGTGTTGACGTAGGTTTGATGCGCACCAGCCTGGAACATCTGAGACCAATCAAGGCCAGATGGAGGGTTTGTGTTTGAGCCGCCGTACATGGGCAGTCCGTTCTGAGCGGGAGGCATGCTGTAGCCAGTCATCTGCTGCTGGTTCATGTTGGGGTCAGCGCCATAGGGCTGCGAGGCACCCATGACCTGACCGTTCATGTTCCGTCTGTCAGCGTTGTTACCGTTGTCGAGACGACCAAGCGAGCTGGATCGAGAGAGTTGGCTCTGATCCTGGGCCATGTTGTTCATGCCATCCGAGACTGGGACCATGCCAAATGGGTGGACCATGTTGTCTGCGGGCAGATTGCTCAAGCCATTGAGGTGGTTGAGGTCACCCTCATGGGCGAGGCCGGCGGCTTTCTGAGCCTGCTGTTGGTTCTTCTTAACATGAGCCTGAGGATGCGACAAGTGACTAGCTCCGGTGGGATTGCCACGGCGGATAGAGCACTTTTGGAAATGACGCTTCAGGATATCACTTCGAGAGAAGGTGTCGCGGCAAAGAACACACATGTAAGGGCGATCACCGGTATCTGTGGAAACGAATGTCAGTAAAATCTGTCAGCGTCAACAAGCTGTTACACTCACGTCGCAGAAGGTGGCGCTTAAGATGCTTGGCATGGAGGTAAGTCTTTGTGCAGTGAGGGCAAGGGAATTTGCCATCTGCGTCCTTGACAGGAATCACGGTGTTCTTGGCGCCAGTACCAGCGGCTGGGGCAGCAGGTCGCCCAGGAGCACTGGGCAGGATACCGCGTCGTCCCTGAGAGCCAACAACGTGAGTGGGAGGTTCGCCCTCTGGCATGACCGCAGTGGGCTGCATAAGAGAACCAGGGCCGTAAGGCGACGAGACACCAGGTTGGGACATGATGCCTCCAGGAGGCATAGGGCGCAACACAGGAGGGCCGCGACCACCAGCGGGAGCAGGCGCGATAGGCTGTGGGTGAGACGCGGCAGTGGTCGCCTGGGGCATCATGGCAGATGTGCCATAGGCCTGAGGAGGAGGGTATTGGTTCTGGGCCATTGAGTAGATACCAGCACGGTTCGCGGGCTGCGATGTCTGCTGCTGGTAGGTAGGCATGTTGGAGGCCGACCCAGGCGTGTTCGGGGTGCCTGGGGTTCGCGGCGTATGAGGGTGACTTCCGTACATGTTCTGCATGGCCGAGGTTGGAGGCTGCAGCGGTGGCAGAGTCTGAGGTAGAGGAGAGCCGGTTTGAAGTTGGTTGGGAGAAATCGCGGTAGGTGAAGGATAAGTCTGACCAGAAGAAGTCGTGTTTATACCATTGGAGGGGTAGTGAGGACCGTCCATGCTACTCTTGGTAGACGCGAAGCTGGTGACAATCGTCGTGGTGTTGAGAATACCGCGACGCAAAAAAAACGGCTGCCCGGGGTACAATGGACCTTGGTGGATGACAAGTCCAAGTCGAGGATTTGCGGAGAAAGGAAGGAAGAGGGAGGGGTCTAGGAGGTTTGCAAAACTTGAGGAAGCAAAGCAATATCAAATGCAATGCCTTGTAGAGCTCCGCAGAAGATGTTCCCGAATGGTGGAGGATGAGGCTCGTGGCAGGTCCCTCTTTGAAGGTAGTGGTTTGGAGAGGGTGCACAGAGTGGAGAACTGGGTCCCGAACCTTTTTAAGTATTATTTTTTTTTTCTTCTCGCGGTCTCCTCTCTAGACGGTCGAGCTGTCAGGGCAGTTTTTGAAAAGGTGGGTAACGTTGAGTGGGTTCAGAGTGGGTGGGTGTGAAAAGAAGAGGCGAGTGAAGGAGGGAAAAAAGAAGTGGGTTGGTGCGGGTGTGGATTAAAAAGCGATGCAGAAGCAGCACTAGAGTAAATTTTTCGGTCTTGCTTAGTACGCAATCACGAGGAGCGGTCGAAGGCGAAGGAAAGCAACAGCAGCAGCTGAAGTGAAGGGAGGGAAAAGTTGCCAGTCGCGGAACCGTTAGTAAAAATTCCTTGCCGGCACGCTCAGTATGTATTGCAAGATAAAGCCGATACTCGCGTGGTCGCAAATTCCCAACCCAGTTGCAAGTAAAGAACCAGCGAGAGGATGTGGGAAGTGGATAATGTTGTCAAGGGAAGTGGGCCCACAACGAAGCAAAGGAACCACAATCAGAATAGCTGGCGGCTGGGGTCTGGAGGAAAGGGCGAAAATAGGCCACAGAGGGTCGCGGGTCGCGGTCGTGTTTGATGGGGCCAGACGCCAGACGCGCAAATCGACTTTCAGATATCACGACAATTGAAGTAATTGTTTTGGCGGTGTATTTGAAGATGCACGAAATCTAAAGAGTCCAGAGAAGAGTCGATGATGGTATGTGAGTTGTGTGAGGGAAAAATTTTCGGGAGAACGAGAGAACGAGGAAAGATGGGAAAACAAGGGAACGACGACCTACGGGAGGCAGGAAGATACCTAACTGAAAACCCCGAGGTACCTCCTACCTACTTGCTCTCGCTGGTGAACACTGAAATCAGGGCAGTGAGAGCGCGGCTGCGGTAGCGTGCCTGCCAGTTACAGGCGGAAAAAGATAGAGCAGGAGCAGTAACCGGAGTAAAGACGGAAGTACCTGTTACCGAGGCCGGCGCCAAGCAAGGAAGACGCTTCAATACTGGCCGCCAACTGTTTGCAGTGTCAAATTTGTTCCTCTTCTAGCTTGGATGGTTCGAATTTTTTTCGTTTTACTCTTCACACGCCCCTCATCCTTCTTCAATCTGAATCAAATCGGGTCTACGGCGATATTTCTGGCCTGTCCAACTTGGATGTTAGCGCAGGTGCCATGCCATTGCCGCTCTAAGCCGCCAGATTCGGGGCTTGCTCGACACCTTAGCTAAAGTAATTCATTTCGCTGGCAGTTTGCGGTGAATTCTACGGACGGATACCTACTCGTCACTTACCGACTCACTGCCATGTCAGGTCCAGGCCATGTACCCTCGTCGTATCCACAGGTTCTTGGAATAGACTATAGGAGCTAACAGTGTCAGTTCAAATCATCATGGTATTGGAAACGCAAAACTCCAATTGAGTCCAAGAGGGTATCATCATTCGGCTTGCCAGCCGTCAAAAAGGGAAAGAAAATGATGAAGAAAAACTTTATGTGCCGTCTCTACTAGACACACTTCCAGAGTGCGATCTACTGTGCAGTATTGTACGAATAAAAGCGCCAAACTGATTCGGGACTTTTGAACGAAGTGCGCCAGGCGAGGCGTCTACGACATGCAGACCCTCCTGTAAGAGAAACACAAAGCTATCTAGAGTCCTCTCAGCGCCGAGGTAACTGAAGCATTGCGCGGCACCGTTGGCGCAAGTCTACCGGCCTCACCGTCCGACATCGCTGTAATCAATCAGCTACTAAGAGGCTGTCTTTAAAAGTTTGCCTCATATGATAAAAGGTCTGGCAGCAACCACTGAGTTGCCATGTTATCATCATCAACGACACTAAACTAATATCTCTCTTACACCAAGTTTCTTGCCTTTACGTCGTTTTGTATGGCCAGGGTTCTGACGGCACTTGCAAAGATCCTTCTCATCTTGCGATCCTGAACATAGACAGGGAAACACTGCTATCAAAAATCACATCCAGGATGATGCACGACGCGTCGAACAACTTCATAAACAGGCCTGTGTTCACATATTCGCACGGCTGATACTGTACACACGATAGGTTGAAAAGGCAAGTTGCTCGCAGGGGTGGGGGCGTCTGCAGGGAATGCTGGAGGTTGGGTGATTTCGTAACAGGTACGCATTGTTTTGCTACCTGGCAGGCATAACGCGCTCGTGCGTCCCTTGTACACGATACCTGACACTAGCCTTTCGATTCCCGGTGTCGTAGCCGGCCTCGCTGCACACCCAAGGTCACGATGCTTCACACCAAATTCAAGTGCTCTCACCGCATTACCTCATACACGACTCGGACACCGAGTTCGCACCGGGATTCCTCGACCAGATCATGCAGCGTTTCTCATTTGAACGATTTTCCCTGCGTTTTTTGCCTGATCTTGTGAACAAGTGTAGAGGCTAGTCCGAACGCTACAGAGCTAGTTTTGACGAATAGCTTTTCTCGACTACCTAATATTGCTCTAACCAATGTCAAGATGAAATCGCCCTTAGAAAGCTGAGACAAGTCAGACTGCTGTTTATTGAATACGTCCAAATCTCAGTGCCAGGTTTTCCTTTGTCTCACAAATACCCGGACGACGAATTGCTTTTTTCATTTAATGACATATCGGTCGATAACCAATGGTTGGTTTGCCGTGGTCATGTTATGAACATGATAAAACCAAGTGACAAAGAAAACGACCATCACAGGCATGCCTGTCGCGTGCAGCTTGATAACGCTGGCCATGTCAGGTCTTGGCAACAAGCATGAACAACTCTGTTCAGTTAATAATACT
This sequence comes from Fusarium mangiferae, assembly GCF_900044065.1. Taxonomy (NCBI): domain Eukaryota; kingdom Fungi; phylum Ascomycota; class Sordariomycetes; order Hypocreales; family Nectriaceae; genus Fusarium; species Fusarium mangiferae. The sequence continues at coordinate 948,634 of NW_024573930.1, read as the reverse complement.
GCTTTCCGGCATACCGCCTCACACTACGAAACACACTTGACAACAATTTCCTAGGCCAGCTAACTGGTTAGAGGCCAGCCATATGCCTAAATGGGTCAACATTCGGCTCGTGACTCGAAGAAGCCGTTTTTCCAAGATGATATGCAGGATCCACGAGTCAAGCGAAAACGAGCCCCAGTCTGTTGATTCAAGGGTCTTGAATCAAGGCTGACACGGCGTTGCTCAGAATGCGAACTTGGTGCTCGATCCGCGCAGTTCATGAGTGAACGAGCAATGTCCATACCGCGGCGAACACTTGACTCATGCATTACTCGATCAAGGTTTTGAGTATGACAGAATCAACTTATGATGGCCTGGCGGCTATTGCAGTCCTGATGAAGCGTGCCAAGAGAATAGAAAAAGTAAGGTGGGGACACAGGAAAGGAAGGCAAGCAAAATTCGCCGAGAGTACAAGGTACTCCTGGGACGTTGGAGACAATGGTCCGTGGAAAAAGGAAACGCTATCGGAAAGTCGCCTGGGTTTAATCAAAGCCGGACATCGGCCCAGAGGAACTTCTTGATCACGCACTCAGCTGTCCCTGAAATGCAGGCACGCCTGTAATCACATTGAGCAGCACCCAATGCTAACACAGCAACGTCTCGAGGCGTTTGTCCCAGGGTCCCTCATCTTGTTGTCGACGCCAACCGTTCAATGGCTCCCGCAAGCATAGCGGGTGTTCCCACCAAAGCAGATCTCAGTGGAGCAGGGTCCCTTGGAAACCCCTCATCTTCCCGCCATTGCATCTGCTGAAGGACGAGGGTGGGAAGTCGAAGGCTTCGATTCTGGCTCCAGAAGGTTATGGTGGAGTCCTTCCCGTGAGGAGTTGGACTCCATAGTTGGAGAAAACATCGTCTTTTGAGCCGCTGACGCTCGCCTATCAAGAACCCTCGCATATTGTACCTATTAGCTTAACAGCAACACGTTCGTCACGAGGACTTTGCAGTAAAAGCATTTCTGGCTCACCTCTCGGAGTCGGGCACTCGGCCGCCAAAGCTGGCTGCCTAGAAATCCGAGTCCTTTCCGTGATCGGACGACGACCATCCAATTCGAAACAAAGAAGGGACCTTGGAGAAGACCATAGGAAGCGGGAACACCGAGAGACAAGCAGGCATCATTCCCGGGAAACAACAAGAGAGAACGACTGTGCTGCTACGCTAGCTCGTTGAGGTTTGGAAGAATCTTGAGCCCATGTCCCTGATGTCGAGACCTACCCTACCCTTGCCTCGGTGGCGTCGCGCTTTAGGCAATGAATAGGTGCGGATGCCAGGCATGTGTCAAGGCCGGGGCAACGTGGAAAACACAACTGCCAAATCGTTGGCAAAAGGGCCACACACCTTTCCTGTTATCAATCTCGTTGATACATAAAATCATTGTCGTGTTGAAGTGCAAGAATCATTGGCAATTATTGCGCCATTCTCGTCTGATATCGACATCAAACTCATGCAGTTCAGTTACCGCTCCAGAATCCAAGCAATACTAGGCACGGCCTTGTCTCACAAAACGCTTATCCCTCCCTGTCATGACTGGTGATGACGTCTATTTTATTTTCTCACTTTTTTTTTTCCGAAACTTCACCGACTCGAAAGATCACACATGCCCCCGTTCTGGGCTCTGGTGTCCGAGAACAGTATCGTGTACTCCACTCTGCTCAACTCCTGGTCTAACGTTATTAATGGAGTCTCAACACTTTATTTTGTGTTCGGGAATGAGCTGTGCTCTAACATCAGACTATTGATAGCAGTCCAGCCTCCTCTTGAGAAAAGTGTTAAGAGTGTACTAGGCAATGCTACATCGCAGGCTTTGTAGCTGACGGCTGACAAATGGTATCTACTATACCATTTCATCAACGGTTTGGGCATTTCTTCCGTGGTTATTAATCAGGTTCAAACGGGTGTCGTCGGCAACAATGTTAAGATGTCATCACGGGCCTAAGCAAAGCTCGCTAACGGGGGCTTAATCTGGTAGGGAATGGATAAGTTAATGCTCGCCTTTCTCAGCTTAAGTCCGGAAGAGACACACCTTGATGGAAAATCCCTGTTCAGATATCGGAACTGCTTCATTGGGATACCCGATAGATTCTTAGTCGCTGACATGCACGGCCAGGATTCCCAATGCTTCGGACATTTGAAGAAGGAATGGAGACAATCTCTGATGAATGAGCTTCACTTTCGAAACAATCGCGCAGCTTAGTGAATACAGGGGTAGCAACTTGAGAGAAATGGCTGTTTGGGATCGCCGATATGATCTCCCTGAGTGTGATTGAAACCACCCGAGCACATTTCACGTACACTCACACTCAGACGTACACACATACACACTCAAAGCTTCGGTGCACCACACCAATCCAGTGCCATGTTCGGCAATCGTTGGAGAAGCGGGACTGGTGGAGGCATAAACTGCCGCTGATGGTGCCGTACAGAGGATGTTGAGCCTCAACGCACCAAGCTTCTTCTACTGGGTCCCTTCCCGCTTCTTGAGGAGCTTGGAGCCCCGTAAGAAGCCACAGCGATCTGGATGCAAAATACAAGGCAATGCACGTCGTGATGGCTTCATCTCGACACCACAAGTTGAGGGCAAGTCGCAAACCTTGTTGTGCATGTAAACTCATTCGACTCCCTGCAGTCGACTCAACGCCTTCCTCTTCCAACAAGGACAACCCATCACGGTTAATCAGGATTGGTCAGGGTTTACACTATTCCTACAATGCTGGACGTGCGGGCAAAATGCGGTACTGTAGATACACGCCTGTACGAGTCAGATTCATTTAGTTTCGGAACTTCGAAATTCTTGACATCGTGATGAGCGCAAAAGAAATCATCACAATGTATATCCCTCACATCAAGGTCTGCCCTAGACCAGTCTAGTGATCAGCCATCAAAACACATAATGTTTTGGGAGTGCGGAATTCACAAAAGTGCTCTCAACCCTTTTTCTCGTGACGAGCAGACCAATTGAAGGGGTTGGAGCAGCACACTGAGCGAGTGTCAAGGTGATTCCCAACCACACAACCACGCATAACAGTCATTTACGTCACAAACTTTCACATTCTGCATCCAACAACGCTTCTCGTCACCACCACCACCACCACCACAGCCATCACCGCCGGCGTTGTTTACTAGGTGGTGATAGTGCGGAACCTTACCGACCAGGCGTGGCTGGCTAGTTTATCCATGGTGTCCCGTTCACCACGAGGCCCCCCACCAACACTTGGCTACTCCTAGCAAGCGTGTGTTTTAGTTCAAGACGCCATCATCAACCATTCGCTATTTGACGGAATTATCGAGTACTGTGCGTTTACTGTACTGACTACTGAGGGAGGCAAGGGAGTGAGTGTTGATTGGGAAAACTTACCTCGTATGGTGATGGTCTCGTAACTGTTACTGTTTTGAATCCGAAAGGAACTGCAACCTTACAATGATGATGCCTGGTGTTGGTTCATCTTTGTGGTCCGACTCAATGCTCAACCAGGTGTGATACGGACTGCTTGGGCTTTTGATATGTTCCTAACTACTGAACCAGCAACCGCATGGCAGTTCAGTTATTCCTGGCTTACTATCAATTATCCGCTTGTCTGAAGGGGAGTTGTTGCGCTATGTTGAAACGCCTCTCACACTCATGTGACTTAAGCACGGTACCTGTGGAATATCGTGCACTTGCTCAGTGCGCTGAGAAGCTTCATTGTACCCAGTGCAGGGATCATCTCACTCTCATGTTCTGATCTGGCGACGAAGATATGACGACACGCAGAGTGCGGGATCTTGTGAATTGCATGTTGCATGTCACGGGACGGAGGATGCCGCGGCATTGCAGCATTTATCCGACTCGCACGAAAAGGGCAAAGTTCCTGGTGAAGATGAACAACAGCAGCTGTCTCGCGATAATTACGGCAGATCCTCCCTTGTCAATCACCATTTGCACTCCACAGGCGAGCGGCTAACAAGTTGCAGCCTTGGTTGGCATGGTTGGTTGGTTGCATTCACCACCCCCGAAGGTTGTCTGCCCTTCTGACTTGCATGGCCTTCTAGCTTGTCCAGCATGACCCTGAATCCCTGAATCAGGCATTATGAATTACGAAGGATGGTCAAGGATGCAGCGCGAACCCCCACGCCGCCGAGACATTGACTGCAACCCCCTCCTGTCTGCGTACGGTATGTACAGCACAGTACTGCTATTCGGAGCCGCTCTGACAACGCAAATCTGTTGGTTCTTTGTGATTCTGACGAACGCGTGAATAAAAATCCCGTAAAATGAGATGATGGACGGATGCGTGCGTGTCCTCGAGAGACACGAAAGACATGCACACGTGTAAAGTACCGAAACAAGACGCTTGCAGGCTATCGTACAGTAGCCAAGCGCAAGTGCCAGAGGTTATGCCGGGTGCAGATCTACCCTGAAGGTAACATCGCGAACGCAAAGAGCTGGTGCTGACTTGTCCGTGGCAGATTGACTTTGTGAAGTCTGTGGTATAGGGTGGTTCCACTGCACTTGTTGAGTTCCTCCTCTTGACCTCGAGGTTTACCGTTCATTTCCCAATGGTGCGGTAATTACGTGTCCGCGAAGGTTTGAAGGATGTCATATGTGTTTCCTATCACTTTGTTTTCTGTTATACTTCCTTGAAACCTGAAACTCTTGGTGATGCAGTAGTATCAAAACAACCATGGATGAAGCATGTTCTACCGGCGGTGATCTCCAAACGTGGAGCCCAAGATGATGTTAGCAACTTCATGCCTTGCCCGTTCCTGGTGATGGATCTCTCCCCGCATCCTTGATGTGGCTCTTGGTGGTCGTCCTAGGTCCTAGTCAGGAACTGGCAACAATTGCTTTGTTCTAGAAGATGGCTATGAGATGGGGCATCTGGAGTATTCCCCCGCATCACCCACCCCAAAACACCATGTACATTGTACCAAACTTTGGCATCCGTGCTTGCTGCAAGCGCCTGTCCCAGAGAACCCACTGTTGAGATCCATCTCTTGGTAAGGCTCGGTGAGGCATGAGGTGAAACTCGGTGAGGCGATGTGTGGTCCACGGAAGCACGTGACCATAATTGACGTCGGCGCAACGTAACGCCGACACCCGAGGCTCCGCGAGCTACAGCATCCCAAATTTTGCGAATGCGTGGGATGAGCTGAAAAGCGAATGACATCGTTCAATCCCCACGACAGGCACGACAATGTCAATGGCAGCTCCTAGTACGATACGGCCACTGGCCGGTCGAATTGCCCAGGCCTCATCATCAAAGGTCTCCGCCACCACATCTCGAGTCGCCTACTTCTCCACGACCACACCACAATGCAAGCGAAAGACAAAAGACAATAACCCCAAGCGAGGTGTTAGTAGTCTGTACGGATCAGGACCTCGCGAGCCTCTGTCAATGTCAAACATCCCGCTACCGAAGCCAAGACAGATCAAGCCCAGGATCAAGGTCGACCCTGATCATGGTCTGTGGGGATTCTTCCCAGCACAAGGAAAGGCATTAGCAACACCCAAGGAGACTGAGGAGCATGGACGTGCATGGTCTGTCGAGGAGCTGCGAAAGAAGTCGTGGGAGGATCTACACTCTTTGTGGTGGGTGTGTTGCCGAGAGAGGAACATGCTATCTACATCAAGGCAAGAGCTCATTCGATCCAAGCTGGGATTCGGTGAGCGAGAGATTGATACTCGAGATGAAGAGGTAAGATAATCCGAAGCAATATAACTTGCGGGAAGCTGACACCGAAGAAAGGTCCTGAAGACACAGCGAGCCATCAAGCATGTCTTGACGGAACGATATTACACTTGGCAAGACGCCGTCGGTGTCGCCATGAGCGACCCCGAGATCAACTTCGAGGGCGCTGAAGGCCAAGTCTACACACCATCGGCATATGAAGATGAGGTTGATGTTACTGAATGGACACAACCAGAGGCTGAGTCGGAGGCGGCCAAGCAGATTGATGCTGTCGCCACAGAAGCACAGGAGGCCAAGATTGAGAAGGAGGTGAAGAAACAATAAAAAACCGTTACAAGCGAGACGACGTCATGTACTATTTGAGTGATGGGAGAGGTGGTTTATGATGCCTGGTTAGGGACAGGTTGACCTATTCGTCATGTACATCTATGATATGTAAGATACAGTAGACGAAACAAACATGTATATGGGAGTATATGGGCTCTGTGAGCTGCTGACATGAATACATATGATAAATCAAGATTGGCTGTAGCAAGCGTTGTAGATTACAAACTCAAGCCGTAATGACAATCTTGCGCGTATGAGAGCAGTAGTCATACTAAGCTCTTTGACTTCGTATCCCCACACAGTAATGAGCTTGGATGCCGTATAAGTCAAGCTCTTGTTATCTCGTGAAAGGGGTCACTCCACCAAGATGAGTAGAAACTAGAAACGTAGGTGTAACAATATGGAGGTCAACAATTGGGGCAAAGAAAGGAGACACGACCGAGAGACCCTGTCTTCAATATACTAATAGTAATAAACCATTGATGATACTGGGGGTCGTGGCTGGGGCTCTTATATTGATCGGGCTGCTAAGCTAAATTTGATAATGAAGCGGACCACGATGGAAGGGGGAATTAGGGGGTGACGGGATGTCCAACAGCAGCAAAACTTGTTGCAAGTGTTCATCTTAATGTAATTTGATATCGTAGGCGAGAATATGTGAGATTAGAATGGCATGAATTGGGTAAGACGTTGGTTGTTAGAGGCGTCAACCACATTCACACTCAGACTGTTAGACTGTCCAGCTCCAGCCATAAAAAGGGTCCCCACACTGAAGCTAGGCTGTAGTTGCGGTTGATCCCCTAAGAAAAGTAAGGTAAAAGGTAAATGGGACTGACCCCGCCACTAAGCAAGCAGCCGCCAACCGTACAGCACCGCACCTCCCCTCAAGCTTCTCGACCCTCCCGTCTCGTCCTCGTCCTCGCTTCGCTTCCATTTTATCCTAATCCGCCTCTTTTCTCTTCTTACTCCCTATCTCTCTATCATTCTACCTAACGGTTCATCGAACATCAACACCAGAGAATAGCCATCATGGATGAGATTGCTCCTGAATACGACGTCATCGTGCTGGGCACTGGTACGTTCTTGTTCCCCCTCCTTGCCTGTTTCTGCCACCACAAGGCGGATCCCCGCATCAAAGAGAGCTTTGGCTTGATGCCGCCGACTTATTGTATTCCCAAGCGGATGCTGACTGTTTTCAGGATTGACCGAGTGTATTCTTTCTGGGTAAGACAAACTGCATCCATTTTGACCGCCTCGTCGTGTCGCAAAGGGCGCTACCGACCTGCGCAAGCTGCAAGGCGGTATAGGTATAGCACATGTAAAGGCGGTGATGGCTGATTGTGCTTCAACAGTGTTCTGAGTGTCAAGGGCAAGAAGGTCCTCCACATCGACCGCAATGACCACTATGGCGGGTAAGTCTCTTTCCGAATGCAATTACTTTCCCTTAAGCAAAAAGCTAACTGTTTCCCAGTGAGGCAGCTTCCGTGAACCTCGAGACTGTACGCAATCCTTACCCAAACCTCCCGATCTATATCTTGCCATACCGATATCTAACAACAGACCACAGCTCTTCAAGAAGTACGGCAACTTCCGCGAAGGCGAGGAGCCCTGGAAGCAATATGGCCGTCTCAATGACTGGAACATCGACCTTGTCCCCAAGTTCCTCATGTCCTCTGGCGAATTGACCAACATTCTCGTCTCCACCGATGTTACACGGTACCTCGAGTTCAAGCAAGTCGCTGGCAGCTACGTCCAGCAGGGTGCCTCCAACAAGGCTACCGTCGCCAAGGTGCCCTCTGATGCTGCCGAGGCTCTGCGATCTCCCCTCATGGGTATCTTCGAGAAGCGACGCATGAAGTCCTTCATTGAGTGGGTTGGCACCTTCGACCCCAAGGACCCCGCGACACACAAGGGTGCGTTTTCCCAGGAAATGCGTAAAGCAGATAAATCTTGCGAAATTAGACAATTTGCTGACCAATAACCCTCTGTCTAGGCCTGGATATCAACAAGTGCACCATGAAGGACGTCTATGACAAGTTCGGCCTCGAGGCCACCACAAAGGACTTCATTGGCCACGCCATGGCTCTCTACCTCACCGACGACTACATCACCGCCCCTGGCCAGGCTCCCGAGGCTATCCAGCGAATCCGCCTGTACGGTAACTCTGTTGCTCGATACGGAAAGTCTCCTTACATCTACCCTCTCTACGGTCTTGGCGAGCTCCCCCAGGGTTTCGCCCGTCTGTCTGCCATCTACGGCGGAACTTACATGCTCAACACCAACATCGACGAGATCCAGTACGACGGCGACAAGGCTGTTGGCATCGAGGCGACCATGACTGGTGTTGAGGAGATGAAGTTCAAGACCAAGGCCAAGATGATCCTCGGTGACCCCTCCTACTTCCCCAACAAGGCCAAGGTTGTTGGCCACGTCCTTCGAGCTATTTGCATCCTGAAGCACCCTCTTGCTGGTACCAACGATGCCGACTCTGCCCAGCTCATCATTCCCCAGTCTCAAGTTGGCCGAAAGAACGGTAATTACTCCGATTCTGATGGTCATAAATATTTGCTGACATTGTCCTTTAGACATCTACATTGCTTGCGTTTCTTCTGCTCACAACGTCTGCCCCAAGGGCTACTGGATCGCCATTGTCTCGACTATTGCCGAGACATCAGCTAACCACCACGTTGAGCTCCAGGCTGGTCTCGACCGCCTTGGCAAGATTGAGGAGCAGTTCATGGTAAGTTGCCTGGGTTGAAATACGAAGATACATGCTAACAATCTCTAAGGGTCCCCCTATTCCCATCTACGAGCCTCTTGAGGATGGTACCAAGGACAACATCTTCATCTCCAAGAGCTACGATGCCACCAGCCACTTCGAGACCACCACCGACGACGTCAAGGACATCTACCACCGCGCCACCGGTGAGGAGCTCAAGGTTGAGGGTTTGAGGGAAGGTATCCAGGTTGCTGAGGAGCAGTAAAGAATCTCAGCGACCTTCCTAGCAAATAGGATAAAAGAGTAACAAGGCCACACTACTGTAACAGAGCCGGCAGGGTAGGAGGATTCTTTGCTTTTTCAGAAGATTGGCCGATACCGATGGTGCGTCTTGGGCACAATCTCATTATACCTCTTTCGATAGCATCTCACACGACAAGTCAAATGAATATTGTTGAACTGTATACACAAATATAATATTTTGGGTGGATAATATGAAATTTGATTGAAACTTTTATATGCTTCATAAATCATGATCTGTTAAAGAGAAGGAAAGAAAAGTTTGGCAGCCCCTTTTCTAGTACTTCTCAAGGAGGCGCCGTGATATCTGCTATCTAGCTGAACTCGGACAGAGCTTCTTCATCCCAAGCAATAACGCGACACGCAAGCTATTCTTTTTTCTTGTCAAGCACGTACGTACGCAGCGAAGGAATCGCAATCCATTTTCCTATGCGCCCAAACTCCCAGGCAAACCCACAGCCCGCGAACCCGCGAAAATATGCCGGAAAAGAGAGAAAGACAACCAAATGTGGTGGAAGAAAGGGAAGCCTGGTGTTGGCTCTCTATCTGCGGTTTGTCTTGCCCATACCACGCTTTCCGACGACCTGAAAGTGATGTGTTAGCTACCGTTCTGAGATAAATATGGACGTGAGTAAAACCTACCAAGTGCTTGGTGATGGAAGCGGTCGTGTGTCGATCGCCCTCTCCCTGTCGGGCCATGCGGTTCATGCGCTTCTGGTTGAGCCTGGCGATACGATCGGCCTTGGATCGAGTAGCCTCGTCTGCGACACCATCGTCGCGGCGGCTGGTAGTAGGAGCACGGCTTCGAGGTCGGCTCATGGAGCGCATACGCTCCCGAGGAGTGCTGCTGCGACCACCGTCCACATCCATGGCATCGGGGTCCTCGGTACCCATGCGAGATGTGGAACGGCCACGAGGACGAGACTTTGAGCGAGCGCGCTCGGCAATGTCGGTGGTGTCGACACCGAGCTGGTCGAGGGCATCCTCGAACTCGGAGAGGGGCTTCTTCATCTGCTTGCGGGGGATGATGGCCTGGTTCTTGAGACGCTTCTTCATGCGGGCCTCGTTGCGGATGAGCTGCTGCTTCTCGCGGATCAGCTCGGCCTTGCGCATGACCTCGGCCTCCTCGTCATCCTCAATGTCCTCATCAGACTCGTAGAAGCCCTCAGCCTCGAGCTTCTCCTCCTCTTCCTCAAGAGCCTGGAGCTTGGCCTCAATATCGGGATCGATAAAGTCGTAGACGTTCTTGCCATCGTAGATCTCGGGGATCTTGTCGTACTTCCACTCGGGGTTGGCGAGCATGTAGTCGGCCTTCATGTCGACGTTGAAGACACCAGCGCCACCGTTCTCCTCCTCCTCATCACGAGCGAGTCTTCGGCGCTCGGGGTCGGTCTTGTCGTACTTCTTGCGGTCCTTGACACCCTCGGGGATGAAAGTCTCAAGACTCTGACCACCCATGGGCTGAGCAACGTGGATACGGGACATAACATCAGCCAGACGGCCACCGATGTTTCCGCTGCTGTTGGTACCAGCCTTGAGCTTCTGGTTAACACGCTCAGCGATCAAGCGCTCGCAAGCAGCATTCTTGACCTCCTGAACACCCTCCTGGGTGTTGCAGGACAATTGGAGCATCTCGACCTCACCAGACTTGAGGATGCTTTGGAGCTCAGCCTGAAGCTCGGGCTCAAGGTCTTCGGGTCGAGTAACATCAATCTTGTTGACAACAACGAAGACAAGCTTGTTGGAGAACAGAGGCCTGATGCTCTTGAATAGGGCAATCTGGGCGCTGACTGTATATCCGCACTGCTCTGAAAGATCCATAAAGTACATAATGGCGGATCTCAAATGGGCAATGGCAGTGATACTTTGCATCTCAATGGTGTTCATCTCCTCCAGAGGGTGATCCAAAATACCGGGAGTATCGATGGCCTGGAAGCGGAGATACTTGTAGTCGAAGTGACCGACAAACAGACTCTTTGTGGTGAAAGCATAGGGCTGAACGTCGACATCGGCGCGAGTAACGCTCTTGAGGAAACTAGACTTTCCAACATTGGGGTAACCGCAGATGAGCAGGGTTCGAGTGTTGGGGTCGATCGAGGGCAGACGTCCGAGATGCTGGCGGACCTGATCAAGGTACATAAGAGGGTCCTTGAGTCGCTTAATGAGGGTGGCCATGCGACCGAGAGCGGCCCTCTTGAGCTGCTTGCACTGGAACAGAGACTGGCCGTACTTGAGGAGACGGACATAATCGCGGGAGATGGTCTCAATCAGATGCTTGGCGGTAGACATCTGACCGAGGGCGATTCTGAAATGGTCGGCATCGTAGAGGGTGTTGAGGAGATCCTTGTGGAAAGGGTGGATGTCCTGCAGACGAGGGAAGCTCTCGAGGATGGCGCCGAACTTCTCTGAGAAGGTCTCCTGTGTGAACTTGACCTTTCGAGTGTAGAAAGCTATGGGAGTATATGTTAGTGATCTACTGCAATCCTGGCTGTGGCGAGACAAAAGTCACAAACCTCGAATACGGCTGATCTTGAAACCAGCGCGAATCTGCGTTGGCAGCTTGCGCTGGGTCCGGCTCAGAACAATATCCAGAAACTCCTGCTGAGTAGGCACCGGGGGGATGTCCTTCCAGGTCGTCTTCATCTTGGGCGATCTGGTATTTTTGGAGTTGGATTTGTTTTTGGGGGGGTATCAAAAAGGATAGAGACGGACGGAGAGAGAAAGTGTCGCTCGTCGCTCAAAGAAGAGGTATCAGAGATGGCAAAATTTAGTTGGATCGAATATTTTTTCTTAGTGGGTCGTGGCGGTCAGTCTGATTTCTTATCGATAAGAGAGAAGTCACTTTTTGTGTGATGGACTCGGGCAGTCTCAGTTCTAGAGGAGTTGATATTGGGTCGAAAGAATATTATAGTATTTATACAACGTTTTTGATTCCTTAAGTGAGTGCTTATTGAAGATAATTACATTATATAGAACATAAAAATCATTTGCTGATATATACTCGTTCCCGTTCTCTCTGCTAACCGAACTTTTTTATGGTACTTCTTTATCTGCATCTCCCCCCACCTCAACCCCGCTGCCATACATTGATCCCGAAGGGTCCAAGGCCGGCTCCGGGCTCAACACCACTGAGAGAGAGACCTGCAAGAGGGGATCGCAAACTTTGCTTTAGAAACATTCACTCCCAATCTTGACCTATACCAATTCATATATAAACACATAAGTAACCATGTCTTCTCAACTCGCCCCCTACAAGCAAGAATTCTTGCAGGCCGCCATCGCTGGCGAGATCCTCAAGTTTGGCAGCTTCGAGCTCAAGTCAAAGCGCATCTCACCCTACTTCTTCAACGCCGGCCTATTCCACACTGCCCGTCTCGCCGGCGCCATTGCTACTGCTTTCGCCAAGTCCATCTCTGAGGCTCAGCAAGAGACCGGCCTTGACTTCGACATCATCTTTGGTCCCGCTTACAAGGGCATCCCTCTTGCGTCCTCCATCGCTGTCAAGCTCGGCGAGATCGCCCCTGAGAACCTCGACCGTGTCTCTTACTCTTTTGATCGCAAGGAGGCCAAGGACCACGGTGAGGGCGGTAACATTGTCGGTGCGCCTCTGAAGGGAAAGAAGATCCTCATCGTTGACGATGTCATCACTGCTGGAACTGCCAAGCGTGAGGCCATCGACAAGATCCGAAAGGAGGGCGGTATCGTCGTTGGTATCGTCGTTGCCCTCGACCGCATGGAGAAGCTCCCTGCCACCGACGGTGATGAGTCCAAGCCTGGCCCCAGTGCCATTGGCGAGTTGCGAAAGGAGTATGGCATTCCCATCTTCGCTATCCTGACCCTCGATGATATCATTGCTGGTATGAAGAGCTTTGCTTCAGAGGACGACATCAAGCGAACTGAGGAGTACCGTCTCAAGTACAAGGCCAGCGACTAAGTACTTACCGTATGGAAGAAAAGAAAATGGTGTTGAACGGTTGAGGTTATGATATCAAAGGGTCACAAAATAGACGGAATGGGAAATAAAAAAAGAATTTGAACACGCAAATGCGGTTTTTATAGACCAGCTATCTCATTATTTTTGATGATGCGGCTACTGTGGTGATATCTTGGTGATGTGAAGTGAGATGAAGCAACAGATGCTTCTTGAGAGGAGACTCATTGATCAACTGCCAAAAAAAAAAATGCTGGCAAGAAGCCTGTAAAAATCTATGATGGCGATTTCTTCGCCTTGGATGTTGGAGAATCCCCTTCCTTGTTCCTCCGTGTGGGTTCCTCCTTGGTCTTTCTCGTAGGACCACGGAGTTCAAGCACCTAGTCATATGTCAGTGGCTTTCAGTATATGTCATAGAGGTATTACTGACCATGGCATGCCAGCCTTGACCAGCAAGAGCTTCTGTGCTTGGGCCAAGGTCTTTGAATCCAAAGCACTTATAGAATTGGATCGCGTACTTTGGCATATTAGCTTGGCCCGGATTTCAGGTGTCAATTATGGTTGCTTACCGGTTGGCAAATTATGGCAACTCGATCAGCCATTCCAGATACATTCATAAGCTCGAGATATGACTTCATCACCGTTTTCCCAATGCCAACTCCCTGGACCTCTGGGCACACGATGAAAGAATGGAGACAGATTGTTCTCCCAGAAGATTGATGGCCTAGAGGTGAGCCTTTGCTTGCTTTCGAGTCTCTCCAGTTCTCAGGCATGGCCATGTCGGCATCAGTTACGACTGGGTGGGTTCCAAGTGTTGCAAGGACGTGCGCAAACATGACATGTTTGGCTCCATCGCATCGTCCTGACTCGACTGGCCGACTGTGTTGCATGGTTGTGAGAGAGATCTTCTTAACATCGCTTGGCCTCACGGTATTGAATAAACCGTAGCAGACTCCTGATTTCCGGATACGATATTCGATCTGTTTTGCTGGTTAGCAAATCTGACCTGAGCTGGTGGTCCCATTGCCCTCCCAACAACGAATTGGTACCCATATATCATGACTTGCCTTTTCACGTGTTGATCTATACCTCGCTTCTGAAAGTGCGACATTTTCAAGAGTAACGCACGTATCGATATCGTTCTCGGTCAGGGGCGAGAGCATAGGAGCCCAGTGAAAGGGGATGACCTTCTTCAGAAGGCCAGCTTCTGAGTTCCTCTTCTGGATTCTCATTTGACAGAAGTTCCTTTTCGAATTGACCATGTCCTCATCTGCGTCTCCGTCGTCGATGGCGCCGTCAGAATCGTCGTTCTCCAGGTTTTCGAACACGCCGCCAGAGAAGATCATATCTCTGGCGGCAGAAGCGAATTCATTGTTCTTCTTCTTTTCCATGCTTCCCATGAGGGTTTGAGTTTCGGTTGCCACGTTGAAAGGTGAGCCCTGAAAGGGTCTTGAGCCGGTGATAGATGGTTACTAGAGGTACTACCTCAGTATAAGTCGGTCGTCAGAATAAAAGCTGCAGGTGAGATTTGTGGGCCTTTTTCGAGCAGTGAGAGCTGTCGCAGAATGTCTTTCTGTTTCGTCGATAGTGCTTGCGTTGAGATTATATTGCAAATTTGATGTTGTCTCTTGGTGATATGATTATGATGCGACGAGAGGAATCAAAGCTCACCCGTGCACAATGAGCGTCGGTATGAGGCACAGGCGTCTTCAGGTGTGAAGCGTTGAGGAGGTTTGTACCCCGTTTGGCTCAGAATCGGGTGAGTTTTTGGTTACTGAATCACACAAAGAGACTCAGACTCGTTTGACAGTGAATGAAACGTCATGGGACGACGGGTTTCGTTATCCTGTTTGCCCATTCAACTTCTGGTGGACCCACGAATGCCGAGCGATCGGATGATGCAGTGAGGCCGGCGCCGGAATGGGGCCAGTTTCAATCGGTGGGTATAGGTGACAATGGCTTCAGGGCGTTGTGACAGTTGGTTCCAGAGCTTGTGAGAGTGCTGTACGACTGTTGACGATGTCACAAATAGTGAAAATGGTGTTGAACCGACCTTCGAAAATTGTCTTTCTTCCCAACTTTACCATTCTCGTCCCGATGGGTTCATGAGCGGGGAGAGCTTGTTCCGTCTCCATCGCCAGTGGTAGCTTGGGTCTGGCACATGACATATCAAAAGTCGCGTGACCTCAACAAAGGAGAACAAACAGAATAGGAAGTCACGGCAAATTGCAGATGAAAATGGGTCAAGCAGCTGCCAGGTCAATAAATATCAAGAAGGAACTCATTGATGTGGTGATGGTTGGGAGATGCCATCTCAGGTGTCTAGGGTAATCTGAGTACGAAGACCAACATCCAGCAATTAATAAGTCAATGGTGGACAAGGTTGTTGTTAAAACTTTTCAACATACCTATCTGAGACGATAAGCATTGATATTGTGTTAATTCGGACTTTTGACGACGGTCAGGTAACAAGGGTACAGAAACATGGCGGCTGAGAATACTGTACCTCGTATGAAATCTTACACGGTGACAGTTACAGATAGATAACTACCTAGTAAATAATGGTCCCAACTTCACCTCAACGTCAATCAGTTCACGACAACCATGATGAAACCTTACTAGCAGCCTTAGCAGTGAAAAATCTTGCTTGGCCCAGGCAACGGCACACCGGAACAGCAAGCCTATAGCATGCATGTTCAAACCAAGGGTGCCTTTCTGTGCCTCCAGGTGGCAGTCCTGCAGGAGATCATTCTGTGCCTCGCCGGGGCGACCTCCCTGTTGCTGTAACCAAGACGATCAGCAGTTGGGGGGTCCCTGAAACGGCAGCAGCCGCATGCAATCCCGGGTTCCTTTATCCTGGTATGCCACAAAATCGCGAAAGCATATCCCACGTTCTCTCCCCAGTGAGGCCTTCAATATCACAGGAGCGGTTGGGGTTTAGTTTTGTATGTAGACCAAGGGGCCTATGCATGATGCCTTCTTTGGAACAAAATCGTTGCATTTCGCCCGATCTGGTTACCAATGCTGGATCTGCGAGGACAAGGAACCTGGGAGTAGTGCTGTACATACAGTAGCATCTGTAAGGATATGTCACTCTTAGGGAGCAAGAAAGCTGCAGACCTTGAATGAGGTGCGAAAAAGGATTAGTCCCGGGGCCTGCTGTGTATATAAGAGCCCTAACTAAGTCTTTTTGTCACTCACGATAGATGTGCTATATTTTGTTGCGTCCTCTTCCACGGTCACCTCCTTGACCCATAGAGCGCTCTGCCCCCTTTGCCTGGCTGCATAAAGAGCACTCATTCGTCATCGTCAATGGCGCCTGGTTCTCCGCAATCATGTCCGAACCGAACTGTGCTGTAGGTCAGCATCCATAGGCTTCCGTCGGCTTCCAGCAGTTGCGTGGTCCTTGACTGCGAGCGTGCGTATGTGCAGTTGTGCCTAGAGGTACATGAGGGATACAATGCAAGCCCGCTGACAGCGAAAACAGGAAATATCTGGTCAGAAGGATTGAGATGGGGGTTTTTGAGGTAACCATAAGAGAAACTTGAATATCCATCCATGTCAAGAATGCTCTTATTATATGGAACTTGGTTGGCTGATGAGCTTCTTGGCCCGAGCTACGGTAGGGCAGAATGGAGGGGTGCAATATGATGTAAGTCGATGACTGGTACTGTTACAGGTACGATGAACCGCAAAGCAACTGTATACATGTACCGTTACCCTGTATTCTTCCTCAATTGGGGTAAGCTATAAAAAAAACTCCTTGCTCTCATGACAACATATGAAACCAGTGTGAGAAGCGAAGCTGAGTGATCTCAGAGCTACAATTGCTCTTTATCAAGCATCAAGCGGCATAACTACCCCTCAGGTCCAGCGGAACCTAAGCGGCAGCGGAAACGGCCCCTCCAATAGCTCCAACGTTAGCCAGTAGCTTGCTTGGAACTTTATGTGCAACTGCCTGCACCAGCCTGCACCTGCATCTATCTCCATCTTCATCTGTTCTTTCCTCTCCGATCTTTTTTTTATTTTACACCAACCAACCTCGTGCACTAAATTCACGATCGTTTTCACTTCAATCTTCTTCAACTAATCGCTTACCACGTCGACTTGCTTTTCTTAGGCACTTTGGGCTCCTATTTTTGAAGATCCCCAGTGGGTACCTTACCTCAGGAGCTGTTACAGTATTGTGCTTAGGTAGGTAGCTAAGTAGTTGTTTGGGCTTTCTTTTCTTAGCCACCCTCGTGGCCACGCCTACTCCTCTCTTCTCACGACCAGCCACTTTCTCGAGAGCCCTCGACGACTCTATTTCGTCCTCTCTGGCCTAAACTTAAATACTTCAAACATACCCAGGGAAAATATCAGACGAACAACAACAGACATCACAATGTTAGTTCACTGCCCGGACATATTTACGTCATCTCCGGCTATTGGATGCTAACTGACAACAGGCGCATCACCCTTAACATATTCAACCCCCAGGCTGGGGAGCAGGATAGCCTGCTCACCCTCGAGATCTTTCCCGACATGACACTCGCTACCCTTCGCGAGTCTATTCAGGCAGAATCGACCGTTCCTCCAACCTCGCAGCACATCTACCACAACGGCCGCCTAATTTCGGATGATACCCAGACCATGGAGCAGCTGCAGATCGTGGATGGAGAGATGTTGGCCGTGCACGTCAGAGATATGCGAGGAAGCACTGGTGTACCAGAACAACCTCGACGCCCTCAGCCTAGGAGACCAGCACAGAACGAGCAGGATCCTGAGCTCATCCGCCTTCAGGTTCTTGGCCAGCCCGCCCTGAGACAACAACTCCAGTCACAACACCCAGAACTGGCGGCAGCCGTCGACAACCCTGCCCGCTTTGCACAAATCTTCCATGACAGTCATAATCGAGAGCAACGCGAGCGCCAGGAACGACAGCGGGAGATCGAGAGACTGAACGATGACCCTTTCAACGTTGAGAACCAGAGAAAGATTGAGGAGATGATTCGACAGGAGCGAGTCATGGAGAACTTGCAAAATGCTATGGAACACAACCCCGAAGGTAAGTTTTTGAAATGACAGCTATGAACTGCAATTGACACCATTCGAACCCAGTTTTCGGAAGAGTTCACATGCTCTACGTTGATGTAGAGGTAAATGGCCACCCAGTCAAGGCGTTTGTGGACTCCGGTGCTCAAGCCACTATCATGTCTCCCTCATGTGCTGAGGCCTGTGGCATAATGAGACTGATCGATACTCGATTTGCTGGTGTAGCTCACGGTGTCGGAACAGCAAGAATCATCGGCCGTGTTCATTCCGCCCAGATCAAAATTGGAAACCTGTTCCTCCCCTGCAGCTTCACTGTCATGGAGGGCCGATCAGTTGACCTTTTGCTTGGTCTCGACATGTTGAAACGGCACCAGGCCACTATTGATCTGGCTAGAGACAAGCTCATTATCCAAGGTGAAATGATTCCCTTTTTGGGAGAGGCTGAGATCCCCAAGGCGGAAGAGGAGGCGGCTGCACAAGAGCCAACTTTGCCTGGTCCCGATGGCACAGCAATCGGACAGCGTACCGGAGCCGTTGTGCCTCCTGGCCAGCACCAACAGCAGATCCCTGCCAGACCGCAAGCCGCTCAGCCTGCACCATCCCCTGCTGCAGCTGCAGCTCCCGCCCCCTCTGCATCCCAAGCGCGTCCTGCTGCACAGCCTGCCACGACAACAACAAACATCTCGCCACAAGCGATCGAGAGCCTTATCTCGATGGGTGCCACTCGGGAGCAAGCTATTCAGGCCCTCCAGGCCGCAGAGGGCGACCCGGATGTTGCTGCTGGGCTGATTTTCTTCTAGTGGCGTGAATACTGCCTCATACTGGATAGTGATAGGAAAAGATGAAGGGGGAAAAATGAATAACATGGAGGATCATAATGATAGATGAGTATCCAACTCTCCCGTATTTCAGCGGGCGGATAGAAAGATTTCATTGTCTACAAATGGGGTGGGATGGTTAGGGAACAAGCACGACCTTTTCGCTATAATGTGGCATGACATATCGGAGTATTCAAGATACAAGGTTCAAACGTTAGTAGTTATGAAGTACAAATTGCTCATTAGCTTTTGGTGCGGGTATTGTTCGTCGCAGGAACTGACTTAATCTATGAAAACCCTCCCCTCTCCTTTTGTCGGCTGTCTCTAACGGATCTTGTAGACGCAAGGCTTCAGGACAGAAGCCTCGTTAACTTCAGGCTGCTCATCGATGGGATCTATCCTGCGAATAATGCCCCTCTTACCCTTGGGGGCCTCCTGCTCCTTGACATGCTTTCCCTTTGTGGGCGATGCTCCTTTAATAAAATGCATCTTGACAAACATCTTGTTAGACAGATCGATGGCCTCTCGATCTCCCTGAAGAACAAAACCGCGCGACCTGAGCACCTCGACGAACGCCGAAACATCTGTTTCGCGGCGGCGATCATCCATACCGTCGACCTCTACTGCCAGATCCTCATCATGCTTGGCATCGTTATCAGCACCCTTCTTGCCTTTCTTGCCGGCCATTGCGTTCTTCTTGCGATTGCCAACACTATGGGTTACAGGGGCGTTCTTGTTTCGGATGGGACCAAAGCGGCTCTTGATCTCGGCAACCCAGAGCTCACCCTTCCAGTGGAGAATGCGATAGGCCTCCTCGATGAAATCAACCCAGTTGGTGCCCATGAGAGCAAGACAAAAGACAGCGACGTTGACGGAACCATCAGCAAGAGGCAGGTTGGCGATGTCAGCCTTGGTGACTAAAGGACTTGGGCTCTGGAGGTCGTAGCTTTTGACATTAACCTTGAGTTTCTTGCCATCCGACTGGAGAGCCTCTGCAAGACGAGCATCACCACAGCCAAGATCAGCGATGGTACACTCTTGTTGTGTACGGGGTAGCGGTGTCTTAGCCAAAGGCGTAGGAGGAGCTCCAGGTCTGCCTTTACCTTGTTGACGGACCTTGCCACGTGTGCGGATATCCTTGAGGAAGCTGTCGACGGGGTTCTCAGGCCAAACCTTGACCTGGCGACGGAAACCTTCATGGTACTCGTCGAACATCTCGGGGGACTCATCGAAGAGATTGAAAGCCTCCTCGGAGGGGCGGGTGTAGAGTGTCTCATTGAGGTGGCGGAAACGTGCTGAGATGAGCTTCTCTCTCATAGAAGCTTGGAGGGGAGTGAGCTTGGGAGGAGCAGGAGGCAGAGGAGCTGTCTTTGCAACGACGGCCTTTGCTGGTGAAGTGGTGGTTTCTGTTGAGTCCTCGGTAGACTTCTGTTTTTGCTTCTGCTTTTTGTCCTTCTTCTCCTTCTTGGGTTTGGGCTGCTCATCATCATCACCCTCCTGCTTGTCCACCGTCTCATCGACCTCCTTCAGCTTCTCATCCTCACCATCTTTAGCCTTCTTCTGCTTCTTCTGCCTCTTGGCAGCCTTTTCAGACTTGGGTTGCTCAGTCTTCTTTCCCTCAATCACGGACTCCCAAAGATCAGCGACAGTCGAAGCTGTGACATTCTCAGTAGCGTTGTTGTTATTGTTACGCTTGCGCTTATTGGACTTTTTGCCGGGCGCGCTGTTATTATTGTTTTGGCCGGGGCCCTCAGACTTGAGGCCGTCCGCTGAGACGGACCATCCTGGAACAGCAAACATTTTCTGATTGGAAGTGATTAAATGTTTGGTTGTGGTTGATGAGTTTGATGCTGATGAAGTTTCGCTTGATAAATTTCGTAGATCTGAATTTTGCTGGAAGTACGTACCTGAGAGTCTGGGCAGATCCGCATGTGGCCCGTGCACCTGCCTATTGTGGATGTTAACGAACCTCACCCAATAAGGCAGTATCAATCAAGCTTGAAGGATAACGACTTCTAAGGTATTTCGAATACCTACATACTACTAAGGTAGGAGAGCCCTTTATATGACCTCTACTTTAGGTATATTAGAGATGATCTTTAGATATAAATAGTAATTCAAATTATGTATTTGTCTATCGATAGCAGCATTGTCTTCGTTTTTCGGACTGAGCATCCTTAGCTGACCAGAGTGTCACTCTTATCTGAACAATCTCTACAAGTTCTGCCCTTCTAAAGAGCGAAGACATCAACTCACAAAAAGATGTCTTCAAAAATGTCTCATATTTCCATGTAAATATGGTGTCTTCCGAGCGGGATTCACTGTCCGTATCCCCGATGTTCAAAGTCCTCCACCCAAAATGGTGGAATGCTCGCTTGTGTAATGAGACAACATGATCCGCAGTTCACATTCTGTTTTGGGGGGGTTGAAAGCTCACAAGTTACTTACTGGAAGTCGGTAAGACTGTGAAAGGTAATATTTCGAGTGGTGCGGTTGTAATTTATGCTGACCAACAACACCCCGACCAACGAATACCCCCTATGATGCATCAACGTCCATGGAGCCTAAGTTTTGGTCTGAGATAAGCAACGACAGTGAAAAGAGACCACAGAGTCTTGTAGCGGATTGGCCCTTTCAACATTACGCCTATTGTTGCGCACGAATCATAGCATCAACTGCATATTGTGTCCTTCGAGAAAGCGGCTATGTGCAGATGTTGACTCGCAGCTGGTATCATTGCATTATTTAGTCACAGGACACAGTAAAAGAGCCTCAAGACACACATTGGGATGCCGAACCATCGTGACGCGCTCTACGTCTGTGGCATTGAATATCTCGACATGTCCTTGAGCGCATGAGTTCCGACCTACGACTACGCCCAAGGAGGGACATGCAGTCCCATGAATACACGATTGCGGTGATTTGTGACGAGCGAGCATCGCTAACCCCGGGTTCCTTTGTGAATGCCTCATCTGAACACGAGAAACATGCTCAAAAGGCATTGGGGTCGTGGTTCGCATCGATCAAGGTGGCGCTGTCCACTTTGAAGATTTCGCCGGGCACAACAGTTTCATGCTGATGAATAGAAGGTTGCGATGCCGTGACATCAAGCCTAGAACAAGCTATGCCGGAAGCGCTCACAGATAATAATAAAAGAAAGCTGATGTCGTGATGATACTACGGACCAACAGCGTGCTGCGGTCTCTCGATCCGATTGCCTGAATGCTCAACTGAGGCACCATCGCACCTACAAATTGTCCTTAAGGACTCTTGCGTAAGGCCAGGTGCACATCCAAGGTTCGTACTCGTGGAACAAACACGTAGAGTATGAGGCACCGGTATAACTAACCGTAGGCCTCCAGAGACCTTTGTCGTCACGACGTTATTTTATAGGCGCCTGTACAACGACTATAATAGCGAGATAGAGACACTTTTCAACGCCGAATTCTACTCAAGAGTCTTAGACATGTCTCTATCGCTGCTCGCAGACAACTTTTGGCGATTTAGGGGCGAGGACCTCGACGGTTTCAACACCGAAGAAACGAAAGTCCAGCGCCGGGGATCACGGCATGATAGGCAGCAAGGATGAGCTTCCAATGGCGATCAAAGCCGGAATGAGACCAGACCTATAGATGATGCAGAGAACCTTGAGGCTACGCAAAGGCAATGTGTTCTACTGTGCAATGATCATTGTCGTACCTTGGTGAGAGACATAAGAGACTCTAGACAATAGACAAGACGGGAAACGAAGGGTGTGCGACGCCGTGCTCAGCTTGTGTGACACCAAGGTCCCTACCTTGGTTAGCTGATATTTGCGTCAAGAGTTGGCCCATGATCACAGGATTGGATGTTGATGAGTGTTGGTTACAATTGTACAGAGAGCCCTGGTATAGACTGAACAATCGAGAAATACAGGACAGAAACGTTCACCGACCAACGGTTGGACTCACCTGACGGCCCAACGGGCTTGGTATCGGTTGATATCGGGAAAAGGGAGAGGCTTAGACTCTTGACGTTGTGTAACAAACATGGAGATGAAGTTGGTAATCGTATCCATCGTAATAAGGTTGGATTTCCGTTATGGCAGCCGTTCGTTCGGAGGCTTCGGCGGACGGGAAGAAAGGAACCGTCCGAGAAGAGCCCGACCGTAAAGTTAACGTTAGTCTCGAAGGAGGAGGAGGAGGAGGATCTTAGGGACGAGATTGCAGTACCAAGTTAGATTGCCCCTTTTCCCACGAGCCAGCACACAACAAGAGCTCAAAGGGGGATGTTAGGACATGAGAGGGTGTGATGGAAGCAGCCAGATCGTCATGGTGAGGCTCATTTAGGGCTGGGAATGCCAAAATAAGAATGAGAAATGGTTGAGCTAAGGTAGATACGATAGACGCAGCCTGTGCCGTAGGCTTCAATCGTGCTCAGATAGACGCGAGCTGTCAATACGAAAAGATCTTAGAGTTGAGCTGAGATCGGAATTGTCGGGCGTAATAAAGTTGAGACCTGAAGCTAAACTTTGATTTCTCGACAATAGCGTCTTTTTTTGGCGTTGTTTCAACTGATATTATGGCTTAGTTCTACGGATACGTATTGTCTCCTTGACAGCAAAGTGTTTGATATCATAGCGTGGCCATTCCCTGCCTGTCCAGTCCAGTCAACAAAAGTCACCTGTGATTGATGAGATATTGAGTGATAGATGCTGGTATTTGCATCACCCTCCGTTCCAAGACGGGATTTGCACTGGACTAACTCAATTTTGCAACTGACAGGTTTTATTAGACATTGGAATCCACTCCCACGCTAATTTCAAAGACAATTTTTGCTCTACCGGCGGTACTTGTCTCTTGGAAGCAAAGGAGGGAACGGTGATGGGCTTCGGTGTCTTGGCCTTTTAGCGCCTGTGCCTCAAGTCCAAGCCAAGCCAAGCCAAGCCAAGTTCCCAGCGTGATATGATGGAGCGGCAGTTCCCCCCTAAGCGCGGCTTTGAAACCCCTTCTCAATGCTACAGTACGGCACAGTACAGCAGCGTATTTGGTATCGGTCGGCATCTGGGACATCTCACCCGGAAGGTCTTGTCCTTGTTAGCCTCTTGAGATGACTTGATCTGTTTGGCTTAGTGATGATCCCTGTCCGTTTGCTAAGAAAGCAAACTACCTCAGAAGAGAGATGCCGATGTTGATCACTTTGTCTGTGCCTGTGATTGCTGCAAGGACTTGGGTGGTTTGCTCTCTTGAGTATCCTTGGTATTCTGAGTATGTGTACTACTGGCATGATTTATTACAGATTTCTTTGTCAGTTCCTTTTCTCGAGTGGTGCAACAGTGTCTTTTTCTTCCTTCTATTTTCAACTCGAGATAGCATTATCATCATCATCATCACAGAAACGAGGCGGACTCATTCCTTTGCTGTGCCTCAAAGGTGCTGCTGTTGATCATCCATCCTCGTCTATAAAAAGCAAGTCGATGATGATGATGGATGGTCACCGAAAGAACCTAGGACTTTTGATGTTGGTTCATATTCAGGCAAAAATACACATTTGGTGTCTCTCCATTGCATTGCATTTGCATTTGCATTTGCTTCTCCTGGTGATACCCACCCCTAGCTAATCCTTGCCCTTGGCCCTAGAGAGAGTTGCTTTGACTCTGCTTTTTCTGCCTCAGACTCATCAGATGCTCAGATCTAATTTTGATCTGGGGTAATGAACAGAATTAGGAAGTTGCCGGCATTTCCACCGGGGCCCTCGGCACCTTTTTTCTCTCTCCTCTCCACTGAGTCCACTCCAGGGATCTTTATCACTTCTACCTACTCTGGCTACTGTATTGTACCCTGCTATTCTTTTACTCCGTGATAGGTTCATCACCTGAGTTAGAAGACCTAACGCAGCTTACCAGCACCGTAAACCGGGTTCTTGTCTTTTAATCTAGAGCTTCCTATTATCTGATTGGGCCCGGCATTTGGGGATCACTGCACTGTGTAAGAAGACAAGTGCGCTATGAGACCTCTACCTAGGTACCTTACCTAGACTAGAGCCTGCCAATTTACTTACGCCCAGACGCTATCACCCATCACCGGAAAGAGCCCAAGGAGCCCCCCCCCACTACACTACACTACTACACGGGGAGAACCACCACAAGCATCCATAAACCCCATTCATCCACTCCACCACCGTCCGACCTGGTTACCACATATAGTTATCCTATCTTTGACCTCTCTTTTCGCCAAAATTCTACTTGACCCTAACAAGCTACTTCACCTCAATCTCTTGTCGGCCTCGGTACTTTGGTGACTTAACTCCTCCAGTATCTCCGGCTTCCGTGCTGCGCTGCGCTGCCCTTCCTCGGCCCTTTCTCGTTCCTCACCAAATCACTTTAACTACTACAAACTTGGACACTTTTGGAAAATCATCATTTACTATTACAATCGAACCAACTAAACCCCTCTTTCTTCCCCGCGGCCAGACGTAGAGGATCTGTCTGTCTGTCTGTCTGTCTGTCTCTTGGCTATAAAAGAACCCAAGAGCGATAAACCATACAATATCTGTTATAAGAGACAGCGGGTCAAACCCTGACAGCACATCCTTAGCTCACTGTTCACCTCGCAGATGGGCAAGACAAAGCACTGAGCACAAGTTCGTCATCTATCTAGACCTGGCCCGCAGTTGGGGAGTGAGTCCCTGTCGCCGGCCATACTTCAACCCACAAGGGGACCAACAACAGAACAGAACAGACCAGGCCAGGCCAGACCAGACAAGTTCTCGCTCCGACGGCCCAGTTGAATTGGCAAACCACCGACTCTCGAGTTACACAAGCATGTTTCAGTTGCTCCATTACTTGCCTCCAGAAGCTTCCCCATAAGTCAACTGATAGACGGCTCCCAGGCCCTGGGCCGCTGTCTTGTTCTACTCTACGCTCTCTGCCTTCTCTTCTGGCTTTCTCTCCCGCAATCCTTGGCCTTACTACATCACTTCTTCTCCCCCTTGAGTCAATCCCGTTGTATGCAACCTCCCGTTTTCTACTCTCGATATTCCAAGTCATATTTCTGCAATCACTTATATCTCCCGTCCCAATCTGTAATTCTGCTCCGTTCCGTTCCATTAACCATTTTCTTTTTCCTGATCGATTCGACTCTAACTTCTAGCCAACAGCCTCTAAGACCACTCCAGTCGGCATTCCATTGTTCGTTCCTCTGCAAAATACAACTAGTGCCGTTCGATAATATGGCTTAAGATTCAAGCTTGAACCACAGACTCATCAACGTCATGTAAAATTGCCACTCAACCTAGAGAGAGATTTGTGCGGATCGAGAATTACTTGGAACCTGTGTACTGTGTCTCCTCCCCTCATCATGGATCCAGAAACTGGATCGTCGTCTACATCTGCGAACCAAAAGGTCCCTGCAAACTCCAACCAGCAAGATGAATCAAGAGAAGAGACAGATCGCAAGAGGAATAATATTCGCAAAAGGACAAAGACCGGATGTTTAAGTGAGTCGATCCATCTCCCCCTTGCAAGTGTGACTCGAGAACAACGATACTAATGCAAGCTTGACAACAGCTTGCCGCAAGCGTCGAATAAAATGCGACGAAGGAAGGCCGATATGCAACAACTGTATCAAATCTAAGCGCCATTGCGAGGGCTACAACCAACGTGTTGTCTTCAAGGATCCTATGGGTGCGATACAAGGAGGCCCTTTTGGACCTGCTTATTACCCTCCTGGATCTACGCACCTTGCCCCTCACTTACAAGCGAAGACCTCTCAGGGCCCATTACCTATGATTGCTCCTAAGCCACCTGCTTTTGGCTACCATGGACATCAACCGGCACCCTACGGGCATTATGCTCATGCACAAGGAGCTATGCCTCCTAACCCGTACGATTTCAACGCTCCATCAATGCCTCATCCATATCACCAACCAAACGGTATGATGCCTCCCGAGCCACCAATGGGATATCCTAGGCCGCCCCCTGACGCTCGACAACACTATGAGGAACCTCCTTACAATGGACAGGATGGTCTCCCCTATGCGGGTAGCAACCAGCTGAAACCTGTTGCCATCAAGAGAGAAAAGATGGAGGAGCTGAATCACAGAATACCTGAGCCTGACTTCGACTATGACGACTATGAAATGCCGGAGGATGATGCTTCGATGGGTGAATCAGACGATGAGGTTCAAGACCCTCGCCAAGTTCTTGGACCTGTCATGAAGCAGTTCAATGGAACATGGGACACAAACGGCACACGAGTCCGAACCTTTTCGACATTTGCTCAATGCAATATTCTCTCTGACTATACAGCTACAGCTCGAATAACGGAACTCAAGGATCCTGCAATGTTGCAAATCTTCATGCACTTTATACAAGTTACTGGCCCAAGCATGTCATTGTATGAAAGGCATCCTTTTGATCATACTGGCGAGAACTCGTTCGACCCGACCCCGAAAGGGGCTAATAATCTTTGGAGTTGTAAGTCATACACCCCTCATGACAGCATCGATATCTGTTATTAACTAATACCAAGACACTTTCCCCGTCATATCTTTGAACCACCCCGCGTTGCTTCACTCTATGCTTGCTTTGGGTGCCTTGCAAATAGCCAAGCTGCAAAACATACCAGCCACAGCTGCAATGAAACACTATCACTTGGCAATCCGCCGAATAGCTCGAAACGTCAACACACCCCTCAGACGAACACAACCTGCAACAGTAGCCGCGACACTGCTGTTGTCGTATTTTGAGGTGTGGTCTTCGGATCATACTAAATGGTGCAATCATCTTCTTGGAGCCAGAATCTTGTTTAGCGAAATACCCCTTAGACAAATGTCAAGGAAATATCTGCCAGTCAAGCGTTACAAGCAGGCAGAAAAAGACGCCCAGAATCAGAACCAAATGGACAGCTTCTTCCCGGGCCTGAGCATCCCCTCTCAGAGCGAACTAAATGACCTGGATTACAGCCTTTTGCAGGCGATTTCGGGTCAGCATATAATGGCAGAGGACTATGGACTTGGAGAAAAACAACCAATCGACCTATCTCAGACGGTGACTGATAGAGATATCGAGCACTACGAAAACATCCGAGATTTATTCTGGTGGTATTGCAAAATGGATGTGTATCAAAGCATGCTGGCAGGTACCAGACTCTTGTGAGCGCCCTTCACGTATTCTTCATTCGACCTCAAAGCTTACTGTTACAGCATGAACTACGAATGTTGGTCTCAGTGTCCTCCCAGGGCACCAATTTCGAAACTTGAAGCTATGTAAGTGAGATTTACCATATAGACCCGATTGTTGCTAATTCGTGGTTCACAGATATGGATCGTATGATCATCTTATGCTTTTACTTGGCAGGCTTGCAGACTTTTCTTCCAAAGATATTTCAAGAAAACGAAAAGCAAGTCTCGCCAGGGGACCTCCTCCTGGAGCCGGTGGCAGTTCACCACCATCGTTCCCTGGTATCGTTCCTACGGATGGAAAGTTCCATGTACCAAGAGGCTTTACACCACCCCGCGAGACATCGCCACAGAGTGACTCTACAGATGATCACGATGCAGACGCGAGTTATCAGGCTGCCCTTGAGGAGTGGGAGTCTATCAAGCGGGGCTTCGAAGCATATGAAAGCAGCCTAGGACCGGAGTTTCAACCGCTCAAGCCAGAGTTCTCAGACAAACGAGACTCGCCATTCGGAATGACGATGCAATATCGGACGTTCTCTGTGGCCGGAATCTGGATGAACTTTTACATGGGCATGATAAATCTTGTTCGATGCCACCCTTCGATGCCTCCTGCGGCGATGCAAGCAGCTGGCATGTCAGCACGACAGACAGGTCCATATTCGAACAAACTGGGCAGAATAGCAGCTGGCTTGTCGGAAGACGTTTCACAGGCAACGGAGATCACAACTCTTGTCAGTGCTGCGTTCATCGAGAGTTGCTTCTGCCTTTTTGTAGCAGCGATTGAGGTATGATTTTTGCCAGCCACAGACCTTTGACAAGACGAGGCCACTCACTAACACTTCTTAGTATCAGGATGAGAAACAGCGGCATTGGGTGATACGTCACTTACGGGACATCACTCGATTGACGGGCTGGCAATCGGCAGAACGTATTGCCACTGGGTGCGAATCCTCTTGGATCAAGGCGGCGCAGCTTGGTCGTGGTCCTCCGTACCAACGTGCCCCGGAGACCGAACCAGTGCCTGTCGCAAGGTGGCAGAACCCACGACAGATCGATCGATTCATTCACGAAGTCGAGACAGGCGAAGTTCGCCGTATCCAAATACCCAAGGCAGAACGGGCTTCGCTTGCGTTGGGCCTGCTCAGTGTTGAGCGAGATCTCGAGTTTCTCGATCTTAAGGATGACAATTAAAGCTACGTATAGCTGAACTGGCTTGTTATATACTATGGATATCATGTTTCTGGAGCTTTTTATAATGCAGCGTATGCTCTGCTTTTTGATTAGTGCCTTGAATATCAAATTCAGGTATCATTTAGCGATCTGGAAAATCGGGGAAAAGGGGTGAAAGCAATATTCACGAAATTCGGTTGACCTGAAGAAACGTTGGAAGTCTGGCGGAACCGCAGTTGGCGAGTTTGCCCCTACTACATTAATGATACATAATTCTGGCCCTCTTTCTTGTGAGGCCCTCGATGTTTTCGCAAAATTCTCTGTGAAAACATCGCCTGATGAGCTAGGATGTGATGGTTCATATGCTCGTCAATAACCCGAAAGTGGGTTTCTGCTGTGTCTATTCGTGATTTCTCTTGATTCATGAGTAACATCCTTAGTTGGCTGGCAGTCGCTCCACGACTGTGGCCATCTCCTCATCTGTGTATATTCTGAAGCCCTTCTCCTTGGTTACGCTGGCCAACTGCACGTTCTTGGCATCGAGCTTCTCCTCCATGACCTGCTTCAACGTCTTGAGAACAAGGGTCTCTGCGTCTGTGAGCGTCAAAGACTATGAAGATGTCAGTTTTGCTGCCTCTAGATGGCCGTATCATTGTAAATGTACCTTGTGGTATTCGTTCTGTAGCTCAGCCTGAGCGCCTTCGGAACCAGAGCCAATAGCCTTGGCGTCATAGCGGTAAAAGGTACCACTGGGCTCAGCGTGGAACAGTTGAGGACCATCCTCATCAAAGCCAGCAATGAGCAGAGCCACACCAAAGGGGCGACTCATGATAGTCTCCTCACCATCAGCACCCTCACCGAAGCGCAGAGCAAGATCGCAGATGGCCTGGGTGCAGCTCTCGACACGCAGGGGCTCGTTGTAGTTGAAGGCGTGGGACTGGCTCTCGACACGGGCGTGCTCGACCATGGAGCGGGCATCAGCCTGGAGACCTGACATGGCGCAGCCGATGTGGCGGTCGATCTCGACAATCTTCTCGACGGAGGAGGTCTCGAGGAGGGTCGAGGTGACTCGCTTCTCGACGCCGAGGATGACACCCTCGGATGTGGCTACGCCGATGGCCGTGGAGCCGAGCTTGATGGCCTCGAGAGAGTATTCGACCTGGAAGAGACGACCTTCGGGGGAGAAGGTGTTGATGCCTCGGTCTGGCGCAGACGTTAGTTGTTGTTCTGAGTATGGAGAGCATTCGGGGTCAGGGGGAAAAGGTGAACATGCCGTATTCAGATCTTGCCATAAACATCTTGGCGGTTTGTGTGTAGTGGTGGTAGCTAGGCTAGATGAGGGCGGAAGATTTCCTGGTATACGAAGAGACTGGGTTCGTAGGAAGAACTGTCCAAGTCGATATGGCGAGTTGAATTCGTGGATGAGAAGTCGAATTGCCTGCTGAGTAGTCGAAAGTGGGAAGGCTGAGAGACCGGGAGAGAGCAAGTCAATGGATGATGGGAGTGAGGATGTGAGGATGTGAGCTCTGGTGGAGTTGCAGGCAAGCAGTCCGCCTACGTAGCCGCGCTGCACTAACGTTTGGAGCTGGAGCCTTCTGTAAATGCTTAGCCACAGTTTCACCGCCACAATTGGATATGACGATAATAGTAGAGGGCTACTACTACGATCGATATCTTAGCAAATCTATATCTGGTTATAGCTGTTAGGCTGCTATTACGATTACTTGATAGAAAGATATATACAAGGTATTTTACATAGCTTCAAGCATAACCGCCTCCTTATACCTGTGCTATACATATTGTTTAGGTAGCTGTATGTACCCCACGTCGCGTCGGAACTCGTCGCGCAATTCGATTGGGCACAAACACTTACAGCTCCCCCAAATCAACAACCTTCTAGCTACTAACGTTGGACTTGAGCTGACTACAACTACTACAACCACAACCACACTCTCTACCACAACCTTCACAAGAGAAACCTCGCCCAAAGTTTCTCTTTTCAGATGTAGCCCGGCCATACAATGGCTTCCGGCGCACCACGAGCATCGGGCCGAACCAGCGCCAACGATTATCGCGACGAGAGGCCCCGCGTATCGACCAACCTCAAGGGCGAGCGCTCCGATTCTCGCAAGGGTCCTCCTTCGACGACCCAGTCCACTTTCTCAAATGTTCATAAACGATCTGCTTCAGGGAACCCGAGGACGTCGAGTCGCAATGAGGAGGAGCGCCGCTTTGAGACGAGGAGGGCGACGGAGCGTACTTTTGAAGCTCACCTCGAGCGTGCAGTCCCGAGAAATACGAGTCCAGAACGTTCACATCGACGAAATGCGCCTTCAGAGAGCAGGGCTACATCTAAAGCACCTAGACATGACACTCCTGAAGCACGGCAGTCGAGAGCCGAGACTCCATTGGGTCTGTCTCTACTCTCCAAACCAGCCTCAAGGCCCTGAAACTGACAATCTGAAGCACCCTGGAACCCCGAAGTAACCCTCCTGCCACATACAACAGCTCCTCTAGCCTCACGGATATCGATACCTCCTCTAGCGTCGACTGTACCTCAAGCCCCTCAACCGAAACCTCTAGGCGAACTAAGCTTGGAGCTCCAAGAAGCGGCTATAGTGGAGGATCTACTCTTTGTATTCA
The DNA here is from genome assembly GCF_900044065.1 of Fusarium mangiferae. Classification (NCBI taxonomy): domain Eukaryota; kingdom Fungi; phylum Ascomycota; class Sordariomycetes; order Hypocreales; family Nectriaceae; genus Fusarium; species Fusarium mangiferae. The sequence continues at coordinate 916,825 of NW_024573930.1, read as the reverse complement.
TGGGATATGAAGGACAGTACATCAGATTCGCCAAAGGATACAACCCGAACGAGGAGAGAGACAGGTTATCTGGACCAAGCTTCAGAACATTACCTGGCCTTGACCCGAGTCTGCAGGACCTGACACAGTCAATGCTCAAGATGGCAACATATTATTCTGCCCTAGAAGCCTTTGTCGATGTCCAGAGTCGAGAAGAGTTTGGTGCAGTGAACCATGCTCTTTGCGCATCAATACGCAAGTTTCTACATGATTATCTAGTCATGATTGCACAGCTCGAGACGCAGTTCCTCACCAGCGACACTTTCACTGTCCATGTGCTCAACATTCATACAATGTCCACGAGCCAGATGATGTTACAATTATACTCACTGGCCCATGAACTACTCAAAAAGAACGCTCTTCTCGATGATGAAACCGATGAATCTGAAGATAGTGCTGACGATTTTGAGAACATCCTCGAGACACTTCGAGACGGAGGCGAATTGGTACCAGGCAACATGACAGGCAAGAAGATCTGCAAAGGTGGCGTAGTTCTCGGTCTAATCACAAAACGTCTCGAATCACTATCAGGGGACCCTTCAGCCCGAGCGTTGTTAACGACGTTATTGCGGGACGCCAGCAAACCTTACATGGTTATGCTTAACGAATGGCTTCATCATGGTGGTATCCATGATCCTCACGCTGAGTTCCTCATCAAGGAGCAAAAGAGCATTAAGCGTGAGAGACTGGAACAAGATTACACTGATGAATACTGGGAGAGAAGATATACAATACGGGATCATGATGTTCCTCCACAACTCGAGGGTGTCAAGGACAAGGTTCTGTTAGCGGGCAAGTATCTCAACGTTGTCCGCGAATGTGGTGGCGTCGATGTGAGCAAAGTATCAAAAGACGTCCCAGCTTCTTTCGACGACAACCGCTTCCTCGAAAACGTCAACAACGCTTATGCCCACGCCAACGAATCTCTCATGCAACTCCTCCTCACAGCTCACTCCCTACCTGCTCGTCTACGCTCTCTCAAGCACTACTTCTTCCTCGATCCCTCAGACTACTTCTCGTATTTCCTCGAGCTGGGCGCCTCGGAGTTGCGCAAACCCGTCAAGTCTGTTAACACCGGCAAGCTGCAATCTTTACTGGATCTTGTCCTGCGTCAGCCCGGCAGTCTTGTCTCTCTTGACCCGTTCAAGGAGGATGTCAAGGTTGAAATGAATGAGATTGTTCTCACAAAGGCTCTGCAGCGTGTTGTCAACATCACGGGTATCGAACAGGGAGAGGCGCTCCAGCCTGTTGCTAATCAGCCCATTGAGAACGATAAGAACGCTGTTGGCTTCACATCCCTACAACTCGACTACTCCGTCCCTTTCCCCGTCTCACTCGTCATCAGTCGAAAGACGGTATGGCGATACCAAGCACTCTTCCGTTACCTCCTTTCACTCCGCTATCTTGAATCGCAACTATCGACTACATGGCAAACACAGACTCGGGGTATCAGCTGGGCACACAAGGGGGCTTTGCGAAAACTCGAGATCTGGAAGCGACGTGTTTGGACACTTCGTGCCCGTATGTTGGTATTTGTACAACAACTCCTCTACTTTTGTACGGCTGAAGTCATTGAACCAAACTGGAACAAGTTCATGTCGCGTCTAAAGACGAAGGATGAGCCCGTGGACTCGAGTTTAGGTGTACCAACACGGACTGTCGATGAGTTGATGCAGGATCATGTCGACTTTTTGGACACATGCCTCAAGGAGTGCATGCTCACCAACAGCAAGCTCTTGAGGGTAAGCCTTTTCTCACACACCAGCCACTTCTCGTTCAGTATAGCTAACATCTTTTCCAGATCCACTCCAAACTCATGCAGACATGTACCATCTTCGCTGCCTACACAAACTGGCTCACCCGTGAGCTCGAAAAGTCAGACCCAGATCTATCAGGCAACAACAAGCCCCCTACCATGACAGCAGATCAATGGAAGCGCTTCCAGATGACAAAGACAGTACAACGCGGCTCAACATCAGCTCATCATGACACCTCTGCCGCCTCGGCTGGTAACTCTGAGGTAGATGCTCGCATTGACAATCTCTTTGAGATCATCCGTAAATGGGAGGGCAATTTCAGTCGACATCTGCAGATTTTGCTCGATGCACTGAACCATTATGCTGCTACTGAGACAGTAGTCTTGTTGAGCCTGTGTGCGCGCTTGAGCACTGCGAATCAGGGGACAGAGTATGCTGGACTACGGCAGGAGGACGAGTCAACTTAAACTACAGGACTTGTTAGACAAAAGATGATGGCAAAGGGGCGTTATAGGGATCAGTAGATTAGGATCATTGTCAAAAATAAGATACCACCAAACAACTTTTCAACCCTCGACCCTCAACCCTGACATGCACCTGAAAATTCCCAAGATCAAAGATGTACTGAAAAGCTTCATTTGATTGTCTATGTCGTGAGGCCTTATATTCCCATTGATCTCCCACTGAAAAGCCTATTTCCCCCAGGTACGCCATGCAGCAAATCCCAGGGTTGTATTTTATAGTACCGCATGCCACTCAACGTTTGCCACCCCATCCCATTCCCAGCCCATGATCCCATCCCATAATGCAAAACAAAAATAAAAACCATCTCGTGAGAGCCAGGTGTATAGCCTTGCCCGAGAACGAAGAACAAAAGAAGTTAACCCATCCCATGATGCCTGAGCGCTCACACTCAGGTTGATGCTACTCGAGCCCGAAACGACTCACTTCCAGTGAGTTGAGAGAAGGCCTCGTGAGAAAATAACTAAGTAGATAACAAAGAAAGCAAAAAAACGAAAACTCCTGTCTCATGCGGTCATTAATGCTCCAGTACCCAACGGGACTGAGGCTTGTTCGTCACTCATTTGAAAAGACTACGCAGATCCATCAACTTTTGCCGAGCTGCCTCCGCCTTGTCTAAGCTCCTGTTTTGGCCGTCCATGCTCAAGCTGGCAAGCTTCATCTTCTTCTCCTGAAGCTCCAGCATCTTCTCTTCGAAACTGTCCCGCATGATGTATCGAACAGTGCGGACAGGCCGCTTCTGTCCCAGCCGGTGAACACGGTCGATAGCCTGAGCCTCAGCGGCTGGGTTGTATTGCGGTTCCATCACGTATACGCTGTTTCCAGACGTCAAGTTCAGTCCCAGACCACCGGCCATGATTGATACCAAAATCACATGGACAGTGTTGTCCTCGCGGAATCTGTCCATGGCGGTAGTTCGTTGTGTGCGGCTCATACTGCCGTCGAGTCTGGTGAACACGATGTCGTTGGCGTTGAGTGCAAGCTCAATGAGGTCCAGATGAGAAGTCCAGCCTGAGAAAACTACCGATTTGTACGGGGGTTCAGACGGGTTCGCCTCACTCGCTGCCTTTGACTTTAAAAGATCTTCGATTAGAGCGCGAGTCTTTGTATGCGGGCCGTCGTACTTGTCGAAATTCTTGACAGCATTTCGTGACTTGGGCTTGGCTGGACCATCATGTTCCGCGTCCACCTCCCTTCGGTGAAGCTGTACGAAAGCATGTCTCACGTAGGCATTGCACACTGGACAATATCCACTGTTCTCGCCCTCTGGCATCAGAGCCTTGGCCCGTTCCTTAAACGTTTTGATGCAGTTTCGGCAAATGACATGGAAACAAGGCGTCATGAAACCCAGAATATCATCCTGACCTTCTGTTTCAATATTAGAGCTCTCGTTGGAGCTGATCCTCCTGCTGCATTGAATACATGCGTCGTTGTTGGTCTCCTGCATCAGTGTAAACATCTCGTGTGCTTTCTGATCTGAAAGTGCTGGTTTGTCGTCATCGTCGTCATCATCAATGTCGATTGCCATCTCTGCCGACATTCCCTGCAAGGTATCTAGGTCGGCGTCATTGAGTAGATCCTTTCCATGCGCGCAGAGTAGTCGAAGTCGTAAAATTGCTTTGAGAATATGAATGTAGGTATTACCGCCTAGTGCCTGGCCATTATTAGTTCCAGCGAGCACCTTGACTCGATCCTGCGCATTCTTTGCGAACAAATCGTAGATACTGCGTTCCTCGGGACTGAAATCAAGTCTCACCACGAGATCCTCTCGAGGAGGCAGGTCGATCTTGTCTTTCAGTCGACGTAGCGTGATTGTATCTACCAGGATTCGGAGTTTGGGCACGATCTCAGGATCGCATGCCTTGAATGGCTCCACAATGTATCGAAGGAACTTGGATCGATCGTGGAACGGGTGAAGCCGAAGGAAGGCCAATAAGGCAGCAAGATCGTCCAACCGATTCTGCACGGGTGTACCGGTGACGGCCCAGCGTCTGTCTGCCTGTAGTCTACAGATGGCCTTGAACTGGAGAGTGCTGTGTTCTCGAATCATGTGAGCTTCATCCAGCACAATCCTGAACCAGCCAATCTGTTCCAACGGATATTGGCCATCCTTCTTCTTCCGACGAGAACTGAGTTCATTCGATACAGAGCCATAGGTGGTAATCACGAGGTCAAAGTTTGCGAGTCTTGCAGGGTCTTTGATCCTGTTTGGGCCATGGTAGATGTGGTAGTCGAGAGCACCAGGTCGAATGTGTTGCTTGATCTGTTCCTCCCAGTTTGTTACCGTACTGAGAGGACAGACAAGCAAGGTGGTCTTGGCGTTCCTCATCAACGGAGTCAAGGCAAGCGTCGGCTGCTGAGATAGGACCTCGTGCTTCGTCGGTCTCTGCTCGGGCGCTTCTGGCTGGACAGGTGCTTGTCGTTCCCACTCATACGCAGCATCGGTGGATGATGTGATCAAGGACAAGATGCTGAGCGTTTTGCCCAGACCCATCATATCAGCCAGAATTCCTCCCCGAGTTTCAGCTGGCGGCCTGGCCTGGTTCTGGCCAGTGATGACATTGAAGTATATCCGCTGGCCAGCGGGGCCATATTTGTCTTGCCAGAAAGAAACCATAGTCTTTTCATATGCCTGCGCCTCACGGGGCTTTTCTCTGGTCATCATGAAGAACAGACCTTGCTTCTGATGCTTAAGCAGATGCGTCAAGATATTCTGACTAGGTTCCATCTCTGGCAAATCGTCGTTTCGTGTGAGGGAATCGAAGACGCCCATAACTTCTGAACGAATCTCCTCCACGGTTCGGTTGTTGAAGGTGCTGGTGTAAGAGGCATTTTGCCCATCGTTAGTAGGCGCAGTAGAATATACCTTTGGAGGTGGGGGACGGTATTCAAGAACATGAGGGTTCTGAACACGAATCCCCTTCTGGACGAGATAAGGGGCCAACAGCTTCAGGCCAAACTTGCTCAGATGAGCGCCTACGTTCCTAGCGTACTTGAGGGGCCCGTACATGACGATGTCGAGGGTATAGGATCTCGAGGTGGGCTGGCCAGGCTCTTCGCCGGGCTTTTTTGGCTGGGGCGGGATTCGACTGTCCGTTCTCAGATGAATGTTTGAGTCGAGAAGAGGCGCAACGGCACGAGCACCTTGGTTCTCTACCAGACCAATGATCTGCCGTGTGTGGTCGTAGGCTTGTATCTTAAGCGATGTATCACCTACCTGCCGCTTGAGCACGACTTTGATTGCAGGCTGGTAGTTTGGACCCCAGACACTCTGTTGTGTGCCTGGCTTTGGCGAAGGGACTCGAGTGCAGCCCAATGAGGCCTTGATCATTCCGTAGCAAACCTCTTCCTCGCGTGGATCTTGAACGACCACGTCCTCATCGTCATTTCCTGGTTGTGTTAGCAACATTGCATAAAGTGACTCTCGACGGGACTTACCACTAGTGAGATCAACTGTCATGGCTGGTGACGCAGTTGCACTATTGGCTTCCTTTCGTTTGTCTGTAACATATTGACCCAGAATTCCACTTCCGCCCTGTGCTGGAGGAGTCATAAAATTGTGGACTCCCTCGCTGTCTTCGGTTCTCCTTCGCTTTGGCTGAGGAACGACAGAGCGATGCTGAACATTATTCGCACGCTCGATGAAGTGGCCTGCACCGCTGAAACCATTGGCATAACTACTACCTGGAGTGGATGAACGACTGGAGGGGCCGGCAGATGGAGTGTCATTAGGACTGGAGAACTGAAAGACCATGGAGTTGTTGTGCATGTTCATGTTCATTTGAGGTCTGGGCTGCATTCTCTGAGCTGGGTGACCATGATGAAGAGAGGAAGATGGCGAGAACTGGCCCTGGCCGGAGTTTACGAGATTCGGAGTTGAAACCGCCCTCTGATTCGGCTGCAGTAGAGCAACTGGATTCCATGGTGGAACGCCGCTTGCAGAGTGAGATGGTTGACCTGGGTGAAGTTGGTTAGCTCTGATTAATCTGAATCTGATTCATGATGAGATGGAACAGGATGAAATGGGGATTTGTTGGTAGGGTAACTGGGATGATATTGATTGGAGGAGAGGAATATACCATTTGTAGCCATCCTTTATGAAGGCCGCAGGTGGCAGGCGGCTACTTGCAGGATGCAGTTCAAGAAGGGTGTTGTGCGGGTTGGTTTCATGAGAAGAGGTACCGTTCTCATGAGAAGTAAAGTACCTTGTATTAGAGGTACCTATCACTCGGGGGATGATGCTGAGTGCTTAAAAATGGCAAAGATGGGATTAAAAAGAGAGTGCAGAGTGCAGAGTGCAGCAGTGAAGAGATATTTTAAACGATCACGTGCATGCACTCTCACTTGAACGTGCTTGAGGTTGAGTCGAGTTGAGTCGAGTTGCGTTGAGTTGCGTTGAGTTGAATGTGAAGAGGCGAGACGATGCAAGGCGATGTGATGCGATGATAAGCCGCTGGGGCCTCGTTATCAAGGACGAGGGGCAAAGAAGAGAAACAGGAGCTCCAGTTTGTAGAGATGACAGAAGCTGGAGATGAATAGGTATTCCAGAGAGTCAGGGTATCTCTACATAGAGAGACGGCGACTCTAGAAAAAAGAGTCGAGGTTTCCAAGGGCGAAGCACCAAAAGACATTTGCTTGATCTTTTAGAGCGCTGAACTTGGGCTGTAGATTTGGAAGCACGTCCCCTGGATGGCGCGTGACAAAGCGTGACTTTCACTTCACCTTGGAGCTCTCGAGATGGAGATGCAGTGGTCACGCAGCCAAAAGAGCCCGCGCTGGGCGCCTAGAACTAAACCAAGACGGGTGAAAGGTGCCCACCAAACCGCGAGCACATGATCAAAAGACGGGACGCAATCGAGGCTTTTTCCCTCTCGATTCTGACTACATCTACAAGAACGGGCTGTTTATCAGATCTATCTCCCTATGGGCCAATAACAGGTTCAGCAATCAGCAGCAGCCCAGGCTAGTCAAAAAAGATGGTCTCATAACAACAAGAAACAACACGTAATTCCTGATATACAGACTGAAGCTATCTCGATCCATCCCATATCCCATATCCCACGACTGACACCACTCACCCATTCACTCTACCAACATTTGGGTTTCAGAAGCTCCATACTAATTCAGCATGTGGCTGTTTTGATCCCCCGATAACCTTTAGAAATAAATACGTTAATCATGTGAAAGAGGCCCAAACACAAGCCATTGCTTACTCTCCATACCAACCAACTAACTTATCTAACAGTACCTACCTATATATCCGTGTTCCCTGCTATCATCAGTTCATAATGGATCGATATCCATGATGCTGGCAAGATGATTCAGTAGTTCTATACTGAATGTCTATAAAAATGGTTATTAAGCCTTTTATGAACTTAAAGCAGGCTATACCACAGCATGAGGAATGATGATGAGATTCTCCTACTATTAGACTAGCTGATCTGTTCTTCAACAAATAAGTAGCCTTGCCTCTATTGAGTCTCTGTTTCTACATATCAATAGAGAATTGAGGCTGAATTTCCATAGAAAACAGAGCCAGTGAATAAAATCGAGAAATTCTCCTCCCTATGATGCACATCGACTGCGCCGCCACTAACAATTTACTACAACCTCCATTAACTAACCCGACCATGAAATTTTTGTGGATGAGCAAAGTGCCCCGCCATTATCCCCCGCTGAACCTCCACGTCAGGCAAAGCCTCATCAGCCCTTTATCAACCTCACTCCAAAGGCCATCGCAACGAATTTAAAGGGCCTCTCCCTTGCACCGTTAATTGCACCTGTCGGTAACAAATCAGGGCCGTCAAGTCGCCCTCGTCATAGGCAGCCATGGATATCACCAAATTCGTCGTCCAAGGCCGCGACCAGGCTCTCCTCTACGGCGACTACTCGACTTATCACAAGAGCTTGTCCAAGAAACTGCTGAGCTGCCGCAAGAAGCTCAACATTGCCACCAAGAATCGCGGAAAGTTTCACGACCATGACAAGGTCACCGCGGAAAAGATCGCAGAGAACCATGAGTAGGCACATTCCGAGACTCGAAATCCAAAATACTAGCCTGACATGGAACCAGATATGTCCATCTACTTCTTCTGACAAGCGAGCGAGCTTGGGCTCATACCATGAGCATGAAGTCCGGTCATACTAGCGACACCAAAGGAATCACAGGCCGAACTCGATCGCATATTGCCTCTCGTCTCACCAAGGCCACACGTGCTGCCGACGAGCTTGTTGAAGCCCTCTCTGAAACCGACGTATCTGGCGCTTCCCAAACCGATCTCCTCGAGGCAATCGCATACGCTTCTCTCATCCGTGGTACAGCCGCATTCGAGAAGCAGAGCTGGGACCCGAGTTTGCGCAACTATGCCACGGCACGTGTCATCTACAGTGCGCTTGCAACTGCAACCAATGGCGACCTATACAAGGACTTGCTCACCGAAACCATCGATCCGTCTATCCGATACGCCGCCTACCAACTCCAGACACCTCGAACTGTCCCGATTCCCATCATTGCTCGAAAGGCGTTCCCTCAATCTGACTCCAACCTCGTCAAGCAGATCAACGATATCGACCCCACTATTCTCAAGTCAGACGAAGCAAAGGCCAAGGATGGAATCGCCAGTGCTGAGGGCGCACCTAAGACCCTGACTTGGAGGTCTCGGGAGGTCAACATCGAAGATGCCCAGATTGCGATGGCGTGGGGTGCTGTGCTCGCTTCGAAGGATCGATTGGCCAAGGATCTTGCTGAACCCAAGGGACGAGGGCCTTACGAACTTGCTGGTGCTTATGACGAAATTCTCATGCTCAGCCAGGATGCTGTTGATGCTACCAAGCAGGCAATTGACGAGATGAGGGCTGAGGGTGTGGAACAAGGTGATGCCAGGATGCAGAGTCTACAAATCACACGTACCGCCGTCAACTTCGAGACGATCAGCTGGAGAATTGGCCGCAGCAGAGTTTTGACAGGAGAACACGACGGTGCCCCTGAGGAGTACAATGTGCTGAGGAAACGAAAGGGCAAGCCAGCCCCAGAAGCAGTCAAGCCTGTAAAGGATATTCCTACAGGCAAAAAGCTGGCTAAGCTGAAAGAGAAGGTTGCTCTCTATGACGGTATTCTGCAGAACATTGAGTCTGTCACAGAACTCCCTGGTGTCGCCAATGATCAGGGGTTGGCTGAGCAGATTGCCGCCTACGTGAAGTACTTCGAGGCTCTCAAGTAAGTCACAGCCTTGAGCTAGCATTTGCGTATTTTCTAACAAAACTCTAGGGCTCTGGCTATCGCTCGTTCACATGCCATCTCCAGCAACCTGGCTGCTGCTCTTGCTCTCATCAACCACGCAGACGGTCTTGTTGAGGAGTCACAGTCAAGCATCTCATCTTCTGATGGGTCATCAAGCCGCACTCCCCTCAATCTGACGGTGTCCGCTGAAGACGTCGAGTATCTCCAAACTCTTCTCAATGGCGAGCTTCAACGTCACCGAGCCATTGTTCACGCCGACACCCTCCGCAAGAACCGCGAGCTGAGCGCTTCAGATGCCGTGAAGCAGCCTCTTATCGGAAGTCTGCATCAGTACCCCGTTGGTGGCGCTAACCTGTCACACATCGTCGAATTCCCCCCTAAGCTTGCCGCAATCCCTGTGAAGCCTATCTTCCTCGACGTGGCATGGAACTACATCGATTATCCCAACAAGGCGCCTAAGCAGCAACTGCAACAACAAGCGGCAGCGGCAGCGCCCGCTCAGGCGGATACACCTGAGAGGACAGAATCACCAGCTCCATCGAAGAGGGGTTGGTTCGGTTTCGGAAGATCATAGTCAAATATATTTTACAAAGCAATTTATTGACGTCGCGGATTCCTCAGCACGTTTTCAATGTGGCCTATCCACTTTTTGCTAATGGCCGAATTCGTTGTGAAATGTCTTATGTATCCATCCCTGTTCCTTGTTGTTGACTAGTTGCATGGTCTCATTCTACTCCATTCCTGTAAAAGACAAGACCTTGGTTCTTCGCCGTAGCTTGCTTCGTGACTGATGGGACCTTGTTTGTTTATTGTTGATCATCTCGTGATACTCGTAGTGGTACCTTAATCTTTCCGCTTTCAATTTCACCTTCGGTTCACCTTCGATCGTGATCGCAAGATGCTTGTTGGGCCTCTACACCAAGCGGTCCAAGCTCTTTGATTTTTCTTAGCCTCACATTCATTTCTCACTCAGGCTCACATTCTCTTGTCTTTGTTCTTTTTTTTGCTTTACTCACTCTCATTAAAGACCTATTAAAACCTGCGCATGATGGACCAAGACCCAGCGTTGGAAACACCATCGCGAGGCTGGCATCCCAAGCACACCTCGATACATCCTTATCCAGCGACAATCATCGCCATAATAATCGTTCTCGCCGTCGTATCTCTCTTCGTTTCAATCCTCCGTCAACTCCTCGAGCGTCGCCTTTCCCAACGCCGCGGCTGGTTTCTCAACACCACATATCCCCCACCCTCACCAACACCATCGTCATCAGGTGGGAGCAGCAGAAGAAGCAAAAAGAAAAGAAACGAACAAAAAGTGAGACCAGTCTCTGAGGTCGAGATCGAATCTCGCCAGCTTCTGTTTGCGGATACTGCTTTCCGAGGTGAACGAGTACCGCTTCAGAATCCTAATGAGCGCGGGTCACTTTACCATACTTTCCAGTTGCCAGCACCACATACATCAAGGCTAAAGCCTGCGCGTTCGATGATGGAGTTAAACGGAGGGAGTCCACTAGAGAGTGTGAGGGATAAAGAGGAACAGAAGAAAGCCAAGACAATTCACTGGCATGGTGTAAACAGACTTAACACTGCTTGGGGATGGATGTCATGATATGTCACAATCATTAATATCTCATTGAAATCGACATATTAAACGCAGTTATAATCGTAAGCAAAGGAACTGCTTGCATAAAACATCAAGTCATATTGAGTACCATGAAGGTAAACATGTTTTGAGGGGGGATGTGCGATTAGTCTACCTATAGGCAAGTCATGATACAGATATACAACATGATCCCCCATTCCGTGACATCATCTCAAAAAACAACCAAAGATCTCTCCCAATAGAGGTTTTAAAGCTCCAACGCCAGATCCGCCAACCCTGAAACATAATATGGGCAAAAAGTGTAAAAGCGGCTAGGCGGGATATGAATACAGTGAAATACAGGACAGGTGAGGGATCTAAGCCGCACAGATCTCTCATCCTCAGATATTGTAACAGGTTTTTATAACACAGAATCAAGACCCTTAAGGCTTGTTCTCATCCTTCTTCTCACCCTCTTGAGACTGCTCAGAGGAGGAAGACTGCTCGCCGCTGCTCTCGTTGCGGGCCTTGTGCATCTTGTCGAAGAGGTTCAAGCTGGCAACCTGGAGCTCATCGGTCTTCTCCTTGATCTCGGCGGCGGTGGCGGTGCCCTCACCAGAGAGGTTCTTGGCGACGAACTCACGGAGAGTGGTGATCTTCTCCTTGATGGAGTCGGCCTCAGTCTTGTCGAGCTTGTCAGCATACTCGTTAAGAGCACGCTCGGTATCGTTCAGGACGCTATCAGCACGGTTGGCAGCCTCGATAGCACCCTTGCGCTCCTTGTCGGCCTCAGCGTACTTCTCGGAGTCCTCAACCATCTGCTCAATCTCGCTCTCAGAGAGACCGGAACCGGAAGCAATGGTGATGGACTGGTCCTTGTTGGTGGACTTGTCCTTGGCGTGAACGTGGACGATGGAGTCAGCGTCAATGTCGAAGGTAACCTCGACTTGAGGGACACCACGGTGGGCAGGGGGGATACCAACAAGCTGGAAGTTTCCGAGAAGCTTGTTATCCTTGACGAGCTCACGCTCACCCTGGTAGACCTTGATCTCGACGGCAGTCTGGAAATCGGCTGCGGTGGAGAAGACCTGAGACTTCTTGGTGGGGATAGTGGTGTTTCGGTTGATCAGACGGGTGAAGACACCACCGAGGGTCTCAATACCGAGGGACAGAGGGGTAACATCTAGGAGGAGGAGATCCTTGACCTCACCAGAGAGGACAGCACCCTGAATAGCAGCACCAATGGCAACGGCCTCATCGGGGTTGACGGACTTGGCGGGGTCGCGGCCGAAAATGCTCTTGACGGACTCAGCAACCTTGGGCATACGGGTCATACCACCAACGAGGATGACCTCCTGGATCTCCTTAGCGGAGAGGCCAGCATCCTTGAGGGCCTTGCGGACGGGCTCGATGGTGCGGGTGATGAGAGGGTCGACCATCTTCTCAAGCTGAGCTCGGCTGAGCTTCATGTTGATGTGCTTGGGACCAGAGGAGTCGGCAGTGATGAAAGGAAGGTTGATATCGGTAGAGAGGGAAGAAGAAAGCTCGATCTTGGCCTTCTCAGCAGCCTCACGGATACGCTGGATAGCCATGCGGTCACCAGACAGGTCAATGCCAGAGGTCTTCTTGAAGTCCTGGACAAGGTGGCGGACGAGGTGGATATCGAAATCCTCACCACCGAGGTGGGTGTCACCGTTGGTGGACTTGACCTCGAAGACACCGTTCTGGATCTCGAGGATAGAGATATCGAAGGTACCACCACCAAGATCGTAGACAGCGACAACGCGGTCAGCCTCCTTCTCAAGACCGTAGGCAAGGGCGGCGGCAGTAGGCTCGTTGACGACACGGAGAACGTTGAGACCGGCAATTTGACCGGCATCCTTGGTGCTCTGTCGCTGAGAGTCGTTGAAGTAAGCGGGGACGGTGACGACGGCGTTCTTGATGGGCTTGGAGAGGTAGGCCTCGGCGGTCTCCTTCATCTTGTTGAGGACGAAACCACCAATCTGAGAAGGAGAGTAGTTCTGGCCACGAGCAGCGACCCAGGCGTCGCCGTTGGTGTGCTGGACGATCTTGTAAGGGACCTCCTTGATATCACGCTGAACCTCAGCATCCTTGAACTTGCGTCCTATTAATCGCTTGGTAGCGAAGAGTGTGTTCTCTGGGTTGACGACGGCCTGACGCTTGGCAGCGACACCGACAAGTCGCTCGCCATCCTCGGCGAAAGCAACAACTGAAGGAGTGGTTCGGGCACCTAATTGAGCAATGTTTAGTGGTTGTCTGTGAGACGAATTGGTATGTAAAACTAACCTTCCGAGTTTTCAATGATGCGGGGGACCTTGCCCTCCATGATGGCGACGGCAGAGTTGGTGGTACCAAGATCGATACCGATCACGGCACCCTGGACCTTGCCCTCGGACTCAGTGGACTCATAGCGAGCGAACTTGGCAGCCAGAGGAGATCGGGTGAAAGCAGCCGAGCGAGCGGCGAGAGGGGAAGCTCGGGGAAGCTGATGCGATGGTCAGTACAATGCAATGTGGGATGAAGCGATTGCGGTGTAAGAGAGAGACTTACAGCCCTCGACAAGCGCGAAGCCAGCATTTTGATTATGGGTATATGGGTATAGAGTACAGGAAAAGAAAAAGGATGAAGGCGCAAGTCGGAGAGTAGATGGGAGGAGGTGGTGTTTTAGAGGATTGAGTATGAATGGAGATGATGGAATCGAGAGGAACGAATTTTTTTACTCAAAAAAAGCTCTTTCCCCGGTCGGTCATAGAAGCCAAAGGAAAGAGGCAAGCACCGGGTTGTCCCCACTGAACCGGCTAGGTTCGGACCATGGTTATTCCTGTAGAGGCCCACTCCGTAGGTAGGTGAAAGATCTGGTAGAATCAACGGAACGGCTCCCGATAAAGCATATCACGAAAGTCAATTGACGACAGACGATCTATGTAGAACGAACATACAACGACTATCTGCACTTAAATGCAACTTTAAACTATTGCCTACTCGACCTCCTACGCTTCTCAGTTCATGATACAAAATGCCCTCTCTTCTCGACCTTGTATCCCGAATATGCGGAGCCAATGGGGATCGGACGCAATGAGAAGACCCGCGCTGCACGCCTAGGGCCCCGAGGCACGCTAATGAGAAGTGCTCCTCTTTCCCCCAGAAGATGGCTGAGAAAAGCTTCACCACACGTGATGAATGCTTCGGTGTTACCGGAAAAGTAACGGATTTGGCTCGGGCATGTCAAGAAGTTCATAACTCGGGGTCTTGCACGAAGCTGTCTGTCATACGCGAGTCAGCTAGTCCAAGGTAGCTTGATACTGGTGTCATGATATAGAATGCTTTCTGTAAGTATTATAGCTGCAAGGCTGATGACGGCATGGACAGCTTTGAGAGCTTGTGTTCGATGGCTTCACATGTCACCCGTTGACAATTCCATCTTTAGATAGTGACAAAGTATACTCAGGGACAGCAAATGCCTCTCAGTTGTCATTGTTGTTCTCGTTGACTGTTCTGCATTACAACAACCGCCCCTTGGGGAGCAAGAAAACACCGGACCTTTATACAGGGTATCAAATTAAACTCAGCAAATATCATCCTAAAGTCATGCAAATTTACCTAAGTCTTTTTGTCATCTAGGATCAAAGTCCTGAGTTTTCTTTCCTCCCCTAGCCGCTTTGTAACATATAGTGGTGACGAGCAGTGATATAATTCATGATGTTTCATGGCCTGTGCGTATTCTCCATCAGACACCGAGAACTAGCTTCATCCGAGGAGAACCCTGGATGGAGATGTTTTTCCATAGGTAGTTACACGATTCCCACTACTAGCCAGTAGTAAATAATGATAGTCTGGCGTATCAAGGGTACTCAAATATCTTCAACTCGAGAGAAAAAAAAAAGTGATGTGGTTAACACTGAATTGAGCTGTACCTGATCTTGGCTGATCGTTCAGTTGGGGTCGGTCCTGAAATTATCCCGTAGAGCCCTCGCCATTAAATCAGATCAAGCCAGACGTCATTCGCGCATGCAACCTTCATAACCCACATCAGTAATCGCCCGACTCGGCCAACGACATTTCTTCTATTACGCTCCCAGAATCGTCATTTTACATCGGAAACAGATACACAACTCGATAATCTCATACTCCCCATCATCCGCGCTCTGCTTGTCGCATTGTTCGCCACAACCGTGCCGCTCGCGTTGCGCCTACTAGCCGCCGGCGATTTCGAGAGCTCGACAACTCATACGCAGGACAAACCCTCATCGTATCGATATTCAGCCACCGGGTAGCTCGCAATTCTCCGCATTGTCGCTCCCTTTGAGGGGCGGCGTGGTCCAAGATGGCGATAGATGAGAACGAGTATGGCGACCCTCACAGCCAACGAGCTTATCAATCATGACCATTGATTATCTCGAGACTAACATCGTGCAGCATGTACCCGACCGATGCCCTCGTTTCGAAGCATGCGCGGAAACATTACCGCATCCCCGTACGCTCACAGTATGTCATAATCCATCCTGTGGTGGCGCCATCATGCTCATGATATCCAGACATTGGCAGTTGCGGTCTCTCGTTAGCGCCGAGAAGCAGGACATTGTCTATTTTCCAGGCGGCAATGGCAGTAACCATGTCCAACGGCTGAACACAACAACCCGAGAATGCGAAACTATCAAACTCCTCACTTTTGCGCCTCGATGCCTCGTCGCCGAGAAAGGATGGCTATGCTGTGGGAGTGAAAGTGGCGATTTCGTGGCAATTCGACTCGATGAAGGAAACGATGATGGCCATGGAATCCTATCAGAACTCGATCCGGACACTCGACTTAGCCTAGGACTCGACTCATCCCGTGATGACCCCATACTCTCTCTTCTCAACCGTGCGAGACGAAACAACAAAACCCTAATCGCGAAAAGTATGAAGTTAGCCAAGGACCGGGTAAACTGCATTACACTTTGGTTCCCGCCAACAAGGATGCCAGCGCACGATAGGGCGTATAAGGAACCTGTGGCGGTATTGGCTAACAACGACCGTACTGTTACACTGGTGAGCCTCAACGATTTTGACCAGAAGGAGAAGACAGAGGCATTGGATATCATCACCTACCCAGACTTCGTGAACCGCGCACTCATCTCTCCAGACGGCCGGCTTCTGATCGCCATTCTCGACGACCCATATCTGTATGTCCATGAGAGAGTTAGGAGCGTCGCAGAATCTCCAGCGACGAGATCAAGTGAAGGTCCTACATACCAATGGGAACAGACACAGAGAATACTTCTCAAGAGCCAAAAGAAGGACGACAGAACAGATAGTCGAGGAAGTTTCGCCGCCTGTTTCTCTGAATCGGGAGCATATCTCGCTGTTGGGACCCAACATGGCACCATCTCCATCTTTAATGCTGCACTTCTCGCAAATCCTAATGCCGACCCCCTCATTACAACTTTTCCGTCCTCACGGCCACACAGTGGCCCCGGTGCCATTCGGGATATGGCCTTCTGCCCCGGACCATTCGGAATGCTTGCCTGGACAGAGGACAGAGGCAATGTTGGTATTGCTGATATGAGGAGCAATTTTTATGTTCGTCAAATTGTAAACATTGAAGAGCCGGTCTTTGAGCACATCAACATCCCAGACCGAAACACCATTGATCCCCGACTTTTGGATAGCCGCCGCGAGAGAAGGGATGCTGCCCTCGGATCAGGCGCTACAGAGACTGGGAGACGCCGAGATGTGATTGACACTCTTAATACTCCTTTGACTTCCAACGAGACACTTGTACTTGAGGCTATGCAGCTTGGTAGGCGTAGTCGTGAAAGAGCTGCTCAAAGAGTGGCGGCGGCGGCGGCGGCGGACGAGAGGGCTACAGGTGGTCCGACTAACTTCTGGGCGGCCAGGTCAGCCCGTCGAACTATTGGCAACGATGACAGTGAGCGGCCCATGGCTCGGAGGAGCAGTAGTATTGGTCGTGCCATGGGAGAACTGCTGGGCAGTAATTACAACAGACGTCCAGTGACAAGAACTCCACGTGAAGCCTCCGACACCCCGGAAATTGGAAGAAGGCCAGATCGATTGATGGAGAGTCTCGGTGAAACAGTGGCCATGCTTCGGGAACAACGGCAGCGCCAAGATTCATCCTACCTCACTGTGCTTGAGATTCTCCAGGCACGAGAGCGAGGCGATGACCGCGACCTCGACGATACAACGATCATAGTGCCGCTTATCAACCAGGCGGTGAATCCGGTGAATCGATGGGAGGATGACCACGGTGTCTTCGAAGTCCCGCCTTCGCCGGACAACACTGCCGGGTTGGCGTGGAGCGAAGATGGTCGTACACTGTAAGTCTCCTTTTGGTCATTCTGTATACGCTTTTTACTAACATGACGTAGCTTTGTTGGTGCACAGAACGGCATTTACGAGCTCCACGTGGACACTCAGAGCAGGAAGTTCTTCCCGAGCGTCTCGATGAGGTAAAAGGCCAGAAGACAACGAGTGGACGCGACCCTTTGTGCTGGCGCAGGTGGTTTTTAATGGCAACTTTGGGATGATATCTTGATTTACCAAAAGTGATGACCAGTGACGACGGTTCAGTATTAGCATGGGCACAGGATACCTTGAGTACATTCCTACCTCTTTCTTGACATGGCGTTTGCGATGTTTTATCTCAGTCACAATGCATTACCCTTCGCTTCTTACGTGCTCACATATAGCTTAACTGTTATCGATGATAGCTTGAATATAATCCAACAAATTCTAGCTACGACTTTACAAATACTCTGCTCTACAGTGACTTGCTGGTCCCGTAGAGCAATTCTTGTACCATCTCAGCGATCGCCAGTGAGCTCGTTAATCCAGGACTTTCGATACCCAATAGATTTACCCAGCCCTCGTATCCCTCCTCTTTCCTGATGATGAAGTCGTGGAACCCTTTACCTTTAAGGACAGCGTCTTGTCCAGCTAACTTGGGACGAATACCAGCATAGTCTGCCACTAAAGCCGAGGCGTCAATGCCTGGCAGATAACGCTGGATCTCAGTAATAGCCTGCGGCAATCGTGCTGCGTTGGCAGCTAAGTCATTGGGATCATCAATCCATTCCACATCTGGGCCAAAACGTAGACGACCCGCAAGATCAAGCGTCAAATGGGTGCCCAGACCTGCAATGCCAGGCTCAGGGACGGGGTATATGAGACGCGAGATCTTGGGCTGGGAGGCAGAATACGAGAAATAGTTGCCCTTGGCATAGTACAGCTCCTGTCGCTTCTCAGACGGGACAATCATGTTGTGAATAACCGCAGCTCCGAGACCAGCAGCGTTGATGAGCGTCTCAGCCGTGATACTCGAGGTCTCACCTGTGGCAGCATCCTTAACACCAATCTCCCAACCTTCACTACCGGGTCTAGATCCGAGAGGTTTGATGTTAACGACGGGTGAGTTGAGCGCCGAAACACCACCAGCATCCTCAAATAGACCCTGGAGACACAACATCAAGCCGTGCGAGTCGACGATACCCGTTGTCGGACTCTCAAGCGCACAAGCAGCATTGACGCCTTCACCGTCTCTCTTGACCTCTTCACCGCTCACCCATCGTGTTGGGACACCGAGGTCGTTCTCGCACAGTGAGTGAATCTTCTCGAGAGTGTCACGCTGTGCGTCGTTTTGAGCGACGATCCATTTGCCCGTGCGGTGGTGGCCTATATCGTGCTTCTCACAAAGCTCGTATAGCAGATTCTTGCCACGGATGCAGAGTTTTGCTTTCAAGCTGGATGGTCCGTAGTATATACCGGCGTGTATAACTTCACTGTTACGCGAGCTTGTCTCTGTGCCAACAGCATTGTGGCGCTCAATGAGAACCGTTGAGGTATCGTCCCGCTGCGCAAGTTGACGGGCCACGGCAAGCCCAACGACACCGCCACCAATTACCTACTACAATGTTAGAGTCATAGTCTCGAATTGATTTGGAATACATCGTGGCAACTCAATGGCGTTTGTCCCCCGCTCCCTACCTCGTGATCCTGCTACGGACGGGATCGATCGGGGACTGAAGCTCCGGCGCCGGAGCCGGGTCATGATACGGGTCTTATGATGACGATGAAGTGGACTTACAGCATGGGTGAAGTCGGCTCTAGCAGCTGACGTCGAACTGAAACTATTTCTTTGAATAGTTCGTATGTTTGTGGGGAATCTACGTGCCAATGGTCGAAGCATCATGAATGTTGTTTAGATTGAGTTGTTTGCAAGAGTGGGAGGATATTATATCTAGAATTCGGCCAAGATGATGCATACACCGAGCTGACCAACGACACAACGCAGACGGGGAGTAACACCATGCGCCGACCAAATCAGATACAAATTTCCAAGGAAACATAGAGATTTACTCTATAGCGTTTTGCATATCTTTTGGTGACACTGCAAGTGTGTAGAAAACTGCTGCTCATGAGCTCGATACCCTACAGGCCACTATCAGAAGCCAACTTGAGGAAGTCGTAAAACTTGAAGATCTCGATCGTTGATACAAATACAATTTGGCAGGTTGAGGATGAATTAATACAGAGGATGCTTGTGAAGCTTTTTGGAAACTCAGTTTTTGTCATATCAAGTCCAGATGACTATCTCATCCTTCCTTTCAAAGTGATCAAACTCATAATAATGTACACAGGCTGAATCCATAACGCCATATTTGCCTGGAGCTGGTTTTAATTGCCGCTGGAAAACCGGTTCCCGTCACTTCCGCTTTGATCGCTTAACGCCACATAATTCAATGTGCTTCGTGTTCTAAGTATCAGATAAAATATGAGCCAGCATCTTCAAGGCTTGGCTTCCTCAGCAATGGGCTTGTCCTCCTCCTTATCTACAGTTGTAGAAGAGGATCTTGTCAGGTTTGAGGGGTGAGGTGGCTCATGAGGAGCCGACGGACCAGTCCCGATGTCTGTTAGTTGTTTCTCTGAATATGTGTTAACAAATGTCCCATCAGCATGAACTGCTTATGGACTCACCTAGCTCTCGTACTCGGTGACGAAGCATCTGGTTCTCACGAACCAGCATCTGTGTCTCAGCCTGATAAAATGCGCTTTCATCACGACCACCCAGAACCCAATCCTCGCTATTTCCACCTATGGACGTTGCGCGAAGTCGTGGGGAGGCACCACTACGACTGGGCGTTCGAGATCGTCGTTGGAGGTCGGCGCGGGCTAGATCGAACGAGCTTCGGGGATGACGATAGCTATTGGAGCGAGAACCAGACCCGCCGGTTGGTACAGGAGGGATAGAGACATGAGGGCTGGAGGCATGGGGGGTTCCGTGACCTGACCGCTCGGAAATGGCAGAGCTATCCTCTACAGCTGAGCTCTGGTTCTGGTTGTGGGAGTTGGCAGCTTGAAGGCGCTGAAGTTCGAGCTGCTGCTGTCGGATCATCTGCAAGAGGCGGTTCTATCGACGAGAAGTTAGCCATTGTTGCGTTGCGTATGACATGGCATCATATTTCGTACCACGTGAGCTTCTTGCTCTGCCTCAAGCTCTTGATGCAGCTCACCCAGGCTGGGTGCTCGATGATGATGGGGATCACCAGTGAAGGGAGATCCAGAGAGAGGCTGCGGGCTCGCAGTGCGTAGGCCAGACGGTTCGTTGACCATCTCGCCTGGCGAGGGCACAGAAGGGTCGTTAAGCTGGAGGTTCATGAGCACGGTGGAACGTCGTCGACCGGTATTTGGGGAGTGTTGGTTGCGAGAGATGGAGCTACTTGACGATCCTGTTGAATGTTAGCGGCCGAGTAGATATGTTGTTTAGACACAAACTAGTAGACGACGTACTTCGTGGAGATTCGTGTTGAAGTCCAGCATTCATGGTCGCAGCTGCCTGCAACGATATCGAAGCTGATCGCGGGGATCTTGTTGGCGAGTCGCTGCGGGGAACAGCGGTGTTGAGTGGTGGAGACGCCATGATGATAGGTGCTTTCCTTGTATATGTCACTTTGGTCTTGGTTGTTCTTATAAGGTACAACTAGTAGACGTTTCCAAAGAGCGAAGAGAACCTCAAAAGAGAGTGTATGAGGAGAATCGGTGAATACGTCAGAATTAGGAAGACGTTGTTAAAACGATTGGTCGAGTTACAGTCTGTCAGTTTGTTCGAACTGTAGGTTGGTGTGGAGGGGTTATAGCCAGCAGGCAGATAGATAGAGGAGTATAGGTAAGGTATGCATGTACTACAGAGCAATTTATGCGCGTGTATATAGAAGAATACAGGTTGAAATAAGAATTTATGGTTATTTTGATAGGATATGAATACCAGAGGAGAGTTGGTTCAGACCCGAGGTCCATCGTGATCACCGAAACCAGATCGCAATGAGTAAGTCTGCGGCGGAGTTGCTGACGAGTGGCCTGCTTGTGTGCTGATCACGACCCTCCAAAACCAAGCTTCCAGGCTCGGCCATAGAGGTCACAGGGCACATCAGTCGATTGCGGGGGCTGGGGCAACTTTGCTACAGTGAACGATACTCCGCTATCGCTCTCCAACTTGAACCTGAACTTCCCCATGGGCATGTGCTGCTTTCAGCATGGTTAGACAACTATCTGCATTCATGATTCCAACCAAAAGGTCACGCAGACATGGAATTAGACCCATTAACTGTGATGACCTGGAATCACTGACACATTTATTGGTAGAGGCCATCGTGAACAATTTATTGCACAAAAGAATCATACTGTCGGTTCAACTTGGAGAGTCGTGATACATGGTTTACTCGCAATGACAGATGACCACAGCATCATGATTGCATTCAGAGCCCAAGTCTCACAACTGTAGGCTACTAACCTTGGGTATCCGAATCTTCAACACTGAAAAATAATACCCGCGGCGACCATAAAGAATCACAAGTCATCGACAACGGTATAAACATGTAACGAACCCTCAATACTTCTGAGACAGATATCAATGTAATCATCCGAACATCGCAACACACATGCAGCTCTATTCACTGCACCGACTCATTTGCATGTTTCATGTGAATCTGATACAGAATGGACCAACAGTTCCAAGCTCAACAGACAGGACAGGCCTCAACGGCCAGGATTTTGAGGGCGTTGATGATGAAACATGACTGCGTTGAGAACACGCCATTCTCACAGCTATGACCCGCAAGACCCCTTCGATTGACTCAAGGATATCAATTTTTTTTCATCGTTGGTTGAACATGTGTAAGACGCATGTCAGTGGCTTATGGCTGAAGGGTCCTGCAAGAAAGTTCAGGTACGTTAAATGAGTCTACGGTGGCTGATTATGAAGGAGGGAAGAGAAAACAAGCGCCTGAGTTAACAGTGCCTAGGTACTTACTGAGGCTGAAGCTGGTACCTTTCGCTGCTCCCGTCAGCCTTAGGCTCAGGCATTGATGCTATCTTGAGATGTCATCTCGTCTACAATAACTCACGAACTTTAAAGAATAAGGACGCCTAATATGCAACTATTCCAGGTCAGGAAATAACTTCATCCCAGCCTCTGGATTACACGTCGTCTTTCATCCCAGTGTCACCCTGACCTACAGGGTCCCTGACGATGGATAACCCGGTACAAGACGGATCTAGATCCCGCGGGGGCTTGTGTATTCAAGACAGAAGCTAATCGGCTGTCTACTTGCTGGAGAAAAGTCAGACATATTGGGCATCTTCATCTCGTCTTGCTGTAGTAAAACAAGCCACCTGAGATTCGCAATCCGGTATCCGTATATCGGTTCGTAATGTCGATCCGCCAGGCTATCCATGCCGGCCTCACAGTCAAGGTGTCATTCCGCTGTGTCGTCCTTGGTTTTTTCGCCGTTCGGCTAGTATGGTCCAGCCAGACTGGCGGTATTGTCTGTGCCAAAAGCCCTTGTCTCCTGGCTAATATTAACCTCAACTACCGTGGCTTCCGGCACTAAAACCTCCAGATCCCTGATGTTAATTGCTCCCGATTTTTTTTGGTGGGAAATTGGACTCTACGTGTTTTGTTGTTGCTGGTCGAGAGCTTGTTTGTTTGTTTATGTCTGTCCTTCACGGCATCAGATAGATCTTGGTTCTTGGACAAGTTGGCTGGATGAAGCTGAGACATGGCTTCCAGATTGATTAATTGGTCAAGGGGCCGGGCCGCCAGAAGTAGGGAGAACCGCCCTTCAGATTTGTGTAGATGGGACTGTCTTACTCGCTGCAACTTTCTTGGTTGAATTTGAGGTGAGCTAACCAGAAATTGGGCCCATGCTTGCGAGAAGTTGACATTTGAACCAGACAATTTCAAGCCTAGTCGAGCCCACTACTGCAGGAACACAGCAAAAGCAAAACAAGATGCATCTCCTGGTCCCAATTATCCACGCTCCTGCATAATGGCTTGGAATCAAATAAACCAAGAGGTTAGCGCCTTGTGCCCATCTGAGTGAGGTATCGCTGTCGTATTCGATCGATGGCCCCATCCGTATGCCGGGCAGTGGATGACAATTCTGATGACGACTCATTTTGCTGTGATAATGCTGACAAAAGAAAGAAAATGCTGCCGAGAAAAGCAAAATTAACTCGCAGAGTGACTGGCCGCGAGCGGAACCGCACTCAATCCTAGAACAGGGCAGCCCTGACATCCACGGATATTCTTGGTTTTGGTCGTACGGAATTTATGTTGAACAACTGATGCTGTGCTACACAATAGAAGGATCGGTGAGGAAGAGGTTCGCTTATTACTTCACAGCAATGGTCAGCTCTGCCAAGTTACCGCCTCTTGAGCGTCATATCAATGCATCTGTTGATTGTTGGCGCTTGTCATTCGAGGCACAGGATAAACCCAGCGAAATGACTGCACCAATTGTCCCTCACGTGCAAGACTTGCGTCAGCCATTGGATTCTTCAACTGCAATTTGGCTCTGAGATTGAATCATTCCAAAAGGCATCTCAAAAATGTAGGGGGCCCAGGGGTTCCTCGAGGCAGTTGAACAACAACGGAATCGCTTGTTTTTTACGGAGTACAGCCTGACCCCCAGTCCCGAAACAACAGCCATGCTCTTCAGCTGGGCGAGGCTTGGTAGTGAATGATTCAATCCTTGTATTTCCGGGTCGTAGAGGACTAAGAAAGTGGGATATCAATCGGACGTTTTGGCTAGAGGAACCGATCCCCGTCTTTTATCGTGATGAGACACTGGTCTGGCAGCGATAAAGCCGGGGCCACACACAACCAACAAGAGAGAAAAAAATCTTCATCAATTTCTGTTCCTGGAGCTCCTCATGCATAATGGCCGTGTGATAATATCGATTGACATGTTTATGATAAAAAGAAACGTTGGTATGTATGTGATATGACACTTAATGTGATCGGCATATCAAAAAGATCGTGATCAGCCGAGCGGCAGACTTCACCGTTCCTACCAGAATTTCCGAAAAGTGTGCCGGGACCTGCGACACGGCACCTTCTGCTGTTATTGGCTGCAGAAGGACAAACAGCAAGGATTGCCGGATTGAGAGCAAGAGTCACATGAGGATTCCTCGAAGCGATATCGCGCTGTTCCGTCATGGGACGGGAGGGAGATAGAGTCCATAGTGTACTGAGGACGTGTTGCCAGACGACAGTATTCTAATATTGGGAAATAACTACTCATCTATAATATAGCCAGGCAATTCTTATTATTATAATTCGTAAGCAGCAAGACTGAGGCCCGTCTATTCTTCCCTCATGAGATCGTGACCAGTCCACTGTCACGCTAGGACCGGCTTCTCAGCCCCTGATCCCGGATGGAGTCGTTGGGAAACCCCAAGTTCACAGGGTTTAAGCACGGAGACAAGTTGGTAGCAAAGGAATTGAGTCTTTTTTGCAAGCGGCATGATGACTGTATGTTGATGATAATCGGTCAGACGGAGGACTTCTATGGTCCATCTCATGGGCTTACAAAACTCAACTCACAAATATTGCTCCTGGGGAGGGTGAGATCAATATGCCGAGGAGCAACACAGGCCTGTGTGTTTTGTAAAACTGTTCTTTATTTAGGACAAAACAAAGTTTCTCCATCCACATTATCCACTCATACCGTGCACTGAACATCATTGCAACTTGAGATATTTGATCGAGTTTGTAGGCTTAGCAGAGTCGCATCGTGTCGCGATTAAAGCCGCGTCGATGTTCTTGGGCCAATAGAGTTGACGCTTAGTAGCATCACACCCACTTGTTTTGTAGACGTTGCGTGTGTGTGAATCTGTTCTCGAGTAACACACGTATGAAAACCGTCATTCCCCGTTGTGCTCTTGCCAAAACAGGCCCATAGTTCAACGGGTAAGCCGTTGAACTGGGTCCGAGCACACGAGTCTCACAAACTGTAAGTTTATTTTATATTCGTATACCAGACTCTTGGGGTGTTTTCTTGCTGTGTGTCTGTTTGGATATTCGGTAAAGGAGAAAGAGAACAATGCCGAGGATGATGAATCTGGACTGCCTTGAGTGAATGTGATTCCTGGCCTGCCAAAGTTAAACACCAATTAGTAGCGGGATAATCCCTGGCGGCCGTTTTGCAGGTTGACAGGGGCTCCCCTGCCCCTGGCTCCTCTTGTGCTCTTCTGGTCGCCTCGCTGAGTGGCCTTTGTCGTCCCCGTTCATGTTGCTCCTCAAGAACGGTCCCACTATCAATGCCCATGTTATGTTCTAAGGTCATGTCGTTCGCTGACTTGCTGTCTGTATGGGCGGGGGGTTGTGGGCTTGCTACTGTTGTATGTACCTGCATCTTTGGACCCATCGAATTGCGTCGTTCGTGCCTTTGGTGTTCCTGTAATAAGAGTATGTGCCTTTCTCAACAGTTCGATACGAGGTGTATTTGGGTGCTTGCTTTATGAGGCATCTTGGGCGAGCCAGCCATTACAGTGGTAGCATAGAATATTAGAATGAGGCTTGACATATGATGTCGAGTAACTCACTAGAGTTCAATGTTTCCCTTCAAGGACGCCCAATTAGGAAAAGTTTATCGTGTCCTCCGTTTTCTCACCATCCTGGAACTTGTTTAATTCTGGCCTCGGGGCTCCCCCTCCCTTGCATGGCTCTTGTCTTCGTGCCTGAGGTGGGCTTAGCTTGCCATTGGATCCCCATAAGGCAGTCCCCAGTCCAGTCCAGGTTCACCAGGACCTTCCCCAGTAGCCCAGTTCGTGCAGACCACACAGTACCACACCATTAGGTTCAAGAGGCAGGCGCAGGTACTTCATAGCACTTGCGTTTTGCTTGTGGTTGTGCTGGCTTACAAGTTCCTTCCACTCCCACTCCCACCCCCTCAGGTCCCCTTCTACAACCGCTGTCGCTTCTTCTTCTCCTTCTCGACAACCCAAAATACGTCTTTGTTGTTCTCTTCTGATTTTCGTTTGTATACGCGCCTCTTTTCTGGCTCAGCTGTTTCTCTTTACCTCGTCGCTCGCTATTTCATATACTGTCCGTCTGTAGGCTTTGGTTTCACACTCACTCATTGTCCGAACCGCTCTCCCAATCGTCACTCTTTGTTGCCCAATACCTACACTATACTTTCGCCACCACCAACGTCCCGCAACTACTTCTACTTTCCGTTCTGGGCAACAAGCTGTTAACGTTATACCGGGCCTCTTACTGTATGAGTTGATATCTGCGCCATATCAGACGGAACTTTTTGACTGAGCTGCAATCTACGGCATCCAAGACGGGAACCCGCATTTCCTCACATCCCACCTCCGGTCAGCCTCGGTCTGGGTTACACATTTTAAACGCACGAATACATGCCGCGCAATTCTTAAACGAGACCTTGTCCCAGGATCATCCCCAAGCTCTGTCATACAAAGGTGTTCGAGTTACCGCCTGCATTTGAGCAGCACGGTACCCTACCTATGCCGCTCTGTTCTGCATACCACCAGCAGACCCTTTCTACGCCGACGCCTACCGTTTAGCTTGCTAACTATAACGCATTGTCAAGTCATTAAACTGACCGCGCCTTGAACATTTCGCCAATATGTCCTTCAGAGATTCGTTCATGACCCATAGTGGTACTCTAGAAGCGCTCCAGAGTCATCATGCACCAGCACGAAGAAGTCGTCCTCCGGATATTGACACAATGGCAGCTGAAGAGAATCGCGTGCCATTGAAAGCTGAAAGGGCTAGCAAGAGAGAATCGAGGCTAGGACTGCGAAGTTTATTCAGTCGATCAAAGACGCACTTGGCCAGTCCTGAAACGCCATCATCCTTTGGAAGCCGTACATCACTCCCTGAAACGAATCCTTATTTTCCAGCCCAGCCCGATGCAGTGTTTGACGATATGCCCTCGTCCCCTCGCAGCCCGCGCCCTTTGGCTACCATGTTCGAAACCCAACAAAGTCCACCAGCTCAACCGCGACCTGTTGGCCTCGTCAGAGCCCAGGGGTCTGGCAAACCTGGGCGTGGGCCACTTTCAACATGGCATCCTCCGCCCCTATTTAAAGCATTTCCACAAGCTGTCAAACACATGACATTGCCAGCTACATCACTGGCACCCGAAGCTATTCTACGCATGCACGAGCGACGAGCTAGCGCACTGCGTGACGAAAATGCCGAAACGCCAGATGCTGAAGGCGCTCCTACCGAGAAGGCTAAGGTCAAGAAGAAGCATCGTCGCAATACCTCCGGCCATTTCCCGAAATTTGAATGGACCAACAAGATTTATGTTCTCGTGACATCAGGCTATTTGCTGCAATATGCAGCAGAAGGACCCTTCGACCGGTTGCCTGAAAGAATATTGCACCTCAGCAAAGATTCCGCAGCATTTGCAAGTGACGTGATCCCTGGACGCCATTGGGTAGTCCAGGTCTCTGCAGCTGCAGAATCTGATGGGACAACATCATCAGATTCTCGTTCTTTATTCTCGCGATGGAATTTCCGGGCCACTGAACGACGCCATGTCTCCAATTTCCTCATGGTATTTGAAACTGCTGAGGATATGGAAGGCTGGATATCAACATTACGCCGTGAAATCGAGGCACTGGGAGGGAAGAAGACACTTACCGAGACAGGCAAACCAAAGGCCGAGGACGAAGTTGCACCACTACGAGAGAAACCTAGTCAAAGGACTTTGGTAGTACGAGACCCTAATCGGTTATCACGCATAGCAAGCTCGAGCTCCCAGAGCCCTCAAAGTCCTGACAGCTTTCTGCCACCCCAGAATCTGCAATGGCAAAGTCAGACACAGACCAACCGCTCAGTCACAAATGTCGCTGAGCCTGAACCTACAGCCGATCAGCCCCTTGATGATATTTCGACGACAAATAGCTTCGTATCGCATGATGGCCGGCAACTGGAGAATTTACGAGAAAATTCGAACCGCCTTTCATTCATATCATCCGGTCAACGGACAGTGGTGACGTCTGCAGGATCCTCACCAGCGTCTTCACCAACCGTCGATACCTTCCCTGCACCTGCCGAGCATAAGTCGTCGCTGGAGGAGGCAAAACTTTCACCAGAGCCGAAACCTAGGCCCAATGCTGCAGCTATCCTGGACCGAAGACAGTCTATGCAAGTTCTCACCCCCTTCGTCGAACTACAAGGCGGACCCATCAACCTACGACCGCAATCTAGCTATGGATCTGGTGCCGCTGATTTGAAGGCTCCGACACCTAATTTCAGTGTACCCAATTCGTCGAACCGGAGATATTCGTATGCGAAGACTATGGCCCAGGAATTCGGCATGGCTCCTTCGTCAGGTCCACTGGAGGTGCGATCCTTGGGTCGCCGAGCACCACCAACGACGTTACCAATCGCGCGGCCTTTATCCATGGTCGCTGACCAACCGTCACCAATGGAGGACATCCACGAACGACCAGTGACGCGGCACGGAGACGAAACTCAGTCGACCATTCCAGTAGAAGATGATCTACCGTCTCTGCCAAATATTCCTACTTCTTATGAAATGACATCGCGACGTTCGAGCCTGGTACCAATAGAAGAACCAACCGTCGAGATCAGCCGGCCAGGGAGCTCGCGAAGACAATCAGACATGAGGCAATGGCGCAAATCCGAAAATCCCAATTCCATGGGACGTAGTGTTCCTAGCTCAACTCGTCCCAGCCTGGAACAAAGAACACGTTCGCGATCTTTTCTTGGGGGAGCCGAGGAGGTAGCCCGTCGCCGTGCTTCCCTTGATACTTATAGCGATGCACGAAGTGACAGCATGTCAGCCAAGGGCCGGTCACAAAGACGGGCGAGCATTCAATCAGTGATGTCTGACCGGGCATCTCAGTATAGTGCCTCAGGCGACCTCCCACCCCCAATGTCGCCAGAGTCGCTGCCTCTCCCTGCGCCTCCACCCACAGTGCCTCTACCCCCTATTCCCGCATCAGCGAGCAACCCTCTTTTGAGGCCTGATATGAACGGGAAGAGCCTTTTCATTCGAAGGAGCATGCCTCATCTGGGCGAAGTGCCTCCACCGGTCCCACCACCAACCTGTGCACTACCTCCTCTTCCACCCAAATTACAAGTCAAGGCCTAAATACCTTGATTCATGCTATATACCCTTTCCTTGTTGTTTTTACTGTTACGAACTTTGACGGAGCGATTGATGTGGATTCCTCGATTCTCCGAAACGATACTAGGCGTTTTGGAACACTGTTGCCTTCATTCTCTTTTGTATCGAGACAAAAATTCTCTTCTGGTCAACACTTGTAAAATATAGAACGGTCGGCTGGAAGGAGCATTTCCGGTTATGCGACCACGTCTTGGGATGATATCCATGTATAGGCGTACCAAAGGAAACTAACTACCTACTATTCAAGGCTGCATATGGCCAATAGTATTGATAGATAATGCTGTTTTCAAAGATGTTGCCTCGGCACTGGCTAGTGACGACGCGGTAGATGACAGCGGCTTCACAGGAGCAACAAAAACTTTTATTGCTAAACGTCACCCAAGGACAACTAGAAAGTGAAGAAATGTTTATAAGATAGAAAGCTACTGGTTAGGTAGACACAGATTGGCTGATATCGAGAGTAGCTAGGTAGTCTTTGTTCCTGGGCCTATATGAGGCCAAGAGTGGTCTCCACTTTTCAATGAGACTGTTGCGTGCCTACCTACTATCAAGATATAGGCTGTGGAGGTATTGGAATGATGAACTATAAATATTAGAAATATTTTATATTCTGATCGAACTACGCATTCTAGATCATATATGATGCTGATTTCTCGCGCCTAGAAAATTTCAATCAAACGCGTGCAGGCCCATGACGCTCAATTGGAAAAAAAAAAGGACGTGGCTGGGGGGACGTGCAGCATCTTTAATGGATGGAAATGCCGAGCTGCGTCGTGTTGTCCCAACTACAACAACAACCTCATTAATTCTTCACAACTCCAACCCTCTCAATACCAAGAGCTATACCGCTTTGCTCTTAGAATCTCCTGCCATGCTATTTCTAACCATATAATAAACCTGATACCATAACCACACCTTCCGACAACCAAGATGCCAGCTCTTCCTCCGTCGTCAACAATACCCTCAGGGCACAATCCCCTCTACGTCCGCCAGAATGACGACTCGAGCAGCTCCTTCACCGCCGTGCCAACATCCTACAAGAGCACTGATAACTCCCTCGCTCCCGGTGTCGTCGCCGGTATCGTCCTTGGCTCCGTCGCTGGTTTTCTTCTCCTGCTGTACATCATCTACATGCTCCTACACCGGGGCCCAGTCGTGAGAACAGTCGACGGCGCATCGACTGTCGTGTCAGGCGGACCCATGAGTACCGTCACGGGCGATACGTCGACATATCTGAGTTTCCGAAGCAGAAGAGACCGAAGAACGAGGAACAGATCGCGGAGCAGGGCTACCTCTAGATCCAAGAGGACGAGATCGCGCACGACGGTGAATTCGAGGGACAGGAGCCGAAGACGAACATCGCCGCTTGTGGGTGATAGTCGAGGAGAGCGAATCATCGTCGATCCTCCTGCGCCGCGCTTCGTTCAAGAATCGACTATTTCTTCGGATAACGAGATTGTTGTTGAGGAGGAGCACAGCGTTTCTCCCCCGCGACGATCACGACGACAGAGCCAAGACCGATATCGTCGAGAGCCGTTGATGGGAGAAGGATATCGAAGAGACTATTCTCCGAGAGATTACTCACCTCGGAGGGAGAGCAGACGGTATAGCCGAGACCGGTAGAGGAAGAGTGTAGCGACGACAATTTGCGTATTTTATTTCTTCGGTTTGTTTTAATTACGACTTTACGACATATTTTGGACGTTGGATGCATAGAACATTTGGAGCATTGAATGGACAAGAAAGGATTCACTACGTAGATTGGAAAGAAGGAGTAATATGAACAAAAGGAGCAGAAGAGAAGAGGAGAGGAGAGGAGAGGTCAGATTGAGCGTCAATCTTTCGAATCGAGCGAGGCTTTCATTTCGATAGATACCCGGATAGTCTCTACAAAAACCACCTGTAAATAGACAAAAGATTGGTACCATCAACTCATGACCTCCCATTTCACCTTTTCTATGAGCGGTATATCTGCTTCATGATATCTCATATCTACCCAGTTGCTCCAAAATACCGTCATAACTCACTATAATAGTAAACAGACAGTGAACCATCGACTTATTCATGAATTTTCTCCACATATTCAAGCATCGACATCTACTTTTGTAACCTCAAATCAGAAAGGTACCCTCGCCTTCTGATGAACTGAAACATAACCAAATGCCATAAAGAGCCACCCATTTCACTGAGCAGACCTGCATCTGCAGGTAAGCAAGAAAGCAAGCCAACGCGCCGGCAACAAAGACAGAAACATATCCAACAAACATCTTCCTACATGTTCATGCCGCCGTCTTGGCCTCCACCTCCTTGGGGACCGCCAAAGAAGAATGTGTCAAAGGGGTTCATCTGTGGTGCCTCACCAAAGTCGTGGTGAAGGCCCTCCCAGTTCATGCTTAGACCCATGTCAAGCTGCGACTGGTCCATTGCAGTAAAGTCTCCGTTCGATGACGCGCCCAGGTTTTGGAGGAACTCCATTGTTTGAGCATCTGGATAGTCCTGTCCGTTGAATTGCTGCTGTCCACCATAGGATCCTCCGCCGTTTGGTTGGGACGTCACTCTTCGAGGAATTGGTGAAGGAACCATTCCCGATTCTATAGGCGATCCCTCTTGCTTATGACCAGAGTCTGTAGGGCTTGGTCCACCTCGACTTCGCGATTTGAGCAAATAACCCTCTGTTGATCGTGCCATTGGGGGCGACGGCTGTGCATTCCCGTCGCCCGCAACAGACAATGTAGGAGAGGAGAGCGAGTCAGACAGCGACAAATCAATCTGATAAGACGCCTGATCTGAGCCCTGCGGACGGTGACGTCCTTGCCCCGTTCCTTTTGATGAGTCCGGCGGTGTGTTCCACGCAGAGCGTTGTCTTCGGGCCGTCGGGGCACCAAAACCGCCTGTTGAAGAGGCCATCTTAATAGTCGCCTTGGCTGTTCGATCGAACGCATCTCGGCACGTCTCGGCGGGAGGGCACTTGTCGATCATATCTGTGAGAACCGATTTGGCAGCGAGAATAGTAAAGTCCACTTCATCCATGCTCTAGATCCACTATTAGCTCATTTCTCCGAGGACTCTGGGTTTCGTCAAAGCTTACCAGGCGACTTCGTACGATGGGTGAGTGCCAGATGGCATAAAGGTACGAGATTCCTGCCATGAACAGGTGATGCGTGGAAAGATAGGTGTAGCTCACCAACCCACTGAGATGAAGTTGTCTATACAGGCGGAGGATCTTTTGACCTGCCTCTGCAACTTTCAGGTAGATTCGATCCTCATCTTCACGAAGCTCTGCTTGGAACGCCGTTGGGCTGTTAACCTCATTTGATGAATTATACTCCCCTTCGAACATGGCAGGAACACTGAGGCTCTGACGATAGAGCATTATGATCGCCTGCCAGTAATTGAGTTCAAGAAACTCGGTCGAAAACATGACACCCGTCTCTTGTCTCGATGGTGCTGACGTCTTCCACTGATACAGCCTTCGGTCGATATCTATGCGCCATGAACGGAACGAATCAAACTGCACCAGGAAGGGCGACGGGAGATGAATGTGCATATCAGGGAACTTGCCCTGCACACCCGCTTTGGCGATCTGAGCCTGATTGTACTGCAAAACCTGAAGAATTTCCGATTGCAGCAGCCTCAGTCGGAAGTAATGATGGGCAACATGCTTGTAGCTGGGTTGGAGCTGATCTGCTGCTGGATCTGCAAGTCCGGTCGGTGTAATATAGTCGTCGTCCAACAAGGACGGAAACTCGGTTGTGATGACCTGATCGCTGACGCCGAATGGTCTTCCAACGCATGTGCTAACCAGACGATCGAGAGAGTACGTGCACCACCATAAACGGCGCCTCATATCTCGCACCCACAGCTTCTTCCCCCGGGTTTGTGCCCCATTCTCTCGAGAACCAGCACCATCAGTCTGATCCCTTTCGTTAGGAATGGAATCAATTTCCCTGTCATCCTCATAGTGAAGGCCGAGATCGACCGCCAGTCGAACAGCAACACCAATGATGTACCTGGTCCGTGTCAGTCAGGTGAGTTCACACACCACACACGATCAATCAGCACATACCAGAGGCCAGGGGGAACGGGTCGAAGCAGAGCAAAATTAGCCAGAAGAAGTACAGCTTGCAGAACTTCTAATCCTCCTCCACTGTTGCTTAAACACGATTCTAGGTGCACGATTGCGCTCGCGTGATACTCCTCTGGTTCACATCGACTTTTGTTGTCTGCACCAGCGTCGCCAGACGAGTCAGATTTCACTGGTTCGCCAACAATGACACCACAGCCGATGGCGAAGACCATATTCAACAAATAGAGTTCTCGCGAGCCTCGGGCCGGATCCTGAGTGGCATATATGCGTTCAAACGTCTGCATGAACTCTCCTCTGTGCAGAATTGGAATCTGAGGGTTCGAGTGTTCAAAATATAACCTCACGAGCCGCAAGCCGACTTCTTTACTGGGGAAACTTGCAGGCTTGATAGACGGCCTAGTATGAAGGCCAAAAAACGAATCGCGCAGCGAAGCTCCATTGCCGCTCGGTTGCCGAGGATTTCTGGGATCATTCGGATTAGGTTGTCCAGAGGATGAGTACTGAACTGCAGCATATACGACCCGGGCGAACGAGACACCAGATGCGGATGCTAAAGACCGAGGTTTCGAGGGGCTCACGATGTTGAGGAACCCTGATTGGCCCGACTTTTTCTTAAGCGATTCCACCGCCTGGCTCTGAGGCCTTCGGTCGCCGGCTTCTGATGGTCCGGAATAACCTGTTTCGGTGGCGGAGTTGATACTGGCGGTGTCGGTGCCTATTCGAGAACACAATTCGAGGTTTTCGGCTGGGGGAAAGGAGATGCTATTGGCGCTAAGCAGATTCTCAAGCTGCTCGACTCGGGTTTCGAGATAGTAAACATAACTGCGCGCAAGGTCAACATTTGCTCATTAATCAACTTGGGAGATTTTCTGGCGCGTCATCGAGGTCAATGATGACCAAAAGATTACACATCTGGACAATCGCGCGCTTGCGTTGTCTTATCGTACCTGCGTGGGATTTCCTTCTTTGTAATGGGATCGTAGCCAACACAAGCGACTCCTGCCTTGGCGCAACTTGCGCAGCTCGGTAGCTTCTGATCACAACGGTTTTTACGTAGGCGACAACGGTTACAGGCGCTGACGTTGCGAAAGTTACTGCTTTGGCCTGCCTTGGCCGCTACTGAGGGAGAGGCAGTAGTGGAAGATGCTGAAGCACCGTCGGCCTGGAGACGTTCGCGCTCACGATCCTGGGGGCTCGACTGGCCGTTGCGCGGCGATCCATCGTCATTCGAGTCTTGTCGCTGTCGCTTTGCGGGTTGCGAGCTCGGGGACGGAGGGCCACGCGCAGGCATTGTAACGGCCCGGCGGGCAACCGAAGACGGCGCCGATAAGTTTGCGACAGGTTCGGAGATGAAGAGAAGTGGCTCGGGCGGAGTGACGCAGATCAGCCGGAGAAAGCGATATCCAAGAGGTCGGCCTAAGGTAGGTTGTCGTCTGTGAATTGATGATGGAGACGGAGAGAGTGGGTTTGAGCTTGCTTGAGCTTAGTCGGGGGACGGAGACGGGGGCGGAAGGTGGCAGGTGAAAGGCGGAACGGTAGATTGAGAGTTCCGGTCGGGACTGCCTTAACAATTAATGAAACGAACGGGCGGAGAAGGTAGGTAGTCTAAGGTAAGCGCAGTTCTGAGGACAGTAACAGGAAGGCAGCTACTCCGAATGGGTGGGATAGATTGAGACAAAAAGGCAGGAGCTGGACAATTGAAGGATATGGATAAGGCGGGAAGGGATCGACGAGCCGCTGTACCCGCTAACGTTTGTCAAAGCGCAAGGAGTTTGTCAAGTGTATTACATAGTAGAGCTGATATCTGATGAATTGGGGGTTCAAAGGTATGAGAAGAAGCCTAGGGCAATATAATGAGATCAAGTGGTTGCCGAACTGCCTAATAAATCTTCCAGAATTGGCCTCTCAGGTTATCAGTCAAACAAGCAACAACTTCTTTGCTGACTGTTTGTTGTCTGCGGGGACCAACCAAGCTTGGCCCATGACTAGACCCCCAAGGACAACGATTCTGGCTGTCAACGCCGTAGAAAGTCGAGACTAATTTGGGGCCTGGACTAAGCGAAAGCCATGGCAACTGGTCCCTGAAAGAGGGGACCTATCAACTGTGCATACAATTCCTCCGTATAGAGAGGCAGCATTTCGTGGTGGAGGTGACGGTGGTTGATGACCGCTTCTGGATGAGTCTGAGATGATGATAATTATCACGTTTGTTTCATGGAGAATGGAGACAAGCAAGGGTCTTGAAGCTTCCAATTGTAAGCAATTAAAAGTTTTGAACCGAATTATACGGCACAAGGATCCATATAGGAGTAGGCACCGAGATATTCAAGATGGTTCAGACAATAAGTAGCTTTGTTAAAGCGTACAAAATATAAGATACTTAAGACTCGATAACAATGCATTATCTCGATTCTCAAAACTGCAAACAAGCCACTAGAAAAAAAGCAAAGGAGGAAAGACCCTCTTTATTGGTCAAAGTGCAAGTGGTGTCAATAACCAGACAAGGGTCCTTCCAGATTCATCCCAGTTTGAATCCTGTAGCGAGCAGGTGGGGGAAAGATGATTTCTCTACGAATTGACTCCTTGTATTGGCCAATTTATTCCCTTCTCAACTCATCATTTCTTATGGAGTATAAGAAAGGAAGAGAGAAAACCATCAAAGTCAACTGCAAATCTGGGAATCAATGTTCTTGGCGTGCAGCACCTTAAAAACGCCTTGTTTATCATCCTGTCGATCCTCTCCTGCAAACCAGACTTAGAAGTTTGAGGCGTATCATGACAGCGAATCATCTTATCAGTGCTTGCTCTCGCTCTCGTCTTCTTTTCCTTTCTTTTTACTCGCAGAGAAAACTGCAGTGATTGTGATTTGTGTATTGTATCCGAAGTTGTCCGGCTTTATAACCGGTCCCCTTCATCCTGTTCTCAGCTTTCGCCGTCAGATACCGCATCGGGGCATTGACAGCAGCACAGTGCAGCTGTATACATGAGACATCCTGCTTTTCAGTCTTTGATTCGAGTAGTGAGAAGAGACGACAAAGAGGTTGCTTTGAGTGATACTCAAGCTCTTCTCATGCCGAATTACACCACTCACCGTATCATATTCAGTGAATATATCGCTGGTCCGGCTCCGTTGACCTGAACCTTGTCAACGGGTTTTGTCTCTTGGACCGGATCGGATGCAGCCTGGCGGTTGGCTGCATCATCACCAACACCACCCAACATCTTTCCCGATTCCCGATTTGAGATGCCGGTCGCCGTATTCGTACATAAGCTGCACGAGCATGAATAAGCTCACGAAAGAAATCCTGATCCATATCTCTTTCTTGCCACCTCATATCCATTGATATATCCTCACGCAAACTTGAGAGTGTCATACGCACAAGATCCATGCTAACAACCAACAATGATATCTTCTACCACGATTTGTCACAGCCAAATCAATCATATCTCCCTCCTACGATGTCCCTCTTACGAAAGGTGTTCAAACCTCCTCAATACGCAGCAAGGGTCCATCCTCTCCATCATTCTTAGCCTCTCTCCACACCACCCAACCTCACTTCAAGCTCCAAACATCCATTAGAGCGCACGAATAAACTGAAGCAGAAGATATTAAATTGATTAGACTCATACGATGTCCACGACAACTTTCAAGCAACTGCGATTCCCGACTGCAACCATCCAATTCACTTTTGCGCGTATAGATTTGCCGCCACGAGCAGTTCCCCGTGTATCATCAGATCATGGGGTTTCCAAGGACAAGGGTATTGTTACCTCATTTTCCTGCCCTCTTTTCTCGATGCCTTTCTGGCTACCGACCTACAGGTGAGTCTGTCTATATCGATTATAGGAAATTCACATCCTGGCTGCCTGATGCTACGCTGCGGTTGCACGGGATTTATCACGAGGTCAATCACAAGGTCTAAAGCAACTACATGCGACTACATGCATACTCAGGTACCTAGATTACTATGTGAAACTCTGTCATATGTATCAAAATAAGATGCATTATTGTCTTCGGCCATGCCGTGTCACGCACGTTCCGTTCTGCACTTTGACCGCTGCCATTCCAGCTGCAGCATGCGTATGTGTGTGTGTATGCGTAAGCATATCAAGCATCACCGTCTGTCTATGCATTCTCCATGTCACTCAGGCACCGCGCGGAAAGTTGTTGCATGCATATATCTTTTTTCAATGAGACGACAGTCTTGAAATTACTGCCACTGACACTATCCTTTCTTACACCGCCAGTTCCGCCCCGTGAGGTAGCCTGAACTGAAAACCACAAACTCTTAAAAGTCTGAAAACAAACGCTACCGACATCTGCGAGGCCACCAAGAACCCCCATACCGAGAAACGCCCTCTAAACCTCCGGGGTCCTGTCGTTGACGATACGGCATGGGCTGGTGCCATCGGCCGTGTAGCAAAATCCATTACAAAAAGTTTCCCTTCCCAAAATATCAATCATCCTTCTACTTTGTCGTTGAATCCTTCGTCCCTCGAATGAATCCATAGTCTATGTTTCGTGAAATGAGTTCCCAAGTTCATCCGTCTTCTTTTTTCCCTCTTATTGTAAAACGCCTGTTCCATGCCTGATCGCTGTGTTGGAAGAAAAAAAGGGGGTATTTTTCCACATGGGCCTCGCATGCCCTTTATACAATTCGTCCCTAAAAGAAATGACGCCAGATTGTTTCGATTCTTCGCTTGCTCGAAACATTCAAACTCCGGTGAAAATCCAAGCCGTATGTTGCTGTTGCTTCATGCTGAGTGATTCCTTAAACACTCTCCTCTTCGTCGTAGTCGGTGAAAAGACCCTCGTCCAAGAGAGGATCCTCCTCAGGCAACACATCGTCTTGAGGTCCGCCCTCGGTAATTTGTGAGCTGAGATATGCTCCAACAATGGTGATAAGTCCGCTGAACCACCAAGCCAGTCCAGAGTATCCAGTCTGAAGACCCCAAGAGTAGAGGAGACCAGATAGGGTCGGGCCCAGAGCACGGCACAAGCTGGCAGTTGAGGCCGCAATTCCGTTGATCGTTCCAAGGACCTGCTTAGATGGTGCCGAGTTGGCCAGCAGGATGGCGTTGCTGGGGTAGGCCATGGTTGAGAAGGTGCACTTCCAGATGACAAGCAGGTAGATAGCGGGCATTCTCATAGAGTCGGGGAGTAGCACAAGGTAGGGTGTGACCAGGTAGAGCGCAAAGTACGAGAATGCAAGAATTCGGAAGAGGCGGAGAGATCCAAGTCGTCGGGTAACTGGAGGAACGATGAGATAGTTGGAGAAGAGTGAGTAAAGTCCCTGAACCGACATGATGACACCGATCATCTTGGTCTCGAGGCCGAATCCATCGGTAAACTTGAAGGGAAGGTCGTGAACGGGGTGCTCAGGTCGCTTGGTGCTCAGGAAAACTGGGAAAAGCTGGTCAAAAGTCATAGTGTGGCTGTGACATGTGTTAGAGGCTGCATGAGGCTTTAGGTGAGGCGCAACTTACAAGGCGAGAATGCCATAAGAGATGATGTTCATGATGACAGGCTTGGTGAAAGTCTTTGACTTTCGCACCACAATGGGTTCCAAGGGGGCTTCGTTCAGGGATTGTGTGTCAGGCTGGGGAGCAAGTCGGGGCGAATTCTCTTGGCTTCGGTAAGCAGGCAGGGCCTCGTCAGAGTGGGCAGAGCCAGGGCGAACACTGGTCGAGAGATACTGGACATTTTGCTTTCCATCAAGAAGAGCCTGCTTCTCGGGAGAGCGGCCTCGTCCATTACAGCTGGCAACTCCACCGAACCAGCTGGCGAGGTAATCTCCAATCTCACGTCCACGGTCTCGCTGGGACTTCTTCTCAGCATGTGTCTCATCCAGGAAGAGAAGTCCAATGATGACTCCGAAGAAAACGGTGGCGGCGCTGAAGAGATTTGGGAGAAGGTAGGGATATCGGTCCCAGATGGTTCCACGAGCGAAGATCTCGGGGTAGCTGATGCATGGTCGTGCGAGAGCTCCTCCAATCATAGGCCCAACGATCGATCTAAATAGGTAACCCAGTCAGCAACTGCTGTCAATGACTGCATGAGTATGTATGGCTTACCCAATGCACCACACCATGGGCATGATAGTATAAGCTCGGGCTGGATGATCTGTTAGCCCAATTCTCATCTGATCTTTTGAGATTCAACCTACGTTGATGTTCCTTGACAGTAACAAGCTCGGCGACAGTTGTCTGAAGGACGCCAATGTTGCTAAAATATGTTAATTGGGCGATCTAAGTATCTTTCCAGAAAAACATACCCATTGAGAAGACCTCCGAGAGCGCGCGCAAAGAGTGCGACTGGCAGACTGGGGGCGAAACCAAAGACCAAGACGCTGATAGCAGTTCCAAGCAGACCAAAGAGAAGCACTGGCTTTCGGCCAATCTTGTCGCTAAGTCGTCCCCAAAGAACTCCTGTCGAGAATTCGGCCAATGTGAAAGCGGAGGTGACCATGCCGGCGTAAACTGAAATCTTGTTGGAATCATCGGTAATGTTGAAATCTTGAATCATGTAGTAAATGTAGGGGAAGATGGACATGAAGGCGATCGGTTCGCATATTCTGCAGCAGGCTGCCAATTGTTAGACCCAGTGTCGCAAAAGTCATGTAAGCTGAGCTCCGTACCTAGAACAAACATCTGCTTTGCGGGGAATGGGGGAAGCGGTCTCTCATTGCGGCCAGCAGCTTCGCGGTTGGCCGCAGTCATTTGACGACTCCTCGCCAT
Organism: Fusarium mangiferae; assembly: GCF_900044065.1. Taxonomy (NCBI): domain Eukaryota; kingdom Fungi; phylum Ascomycota; class Sordariomycetes; order Hypocreales; family Nectriaceae; genus Fusarium; species Fusarium mangiferae. The sequence goes on along the minus strand of NW_024573930.1, from coordinate 876,363 downwards.
GTTTTCTAGTTGTGATCCTCCCGGGAGGTTTCGTCTTTTTGTTCAATGGGTGGCCCCTGGTGAATTTATGTTCAAATTTTGGTGAAAATGGTGTCTCTGAACTATTCGCAAGTCTGATCGATCCGTTTCGTAAAGTCTAAGAGCATGAGACAAGTGGCTTCGGTAGGTTGTTGAATATCGTCGAGTATGTAAGTGTGTAAGTGGTTTGGTGTAGATGTCCAACCCAAGTAGCAACAGATTGTAGATGTTGACAAAGACTCAAGCTGAGTGAGAGATAGAGAAAGAACACAGAACAAGAATCAAGGTGGTGGAGGGAGAAGGGAGACTAATTAAAGGGTTATAGAAGGTTCACGGAAGGAAAAGAGAAGGACCAAGATGGGGTGGATACACTTATAAGAAGTGTATGGAGTATGGAGAATGAGTAGGTGAGGTATGTATGAGGATGGAGTGTTAGTAGTGAAAGTGAAAGTGAGCAACACCCCTCAGACTGACTGGGACTGGGACTGGGACTGGGGTACATGGACTTGTCACAATGATCATCTTCTGGAGCAGAATAGAATTAATTACTAGACCCGAAGCTTGGAACCAGCGGTGACATGAGCGCGCCAAATGGGCAAAGGGCAAATCTCCTGTCGTGTCCGCGCTTCGCTGCGCTGCTCTGTGCTGTGAGATGCGGCGAACGGCCAAATTCTTGGGCAGTGGGGCTGGCTTCAGGGCCCCCAGAGGCACCAGAAGTTAGAACACCACGGGCAGCCATCCCAGTTTGACAGGGCGGACTTGGTCTTGGGCCTTGAGTCTTGGGCTGCAGGGGCTGGGTCCCAGGGAGACGGAGACGCAAAGGAGCCCTGGGAGACTAAGCGTATGTACCCAGCAAGTACTTCTGCAGGGGTATCCTTCTCTGTCTCTGGTCCCCTGTAAGCCACTGGAGGACGCCCACGGGGATGTGTCTCGAGCAAAACGCCATGGACTGACGGTTGGGTTCGAGCTTAATTGTTGGGTGCGAACCTGAATGGAGCTGGAAAACAAACCAAGCCAAACCAAATGCCAATGCTAAAAGCGAATGGTGCCGTCTGTAACTGCACCCCGGTATTTCCGCTGTGGCTAAGCGTATGTCCGAGGGTTCCCTTTCGTCAAAAGTCCTGGCTTCCATGGACACATCATTCTGTTGTTTCGAAACTGGCTTATGCGTGCAAAACATACATCAGCAACCTGAAATACGGTCAACTGACTTCCATGTTATGGCATTGGTTGCATCAAGCAGCACTAACCCGCACAGCCGCTGTAGAGGACAGGACAGCAGCGACAGGCTTAGGAGGCGGTGAACGCAGTACAGTGAGTAATGAGCAACGGCCCCCGGGGGCTCGTCACACGGAAATCATCCCCGGGGTCGCCTCAGCCTGGCTGTGGAGCGATAATGTTACTAGGGAAGACCTCCCGGAAGGGGACCACACCTCTCATCCTCTTGGTGACGGGCAGAAAGTAATGAGATTCCAGCGGAGCCGACTTCCATCAGTCAGTCAGCACCACCAATTGTCAAAGCACATGGCATGCCATGCCATGGGCCGTTGTTCCAGCCTTGGCGTTGCGGCGTGCGATTTTCGATGCGGCGCCTAATGACGTCGATTTGGGTAGAACAGAATCGGATATCAGTCCAATGCCTGCTGTGACAGGAGTTGCGATGTTTTTGTTGCCTCTTTCATAGGTAGGTTGTTATTGTCGTCCCCCACGCTCTCAGCCAGCTCACCCCGTCAGTCGTAGGCATCCGTCCATCTTACATGGTATTTTCCTTGAATAGCATACTGGTTCTGATGATGTGTTATTCGCTTGGTGTTTCTTTGTTCTTCTCTCACACCCACCGCCGGCCATTTGTTCCGGAAAGTCTGGAGCAAACATCTTGTGCCCTAGCTCCTGTGGTGTTTTCCAGAACGATGGAGTACATAGTCAGCAGACGACTTCCATGCATGAGGGAGTCATTCGGGATCTGCCTGCATTGCCAGCAACGTCGATACACCGCAGCCTTGTCATACCTCAACCATGTTTCACTGCCCACTGCATACGAGCTCGAGAATGACGCGTAGGACAAGGACAAATTAAGTATCATGTTCTGATCGGTGTGCAAGCCAGAGTGACCGGGATACTGACCCAGAGCTCGATTGTGATATCTTTAGATATTGCGAAAACGAGCTGCAACTCCAGACGTATATTGTGCTTGTCACGAGGGTCAAGCTTACACGGGACGGGACATTCCTCCTCGGAACACGGAGTAGAAGTTCCTTCTTGCATATCAGTCGGCCGAGAAAGGGCATGACTAGGCCGAAAAGCCTAGGTGTAAGTGATGCCAAGGTCGCAGGAATCTGTGTGTAGAATGTCGAACCTACTTCGTGACCGATACGGACATCATCCCCAGTCGAGCAGGGCCGCTCACCTTGGAAATTACAAGGTTCCCTGACAGCGGCTCTCGTGGAAGCTTCCCGGCAGGCAAGGACAAATTGGAAATCTCAAGCATGTTACAACCAAAAATTTTCAAGCCTGACTGACATAGGCGTGTCGTCCATCTGTCAGACACGTGGCTGACGATGATGGTCTTGTACTAAAAAAATTTGAATTTAGAGTCATATATGTCGGTCTGCCGCATCACCGTCGAAAATTTTCCCCAGGTGCATTAACGTCATACAAGCCAGGCGCCAATAGAAGCACACGACATATTTCTCTGAAGTGGAAGCCCTCCTTGACATCCCCGGAGCCCCATAAAGTAGGTTTTTGATAGAAGGGAGCCACCCACGGGTGAGCGAGCAAGGGAATAAACAATCGAGGTGTGAGATTTTGATCAGGAACCCGAGACATTGTCACCGCCATGCCGCACCGGACCCTTCGCCTAGGTACTGCTGGCACGTGGAGTAGCTGCTGCGGCGCGTAAGCCACACATTGTGAGCCCAGCACGGAAGACGAAACTGGCGGTGTTGGGCTTGAAAATGCAGCAATCAATGCAGCGGTTTCAAGTCAGGGCTCTGAACCTTGAAGCTGTAGGGTCCAGTCTCCCATAGGCCCACGCCAATACCTGTAGCAAATGGATCTGACTCGACTTTGAGCTCGTCAGTCAAATTGGGCCACTCGCACCCAACCCGCTGGGCCGTAAGCCCCGAGTAGCAAAGACTGCCGGAAGTGTAGCCGACTCCACAGATACAATTTAGATCGTCTTTAATTAGTCTGCAAGCAGCTTCGAATGCTGGATGCGATCCTCTCGGGTGTCGCCCTTTTGCTGCAATCGTGCCTTTCCCCCCGTATGTATATATGTACACCGAATGTCGGCATTGAGTCTTGGGACAAGGCACGGCGCTGTACACTACCGACCCGGGGAGATGCAAAGCGAAGCCTACGTGAGGCAAGGCAAGGGCATCTTTGACTTGTCAACTTTGTGCCAGCTCGCAGTCAAGGTCCGACTTCGTCTTGTGTCACAAAGGAAGTGGCTAAAATCTAGGCCTGGGTCCCCCACTCGAAGCTCGCGGCTCCCTGTCACGGAAGCGGTATAGCACTGTATCACTCGCCTGTTTCACACGCGCCCGCGGCTCCTTTTTTATATGTATGCATGATGTGCAGTAGGTGATTGAAAATAGACTCCAATGGTTACCGACGACGTGGACGCTTTCATCCGCCTACCGAGTAGGTGTCAGATCCGCCTTGCATACATAGATACAAGTCAAAGTGTTGGAGTCATTTCGTCGGTGAAGCCTGAGACAATGCTAATTTTTTCTCCCCCTTCTCCCTCTCTCCGATAGTTTCACAGCTCTCGACCACCATCCAAATTGAACAACCTCGGCTTCGCTCAAATGGTCGTCGCCCGCAGAAGAATAAGGTGTCGCGTCAGGCGTGGGTGAGTTGCACATCCATTGTCGTCATAGTCGAGCCCGGCGCTTCTCAGCATCCAATAGCAATGGGTGTCTTTTCCATTTTGAATCCCTGTGAAGTCCCGGAAGGTCTTCCTGGCTTCCGGCCTCGCTGAAGTGGATGCAGGGCAGTTTGCCGGTACAGCTAGGCACGCCGCGGGAGGTCTCGTGCTACCAGAAGACTACTTTTCTTGGAGCCTGTCGCATGGCGCCCCGCTCAAGGGGAGAAGCCGAGTGGCCACGAAAAAAGAGCCGGACGAGCTGGCCTCAGGGGAAAAAGGGGGCGGCGGACAAGCGACCCGGTGGGCTGGGTTGATCTGATGCATCTCGTCGATTGTACAAATGAGGTAGTCTCGGTAAAGAAGCCTCCCTTGTCTTTAGACTACGCAATGACAGATGGACTAAGACACCCCCCGCCTATCCAAGGGAAGAAAAAGTGAGGCAGGCGAAAAAGAGAGAAGGATGAGGAGCAAAAAAGTCGAGTAGGGTGTGTTTCAGAAAAGCAGTGTGGGCGACGTCAAACCCAGCAGGCCGGGTGGCCCGATCCAAACGAATCGCTGAAGGCAGGGAGGGCCAGATACGATGCGATGTCTTGGAATTCGCAATGAAGTACGGAGTATAGTCACATCCATCCATTATCGCGATGGTGCACTTTTAAACCACCGACATGCAGCATCTGCATATGTATGTGTGTGTATTGTATGTATGTATGCAGCCGTATGTATTGGAAGCATCTGCACGACGGTTGAAAACGCTCTGACGTCTCGGGCGTTGGTTGCAGCTGTTTATTGACGCCGCTTTCGGACCAACACCAAGTTTGTCCCGTCCTGTGTACATACGTATGTACAACGGCGGGCTTTGTGTGTGTGTTGGGGGGGATTGGATTGTCGATTGTTCCCTCAATCATGGAAGAAATGAGAGGATCCATCCGTCATCTCGTGTTGATTGCCATGACCCCGCAAGCCTTTCGGCGTCGACCGTACTGTACCGTCAGCTTCGAGAGAGCGAGCGCACGCACCCTCTGAATTCTTGACTTGGGTTCCGGGGATCTCAAGTGCCCTTGTCCCGGTAGGGTTATGGTCGTGGACAGAAGCTGAACCTTTCGCAAGGCAAGGGAGAGGAGAGACTGGGAAAACCTAGGCAAAACAAGGGGGTCTGACCGCTGTTCGCCCCGGTTCTTGATAGAAATTCTCGAAGGTTTCGAAAAGGGGGCCAGGGTATGAATTTAGCGTGGGTTTGCGAACTGGAACGTGCGGGTGGGCAAGGAAAAAAAAAAGAGGAAGTGAGGGTGGATGGATTGGATTGGACTAGATTGGAGGGGATGGATACCTCAGGTAGACAAGGTCACAGCGGGACGCGAGGGGGTGATTTTAGTGAGGCTGGAGGAAGAGCCAGTAATTTCAAATTTTCTGTCTCTGTCTCTGTCTCTTTTCTTTTGGGCTCTTTGACTGCCTTTGACTGACAATTGCTTTTTGTTACTGGGTATCCTCCGCTGTGTAAGGATCTAACTACCTACCTGGACTGAATTGTACAGCGAGAGAGGGTGACGGCGGCTCTGGGTCCCGTGATTTGCATGTCCATCTCCATGAACGGGGAAGCATCCTTTGACGATCCGGACGAATTGGATCTGGACCGTCCATCCCTTTCGACCGCAAGCAGAAGTTACAGATCCTACGTTAACTCTTGTAGTGGTAGTGAATTAAACTCGAGCAACTCTAGCCGCGACACCACAACATAACACGACACGACATGACAAATTGATGATGATGACGATGCTGCTGATGATGAGGGGAAGGTATCAGACTATCATGTGATGATACAGAGACTGGTCATGATTACTCTTGTCTCTGGTTGCTGCCGTTGTCGGTGCTGCTGTCATCTCCACTATCACTCCTTGTTCTATGAGGAATTATCACCAATAACTCACAGACAAGTTACAAGCTGAGTCGAGATTGTGGAACCTCCCTCCTCTAGGCACGCACGCGGGTAAAGCAAATTTCTGGCCAGTTTAGTCATGACTAGACAAAAGCTTAAGCAACAATCAACAAGATTATTACCCAGTAGAGTTTCGTCTACATTCATCCTCCCCTCTACCTATAACAAGAAATAACCCAACAGTAAAACCCAACCCGCTCACTGCAGTTTTGCCATTAGAGCCTGAAAAATAAAGGGAGCCCCTACACTCGGCCCCGCTTCCTCGTTATCCGTCATGGTGATCGCTTGGCACCGTTGCGTTGATGACGTCCCTTTGCTCTGAGATGAGACCGCATTGACTTTGTTGCGATACGATATGAGGGTTACATACACTCAACTTTGAGTTTTGCTTGTTTTATTAACTATTTGTGGGCTAGAGATTTACATACAGTGCCTAGCGCTCTGTGATGTTCACAGATTGGCCATTCCAACATTGAATCTCATCTCACTGTTGATCTGGTAGTCTAGTTACATACTACACAGGAAAATGGACAAGGGTTGATCCAGATCACTGGGTCATCCTCCTTTTTTTCCCTTCTTTGAACATTTCCTAGGGACGGCCTAGGAAAAGTCCAGCCCAAGCATAATCTCCCGTCTGCAGCCTTGTTCACTAACCTGACTGACCAGTTACGCCGCATAGTACAAAAGCAAATACCAAACACTAGTGAAAATATGTTAATAACATCTTGCCGTTCGTACGGTGTAAAAAACCAGGTTGTTTTGTCGGATGATGTTGAACTCGGTGAACGTAAATAACCTCACCGACTTAGACCAGCCTAGACCTCGCTCACCAGAACAACTCATTCACAGCATCCATATTACATTACATTACACTTCACTTCCACTCTCACCACAAACGAGGCCTGCTTTATTACCCTTACCCTACTGCTACTCCCCAAGTCCGATCCCCTGCTCGCCTCTGGCCCTGTCTGTCTTGCTTTGCTTGTTCCAGGTCCCTTGCTGTCGATCCATTCCTGAGCACCCCATGCTATTTTCTACTGCCTTGGCTTTGACTCAGATGCCTTGCCTTACCTTACCCTGCCCTAGCAGGCCACTATGTGTACTTACTTACCTTACTGTCCTCCGTACCACCTATTCTTTGGTGCCAGACCAGCAGCCCAAATTCTTTCACCAACAGCGCTTGGATCTCACCGGCTCCCCGCATAAATCAACAACACCATGACTGAGAGCCGACGTTGCACAGCAGGGGCTCTCTTCTCATAGTCTACGGGCGTGCATGAGCGTGTTCGCTTAGGGAGCCAGGGGGGGGGCAACATATCCTCAGTGTTGCGATGCTCACGCTTCTCATGCTGCGGGCGGCGGTGACAGTATTGCATTGTTACAGTCCCCAGACGAAAATGAGTTCTCCTCCTCCTCCTCCTCTTCAGTTCACCTGCTTGCATAGCTGAGTGATTCGTCACTTCTCGCTTCAATCATGCAGTCTCGCGTGCAAAGAGAAAAGAGTCGTCAGGATACGTGACATCCTGGTCGTGAAGCCCATTAATCCTAGGGCTCAGACACGGCACAGTCTCGCAGCCTACTTACATCCTTGACAAGTGAGTGAGCAGCCCGGGCTTCACGGGATGGATGTATGCATGTATGTATCCGTACATATCTCCATCTGCAACTATACACATACAGTACCCAGGGGAGGAAAGAAAACTCGAGACCTTGATCCTAAATGACAAAAAGACTTAGGTAAATTTACATAAATTTATAATATCTACACTAAATTTAGGATATCTTTTACTGGGTTTATTTTGGCACCCTATATAAAGGTCTTGTGTTTTCTTGCTCCCCGAGGAGTACATGGAAAATTGGTGGCTTTGTCAGAACTCATATGAGCGCCCTCAAAGTTCGCTTCCCGTCTTATTCTGCTGTTGCCAACATGGTTCTCCTGGGAATCCTGGGCTCAGTAAGACCGGCCTGTTCCGTTCATGATCCTGAGACTTACATGCTTCCTGTTGTGATTGGCAGGTCGGGCATAGGTATAGTAGTATTCACCACCCTCTCCTATATGGTTCCTTGGTGACAGATCACTAATACAGACCAGTCAGTGCTTAATGAAATTGGACGGGAATAAAATGTTTCATTTCTCTGATATGCTGAAACATGGTCCCTCACATATCAAGCTTAAAACACCTTATGTTCAACCTGGGTCTCATACAGGCCAAGACCTGATCAACTCGTAGCTCGTCTTCTCAAGAGACGACACCGAAACCCGAGCACGGAAATAAAAGCCACCTTGTTCCATGTTACACGAGGATTTGGATACGACTTCGCACTGGAAGTATACGTATTTACAAGGATCGTTTACTATTTTCAGCCTTCAAAGGATCTTCCCCCAACAGATCTCACTTCTCGGTATGCATCCAACCAAATCGAGAAACCGGGCCAAGGGATATTCGAGCCCCGTGCCTTCTAATCTGACGTATCTCAAAGTCTCACTTATCGGTGAGGACGGTTCTTGTCTCGCGGTTTCGACTGCAAGGTTGCAGAATAGCAGGGTTGAAACGGAAATGTCAAGGGAACAAACGTCGATAATCCTCCGGATACTGAACTAACAAGGCACGTTCGCTTGGGTACACCATCCGGACGTGTTATCTCGAAACATTGCTGGCAATGTGCTACCTACTGAGTCACATTATTCCCGGGATCTGCTTCTTTCCAAGGCGAAACTTCAAGGGTCTGCATGGCTCGGTTGAGCGTAAGCAGGCTGCCTAGATATCTATGAATGGAAATCACAGTAGCGTTATATGCTGACCGCAAGTGGGAGTGGTGAGTTGATGTTCATGCCGCCTCGCATGTTTCTATACCCGATTATTCCGGGGAAAGGATTCGTTGTCATGTGCGGTAAGCACAGGTGCAAGTTCTTGTCAGCCCCCAACTTTGATTGTCAATATTGGTTATGGATTCAGCTCCCATCTGATAGAGGAGTATCCGAGTTGGTTGCCTGTTATGAGAGTACAACTCCCCTTTGGGTGATGTGACCGTTCGAGCGTCCCGATACCGCGGTTCGGGAAATGCAAGAGGGGGGCAAAGTTGTACTCAAATTGTATATTGATCATGGAGATCTCTTGTTGGTGTTGTCGCGGGCCGATTACAGCCAGCCAAGTACCGTATAAGTCTGTAAGTTTACCATAGTCTAACTTGACAACCACATGTTGCCTCCAACAAAGAGCGTGTGGCTTGATTGTGATACGCCTCGTGGTAATAGCTGTTGCTGAAACATGAGCAGTTGATTGGTATAGATGATAAGCGCGATACAAGGCAGACGGTGAGTGACGCGAGGTGATGATGCTGGGGTGACGGGATCTTCAAAGTCAATCGCAAGCTACGGCCAACTCAATAGCCTTATTTCCTCACTCTCAGTCGTATTCTCACACTTGTAGTCTCGTCTCGTCTGGCAATATCGAGCTAACACTAATCGACACCAACAAGTCATTAAGAACCCCTGCTTGTGTAACCCGAAGCTCTGTGCAACCATGAACCCATGCAAGGCGCCCATGTCGTTTTGAGGCTGAAGGGTTGGCATGTGAGCAGCCTGGTTCGACTATTGATGCAAGTCGCTGGTATTGTACTGTGAGGCAGGGGCATGATGCTACTGCAGTGTCAGGCAAAGGCAGATGTCTTTGTTGTCGAGTCTAGGTATGCAAGTACCTCTCAAGTCTCACAACTTACAGGCTCTGAGTCGCGCATGACAGTTCACGTCATGAGTTGACAAAAGCGTCACGGAGCATTTTAAGCGAGCGTGACGAGTAGTGGACTAATGCTGATGTGATGCTACTCAATATTTCCCAGGTTTAATGGTGATACCGTGGTATCATGAACAGGATGGCAGTGTTGTTATCTTGCTCATGATCAGTTCGCCGATACTTACTACAAATGGCCAAGACTGATATCAACCTTGAGAGGCCTGAGAGGTTGTGGCTACCATTACCCCTTACTCAATCATAGAGGACGGATACTGGATCTGTTGGTGAATTATTGTTCGAAGCATTCAAAATTCCGACGATGATTTTTCAGAATGTTATTATTATGATCAAGCAGATTCAAGCTATCCGTATAGGTGATTGCCATATAAAGCACAGTAGAAATAGAACCTAAAAACATACATTCACACAGTACACCAGAAACTCAGGACCCAGGCATCCGTCATTAGTTGGGCACCATCCTCCGACTCTGACTCCGACGTTACGACATCGCAACTTTTCCACTCCTTCCAACCAACGAAACTCAACCCCAAACAAACCCCAGGAGAGCCACGTTTCTTCAGCTCTCCCTAGCAGCAACAACAGCCGAGCATCCCGTTCCGTTTCGCACGCCTACTATTCTCCGATTTGCTACTCGTACCACGTTGACATCGTCCCCACCATTCAAACGCATCACCCACTTTCCGAGGCTTTCGCAATGGCTGGCAAGAAGGGTGACAACAGCAAGAAGGTAGCGGGCAACGCTCGAAAGGCCGAGGCCGCCGCCCAGAAGCAGGCCGCAAATGACGCCCGTCAAGAAGCTGCCGAGGAGGAGAAGTGGAACAAGGGCGCCAAGAACAACTCCAAGAAGTGAGTGCTGATGTCGCTCGAGGGCGCAGCTCAAGGTTACTGACATCGCTTGTAGGGAAGCTCAAGCCGCCAAGGCTGCTGAGGCTGAGAAGAAGAAGGCCGAGAAAGCTGCTCTGGAGGCTGAAGACGACGCCAACACCCCCGGAAAGGCACCCAAGAAGTCCAAGGCTCCAGTTAAGAAGTCGCGCGGTCTTGATCTTGCGCAGCTCGACGGCGACGATAAGCCCTCTGCTATTAGCGCATCCGGTATCGACAATGCTCTCGACGCTCTGGCTCTGACAGGCGGCAAGGACGAAAAGGTCGACCGACATCCCGAACGACGATTCCCCGCCGCATTAGCCAAGTACGAAGAGCGACGACTCGAGGAGATGAAGAAGGATGGCAGCGGCGTCGGCTTGCGCCTAGATCAGAGGAAGACCAGAATCAGAAAGGAGTTCGAGAAGCACCCCGACAACCCTTTCAACCAGGTCACGGCTTCGTATAACGCTTCGAGGGACGACATGGCCACGATCCGGGCACAGGAGAAGGCCAAGATCGAGCAGCGCCTCGGACACTAACCCTGGTCTTTGTTTCTTTTATTGGCATTGCGGGATACCATCATGAGAAGAGGGCATGCATGGCTGAGGATTTAAAAGTTTCATGACGGAGTACTTGCTTGGGAATAGACCATGGCTTGCATCTTATTGAGATGAAGGTGCTGCTACGATTTACGATTATGGGTCTACAGGAAGATACTCAGAGGATAGGGTTTGAGTAGACAAATGCTTTGATTCGTTTTTTTCTTCGGCATCGTGATATCACAGTTTAGGTACCTTACCCCACCGGCATGAGATGACCCCGCGGTTAGCCAGCCCATGGCAGAATCTGCGCCGCTGTAGGGTAGTGGAAGCGGTATCATGACCTTGGATCTAAAGCTGTCATGATACGTGCTACAGCGTGCCTATATTTCTTAAAGCTCCTATAAATACAGAGACTTAGATTTCCCCGAGCCAGTTTCTTTCATAATAATAATGATGGCCCATTTAACCTGTATGTGGTTCACGACTTGGAGTGCATGAACATCTCACACCCCACCATGTAGTTAGCTATGAGTCTTCACCGCCTGCCAGATAGCACCCAAGAGCTCTGAAGCTTCGAGATCTAACAACGACAAACAAATGTGACACAATCTCTAAAACCGATTCAGTTCCCTACACCTAGGTTCCTGATACAATATAACTCCACGATACACAGCATCTCGATACGCGATTACGCCTGTAGCATCAATGCCGCCCTTCAATAATATGAGCGCATTGCCATCGCTGCGCAAACAACAGCTCCTCTCAGAATTGTTTGTTCTTTACCAAGAAATACTATAAAGTACTGGGTTAACATGGAAACTCAGCGCTGGACTTAAGCAAGCATGTCCTGAGGGCATATTTGTTAGTCTAACCCCAGGCGATGCTACGCTCTGGTCTGGTGTTCTCTTCGTTCGCAAAGGTAACCAACACTCGTATACTTCCCCGACTCCAGGCCTTGATCTACGATGCTGATCTTGTGATTCTTATAGGCCCCTATTGCCCTGCTATACTCAGATTTCAAATATCATTCCCCGACTCGTATCCCCAACTCCCACCTCTGGTCGTCTTCTCAACAGACATGTTCCATCCTCTCATCACACCCTTGACAACATACATGTACACAACCGATATCCAAGAAAGTGGCACAGTGAGCGCCTCGGATCAAGAGCGATTACCACCAGGAGGCTTCAGCTTGCGCCATGGATTCTCGGATTGGTTCGGACGAGGACGACGGAGTATGGTGGAAGCGAAACAAGCGCCTGTGACGAGTCCTGGTTCGACCGGTAACTCCACAACATCAGCAAATCCATCATCGGGAACACCTTCTTACATGCGCACTGGGAAAAAGAGTGTCTCAGCTTATGAAGTTCTACACTACATCCGCAGTGCCTTTGACACAGAAGAAGTTCTCGACTCGGTACCCCTCGCGGCGGCAGGAAATCCAGGAGCTTGGCACGCATGGAGAACGCACCGCAAAGCAACGGGGAAGTTGGTGGAAGATACAACTGCAGAGGAGGAGCAGAAAGAACAAGAACAGAGCGAGCATAGGCCAGAGAGCGTAAAGTCGGGGTCATCTACGGCTACCCCAAGACGACCTGGAGAGTGGAATTGGGATGGGGTCTGGGAGGATAGAGTCAAGAAGAACGTTTCTGCGAGCTTGTCGGAGCCTGTCCTCTATGGAGAGACCAAGAATTCAGACGACCTGGTAAGTCTTCTGCCCTTAATGTGGCCACTTCTCCAAGAAGCTCTACTTACTAATTCTGTGCCTATAGATCAAGTTTCTTGCAATGGAGGACACTGATATCGACTCTGTGAAGGACAACCTGCGTCGAACACTTGGGCAAGCTACATAAACTTAACTTGCCTTAGAGTCCATACTCGTTTTAGTCTCTGGTGTTTTCGACTTCAGGTTCTTTAGATGCGGCCTTGCAGTTGTGCCTTAGGCAGCTAGCTGCTGCTCAAGGGCAATGCTTTCGATGTCAGGGCAGTGACTCTGCACCTCTTGTCTTACCTTAGCGTACCTACCATAGCATGATCTCCCGTTCTACTCTATTCACTCTAATAGCAAGAGCAACCTCGATACCCCTAAGGTCCCTCCCGAACTTGCTTTATGCTCCGTTCGTCTCCAGTAGCTGAATCTCAACTGAGAATGTTCATCACAACAACAACAACAACAACATCGTCTTTCTTCTCATTGTATGCATAAAGCATGCTACTGTTGCATCTCGAAACTTTGGTCATTCTCAACATTCTTGCAATTTTACATTACTTACCGCATCGTATAAGTTCCTTGACCGGAACGGAACAGCCACCATCGTTGACCAGAAACTGTATGACATTCGCAAAGGCCTAAATAAAAGGCCCACCGATTCCACTTCACTACATAAAGAACCAGAGATACACATTATAGGGAGGGACCGGTCGATTACTCCACTACAGTATACATCATGATGTCGAACCAAAGTTATGAAGATCTGTCCTACTGGGGCACTTGTGCCTCTGATCCCAGCGTCGTCTGCGAAAAGCCGAGTCCGTTGAGAATTGTGAAAGCTGACGAGAACATGAATAAGCGACATACGACAAATCAATCTAACCCAGGTAGCTCAAAACACAGGCGGTCAATTCAGGGGGACGGGTCTCTTACAGTCGCCAAGAGGCGCAAGATCAATCCAGGACAAACAGATGCAGATAAAGAAAACTTAAGATGGCCACATGATGACCCAGGTATGGGAGAACAAGGCAGTCTAGCCTTGCGCGAAGCCAAATGCTAGGTGCAGAATGATGATAGTCCACCCCTACGCTTGGGGATCACGCCCTCACCCCAGCTATCAGTCAGGAAGACAAGACAGATGCGCCCAGAGCCCAGGGGCCAACTGGGACAAGACCACCCTTTTCCCTCCCCGATATCAAGTGAATTGCCTGGGGTGTGTGATACGCGGCGTCCAGTCAAGGTCCGCCCACCTCTGACCAATATATATGACAGGGCTTTTCTGTCTCATGCAGATTTACCGCTTGCGCTTCATGCAACAAGCCGGGAAGAAGAGTCGCCACTATTCAGAAGAAGTCCACCTGTGGCACTGACTGAGTCCTTCAAGACACTACCCCGGCCAAGGCTAGAAAGCTGGTCAACACCAAAGATTACCATCACACCCGAGGCCACCACCATCGAAGAAGGTTGCCACAGATTTTGGGTGGCTATCGAGGTCTCAGTCAGACGTTGGCCTGAAAGTGCGATGAAATGTGAACCAGGGGCCCGTTAGGAGCGGCCAGATCTGTTTACGGATCTTGCTGATTTGACACAATATGACCAAGAGAGTACGCATTAAAGCCCCGTTCTGGAACAAACAGGTACTGACGGCATACACAGCAGGGGAGATTTGCGATGATATTGGCCTTGGCGATTTGGACGTCCAAATTCTGCCAACGGAAGAATCTTCGGTTATTCGCATTCTTCAGGAACAGCCCTTTCCCATGTAAGTACACAGACGAACGAGATCGACATATTGATCAAGGCGCACGCTGATTCACGGGAATAGTCACTGCTTGGACCCCGGATCAAGCATCTTTCTTCTAGCTCAAGTTCAGGTCCGTGTCTCAAAGGCTATGCGGCGATGCAGACGGAAGCGTTCACGGTCAGAATCGGACAACCTGATAGAAGCGCTTAAGGAGGAGTTGGGTGATTCTACCGTGAGCTACATGACCGTGCGGCTTTCATATCGAAATTCGGCGTTTCCCATGTGTCAAGACATGGGAATTGTGGAGGACGACATGTTCAGCATGCAAAGCAAGATTGAGACGGTAGCCACAGCCTCCGTGAAACTCCACAATGCCATGTCGCTTTGGTCTCCTCCGCCGGTTTCAAGATCCAGCCCACTATTGCCACTGGTAGAGAGACACTGGGGGACGACGAGCGCCAGAAAGGTAATGGCACAAATTGCTGCAGAAAAATACGGCCCCAGGGATTCAGAGCAAACGTACTGTTTGCAACAGAAGTATTCAGAAAAAACTGGCTATGGCACACATGGAAAGTCCACTTGGAATCATAGCCCTACGCCTCGGATTCCTCTCAGAAAGGCAAGCCTTCAGCGAGGCTGCACCGAGGTCGATCACCATAGTAGAGGAACGTCCTCTCAATCTCATCAGAGATTGAGGCAAGGGTCGTCCAGGTGTGGTAGCTATGCGTCAAGCTACTTGTCAAGGCAGAGTCGTGAAGGTCTGCCAGGGCCGAGAACCTTTAGGGGCGCGGGGGTGAGCAATTCGGTCCATACACGACCAAAAGAAGAGCACAGCCGAGATGGAAGTGATGTTCCTGCTACCCAAGGCCGAAGGACCTTTTCTGGCAAATCTGACAGCAGCACGTTATGGAAGAGGCGGTCACTCGGCGCTGACACCCTCAGGGGCTTGTTACCTTTGATGGCGGGTTTGTCCATAACGACAAGGGAGCAGGAAGTGGAGGAGCCCCGAGTAGCTTCGCCAGCGCGTAGCAGAGGCAAAAAGGATGCAAGCAAATGGGGATGGGCGTCATGGTTCTAGACTGATCCAGGTAGCAGACGAAATGGAGAAACTGTACACGTAGTGAGATTCGAATACTTTTTGTTGGATTGTCTACGAAGAAAGTGGTATTGCTACCTTGTCTAAAGTTCGTCTTTCCAGGGGATGGAGATCTGAGCACCCTTTCGCGCAACGGTCAAGGCAGCTGCTCGATTGGCTGCCGCGACAGCTGCTTCAATATTAAATTGGCCATCTTTGGCGGCTACAACGGCCAGGGCGTAAGAACCAACAAAGGTATCACCCGCGGCCGTGGTGTCCACTACGGTTGTCTTAGTCGCCGGAAGCAATGCGCTCTGGCCTTGTTTATTGACGAAATAGACACCACGGCCTCCGAGGGTGATGATGACATTGTGGACTCCACGATCAATGAAGACACGGCCAATGCGGTCCAAGCCTTGAAGGTCATCAAGCTCAGACTCAGCACAATCTGCAAGAATAGCGGCCTCGGTCTCATTAACAACGAGATGGGCCAGCCCATCGTAAGCATCCATAGGCAAGGGCTGAGCCGGTGCTGGGTTGAGAAGTACGGGAACACCATCCTTTTTGGCAGCTTTCAAAGCCTGCATGACAGTATCGAAAGGAATTTCGAGTTGCATGATCAGAAGGTCAGGACGGGGGCCAGGAAGGGTCTCAAACTCAGCAGGCTGAAGAGAGTGATTGGCTTCAGGAGACAAGATAATGCGGTTCTGGCCAGAGGGCTCATCCACAATGATGATAGCTAGGCCAGACTTCTGGTCTTGGCGGATGGCTACAGAATCGACAGCAACGCCAAAAGAGCGAAGGCTATCAAGCAGGAGGGTGCCATAAGGATCGGCGCCAACAGCACCCACCATAGAGACGACAGCCGAAGGATTGGACAGGTTCGAGTCTCGAGAGAGCTTGCCACAAGCAACAGCTTGGTTAGCGCCCTTACCGCCTGGCGAAGTGTTGAAATGGTTTGAGGTGAGGGTTTCACCAGGAAGGGGATGATGTGGGACATAGGAAACGAGATCCATGTTGAGAGAGCCCAGAATGGTGATGTGTGGAGTGCTAGCGTGAGAAGCCATCGTAGAGGTGGGTTGGAAGAGATTTGCAGAACGGGTTATTGCGGCTGAATCAAGGCTGGTGTTGCTTTCGCAATATGATGCTGTCTGTGTGTAGTTGAGGATGTAGTATCCGTACCCCGTAGTTGAATTGTCACGTCAGGGGTTGGTATTAACAGCCGGAAGCCGACGGCCCTCGTGTCTGTAGGTAGCGCCAGAGAGAGGCCGAGCGCAAAAGCAATGGTTGAAACAAGTCCGTTTATTTGCTTTTCTCAGCGTTTACGCGCAAGGATTCGCCGGTGACGCCGCAAACTTTAAGATGGTTTGTTCACAATATTGATTGACACGTTCAGCTTGCGGTGAAGAAGTTGTCAACTTGAGCTGCTGTTGTCGAGACCCAAGTCATGTGGACAAGATGGATCCCGCCTGCCCGAGGACGGTTAGAGAGCTGCCCGAGGGGCATGCGCAAGTGGAAGGTGAAAGTCATCACGTTTGGTGTGGGGTTGTTTCCATTTTGTCCTGCCTTCCTTGTCCTACCTGAATAAAGCCTTCGTTTATACATAAATGGGGCAGCGAAGATGGAAAGTGTTTTAAATTGAGAAGGAACTGTTTCTTCCAATCACGTCCCTAGGAGCGTATTCTATTTCGAGCATCATCAGAAGAGACAATTCCGCAACTCATGGAGCATCATGAGCTGTACTCCGTACATGTACCCATATTTACTGAGTGTCTAAAGGCACTATTGAACCTAGGCCTGATTACAGGTACATATGCAACAGACCAGACCAAAGACAGTTATGACAAGTGAAGTGCCGGCTCCTCACTTTAGCGTCGGTATTGAACCACATTGTCTCGCTCATCCTCTATTTCTGAGCCGTCGGTCCGTAGCTAAATCAGCACATGAATCAGTTCGACAACGACCTTGTTTAGGGGAGGAAAGAAAACTCAGGACCTCGACCCCAAATGACAAAAAGACTTAGGTAATTTAGCATAAACTGTGCCTAAATTTAGTATAAACTTGGGATACCTTTCGCTAAGTATTTTGTCAACTTACGTCAAGTTCCGATGTTTTCTTGCTCCCTGAGGGCGTGTACAGCTGCGGCAACTAAATCCTTAGCTCAGAAGAAAGTTAAGTGCTAGCTTAGGGGGCCTTTCTCGTTCTTTTTGTCCACTAAACTTTACTAAACGAGATGGTGCGCTCTGTTTCCCAGGGGTTGAAGCTCGTGGCGGATGCTTTGACTTTCGCGTAACGAGGCAACCCAGCCAAGATCATCTGGGCCCGAAGGAACGGAACCGAGGTTCTGTAGAGGGAACAAAACTAGCCAATTGCATCGTGGGAATTGTCTTGCCGCAGACAAAATGTGACAACAACCGAGACAACAAGACAAACATTCCATTGCATCATATCAACTGGTATTGAAGGATCAAGCTGATACTCCTTAGGCTAAATCACCTATCCACAAACTGCGTCATATTATCGGCCAAAGCCTTTTCTGTATTAACACGACAGCCAAGTCCTTTGGGAACTGGTGGGTAATATGAAGACTACAGCTCTAGCAATTCCTTATCTCTCATGCAGCCAGGGTCAATAGATGCACATGGGAAGGTGGGGACGGAAAAGAAGATCAGTTTGTTTATCACCGGTAACCAAAAGCTTCTTGGCCTCTCCTTCATTCCCTGTTCGACCGTTGCATTGTCCGTTGGTCTTAAGAATGATACATCAGAAAGCCAACAACAGTGTTTGCTTTGGGAGGATGTCGCACTTTCGAAAGCATCCCTTGCTCACTTTGAGTACTAGGTCAGTACCTTGTAGTTACAATCAATTTGAGTTTGTTTGCTTTTAAAAATAAAGAGACTTGCAGCAATTCCCCGACCATCTTGGTTCACTTACTAAGTTCTTAGTTACCCGCCTTAAGGTGCAACCTGAATCTCCAGGGACCACATGGGTCAATGATGTGTGGAACCGGAGAGATGCAAGGAAGGAACGCTAGATGGAGGGTACCTATTCGATGTAGATGGATCATAGTTGGTTGCTCTGTCCCTGTTGGGAATATGCCTGAGGTCCTGTCGTGCGTGATTCAGTGAAGCAACTTGAGGTCATTGCCTGTTCTTTCATTTAGCTCAACATCTGCTTCCTTCCCCGGTTTGTTTGCTACAATTACAACTTCAACTCCCACAAGAAATCCTCGTCTTATTTCACTTAAAGTAACTCAAACTCGAACTCACTTTCTCAAAGCTCGAGTCATGATAGAGAACTACCCATCTCAGGCCCTCTCTGGGCTGACGCTTGCCATTGCCACTATTTTGCTTCTTGCATGGGCCCATTGGCGCTCTCAACATACGCTGCCATTACCACCTGGTCCGCCTTCTGAGTTTCTTCTTGGCCATTCCCGTGTTATACCCAAGGAGAATGCGGCAGCAGTATACGCGAAATGGTCGAAAGAATACAGTCAGTTTGGCCTCTGTACATGCAGACGAATATTTTGCCCCTGACATTACCTTCAACAGATTCAGATATCATACATGTCAGATCCCTGGGTCGTTCTACAGTCGTGCTCAATAGCGCCGATGTAGCCAGGGATATCTTGGACAAGAAAGGCGCCAATTTTTGTGACCGACCCCGATTTACGCTACTGGAAGTGTAAGCCGGTCCCTGCTACTATCTAGAAGAAAACGTGATCCGAATACTTTGCTCATTTGGGTCTTCGGTAGCATGGGATGGGGAAAGACCCTGACTTTTCTTCCTTTTGGAGAACGTTGGCAAATGCACAGAAAGTTACTCCAGACCTCGTTCAGCAACACAAATGTACGCCAATGGCACAGCCTGCAGATAACAGAAGCCCGACGAACGATTCGAAATATACTCAAGAAGCCTGAAACTTGGGAAACCTCGTTACGCAGGCTTGCGGTTGCCATCGTTCTGCAAGTGAGCTATGGCACCCAAGTGCTCGAGGACGATGACCCCTACATCCAAATCGCCAACGATGCCATGCATGCCACTGGCAATGGTGGAGTTCCCGCCAATAGTATTGTTGATCTAGTTCCATTCGGTACGAGATATCCACACGATGGACCCGAAATCTTTAGAAGAGTGTGCTAATGAGCCAGTCTAGTTCGCTACCTCCCCGACTGTATTGTCCGCGACTGGTCCTTGCGATTTGCCCGACAGTGGCGTTGGGCTATTAAAAGGCTTCACGATGTCCCATTCGCTGCTGCACAAGCTGAATATGTGAGTTGGAGGGTGGTGGGTGACATGGGAAAACATCTCAAGAATTATCCCCCGTCTTGCCATGTGACTCACGTCTTTTGCAGCACAGATATGACCATCATAGAAACACATCTCTGGCACACCACCTCCTACGTGAGTATAAGGATAAGGAGTCCCATGGCCAGGAGCAACAATGGTCCCTTGATGATATCAAAGGGGCGGCAGGGGCGGTTTTTATCGCAGGAGCAGATACGGTGAGTCTACCAGCATAGTAGTTGATTTTTGAAAGCTAATAAAGTGGCCTTTAGACATGGGCTACATGTGTAATCTTTATTCTCAACATGGTTCTTCACCCGGAGATACAGGACAAGGCACAGCAAGAGCTTGATACGGTGATTGGATTTGATAGACTTCCCGACTTCTCGGACCGGCCCGCTTTGGTTTACATCGAGCATATTGTCCAGGAGATTTATCGGTACGCGGCATTTTTAACCAATCACTGACACAAAATATAAACTGACAGGAATCTTCACAAAGCTGGTCGCCACTGGCTCCTCTAGGTGCGTTGTTCATGTTTGGCAATGAAGAAACCCTGCAATGGCTACTAATGCGCGGCAGGGATCCCACACAAGTCGCTCCACGATGATATCTACAAGGGCATGCTCATTCCTAAAGGTATATCTGAGGCAAATTCTTGTTTCTGCTTGTCTAATTCAACTGATGATTTACAGGGTAAGACACTCTCTTACGATGCTGTCATCATAGTGATGCTACAAGGTGGGGAGGGTATCTGATAAGTACCAGGACTGTGGTCTATGCCAACGCTTATGCCATGGCTCATGATGAGCGGGTCTACAAAGACCCCCACGATTTCAACCCCGACAGATATGAAGCTGGGGAACCGTTTCCTGTTGGCAACTTTGGATTTGGGCGCCGGTACGTGACAGGCCAACCCCAACTGAGACTCGGGTCACGGCTTTTGAAATCTAGAACGAACTAATCACCACTAGGGTCTGTGTCGGTCGGTTTCTGGCCGACAATAGTGTCTGGATCATGGTAGCAACGATGTTGTCCGTACTCCGGTTTTGTAAGAAAATGTCTACAGACGGGAAGCTCATTGAGCCCCGAGTCCGATTTACCAATGGAGGAACCTGGTATGTTGAGTCCCCCTGTCTTTAGCTATCCCCACCGCCCCTCGATACCTCTGCACCCTTGCCAAACTAGAAACATGCACACAAGTATTTGATAATGTGGTTGACACATGGCTGACAATGGTATTTGCTGCTAGTCACCCTGAGCACTTTGACTGTGTCATCAAACCGCGAAGTCTCGCAGCTGAGGCACTTGTCAACAGCAACTCGGAATAGCGACAAGACATCCCTCCCAACAGCTTGGAAGAGTACTATAACATGTTGGATCAGGTATACCATATCAAGTAAGTCATGCTCAGTGTGTCTTGCGATGGCCGGCCAATCCTCACATGCTGTACGGAAGCAGGACAGGTCCCATGTGCTCATGGATACCAGAAAATAAGTGCAGATACTACGTACACTCTTTCACTGCAACATGACTGGCAGATACTGGGTTGTGTCTATTGATATCCACCAACAAAGTCGCAAACTTTTGCCATTTCTGGAAGTGCGCTTTACTTTCCCTTGCCCAGCACATTATAGTATGTGATAATGCTGGCTCTCTTCCCCTTGGATGAGCTGTACCCATGGCTTACTTCACCCTTACCTAGTCTCTGCATTTAAGATGCTTGAAGCCGGCTGCAGAGGTCACAATGGCTAACGCGATTTCCCCAAGACTGGTAGTCTATTTTAGCCGATCCACAGGACCCTGTTACTCAAGAAGGATTCCAATTGGCTCTTGATGGAATCTTCGAAGACCCTTGTAGAGGTGGGGCATCTCGGCAGAGTCATTCGCTTGTGTTGTGTTACCTCAGCCCGGCTCGTTGGTAGTCGAGTCAAAGCGCAGGACTATGGAGGCAGTAATGCATCTTTCAGTCAGCTTTGTGGTCACGACTCGTTGTCGACTTAGTGCAGGAAGAGGCACCACTCACTAACGCCCCATTCCTACACTATTACAGAGGACCATGTCTGTTTATGGTAACACATGTATAGTGGATGGAGATAACAAGCTAGCCAAGAAAACAAGACCACAGCGATACGTGACATCTTTGCTTGGCTGCTCTATAGAATCCTTGCAAGGGCGACTGGTATGCCTCGTTTGTAATCTACCTATCATACGAAAGAAAGGCAGGACTTCGGCCTAAATGGCGCGTTCTAGGACCAGCCCTGGTCATGAAATTTGGGTGAAGGATGCGAAAGCTGCATCTTCTTTCACATTATGTTGCATCGACGTAACAGGGATCAAGCAAACATTCTACATCTCCACTCTATCCCCGCTAGCTGCATAAACATACTGTATGTATTGTGTAGTACCGAGAAGCCGGAGTGGTTGCTGTCAAAAGCCCGCGGGCTTTTATCATGTATAGAGTTGTCCTTGATTCGCATCCATAAGACGCTGACCCGCTCTGTACCCAATTACTAGCATTCCATACGAGTCGCAAGTATATAAAGAAAAAGCAAGATAGTATCTCGCATTGTAATGTTGTATCTGTCAAGATTCTTGCGAGTGTTTGACGCCCATGTTTCATCACAGTCCCACAATGCTTTAGCTTGGACCTTGGACACGGGCCGTCGCGCCGCACTTTTATCTGCATTAGAGCATAATCATGATCGTCAAGGTTTCGGGCCAGTTCGGTGTTGGCCCGTCCCTGCCCTTATGCAAGCAGAGAAATCTTCATGGCTGACTCTGATGAGCATGTGAGTGACAAGCAGCACAAGCCGCAGCCAGTCGTTGTCATGGGTTCATCTGCTTAGCCGCACGAACCAACTGAGAAGCACACCACACCTTAGCCCTAAGTACAGTGATGTATCAGCCAAGTTGGTTCGGTTCAGCCCCAGATAACAAGATGGCTGTTGTGTTGTTTAGAACAAGCACACTGCAGCCAACTTTTAGACACCAGCATATATCCTAGCACGCCACATTTATTGTGACACATCAGTTGGGAACAAAGTTGCAAAATCCGGTCCCGCATCCGATTGCACTCCTTGGTGTTGTAATCTTGGTTTCCCAAGATCATTGGCTGATGGCTGTGATCAGGTCAACTGCAAAGAAAGGATCACAGCGTCTAGGGGCTTTCATTAAGCCTATTGTGGAACGGCTGTCGAATTGTGTAGACTACAGTAGGCAAACAGATTCGAGCGGCGCATGCAAGAGGTACATGGTTCTTCGTTACCTTAAGGTCGGGCTTGACATATCATGATACTAGAGCAAGTTAAGCCTTGTCAGAGACTTACGCCCTTCTTTGCACGTCCAGCAAACCTTAGGCCTTGCACTACTACTGATCATCAGCATCACAATGGCGGTTCTCAAGGATTTGGAAGCTAACCATGAGCTCCATTTATCCGAACGCGCCAGACACAATACCGAAAATGGAGAAAGTGCCAGTGTTTCGACTACTGGGAACGCAAAGACTGGTGTATTCTCGAGGTGGTATAAGAGAGTGCTTGACGCTGGTGTCGAGGAGAATGGGGTTCGGCCAGTGCCCATCGAGGAAAGAATCCAAACGCAGCACAACAATCTTTTTACTGTGTTCTTCACTTGTCTGTTGTGTATTCTACCGTGAGTCGGTGGCATAACCCAACCTATTGATGATCGCATATACTGATAATATCTCAGGTTGCCAACTGGCGCTCTCGGCACGGCCGTATACGGACTAGGATTGCGAGATGTATCGTTGATAATCATCTTTTTCAACATTGTAACATGCATCCCCCCGGCTGTTATCAGTATCGGGGGGTGCAAGACCGGGATGAGACAAATGATACAGGCTCGATATTCCTTCGGGTGCGTTTCAAGACTTCAAAGATCATTGCAAGGAGATTTCTGACATTGCGATTTGCCAGACTCTATCTTGGAATCATTCCCGTCCTGCTCAACGCTGGAACGGTAACAGGGTTTACGCTCGTGGGGTCGATCGTGAGCGGACAGGCCATCGCAGCTGTGAATGAGAAGGCCAATATAAGTGTGAACGTAGGCATCGGCATAGTTTGCACTGTCAGTTTTTGTCTCGCGTTACTAGGATATCAAGCGGTCCACATCTGGCAACGATGGCAATGGTTACCGAACTTGCTTGCCATTGTCATTGCCGTCGGCTGTGGCGGGAAGCATCTGATGAACCAGGCTGACCATGACCCGGCATCTGTGAAAAGTGTCGTCGGATATGGAAGTCTAATGGCAGGGTATTTCATGACTTTTGGCGGGACTGTCTCCGACTTTACCGTCTATCACGACCCCAAATCATCCAAGTAAGGATTCCTCGATATTGTATTGTGATAAATCAAAGCTGACAACCCTTCACCCAATTCACAGGCTCAAGATCTTTATGTACGTGTACCTTGGCCTGATCACCCCATCGACACCTCTGCTCATTCTTGGAGCTGCCATTGGTGGTGCTCTCCCCAATGTCGAGTCATGGCAAACAGCATGGGATAATTATGGAATCGGTGGCGTCATGGCTGAAATGCTCGCACCGGCAGGGGGTTTTGGCAAGTTCGTTCTTGTCGTTCTCGCTTTGAGTGTTGTTGGTAACATGGTCCTGTCCAATTATTCAGTCGCCTTGTGTTTGCAGATGCTTGTTCCTGCATTTGCCAAGGTGCCGCGCTTCTTGTTCATAGTCGCGACGCTGGCTATCATGATCCCAATGTCGATCTATGCGGCTGCTAAATGGGAGGAGTCCCTTGTTAACTTTCTGTCTGTGATTGGTTATTGGGCGGGATGCTTTGATGCCATTGTCATCGAAGAACTCATAGTCTTTCGAAAGATGAACTACCTTTCTTATGAACCCGCGATATGGAATCAAGCACGACGGCTCCCAACTGGACTCGCGGCTATCGGAGCATCTTTGGTGAGTCTTGGGTTGGTGGTCCCGTCAATGGACACGCCATGGTTCACTGGACCCGTTGGGGAGCGAATTGGTGACCTGGGCTTTGAATCAGCTTTCGTGGTCACTGGGATTGCCTACTACCCGCTTCGAACCTTGGAAGTTAGGTTGATGGGTCATGTTTGAGGCGCATGCACTCATATCCTGCATGCCTGGCAATGCTGGAGAAAGAGGAACAGAAATTCGCCTGAGATATTGCCGCCGTGATGTCCGTATCGTACTCGGTGGCGTTTTAGTTCAATGCGCCAGTGAATGACAGCAGGAATTATGATAGTACAGGATTACAGGGAGAGATAGGAGTTTGGGGTAAGAGGACAAGGTGAGCAAGGAGAAGGAGGGTTTCCCAGATACATGTTGAGAAGAGCAGAGGGATGGCTGAAACATAATTAGAGGCTTGTATATAAATATAGCCTAGCTTTAGGCACTAGGCGTGAAGCGTGCCACACAAGACAACGTCTTCGCCAAAAGGATGCCATGAGACATTCGATAGCCGCGCAGCAGGAATCGGAACACCTGCTGGATCCTGGAGGCGATCTGGCGACACGACAACGCCTCCTTGACCGAGCCAGGTTGGTGCAATAGTAACAATAACGGAGTCAACTAATTCGTGATATCGAGGATCAAGCAGGGAGTTGATAATTTGGCCGCCTCCCTCGACCATGACGCTGAAGAGACCTGCATGATGCAAGACTCTGAATACATCATGCCAATCAAAGCGCATGCGTCCGTTGGGTGCTAGTGTAGTCGGAACATGGATATACTTTCCGCCATGCTGCTCGAGTAGTGCAACGTTCTCAGCAGGTAAGTCCTGGCTAGACACACCAGTCAGGACAAAGGGAGCTAAACCATTACCGAGGCGAGAAACCTCTAGGACTTTGTCGGAGCTGCTAGGAGTCCATCTGAGATGAGGATCAATGACAATGGGCCGGGGCTGGCTTGTAGCACCGATTATACGACAATTTAGGGCTGGCGAATCGGCCAAGAGAGTAGAAACGCCGATGAGAATAGCCTCGTGTCGTGAACGAAGATAGTGAGTCATTGCTTTTGAGTCGGGCCCGGAGAGTCGAGTTCGGACGCCAGGGGCCAGAGAAAGCGATGAATCAAGTGAAGTTGCAAATGTGAGTGTCACAAATGGCCGTGAGGTTCCAGACGGGTTTGTTGATGATGGAAGTCTGGATTCTAGCATAGCTGCTGAGGATGCGGGGAAGTTGAGCTCCGACATTTTGAGTTCTTTCCCGTGGCGATGAGATAGGATCTGATTAAGGGGGATAAGAAGATGAAGAAGATATCTCGGAAGGTAAGGCAAGGTATGAAATAGAGAGCTTTGATGCCAGGTACTGTTGCCCTCGTAGCGCTGTTCTGTAGGTAGGTTATAGAAACTTCCAATATGCCGCCGACAACTTCTTCAAGAGACTGGGTGAGGTGGCGAAGTAGATGAACAAGATCTGATTTAATCGTTCTTTGAGCTCCGATATTCTGTGGCGATTTAACGCGAAGACGATACCGCGCAGGTGTTGGTGTTAGGTTGAAGTATTAAATCGATAATATTGGTTGAGATGAAGTTGAAATTGACTTTCCTGATTGGAAGGAAGGATACAGGCAGCGGCTGGCTGAAACCGCTGGCGGGAATGTGACAGCGGCAGGCGCGGCCCACATGCCGTTCACGGGCCTTGGCAATCGAATCAACCAATGAATATAGAAATCATTACGATGAATTCGAAGTCTAGTATAGAATTATTAAGCTTCAATAGGATAGCGAATGATGCCTGCGATAGATCTTCATTTTGATTTATTTTGACTTCCTTTTCAATGAAGCAACCCCGGGCCCATAACGAATGCTGATCATTATCCTGCCTTGTTTCGCGCGTGGGTGCCGCTTCATTCATCTATGGTATTCCAGAGCGAGGCAGTGCGTTTTCTGGCTATTTGGATGATTAGCAACTGGTAGCTCGATCTACCTATTGAGGATAGCAACTGAAACAGATCCGAGAAAGCCCAGTAGTTTTAGATTCAAACCCATTACTCGAAATAACTCGCCGTAAACCACGAGGCACTAACAATTTATCCTAGCAGCTTGAGACTCAAAACGATCAAGATTTATATTCTCGCATGCTTTTCAGTTGTGGCAGTACTACATATAGCGAGTAGAGAAGACAGCTTCTTGTGGAAAGGGAGTGGCATATGATCGAGTCATGAACAGAAGCTCTGAAACTGGATAACGCTTTCTCATATCTCAAACTTGAACTTAGTGAGTTCCAGCGACTGCAGTGAATATTTGTTGTTCTTTGATTGAACTGAACTCGATTCAACTGATAATGCAACAACTACTAGACAAGCATGAAAGGATATCAGGTCGGATCGAAGTTACCCAGGTACGAAGATGATATCCGGTCTTCACTACCTAGGTACCTAAATAGTAGGTAGACTACTGCCCTAAACTATTGAATATTAACTTTTGTCGTAGCTATTTTCGGTATCATAATAGCCGATTAGGCTAGATTTCCAAGACTCTGAATGGGGCAATTGGGTAATCCAAGTCACATGAATAAGAGCATCTGCGGATGCTGCGGGGCAGATCGAATAGATCTAAGACAATCAGATCGGGCCTGTATCTTCATATCTATGTACTCTGTTCATATCAAGGATAGTTTCAAGCAAACAACGGGAGTATTTGTGGATTGAAAACTTGTCAGGAGTCAAATAGGGGGAGCACATCCTCGGCAGCTGGAGCCTCACGATAACATCATACAGATCCGTTGAAATGGAGGAATTAAATGCTAGCGCTTACTGATCAAAATGGCGTAACATTGGGCTCATTAATGATCTGGTGCCATACTGGTGGTACGGCTGCTCACAAAACCCCTGAAAATTGTTGCCAGGACTCGGCGGAAACATGATGAATCGGCAGAGGCCGGGAAACAAGGCCATTCCAAGTCAAGAATTTCAAAGAATGGCAGGTCCAATTGAGACGGCCCATTTTTTCACTTGAATCTCGCCCCCAAAGTCAATGAGCTGTTGTTTGGTAGTGGCCACGCATCCCACGGAGATCCAACAGCTAGCAACGCCATGCGTTACACAAGGAACAACCACCAGTTTTCAGAAGCCTTGAATTGGTTTCTATTGGGCGTTTCAGATTGGCTGTTCAGGGCCATTTGACAAGGCAGAGCAACCGTCATTGGCAGAAGGCCTGTCAGCCTGGATCACCACCCAAGGCTTGGGTAGATAGACGTCATGTATTTCTAGTGAGTATGTATCTTCCCATTCTGTTAAACCATTTACTCATAGGTAGGCTGAATAAGTGGAGGTAATTCGATCTGCCAATATTCCCAGGGCTATGTGAAGGGAATCGTGAATGCTTCCAGTACAGAGTTGATTTACTCAACCCATGCAATGATGAATGAATGGTAAAAGCATCAGTAACCTTTGAAATATCACGCTGGAATTATCTAGCTTATTTTGATAATGCCAATCTTCTTCAGCTAGCCGTGGCCTGCCGATTTGGTGCCCTAAAAGAATGGATTGGATCACGGCCTACGAATACCAAGAGTACATTTGTTACATGAGGATCACTCAACTTAACTTTTTAAATCTCTATAATCATATGTACCATAAAATATAGATGGGTCAATGGGTGGATATGGTTCTCAGCTTGGGGAGCTTACATGTTCCATTATCTGGAGGATGCCTGGCTTCGAACTTCAGGATACCTAATCATAGGCTACCAGAAGTGCGTATTTAGGGAGCTGGCTGGGCCAACGCGGCTAATTCTATTTCAGTCACAGTCAAATCAAGTCGACATTCTTTCGTATGCTATGTGGTGTAGTGTCTGTGGCAAATACTGGTCTTTGTCTTGAGTCTCCAATGTTTGACCAACTTGTAAACGAAAGTGCAGATTCTATGTGGAACACCATGGTGCATGTCGTTGGTGCATGTATGGCCAACATCTAAAGAGGCTTTAAAGGGATAGGGCTTTCTCAGTTAGAGAACTAAGTATCAAAAGGGGCTCCACCGCATCAGACTTATACAAGAGTTAAGAAAGAGACAATAACTGGCTCGATAACGGTTATTCTGAATTCCTAAGTCTTGGTGCCAACTCCTTTTCTAAACAGGGGATTCCCATCATCGTCAAACTCAGCCCACTGAAAGAATCCACAGTTCTCCTGTCCGGGAGAGTTGGCATAACACATCCAAAAGTATTTTCCAAAATTCTCCTTCTTTTTCGTCACCGCTCTCAAAACGCACGGCAGCCCACATCGACACTTTGGTGTAAATCGTGGATGTAGGTTTGCCTTGTAGTCTCGGTATGTAATGTTGATACGCGTCGTGCCAGAAATGGGATGTGGATCAATCGATAATGCCGGCGCGATGCTATGCTTCCACTCTTCTTGCATCTCGGCATGCATCACGAGAAGAGAGTTATGCGGAAGATGTATTGATATTTGGCCTTGTGCATCTTGCTCTTGGACCGTTTTCGTATCGCTGTCTCTGGGTACTATACGTCTGACTCGAAATTCGCGGGCAACCCCTAGTGAAATAGACCCGATGACGGCGCGAGGCCCGAGATAGGTGAGATGGTCGCTATGCCATCCTACATTCTGCTGTGGACCGGTATATGCATTGACAAATGCTGAGTTTGGGACCCAGGGGTTGGGAGATTGATATTTCAACTTTTTCCCGCCAGGGTATCGAGTCTTGATTCGTTTCTGAATCTCGGAATTGACAGCTTCTTGGACTTTTGGCTTGACCTTGATAAGCTGAGGTGTAATGCGCCGGACATCCTGTATATGATTAATCAAAGACTGTGAGTAGAATCGATCACTAGATTTACCGTAAGTCGACCACCGTTGTAGTGGTACTCTGTTTTCTGCCGCTCGATCTCGTCGTAGCTTTCGACATAGAAGCTTGACGTATGGGGACTTGATACTACGTTCTCAAATAATTGGAAAGTGATCTTCTCGAAAGATTTTGATTCTTCAAGTAGTTCTTGGAGTAATTCGTTGGCGTCTTCAGCCGGTAAAAAGTTGTGTATAATCGTGCACGGCGTATGTTCAGCCACGTCTTCCGGATCATACAGGTGCAGTGTGCTTCCGGCTTTTGACTTTAATTTCTTCTTCTTAGGTGTAGA
This sequence comes from Fusarium mangiferae, assembly GCF_900044065.1. NCBI lineage: Eukaryota > Fungi > Ascomycota > Sordariomycetes > Hypocreales > Nectriaceae > Fusarium > Fusarium mangiferae. Next base: position 846,466 of record NW_024573930.1, on the reverse strand, counting down.
ATCCAAGGATGTCGAGTCACTTGGGGTTGCATATTGCTTCAAGGACTGCTGGTATCCAATAACTCGAATGCCCTTCTTCACCGGGGCCTGGACTCTAAGCAACGCCGATGCCTCAGCAACGGATCCATCATGCGCTAGTAAGATGTCTAGTAGAGTTTCCTGATCAAGTTGAGGATGCAAAGACGATAATAAAGCCAACTTGACTTCGGTTGACTCTTCTGGTTCTGCGATTTCCTTTTGAAGCCCTGGAGATGATTTCCGCTTGGGACGAGTCAAAAAAGTTTTCATAGTTTGATTCCCGTATATCCAATAGCATATGTTATACGCTGTAACTGAAAGCGCTCTCTGACAGATGCGCCGGCATTTCGCAATTTGGGAGACGTGATGAGGGGCGGATGGTGACACGATATCGCGAAAGTTCCGAAAAGTTGAGACACGAAACCACGTGACTAGAATGACTCCGGTTATCACATACCCCCGCAGGTGACGCATGACCCGGTTAGCAACATAAACGCGACTCTGCCCCGCGGGCTTGTGAGATTACCGAAACCGAGGCACATGTCAGTATAGCTTCGAGGGGAAGCTCTGCGATCTAAACAAGCCCAAGCCCATTGTCCACCGTAGCTTTCTTTGCTCTACCATAATATCACAGCTAACACATGCGCGCGGTCTCTGAAGACCAATTTTCAGCGCAATGGCTGCAATGCTAGAATTCCGAACCCAAGGGTACAATCCCTACGCTGTCAAGTATTCCCCGTACTACGACTCGCGAATTGCCGTTGCGACTTCTGCCAACTTTGGCATTGTGGGCAATGGCCGGGTATTTGCGCTCGCTCTGACGGCGCAGGGCGTACAAGTTGAGAAAACGTATGTGACGTCCCGTTGCTGGACTTATGGAGTGTTACTTGAAGCTAATTTCGTCGTCGCAGTTTCGATACAAACGATGCTCTGTACGACTTGGCTTGGTCCGAGATCAACGAGAACCAGTTGATTGTTGCATGTGGCGATGGGTCGTTGAAACTGTTTGACTTGGGAATTGACGATTTTCCGGTTATGAACTTTCACGAGCATAAGCGAGAAACCTTCTCTGTCTGTTGGAACCCTATAACCAAGGATACATTCATATCGAGTTCATGGGACGGCACAGTCAAGATTGTACGCCAACCTACACCATTTATGCACAAGCTATATTTCTAACCCTTCACAGTGGTCACCGACGCGAAATCACTCGATAAAGACGCTGCCCATCGGAAATTGTACCTACAGCACATCGTTCTGCCCCTCCAACCCCGCCTTGATATCCGCCGTCTCCTCCGACTCCCACCTCCGAATCTTTGACCTCCGAACGCCTTCTTCGGCAAAGTACCACCTCACGGCGACGATACCGGTCCACGCTTCTGGACCGCAACCGTCACCCGGAGCTTCTGCGCCTGCCGAGATTCTTACCCACGATTGGAATAAGTACCGGGACACGGTGATAGCCACAGGTGGTGTAGACAGAGTTCTGCGCACCTTTGACATACGGAACCCTAACGGAGGTCCGTTGTCTATCATGCAAGGCCATGAATATGCTGTGCGGCGCCTATCGTGGAGTCCCCATTCGAGCGACACTCTTATAAGTGCCAGTTACGACATGACAGTTCGGTTATGGAATGACGGTTCGAATCAGCAGCAAGCCCCGGCAATGGGACCGGCAATAGGAAGTCAGATGGGAATCATGAATCGACATACGGAGTTTGTCACGGGAGTAGACTGGTGTCTTTTTGGTATGGGGGGTTGGGTGGCTTCTGTGGGCTGGGACGAGAGAGTGTTATTGTGGGACGCCAATATGCTGATGGGCCAACGAATACCATGATGTTAAGCATTATTAGTTTGGCGTTGATTGGAGTGAGCGTATCTACGAATATCTTTGGTATATCAGGCGTTGGGGATGTATTCCATGGGTTGAGTTCATCAATGTGCAAGTCTGCTAGCTGGTCAAATAACCACATACAATAAGCCAGAGAATCACAAAGCAAGACTGTTATTCAGATTATCATCATTTCTTAAGTTGAGTTGTCGTGGAGAATACCCAGTGACGCCTGCAGACATGTCTATAAACCAAACCCCTTTTCCCATATCTTACACTAGTATAAAATACAAAAATGCCCAATCGAAGTACAAGTCATACACATCCCATCCGTCAAAGGTATCTGGTCTTGTTATTATTCGTACATTTTCGCCGTTTTCACGGAGTGCCTTTCACCACTTAGAATGAAGAGCGTCCGCCGTAGCCTCCTGAGCGGCCACCAGAGCTTCGGTCACCACCGCGGCCACCACCGTAGCCTCCTGAACGGTTACCACCGTATCCTCCCGAGCGGCTGCCACCAAAGCCTCCTGAGCGACCACCGCTTGAGCCTCCGCGGCCAAAACCACCAGATCTGCCACGTCCATAGTCATCCCGGCGGGCATTGCTTGCCATGGAATCAAAGGGATCACTGCTTTCTCGGCTTGAATATCCATCGGATCGATCACCGAACCGTCCACTAGATCGATCACCAAATCGCTGGCCGGGTTCCGAAAAGTGCATGCCTGGCGCATTGGCTAATCCCATCTTCTGAGCCCACGGATAGGAAACAGACGGGGGCTTTTCCCATCCCCAGCCATGGCGTGTCCATTCATTGACCTCTTCGGCGATTGTCGCCTTGTCAGTGGCCATGCCGAACATGGACGTATAGGCTGTAGCGAGAATTGAACGAGGCAGAGTACCAAAGAGAGCCTTGGTCTTCTCGTGGTGAGGAGTAGTCTCACCTCCTGCCACGTCAGTCTCAGCGCTGCTGAGAGAGCTGTTCTGTTGAATGGGGAGACCCTGAAGCATCTTTCGAGCGCTACGGACGGAAGAGTTGGGGAGGATCAACCAGCCTTGGCCCTCCTTGTTCTGGCGACCAGTTCGTCCAAGTCGGTGAATGTAAGACTCGCGTTCCCGGGGAGTATCGATTTGGATAACGTGTGTTACGTTAGGAAAATCCATTCCTCTAGCTGTGACATCAGAAGAAAGAAGGACACCGGATCTGGCCTCGCGGAATCTATCGGCAGCTCTTTGGCGTTGTTGTTGACTCAGCTTTGACTGCATGACATAGGAAGAGAAATAAGGGGTGCCGTCGTTCTTAGCATTCTGGCGTTGCTGGTAAAATAGCTCGCCAGCCAGTTCAACCAAAGCAGTGGTATTGAAGTAGACAATAGCCTTCAAGGGCATGGCACCAGGTGTTTCCCTGATTGTTGCGGCTTCGCGCTCCAGAAGCTCAAAGAGGGTGGGGAAGACCTGAGACCATCCGGAGACGGGAACGATATGCTGAGGAACCTTGTCGTGGGTAAGAGACTCGTTCTCGGGGATGGTCTGGACAAACTCGAAGTCGTTGGCTCTGACCATGTTGCGGGCCAGGCGGATGACACTGTCGGGAATTGTGGCAGAAACGAGCATGGTCTGGCGAACCTTCTCTTCAGGTTTGGGGAGGCACTTGATGATTTCATTGAGCTCTCTCTCGAAGCCGACATCGAGCATTCGGTCGGCCTCATCCAAGACCAGAGCAGCCAGGTTGGGGGCATCAATGCCGCTGCCGGGGTCCTGGAGAAGATCGTTCAGACGACCAGGAGTAGCGACAAGAAGATGGCAACCTTGTCGTCGAGTCTGGTTCAGCATGCCGCGCTTGTCAGTGCCACCAACAGCACACTGAACGACGAGGCCAGTGTGTGAAACCAATCGGCGAGCCTCGACGGCGATTTGTTCGGCCAGCTCTCGTGTGGGGGAGAGAATAACTCCACGGATATCATCAGATCGGGCTTGACGTCTAGCGCTCCTGTCGGCGAGTGTGCTGTCTTCCTCAATCATTCTTTGCAGGAGAGGAAGAAGGAATGCAATAGTCTTTCCGGTACCAGTCTTGGCTTGAGCAACGCTGATTGAATGTTAGCTGATGTACGATATTTTTTAATTGATGCAAACAGAACTCACATGTCAGTTCCCTTGAGCGCAGGCTGGATGGTCTTGGCCTGAACAGGTGTCATGGTATCGTATTTCATTTCGTCGATGATGGGCTTGAGAAGGTTGGGGTGAATGCCCTGAAGATCGGCGAAGCGAACTTCAGGCTCAGCTTCAGCTGAAGGAGCAGACTCAGACTCATTCTGCTCAGCAGCAGCCTCGGTGCTGTAAGCGCGTGTGATGGAAGTAATTCGGCTGATGGCGGCGATAGAAGAGTGGCCTGTCAAGACCTGACGGCGAACAGCAGGCAAAGCAGTTCGAGTCTGTGTGAAGAGGGCAGCTGTAGCGGCGGATCTGGCCTGAGTGGCACAGCGCCTAAGGCTGGATCGAAACATGATGCCGGGTATTAAAGACAATAACTGACGCTGAGATTCCGGTTCTGCGATTGATAGAAACTACAAACCCAGAAGCAAGAATTGGAGGAGGGAAAAAAAGAGGATTATAATATGGATGAAGATTGGCGGGCGTCCAAGGGTCGCGCGCTGCTACTTTTGGGAAAAATGAAATTTTTACAGCGCTACCTTATCTTATCGTCTAATTGGCAGCGAGGCTCTACCCTGATTGGGTTAGATCCCGGATCTGTCACGTGCTCCACTGGAGGTCAGCACCGGGCCAGAGGCGAAGAGGCCTGTAAGGGTCCTGGAGCATTGCCACTAGCTCAGCATTGAAGATGAAGATGGAAGAAAATCCCCGAATATGAACTATTGAGCGTCAGAGCGTGTATTTTATGGTCTCGTGCAATGTCAATTGCCTTATGCTATGTAAATGCCAGTATCAAAACAAAACTCCGCTAGCCAATGATCATCCTTCTATCTCTATGTCTAAATCCCCAATGATAACTCCCTCTGATGCAAGTTCCCTCAGCTTGTAGGCCTCTAGCCACTCATCTTTGGTTTCGACCCCACCATCGAAAGACCCTCCCCGAGTCCATCCGAGATACCCTGAGTTACACCATCGACAGTCCAAACAAACACTTCTAATAGAGCCTGAGCAACTTTGCCATCGTTCATCTGCCCGATTGCTTCAGTAAGCGAAGCGCTTTGCTTGCCAATTGAGTTGACCAAGTCCACGCCGTGACCTACGACCTTCTCGGAGATCTTGTACTTGCGCTCCAGTCGAGCTGCGCATCTAACGAGTAACAGCAGATATGGCATTAGGAAGCTGAGGAAGAAGATGAGATTGACGACTGTCATTTGGACTCCGCGGTGAATGATTGAACGGGGTTGACTAGGACCAACGCGTTGTGAGTCGGGTTCTGCTCTAGCCAGAGCCATATCCGACACGTTGACTTGCTCTGGCAATGCGCATTGAATTCTTCTGAGTTCGCCTTCGTCAAGTTCTTGCGGGAGAGCTTTGAGAAGATATGTCACCCCGTCAACAAAGGCTTTTCGCTCAAACGCAACATCTTCTTCTGCCACAGCAGCTTTGCCTCCATCTATAGAGATACTGACGAGGTTCGTTCCTATTGGACCATGTCAGTATATAACACTACCTATTTCTTGGTCCTTAAGTTTCTTACCTTGGCGTGCAAACTTCCAATGCACGCCAGACGCCGCTCGCATAACTGGCTCATCCTCTGGTGCTTCCGAATAAAGGACTCGACTCATCGGCTGAGGATTCAAGTCTCGTGACTCTACATATCCACCTGAGTGCTTTACCATGTCCGTCTGGAGTGGCTGGGCCATTGTAGCCGAGACATCAGCTTCTGAAAGAGGCCGAGGCTTTGTTTGTGACCCAGATACCGTCACACCTGGACGTAGAGTGTGAAAGCTGATACTCCGTCTGAGAAAACGAATTGGCCCGGGGAGTGAGTTTGGAAGCATGGAGACGACGTTGAAGATCCTGCTTTCGGTGATTTGATCGACTTTGATCTCGTCTAGAGATGGCGCAAATGATCTGAGATGAGACGCCATGTTTCAAGAGCTGCAGGCTAAGGGATGAATGAGGTCTCGGGAGAGTGGAAGTGAGAAAACAATAGAATGTCGTCAGGTTAAGTCGGTGATGAAGTGAGGCTTAGGACTAATCAGTCATGATGTGGATGTGGCAGTATGGTTTGACTTTTAAGTAAAGGGACTCTCTCATAAAGACCTCATGACAAAACCATCATATGAGAAAAGCCGAGAGGAAAATAGAGGAGCAAATGCCATATCATGAAACAACCGCATCAAATAGAATCTTGCACGAGGTCTCGCCTCGCCTCGCCTACAGTTCCTTATCATTTTTTTTCTGGGTCCTATTCCACCGTGCTTCTGACATGTGAAAACGGTTAACTAAGAATTTGTTGAGACCATGGCTTTTCGCGTCTGCAGATAAGGTTGATCTTCCAATAACGTCTCGTTTCTTGGTGGGGAATTATCATGAGCAAAAGTCAACTTTGTTTCCCCCTTGGAGAGGCTGGAAAGCTATTTATAACTCCACTACCAATCCATCATCACAAGCAATCGGACTTCCTCGGAGCCACAAACATATAATGATTCTCGTTCGGATAATTCAATGTACAAACGCCCCAACAGATGTATTCCATGCATGCGATATTATACGTCTTGCTTGACTAAACGCTCGTTCATCTCTTCCTCGGCAGCCTTGATAGGCACCCTATTCCATTTCGCCATGCGCCAATCCAGAAACCAACCATTGTCAAAATGCAATCTCATCTATCACAAATGCGCTCAATCTGCTGCATCCGATTCCCATATGCTAAACTCGACCAGAGTCAATCAATCGCTCCCTTTTTTCCCGTTTCATTAACGTAGCCATGCTGCCGCTTCTTAAGCTCAATCCCTCTGAACACCCAATTGACCTCATCAAGTATCCGTATCACATGCATATGCCATTACATCATATCTTTGCTCAGTTCGTAAGACCAGCCTCCCTCACGTCTGAGCTTGTCTCTGGCAGCCAGGTTCTTTCGGATGTCCTCTTCAGTAAGACGATCTGTGCCGCTCCAGTTGGCACTGGATGTTCGGGCACGGAACTTGTGGTGTCTGTCTTTGCTCTTGTCGAAGACCTCCTCCATGTTCAAGGGCGCAGGAGGCCCGAAGATTGACGCAGGGTCAATATCTTCCTGTCTAAAGAGGGCATCTCGAATGTATGGGGAGTTAGCCCATGCTGCGACCGTACCCGCTTGCGGTTCATCATCGTCCTCATCTTCATCGTCTGTCTGGATCTCAGGAAGCTCAATGGCCTCGCCATTCTGGAATCGCGGTGATGATCTTGGTACAGATTTGGCTGCAGACTTCATTCCATTGACAGGACCGGGACGTCCAGGTGTCTTGTAAGAAGGTCCCGCCGGGTTGGGGTTCGGGGCGAAAGGAATAGTTCCTTTGTGAATCTGAGCCATGTCCATAGGGTTGCCTCCCTTCATTTGACTCTGAGCAACGCCAGTCTTGAATAGGTTCTGTGCGCTAGCCTGGGAAACATAGCCACTCGTAAGAGTCTTCGTCTGCAGATCCTGGTACTTGTTAACCTTTGTTGGAATACAAGACACGCTTTGATTGCTCACCCTCTTAAGAGCGCTGGATGGACGAACTGGAGGTCCCTTGATATTAGGAGGCTGCTCCATATCAAGCTCATCAGCATAGTCATCGCTCGTTCGACGACGCTTGGCATCCTTTGCCTGGTATTGAGGTCCACGTGCAGGTGGAGGTCTTGAAGGTCCATCCTCGTTAGCATCCCGAAGTGGCCTTTTGGGGCCAGATTTAGAACCATTTGTCAAGTTAGCATTGACGGGTCGTCCCATGTCATCTTGCGATCTGAAGATTCCGGAGTTCATACGAGAAGGAGGACGAGGTGGTCCCTCTCGCTGTACCGAAGCAGACTTATCCTGCTGTAGACTGTACTGAGGTGGACCATTTGGCTGTGACCGAACAGCTGGGGGCGGCGCAGGGGTCTTCTTGGCTTTCTCAATGATTGCCAGTCGGTCTTGAGCTGCTTGACGCTGGGCATTCTTCTCACGCTTCTGTCGCTCTTCCTCTTGGCGACGGATGGCTTCTTGCTTCTTCTTGTCCTCTTTCAAGGCTGCGCGATCGCGCTCAATCTTTGCCTTCTTCTGTGCAGCCAAATCGAGACCTCTAGGCCGCCCATTTGATCCGGTAGAAGCACCAAAGTTTGGTACAGATTGCTTGGGCTGTGTAGAGGCCTTGCTTGCCTTGCTGATTGTTTGAGGAGGTTGAGAGCTTGTTGAAGCACCGAAGTCCTGATACCCACTAGCAACAGAGTTGCCAGGGTGTAACTGTGAGCCAGTGTTGACCTTGATGTGAACGGTAGGTGCCGCCTTTGTCTTCGCCGCTGGCTCTCGGCCTGGCTTCGCGATTCGCCTCATTTCCTTGGGGCGAGATAGTTGTCCAGGAATGGCGGATCTGTGAGCAGAAGGAGGGGGTACCAAAACAGGTGCATCGCCCATATCAAACTCCTGGTCAGCGGCCTTGACCTCTGTCTCCTCCTGAGGCTTAGCCCTTCGCGGGCTGGTTCGGGTTGGTTTAGGTGTAGCCTTAGGAGCAGGTGTTTCAACCTCTTTCCTGGCAGCGACCTGCTTTTCCATGTTGGCAAGCTTCTCCTGCTCTTTGCTGAAAACTCTGGCCTTTTCCCTTTCCTTTTCGCGCTCCTTCTCCAATTTCTCCATCTGCTCAGCTTGGACTCTAGCCTCTTTCTCCCTTCTCTTCTCCTCCTTCTCGCGTTCTACTGAAGCTCTTGTGCGCTTAGCAACTGGTCGAGGAGCAGTTGACTGCTGATCGGTAACAGTATCGCCACTCCTGTGGGAGTCAATGCTTGCCTTAGGAACGATTGAATCCAAAGAAGGATCAGGGAAATTTCCAAGCTGAGCTCGAGATGGCGAGAGCAGGGATGATTTGCCTTCGGCGCTCAGAGCTGCGCTGCTGGCGATCAGGCCCTTGGAAGTGCTGAGAATGGATGACATCTTGTTCTTGAGATGCTTCAGAGGACTGTCACGGAAGAGCCTCGTTGGAGACTTGGAGGGGGATGAGGAAGAAGGTGCAACAGCAGTGGCTGGTCTCACAGAAGCGTTCGTTACCGATATCGTCTTCTTCAATGGGCTTCCCTCCTCTGGATCCGAAGCTGGGATAAGTGGAACAGCAGGCACCGATACAGACTTGGAGTGTCCAAGGTATGCAGGTCGCTGGGGCTTGTTGGCCCGAGCCGGTGATCGGATACTGTCACGGTCTTCATCCAGGTCAAAAGATCCAAGAGTCTGCTTGCCGTGGATTCCTTCCATTACATCGGCAGTTCGGCTCTTAGAAAGTGACGGCCTTGTGGGCGTAGGAGCAACAGGCTGTTGTGTAGTGGGAGGGACAATCCAATCATCATCTTCGTCTTCGGGGAAAGCACCTGGAGTTGTTGTGGTCTCCACCTTTCTGGGCGATGATGATTTAGGTTCAGGTACTGACTGAGATACAGGTTGTGGCTGCTGAGAGTTGGTGATGCTGTGAATTGACTTCGAGGGTCGACTTCCATTTGGCTGCGATTTACCGAGTACACTAATTCGGTCCTGTAGCATCTGGGTGTATGTCTTGTTGTGGTGGATGGCAAGCTCCTCAGCGTTCTTAGGCTGTTGAGGCACTGTAGGGAAATCATCAACGTCCATCTCGTCTTGATCTGACTCGTCTGATGCACTGTGTTCTGCGTGGCTTGCCAGGCTTTTTCCTCTTGTGTTTCTCCCCAAGTAACTCGTCCTCTTAGGATCGACATGGCTTGTTCGAGAAGCTCTAGCACCAATACTCTTACCCGCTGTGAGAGGCTCACGAGCAGGGAGAGAAGGGAATTGCAAGCTGTTGCGGAAGCCCGGGCGGACGGGACTAGGGCTGTGGCGATCAGATTGAGACTGTGCATCATCCTGGATGGCGTTCTCGTCCTCCTGGGGCTCGGCCTGAGCCTCTTCCATATCAACGTCAGTTGTCGCTTGTTGTGTCTTGATCGGCGAAGAAGTCTTGATGGGGTCCTTGGCAAGAGATGTCCGTGAGGGGCTTGGCTGAGGGAAAGCAATGGCTTCATCCAAGGCAACAGGGTCAATATTTGAGGTATCTTCGTCCTCCAGGGGATCAAAGCTGGGAGGGTTGACATCTTGACTTCCGAAATAGCCAGAGTCGCCCTGCGTAGCCGGTTGTGATTTGGCTGCTGGAACTGGTTCCGATGCTTCTTCAACGGTCATGTGGGCGTCCTGGTCCGAGTGAATGGCTTGGGCGTCATCTGAAGGCTGTTCTGGCGCGTCTTCGACTGGTCCGTCAGAGGTAGGAGGCGCTGACTTTGGCGATGGGGCATGTCTTCTCGGCGAAGAAGACTTTGCTTGGTTCACAAGCTCCCTTTGGGGAGACTGAAGAAGAAGATGTTGCGCGAATCGGTTTGCTGAGCTCGATGGTGTGCCCCCAAAAACATTGGATAAGGGCTTCGAAGAGTTAATATGTGTTATTTGTGGACATTTGGCGGCTAAGCTTACCACTCTCGGCTCTGTGATCAATTTTCGTGCTGTTCGAGGTGTCTTGCCACGGAGTCTTCCAGGTGTTTTGAACGTTTCGGCGATGTTCCTACCAAGCGGCCAGTCAGTACATCGCGTCAAAACAAGGATCAAGACGCGTACGTTTCGTTCTCGTTGAAGATATTGGCCATGTGCTCATTGAGCCATGAGAACTCATTGTGAGCCGCGTATGTGAACTCGTCTACCTCAACATCAACTATCTGAAGGGCAGAAGCGCGCTCATCAGCGACCCAAGCAGCTGAGCCGGTTGGAATGCGCGGTCCTCGCATGGCCGCCATTGCGTCGGTTGAAAAGGGGCGCGTGCGGAGGTGATTGGAGTTGATTATCAACTATTGTTCGTGCGATATTGGCTATGTACTCATCGGGTTGGAAGGTCGGGATGAAGTCGAAAAGTTTAGTGTGTTTGAAAGTTGTGAACTCGAAGTGCGAGAGGAGCTAGGTCTCAATAACAAAGAGGGATGTTTACCCGTATGCCGAATTCAGACTAGCGTTGATGGATTTCCCAGCTCGGCAGTGGGGCTCACTCAAGCTGCTATTCACGGCCAACGAACGTTGAGGATGTATTTCTTATGAAACAGAGGCATGTAAACAAAGTGTCATAGGCCTCAGCGGGTTAACAAAGCGCATATAATGGCTTCTGTTCGTTGATAGTTTCTACGAAGTTAACAATAGCTCAATCTGAGCTACAGGGCTATAACCGTTGTGCCGAAGCTAAACTTCAAGTACCTTTCTTAACGCCCGGCCAATTTAATGATATCAGCCAACACGTGCTGATAACGCCTTATCGGTCGCAACTCTATTGTTTACTTTCGCGTTCCCCTCCCCCTTTGGATGCGGAGCGACGAAACATAGCAAAAGATTCAACGAAGCCGCGGACTCAACCTCGCCCAACATGAGGGTTATTGAAGTAATTATTGACGTGAGTACTTGGTTCATACTATTTTCCTGCTATATCCATTCTGACTTTTCTTTTTTTTACAGGGCTTCAAGTCTTATGCCGTGCGTACCGTGATCTCAGGATGGTAAGCCAACTATCAAAACATTCGAGGAACAATAACCAACATATACAGGGACGAGAGTTTCAATTCGATCACTGGCCTCAACGGTAGTGGAAAGTCAAACATCCTCGATGCGATATGTTTCGTTCTCGGAATTACAAACATGTCAACGGTTCGAGCGCAAAATCTACAGGTCAGTCACCGCCGATTCGACCACCTTCAGTACATACTGACGACAACCACAGGACCTGATATATAAGCGCGGTCAAGCTGGTGTGACAAAAGCCAGCGTCACAATTGTTTTCGACAATCGAGAAACCAAAAAGTCCCCGATCGGTTTCGAAGAATATGCCACCATTAGTGTTACACGACAGATCGTCCTTGGAGGAACATCCAAGTACCTCATCAACGGCCACCGCGCTCAACAACAGACAGTGCAAAACCTATTCCAGTCGGTGCAGCTCAACATCAACAGCCCCAACTTCCTCATTATGCAGGGTCGCATCACAAAAGTCCTCAATATGAAGGCTGTAGAGATCTTGGCCATGATAGAGGAAGCTGCCGGAACCAGAATGTTCGAGGATCGTCGAGACAAGGCGCTCAAGACAATGGCCAAGAAGGAAACCAAGCTAGTCGAGCTTCGAGAGCTCCTCAAGGACGAGATTGAGCCCAAATTGGAGAAGCTGCGAACTGAAAAGCGTGCTTTCCTAGACTTCCAGCAGACTCAAAACGACCTGGAGAGACTGACTCGAGTGGTCGTTGCGTACGATTATCTGCGCTACCAAGACTCTCTAAGCCAGTCAGCAGCAGATCTCGAAGGAAAGAAGCAAAGGCGGCGCGATCTGGAGGAGTCAGCAGCTCGTCTGAAGAGCGAAATTTCTCATCTTGAAGAGGATGTGAAGAAAGTGCGAGCTCAACGAGACAAGGAGCTTCGAAAAGGAGGCAAGGCTTCAGCACTAGAGGAGGCAGCCAAGAAGCACTCGAATGAGCTTGTGCGACTAGCCACCATTCTTGATCTGAAGAAGTCCAGCTTGTCAGAGGAAGAAGAAAAGAAGGTGGCTGTTGAGAAGACGGTCTCAGAGTTGGAAGCCACCCTGCAGGAGAAGACAGCCGCTTTCGAAAACGCAAAGGCCCGGTACGATGCCGCCAAGGAAGATCTCGAACAGCAAAACAAAGACGCTGAGTCTAAGGAAGAACTCCTTCAAACTCTGCAGACAGGTGTGGCCTCCAAGGATGGCCAAGAGAACGGCTACCAGGGTCAACTTCAAGATGCAAAGAATCGTGCAACGACGGCGGCTACAGAGCAAGAGCAAGCAAAGATCAAGATTGCGCATTTGGAAAAGCGTGTCAAGGAAGAGGAGCCTCGTGCAAAAAAGGCGAAGGAGCAGAACGCCGATCTTCTGCACGATCTTGAAGGCCTGAAGACACAAGCCCAGAAGTTAGAGAAAGAACTTGGTCGACTGGGCTTCGAACCTGGTCAGGAAGAGCAGATGTTTAAGAGGGAGTCAGAGTTGCAACAAACAGTTCGCAATTTGAGGCAGGAATCTGACAAGCTGAAGCGCCAAGTCGCCAACACAGAGTTCAACTACGCGGATCCTGTGCCCAACTTTGATCGATCCAAGGTCAAGGGTCTTGTCGCCCAATTATTCACTCTTGACAAGGAGCACACTCAGGCCGGCACTGCGTTGGAGATCTGCGCCGGAGGACGTCTATACAACGTCGTGGTTGATACTGAGATCACAGGTACACAGCTGCTACAAAGGGGCAAGCTACGAAAGCGTGTCACTATCATTCCTCTCAACAAGATCGCTGCTTTCAAAGCTTCAGCACAAACCATCGCTACGGCTCAAAACATCGCACCTGGCAAGGTTGATCTGGCGCTGTCTTTAGTTGGCTACGATCACGAGGTGTCAGCAGCTATGGAGTATGTCTTTGGCAATACTCTGATCTGCGCTGATGCAAATACTGCTAAGAGGGTCACTTTCGACCCGAACGTGCGCATGAGAAGTATCACTCTTGAAGGAGATGCGTACGATCCATCTGGTACACTATCTGGCGGAAGCTCACCAAACTCGAGCGGTGTTCTGGTACTTCTCCAGAAGCTCAACGGCCTGACTCGTCAACTGAGCGAAGCCGAAGGTGCTTTGAGGGAGCTCCAAGCCCGCATGACTAAGGAGAAGGCCAAGCTGGACCAAGCTCGCAGAATCAAGCAAGACTTGGATCTCAAGAGCCACGAGATCAAACTTGCTGAGGAGCAGATCAGCGGCAACTCTTCGTCTTCCATCATTCAGGAAGTGGCGAATATGAAGTCAACCATTCAAGAACTCAAAGAGGGTATATCCGAGGCGAAGACTCGACAAGCAAAGGCGGTCGCCGACATAAAGACCATTGAGAAGGATATGAATGACTTCGACAACAACAAGGATGCCAAGCTCGTCGAACTGCAGAAGGCACTTGATAAGCTGCGAGCTGGCCTCGGTAAGAACGCTGCCGCGGTAAAGACTTTGCAAAAAGAACTCCAGGGAGCACAACTCGACGCCGAGCAAGCGGGTGTCGACTTGTCTGCTGCTCGAGAACAGTTGCAAGAAGTCGAGATCGCCATCAAGGCCCAACAGAAAGACATTCAAGACCTAGCAGAGCAAAAGGCTGAACTTCAGGAAACGCACGACACTGTTCAGGCTCAGCTTGATGATGAACGCGCCAAGCTGCATCAATTCGATGACGAGCTTCGAGCCTTGGAAGATGCCACTCGCTCCAAGAACTCACGCATTGCCGAGGAGAGTCTCGAAATGCAGAAGCTTGGTCATCTTGTGGAGAAGTTCCACAAAGAGCAACAAGGTGCTGCCGAAAAGGTCGCCCGACTAGAGAAGGAGTTCGACTGGATTGCGGACGAAAAGGACAAGTTTGGTCGCAGCGGAACTCCGTATGACTTCAAGAACCACAACATTGGAGAGTGCAAGTCAACATTACATAACTTGACTGAGCGCTTCCAGGGCATGAAGAAGAAGATCAACCCCAAGGTCATGAACATGATCGACAGTGTTGAGAAGAAGGAGGTGTCGCTCAAGCACATGATCAAGACTGTCATCAGGGACAAGCGTAAGATTGAAGAGACAATCGTCAGCTTGGATGACTACAAGAAGAAGGCACTTCACGAGACATGGGAGAAGGTCAATGGTGACTTTGGTAACATCTTCTCCGAGTTGCTTCCCGGAGGCAGCTTTGCCAAGCTCGATCCTCCCGAGGGCAAGACTATTAGCGATGGTCTTGAGGTCAAGGTCTGTCTTGGTAAAGTGTGGAAGCAGAGTTTGACGGAACTGAGTGGTGGACAAAGGTATGCAATCCCTGACTATCCCTGATATACAAATGCTAATGCTCTGACTTCTAGATCGTTGGTTGCTCTATCTCTCATCATGGCTCTGCTCCAGTTCAAGCCTGCCCCTATGTACATTCTTGACGAGGTTGATGCCGCGCTAGATCTGTCACATACCCAGAACATCGGTCGTCTCATCAAGACCCGATTCAAGGGCTCGCAGTTCATCGTCGTCAGTCTGAAAGACGGCATGTTCCAGAACGCGAACCGCATTTTCCGCACTCGCTTCAGCGAAGGTACCAGTATGGTGCAGGCTCTCACGCCAGCGGATATGAAGTAATGATGTTGACGGCAACTGGGAAATGTCTGGAATGAGTGTATGACAAGGACTAGACCGGGTTTTGTACATGAGGCGTCGGGCTGGATGGGGAGGTATGATGTATTTTAGGCATTGGGATACCATGTGATATCGTTTGATTTAGTAACGTCAAGGCATGTATGGCCTGCAATTTCTTGAAAGCTTCGAAGGTGCTTCACTATTCAGGAGATAAGTTGATTGCGTGATGTGATCGTAAATATTAAATTGACTTGTATCCCCTCAAATAATGTTGTGTGCCAGGTAACTGTTTCTCCAGGAACACAGAATACGCTGGACGTAACAAATTATGATCAGTCCCATTCAATCTGTCGATGTGTTGATCAACTTGGTCGAGAGCCCTCATACATTACAGTTGTTCTACCCTGAAGATCCCAATTTGTTGCTTAGCTCCAAGATACCGAGCCAGCTCGGCAGGAAGTTCAACATCCATATTCAGTCCCATCGTATTTTTTCCGCCGATCTTGACTTCAGTGAAGGAATAACCTCTTGCTCGAATTTCTCCCTCGTTCGGGAATGACACTGGCAACAAGAATTCCTTTTCAGGTGTGGCTTTCAAACCGTGGCTAATTTTGGCTACGACTTGTTGCAAAATACCCTGTAGTCCTGAATCTGTCCAGGGAAACCTCAAGACAAGAAAGGAACCTTCAATATGGCCCAACAGGCGGCTAGTCTTGTCTGGATCAGGAATCCAGAGGTCGACTTCGATGTTGGCTAGCAACGGGAAGTGTTCGTGTGAGATGGCTTGCCAAACATCTTTCTGACCAGCTTCAGAGTCCCGTCGAGCAAGCGTATATAGAAGATCAAACTCTGAGTGCTTGAATGAGGCACCGTCGCGCTCTAGTTCGATTCCACGACATGATTGAACAGGGAAAATACGCAGACTCTGCGCAACAGCCTGCTTCCTTTCCGGCTCTGCCCCGGGGAGCCGGCGATCGGGCGATCTGCCAGGGCCGATGTCCATGTCTCGGAGGGCCTCGCCGGCCCGCGAGTGGGTCTGCCGGAGGACATCGCTGCAATCCACGGGGACGGGAGGGAAGAGGATCAAGACGGGGACGAGGAAAGCGACGAGGGTGACGGTGAGAAGTACGAGCGACACGGCGTCTAGGTTGCACACAAAGTGCTTAGTGGCAACCACTCCATCACGGATGCGTATGCCTGAAAGCATAGCTGTCATATTGCTCAGCCGATGGGCGAGGGCTGAATCGCGACCTGCAGCGGTAAGATAGCCCTGCAGGCGCGGGATCAAATCCGTCATTTGCCGTCGAGGTGAGGGGACAGCGCTAAACACTAGGGAGGGAGGCTTGAGTCGAGTTGGGTTGAGTTGAGTTAACCTCAGAGATGCGTATGCACTGCAAAGCGCCTCTCGCACGAGCTGCGCAATAGGGGGAAGCCAAGGATCTGAGGGCTGAAGTTGACGTTAACGTGCTAGTCCGATATTGATCGGTCTCGTTCTTGAGTATTTGCAGATCTTTGTTGTTATCGACCAAGTTGTGGTGGCCTTTGGTGTATGTATGTGTATGCACGTATGTGAGCCCACACACTGTAGGGTCGACTAGTGATTTAGGTTTGTTTCGAGTTTTCATTTCCCCTCAAGTGTCATGATAGGTCCAGGATGCCGAATCTCCAACTACTCACTAGGCACTGTACCCCTTCGGCGGCCACGGGCCTCCGATTCTCCCTGAGCGTACCTATCGCATCGTTTCGTTTTAAATTACGACCGGGATATTCAGAGTCTCAAACTAATCCCCTTGCTTGAGCTCTCTCAGTGCCATGGATGTTGCGATATAAAACTCTGCTAGGCTAGGTTGCCTCGTGCTGGACTGGAATGGTAGGGTTGGAAACGTGAAAAGCTAGTGAGCAAGCACCCATCACATCCACTCTGTTATGCAAAGAGACAGGGTCTCGTTCCCCTGTAACTTAGGGACGCATTTTGACAACACGTCTTCTCCACAGGATCCGGAATGCGTAGCCGCTCAGCACAGCTGCTACGCGTTTTGTCGTCCCGCCTATCCGATGTAGTTTGATATCATCGTACACATAGCATGAGTGATATGTACCGTTCTTCCAAGGATACAAGACATACCTCCTCCCTGATCTGATAACGAAGGAGGAGGTGCTATTGTAAAGATGCCATGCTAATCGCAACACCCCGCTGATCATGGATTACGTGTCTCGGCCAACCAGATAGACAGATGTTCTCGCAGCACTTGTATCCTGTAGCCTCCACGGAGGATCTGAGTTGGTCGGAAAGAAAGAAATACCGAGGAGGGTCACCAGCGGAACGGTTCAGCCGTTTCCCACCAACCTGTCAACGCCAGGGACCCTCTTTGGCTCTCTTGGTCGTTGAACCTTGGTGCCACCAACAAGACACTTGACGGTAAATGTGTCAACTGCCAACGGTCTCACTTCAGCTATACTGGGGTAGAGGTATCAAATAAGAAGTCAGGATTACTCTGATCAACCCTGATGAAGAGCCTTCGTTTCTACAAGTTTATTGGCCAACATAAGCGCGCTCCTTTGGGAATTCATGCTTTGTTTTGATTGCAGCACTGTGCGCTGTCAAACAGCGTAATGTTGTTGTCTTTGATCATCACAAGTAAGTCCCGGAGTTAACTAGGTAGTCTGTTGAAGAGGTGGGTCAATTCCCGTCTGATCCTGGTGTTCCTCATGGCGGCTGCGACCACCAGAAAATCCTCGCTGCATTGATCGCCATGAGGCTGGTCGGAGATACTTCTGCTTTCATCCAGAGCCTCCATTCCTGGCTTCCCTGTCGTACCGACACGCTGACTCGTAGTAGAGGTAAGCACAGATGGTTGCTGTACTTGGCCCAGAAGAGTCACGAAGCTGTCAAGCAGGGATCAACAGGTAACTGTAACTGGCAAAAGAAATTGGTTGATTATACCATTTTGGCCTCATTGAGCCAAATCGAGTCTCAGCGTGTCAGAAGTGCGTCGACGGCTTTACGACATGTCTTGGGTATTAAAATGACCGTCATAAGCCCGCAGATCGTAGCCCAGGCCGGACTCCATACCCATAGAGGAAGTTATGAAATGCAGTGAGATAGAGGCACAACCGTTCCTTTGATAACCATGGGACTGTTGGTAGCATGGCATACAGGCATAGTTATCTCACTTTGCTCTACCACAAAAGCCTGGGACCAAGTTAACAACAGCTCGACTGATAATGCCTAAGACAAAGCAAGCCGGAGACTCGGGTCCGCGCCCCACCGATCAACTTTCAGGCTGAAAAGCATGCCTTGCTGCAATTTCCACATCTTGTTGCAAGGGAAGTCCTGGGATCTTGAAGGATGAACGAAAACGAGGCTCGATATTGGCAGCGGTTCTGATCCATCTCCACCATACCCTCCCCGCAACCCCTCAATGGTCTAGCGGTGACGATAATGTAGACAAACTCCGCCAATGTCAATTTGCTGTGGTTGGGATAGCTATGCCCAACGCAAGCTCTCGTTCTTTCAATGGTCCTAGTTTCGGTACGTGAAACGGCTTTGAAACAGGTAAAACACCATAGGTGAGGACCCTTCGTGGACTCTGTGGAGAAATGCCTCAGTTGTCTCGATACAACAGACAACAAAATAACTCCAGGTATCCGTATTCAGATAGTACCCTGGCTCCTTCTCGGACATTGCACTTCGCACGATGCTGCAACCATCTCTCGCTGTGATAGGAGCTCTCCCATCCTATCAAGATCCAAATGACTGTGAAAGAGCCCTTACTCCCTAGATATGGAGACCGCCAAGCAGTGCCGGTTAGTTTTGGGTTGAGTCCAATTCTGACGAAGGCTTTGCGTTTATGAATACGAGGAATCAATTGATTGTAGTGCCGAGTTCTACACTCACTGCAGTAACTATAGACGCTGGTCGTGATAGTGTTGGTTTCGATCTGTCAGATCACGCTTGCAGTAATGTTCTTGAAAATCACCAATGCCCCCAGCCAGGGTTAGCCCGACGGACTATATGGTCGTATCAGATCCAAGCACACTGCAGCTTTAGTCCACACCTTGTCGAGGAAGGATGAAAGAGAACCTTTGAAGAGAGGTGGAGGACTCGTGAACAAGGATATAAATCTTCCGAAGCGCGCGCTGACCAAGAGCGCCAGCATGTGCTCCTTTAGGCTTGAACGCCTACCAATCTGCATCCAGTTTCAAACCTGTGATACATCGATGTAGTCTTTGTTAGAGGAGATGGATCAGACACTATGTCCCTTGATGCTTGGCAAGTCGACCAAAGCGGATCAGTGTACTGCGGAATTTCGGTGACCTGACCCAAGACGATTTGAGCATAAGTGGTGGGAGCTGAATGAATGGGCTGTATGCTTTGTGGGCCGTTTGTTGGTTGTCGGGTTTGGCTAGACCAGGGCCAACACCGTAATCCTCCAGACTGGCGGCGTGTTTCCTGTCCACTGCACTCAGGCACAAACTGTCTAGGATTATGCGGACCTTTTCTTGAATCGAGGTATTAATGTTTTCGAATAGTAAAGGGAACCTAAATAATCTAAGTATTCAGCATATTTAAGTTCACGACCTTCAAGTAAGTTAGTCTGCTCGACCCGATCACTCGGATTATTGGTTCATGGCTTTGGCACGTTCCAGAAAATAACTAAGCTAGCTTGGCGGGAAGCACCTGGTCTATGGTAACCAGGGCTCCTCCTATTACCACTCACCATCTAGTTGCAAGAGGATCGTTTTGTCTGTGCTCAGATACACATGGGCCTTGACAGTAGGGCTTTTTAACGCCGACGAATGTCGGTGCTGGCCCCGATAATCAAGGCGTTGAGGCTTGAGGAGTAACACCAGTATCATCGCACAGGACTATGCAGCGTTATAGTACTGCATACATAACCTGCATGTGCAAGATGGAGCTTGCAGAGTTAGTTCTGGCTAGCTTGCATGGTATCACTAAGCACCACGTCTGCAAGCTTCATGCACTGAGGGTACCAAAATATGCAGCGTTGAACTAACAGGGTATGGTCAACTGTTGGATCATTTCAGGGCTGTTCTGGTCTCGAAACTGGTTTGGCGGAGTAGTCGGAGGTCCCATGGTAAAAACATAGACTTGTAATATAGTAGATCGTTTCAGGGCGATCAGTTCTCGATCAGGCCTCTAGTAGAAGCATCGGAGGCTCATCCGTGGTTGTACTATAGCAGTGCTGCAGTGGTATGGAAACCATCCTCTCAACTTATCCAAAGACTCTGATGTATGGTATGACCTGGTCTGATGCAGGATGGCAGAGCTGAAAACAGGGAATCAACGGCATGTATGCCTGAAATTTGCCACAAGCTCGCCCGCAGTTTGAGTCTCGAGAACGAATGTTCAATGTCCACCATACATCGTCATGATGGCGATGACAAGAGAAAATAAACTGTTGAGCCAGAGTCAACTCCTGACAGCCAGGACCCACAGAGGCGTTCATTGCTGGGTTCGGCCACGCGACTACCCACACAGGCTGCCGGGAGCGGGACTTGATCCAAGCGTCAAGACATCATTAAGCCGTTTCATTTGTTGCCAGTGGCTGGGACGGATCCGGTGGTTGTTGCTCCGCGGCGCCTCTGTCAAGGGTTTCATTGGGACATGAGTGTCCTCTCCCACGGTTGCACCCTTGTTGATGGTGCCCTATCAGATCGCCATCTGGAACCAGGGACTATGGCCGCATTTTTAATGCCAAGCCTGCCAATGACAGGTACAGGTTTGTAAGGATGAGGAAACACCTCAAGGCTGCTTTTCTGTACGTAAGAAGGGGTGAACAAGATAACAAGGCCATCGAGGATCCGAATAACAGAGGCAAATCATGCTGCATGAGTAAAAACTGCAGCACATCCTTTGGGAGTCTGTCAGTTCTTTGGTCCATACCAATGACTTCCATCCTGACAGTCCTGGGAGGTTGCATCACCGTTGATGATTGACCTTGTCCATGGGTGATCCCTGAAGTGCCTCCCGACAAGAACAACGTCAAAAGCACAGACACAGCCTTGAACGACCCCCAAGGATTCTGTGCCATCGTTGTGGTCGGCGTGTCTCCTTATGTCTCAGTGTTATAGAGGTTCATACTGATTTGTTATGTCAGCCTCATTTCACTGATTGTATCAGGCTGTCCACTCGCGTGGCTGACTAAATACTGAGACCATTATGTCTGGCGAGTAAAAACCCGAGCTGGAACGATCGACAATGCGATATCGTTTTGTATGTAAGAAGATAGTCGTATATCTGGACTTGAACGTCCTGCTGAGCAACTTTTTCAAGTTAAGTAGGGGTCAGGAGGAAGGCGAAAATTAGGACAAGGCTATTTCGCATTCTTTAGCTGCATTAGGTCAAGGCCAGATGGATGGACGAGTACATACCTGCATGATGAATGAATACATCCAACCCTTCCCCTACCATCACAGACTTTTTAACTGGAACATGGTAGCTCATCAAAGCCAGGGGAGCGGTTCCGACTGCAAAGAATTAAGGCCGACCCATCAGCTACAAATGTCCGTCTGCGGCTTCGGCACTGTCCCAGTGTGGTAAAGCTTTAACGGCATTTCGTGGAGGTACGTAGGTACAGAGAAGAAACAAGACCCAGGAGATCGGGCGCATTCCAACCATTCCATGTCAAACAAAGCGGAGCTGGTTCGGGGGTATTCGTATCCTTGTCAGTCAATTATCCATGAAATACAAGATTTCGGGGGTAGAAACGAAAATGACCAAATGGGAGAGGAGTTTGTTATGTAGGTACCTTAGGCCAAGTGAATGGAAAGAGGAAAGAAAGAACTCTCCTATGCCTAGGAAGGTAAGATTGGATCGGATTGGCAGGCATGGACCTAATGGATGAGGTGTAGGCAGGCACGCCTGTCATCGATGCAACTGGGGCGTGTTCCTTCCCTTCCGTCCCCTTTCACTCCATCCCTCCTACCTAACTAATCCCATCCATCCCAACCCATCCAACATCCTCCCCCCCCAAACTCAAGCTCAGCCCGCCCCGCGCTCCATTTGGCAATAACATCATCCATCTCGTCGACCCAATCTTTGTTATTAACCCCTGTCTCTCGATCACCGTCCTGACTAACCCTATTAAACGCGCCGTTCAAGGGTTATATGTCATCGTCAGCTCCAAACCTCAAATCACAATTGTCGCTCTTTACTCGTCGCGTACTAGTTACCTTAGCAGTGGATTGGAAATCTGCCCCAGCCTTTACAAGCGCTCTCAGAGCCTTGTCTCTCTCCCACCAATAAGTCATATGTTAAGACAACTTCAACTGCCTCTATTATTAGCTGACCCAGCTCTACCGAAATCTTTCGAATTTGTGGAAACTCAATACCGTACGGATACCGGGACGTACACATCCACTTGAACCAGTACTCCGTACAAGACCCTGCTCGTCTTACACTCACTCCTCCACATGTCTATCCACGTTTGTTTGTGCTCGAAAAGCTTTTCTTGACGGAGCCCTTATCCTTCTTCGTGAGCTTCTGATACTGTTACTTCTGCTCAAAGTCACCTATTTGTGTCTTATTCCCAGTGCCAGAGTCACATTCCTGCCCGGGCCATCTACCCGTGGTTTGATGACCTGCTTGTCAGTGGGCGTGGGATCGGTCCCCTCGTCAGGCAGTCAAAGGGCACCAAGCTTAAAGCTCTTGGCCGGTTCCCGGGACCCACGAGTTCAGGCTCTCTCATTGAACAACGATTTGACGCCCCGTCAGGCTTGCATCTTGCATACGACAGGCTCTTACTTCAGGGAACAAGGACGTTTTTGGCCTTCAACCTCATCTCCAGGGGCTCAGCCAACTGCTTGACCAGTCCACTCTGAAGTCAACCGTGTCCCCGCTGCTGCCGTTTTTCTGAAATACGCCCCCTACGTGGATCTGGAATCAGTAACCAATCTAACATCTTCCCTACGGCAAAGGGCCCTGACAACTTTGCATCGATCAATCTCTACTCCCTGTCACAGGTGACAGTGCCCCTCCGTTTCCCAACCGCGATACATGCATTCTTTTATTGTCGTTGAAGGCCCCCCTCGCATTACCTTACAACTATCTCAGACCTCCCTCGTCAGTGACCAAAGAACCATCTTGCAAACCGCCGCATGACACGAGAACTAGGTTCAAGCTTCGTGTACGAGACTTATCAAAGTGTGACAACAGAGTCACAACTACTAATCCTTCCCTTCACCTCGACTTCTTCTTGGGCACGTCTGTAGGAAGCTTTTGGACCCCTCAAGGCACCTTCTTGCACCTTTTGCCGTCCTTCAGATCTTGAAAAGGATTTGAATTACTGGTCAACCCGCGATAGCGGTTCTAATATTCACTGTTTGTGAAGAAACGCCCGTTGAAAACCCGTTCGAAACACCCCTGACCCTCTGCACAGTATTATTGAGACTGAGCTGCCAGTAGCCAGCCCTTGGTTACTCGCACTTTCTGCTCCGTCGGAGTATCTCGAAGAACGACCTGTCCGCCTTGCTGCTTAACATCACTACTCCATAACTGAAGCAACTCTAGCCAGTAAACAAACTTTTGGAAAGCATGCGAATCGCGACCTGTTGACTAGATTCTTTCCTACTTAAACAACACTGAAGCATCGAGTCACTTGATATCGCACTAATCGACCAGTCACAATGGGAGACTACTACCATCACTTCCTGTCTTCGATGTCCGGGGCAGGGATGAATCCTACGACATCCCCGGAGGAGATGCTCGACCCTCGAATGCATGGAGCACCGATACCGATGGTATCTGCGCCGTTACCCGGTCCGTATCAGCAACTTGGATATTTTACCGGGTTTCCGGATCCCATGATGTTCAATCAGAACAAGTCGCAGAAAGCTCGCAGAAAGTCTGCGGCTGGTACCCCTGCAGCAGTTGATCATGTCAAGCATCGAAGAACACGATCAGGCTGCTTCATGTGCCGCAGTAGGAGAGTTAAGGTATGTAGCTGAGGACCGAGTAGGAAGCATGCCTAACTTTCCCAGTGCGACGAAACCAGACCAATATGTGAACGTGCGTGTAGTCTTGCAGGGACTTATTGATTTGGAGATGGAAATGCTAACAGTCTCAAGGTTGCAAGAAGGGAAATAGAGAATGTGTCTATCCGGACCCCCCGTCATCAAAAGGATCCTCAACCTCGAGCGGTAAATTCAAAGATACTGCAACTTCTGCTCAACAAACGAGTCCAACTTCGTCCAAATCAGAGGATGACGAGGACATCGAACAAGAGAGTAAACTAGAAATGATTGTGGACCAAGACGAAGATACTGAAGACCAAACAAAGTCTTCGGTGCTCTCCAGACAGTCACAAAGCGTCTCGCCATCGACCGCAACAGCAACACCAAGTAGCCTTGCAGCTGTCTATTCCTCCTCCGAGTTTCCTATACAGACAGGCGAAGCCGACTGGTCACATCTACCACCGGAGTACCAACAAAGCCTCTCCTTTTTCGTGGAAAACCTCAACCATTTCAATTATTGTATACCCCTGGACTCGGATGGCTTTTTTACAAAGATACTTCCGAATATGGCCACTCGCCACGAGCCCTTGCTCAACGCGCTCGTAGGCTTCTCTGCATACCATATTACTCTTCGAAACCCACAGGGAAAGCTCCAGGACTTTTTACAATATTACAATAAGAGTGTAACGCAGCTCTTGGGCTTGTTTAAGAGACGAGAAAAGCCTAACGTTGCTACTCTTCTCACTATTCTGCAGCTTGCCACTATCGAGGTATTTGTTAATCCTTTCTCGCCAACCAACGTTCACATTCTAACTGTACTGCTTAGGAATATTTTGGCGACTGGGTCAATCTAATGGGACACCAAAAAGCAGCTTTCGAAATAATAACGAGTATATTCACCCCCCAGACAGTGATGCAGACACCCGTTGGCCGCATGTGCCTCAGCTGGTACGCCCGATTCGATAACTTCGTTGCCCTCATGGGAGGATTCCCTACCGATCTGCCGCGCGAATGGTTCCAAGCGATGTTGGACTTTTATCAATCCGGGATTACGTCGAACCCAGATGAGTTACATTGGAAAATCGATGCGTGGTCCGCACGGCTTCGCCTGATCTCTTACGATATGTCGATTTTGTTTGCCCGAGGTAGTAGAGGGCAGATACCCCAGGAGGACTTTGTGAAAGAGCATGAACTCTTGAACCAACAGCTCATAGAGTGGAAGGAGAAACGCGACCCCGCCCTGCAGGATCCCAAATATCTTATCCGGGATTTTCCTCCAGCAGAAACTCTCGACCCGGACGACTTTGTCAATCCCTATACGGTTGGAATACTTTACGATTTCCCCCTGTTCGATGTCACAGTTCTATGCGCAGAATGGAATAGCATCATGATAATGCACAAATGCCAATCATCAGGAATGAGACCGGACCAACTGTTTGCGGATCTAAACCGCCATGCATATAGGACATGCCAATATTTTGAAACATTGGAGTTCTGGCCTTCAACTCCAAGAGGCGTTTTGGTTCTGATACAAGCATGTATCGCTATTGCAGCTCTTTTCTGCCCTCAGGATGCGAGGCATCACATGTGGTTCCGCCGAAAGTTTGCTTTACTAGAGACTATGGGGTAAGAACAAAACTCGTCTACATCCTCCAGTCGAAGGGTCTTAAATCGAATTATTACTAATTATTGAGTAGGTATATTCATCCTCTTCCGCTACGTACAAAAATGGCAGAGTTATTCCGAGAACCCGACTGCGTAAACTGGTGGCTGCCAAATGAAGAAGGATTCAGCCCAGTATTACAGGAAATCCGCAATTTTGCGGATGAACGGAACGCTGCAGCTGTCACAGCCCAACAAGAAAGTGTTCGTGAGGTTCGACATATTTTCGCCAAGATGTCATTGATGGACGATGCAAACGCCCCGTCAAGCTCTAGCCCAGACTCTGCTTCAGGGCCAAGGGTTGATTCATCCGGTGCGAAGCGATGAATGTATTCAGGGGCTGGGATCTATCCCGAACCACGCAAGTGAACAGAAATTGCAATACAAACTCATCATTATTTAGATTATCCCCCTATTTTTCTTCTACCGTCCAATTCACCTTTGTGGGCAGATTTTTGAGATTGTTGTTTCTCTAGCAGGTACAAGATTTCGAGGCAGGCTACCAGTTACAACACTTCTTTTCCTTGGCCAGAAGGAAACTTCATGGTCTGTTTCGGGGTTACACACGCAAGAATAGAGTAAGAAATCATTACGCGTGGTATGGTAGATAAAACGCATTTACAGTCATGATACTGGCACATGGAGGAGTTATTGGAAGATTGTGTGTTTCAACAGGCATTTTGACGGTACCATTACCGCCGTCAGGTTGGTTATGTATTGACTACTGAGGATGATTGTGTGGTCAATTGTGTTATTATACAGTGGGCAGGTAACTCTGCCATGCTATACTACCATATCCTAAAAGACAAGATATGAAATCAAATGGATATCGCCTTGATCCGTCTATTACTTCTCATCCTTTTTGGTTTCGTCCTCTAACTTGGTATCTGTGGTCTTTGCCGCATCCTCAGAGGATTTGTCCTTGGCCTCTGAGGATTCAGGGGCATCCGCATCTGGTGCTGAGTCTGCAGATGCGTTTTCCTTTGTCGGCTCGTCCTCTGCAACGCCCGTATCTGTAGATTGCGCAGACTCGACAGAGTCCGCGGCCGGCTTATGTTCATCCGTTTGAGTGTCATCATCGTTTGCAGAGTCTTGTTCTGAAACAGACCCGACGACTGTCTGGTCGGCATCATCGTCAATTTCTTCATCTTCATCGTCATCATCATCGTCATCTTCTGCCTTCTCAGCTGGGGGATTGTGGGACTGTGCCCCGGATTCTCCCACGACTGATTGCTCAACAATAACAGGGACATCGGCCACTTCTGGCTCCTCCTCCACGGGTGAGGGAGCGGTCAGGTGCATATCCTTTAGTTTCCTGGAGACTCCAGCGGTTTCCTCCTCCTCGGCTTCAATGACAGTTGTCACAGCACTTCCCGTTGAAGGACTACTTCGAATGTGTCGTCGAGTATTTGTTCTTGTTGGATGCATGTTGTCTTCTTCGGCAGGAGGGCCTCGTTGATGAGACGAAGGCTTGAGGATGGTGGGAGGGGGTTTCTCGGGCTCCTGTTCAGTATGGGGTGCCTCGAGTCCCTCCGCCTCGGGAGGCAACTTGTAGTTCTCAGCAGGCAGCAGATCATACAAGTCGCATACAGTCTTAAACAGGACGTACAGTCCTGTCTCGGCCTCTACAGACCAAAACACACCACGATGCTGAAACCAGGCATGGGCGAATATGCGATGCAACCTGCGGAACACATTGACGAGATTCTTGACGCCCACATTCTTACTGTGGTTGTCATTATGGACGACAAAGCGGCTGGGGAAGATCTTCTGGTCGGTCACAACGTTTGCAGCCCAGTCCAGGGTGTGACAGCAGTAGTCGATGGCGCAGCAGCTCTTGGGCTGCTCGTGGACAGCGCAGAGGAACTGCCATTCGGAAGCGCGCATTTCAGGGCACGTGCTCGCACTGCATGGCGGGGTGTCGAAGAGGAAGCCAACGATCAAGGAGTTGCACTGCGAGATGAGGAAGCGGCAGAGCTCATAGAGCCAGATGGTCCGGTCGACGCCATTGGGAGGTGTCGCAAGCTGTAGCGCAGTGCCACGGGTGATTGGCTGGGTGTTGGAGGACGTATGGTAGCAGTGGAGGGCGGCTAGGTGTTCTTGGAGTTGAAATGCAGAGTCGAGCTGGATCATGTTAGCTTCAAGGTTCCCACATATTATGATGACGGCGCAAACAAGGTACCTCTTGTAGCGGTATCAAAGGAGGTCCAGCAGCCATATCTGCTGCTTTTGTTCCTGGGTGTATCCGCCGTCTAGAGCTGGCTTCAAGCTGCGATTGCTCCTGGGGCGTCGTATGAAGACTGGCTGCAGGACCGCCAGAAGGAGACATGGGTGCCATTTGAATCTCTGCAGCTGGCGGAGGGCTTGGGAGCCTAGGGGAGCTCGGTGCTAAAGACATGGTCTGCAAAATTATGGTCGCTGCTAATAAAAACTTGCGATGTTGAGCGCAAAAGATCTGGGGAGAACTGGGCGGTTAATATCACACAAGGCTGCGCTGGGTTGACAAGTGGCTGGCACGGCAAGGGGAGGCAAGAAAGCCCAGGACCATTATTTCAAGTGACGAAAAGACTTAGGCCATCTTAGTGCATTTGAGTAGGTCTCTAGACCAGCTAAATTTGGCACCCTGTTCTAGCGTCAGCAGGTTTATTACCCCCAGAAGCCTATGCAGGGCTACCTTAGGCTCACCAGGGGGTCTAGGGTGGGGATTCGCTATATGCATAACAGAGAAATGCCCGTCGCATGCAGCTAAAGGGGACCGTGCAACTTATACCACGGAGCTTCTGAATGCATGATTTCAAGATATTTTGTGAGTGCTTCTTATTGATCGAGAAGAGTCTAAACTTACGACGAAGAGAATTCGATATTTGCCGGCCGTTAGAATTACTCCCCGAACGTTCTTGAACTTAAAAGAAAAAGCCTGATCTAAACGGCCAAACGTTAACTACAACAGTCATGGATTTTGACGACGATGCCCCGCCAGAGTTGGTTGATACAACCATCAACGATGTGGATGAGGAGATTACAGTCAAGGTTCCCATCACAATTGTGACAGGTATTACTACCAGCCACTATTTGCTTCATTCGCTAATAGCTGATAGGATATCTCGGTGCTGGTAAAACCACTTTGCTAAATTACATCCTTACGGCTCAACATGGCAAAAAGATCGCTGTTATCATGAATGGTTAGGACGGACCACGATTTGTTGAAAACAACCACTAACATGATCTAGAATTTGGAGACTGTAAGTGCTCGGTTGTGAGATTGTCGTTACGTTTCTAAGTCGTACTGCAGCGCTTGACATCGAAAAGTCCCTTACTGTGAACAAGGGTGGTGAGCAAGTTGAAGAATGGCTAGAAGTTGGCAATGGCTGTATCTGCTGTTCCGTGAAGTACGTCTTGGATGTACGGCAGCCACCCACTACAGTGCTAACATAATTCAGGGATACAGGAGTCAATGCGATAGAGTCTCTCATGTCAAAGAAAGGTGCATTTGACTACATCCTCCTCGAAACCACTGGCTTAGCCGACCCCGGAAACCTAGCCCCCCTCTTCTGGGTGGACGACGGACTCGGAAGCACAATTTATTTGGATGGAATAGTCACGCTCGTAGATGCGAAGAATATCTTGCGCAGTCTTGACGACCCCAATGGTGTTGTCGAAGGACACGACGACCACGGTCATGGCCCTGTCATGACTACAGCACATGTTCAGATCTCCCATGCTGATGTGATCGTAATCAACAAAGCCGACATGGTTACAGAGACGGAACTCAACCGGGTCAAAGCAAGAATCCAGTCAATCAACGGTCTTGCTAAGATCCATGTAACGGAGAGGAGTGTAGTCCCTCAATTGGAGGGGTTCCTGCTTGATTTGCACGCATATGACCAATTCAATGAGTCAGACGCAAATGCTAAGGGACATAGTCACCTCGACCCTGTAAGTTCCCGCCTGATATATGATGTTTGTAAGAGGTTATGTAGCTAACCGGTCAGACCATATCGACCGTCACCATACCCGTTGGTCGCCTTGAGCCAGGACAACTGAACACAGTTGATCGTTGGCTACGATCGGTACTGTGGGACAGCAAACTTCCTGAAGAAGAAAAGGAGGGTGATTTTGAGATTCATCGGTCCAAGGGACGGCTTGTGTTTGCCAATGGAGAGGTCAAGATGTTGCAGGGGGTGAGGGAGGTCTTTGAGATAAATGACGGGCCGTTGGGAGACGAGACGCCCAAGGAGGGGAAGATTATTCTGATTGGAAGGAACGTAGCAGGTGTTGGATTTGAAGACAGTTTCAAGAAAGCCCTGAGCTAGCCTTTATTACGTAGAGTCAAGAATAGAATAGAGGTGCATGATAACTCTAGGATGTCTGAGGTGTTTCATTAGTGGTGGCTGGTTACTGAAGGAGTTGAGCTCTGCTGGAAGGTTAATGAATGGGAATTGACTTCCGTAACTTCTCGCCTATACTAACTACCGTTGTTACTCAATATGGCACGGTGTCTAAGAGGTTGCTGTTTATAGGCTGGTGTTATTTGTAGGCGTTGTTTGTTGGTGATGTTTGCCATGATGTTGAAGCGTCCCCACTTATTCCCGCCCGGATCATCGTCCATTCCACCTCATTCCAATGTCCAGCCTTCTCTCTCAGTGAGTGAGCCCTTCTCCAACCAGTAGCAAACCTAAAGCCCCAGGCGAATAAGGCCAGCTCTGAAAGCAAACGATCGCATCTACAAACAACATCCCTACCATTTTGTCAACCTCCGCACAAAAACGCATCGACGTCGCACCGAACGAACCCTCTTGCTACGACACTTCGAATTAACAACATTGTATTCCAGCAGCACCTCCACTTTGTTGATCGCGACAAACCTCTACAGTCAATCATGAATAGGCCAGGTAGGACGCACCCCCCACGACGTTATTCCTTCGCAGCCCAGACCCCGCGCTGCCAGCGAAATCTGCAAAAACCTTCGTCATCCTTCGTATTTTTTTTCGGCATATCATCACGCGAGAGAGAGCTGTGCGCCAGCACTTACGCTCACGAGCCTTGTGAAACTCCCTTGTCGGCTTTCAACCCCCTCCGCGACCCTCATTGACCCTGTTCGGATGTCGCCACGATCGCTTCAATGGATCTAAACGCGGATCAGGATCAGGCTGGGGGCATGTCGGAGAGATTGCTACGAGCAGGAGGCTGGATGGTCAAGAATCAAGCAAGCACGCGAGCATTGGCAGGATAACGCTGACGATGTCATCGAATCGTAGGGGCAGTGCCACAGACACTCCGCGGGATGCCTGGTGGCTTTGGAGGTCAACAGCAACCCCAACAACCAGGACGAGCAGGAACGAATCGATTACCGAACGGAAAACTAGGTATGCGCTTCAGAAGTGATTGCGATCTCCGCGCTGTTGCTTTGGCTGGGTTGCATCGAAGACGGCCTTAGGCTAATACCGGGGGACAAATATAGGGAACAACAACTCTGGCTGGGCGTTTGGAGGGGTTCCCATGGCGGGAACAGGTCCCCAAAACGCAGCTCGTCAACTTGGCGGAAACGTGAGCTTCGCACAAAGCTTGTCGGGCTCTCAACCTGCAACATCACTCGACCTATCGTACGTATATGGCTGCGGCACACATAATCGGAGCTTCAATACCTGTCCGGTATTGAATTATTCGAACCGAAGCTAGTCACAATGACGCGCTTGCTAATGCAGACTAGCGAATTCCCATCATTATCGAACAACGCCCAGATGTCGAACCCCAGCCAGTCCTCTATGTGGTCGACAGCGGGATCGCGAAACCTGGGTGGTCCCAGTCCGCGCAACCAAGCTACCCCTCAGCAAGGTGGCCAGGATGATATGTTCAGTCCCACCTCTTCCAGAGGGCAAGGCGGGTTCAGATTCGGTAACCAAGGCAACATTGGACAACAGACTCAATCAAGCAGCGTTGACGACTTTCCACCATTGAATCAGACCTCGAATGGCGAGATGGGATCAGATCGGACGGCGAGCTTGATGTCATCATTGGGCTTCAGCTCTCAGGCCACCGGCGCTGGACCCTCGGCAAGCATTAGGGGGAATGGTCTTCTGAACGCTTTGTCGGCTACGAGCCGAGCGAACGAAGCCAGGTCGCCGCCTGGCATTGGAGCCCCTGGTCGGTTTTCGTCATTCTTGCCCGCGATTCCAAATGCTTACTTTATCAGGCTCTTCAAGACCGCAAGACGGCAAACCTCCTGGCCTGGAAGAGCCCCGGCAAAAGTCTTCCAAGGAGGATGCGTTGCCAGACGATGCTTCTAATGTAGCGGATTATAACAATGCGGACTATAGCGCCACGAATTATGTGGCACAAACCATGCAAAAGCGACTCGATACTGAGAACGTCATTGACCCTCTAGAGGGTATGCCAGCATCCGACAAGTGGGGTCTCAAGGGCTTGACAACGTTGATGAACAACTATCCTGACTACCACGCGATGGTTGTGGGAATGGACCCTAACTCGCTAGGTCTTGACATCAATTCTCAAGAGTTTGTTTTCTCTAAACTAGCGACGGGGGGGCTTACTAACAGGCTTCTCAGGTTGTTTTCGACTCAGATTTACTCGCTGTTTGATGACGCACCTCCTCGGCCAGTCCTCTCTAATGGAAGATTTCGACTGCCGGATTGTTATAACGTGACGAATGTGCAACCCATTGAGAGCAAAATTCAGAGTTTCAACGAAGAGACTCTATTTTGGATCTTTTACAGCTGTACGGCAGATGTAAAGCAACAAATGGCTGCAGTTGAGCTGTAGGCGATATTCTGTTTGTGCACTGTATTGAAAACCACTGACTTGTTGACAGACATTCTCGAAACTGGAGGTGGCACAAGAAACACCAGATCTGGTTGACCAAAGACGAGCACATGACTCCTCAAATACTGAGTCCTACCCACGAGCGAGGCTATTACGTCGTCTGGGACACAAACTCCTGGCGCAAAGAGCGTGTATGTGCATCTCGGAGGGGTCTAGACGATAGCATCTAACAAGCGCACAGAGAGAACTCACTCTATACTATGGCGAGCTAGATACAACACTAGGTCAGGCACAGGTTGTGCCTTGATAGGAGGAGCACTGAGCACTACGATTGGAGAGAATTTCCTTTGGAACAGGTGTGCATGGGTGACTGATACGTGAGAAACGTATAAAGGGGCGTTACGGCATCAAGACAGGGCAACTGTTTCTCGTGGGGATGGGATCGGACCTGGGTTATGAATGAACGCTCTTCCATCACTGAGGGCTGGCTTATCGCCTGGATATGGGACTGTCGTGTCAATAAATGATGCTTTTCAGTTCTGCGCAATCACTGTTTGCCTTGAATGTTGTGACGTATATGAGAATTCACTGTGGCCGCAATGGACGACAGGCCAGGGTTTGACTTCAATGATTCTACCCAATCATCAATTATCAGGAATCGACATTTGAAAGTGCCCCAACCTAGGCAGCATCTTATTTGGTTCTGATATCAATCATGTCAAGTTTGGTCATTAACATGATTAGCCGAGGATTCCCCACATGCAATTTGACGTAGCGCCCCCGTCTTTCGGGGTGGGCTCGCTGCCGTAAGAGCAACGCTTATTACATGCCACCGACCCACGACCCAAGCTCTCTCTAGCTCGTGCGACTACAACTGTACATACTTATCGTCATCTCGGCATCTTTCTTGGACGGCCACCGATTCTCGGTCGAACCTTTGTAGCCTCCTATAATTCCTCCAAACGTCCGCCTCTTCCTTGCGACTCATACATCATGGCGGACGACCAAATCTCATTGCCATATCTACTGGCCATCCTGGTCGTCTCGGGCTTGATAATACGATATCTGTTCTTTGGAGGACCGTCGCCACCTCAGCCCACACGATCCCCTGAAGCTTTCCTCCGGTCAAGAGAGATTGCAGTTGAGAGAATACAGCAAATGTTTCCGCAGGCGGATCGACGGAGTATTCTATGGGATCTGCAGCGCAACGGAGGAAACATCCAGAGCACGACAGAGCGAATACTAGCAGGACGACTGGACACGGTATGCTGAACCTGTGCTATTGCCCTTTCAGGTCTCTCGCTGACAAGTATCACCACTAGCCCCCCGTGACTTTCCAACCACCGCCTCCTCCGGGCCAATCCGCACCGAGCAGCAGCGCAGCGACGGCGTCTCGACAGCCGGATAAGCCAGCGCAGCCGGATCTTATCACCCGGTATAACCTCAAGGACAAGTTGGATACTGCGTCGCAGGAGGAGCAGGATGCCAAGGGCAAGGGATGGAGCTCGAACAGGGACGAGAGGCAAGCTTCGCTGCAGAGGAGGAGGGATGAGATGATTCTTGCGGCACGGAGGAAGATGGAGGCTAAGCTTGCGGCTGAGAAGGCAGTTCAGGGGAGTTGATAGGATAGAAAGACGGATGATATAACTTAGTAGATAACAGGGTGGCCAAGCATTGTTTAGTTATGACGGTGGTGTTATGTCGGTGCCCTTTTGACGGAGACAAGTGTCTGGTTTTCTTCCACGATACTCATATTTAGACAAACATGTACTTGTAACGATACTTGGTTAATCATTTAACCAACCTCAAGAACCTAAAGTGCTTGTATAGCGTGTTGTCAGATCTGCATAGACGCTTGTTGGCATGTAAGCCAACCCTGCTCTACTGCATATCGATTATCTTCTGTTGATCACATGCGCAAACAATTCAAGCAGTTTTTCCATCTTGCTAACAGAGACTTAAAATACCGTTATGGCGAGATATCTGCCACAAGTCTAATAACATATATCTAGGACTCACAATATTTCACTCAAACTTCTTGTTTCTCAGACTTATTCTGAGATTTACGCCTAACAGCCAAGTCTCATGTGAAGCTGATACATAGCAGTCAGAGATGTGGCAGTGCTTGCGTGGCTCTGTGGCGATGGTCTCGGGAGATTGTCAGGAAATGAATATCTAGCAACTAGCGCAGTGCTAGGAGTGCCAGAAGGCCTCCAGGTACAATCAAAGCGAAAATGAGGATTGGTCTGTGTTCCTGTGCATGACTGAGGTAACCAAAAGGTTTAGAGGTCCAGTTGAAGCTATCTTAGCATAGACATCTCAAGATTGATTACCAGGAATGGCATAAACTCAATATCTTACAGATTAGACAGAGAGACCATCTGATAGAACACCTACTCTCACAGAGATAGTGATATAAATCATATGCCCCAACTACCTCGGATGATAGGTAGCTCATTGTTGGAGTTGCAGACAATAGCAACTGGAGTCTTGTAGTGGGGTTCTGGGGATTTGGTTGCTGGTACAAATATAAGACCCCGCCACATGTTTGTTTTCTTCTACATATGCGCGGGCAACCGAATGAGGTACTCTGACAGGAATCTGCTTCAGCTACGCCAACAGGTTCCAAGTTCAGGAACAGTATTAATTACCGCATTCCAAGATCACTTCTTAGTAAAGTCACCTAGAAAGAGGCGTTACGAAACATCTGCCGCGAAATTCAGGGTCCAAACGTCTATCAAAAGGCGAACCCTGTAGCTGAGCCACAGCCATTCAACGCGGCCTCGTGAACTAGGGTCCTGGTAGTTCAAGTGTACCACCCTTCGACTTCACCCATTCATTCACCTGAGCTCCGCCTAGATCCAAAAAAGGTACAGTACCTATTCTCCGATCACCAGCAGCTTCAGATCTCCCTCCCTCTTTCTTTTTGGCTCTTTCATCGCATCTCCCCCTTCATTCACTGACCTTTCCATCCCCTCTTTAGACTAAACGTAGTCTCATCTTTGGTCATACAGATTCGCTCCTTGATCAACAGCCTCACGCTGAATATTTGACGTCATCTTGGTAATTCTCCCTTTTCCTTGGATCAGCAACATGCCAATCAGTACCACCAATCCGCTTCTGTTGCTGCGCATGTCAAGAGGCACAGTTAGCTGAGGTAGCCACCCGACACTGGGTCCGTCCTTGCGACACTCCATGGCTGATCAGATATATCCTCTGTGCCCTACGCTCTCTGGTCGTCCCCACGACCCCTTGCTCAACCTCGTTGATTTGATCTTGACTTTCTAGTGAATATACGTGCTAATATTAAACCCTCAAGGTACGACTTCATACTCGTGCACCTCGATCGAGAACGTACCCTGGCATTTGAGTACAGTACCCCATTGTGCAACAGTGACCAATTCGAACACCAACGACAAGTCTCTCGCAGACCTGAAACGCCGCTCGATACAGACGACACTGAGGACGGCCTTGATGCATTTCCACAAACTATCCGATTGTTGATACCCGAACTCTTCAAGACTACAAGTACATATCCTGAGGTTGCGTGAATCTAATTGCCAGTGGACCGGGGCCCTTTCATCGCGATGGGTACACCCCGAGACTACTATGCAGACTTAGAGCTGCCACCGACGGCAGACGCCGCGGAGATTCGAAAACAATATCGGAAACTTGGTACAGACCAACGAAGCTCTTGCCCTTCATACAGCTGCTGACACGAGTTGTAGCTCTCAAATATCATCCAGATCGCAATCCTGGACGAGAGGCAGAAGTGAACACACAGTTCCAGATTATCCAAACAGCGCACGAAATTCTTTCCGACCCTGAACAGAAAGCCAAGCACGATGCTTCGCGAGGGCGCGGTAGATTCCCAGGAGCTTCGGGTGTTAAGGGTAACCCTTGGTCAAACGTCAGCGCCCAGTATCCGCCCCCTCCTCGGCGCAACAATGCAAATCCTCGAGCTCCGCCATCGGGCGCACAAAGATGGCAACGTTTCTCTACGGGGGTTCCTCCCACCGCAAAGCAGTATACAGCATCAGATGCCGAATCGAAGAAGAATGCTGCCAGAGCATTCGAAAACATGCGAAAGGGTGCATCGGCCAAAGCGAACGATCAGCCACGACCTCCCCCTCCACCTCCACCACCACGGACTGAATTTGCCAGACAACGTCAAGAGGCCTCGTTTGGTGCAAGAAAAACAGGCTTCCATCCTCGGACAGCAGGGGGCGATGAACCACCTGTATCAAGTAGCAACTACAGCTCGAGACCTGCTTCAGAACGATATGCGCAGCGGTTTGGCTTTGACATTCCACAACAAGCACCTCCTCCTACTCCCCAACGGCCGCCTCCAACTGCGATGCCTGATCCGTTAAGCCAATTCAGAGACCGAGACAGTACAGCCGACCCCCGACAAAGCACTCCTTATGCGTCATCAAACGGAGGCGAAAAGACCAACCCTTTTGACGGCATCTCGATCAACCGGGCTAAGAGTACTCGGGAAGCAACTCGCCAAGATCAATCTGCCTCTGAGAATGAAGCCATCAACCGACAACGCAGCGCCAGTGCACCGAAGGGTGGAAAGGCTGAGGACGTTCCTTTGAATAAGGCCTCTGAACAACCTTCGATACCTCGGGACCCGGCAGACCGTCCTAAGGCGCCGTTGAAGAAAACTCGCAGTGGCTTCAAGAGTGTTCCGCTGGGACCTAACCAGCAGGCCACCGAGTTTCCCGCAAATGATAAGCGTCAGTGAAAGTCGTCTTTTCAAACATCTTATTACTGACTATGAGACAGCAACTGATTCACCTGGTGGCCCAACAATGTATGCCAATCCATTTTCTACAATATCCAGCCGCCCAATCCCGAAGAGCTCCAACAAGTGTCGTGGTCACCACGGGTATGATTCCTTGGGGAATCATTGCCCATATGAAATCCCCATCAAGCCTACTCAGTCGTCGCCTAGTGGTAGACATGATTTAACTCACCATTTGACCACGTTTGAGCGCCAGCAACAGGAGCTCTTACGGCAACTCATCAACAACGCGAGTCCTGATAGCCCTGCTAAGAAGCCGAAGCTACAATACAGCGACTTTAAAAACCTCAGCATGCCGAATCGTGCTAACAAAGTTTACTCGAACAGCTTTAGTTTCCCTGTCAACGATGACACTTTCTCACGAACATCACCTGACCACCATCGGTTCTCTCGACGAAGTACTGACGATATCAACACTAGTTTTGCTGACGAAGAAGATGCTGCTGGGTGGGCGTTCAATGCTGGTGGAGCTGAACAGGATAGCCCAAGTAGGCCCCGAAAACCAGGTCGCCAATCCCCAGGGAAGCGGCCCGCAATGAGCGGCAAGAGTACACCAAGTTTCATGTCCGATGCTGAGAGATCCGACTCTGCTAAGCCCGAGTCGGCCTTTAACCCTGCAGGTTGGGATTTTGGTCCCCAAACATTTGTTCCTCAGCCGTCAAAGTCTGTATCTCCCACGCGGTCTACCCGAACAAACTCACGAAAGCCGAAGGCGTCCAAAAAGTCAAGCCATGCCAATCTTCTGGACGACAGCAGCAGTGAAGATGAGGTATTGGAATGGCGTGGTCGAAAGGTGCAAGAAGAACCACCTGCTGCTGAGAGTCCCCAGGCTATGGACATAGATACTCCCCCTGCGCCGTCTTCCATGCCGCCACCTCGACCTCCCAAGGTACCTTCGCCCCAACCAGTTCAGACTACGCCCTCACCACAGCCTGCTCAGCCTGTGAGCCAACCTCAGCAACCCGTTGGAGCAAACCAGGCTCCTGGAGTAGTACCTGCTCCGCATGCTGCCCGGAACATCAACGTCGAACCCACCAGACCCGAGTGGCGACCTGGCAATGTTGACACTGTCAATGGTAACGAGCACAGACCTGAGAGTCCCAGAAAGGCATTCAATCCAAACAACATGGGATCTGAAGACAGTGAAGAGTTCCAAGCAAGCTTCGCTGACCTCAGAAACGTGGCGCCATTCACTCAACAGAGCTCCGGCTTGAAGTCTTTTTCTGACCTGAAGGATAATTTGCCATTTGAAAGCAAAGCAGCGCCTCAGGTTCCAATGAAGCTACCCAAGGTCCACCCATTGATCTTTCCGACAGCACCTACAGCTCCTCAAATCCCAGCTGCCGCTGCTGTTAACGGCGTCAAGCCTAGCGCGCTTACTTGGGAGACATATGTCAAAGATTTTGAACAATACTTGAAGCAATGGGACGCGTTCAACGCCCAAGTCGTGGACCATTTTGCCACCCGAAAGTCGCACATCACTCGTACCCGAGAAGAAAAGGGGTATTCATTCTTGGAGAACCGGGGTGATGCTGACATTCAGGAGTATTACAACTGGCTCGAACAGGATATGGATGTTCGCCGACGCTGGGCGGCTGCATGCGAGGAGCATGAACACCGATTCCGAGAATTCATGGCGTTCCGAATGAAGATGAAGTGATTGATTGATTTTGTTTTGCGGAGTTGACAGTTTATGGATTGGGTCGAATTTCGTCTTAATGTCTTTTCATCGTCAACATGGGATACCAAGAAGACCAACTGCTACCTACTTAGCTGTTGACCACTGGAGAGGATACCACATATAGCAACGCGATACAGAGTGATTTTCGGGGTTTCTACAGGAGTCCACAAGATGACGAGGATAGCAGGTTCTGGATCTGGGAGGCAACAGGCGCGATGCAAGCATGGGGTGCGTGGAGCTGGCAGTTATGTTGCATTGCCTTACGTTTGATAGTGGTTTTTGTTGTTGATTATTAGTGGCAACTGAACTGGGCGATTTGCATCAAGGGCGTTCTCGCTGCAGACGAGACTGGAGCTTCACTGGCATCAGCGATTTGGTCTTTGGAGACGGGAATCCAAGACGTGTATATGATGGCACGAGTTAACCATAGAAATAGACGAGATGGTACCTCTCAAGGCGTGGGCAGTGTCAGGCACTGGCAGATTCACGGTGGTGGTGCGCTAGCCCCTGGCTCGGGTTGTGAGATTTGAGATTTAAGAACCTCTCTGTGCGTGCGTGATTCGCTGTGCTCTCTGATCGTGAGAGCTATATAATTCCCATCCTCCAAGGCTTCTGCCTTTCTCTCTTCCTTCTCCTCTTTACATTCTTTTCTGACCGGAGTCAGCAGTCTTCAACAACAACAACAATCTCTGAAGCCCCTTCAACAGGCTCTTTACCTTTACAAATAGCAGTCTGGAACTGAACCTTGACACTCAACAGGTAGGTTCTGGTTATTATTCCCCTTATTGTTCCCCTCTCTTATCCGTTTGCCGGTGACCCTTGGACCACAATCGGAGTGCGTTGGGTGGTTCATTGCAATGGCCGTTTCGTCCGGTCTTTTCTAGGAGCCGTTTGCTTTCTGCAATTGTCTAGTGAGGGGGTGTTCTTTTGTTTACTGCCCTTAACACTTTCTATTCTTCTGCTCAAACGCTTTCTCACATCTTTACTTCGGATTTCTAATATTTAAGTGCTCTCGTTAACAGACTTAGGCCTCATCTCACTGCTTCCTTCACCACAACGCCCAACTTGTCTTCCACATTCCATCGGCGGTTTATCTGCAAGCCCTTTGCTAAGACATACCGCTTCTTCTCATCTACGCTTTATCTTCAAACCTCTCGCCTCGAGCTTCGCCTCTTCTGTTTTCTTTCAAAGAATTAACACGATTCAACTGACACAATGTCTGACGCTGCTGTCAAGCCCAACGCCTGGACCGATGAAGCCAAGGTAAGTCCCGATCATATCCCCGATCTATCCTCAAGGAGTCTAACCAGTACAACAGAACGAGCTTCTTCTGCGTATCATCGCCCAGTTGAAGCCCGAGGGCAAGTCCATCAACTGGTCAGAGATTAACATGGAGGGACGCACCGTGAAGAGTCTCCAGAATCAATGGACTTTTTTCAACAAAAAGATCGAGGCTTTCAAGGCCCAGTCGAACGACGGAAGCTCTCCCTCAACCCCCGTCAAGAAGGCAACCCCTGGTAAGCCATATGCCCCCTTTCTAGTCGCGACATTCTAGTAGACTAATCAACTCCTTCTAGGTCGGAAGCGAGTCCCCAAGGCCAAGAAGGGCGGATCGGACGAGGAGGATGCCTACGAGACGCCCAAGGTGACCCCTCGTAAGCGTCGCGCTCCTAGTAAGTCGATGCTACCTAGCCCTCATATCAAGCCTTTTACTAACACTAGTAACAGAGACTCCCGACAGCGAGTCCAAGGCTGTCAAGAAGGAGCTCAGCGACGCCACCGTCAAGGATGAAGATATGGATGAGGATGACAATGTCACTGGAGAGATCTAGCCTCGTATATTTTCCCCATGATGTCGGGGAATGTCGTCGCCAAACTTTCAACAGACACAGGAAGAAGGGAATCTATACTATTGATGCCATCTGCTAGAAGTCAGATGAAAGGTGTTGGTGGACATCTAGCAAGAAGACAGAGCAGAAGAGGGACATGTATAGTCTACATGAGTGACTATGGAAGCTGGTATTCGTATTAGCTGATAAACATATACTGCCTCTGCAATATCTCTAGACTCTTTGATTGTGTGAGGATTGAGGAAGCCCCGTCTAGAAAGTCGCGATGTCTTTCCGACCACGACATCGACCTCTTAGTAGTACTGAAATAATGATAAATGTTGCAAGTATAAAGAAGTGTCTATTCGATGTAGTTGTCTAGATATTGCCTTTCTAGGTGAAGTTGATCGGGATTGGGCCGACTCTAGGTCGGTTTGTGGGGGTTGCTAGATCGCGATGGGGCCGGCATTTATAGAACCCGACAACCAAGAATCAGGCGAGATTCTACTAGCGATTGGCCATTCCCCAACAACCTTCAATTGATAGACTCAACTTTACTTTTATATATAAATCTGAAGTTTCCTCAATCGTCTCTTTGTTTAGTATCAATGTGATTGCTTGCTAGTACCTGAAGAATTGAGGAATTGACGATCATGGCTTCAACTACCGGTGTCGGAGACGAAGAAACGGCACCGTTACTAGCGACATCGCCGACTTCATCAACTGGCGTCATTCATTCTCAGTATCAATCACTAAGCCAAATCAACAGCAATAATCAAAGCGATACCAGTAATACCAGCAATACCGACCCCGAATGGACGCTCAGCCAAAGCGCGCAAAGGCTCTATATATCTCATACACTCTCAACATGGAACTCACGCGTCTTCGAATTCGGCAGCGTCTTATATCTGGCATCAATTTTCCCCGGAACCTTGATGCCCCTTGCGATATACTCGGTAGTGAGAGGTGCTTCTGCTATCACGTTGTCATCATGGGTCGGGAGTTATATCGATCGTAAAGACCGCCTTAAGACAGTGAGACTGTCAATCGGTAGGTCATTAGAAGCCTTCATGACAGATGACCCTAACCCGAGTAGTCTCACAGCGACTTGTTGTTGCTGCCTCATGCGCTATATTCTTCCTACTTAGCAGAGCCGAAAGCCCTTCAGATGAGCTGCGGGTCGGTTTGCTTGCAGCCTTGATCTTCATGGCATGCATTGAGAAACTGGCCGCTATCATGAATCTCGTGTCAGTGGAAAGAGACTGGGTTATTGTTGTGGCACGCTCAGATACTACTGCGCTTCGAAGTATGATTTCTCTCAAATATCATATGGATGTCACTAACACACACATACTTATAGCCATGAACTCGCAAATGAGGCGAATTGACCTTGTTTGTAAACTACTCGGACCTTTCTTCATAGGCATACTAGATGGTGTTTCCACGGAAACAGCAATTCTTGTCAACCTAGCAATGAACTGTGCTTCAGTTATTGTTGAGTATTTCACTATTGCCAAAGTAAGTCATACACAACTTACACAACCTCAACATGATCTTTAACTGCAACAGGTCTATTACCAAGTACCCGAACTGCAGCATCCAAAGACTACGCCCCCTATTGTACCACAAAATGAGGAACAGCAGGCTCGTCAGAATGCCTGGGTGTCATTCAAAAAGGCTATGCAGAAGACATCCAGTGATCTTCGACTTTACTTTACACATCCTGCATTTGCACCATCTTTCTCAATAGCGCTCCTTTACTGCACAGTTCTGTCTTTTGGTGGAGTTATGGTTACATATTTGTTAGCGAGTGGATACACTTCAGCTCAGATTGCCGCAATGAGAATAGTCTCGGTGACTCTTGAGGTTCTCGCCACATGGATTGGACCGTGGTTGATGAAGAGAATTGGACCTGTCCGCGCCGGTCTTTGGTTCCTCAGCTGGGAACTGGGGTGTTTAGCAATCGGTGTATCAATCTTCTGGCGATATGCTGACAACGTTTTGGTATCGACACTGGGACTTGTCTGTGGTTCGATGTTGAGCCGGATCGGACTTTGGGGGGTAGATCTGTCTGCACAGGTCATTATTCAAGAGGTAAGTTCTGTTGTGGGATGAGTTGAGGAACTTTTCTGACCATGCATTGCAGGAGGTTGAGGCAGAGAATAGAGGAGCCTTTTCTGCCGTGGAAGCTAGCTGGCAAAATGTGTTCGAGATGTGCTCATACACGTCAACCATCATTTTCTCGTCACCCAGTCAGTTCCACAACCCGACAGCACTGAGCGTCACAGCAGTGTTCTTTGCATGGCTACTGTACAGCTCCTTTGTCAAGAAGCGACGAGGACATCTCGTCCACTGGCCGACTTGCATGTCCCCGGAAAAGCAGCAGGCAACGATCGACGAGCTGTTCGAGTCTGGGCCGTCGAGGCGAAGAGAGGGGCTCTGAATGTTTGTATGATATGCATATGCAAGAGAGGATCGCACGAGACACGTTGGTGGTCACCTGGATCGGGAAGCAGTGCAACAATGATAGGATAGCACAGGATCTCTTGTGGGTTGGGAACCCTCCACGTTTATTTCCGTGTCTCGGACGGCAGCGGGTTGTCTTGGATATGCATGCATGGCAAGGCCTCGTGGATCGAGGAGTGACCCTTATAGATGATGCAGGTTTGGTTACATGAGGGAGGACAGCAGTGATTTTTGGATCGATGTGTATGACGTGAAGAGACTCGAGTAGGGGGAACTGTCTTTGGTTTCCCTGTTAGTCAACCAGTGCTCCAAATCGTGGATTCTCTCTCTTGTATACGATATTATCTCTGACTTTGGAGATGTATTGTAGGTCATGGTAAGCCCGTGTCTCATATAAATACGACCCTCACATACTTACAAGGTCAGGTGTCTTGGGCGATGTGTTGCATTATATAAGGATCTAGGACTCATAAGCTTGATATTGACAATCTAGGTGAGCAGAATAGGTACAAAAGTCTCAATCGCCCACCATCTCATCCCCCCATCTGACTGGTCATCTGTCGTCCCCCTCGTCTCTATGTGGCACACCATCTCGACTCGACCACACCCACAACCTCTTTGTCTTGTCGGGGCGGTTCACAGTGGGGACCGGGTCAGACCTTGAAGGGCACCCGAAGGCACCCTAGGCACCGCGGGAATGACGGCGCTTGCATCGTTTAGCGGCTTTTGAGGGTATGATTTCCCCTGTAACCTTAGAGTCCCGCCGCTGCAGCTGATCCACTCAATCACTGGACTGGACTGGGCTTTTGAGGCCAAGCCATGGAATCCATCATAAATTTTTCCCCAGATTGCATCGCATCGCATCTCTCACTCAAGCCTGGGCCTTTCATCACATGCCCTCATGAGTTCGCCCTTTTAATCCTACCTTATCAACGCATTCTTTGAATCC
Organism: Fusarium mangiferae; assembly: GCF_900044065.1. Taxonomy (NCBI): domain Eukaryota; kingdom Fungi; phylum Ascomycota; class Sordariomycetes; order Hypocreales; family Nectriaceae; genus Fusarium; species Fusarium mangiferae. Next base: position 802,163 of record NW_024573930.1, on the reverse strand, counting down.
CTTCTATCTCTACTTAATCACTGGCCCCCTCTTTCCTCCCGTCATCTCTGTTTCCCTGTCGTTACCCGTGCTGTTGTCTCAGTCCCGTCATTGTTTGCGATCCCTGTCTCTCTCTGTGACGTTGTCAACTTTCGATCCCCTTTAACCACGAACCAAACTCGCGCTCTCCTTCACCAACATCGTCGTCGCGTTTGCCATCATAAATCACAGAAATCAAAACAATCATGAATGGCGCATCTTCTTCAGCCCGGGCTAAAAGAAAGGCTCCGGGCTCGCCAGACGAAGCTCCTCCTTCCAAAAAACCCATCAACGGAAAACATTCCCCAAACGATAACACACCAGACATTGTGGAATTTGACGACCACTCCGACATGACCGACGAACTTCACCCTCACGCTATGTATATTGGAACACCAGGGAGCTTGGGGGAGTGGCAGGATACCATCCAGAAGGTGGTGCGCAACGTTGTCGCCATCAGGTTCTGCCAGACCTGCTCTTTCGATACCGATTCTGCTTTGACTAGTGAAGCTACTGGATATGTTGTTGACTCCGAGAAAGGGTGTGTAATCTCCATCTATAACAGCTGAGAAGAGGTTCTAATTTGGCTCTGCAGATACATCTTGACCAACCGTCACGTTGTCGGCGCTGGTCCCTTCTGGGGCCACTGTGTCTTCGACAACCACGAAGAAGTCGACTGTTACCCCGTCTACCGCGACCCCGTTCACGATTTTGGTATTCTTCGATACGACCCAAAGGCGATCAAGTATATGCACATTGATGGCTTAGAGCTGCGACCCGACCTCGCAAAGGGTAAGGACCCCAAGACAACCTCCCGACTCCGATCACGGCCGAGGACCATTACTAATAAGCACAGTTGGAACCGAGATTCGAGTCGTCGGTAACGATGCGGGCGAAAAGCTTAGTATCTTGTCAGGTATCATCAGTCGCCTGGATCGAAATGCCCCGGAATATGGCGAGGGATACAGCGATTTCAACACGTGCTACTACCAGGCTAACGCCGCTGCCAGTGGAGGAAGTTCTGGCAGTCCTGTCGTGAACAAGGACGGTTGCGCTGTCGCACTCCAAGCTGGCGGTCGTTCTGATGGAGCTTCGACAGATTACTTCCTACCATTGGATCGACCACTCCGTGCTCTGCAGTGCATTCAGAGCGGCAAGCCTGTCACACGTGGCGACATTCAGTGCCAGTTCCTTCTCAAGCCTTTTGACGAGTGCAGAAGGTTGGGATTGAGCCCTCAATGGGAGGCTGCCATGCGTGAGAAGTTTCCGGAAGAGACAAACATGCTTGTGGCTGAGATTGTCCTCCCCCAAGGACCTTCAGACAAGAAGATCGAGGAAGGTGACGTTTTGATCAAGGTCAACGGCGAACTTATCACACAGTTTATTCGATTGGACGACATTCTGGATTCGAGCGTTGGCGAAACCATTAAGCTGCACCTCCAGCGCGGTGGACAGGACGTGGAAGTCGAAATTGAGGTTGGAGATCTTCACAAGATTACCCCTGACCGATTCGTTTCAGTAGCGGGTGCCAGCTTCCACGATTTATCCTACCAGCAGGCAAGACTCTACGCCGTCGCTGTCAAGGGCGTCTACGTTTGCGAATCAGCTGGCTCGTTCCGATTTGATAACACTGATAATGGCTGGATTGTCCAGAGTATTGACCACAAGAAGGTGCCAGACCTAGACACTTTCATCCAAGTAATGAAGGCAATCCCAGATCGCGCACGAGTTGTTGTCACCTACAAACACCTTCGCGACCTCCACACCCTCAATACTACCGTTGCCTACATTGACCGACACTGGGCGGCCAAGATGAAACTTGCTGTTCGAAACGATGAGTCTGGAGTTTGGGACTTCACTGACTTGGGAGACCCATTGCCTCCTGTTCCACGCACTCGACGATCCGCCTCCTTTATCGAACTGGACCACATGCCACACCAAGGCATTGCCGACCTCATCCGCAGCTTCGTGCATATCAACTGCACTATGCCCTTGAAACTCGACGGTTTCCCTAAGAACCGCCGTTGGGGCATGGGCCTCGTGATTGATGCAGACAAAGGTCTCGTTCTGATCTCCAGAGCCATTGTCCCTTATGATCTTTGCGACATCACTGTCACTATTGCTGACTCCATCATTGTTGAGGGCAAGGTTGTCTTCCTACACCCCCTCCAGAACTACGCCATTATTCAGTACGATCCCTCACTCGTCGATGCGCCAGTCATGAGCGCTCGCCTGAGTAATGAGGTTCTCACCCAAGGCGCCAAGACCTATTTCCTCGGCTACAATAGGATTGGGCGCGTTGTTCATGGATCTACAAGTGTCACTGAGATCACTGCGGTCGCCATTCCCGCCAACTCGGGCGCCCCGCGCTATCGTGCTGTTAATGTTGATGCCATCACGATCGACAGCAACCTCGGTTCGACATGTAACAGTGGTGTTCTTGTCGCGCCAGACGGTACTGTCCAGGCTCTGTGGCTGTCGTATCTGGGAGAGCGTTCCCATCATACGTCACGCGATGAAGAGTACTACCTTGGTCTTGGCACCAAGACTCTGCTTCCTGTCGTAGAGTCAGTTCAGAAGGGTATCAACCCCAAGCTGCGTATCTTGTCCGTCGAGTTCAGATCAGTCCAGATGGCTCAGGCATCCGTCATGGGCGTCTCCGATGAGTGGATCAAGAAGGTTACCCAGACCAACCGATCTCATCATCAGCTGTTCATGGTCAGCAAGCGAACCTTTGAGCGCGAGAACCACCCTGTATCTCTGCTTGAAGGAGATATTATCCTCACGCTGAACGGAAAGATTTGCACTACCATCTCCGACTTTGACCTGATGTATTCACATGAGCTGCTGGACGCGGTTATTGTGCGAGAGTGTGAGGAGATGCACCTGCAACTTCCTACAGTGGCAGCAGACGACATGGAAACAAACCATGCCGTTTCTTTCTGTGGTGCCATCCTTCACAGGCCTCACCAGGCTGTTCGACAACAGATCAGCAAGCTGCATAGTGAGGTTTACGTCTCTAGTCGGATTCGTGGATCGCCTGCCTATCAGTACGGCGTCGCACCAACCAACTTCATCACCCATGTGAATGGTACTCCTACCCCTGATCTCGACTCTTTTATTGCCGCGACCCGGGAAATCCCAGACAACACTTGTAAGTTAGCCACTGTTTCTTCAAACTTATAAAGACGGGAAAGCTGACCATATAATAGACTTCCGACTCAAAGCTGTAACCTTTGACTGTGTGCCGTGGGTGATCACAATGAAGAAGAATGATCACTACTTCCCCACGATGGAATGGATCAAGGATGATAAGGAGGCTTGTGGATGGCGAAGAGTTACGTACGAAGGCAACGACGTGTTTAAGGGAGAGGCAACTGATGGGGTAGTACCGGTTGCACAGGATGCCGATATGGAGTAGATGCATCATCTGCTTGTAGAGCTGCAAATCCCTGGCAGATAGAGGGAGTGTACAACCATAACTTCATTTGGGATCACTGGGATTAGGGTACGGCGTTATATGGCGATGAAGGATTCTATTATTTGAGATCATCTGGAGCTATGAGATAGCCTTTTGACTGGGATGGATGGCTATTGATACATAGAGACGAGCTGTATACCTAAATATTTACGGATGGAGATATTGGTGTACATTAATTATCACAAGGCCTTGCATTGCAGGAAGAATGCTTCTGCCTATAATTGATAGCTACTGCTTTCATTTACTGACATGTATAATTGAGGTTGCCTGAAGTCTTGAGCTCCGGCTTGAACCGGATGTGGATGAGGTGAAGCTATAGTGGGGCCCTAAGGCTTCAAACAATGAGCTCATAGCGTCTGGGCGTTCGCAAGGCAGGACAGGCTGCCTTACACTACAGCGCAGTTATAGCACTTCGATTGAATGTGCCCAACTTAAACCCCTCCACATTCTTTGTATCTCAATCTCACCTTTATACCACCGCCCACTCTCTCTTAAGGCTTCTTTCTCACTCGGCCTCTATATACTAACCTTTGCTATATCACTCCTCGTAGGCTCATCATGGCGCCAGGTGCTAGTCTTATAGTCCGTTGCCCCCCGCTTCCCCGCTATCGCATCCAATGTCATGATGCGCCAGTCGAAGTATCAACTAACATATTGCTTCCAATCCGTAGACAAAGCTCAAGGTTCAGCTCAAGCTCACCATCGCGCGGTTACGCATGGTTCAGCAGCGCGATGAACAGCTTGGAAAGACCGCGCGACGAGCCATGGCTCAGCTCCTCGAGGCCGGAAAGGAAGACTCAGCCCGCATTCGTGTCGAGAACATCATTCGATCCGACATCACCTCCGAGCTTCACGAGATGCTCGAACTTTACTGCGAATTGCTACTTGCTCGTGCTGGGTTGATGGAGGGTCATACTGTTGACCCTGGCTTGGAGGAGGCTATTCAGAGTCTGATATATGCGGCGCCCAAGACGGAGATCAAAGAGCTGGCTACGGTGAGGACGCTATTCGCGGAGAAGTATGGAAAGGACTATGTCCTTGCGGCGACGGAGAATACAGATGGAAAGGTCAACGAGAAGGTCGTCAAGAAACTCAGCGTCACGCCCCCGCGTGAGGAGCTTGTGGTGGGATACCTGGAAGAAATCGCCAGAGCATACGGAGTAGACTGGCCCAAGCGGGAGACAGTCTCACCACCACCCGAACTCCTCGACGACGACGACGATGACGACGACCAAGGCGGCCAGAAGCAAAAGGTTCTCGAAACGCCTCTAGCAGCAGATTCCAAAGATCCGGTGTTAAACACACCAGTTAAAAAGCTAGCTGGTGGCGGCCCCACGAGTCCTTTAACAGTGACACCGCCGCGGATGACGACCGACAACATACATCCCAAGGTGACGCTTGGTTCAGTAGAGCTGAAGCCGAGTAAGAAGGCGGAACCAGCGGCGAGAAAGGGCGAGCCCGATGGATCGATTCCGGATCTTGGGGACTTGGAGAGAAGGTTTGCGGCGCTGAAGAAGCGATGAGGTGCTTTGGGTGGAGTGTGAATATTGCGCAATGTGGAGTTTTTAGGGTTTATTTGTTGATGAACAAGTTTTGTGAGCCTGTGAGTTGTGTCTAAAGAATATGATAGTGTGTAGATGAAAGGTCTATTCAGTGAGGGGCATGCGTCTACTTCGTCAGAGTGAATCATGTTGTTGTGCGTGTTCTATGGACAAGGAAGTTTGATACTAAGTGGTGGACAATGGACTTTGTGTCACACTATTCGCTGCAGCTCAGCCATAGAACAAAAGCATGATGTTACACACAAAGGCCTTTAGATACCTTATACAGATGAAAGATGCATGGTTGTCAGTGATAGCCAGTCAAGGTCACTTACTGCGACTGCGAGCTACAGTATTCAAGCAAGGAACAGTGAATAAGATCCTGCAAGAATGGGGGTTTCTACGGCCAGGTCTGACAAAAGGTTTACCGGGCTTGATACAAATTATGGCTATGCATCAGTAAACTTTTGAAGACGAACTCAACTGCTCACGAGTTGCGACTGCATTATGCTTTTCGACCTTGCCTGGAGTATTTATTTTCAGAACCCCCGCGTTTCTTCTGTTTCTACTTTCTTCCTTTCGATCACGTTCAAAAGTCCGCTTTCTATCGATTCATACAAGTACAGGAATGCCTGCGTTCGCCAATCACTCAGTCTTTTCAAGTACAACATTCTCTCCGGTAACCTTCACGGTCTATGAACACAATGGTATCAAATCGAAAAACCCTTGACACTCTCCGCAACACCCTCGGTCTTAGCAACCTGCAAGATGTATCACAACTGGCTCAAGTCTCCCAGAACCTGCTCGAACAAAAGTTTGACGCTACACCTGAAAGCTTCTCGGCTAGCAGAATGGGGAAAATTTACATGAGATGGCTTGTTCACCAGGACTTCACGACAGAAGAGCGTCCCAAAAGCCAAGTCGTCGAGCAATGGGTATCTTTCGTGGACTCCTGGGGGTTGGAGGTTGAAGACGCCATCGCCTTGTGGGCTAAAATTAACAACAAGCATACTGAGTCGGACGAGGACACAGAACAGCTGAGGGAGAAGAGAAATGCTATACGACATGAAATAGAGAATCAGTTCCTTAAACTTGAGTACGATGCTCATCTGGCATGGGTATGGATATCGTGTTAACGGGTATAGGACCTCAGAGCCCATACCACCCTCCGGCTTGGTTCAATCCGGGCCTCCACTGCGCAATTACAATGTAAGGTGAACCACATGCTTGGAAGTTTCTCTGCTAAGTTGAAATTCAAGACTCGCGGTCAAATTAGAAAGTTTGATGAGCATACCAAATCTGCCCTTCAGGACTGGCCGACGAGAGATATCCCCTTCTCAAGCATAGAGACTGCTGCAGATACGGATACGAAGTCCAAAGAGTCCGAAGAGATTACGTCGCTGGATATAAAAGGAGAACATGAAGAGGCACCAGCAAAGAAAAAAGCAAGACTCGACACTGGTGGTAGCAGTAGCCTCAGGTTGGTTTCGAAAGAATCCGGCACGAGCTCGTCTCCCATCGATCTGACAAAATGATTCGAACAAGTGTCGTTTTTATATCCAATCCAATGCTCTTGTAGCGGGAGATTGGGATGAAGAGGCCAAAGCAGCGACAATGGTATATTCTCAATATTGTGGATGCCTCCACGAAACGCCTCAACTCCTGCCTGCCCTTATGATATGCAAATGACGATTTCGGCCAGATGAAGCAGTATTTCAAGATATCCCGCCCATTCTCACAGCCTTTCAGATCCCGACCAAGCGCCGGCCTTATTCTAACTTGTCGAGATGCTCCAACCGTGTAAGCACAACCTGTTTACTCGTCTCCTCAATCTCGCCCGCCAAAAACACCTCGTCAAGGATCGCATAGACCTTGTAGAAGTTGAAAACAAGATCAAGCTCGCAGACGTTTCCGAAAAAGGCATCGAGAACCTCGACGAAGAAGTGAATGGCCTCTAGGTAGGCGAGCTCGTTATCGTTTGTGTCGACGCAGGCGCAGAAGAAAAGGCCAGCGTAGCGGCGGTAAACAATCTTGTTGTTTCGGAACTCGACGAAGTTGGACTGGTATTTTTGATCGCGGGGTGCGACGAGGCGATGGACTTCGCCCTTGAGCTTGATCTTTTGCTCGTCGCTAAAAGGGGCGTACCATTTCGCGAGACGAGTCTTGCCCCTGAGAAGCAGTCAGTACCTTTTTATCGGAGAGGTTGCGCAGATTGGGAAGAACGTACTGTCGGTTCTGGATGAGGATAAAGGAGAGCATCTTGATTTTGGGCAAGGCTGAAGCTCAAGACGAGAGGGAGGCGGTTGAGAAAGGAGAGCTGGAGTAGAGATGGTGGCATGGATAAGCCGACGTTGTTAGGAGGCTGTCGCGGAACACAAGGGTTGATGCTGATTGGCTGAGTGTAGTAGGGATAAAGCCACTGAAGAGCTGCAAGGCTGCCACTAAGAGACCCTGGGGATGCCCCGGCCTAGCCCAGTTTCTAGCACACGTTGACCCCCTGTTTCTGTTGTGCAACCAGGCTTGGCTTGGCTGAGGTGCAGATGGGCCATTTAGTCTTACTCCCCCGCAAAACCGTTGATATGGCTTCAAATTGGTCGTTTTCTATTTTACAGAGAAGTTCTATGGGTTGGCTCTGAATTTACAACTGAACACTTCTTATAGAAGCCAGTTGTACTGAATACAATGCCATTGACTGCCCTGGAAGATGGGAGTCGAGGTCTCGGCACATCGCGTGGGCAACCTGCCTTAGCGTCGTGTGCCGATGTTCCATCTCCGGCACTTTCCAAGTTTTCGTCAATCATCGTTTTGTTTCACTGTGCTTCCATGACTTCTCATCAATTGCTTATTCCCACGACTCATGATTATACGATCGCCCTCTCTCTCATCTTGGAAAACTCTTATCATCTTAATATAATACACTTATAGAAGCAATGACATAGTTCCCCCCCTGCAGACACGAATCATTCATGACCCACGAGTAGCCAAGCCTTGGAGCCCAAGACGCGATACGATATTAAGGAATCCTGACCCCTACTGCTGGGCATGAATTGCATGATTAGACATCATCGAGCATTGACGATTTGAACTTCTGTATCATCTTTTCCTTCTGCATGGCTGGCCGTGCTCGTCTGTTTCTTCTCTTATCTGGCGCTCACGCGAATCTCGAAGCGTCCATCCGCAAGACGAGAGGATGACTGACGATTCTCATCAAGCTCCAACAAATTCACCAAAGTACCAGCTTATATCTTTACCGCAGTCATGGCTAAATCGCCCATCATGAAGACTGTGACGAAACGGCTTCGAGAGCTGGCCATAGTTCTCTGGGTTGACACCGAGACCAACGATCTATGGAAACAGATAATCAAGTGCTCCATAGCTAGTATCGGTTCGGTCGTCGCCGTCATGACTCCTCAAGCTGCGGAAGTCCTGGGTCCTTCGACCTTTCTTGCACCAATGGCTACTGTCTTTGCTCATCCAGGTCAAAGGTTGGGCACCATGATCGAGACCCTTCTCATGATGCTGCTGGGCACCTTATTCGGACTGGCGTGGTCCATAGTTGCACTCAGGCTGTCTATGTTGGCTACTGCTCAAATAACAAACGAAACAGCCCATAATGCTATCTGCGCAGTATTCTTCACCATGGCTGCCTTCTTTCATGGCTACGTAAGATCGGCTAGTCCCCGCATGTTCTTATTTGTCACCTTTTTTCTTATTGCCAATATCATTACCCTGCTCGGGGGCTACACATCGGTGTCTTCAGAGGTTATTACACACACCTACTACCCTATGATGGTTGGTGGTGGTATCTCAATCGTGGTCAACCTATCCATCTTTCCCGAGCTGTCGAGCAGTTACCTCGGTGTGTCTGCCATTGATGCTCTTATCGAAACGATGGATACCGTGACACGGGCTACGCATTGGTTCATCACACCCGGTGCTGATTCCGAAGAAGATTCCACTATCACTGCCCTTACAATGACAAACACAGTGAAGAGTGTCCCCGAGAAACCAAAGCGCAAGAAGGGTCGTTTTCGCAAGTGGTTGAGTCAGTTTCCGAATCCCTTCAAACAATCTCAACATCGATATCATATGTCCACGACTCCAGTTGGCCTTACGACGATCAAGAGTCTGATAGGCAACAAGGGGAGTCTTCGTGCACGTCACACCCATTGCAAAGCTGCTCAGAAGGAAGTTAACTACGAGATCTCTGTGTCAGCCCTTCCTCTAAGCAGCATGAAGCCTCTGACAACCTCCTATATGAGCAGCCTCGTCCAAAACACAGTCAACATCATCGCTGCATGTGAGAACAAATTCATCGTATTGCAGAATAATGATGGCACCGATGACGAAAGCGACAGCGATATGTCCGGGCCCAGTGGAATCAAACGCATGAGCACCTTTGATGACTACCTTCAGAGGGTCGAAGAAAGCAAACCTCTAAGGGAGATCGAAGCTAGTAGCGCAAGTCTTCTTGAGTCCATCATTGAGCGTATCCGAGAGCCTGTTCAGGTGTTTGAGGGTTCGCTGAAGGAGGCTGTACGCCTGGTCATCATATGTGTCGCTTATTGCTACGATGTACGAAGACTGCCTTCAGGAGCACCAACCCCAAGAGGAATCCATCTCCAAGAATTGGACCTTAGAATCGACCTTTTCGCGGAAGCAATCGCTAATTTCGATGCCAGCTGCTCCATGGAGCTTCGCCGTTCAGGTATGGATAAGAGTGGATATAGCACGGACTTTATGCCCCGGATGGAAACGTTCTTGATCTCTTCGTTCGTACTTAGTTTGCGCCAGGCAGCTAAGTATGTTTTGGAGATGCTTCGCCATGTTCGACAGACAGTTGAACAGAGGCAAGCTCGAAACGATAGAGCCACAATCTGGTTCCCCAAACATGTCGATATCAGGCAGTGGTTGATTACCGGTGGTGAGAGTGACGGTTTTGTTCTGCCAGAAGCAGCTCGCAAAGAAGTTCGTCGGGGAAAGAGTACAGCAGGACACAAACCCAAAAATAAAACAAACCAAAGCAATAAGGATACGAAAACAAAGCCGCCTAAGGGAAAAGATGAGGAGAAAGGCATTCGATTTGCAGAGCCGGTTCTTCAAACCAGAGAGGATCGCAACGCTGAACAACCACAAGAGAAAGAGAAATCTCAGCTTCAGAAACGTAGTAAGATCCTCAAGATTAGGGGGATGGCAGCCGATGCCTTGGAATGGACCCAGGACTCGGAACACATAAAATATGCGTTCAAGCTCACAATCGCCATCCTCTTACTTAGCTGGCCGGCTTTTGTGGAGTCTCAGGCTGGATGGTACGGTTCCTATCGTGGCATATGGGCACCGATGCAGCTGTTTCTCGTCTTTGAAGTGGCCATAGGAACGTCCTTCCACGTCTTTTTCATTCGTCTTTGCGGTGTCGTAGCAGGCAGTGCTTTTGGCTTTGCATCTGCCCTAGTTGGGGGCAAAAGTCTGATCGCCATGGTTTTCTTTCTGATTATTGGTATCATGCCGTCGTTCTATGTCCAGCTTGGCACTAGATATGTCAAGGCCGGCATGATCTCTACGGTTACAATGGTCGTGGTTGCACTCTGTAAGTTGCTTGCTTTCATTCCGGATATCCTCAATATACTAACAGTACTAGCTGCTATTAACGGCAACGAGCCCGCTTATCATTATTTCTATAAGCGCTTGTGTGCCTTTATCGTCGGGGGAACCACTGCGCTGCTGATTGAACTTATTCTATACCCAGTCAGAGCTAGAGATCGACTAGTTGAGTCTGTCGCAGCGTCGGTCAAACAGGTTCAAAATATGCAAGCCGCGATGGCTGTTGGCCTGGACGAGCCCATCAAGCCAAATTTCCGGAATCCCGACCTCAACAAGCGCTTCCGTCGTGCCACAAACAAAGCACGAGGAGCTCTGGCTGCGGCCGAGACTTTTCTTCCATTCTCCGTTACTGAACCGCGCCTTAAGGGGGATTTCAAACCACTCGTGCCTGTCTACAAAGAGATCTTCTACGTGTTGCATCAAATTATCGATAGGATGGAAAACGTCGTGATGCTGCGGAGAGAGTATGGTTCGTCTATTTTGGAAGACTTGAATCCTCAAGTCCACGCCTATCGACGGAATGTGGCTGCCAGTATCATGTTGACACTTTTCACGGTGTACGAGGCGTTCATTACCTGGACGCCTCTGCCGCAGTTCATCCCGTCAAGTCGTCTGGCGCAACTGCGCCTGGTCAACCATGTGCGCGAGATTCTTGCGTCCAAAAGTGGCACTCAGACACCGGCTGGGGAGCCATCGAGTGTCTTTGACGAGAATGGGGAGCTTGCTGCGCAGGTCGCATACCTCATCACCCAAAAACGATTTCTCTCTTGGAACGCGAGCACTTCTGGACAGATGGAGATCATCGAATATCTCGAAGAGCTTGTGCAGCTTGTTAAAATTCTGGTTGGAGTTAATGACTTCCGCAGCGGTCTACTAAAGACTCCTACTCTTAGTAACTATCGGGAGCGCAAGCACCTGACGCGGATGCCTCTGTCTCGCATGCCGACTGCTGATAGCCGCACGACCGGCGTTCCGGCAGAGGAGGTCCCAACGGTCGAGAGTAGAGCCAGTGGACTGCAGCGAACGCAAACGATCCGTGCAAGCCATACGAGAAGACGGAATCACAGGAGAGAGGGTAATGAGAAGGAGGCTGGTAGTGACGGTGAGGAGGAATTACCCATGAGTTTACAAAGAGTCGGCACGCGACTCTGTGAGGATGCTGCAGCTGCTCGACGACGCAAGATGTCTGTGTCTCGAGCGTAGGGTTGGGAGATACAGCATGGAAGTCGCGAAAGACGTGTAGAAATAGCCGACGAGTGGTTGGCACCAATCTATCAAGTAATACCTTAATGAACATCCAAATACCCATTCCGTGCGCCTTTCCCACTAACCAACCCAAACATTGGTGATGTTCCTAATCCAACGCCTTGGCGTACAATAAACTGGTGAACGCTGCACATATAGATAGATGACTAGAAGATGTTGAGAGGGGTATGCTGTGCAATTCTGGTGCCGTTGAGCATGGCCCTCGACTTCTTTGGCCTCTGTTGCAATCTTCGGGACCCTTCTTGCACATGGCGAGGCTCGATTGGCGTCTTTCCCTCACTAGGGAAATCGAACAAGGCGCCCTCGTGCTTCCGCTTCTTCGCATTTCCAACATTGTCGCCTCCGTTCTGAGCACGGACTAGATCTTCCTGCTCCTTGACCTTGAGCGCCATCTCGGTGAGGGTCTGGACCATCTCGAAGGTGAGGAAGCCGAGAATATCGACGATGTCGTCGGAGGGTTTGCTGTCTGTGACGATGCCGAAGCCAGCCCACTCGCGGAATCGCTTGCCTTTGCGGTAGGTGAATGATGCTTGACGGTATTCAGACCATGTAACGTACTCCTCCTTCGTCATGGCCTTGGTGCGCTCATCTGCTTTGCGCAGACGCTGCAGTGTGATGTAGTTCATCTCCTCCTCCTCTTCATCCTCTTCGTCCTCGCGCTCGGGCACTTCGACGTTGTAGTACGACGAAGGCTCCCACGGCAAACCGACTTTTGCCTTTTTGTTCTTCTTGGCTGTATCATCTGTTGTGTTATCACCCGCAGCCACGGGGTCGTCGCCAGCAGCAATATCGGCATCAGCGCCCTTGTCATCGGAGTCCTTTACGTTCTTTCGCACGTCTTTCCACGAGAGGAACGTGCGCAGACGAGAGACTTTTGCTTGGTCATGGCGGATTTGGAAGATGAGATCGTTGATGCTGATGGATTTTGAACCGCGACGCGAAGCGAGTTCGGTGCAGTTTCGGAGCTGAGAGGGTTTAGTATGAGGTGAGGTAAGGTGAGGTGAGGTAAGGTGAGGTGAGGTGAGTGGGTGAAGGGGATGAGAGACGCACGAGTTCGATGACCTGTTGGCGGACAATGTCTTCGATGATACTTGTTGTTTCGACGGGTGGTTCTGCGGTTTCGCCCGAGACGTACATCATCTGACTGATCTCCTGGCGATATTTGTACGACTTGCTATCTCTTGAATCCGCCATCTTGTCGCGCTGTGAGATGAGACGTCAAGGGTTGTTGTTGTGCGCCTGAGAGGACTTGAATAGTTTGGTTACCCAAGACTAATGTTTTTAACTGCATGTTTGAGTTAGTTCTATGAAGCAATGAAGGCTTAAAGCGTACGGAGTAGTACTGAGAGGGTGTTTGGAGGGTGAGAGGCGCAATACCCTGATGCTCTGAGAACAACGGTCAATTATCTAAGGGGGTGATCCTGCTTGTATCGATATTGCATGCGACTTGATTAATGCTTTGAGAATCAATTTCGAAGTCGTTGAACAAGCTGTATATGAATGTGTATTCTCAAATGGCGATTCAAAGGTTGATGTTGGTTCGCCCGAGGATGGAAAGTGACTTGTCGGGATGAAGGTCAGTAGAAATGGGGCTATGCTCAAATAGGAAATATGTTGTTCCTGCGCCTAAGACAAGTAAGTCATGATCGTTCAGTCACAGATCTTGATACAGACAAGACATATTCACGCTTCAATAGCTACTGGATTAACTGAATTGTTGAATACGCTTGACAAGTTTTTGGCTGTGCTTGAATGACCTGGCATGATCACGAACCATTTCACATGGGTCTTACACAATCATAAAAACTTGCAAGTATTCATTGACATCGTCAGATCAAGCACAACCTCTTACACTGTTCCAGCTTTCAAACCCCTCCCCCTTGGAAGCCCAAACAACGATGTAATGCGCCGCCAACAGCTTCCACTCCTCAACCTCATCCAACCCCTCCAGCGAATCGACACGCCGCTTCTCATCCGCCGACACCCAATTCTGCCAGATATCCTCAATCGTCATATGATAGACCTTTTCAAACCCAGCTTTGCTCATCCTCACCCGTTGGTCTTCCGGTGTCTGGTACATCTGAAGAGTGGGCATTTGGATGCGGCGCGCTGCTAGGTTCGACACCATCATCTTGCCAAAGGCGTCGTCTGGCCGGATTGGTTCGTAGATGATTGTGCCGAGGTTTGGTATCCGTGAGCTGAAGAAGTTGATCACATCTGAGGCTTCGGTGGTGGTGAGATAGCAGAGACAGCACTCTGAGAGAAGCAGCGTAGGGATATCGGTCCGTAGGCCAGGGAGAGAGATTTCGTTCGTCGTTGTTTCTGTGCCATCTTCCTCTTTTGGTGTTTTGGCTTGAGAAAAACCTCTCAGGTCTTGAGCGTGGCAGTAATATTCGCACCCAGTGGGTTTAGCTGACCAGGAATGTTCTGTCAACTGAGTAGCATCTTTCAAGATATTTCTCAACTTGGGGGTAGCTTGTACAGTCCGTAATTTCTTTGAGGTGACAACCTCAAAGTCAAGCTCATGATAGACCAAACCAGGACGCGACTCTGAAAAGAACAGTCGAAAAGGTCTTGTATCAGTACCAGCCCCCAAAGATATAACCTGTTTCGGTCCTGCGCCCTGTTCACTGTCTTGATCGCCGTCTAGAAACGACTCGATAAGAGTGTCTAGGGAAATAGTGCGAGTATATGTTCCTATAAAAGGTGTGAGTGTATATTGGGGGCCATCACAATGCTTTCTAGCACACCTCGATTGATTATAGGGAGTCGTCTCGCCACTGGTCCATCGCCACTCTGCACAAAGTACTGGGCATACGGATCATAAAGATACCCCAGATCAACAGCGCTCAGCCTCGACACTGAAGCATCAGTATCAGTGCCTTGGATGGTAGCATCGTGAGTAACAGCTGATGAGGCGTGACCTCCTCGCCCTCTACCTCGACCACGGCCCCCTCGTGCGCTGCGGAGAGAATTTAGAAGGTTTGGTATCTCGGGGGCGGGCATTCTTTTTCTTTAGTCTGAGGGTATTCAGAGTGAGGATATAGCGGCTTTAGTTGTTCCGAGCTGACGGAGCTAGAGCTTGATGAGGTTGAATAGAATAGAGGGGCTTTCAGTGGATGTGGCCAGTGACGTCGGACAGCCAGCCCCTGTAAGAAACGGGAGAGTCATGATTGCGGGGCATGCACCTCATTTAACTCACATGTTGACAATGGGACTGAACTTGATAGACAGTACCTAACAATCAGAGACTTGAAAGTAGATAAATGCGGCATAAATGAATACATACATATATTGAGCCGACATAGCCGAGTCAACAACATAGCATAGCATAGCATGCGCCGACACAAACAGTTTCAGGTAAACTCAACCACCAGCCTAAGTATTGCACAGTCTCATCACAGCGCCAAGAAGAGAAGCCCAATCCTCTAAATCTGCCTTGTAGACATCGGAACTCTCGGGGCATGAATAGAAATGTAAATTCACAAAAGCAACACAAAAGCGAGTTGCATATTTTGTGAAGACTGAAAAGACAAGGAAGCGCCAATCAAAAGCTTGCGTTTGGGATGAGTTTGAGGCTGATTACGTGTATATACGAAGGGTATCATCAAAGTCCTACACACCTCAGTCTGATCCTTCAATCCGAATACGGTAATTACCGATTTCACGGTGAGAACATGAACCGAATCATGCTAAATCAGTCATTTATTATAGCTATGAATCTTCCATACATTAAGAGATTTAACTACTAAAATACCCAATGTCTTTATTCTTCCATCATTAGCTGTTCGACCAGAGTATACGTAGATCAATCAATTCGCATTGAGGCTGTGCAATTCGCCCCCCCTCCCCCCGTTGACCCCCTGTAACCGTAAACGCCCTGTCCCGTCATCGCCCATCCACATCCACTAAATCGGGGGTCCTGGTGCCTAGTTTCACTGCGCGATCTGCCCGGACATAACTGATAAAGCCCCCGTCAGAGCCACTTTTCGACAGCCCATTAAACTACCCTCCTCCATCCAACATCACACCTCACCTCACGAGGATACTCATCACCATCTTCTTTTTCTATTCTTCCTTTCATCAAAACAAACTGCTTTTCCTTATATCGTAAACCTTCAATATGTTGTCTTCCGCTGGATCGCTGCTTATGCGGCGCGATAACATGCCAAAGCCTGATCTTGGCTATGAGCTTCAGCAACTCCCCGACTGGTCGAGATTCGTGTTCCTCGCCAACTTCATCCTCTTCCTCCCCGTCTTTGTTCTCGTGAGTACTACCTTTACTGACACTCACGTCTATATGCTAACACATCTCAGATCAACTACACCTTCGAAAAGGTCTTCCCCGTTCTCGCCATCGTCGAAGATGAGAAACCTCCCGCTTACGAACCTCTCCCCGTCGAGCCTCTCGCCAACGATGACATGCCCAAGCCCGCTTCCACTTCCTCTGTCCCTATCGCTGGCCAGGGCCGTCCCGTCACTTCGTCTTTCCGAGCTACCTGGCGCCTGCTCCGATCTACTGGTGGTTTCCGCGCCATCTTCCGTGGTCTGCCCTGCTTCCTCGCCCAAGCTGTCGTCACGGCACTCATCAACGGCATCACCTATACCGTCATTCCTTATTCCTTTGTTCTGTCCAACTTGATCGGTTCTCTCGTCTGCGTTCAGCTCAGCGCCGCCTGGGTCCACATCGTCATCACGCCTCCTTCTCCTCTCAAGTTCTGGAGCCGTCTCCCTCCTTTCAAGACCACTTTCGCCGCCACCTGGAGACCTACTCTCATCTTCTGGGCTGCCTCTCAGATCGTCAACCTCGGCACCTTCGGTGTTCTCTACCTGTTTGGCGGCGACCAGACCAATGAGATTCCTCAGCTCCAGGGTCTCGGCAGTGTTTTCGGTATCCTGCTCGTCGCTGTCCTCCTCCAGGTCGCTATCCAGATTCCCGCCTACGTTGTGCTCGTTCGAGTCCAGGCCTCTCTTCTCCCCGCCGATGCCGACACCATCATTCCTTTCGACCGCTCTTTTAACGGCCGCATCGAGCCCGTTGTTGTCGGTGGCCTCGGCTACGCTACTGTTCGCGATGCCTGGTCCAGCTTCTCCAAGTCTGCCTGGCGCCGTATCGTCATGCTCAGCGTCAAGATCGTCGCTGTCACCTTCGCTGCCCTCTGTGTCATCTTCGCTGTTATCATTCCTCAGGTCATCCTCTTGGCTTCCATGGGAACTGACAATGGTGATGGCAACCAGGACATCAAGATGTAAACGAATGATCAGCGCTTTCTACGTACGACTTGTCACTTGATGATATCCACTTTGGTTTAATTGCCTGTTGTCCTTGTCTACAAAGGCATGTAAACGGTTTAGATTGTAAAGCCTTCCGTCAAGAATACCACTCTGTTATAGCTCTTTGATATAAGCAAGAAATAAAAATAAAATGTTTGTTAGAAATTCAATCAATTCATTGACTCTCTTATACTTCGTGCCTTGAGCTATGTGGTCGTGACAAGACTCAAGCAAGCTTCCTCCACTGCTGCTACTGCTGCTAATATTTGTCTCATCTCCTATCTCCTCTCTCGATCTCTCCTTCGACTCATCGCAGCTCATCTCATCCCATCTCTCACGCCCAGAGCGCCAGCCATATAACAATCCATCCGTCCTACCATGGTCCCATCGCGATGCCTGTCGTAAATCCAAATCATCGTAGCCGCCCCATCCTCTATCGCCTTCTTATAGTAGAAGCTGGAAAAAAAGAGACAAAAACAGAAATCGGGGGACAAAGTAGAAAGCAGCAGAAGAGAAGAAGAGAAACCTTTTAGAAAGCTTTGTCGAACGGGGGCATCGTTGAATGGAAAAAGGGGGGGTATGAAAAGGAGGAATGTTTGTGTCTAACAGATCTTGCTCGCAACGCCGTGCCCATAAGGTAAGCAAAAAAAGCAGCGAGCTCTTTTCTTCTTTTATTTATCTTTATTCCCTCATTATGTTGTCTATGACTTTGTGAAGAACCAACTGGCACGCTTGCTGCTGCTACCGCTGCTGGTGTTGCCTTCGTTCTGGCCCTGAAGGTTCTGGATCGTGGGAATGCTGGGGGCGTCGTTGCCGCCGCCGCCTCCTCGAAGAGGCTTGGCGATCCTGCTGCCGGCGTTGGCAAAGCTAAAGCCACCAGGCGAGTTAAGACCGCGAGTGCTGCCGGCCTTGGCCAGCTCGAGTCGCTCTTTGACAGCGGCAAGCTGAACCTCGAACCTGGGTGGTTTGTTAGTGGGGTTCATCAGAAAAGGGGTGCTCCATTCAGGGGTACATACTTGTGGTTCGCAGCGGCCATCTTCTCCTGACTATCCTGTAGCAGGCTCTCCAGGCTCTGGATACGCTCGTTTCGTGCAATCAGCTTGCGCTCAGCAATAGCAACCTCCTTCTTGAGAGCAGAGTTCTGCTCGACCAACTGGCGCTGGACCTGGGTGAGTTGCTCCAGGTTTCTCTCGAGGAAAGCCATCTTCTTCTGTTGCGCCCTGTTGTTGGACGATCGGAGAACGTTGTTATATTGCTCTCGAGTCTCATCAAGGGAAATCTCGAGCTCGACAACTCGCTCGCATCGGTTTTGAAGGTCACGCATGAGACTCTTCTTCATAACGTCAAACTCGGCGATCTGTTGCTGGATCGTCTTGCCGTTAGCCATTGGCGCAGTGGCGCCCGCCTTGACACGCTGTTGAAGATCCTCAATAAGGGTCTTCATTCTTGTGTTCTCAGCAGCCTTCTGGGCAATATCCTCCTTCAACTCTTCAACAAACTGCGACTGAGCAGTCTGGCGGTTCGCAAAAGCGTTCTCAAGTCGGGCCTTGACCTCCTCGATATCTTCAGGGCCCAAGTTACGGGTAAGAATCTCCTCGTACTCGGCCTGGACAGCTTCAAGACGGGCTTCAAGCTCTTGCCTCCTCCTTGAGTCGGACTCGCTTGAGGAAGTGCTATACATGGAAAGTTCTGCTTGACGAACGATGCCCTGGGTCTCCACCAATCGAGCCTTGAGTGCCTTAAACTCATCGGGTGCGATGTTGTCGCCGGTTGCGCTGAGATCATGAAGCGAGTCGACCTTCTCGATCGTCTCAGCGATATGTCGCTCATTCTCGCTAAATACATCGCCACCCAAATCGAAGCCAGCCATCATCTTGGCCATCTTCTCGGCCTTCCTCTTCTCCTTCTCGTCGAGAGCGGCACCACTCTCCTTGGCGCTCATCTTGACATCAAGAAGCTGCTGCTTCACCTCGTCGAGTTCGGTGGTGAGTTCCGAGTTGGCCTCCTTCAAGGCGTCCATTGTGATCTGAGCTTCCTTGCTCTCGAATGTGAGCCTCTCCAGTTGCATCTTGAATTCGTTAACCTCGGTTGTGAGCTTCTCGTTCTCCTTGCCGACTTTGCTGTCGTGATCCTTGAGGTAGGCCAGCTCCTCCTTGGTCTCTCGCAGCTGCTTCTCAGCCGACGCAGCTTGAGACTCCTTCTCCGAGATCTGGTCCTGCAGTTCGTTCTCTCGTCGTAGGAACTCCTCCCTCTCGTCCTTGTCAAGTGGTAGGCTGGGAGTGCCAGCTCGTTCGGATATCGCAGGTGTTTCTGATCGGCTGTCTGATATTAATGACGGAGTAGATGGCCGTGTCGATGTCCTGGCATCAGCCTTGGTTCTAGCAACGGCATCGGTAGTCAGAGGTGTGGCCCATCTCTCCTTGGGGACGGCTTCACCAGCACGCCACATCTGGATCTCACCCTCGAGGGAGGAGATATAGCTCTCGAAGTTCGTGACCTGTCCTTGCGCTTTCTTGAGGAGGGATTTGAGTTCGGCAGGACTCAGCTCGGCGTTGACCTTGGCCTTGTTCTTGATCGACTTGGCTCGCATACCGAATCTTAGTGTACCCAATGTTTCGGCATCGTTGTAACTACTGGGCGAACAGTTGATGATAAGGGTTGTCCGACTGTTACCACCGAGAGACTCTTGCAAGATACGGGTCAACTTGGAGTCTCGGTAAGGAATATGTGAGGATTTGCCATCGGTCAAGGCGTTGATGACCATTCCCAGGGCACTCAAACTCTTGTTGATCTTTTTGGCTTCCTCCAGAGTCTGTCCACTGGCACCGGTCTTGCCAACCTTTTCACTACCAGCCAAATCGACAAGGAACAGCTGTCCGCTTTTTGCTGAGCCGGTTTCGACATTCTTCTGTGTGATGGTGATGACAAAGATGGAGTGGGATCGTGAGGACTCCTGGTTCATGTTCGTGGCGGCGACAGCTCGGGCGTTTCCTCCTCTCCTCATGACCTCGTAAACTTCTTGGACACTTGAGACGTAGATTTCCAAAAGACCCTTGACATAGACACCTCGGTTCTTCTCTTCGTGGACGGGCAGGTTGTCGTTCTGCGGTGCAAGCAGATCTCGAATCCTCTCCATGTAGATTTCCATATAACTGACGCGGACCGTGTACTCGATGGTGCCGGGGCTGGACATGATGCTGGCAAAGATCTGCTCGACGATACGGGGAATAATACCTCGACCCTCATCGTCGTCGATGTTTGTGCCCATCATGGTATAAGACTTACCGGCACCGGTCTGGCCGTAGGCGAAGACGGTTCCGTTGTATCCATTGAGAATATCGTCGACGGTAGATCGGATCGAAAAGTCGAAAATGTCTTGTTGTTTACATCCCATATCAAAGACTCGGTCAAAGGTGAAGCTACCCTGCGCCTCCTTGGACTGCCGAACATGTTAGCTGTGAGGTCTCACCGTATATTGCCGTAAACAGTAACGCAACGCAAATGGCAAAACATACGGCGACAGTACAAGTATCCTCGCCATCGAAGGATACGATGGGCTTTCCGCCTGACTCAAGCTCGACCTTGTTCTGAGGTCGAAACCTGGCCACAACCTTGATACTATTTGCGGACGACATGTTGAACGCAGGCTGTGTGTCACGCAACAAACGTTATCATCGGCCGCGGTGCTGTCGTCCCGAGAGAAGGGGAAAAAAGTCGGGCTCGATCGTTGGTTGCTCTGAAGCGAACCTTCAGGGGGGGTGTTGAGGGGGGTCGCAGAAGATGCGGGCCGCAAGATTGTTGCAATGAGCCACAAAATGGCGGCGAGAGGGGGGAACGACTGGACCTCAAACAAAGAGAGAGGAGACGAGGATAAGATAGATAATAAAGGGTAGATGGCTCTAAACAAAGGCCGAGTCGCGGATGCGGGATCAAGGCAGAGCCAAGATACAAGCAGGGTTTCGTGATTCGCTGGCAGGGCGTACGGTTGTATATAGAATAATATGCACGATAATGTTGTTTAGGTGCGGTTTGACGTGCGATCAGCAATAAAAAGTATCGACGACAACAACAAATGAATGCCAACCTAACGGCCCAGGTGTGTTGTTGGCAACCAGAGGCGGTGGGCATTTGTTGGAGAACGGGGTCTGAAAGGTGATAGGTCAGACACAGAGAGACGCGCGCCAAGAGGGGCCGAGACGGGGACTCATCTAAAGTGTGAGGGCTGCTCCAGGGGGGTAGGTGTCCTATAATTTAGGGGACTCTTTAGAGGTTTTGGTTTTTTACCCCTTGGAGATTAGGTCTCCCGGAGGGATTGTGCCCAGAAAGAGCGTTGAACTTTGGAGCTGTGGGCCAGATTTTTGGCCTTGTTTCACTTGACGGCGCAATTTGGAGATTTGCCGGTGACTTTGGCTCACTGTCATCAGGCATCGGGTTGTTGCGTCGAGGGGTTCATCATGGTGCTGTCAGTAGTCAACACACTACCTAATATGGCAAATGGCCAATCATTAGCCTCAAGCATTCAATATGAAGTGCATTAATTTGTATTAAATTATCCGGTCATGGCAGCGAGTGCTTTACAAAGGGAGGATATTAAGTTCATGCAACGGTAACACGCATTTAGGCGTTCTTTGGCCAAGTGCCACATGAAACCAAACGATAGAGTCATTAAACATGTCACCATTCCTGACAAGCAAGGAAACACAATGCACCCCCACCATTCGACACATTCCGCTTCATTAGCGAGCCTAAGGTAGGGTAGTTCACTTGGCTGAGAGTCATTCTCGGGCAATAAACAAAGGCGCTACAAGAAACATTAAACTCCTTCATGATGAACCCTCGTGATATCATAAGCTAACGTTCCCGGGGCTTCCTGGACGCTTGCAACGCCTCGAATGCAGTTTAGTCAGTTTAAACTCCTCGCACCCCAAAACGCCATGTACATAAAATGCGTTGCAGCTTTGGGCTGCAGAGCACTTGCATTGTTTGAGCAACCTGATCTGTCACCTTGCTGGACAGGTCGACGTTGGCATACCGTTCTCTGTCCTCTTGGAGTTTGGCCGTTCAGTCTTCCCAGCTCTTCTCCACCGTCTCTCTGACACGCTTGGTATATTCCTTTCGGTTGTCCTTGTATAGGTTGGAAGCTTCGACATTGGCAGGTGAACCGGTGTTGGGATCGTTGAGTAAACTGTTGAAAGATCAGCGTACGCCTTTAATGGGCTACTATTTATGCTGCCCACCTCTGAATACTGGTCAAGACGGCGGCGACATCATACGTAGGACTCCATCGGTTTTGCAGAATGTCGAGGCAGAGTTCTCCGGTGGCGTAGACGTTGGGGTGGAACATCTGGCTGATGAACTTGACTTGGGGAGGCTTGTTGGGATATTGCTCTTCGAACTGCATCACAAGTCGAAAGGTGCCATCTTCAAAGGGAGTGTCTGCGGGGCCGATGATGACGGCGTTCCTACAAGACGTATGATGAGTATTTGTATTCAGGGTCGGCGATGTCGGCGAGGGCGTACGAACCAGGTCATGACATTATCTGGTACAGGTGAAGCAGAGACACCGGCGGGAGGATCTGTCTGCATGCGCTATCGCGGGAGTCAGCGAGGTTTGGTCTGGAGCCGATCGTCAAAGACTGCGAACCTTGAAGTCTCGCATGAGACGGCGACGAGCAGCGGTAGACATGATAGCGACTGGGTCCGAAGGCGAGAACGGATGTAAGGATAGAAGCTGAATGCTGTTGAAAGAGAGAAATCGTAGCGTGAATGCTGTGCCTGACGAATATTTCTATCAGGCGAAATGATTTGCAGGCCCGATTCACTGTCTCAAGATTTGGCGGTGCAAGATGATGAGCGGAGATGGAGATTGGTCATGGACAGGCTGGTCGATGATTCGGATTCCACAGCGGAGGAGTTGGGTGATGCAATCTACCAATCAAGCATGCTTATCGGCCTGGCCTATCAATGCATGGTGAGCGGTCCACCTAGTAACTACTAAACGTTTGGCTCACCTTCTCACCGAGAAAGCCGCACGTGACCCGGCCGAGCCGCAATAACTTCGAGGCATCCTCGGAGCCTGCAAAGATTTGAAAGGTGTTTGATTTGCTTTATAAGCATTGAATCCGCTTTCTACTATATGTAGGTAGTCTTAACGAGGACCTTCTCTTGGACAAAGGTTATCCATACTTGTATGCTGACTAGGGGAGGAAAGAAAACTCAGGACCTTGAGCCTAAATGACAAAAAAGCTTTAGGTAACATGATATGAATTTAGCTCGGGTTTATGATACCTTTTGCTGGGTTTATTTTGACATCCCACATGAAGGCTTGTTGTTTTCTTGCTCCCTGAGGGTTGACTGTCAAAATGCTTATTTTACATCCCCCACTACCCGGAGCTTTCACATGGTCGCGGGGGACGAAGGCCGCTCTGGCAACTAGACCATGGGATTTCGGAACCGACAACTAATTCCGATGAAGGAGAAGCTATTAAATTGAAATGGATTACACGATAATGATATAGGCAGCGGTGGAAAGAGTCCGTCCCCAGATCTAACCAAAAGGTACTTCAGACTGTAAGCCAATGTCACCGTTTAACTTGTACCCCAGACTCGACGTCACCTGTAAAACTCCCCCGGATTTGTAGCTCTCGGCACGGGAGAGCTTGTGGCCGCCACCTCGGGCCCTCCCCCGCTGAAAGCCGAAGAGGACCGAAGCGGATGTATATTGCCATATTACTGCGATACCCGAGGTCGTCTTCTCTTACTTATTCCTTCAGTCCATTCCCATCCTCTTCTTTCCCTCCGTTCTGCCTGTCCTGTTACGTCTTGATACCCCCTCATACACATCAAAATGTCTCCTGCTCAACTAAGATCCGCTGGCCGGCTGGCTCAGCTTGCTGGACATGTGAATGGCGCGCGACAGTTCTCTACACGGCCTGCTCTGCGCAAGGAGATCCAGGACGCCTATATCCTGAGCGCCGCCCGAACCCCTACAGCAAAGGTACAGTGTCCTTTAATTCGGCTGATGCTTGTACCGACTTATTAACATATTCCTAGTTCAATGGCTCGTTCCTGTCAGTATCGGCTCCTAAGCTCGGCGCTGTCGCTATCAAGTCGGCCCTGGAAAAGTCAAAGGTCCCCGTCGAGAAGATCACCGATGTATACATGGGCAATGTGCTTCAGGGTTCCGTTGGTCAAGCGCCCGCTCGACAGGCCGCCATCTTTGCCGGTCTGCCCAAGGAGATCGAGGCTACCACTATTAACAAGGTCTGCGCTTCTGGACTCAAGGCCGTCGCTCTGGCTGCTCAGAACATTCAGCTGGGTCTATCTGAGGCTCAGATCGCTGGTGGAATGGAGAACATGTCACAGGTCCCGTACTACGTGCCCCGCGCCAGTGGTCTTCCTGCCTTTGGCCATGTCAAGATGGAGGATGGCCTTATTAAGGACGGTCTGACTGATGTTTACGACCAATTCCACATGGGCAACTGCGCTGAGAACACTGTCAAGAACTACAAGATTACCCGAGAGCAGCAGGACGAGTACGCTATCCAGTCATACCGCAATGCGCAAAAGGCTTGGGCCGACAAGGCCTTTGCTGACGAGATTGCCCCCGTCACCGTCAAGTCACGAAAGGGCGAGACTGTTATCGACACCGACGAGGGATTCAACGAGGTCAAGTTCGACAAGATCCCTACCCTGAAGCCTGCTTTCGTCCGTGACGGAAGCGGCACTGTCACCGCCGCCAACTCATCGACTCTTAACGATGGTGCTAGTGCTCTTGTTCTGGGCAGCAAGGCCATTGCCCAACAGTACGGCTCTGGCTCCCGTGTCTTGGCCAAGATCTGCGGTTACGCTGATGCTGCCACTTCTCCTATTGACTTCCCTATCGCTCCCGCCAAGGCTGTCCCCATTGCTCTCGAGCGTGCCGGTATCACCAAGGACCAGGTTGCCATCTGGGAGTTCAACGAGGCTTTCGCCAGTGTGATCCTGGCCAACTCTAAGATTCTGGGTCTTGAGGGCGCCAAGGTTAACCCTCTGGGTGGTGCTATCTCACTGGGCCATGCTCTTGGCAGCTCTGGTTCACGAATCTTGACAACCCTGCTACATCAGCTTAAGCCTGGTGAGTATGGTGTTGCTGCTATTTGCAACGGCGGTGGTGCTGCGACTGCACTGGTTGTCCAGCGTGTTGAGTCTGTATAAAAAGGTTTCATGAGTTATAACGATAGAGTATTTATGATTGATAGTAGAGGAACAAAGTAAAATAAAATAAAAATTGAATAATAGTAAGTAACATTTCAGTGCAGCTTGTGTTTTCGCTTGCTATAAGTATACCAATACTTCTAAGGACCACCTGCTGAGCAGTTGTCATGATCTCTTAGTGCAGGGTAGCATGACGAGCACCGGCGATCCCATATTGCTCATAAGCTGTCATGATGAGCCATCATCTCACATAAAATAGCACTTGATTCAACTGGCAAGATGTAAACCATAACTGTGCTAGGCCTCAGTTCATTGGTTAGCAATGAGACTATTTTAGTTGGGGAGTGTATGAAGAACAATGGAGATGTTCTTGCTGTTCCTTTCACAGAGACTGAGACAGTGGAGCCGTACTATTTTCCACTCTCTCACTGACCTCTCACACCTGGAAGCTCAGCTCAACCTCACCTTTCAACTCAATCCTTACCTTTTCTTCTCTAACCTCCATTACCACCATCAATCGCGATGCCTCTAGTCCTCGACTTTCTCACCCAGATCCGCAATTTCATCCGCACTCAGAATGGCGACGAGCTTCGCGCCTGGCTCCAGGTAGAGCCTAACTCTCCTCAGCAATATCACAACCTCGCATCTGAGCTTCGCTCTCAATTCCGCCAACAAGGCCTCGACAACATCGTTGAAAGGACATTACCTCAGGAAGATGATGTCCCAGAAGGTCAGGCTACTGTGTGGCCGGGCTTTGTGGCCTTCATGAAGGACTACATGGCCTTTTGGCGCGACGTCAATTACGATGATTTGCTGGGCGCGCACCAATTGCTTAGTGGCCTCGTCAAGTATGATATCAAATGTCGGATGAATTATGGTCATGAGAACTAATACTTGAGACTATAGCTCTTGCGCGACCGCTTTTGCTCACCCTACCTACGGCGCCATGCTACTCAAGACGAGCATGTCCCTCTCAGAGACGCTGGCTCGTCTCACAATGTCTTTGAACAAACGCCCTGACCTAGCGCGTCGCCTACGTGCTGTAGACGAGGACAAAAGCATTGCCGAGTCTTCAGCAGAAATCATCCAAAAGATCTTCACAACATGCCTTACAGATCGATCCAGCGGTCGTTATTCGAAACCAGAGGGCAAAAAGGTTGGCGTTTACATGTTTGCCAATCTGGTCCTCAAGCTTCTGTCTGCAGTATGTAACAACTCAATACGCTATAAGAGATATCGCTGACTGGATAAAAGTGCCGAAGAACACATCTCGCCAAAATGATCTTTGTCAATATTTCTACCATCTCTCCGCCACTATCTCTCTACCCAGCTGCCCAGCGCGTTACGTTCCTCTACTACCTAGGTCGCTTCAACTTCTCAAACAACCACTACCTCCGGGCTGCGCTGTGCCTTGAGGGAGCATACCTTCAGACCCCTTCGCAGCTGGTCTCCCACCGGACCAACATTCTCACCTATCTTATCCCCTGCAATATCCTTCTTGGACGCTTTCCATCACAAGTATTGCTTCAGCGCCCAGAATGTCAGATTCTGGCGCCCGTTTTCTTTCCCATTTGCCAGGCTATCAGATCTGGCAACTTCATCCAATTTCAGCAGCATCTTGCGCAACATGAGACATGGCTCTTTGAGAAGGGCTTGCTTTTAACCCTCGGTAACCGACTAAGACCTCTGCTCTGGCGCTCACTAAGTAGAAAGACTTTTCTCCTCATATACGTCCCGCCAACAGATGCATCATCCCGAAAAGCCGCGACACTTGACCTTGCAGCCTTTCACACGCTCGCGGTGTACCTTCAACACCGCCTTGAAGGCTGGCTCCCTGCAGGACCAAGCTCACTTGGCCGTTCTCAAAGCGTCAACCCACTCCTTATGAAAGCCCTCGAGAACAATGCTCAAAATCCCGAAGCCACATCTACACTAGCTCCGCCACCAGGAGGACCCAAATCTCTCCGGCCTAACGAGGGGATGATCTGGGGCAACGCAGAGGTCACATTCGAGGACGTGGAGATGACTGTCGCAACGCTTGTTCAGCAGGGCTTGATGCATGGGTTTATCGCTCATGGGCAAGGACGATTTGCTATTATCGGCGCCAAAGCCAAGGGCAGCCCTGTGCTTGCTGGCTGGCCCAACGTCTGGCAAATAAACCGAGAAAGGAGATATGAAGACTACGATCCTGATGAGGTACCTGGCTGGGTCAAGGAGTAAAAAGCAAGGGGAGATGGGCGGTTGAGCTAGATCGCCTAGCTTGGATACTTGGATCATAACTCATCTTGATGGCGTTTGTATAATATCATTTCCTGTATGATACCCAGGGGATAGTAAGATTAGAGTATGGCTATGATATGAGGATGTACTTGTGGCAATCAAAACGACCAGACACATATTTCTTTTCCAGTAGCTGCGTGCGATAACGTTCATCACACCCATTAAATATGTCTAATCAAAAAAGTGTTTTTATATAATAATAAGCCGAGATGGCCGAGCATCATCCCATCGACTAAACCACACCATCTCCTGCTTTTTTCAACAACCGTACAAGAAGTTTCCCCCTCCTAAACTCTCTGATTCATGTGTGCATACGTCGTTAATCGCGAGAATAAACTTAAAACCATCGCTTGTTTTCTCCAAACATCCAAAAAGTCTCCAATGTGTGCAAAAAAGGGTATATCGACCGTGAAATGAAGCGTTGAAACTTGTATATAATGCCCACGAGCCCACAAGAGCCCAGACAAGGAGCTCTTGAAGAATATTGTACCCGGGGCGGGTATTAGCAGCTAGACTTCTCAAGAGCCACAAGACTCCTGAGTAACCTAGTAATAAGACAATAGACACTATCGCCGATAGGTAGTTGGCTTGATAATATATGTAAAGTACCAGTAATAAAGGAATGTCGTAGAAAATAATTTCTGTGAATAGAATGCCAGCTGCGTCAAGACAGTGGTAAGTGGTCGTCAAAGGATATAGAAATTAGAAGAAACAAGCGGCGGCGATGAATGCGACGACAAGGCCAGCGACAGCAGTGTTGCCTTGATGGCGACCTGCCTCGCTTTCCTTGGATTGGGTGGGAGCCGCTCCAGAGTCGACCTCAGTGGCCGCAGCGGTCTCCTCAGACTCGGAGGAGGTGTAGGTAGAGGTTCCGTTCTCACGGAAGATACCAGGCTTGACAGTAGGGTAGATCTTCTTGGTGCTCTTGTGCTTGGTGGTCTTGGAAGTAGCAGTGGTGAAGATGGTTGAGGTAGGCTCCTCGGAGGAAGTCTCGGAAGAAGTCTCCTGCTCGGTGGTGCTGCTAGACTCAGCAGAAGAGGTAGTCTCAACACTGGTAGTGCTGGTGGAGGTTGAGGAAGTGGTGGTGGGGTGGGCCGAAGTAGTGGGCTCAGCGGTGGTCGAAGGCTCCTCGGTGGTAGAGACAACGGGTTCCTTAGAAGTAGTAACCTTGGCCTGGGTTGTTGTAGAGGGCTTAGCCTCAGCGGTAGAAGACTCGGTCTCTTCATCATCGTCATCACCGCCGGATGAGCCTTTGCCAGAAGAGAAGGCAACGATCTGAGCAGTGCTACCCTTCTGCACGGTAACGACACAGAAGGCAGCGCCACCAGCACCCTTGGCGGAAAGGCTGCTGCCGACGTTGCCTTCACCATTGGCAGGGTCGATCTTGCAAGGAAGGCCATTGCAACCGCCGTCGGGGCACTGAATCTCAACACCGAAGTCGGGCAGCTTGCTCTTCAGAGCTGAGTCCTCCCAGATAGGGTTCCAACCAATCTTGACAAAGGTCTGGCCGTTGGCCTCAGTGTTAGCACCGGCAACGTAGGGGCTCCAGTTACCAATGGGCTCAGACTCGGTACCCCAGATGCAGCCCTCCTCACCAGTGCCAGGGGGGTTGATGTAGAAGCTGTATGATCGTTAGAGATCTTCGATGATCAACAAGACTTGGGTGACTTACTGAGCAGCGGTGGAGCACCAGTACGAAGATCCGGGAACAGCCAGAGTTGCGCTAGAAGTGACAAGAGTAGGGATAAGCATAGCCTCATTACCAGGCAGAACAGTCTGGCACCAAGACATCTTGGAACCACACTTGTTGACAGCCTCAATGGAACCAGTGCCAGAAACACAGTTGGGCTTGCCCTCGAAAGGCTTCTCAATTTCACCGTTCTTGTTGCAGAAGAGACCTCCGTTCTGAGAAGTGTTAGTTACATGTACCGGAGTTGCTAGATATCACAAGCCAGGCGTACCATTGAAGCGGGATACTCATAAGTGGAATCCGGATCCCATTGGTTCATAACCATACCGGGCTTGCAGGCAAAAGGGCAGTAAGATCCAGGCTTGCACTCCTGATCAGGGCTCATAGCCCAACCGGCGTTCTTCGCATCGGGAGTGACGGCGACCATGTTGGGGTCATCGGTAGGGAACTGGCATTGTCCACCACGCTTCTCAAGGGTCGAAGACTGAACGGGAAGATGTTGTCGCAAGTGCTCAAAACCATTGTGACGGTGACCGTGTTGCTTGCCAGCGACCACTGATGGCGCAGACAAGGCGCCCAGAAGGGCAGCCGAAAGGTTGATGAGTCTCATTGAGAGTGTCGTCGATGAATACGAGTCGATTTCGTTTCGGTTAATTCCAGAACGGTTGTTCTTATTTTATATGCGCGAATACCTCCAGTCCTTCAACTATTGTCACGAACGAGACATATATCCTGACGGGCGTTTGGTAAAAAAGAGTGTAATTGTCGTCGAGCAACAGAACGAGTGATGCAGCTGACGAGGAAAAGTCGATGAACTCGCGGACCAGCGACAGAAACGTTTTAACAAAGCAAGGAAACAAAGAAGAACGAGTGACAGGCAAGGAAGCAAGGAAGCAAGGACATGAATATTAAGAGATCGACAGGTCCACGAGATGGATATGGATCCCCAGGAAATGAGCCATGGGCAGAAGCGCGGACACCAGCGCAGTCACCCACAACAAGGAGATTGAGCCGTAGGCGAGGGCCTCGTCTGAGTGGGCTCGTGGCCAGGCCCCATGCTGAGCCATGGCCTCACGGTACCTGCATGGAAGTGAGAGGCCCTGTTTCTGTGTGGATGCCCTCTGTGACGGGGGGTCGAGTAATGTAACCGTCTCCAATCAGACGTTGGCATGTCTGACCCCTGGCCTCGATCTAGCCAATCCTGTTGAGACGGTGCCTGGTTCGAGTTCTTGGCTCAGGGGATCACGCTCGGAGCAGATTAGAGTCAACCATATCATGTCAAGGTGATGCTTAATTGTGCAGCTGTCGATGCCAAAGAGGGACGACTCTGCGGCCCATGGTACCAGCATGTTCGGAACGAGGGCCGGATGGGGCAACGGCATCGTTTTCCACCAAGGCTCGCTGTAAGAGAGATCCTGGGGTTCAGGGCATTCAGGTCATCTAACCACCATTGTCTCGGTTCTGTTTCTCGTTCAGATTCAGATTTTGATTCTGGGTTGTCTCGTCCCTGATTTTAGGAACCGGAGTCTGTGTCATTGCACTCTCGACACGCTACCCCTGGACGTTTTTCTGTGGCTTGCGACAGAGGCTCACATTGGCCCGTTGGCTCTTAAAGCCCCTGACGAGTGGTTTTTCCCGCAGCCTTTGTAACCATGGTTCCTGGGCCAATGTGTCTTTGGTTAGCGTTCAAGCAGTCCCCAGACGGCTCGGAGCCACAACTGATAGCCTACTCAACGCGTGCTGTGCCACTCACAATTGGCCAGGGAGACGCGCTTGAGTGCTGGATTCTGGAGGGCGAGTCAGCTCTCCTCGTCAAAGTAAGATTGATGGCAGCAGTCACCTTCCAAAGAGGGGTCAGTAATTTCACTGTTTGTTAGTGTATTCGGCTGAAGATCGACGTCATGCTCCCCTGTTTAGTGTGAATCGTCGGTGGAATAAAGTTGACAATATCCGTACGAGAAACCACAAGTTTCGGGATAATATAAACACGTTTTGGCGCCATCTCGATATTTATGAGCCGCTTATACGAGCAGTATAAGTCAAGTTAAAGATGTCGTGAACCAGAGTGACAGGACGAGATCGGGACAGGCGCACTCGCACGTGACTCAACAGCTTCCTTCCGTCAGCGTGGAGGTTGACTCGATAGGTGCAACATGTCTTACTACAAGACTCTCGCATGAAATCTCTTCCGTTTCGAATATCGGTGTGATTCAAACTGAAAACTGTCTTGGAAATTCTCAATCCCTTTTCCTTTTCCTTTCCCTTCAGCTGAACGATACATTCAAAGAGGGGCATTATACGATACGAACCACCGATATCGCATCACTGAGGATCCGAATGTCGCTTAAAATCGCTAAACATTCCTAGGATTTGTAGCATCCGGGGACTGATCAATGCATATTATCCATGTAATGCGATAAGGACAAGCGATTCATGCTCGCCTCCATCCCGCCAGTGGAAATGGCCAAGTTGAAGGGGTGTCAGGAGGACAATATGTCATGACGGCCCCTATCTATCCTGCCAGCTTCTGATGAAGCTGAGATACTGGGATCTGTGACAATGGAATGTCTCGGTAGCTTAGTAGTGTAAATCAAGCATAGTTTTTTATACTATGATTCAATTGGAATCTGAACCATACCAGGCCATTACTTGTGACAAGAACTCGTTCGTGAATGAAAGGATGACTGAGATTGAAGCAAAAAGACACGATGCTCCAGGGTAAATATAGATTTTGCGATCGAATCAATCAGATCGTGGTCGGTAGTTGACGGTTCCAGAACTAGGTGTTTTTTCCCGTGGATAAAGGGTAGGTAATTTTATTAAGCCGTGTCTCGTCTCAACTCAAACAATAAACACTCAATAGTTATGACGAGCACCAAGCGGGAGTGGCGCACGGCATAAGAGAACAAAGGGGATGATGACCTGCATGGCGCTGAAGCCACAATAATAAAAAGGTTTCAAGTTTCAAAACTAATGGAGTTTGTTTGTGACGTCTTGATTACATATCGAAGATCTACGAAACATGTAGCTGAAACGTCCAATATAATTGACTTTACACCAATGGAGTTGGTGTTGATGACTTGTTTCTGTTTCTTTGAACGATATACTGACAGTGCTTGAATATGTAAGAACCACAAACCAAAGAAAGATAAGCGAAATGTTTGCAAACAGTGGAGATGTTTCCTCTCATTCTAGACAAGAAACAAAACATCTCTAAATCGGCTGTGCTTACACACGTAGACCATAATAGAGGCCGATGATAATTATAACGCAGAAAACCCCAGTTTATTCCTCACTCAACCTGGGGAAACCTGGCCAACAAACCCAGCAAAATCATCTCATTCGACACTTTCACCGGATCATTCAGTCTCCGTGAGAATTGAAATGCCGTTGGTGCTGACAGGAATCCCCCATCCCCCATCGCAGAAGCGCTTACTCGATTATTTTTAGAGGAGAAAAGGGAGGGGGTCGGCGATTACTGCGCGTTGGCGTCGCTTGCACAGCCCACGAACCCTCGAAATAGCGGTAAACCACCAATCAGCGACACTCGCTCAGCACCAAGGCCGCTAGGATGAGGCTGGTAAACAAGACGGATATGCCATCTTCCGTAGGATGTCGACTATTTTTGACTTGACTGTGCAGAGCCTCTGAGGCTGTCTTGTTCCTGGCCTGGGCCTTGGTCTGACAGCTCAGCACAGCTCAGCATCGTGAGTCTTGTGCCTGGGTTCATGCGGTTTTTTGGAGATGAGAATATGGGTATAAGAAGATGGTGGTGTCCGGTCGAGTTTGGAGATATCATTCATAGCATCTTTCAAGCATTACAAGTCTTACATTCACAACAGTCTCATCATCTCATCTCATCTCACTTTCCTCTTCAAACTCTATACTTCAACATCTTAACATCTTTCACAATGAAGTTCACCACTGCTCTCGTCTCTGCCGTTCTGGCCTTCACCCCCTTCGCCGAGGCAGCTCCTCGCAACACTCGCCGAGGAGACTCTAGCAAGCCTCTCAGTCTGACTGCCCAGCTTCGACTCGCTGATACGTAAGCAACCCCCAAAGATGACTTGGCTAGGACACACATGACTAACATATATTCAGTGCCGCTGACCGCTTTGCTCTCCTCCCCGAAGACGATGACTTTGTCTTTGACTTCAACAAGAAGCAGGATAACCCTGGAAAGGGCGGCGAGCTCATCGCTGCCAACCGTGCCAACTTCCCTGCTCTTGTTGGTACTGGTGCTGGTATGGCTTTTGGCAGAATCGATCGTGAGTTTCCCTTATATCATCTCGATACAACAGCACTAACATGTTATCAGCCTGTGGCATGAACACTCTTCACGTTCACCCTCGCTCCGCCGAACTCCAAGTCGTCACCTCCGGCCGTCTCATCACCGAGATGGTCCCTGAGAACGGCGTCCTCGACAAGGATGGCAAGCGTCGTGTTATCCGCACCGAGCTCACAGCCAACATGATGACTCCCTTCTACCAAGGCTCCATCCACACCCAGTTCAACCCCGACTGTGAACCCGCTACCTTCATCGCCACCTTTGCAACTGAGGACTTTGGCACTGGCCAGATCGCTGATGAGCTTGTGTCCCTAAGCGACGATGTCATTGCTGCTACCTTTGGCCAGAGCATCGCCGGTGAGGATATCGACAAGGTTCGCCAGGCTGTTCCTGAGAGCATTGCTCTGGGTGTTGACAAGTGCCTCGAGACCTGTGGCCTCAAGAAGCGATCCATCTAAGATGGATTCCTCCTTATATTTCTTTCTTTCTTCGAGTCATAGCATGGAATGAGCATGTGAGCGATGTTTCTTCCCCTGGCGTTATTCTTGAGTTCGGTAGCATAGACGGAGATACCCTAGTTCTACCCAGTAGATATTGATAGGATCCGGCATTTTGTTTGTTCATAGATAGCATTTGGTACATATTATACAAGTTTTTCTTTCATCTAGTTTCCATGCATCGTGATACGAATCCTCCATCATGCTCTTGACTTCATCCCCCTACAGACCCTTTTCGCGATGACCAACAACCTTGGCGAAGGAGTCAAAGGACATAGTCATCGAGTGCCGTCCCGCAGTCTTGCTTCTCAAATGGTTATCATAGTCCAGCATCTCTTTGTACGGGACCTTGGCAATAATCTCAACAACTCTAGCTGAAGACTTCTTACCGCGCAGAGAAGTGATAGAATCATACGGATCAGGAGGGGTGTAAATCTTGGACACATCAATATGATCCTCTCCAGTCGACTCAGCAGATCGATCATTGACCTCAAGAACCTGGCCACCAGCACCAGCAGTGACATCATGCTGTACGGTACCGGCTACAACCTCTGGACATGTAATGGTAACATGCATGATAGGCTCAAGAATGCCGATCTTTTCTTTCTCGAAAGCATCGCGAAGAGCTGCCTGGACGGCAGTCCTAGCGGCAGTGCTGAAATGTCCTCCCGTGGGAGTTTCACAGGCGCCGGGTTCTGTGTCCAATGTGATGGTAACGTGGCACCCGTGAATGGGCGCTGCACGACGAGGGCCCCTCGCCAGACCTGCTATAGCTCCATTGAGGAGCTGCGCCCTCGCCTCTTCTGGGTCAAAGTCAAGAGTGCCAGTCTCATCTGTCAAGGGAATAGCGACGTGGTATATGTTACCGTCTCGCTCGACGCAAGACTCTAATAAAGTGTCATGATGATGGTCTTCAAGCGGCGAGAGGACAACGGTGCAGGAAGCTTTACCGGGTTTGCCGGCAACGGGACGGTCAAAGACTGTGTGTTGTGGCTCTGTAGGCTCTGTGACGCATTCCTTGTAGTCAACTTCGATAGGACCGAAGTCGGCATCGATCTTGTACTTTTGCTTCATGTTGTATAGTGACACATCGAGATGAAGCTTGCCCATACCCTGGATTGTGAACTGCTCTGTTTTGGGATCTCGGCTGTACCGTAGACTTGGATCTTCGCGTGTAGTGTTTTCTAAGGCGATTTGAAGTTGTTGAGCGGCAACGTTACCGTATGGCTCAACTTGAAGGAACGCCACGGGCGGTGGGATCTCGGGTGGTCGAATCTTGACATGGCGGAAGTTCTCAGGAATGGGCTTGTTGGCATTCATCGTAACAAGCGTATCGCCCGTACGGGCTTTCTTCAGTCCTCTCAAAGCTCCAATCTGCCCAACACCAAGCGACTGAATATCCTGTGTCTTGTTGGCAGCGATCTGAAGAATGCCCATGGGCTTTTCGTGTGTTAGAATGTTGGTGTTGAAACTTGATGCGTTTCTGGTGAGAGTGCCGTGATAGACTCGCACGAAGCTGATGACACCCTCCTTGGGATGATTGAAGACTTTGAAGACCGAAGAAATAGACGCAACCTGATTCCTCGCGGATTTGGGGCTGTTGTCGAGAACTTCTGTTAGGCGATGCTTTGCTGATCCGACTCGGACTTCTGCTGATGGACGTTCGTCTGGGCTTGGTAGATAATCTGTGATAGCGTCCATCAGTGGCTCAACACCGATATGTCGGAAACTTGAGCCAGCGAATACTGGAATGACTCGACCATCGCCGCTCCTGATGACTCGTCGAATAGCCTCTTTTATCAAAGCACCATCGATGTTTTCGTTCTCAGCCAGAAACTCATCCATGATAGCCTCATCAAAATCCGCAAGTCCCTCAATCAAAGCCTGTCTCGCAGTCTCAATTTCGGGTAAAAGATCTTTGTTTGAGCTTAAGAGTTTCTCCTTCAGCTCCTCGGTATTGTATCGCTTCTTTTCACGTTCCGACTTCCATCGGTATCCTACTCTGTCGACAATATCAATAACACCAACAAAATCCTCCTTCTCCCACCAAGGAATCTGGCAGACAAGCGGCCATCCTTTCAGACGCGTACCAATCTCAAGGACGGCCTTTTTGAACGAAGCACCCTCTCGATCCAGTTTGTTGCAGTACACTATACGGGGGACTTTGAACTCATGAGCAGATCCCCACACTCTTTCTGTGTGAGCTTCAACGCCTTTGACCGAGTCGATGATACAGACTGCACCATCGAGAATGGGGAGACAACGGTCAACTTCGAAACGAAAGTCTTGATGGCCGGGAGTGTCGATGAGGTTGATTGTCTTTGCATGTTCTCCTGGTGCGAGTGCTTGGTGTCTGGGCCAGTGGAATGTGATGGCTGCTGATTGAATGGTGATGCCCCTTTCTCGCTCCAAGTCGAGAAAGTCAGTCACTGTATTTCCAGAGTCGACATCTACATTTTGTCAGTATAATTTGTTAGTGAGTCTGAGATATAGATATGCCTACCTCCAACACGTTGCGTGACACCACTATAATATAGCATTCGCTCCGTGGTAGTTGTTTTACCCTGTAAAATATGAGAGCTATTCATTAAATGATGTCTGAATTCTAACTTACAGCATCAACATGGGCTATAATACCAATATTTCGAATGTTGTGTAGTTGAGTATCATGATGAGCCTGATGCATAGCTCTACGGCTCAAATTCATGAGCTCTTTGTTGCGCCATTGACGGGCAAGACAACGGCCCGAGCCTTTTACAGCCGGGCCATTCCGTAACAAGGATAGAATAATCATTCCAACCTCGGAAATAAACCAAGATTTGAATGCTTCATCTCAGTGTCTCTCTCTCTCTCTCTCTCTCTTCTTCGTCTTTTGAGGTTGATTTTGAGCTTTCTCTGCTGTTTTTGGAAACGCTTTGATGTCATTCGCCAAAACTAAGCTTCAACTCCACTACCAACTCCTGATCACCAGCCTCTGCATTCTCATTGGTCAAACCCCCGTAAAAGAATTCCAAGACCCCCTCAAGGCCCCAAAACTTGAAGCTTAGGTTGGTCCCGTTCTGGGGGGGCTTTGAGGCGTAGCCTGTCGTTAGCTTCAAACTCGGGGCTACCTACGTAATCTTGCTCCTTGTGCTTTTCACCTCCCGTCTCCGTCCGTCTTCGTCACCTTGCAACACTTACATACGCCTCCCATCACAACTCGTCTGCCTTTTGACGCGACTGCCCTTAAACTGCTGCCTACGCGATACTTTTCAGTATTAAACTCGATTCTACCTCGATTCTCTACGGCGCAGTCTTCAAATCAATCCTAAATCAATCATCATGGAGCTCTCTGACATCTTGTGAGTACCTAGCTAGCTAAGATGCACTATAGTATCTTGACCAGAATAAGTCGCTAACCATCGCCTTCAACTGTAGCCGCATTGTCAACTTGGCTGTTGGTGTTATCACCGTCCTCGGTGGTATCGCGTCCATCTTCCATCTCGGCCTGTACGTACAAACCAATCTGCGCGACACCTCGACAGCACGAATACTGACAATGGCTTTGTAGTCAACCCATTGTTGTCGGCGCTTACATGATCGTCTTTGGTCTCGTCATTGCTCTGCTCGGTACGTTGCGATTCTGACCGAACCTCCCATGCGCCATGCCTAACAAATCGCAGAGTTTCAGATCCCTCCCCAGGTCTCCCGACATGCCTCGTTCATGTTCTCCTTCATCGGCCGTGGTGTCTGTAAGTAATACCTAGGACAAGCCCACTCTGATACACCACTGACACTCCCAAGTCTACGTCTTCATTGGCTGCCTTCTGTTGGGCAACTTCATCCTTAGCAAGATTGCTGGTAGCATCATCGGTATCGTCGGTCTCGGCTACATCGCCCTCGAGTTCATCCCCTCCATCGAGCCCCCCAGCAACATGCGCGAGGCCGAAGATGCCGGTTGGGGCGCCGAGCAGGTCTAGAATGCCGACGCCAACCAACCGGGATCAACCCCTGCGGTTGCCTCTTCAAACACAGGCGCATAAGCTTCCGCAACAACCATTCGATCATAATACGAATGACAGCGTAAACGCGCAACAAACGCGGTGAACCAGGACGTATAGGATAAATTACTTGAAAAATCAATGCTACAAGAGGGGGAGTAGAAAGGGCTGTATTTCTATGAATTGGAGAAGGGAGGAGAGCATGAAGAGAGGAGTGGCTCGTTTCAATGGCATTGCATACGAGGTTCACGAGAATCAGTGAATAACGATTTGAAGAGATGAACCATTAGCAAAGAGACATTATTATAAGGACGTCGGGATCGAATATTCTATTGTCTAGTATACCTGATGCTCCCTCATGCCATGAAATCAAACGCCATTATTTCAACATCAACAAGATACTATTTCATGCTTCTTATGTCCTTGGACTCCTCAGGAAGCTAACTACACCACTGCAGTATCCAACCAGTCCGTCCAACCGGTTGCACTCCTTCTCTTGATATGACTTCCACTCGCTCAACGCCGCCAACAGATCCTGGTTCTCCATCACCAGATCAAAGTGTAATCGCAGAAACACGGTCATCCACGCCTGAGTAAGCTCATAGTCTCGACGAGTCTTGAGACGAGCCGTCAAAGCGCGGATAAAGTGTAACAGTTCATTCGAGTCCTCATCGCCATCGCCGATAGAAAGCGAGCGAAGTTCGAGATCTGCGCTTGAAGGGGAGAGGGACTTGAGATGCTCAATGAACTCATCATCTGTGATACGTTAGTATACATACATTGTAGTGTGAGTGAAATGTGACTTACAACTTCCGGTCTCTGCTCCAGCACGGAGCTTGGTGCTGAGAACCTCCTCAAAACGAGCCTTCTCGACTCTTGTGATGCGAGAGCTGCTCTCTGCCTCGCTCTCACTCTGGAGCTTAGAAGCCATAGGGTTCTCCTTTCCTGTCGTCGAAGGCAAGAAGAATGGGGCCTTCTCGGGGGCCTTGGGGGCCTCGGTGGGCTTATTTCGCTCCTTGATAAGATCCAGGTGCAGCAATGTTTGCCAGCGGCTCTTGGGAACCAATGACAGCGTTGTGAGCTCAGAGCTGAGCTGTTCAATCGTTGGTGCCACCACAGTATCCTCGTCCTCAGCTTGCTCCTCCTCAAACGCACCCTCCAGCATACCATGGCTGTTCTCGCCGGACACTGTAGGAGCAGAGACTTGGCCAATCTCCTTCTCGGAGATTTGACGCGTGGGAACATGCTTGAACAGGGCCTTGTTGGTCCAGAGCGTTACTCCCAACTCGTTCTCGATTGTTGCAGCCAAGTATTCGCCAGTAACAGACATTGCCAGTGCCTTACAAGGCTTCTCGAGTCTGATAGCATCGATCAAGTGACTCGTCGGAAGATCCCATACACGAATGACACGATCTTGAGAAGCAGCGATGATCCATCGTCCATCGTTGGAGAAGCAGAAATCGTTGATGGCACCTTGAGGTCCCCAGAACTCACGAATGGTTCTCTTTGTCTCCATATCCACCACTCGAATTGACAGATCGTCGCATGAGAAAGCAAGGAGATTGCTCGCAGGGTGGTATCTGCATCCTGTTGGGAATGTCATAGGTGCCCAGTCAATCTGCTCTAATAGGTTTCCAGTCAAGAAGTCCCAGAATTTGATCTTGCCATCCAGAGAGCAAGACACCACGTTCTTGTTCATGGAATCGACAACAAGGCCAGTAATACGCTTAGTATGCTTTCCGGTACCAACTGGGAACTGGCGAGTAGCCTCGGCATGCATTTGTACGATATCGTCCGCCTGTCGTAGTTGCTGCATCTTGAGCTGACGAGCTTGACCTGGTGTCAATCTTGAAGGGAATCGTTGGCGATGATTTCCTGACTGAAGGTTGTACATATCAATGCCACCAGATTCAGCACCAACGAGCGCAAAGGTACCACAGGGGCTGATAGCAACGGTAGAAACGTTGGTCTCATCTCCGGTAGGGAACGCCCATCTACCAGCTCGCTTTCGGCCCCAGAACCATGTCCTGGCATAGGGATCGTTCTTGTGAGCGGTGACGACACTCTCCCAACCAGTCATACCACTGACTTCAGCATCCTGGGCCTTCTTCCTGTCTCGAGACTTTTGCCATATAGGCTGGTTGCCGGGCATAGCACCAATGCCACCATCTCGGTTCAATGAGGATGCCATACAAGTAATCTCAGGGGCCTTGAGGTCCTCCAGGGTTGTTGTAGGTCCATGTGATAGAGCGTTTGTGGCTAGAATGCCAATCTTCTTGGCCTTCTTGCGAATGTTGCCCTGACTCAACTCTGTGCTCTGACCATCACGGCGCAGACTCCATCCCCAGAGGCTTCGATCTTGTCCACCACTGAGCAACCACTTGTTACCGGCATCGGCACCATCAAAGTCGGTAGGAAGGAATTCGAGGCAGTTGACAGGACCAGCATGGCCGCTGCGAGAGTGGAGAATTCGAGGGATAGGAGAGAAAGGCGTCTCGTCGAAGATCCAGGACTTGAGAGAGTTATCGCGACCACTGGTCACCACCACTGGTTGTCCGGGGAGAAACTCAATTTTGCTAATTCCACCACGGACAAGCGGTCCATCGTAAGAAGGAGGGTTATGAGCGCTTCGCAAGACACCCATAACACGACCACCGCCGTTCAAATCCCAGAATGTGACATCACCAGTAGCAGCTGTCGCCGTAGCCATAACACCATCCTTTCGTCCATCATTACCCGCTCCCATACCGTCAGTCCGGAAAGAAATTGAGTTGACCTGCGCCTCTGAGCTTCCAGCCTCGATGCGAAGAGTGACCTTATCGGTTAAAACATTCGTGATAATGAGAGTTCCTTCAGAATATGCGATAGCCAGAAGAGACAGAGCAGGGCTAGGTTCTAGGCATGTTACAGAACCGCAGTCGGGAGCCGGAGGAAGAATAGTGTAAATGAGCTTGCCGGTGCTGATGTTCCAGATCTCGACCCAGCCATCTTTGCGACCCACGAAGATCTTGTTGAGGAAAGTTGGCATAGAAACAATGCCGCCAGTTATTTCGTTGCCGCGGTTGTTAGCAGGCGTAGTGTGAATAGTGGTGTAGTGCTCCAGGGTGGCCGTCTTGAAAACTTCGATTCGCGTAGTAGCAGCGACGATAGTCCATATTCCCAGGATAAGAATTTGCTTTACAGGCTCGTTGAGGTCTGAGGGCAGCGCAAGCTCATCGACCTTCTTGCCCCTCTGGAACACCCAGATACCCTGAGATTCGCCCTTCTTTGATTCGCCCCATGCTGCGAAAATCTTTTCCTTCCAGGCGAGAGTCGCAGTGATGTCGGCGGGGGTTTGCGGGCGAGTGATGAAGACGAGGTTCAATCCGCGACGAAGATCGTAGGTCTGAATAGATCGGCCAACTGAGGTTGAGATTTGAAAGGTGGTCTTCCCGAGAGGGATCGATGTGAAGGGGACACTCGTAGGTGATACTAGACCGACAGTCTGAGGCATAAAAATTAGCTATTGGAGCACAACTCTCAGTCGAATGGACATACACGGAAGGGCGCAAAGATTCTCGACGAGTCTGAAGCAGCTTTTAAAGCATTGGCGGGCGCCGCAGTCTTCTGGCGCTTGACCACGGGGTGGTCAGCATCCTTATGAGGCATTGTAATTATGTGAGATGCAGCGCCTGGTACAAGTAGCGACAGAGGTTACCTCAAAGATGCCCGCTTGCGCTCTGCGATTGAGGCTGCTCTACGTGATACTGCAGCCATGTCCAAAAATTTACAATTTTTGGCGGTGAAGTGGGGCAGTATTTTCAGTGCGTGGTTGAAGTAATTATTCTAGGTTGGTACTGGATGTTGAATTTAGCTTTTAGACTTTCTGCAAGTCATTGAATTACGAGAAGCACCTCTAAATATCTGATTGGACCTTTGAAGCTATCAGAGCTCGGTTCATGCAACTTCGTGGCCTCCCTAGACAGCTGGAAAGGCATGTTTCATCACAGATCACAGTGTACGGTTCATTTTGTCATCTGCCTGCCGACGAACAACGGAGCATGGCCAACTGATTTGCAGATAATCTTGGCACTAGCCCTCTTGCATACAGCGCGGGTAAGCCAAGGCGCATAGGACACCACTAGCGGGGAGATGGCTGGACTGGAATTCCGGGGATAGCATCTGGGTTTTGAGGTGTGATCCATCATCCGAAGGGAACTGGTATGAAGGCGCCAGACCATCACGATCTTAGCCAGGGGAAATCTGGCAGTCTGGTCCCTTTGAATCGGAACTCTGAACTCTCGTGCCTAGTTGCACAAATAAGGCTGCAAAGTTTCCCCAAGTACGCCCCAATTACGACTCGGCGTAACCGACGTAATACGCAGCAGTTGATCCAATATTCACAAGACAAGCAGACAAGATTCTGGATCATCGTGGATGTTGGGTGACACGACGCCAAGAATATTGGGGTTTGTTCAAAACAGGGAGGAGGAATTTGGTCGTGTGCCTCACTGCCTTGGTACTGGTACTCTTATGTGAGCGGCCAGCAACGGGATGACAAATGGCCAAGCTTGGAGCTGAGTGCATGCTTTAGTTGGTTGAGTTGATGAGGAAACAATCCTGCGCATCTCGTCTTTACTGAAAGAAAGGCTTGTCATTGTTCTTTTGTTTGATTGGATGTTCCGTATCACGATTTCTCTTTGACAAGGGTGAGCTTTTTGTCCCCTGCTCTCTTCTAAACATAGTAAACAACAGCTTCGTCACACAGTCGCACTCTACCTGAGAGAGATCTGCTGTAGATAAAGCGAGCTACCCCACTATACATGATTCAACTCTTCGAAACAATCCTTGTCGAAGCCAGACATGACACAGTAAGAGAGAATAGACAGGGCACTATGTAAGACTCTAATATTTTGGAGCGCCTCCAACAGCCGAGAAACGCTCCAGGTGTAGGGGTGATCTGATACAAACTGATCCACATCCATCTCAACGTAAACGTCACCATGATATTGGCGCCTGGATATACACCCCGATCCAACCAAGGCGGCAGCACACGACCAGGCTGTAGGCTGCAGGCTCCAGGCTAGGTAGGGAATACATCAGGTACCGACCAACAGCAAGATGATGATATTCTGAGTTAAATAGACGAGACGGGGAAAAGGGTTTCGGGATCATCTACTGTAAAAAGTCTTGCACTAAACTGAGCCCCTCGTATTTGCGCAGTAACCGACCGGGCATCCCACCGTATCAAGACATAACCAGGTAGAAAAGGTCCACTACATCATTCAAGGTCCCAGTTGTTACGGTGCAGCAAATGGAATGGATACTCACAAAGAACTACCGAGTTTGAAAGGGAAATAAAAGAGAACAAGACCCCTTTTATCATCCATTGATGCTAAAAGCGGATCAGAGTTTCTAGGCCAGGAGAGGCAGGACGATGACGATACAAAGCAGAGCAACTCCTTGTTCCAGAGCCCTCTCTTTTTGTTTCAGCGGTGGCGCAGTGAAGAGGAGAGCGGCTCAGCAGAGTAGAGCAGAGCAGAACAAGGCAAGGTAAGGTAAGGTACCTAGACTGAGGTTACCTGTTACCTGCAGGGTTCGTAAGGCCAGGCATGCTTAGAATGTGTCAAAGAACCCGTCTGTGGTAAGGTGTGCGAGCTTAAACCAAGCCGCCGCCGTAATCCGAGCAGAGTCTGGACACGCTACGGATACTAAACTTCACCTTATTAGCTTAAAACAACCGCCTCAAAAAAGGTACGGCTACGGTACGGTACGGCATGGTCGGTATAGCTACCTACCTAGTACTATGTAATAACTCTGCCCTCCACGCTGTAACACGCGACCACATACCAACCCTGGGCACTTTGCATTTGGAGGTTTCATTGTTTCTGACACTCTTTCACTGTGCAAGCAGCTGGCGCAGGTTCCCATATATTTCCACTGCCTATCCCTGAATATCCTTGGAGGGGGTTGCGTGTCACTCTGTTTCACCTCCAATCACTTATACTCTCGCTCACTCACCCCAAACTGTCTGTACATACATACTGTGCTGAACCTGGGGCTTGGCTTTTCAGCTCCTGCTGCAGCATTCTTGTTAGTCTCTTCGTTTATATCTGACGAAAGCCTTATATCCGCTTGGCTTTTGCCCAGACCTGACCTTAATTCCTCCTCCCCTCCACCTCAGATCCAACCCTTCTTCCGTAACATCCATCCTCTTCCGCATCTCGTCGAACCCGATGATGTGAAGTAGGCCCAATATGCCTTCTTTAGTCTCTTATCTTTTTGCTGTCTTTTTCGTATCATTACTATTTACGAAGCTGCTACATCTATTCATCCACATCCATTCAATCGCCGTCATCGACTTTGTCGTCTATCTACCGACCTTCTTTTTACAAGACTTCTTCCTAGTTCTCTTCGCCCGGTTATTGCTGCGTCGAGAGCGAACAATTCTCTCTCTGATTGGTTATGTTCTTGGATGCTTTTTAACGTATATGCCCTCGATTTTTACCTTTCCGCTGGATCTCGTTATGGCTAACAGTGGCTGTATAGTTTGATAACGTTCGTTGCTGCGGCATCCGAGCTTGGTTTTCATTATAGAACAGGCGGCGAAGTCGAATGGAGCGACGCTGGTGATTTTGCTAATGACGAGGGTCTCAATGTTTTGATCAGCGAGAGCAGCAGCGTTATTGTTTCTGGTTTAATCATCCTCATCGTCGCATGGCTGCCTCAGAACTACCTGTACAGGGTCTTTGGCGACATCGTATCTGGAATTGGCAAGCGAATCGCTTCAGGTTTGTCGCTAAACTCTATTAAAATGCTTAATTTGCTAACGCTTGCAGTCTCTCGGTATTTGCGAGGCAAGATTCGCCCACAGCCACA
Source organism: Fusarium mangiferae (assembly GCF_900044065.1). Taxonomy (NCBI): domain Eukaryota; kingdom Fungi; phylum Ascomycota; class Sordariomycetes; order Hypocreales; family Nectriaceae; genus Fusarium; species Fusarium mangiferae. The sequence goes on along the minus strand of NW_024573930.1, from coordinate 757,193 downwards.
ACATCAGCAGGATCCTGAGAACGCCGAACCTTTCCTCCAGCGTGTCAACAGCGAAAGTACCGTCACAAACAGTGGCCATCCATCACCTAATTTGAGCCGCGACGCGGATGAGAAGGATTCGGAAGAGAATACACAAAAGCGACGCTGCTGTGCATTCATTCCTTCTTGGATCATCAACACCGTCGTCTTGCTCTTCATCGGCATCACCTGGGTTGCCCGCCCTGACCAACCTTATAATCACATCGCAAGCAGTTTGCCTCTACGATTGTCCGACTCTGTACGACCGAAGCTTGGACTCTGTGCTTCTCAAAACGAATTTCCCTTGCGACAGCTCATCGAGAAGTCAAGATGGCAGGACCCCAAGGGCAACTTCAAGGGATGGGCGCCCAGCAGAGAGAACAACGAATTGGTAAAGAAGTACAGAGAGAACCCTCCTGCTTGGCTTCCTAACCCCATCCCAAGCGGTTTTCTCAAGTGGAATCCTGATCGATACAAGGACGAGCATGATAAGAAAGATGGTCCCAGCAATATGTGCCCCAATACTTGGCAAGATCGGGGTTTCTACAACCCAGTCAACGACCCCATGCGAATTACTAACCTCGATCAAGAGATTCTGGCTCCCATTCAAGAGGCACTCTCAAATAACTCGGTCAAGATTAGACACGTTGCTCTTATTCTCATGGAGAGTATGCGCGAAGAACTCTTCCCCCTCCAGCAGGGTAGCGATATCCACCGATTCATCATGGAGTCGAACGACGAGAATTCCAGAGATGAAGTCAACGGCCGGGTGTCACGCATGACTCAGAACTTCGAGAAGATCACCGGAAAGCCAGGCAATTATCAAAGCGCAAACGGAAGTGCGTACGATCCTCCCGCGAAGCCCGTATGGAACGACCAGACGAAGCCCGGCTTTGGTGGTGTCAATGTTGTTGGAGGTCTTACTAGCAGCAGTGTCTCAACCAAGAGTCTCGCTGCCGCGCATTGCGGCGCTTGGCCCATGGCCGTCAACATGTTTGAAGAATCGGAACTCGAGAGCTATCAGCCCTGCATTCCGCAGATTCTCGAACTGTTCAACAAAGTCAAGGGCAACACTACAAAGCGAGAGGACAAGTCAGAGAGCGAGCCCCAAAAGGAGCGAGATTGGTGGGGATTCGGTGGTACTGCGCAAGCCAAGTTCCATGAGTACCGGTGGAAGCCCGCTTTCTTCCAAGCCGTTACAGACCACTATGACAGACAGGACAAGTTTGACGAGAAGATTGGTTTCGATTTCAAGGTCACCAAGCCCAGATTAGACGAGGAGGCCAAGGACAATCCTGAGATGGAGGAGATCAACTATTTTGGATACCCCGAAACCGATTTGAGGGAGCACATCAGAAAGTTTATCTCGGACGGCCTCGCCGAAGATAAGCGACTCTTCATGTCGCACTTTACCAGCACTACTCATCACCCTTGGGGGGTGCCCAAGTGGTTCGAGAAAGAGAAGTACATGGGTAAAGAGGGCGGCAATCATCAAGATCTTGACAAGTATCTCAACACCATCCGCTTCACCGACGCATGGCTCGGTGAGCTTATGCAGATGTTTGAGGACACCGGAATCGCTGATGAAACCCTCGTTGTCTTTGTTGGCGACCACGGTCAAGCATTCAAGGAAGATTTCTCAAAGACAGGTACCTACGAGAACCGTCATATCAGCAACTTTCGGGTTCCGATCTCTTTCCGACATCCCAGCATTCCCCGGGTGCAATACGAGGCCAACGTGACTTCGATCTCTATCCTTCCCACCATTCTCGATCTCCTCGTCAACTCAGGATCCCTCAACAAGAAAGATTCCGAAATTGCTTTCGACCTTGCCCACGATTACGAGGGTCAATCCCTAATTCGCCCATATCAGAAGACACAGGACGGCCGTCGCGCTTGGAACTTTGGACTTATCAACCCAGGCGGTGGTATGCTCACGGTCACCTCAGCCGACGCACCCTGGCGCCTCGCAGTTCCTCTAAAGAAAGACCTCGAATACACATTTACAGATCTCGGCAAAGACCCGCTAGAGCTAGAGGCTCTGGACAAATGGTCGATCAAGTCTATGATCAAGGCAGTGAAGCGCCAGTACGGCGAGGACGCTGCGACCTGGGTCAAGGAGGCCGACGAAGTTGCCCACTGGTGGGCTCTAGAGCGAAGACGCCTCTGGGGATACAACCCCGACGAGGATAAATGATCCTGTTTTATTATTACTGCTAGTTTTATTTTACGACATGATGCATTGGGTATCTGGGTTTGCGGGTTTGCAATTACTTTTGGGAACTGGTCTTTTGGCATACCCGTTGGCACATGTGTACGGCATACATACATTTAGGGAGAGGCTCCCTCGGAAATGGTTGTTTTCTGGGTTGATTTTTTTGGTCTACAAAATGGCATAGACTTTGAAATTTTACGAATTGTATACTTGATCAAGATTGTTTCGTTCGTGGCTTGTGCTTCAGTGATTGTGTTTTTAAAGTTGAGCGGTGCATTTGGCTGTGTGGTCAGGCTTGTATATAATGGTAGCTATCAAAACTAAACGGTTATGCAGTGTATAATCTGAGAAGACCGGAGATATGTGGCTTTTATTTTCAGAGTATGCTCGCGGTGCATTAAACTGCTGATCATTGCTGGGTGATAGTCTTTGCACCAAGGCTGCTTATTGGGAGCTATTGTCCGAAGCTACTTTGGTGAAGAAGAGATCGACGAGTTTCAAATATTGTCTGTAAAAGTGTAAAGTATGAGATGAATTTACGACTGAAACTGTATAAATCGGTTACCTTGATGTCGGCTGCATCGCATCAGCTTCAGATGAAAACTGGTGATATATAAGTCCAAGCAACGGATAGGAGCCAACTATATAGCATCACCCTACAGAACCTATGGGACTCAATATTGCATTTGCAAAATTTTAACTTGTGAAATTTCAGGTTATGATAGAATGACAGAATGTTGGATTGGACTGCATGATCAGAGCTTTACTGCCAGGGCCGTAGACTCGGAATTGTAAGGATCTAAGGATAGCCTCATTGTGGTGCACCAGATCCATGGGTCCGATCTCCTGCAAGTCATAAACGCATCTGCAGTACCAAGACCGCTTTCCCAAGCTGTCATCGGTCCTCTAGGTTACATAGCTCAAATAACTATGGAAGCTTGTCGCATGCCTCAAGCCACTAAGGAGCCGTATCCGCCCATGTTGGGATCTCGTGGGCATCCCTTCTCACGATGCGGCTGTCCAATAACAGGCCTCAATTGGAGCATGCCCCTTCCAGAAGTCGATTTGATTGCCGAGTTCCTAGGACGATGACGGCGGAACATGTCTCACCAGGCGTGGACGTGGCGCCTTTCTTGCAGATATCATGTGCATGAACGCAGTCACTTTAACGGGTTCGTTTGTGTTATCTTGATGCTGTGTCAAACCACATGTTGGAAATATGCTTCTGGGCGTTGAGGAAACTTGAATTATACGGTTGCCCTACTGTTGATGGATGGATCTCCACTATCATGCACTGAATCGAGCACTCCCCAGATGACCCATTGCTACATTAGCCCCGCCATCAGAAGCATCCAGACTGAAGCAAATCTGGTGACTGAAAGCACCTATGATTCAGTGAAATGATGCAAATTCAAGCATCTGAGATATCCCCATGTATTTCTGAGCAGGAATGTCTATGTGAGGTGTCACTTGCAAGCAGGAAAAGGACCTGCCCGCACCTCTCATTCTCTGGCGCCTTCTTATACAGGCCCTTGTTCCATTTGCCCAGCAGCAACCGAAATACTGCATCCGTCTCATGAAGATCTTTGTCCTTGCAACGGTTATCGCCCTGCACCTTTTTCTAAGAAAGGAATAAAAAAGAAACATTCGGGGGCTAGCGACTTTCAGCAGCGTGAAGATCCCAACGTTGCCTGTATTTATTGATACCTAACGGGATCACGGCACAGCAATCACATTGTCGCCTTAGCACCACCAAACGAGGTAAAGGCCCAACTCATTTCCAGGCCAGAATAAGAACCATCAACTTCTCGCATCGACATTCTTTTCTTGCCTATAAACTATTGCTCCCTTCATGTTGATATTGGTTGCAGATAAATGTTTCATCTTGTTCAGAAGCAGTAACCAAACGAGGCGAGACACTCGCCAAGACATCGCAAAAGCGTCTGTCTTATTCTGTCCTCCAAGTTTAGGCTCGGTAGTCTAAACCTATACCAGACCCTGCTAATAAACGGGCCCTTTTTCATCGACGTCAGACCTTTCTGACACCTGATTGCGAGTCTCATGGAATTCGGTACTATTGGATTTCAGAAGATAACGGCACGAATCAATTGACAACCGGTCCTTTTCCTCAATTGGTGTACTCGGTTACGATCTCTCACGCAAGACATTTGGGTGTGTACAAGAACGGGCAACACACACACAAAGATACATTGACGTTCCCGTACTGTATCATACATTCGTTACCTTACCCTTCTATACGATACGACCTTGGCTCACTCTATCCATATCTCGGCCGTGGAGATAGCGGACCGTTAATACTGGGCACCATGAACAAGAATAACCCACTGGACCCGGATTTGAATGCTGCTAGTCTGGCCGATACCGATGACAGCCCAGCCCAAGCACAGGCACAGGCACAGGCACAAGAAGAACCAGAGCCAGAGCCAGAGCCAGAACAAGAACAAGAGCCATCGGTTAGCTCCTCCGTCTCCGCCTCCGGTGAACCTTCCGCCGCCGACTTTTCTTCCTCGCCTCGCCGCTTTCATCCACACTCTCATCCACCCTCTTCGTCGCTCACTTTTGGCTACGTTTCTGTTGAACAGCATAATATTCAGCCCAATCCCCCTCGTCAATCCCGTGCTTTCTCTTCAACTTCGACCTCGCTACTCGCCAATTCTTCTGCTGCCGCTATCACAAGGAAGAGTCGCGGCGCCGAGCCCGTCACTCGAGACGCACACGCAACCGCACGCCGGGCCAGTTTCACGGCAGCTCCAAGCTCGACAACCGCGGTCTCGTCCTTGCCAATCAGGAACCCCCGACCTCTAGCACGCACTCGCCGCGAGTCCATGACCTCAGATACCGCTTCTGAAGAACAGACGCTGGCCGATTCGCAACTTTCAGGCCCTGGAGAAGAACCCCACCAACTGCGAACTCGCTTACCGTCTGCCAACGAGAATTCCCACACCGTATCCTCAGAAGCTTCCAACGCCGCTAACCATCGATTGTCTTCTTCCTCAGACTACCAGTCTAGGAGACTCTCCGGTACTTCCATCTACTCTCTCGCATCTGCCCGTGGTGTACTCAGCGGTTCATCATCAGCTCATGGTTCAGAGCTAGGCACTCCACCAAGATCTGTACCTGGATTACTGTCAACAGGCAAGAGCACAGCAACAGGCCAGTCTGAAGCAGAGGTCTCCAACGTCACTGTCACTACTTCTAGCAACCAACCGGGCCAATCAGTCGTGGGACATCCTAATCAGCATCATCTGACGCCTCGCGATCTTCACTCGCAGCCGCTTGACTTTACAAAACGAGCTATCCGACACGACAACATGCAGAGCAGCACGTCTGGCTTACGGCAGGGGCCCGACAGATCCCGTAGCCGAGCCAAGAGACGCTTTAGCGGAAGCACAGCAACCAGCAGTCACAGCCCGAGTAGCGATCGGGGTCCCCACCATCGGGAGCGAGAAGAGGGTATGTTTGATTTACCTTGCCTCTGGAAACCCAAGGTACATAGCTTAGATTCAGGGTCTAACTTGCTGCAGTGAAACCATCACGATTTGGTGTCATTGGTGTGTGCGCTCTAGATGTCAAGGCTCGAAGCAAGCCCAGCAGGAACATTCTGAACCGACTCATCGCCAATCGTGAATTCGATGTGGTGGTCTTTGGCGATAAGGTTATCCTCGATGAAGGTGGGTTTACAAAGGCAAGAGTTGTATATTTCAGAACTAAACTAATCCATCCTGTGTGCAGAGGTTGAGAATTGGCCTATTTGGTGAGTAGATCTTCTCGGTGAGCTGAAGTAGCATAGTGGGGTGCATCTGTAGTGCTGCAAGGGGCACGTGCCGAATTACCCAAAGTGATAACTAACAACAGATAGTGATTACCTGATTTCATTCTATTCCGACGGTTTCCCACTTGACAAGGCCATTGCCTATGTCAAGGCACGGAAGCCCTTCTGTGTGAACGATGTGCCTATGCAGCAGATCCTTTGGGACCGCCGACTGTGCCTTCACTTACTCGACAAGATTGAGGTCAGGACGCCAAAGCGTGTCGAGGTTACCCGTGATGGTGGCCCTCAATATCTCACGCCAGAGATGGTCAAGCATATCAAGGACGTCTCTGGAGTTTCTCTGGAGCCTATTGACCCCTCGCAGACACCGCCTCCCCAGAAAGTAGAGCTTATCGAAGACGGCAATACTATCAGCGTAGATGGTCAAACACTCCGAAAGCCCTTTGTTGAGAAACCAACAAGTGGCGAAGATCACAACATTATCATATATTTCCCCACAGAAGAAGGCGGCGGTGCTCGAAAGCTCTTTCGAAAGATCGGCAACAAGAGTTCCGACTACATCAAAGATCTCAATGTCCCCAGAGCCATCACAGAACCTGGAAGCAGTTACATTTATGAAAGCTTCATGCAAGTCGACAACGCCGAAGATGTCAAAGCCTACACTGTTGGGCCAAGCTATTGCCACGCAGAGACCCGAAAGAGTCCTGTAGTGGATGGCGTGGTGCGAAGAAACACCCATGGCAAAGAGTTGCGTTATGTCACAGCCCTTGGTGCCGAAGAGAAAGAGATGGCCAGCAGGATCTCCACAGCTTTCGGCCAAAGAGTCTGTGGGTTTGATATGCTGCGAGCATCAGGCAAGAGCTATGTCATTGATGTCAATGGCTGGAGCTTTGTCAAGGATAATGACGACTACTACGATCATTGTTCCAACATCCTGAAGGACCTTTTTATCAAGGAGAAAATGAGAAAGGGTGGCGTCACTCCCCCTATGCCTTCGCCTGCGCCATCAGATACAGACCCCTTCACACGAGCATCTAATGCGTTCAAGGATCGTGAACAAACCCAGTCTGGTACTAACGGAGTTAGGACGAGCATCAATTCCATTGCAGGTACCTCCGACTCGCAGCCCGACGACTCTTCCCGTCGTGCACCCAGCGGCACAGTTACTCCTATTCTAACCCCAGAGAGCGGACTGCCTTCGAAGACACACAGCACGTTGGCGACTCCAGCGATCCCACCCACTCCTGTCGATGTGACCCTGCCGGGTATTTCATCCGCCCCTCCAACCCAGCAGAGTGCTATTGCGGAGCCTCCGTCAGAGCAAGCATCCATTGTCCCTGAGCCTCCCCTGCCAACTCACTCCTGGAAGCTGAAGGGTATGGTTTCGGTGATTCGACACGCAGATCGCACTCCCAAGCAAAAGTACAAGTTTACGTTTCATTCGGAACCTTTCATCGCACTGTTGAAGGGCCACCAGGAAGAAGTCTTGCTGATTGGAGAAGCTGCACTTGGAAGTGTCGTGCAAGCTGTGGATTTGGCCTACGAACAAGGAATCGAGGACCGCGCTAAGCTCCGGTCTCTTCGAAACGTTCTCGTCAAGAAGGGCAGCTGGCCTGGTACTAAGATTCAGATCAAGCCTATGTTTCGAAAGAAGAAAACAGAAACGCCAGCTATTAGTGAGGAGCTGGTTGCCATGACCGAGGAGAAGAAAGAAATCACTGAAGAAGCAGGCGACTCATCAAAGGAGGATAAGTCCCACCAGGGTCCAAAACGACAAGATTCACTTTCTGGAGTGACAATGTCCAAATTTACCGCCGCCGAGGAGCGTCTGGTTCTCGACAAACTACAGCTCATTGTCAAATGGGGAGGCGAGCCAACACATTCGGCCCGATATCAGTCTCAGGAACTCGGCGAGAATATGCGCAACGACCTCATGCTTCTGAACAGGGATATTCTAGATGAAGTTCACGTTTTCAGCAGTTCTGAGAGACGTGTGACTACCAGTGCTCAAATTTGGGCAGCATCGTTCTTGGGCAAGAAGGATATCCCCGAGGACTTCATCACCATTCGCAAGGATCTTTTGGATGATTCAAATGCTGCCAAAGATGAGATGGACAAGGTCAAGAAGAAGCTCAAGGGACTACTGCGCAAGGGCAACGAGCGTCCTGCGCAGTTCACGTGGCCTGAAAATATGCCCGAACCTTCTGAAGTGCAAACAAGAGTTGTACAGTTGATGAATTTTCACCGACGTGTGATGGATCATAACTACAAAAAGCTACAGAGTGGTGCTGTTACATCCCTCAATGCTATCTCAAATCCTAGTACGGAGAAACTGTCGGGGGAAAACTCAAGCTCATCAATTGCCTCGTCACTTTCTCAGGCAAACACTCTCAACCAGATTCAGTCAAGATGGTGCTGTGGTGAAGATGCTGAGCTCTTCCGAGAGCGCTGGGAGAAACTCTTCCAGGAGTTCTGCGATGGCGAAAAGGTTGACCCAAGCAAGATTTCGGAGCTCTATGACACCATGAAATTTGATGCACTGCACAACCGTCAGTTCCTCGAATGGGTATACACGCCGCCGAACCACATGCTTGATGAATACACAGCTGCTGGTGCCAGCAGCGTCCCTGGAGGTTCTAACGGTACCAAGGATGGGAAGTCAAAGGAGTCTGAGGATGGCAAAACTTCCGATGATAAGAGTGACAAGAGTCATCAGCCCTCGCCTGAGGGGGCAGACAAGGTGGATGCGGGAAGCAGATCAGCGTCAGTCAAGAAACTGTTTAGAAGACGATCGTTCCTTAACAATCTGCGGCACTTCAACGAAGAGGCACCACCTGAGCAATACTTCCGCCTATACAAGGGCACGAAGCAGACTTCATCCACAGCAGATGCTCATAACGAACCTCTGCAGGAACTGTACCGTCTTGCCAAGGTCCTGTTTGACTTTATCTGCCCCCAGGAATATGGCATCTCGGATAGTGAGAAACTCGAGATTGGTCTGCTAACATCGTTGCCTCTCCTTAAAGAGATTGTGCAGGACCTCGAGGAGATGCAGGCGTCAGACGATGCCAAGTCATTCTTCTACTTCACCAAGGAGTCACACATCTATACATTGCTAAACTGTATCATCGAAGGAGGCGTAGAGACCAAGATTAAGCGCAGCACTATCCCTGAGCTCGATTACCTTTCTCAGATCTGCTTCGAGCTCTACGAAGCAGAGATGAAATCAGGCGATGGAACATCACCTCACGACGCGCCTACGTTTACGTACAGCATTCGTATCACCATCAGTCCTGGCTGCCATGTCTTCGATCCCTTGCATGTTCAACTCGACAGTCGACATTGCATCGGATGTGCTCCCAGGCGAAGTTTGACACCCCACGCGGACTGGTTGCAGGTCATCAAGACACTCCGAGCCAAATTCAACCAGTAAGTCTCTTCATCCGATGTCCACCATTGCCGTGTGAATATTAACTGACGTCCGTGCAGGGTCAAACTACCAAAGACGTTCCTGGCAGTCAACTTGTCTGATGCCTTTACATTTGAGGACCTTGAACGACAAGGCAGTGATAGCGATGTGTTGGAGATGAAGACTGCGCCGTCCAGAGGCATAACCGAGCAACCCAAATCTCCTGGAGATGAGGGTTCAGAGACACTTGCAACTGGTGCTGGCGAAGTTATGATCTCATAGACCGGGGAAGTAAGCCCGAGAAGACCAAGATAAGAGCATATCATGTGTCTTATGTGATAGGGCGTTCAGAGTTCGGGACTTTGCAATGGGGCTTGTCTGATCAGTGATCACCCAATAGTGGCGTAGCCTCTGCAAGTCCCCTTGTACGTTTCATGATGGCGAGCTGTTGACAGAGTATGATGAGTATTGTCACGATTTGGTGTGACATCTCGAGTTATCTTGCATTATCGAAATAGAATACCCACATTTAAACAGAGGCAGGCTAGTCACGGACTGGACTGTTGTTGCTCTTAAATGAAAACACGAGTTGGCATGTGAAAGTATCTTCCTGTAACCTCAATCTGCACGCTTTCACGTAACTAGTTGTGAGGTACTAGTCGCATTGCAGTTGGCCTTATCGGGTTAATAAGCTCTTCACATGAGAGGCATAGCAGCGGGATCAGAATTGTGGTGTCATTCTGAGATTTCTTGGCATGATTCTTTTTGATCGTGCAAGGTTTTGTTGGGTTTTTTCTCCGAGGCTCGGCACAGCATGGTTAAGATCCCCCTAATTGCGAGAAAAACCAACAGCGTGGGATCGGTAGTCTTGAGCATAGATAAAAAAGGCTCATACTTCGGAGCCCCAGAAACCGGGCATCTGGGTCAGAGTATTCGAAAGCGATCGCCGGCAAACTTTCCTTGTCCTGAAACTCGCTCCGAAGTCGTAGATTCAGTATCAACTGACTTCAGGGGTGAAGTTCTAGGGCGAGGTAACGTGCAAAGTAGCCTAGATGTGGTGTTATCAACTCCGAGCTTTGCACGGGGAACTTCTACACCGATGTGCCAATGACCAGATGGTGGAGGTGTTCACAACAGACCGACAGGGACCACGGTTGTTTGATTACCCAGGACATAAGTTCGACTTGCGTTCTGGAATTTGTGGATTATGATGGTAGGCTCTCTTGGTGGTCTGTTGAAAAATGCCATCACCTGATACGAAGTCCAGGCTTGACGATTGCCAAGCACAAACCCACTGAGCCATGCAGAGCTGAGGGAAAATGTTCAAAAATAGGAAACAACAGCCTTACAATTCAATTTGAGTTCCGGAATCAAGAGATGAAACATCCAGCTCAACGCATGAGAACTGTGAGACAGCCTCTGAAAGCTAAAGTTGAGTGAGGCACATAGAATGCTGGGTCCAAGCTTCAACACATGCAAACTGAAGCTCAGGGACACTACCGCTATGGAGTTAGCGACGTCACTCAAGATCGAGAGGGTTTAAGACAGCGGGATGGTGACCGTATACGGCAGAGACTCCGCTTGGAGATCAGAGACAATTGAGACACTTGCAGATGGGGGAAATGTGATGCCGGTACCCCGGCAGATGTGGACTGGGCCGTTCGATACGCTCAAGTCGAGATGAAAAACCATGTATGTCAGATTTTGACATGCAAGAAGATCCAATTGCACTCTGAACGGGTGTGGGAACACGTATCCGTTGAGTTCGAAAGCAGAAATGGCAGCAACCGATCAATTGCTTCTTGTTACTCTTTATGGTCACTGGCAAGGGGATGAAACCCAGGCGAGGCGGTCCTCTATTCCATTTGGCCGAATACTGTGGTGGTTGAAGGAGCAAACTCTCTCTCAGCAAACGCAATGGTGTTGTATATGCGGTCCTCCTGGTTTCAGTTTAAGAAGCGATGCGTTAAAATGAGGGTAGAACGCCCGTTGAAGCCCATGTAGGGCATTCTGGACATTCAACGGCCACCGATCTTGGCTTGTGGGAGCCAGGGTCCCGGACGGGTGGCTTTCCAAAAGTGTGGCAGACTGCAGGACACTTGCAGCTCGCAGCGGTTTAATGGTGACTAGGGGGTTTGTCGACATGCCTTAGTGGAAATGGGGGCGGTTGAAATGCCGGGACAGCCAGATTAAGCCGGCGACAGGCTGGTTGTGGATGGACAGCGGATTTGGTGTCGTTTCCGGGGAGAGTAAACTGTGCCGGGTAAGCTGGTGGTCCGTGTGAGGGTCGCATGGTGTTGAAGTCAGCAGATTCAACGATTGTGGCAGGTACCCTAAGATCATAGGTAGGTACTATGGTAGGTAGTCAGTTGAGCAGGATGAAGATATCTGCCAAGAGAGCTCTATGTAGGGTAGCTATCAAAGAGGATCTCAGAAAGTCCAATACCGGATAATTAGAGATGGTAATCAGGCGGATTACCATATCTGGGCGGCTGAGACTTACGATCGACTATGGAGTCGCCATGCATCTGGAAAATTTGGTAGCGAGGTGAAGAGACAAGCGACAAGGCCTGCCACGTTGTCTTTTTTCGATCAAGCAAGCAGGGAACTACAGCACATGCAGGCAGGCATTTCCCTGTGATCCTTGCTTGATTTGATAACCGGGAGGTGACGACGGTTGACGACGATGCGTGGGTATGTACATATGTCGATGTCGATGTTTGTGGTGAAGATGGAGAAGCTAAGAGAAAGAGTTCCGAGATACGATGAAAAATAAAATAAAAGGGGTGGCAGACGAGATTTCGATTACAGGGTCTTGAGAAAGCAAACTACCTAGAAGTAGGTATTCAGAGTGGGAAGGGAAGGTAACAGTCGGTAGCTTAAGGGCAGGCAGGTATGGATGAGAGTTGATGGTTTCCTGGGTTCATGTTCCAATCCGTGTAAGCGGAAAGTGGAAAGTGGAGGAGGAGGGGATGGAGAAGGAGAGAGTATTGGGTCATCCATCAGTCACAGATCGAAAAAGGAAGTAGGCCCAGAACAACTTCACTTTGCCTCGGTGCATCTCGCTGAAAGGGGATAATCAGAATCAGACCATACACACACACGCACACACACACAAACGTAAGAATTCGTTAATACCCGGATTATGTTATAATGACAAAATGTGACTTTACATCCATACCAAGTCAGCATTTGTCTGAGTAAACAAACATATTCGGCAGCATTATCAACACTGACGAAAAACTCCCACAAGCCGCTACAAACATGCGGGACAACGTAATTAGATCCGTGGGTAGGAAGTGTAAATGTCATTATTATCTCTAATGAACGGGACGGGTCGACCGGCCTAAGCTAGAGTGGACTGAGGCGGGCGGTCAGTGAGTGAGGCTCAACATCGTCATGAATCCAGCATTGGGATGGGGGTCCACGAGTTGCAAGGATATTCACCCACGCCTCCCCGCCAAACGTGGGTGAATAGCGAATGCTCGCCTGTATATCCGAAAAGGTGTAGCAGATGGGATAGCGTAAAGCTGACCAATGCAACAGGCAGATGATAATACACAAGACAAGACAAGACAAGACAAGACGTTGGGATAAGTGACCGCCAAACCGCGGCAACAACTCCGACTGCTCATCTTACCGCGGCGACATTACCGGTGTAACAGACTGCATATGCCCAGGCAAACTTGTTCGAAAAAGGTACAGAGGCAGTCAGTTGGTAAAACGGCTGTCATAAAGAACTAGCTTAATTCCTCAGCTATGATTGGCCGCTATACTCTAGAGTTGTTTTACGGCCCTGCAGCTAAAAAGAGAGACCGACATGCACCAACAAGATGTTTCGGACGGGAGTTGATTGTGGCGTTTGAGGGTCTGAACGCAAAGACATTAAAAACCAAAAAAAAAACACTCTGTAAGAAACGACAGAGCAGAAAAGCACTGGGCACGGCAGGCATAGCGACAGGGTTATCAGTCCACGAGCCCCGGAAAGAAGCCGATTTGGTACAGTACGTTCAATGAAATAAGAAGTGATGAGGCGGCTGTTTGTATTGGTTGTGCTTGGACAATCAGAATCAGGACATGAAATTTGATAATGGCTGTTTGAACGGGAGATATCCAGAGTACCGCCAACAGATGATCGGCTGGGTACTAGGTTTGATGACAGGGACAGCGGTCCGTTCAACATTACTGCATCCGGCTGTTGTTTCCTACGTATTATTCCCTGTTGACGAATGTCATATGTATGTATGGAGTTGAGTATTCATTCCGATGATCCCCCAGCCTCAGACTCAGAAAGCACAGATCAGGACCAGACTTGTGGGCGGAGGCTCCGGCGAGTTTCCAGTGGCATGATTTCGTTTGGGCAAGGAACATTAGGGTTTGCAGGATCATGGACTTTTGACATGGTGAAGTTCGCCTAGTGACAACGTTTGAGGTTTAGGGCTGAGTTTCCAGGCGTGCTTTTGCTGCAGTGAAGGAGGTTCCATTCGAAAACCTTGGGTACCTAGAGAGGCCCGGGCGGTTGGTAATAACTATGTGTAAGTCGTATATGCACGGGGGAAAGAGACGACAACCTAAGAGGTGATTGACACTTCAACTTATTTGAAACCGAGTGCCTTCCAGATTTGTTTGTGGTGGCTTGGTTTATTCTCCGAAGCCGCACTTTTATATCAACACTCTTCAATTGCTTGTTTTTATTAGTTCCGTCTGTCTAGGAGGTACTAGTTAGTTGTCTCTTGATGAACATCTCTACTCCATGTGGTACCTTTTCCCAGACTCCCTGTTGTGCTGCGTATAGAAGCCTCCTCCAATTACGACACGTCGAATACCTTGCACTAGGATCATTGCCCCTTCGGTAAATATCCTATCTTGACATTGGATGAGTATGATTTCTTACCCGCGCCGCGGGGTGGGTCCGCTTCTTCTTACATCACACTCAGGGATGAATGGATGAATACAAACTCCCAAGACGTGAAAAAAAACAACAACTAAAAAAACAAGAAGTCCATGTTGTTGTTTTTTTACCGGATCACACCTTTCTTAAACACAACTTCAGATCGTGATGGCCAGAAGCAAGAACCTGACCTGTGACCTCACCAGGCAGTCTCACTATTTCAGAGTGGACATTTCGCCTCGGCACGGCCGGTGTGCTAACTCTTAGAGTCTAGACCAAGGTTTTGGGTTTATCTGCCGCGCTTTCGGTATCGATTCCGTAAGGGCAGTTTTACAATGCATGCCTCTGCCTTCAGAAGCTGCCTAGCACCACTTCACGAGCTTTTTTGGCTCCCCTTTTGCGGCTTACGCCCAATCCAATCCAAGACACTTCACAAGTCTTTTTTCAGTGCTGCACCCCCCCAGAAGTGGCCCAGGAGCGTAAGGTAGTGGAGGTATCCACTGTGAAATATGATCCTGGCGCTGCTGGGCTGGCCCCGAGAACCAGGACACAGGTGCCCTATGGTGGTTAGGTTTGATTTGGGTGTGCCTCAGCGAAGCCCTGCCATTCCAAATCAGTTGGCTTTTTGCTTGTGGCTGTTTTGAGTCTCTCTGCTTCTGCCTTATTTCTTGAGTTTGAGGTGTCGTTTAACCTTTAACTTTACCTTACCTTACTCGTATAGGTAGGTAGGTACAATATCCTACTGTAGCCTTACCACACCATCCATACCTTAGATACTAAGTTAGGTACCTTAGATACGGAGTGCGTTAGTTGCTAAACAAGTTGACTTGCGTTATCTTACCTTGGGAATTTATTCTCCTCATTAAGCTGGCATTCCCCTCCTCTGAAATCGAGTTGTCTCTTTTTCTTCCCAATTGATTCCTCTCTTTCTGTCTGTTTGAATACTGTTCGTTCGTTCGGTCGCCCATAACCGACACCAGTAATTGGCCGTACCTAGCGCGATCAAACAAGGCGACGTACCTGCATCAGTGGATACCTTAAACTCTTGCAGTCCATGTTATCCCCATTCCCAACCCCATTCGATCCTGTCTAATTGAAATTCAATGTGATAGTGGAGGTTAGGTTAGGATCGTATCCTTACCTTGTCATTTGGTCTCGGTACCTGACTGACCATCCACCACTAACTAACTCGCTCATTGATTCACTCACTCACTTTTTTTTTTTTTGCTTGTGCTTCTCGGTCGTTCGCTGCCTACAGACCCCATTTCAATTGCTGGAACCGATCCCTAGGCTGTTTTCCTTAGAGGGCCCCGTCTTCCAACCTAAGATATACACCCCCCTTCCCTTCCCTTCCATCCAACCTAATCTGTTAGTGGAGGTTTCCCTTCCCTGGGCTTCTCTTTTCTCCCCCTCCCCCTCTTTATTCTTCTCAATCTTCCAGAAGCGTCAAGGACAGGGCATCCTTTACAAAACCCCGTCCGTCTGTACCGTACCGTACCTTTAACGGGGATTTGGGGCACATCTGGGATTTGGGCCGATAGGAGGAGAGAGAACTACCTATACTTCTGAGTTAGTACAGGCAGTGCAGTGCAGTACTGTACTGTACTACGTACGACTCTACCTACAGTACATCTAAGGACCTTACACCCAAGATTCCACATTAACTGTCTTTGATGCCCTGGCATGGGCATGACGGCTCAAGACCAAAAGGACAGTCAGGACAGGATAGGGTCGAGCAAGGGCACGGCCTTCAACATCGTCCGTCCGTCCCTCCATCCACACATCCATGATTTTGGGACCCGTTGGCGGGTACATTATCGCCAATGTCCCCCGGGAGTCCCTCGTTGTTGTAACATTGAAGCTACTGTACCAGACGAACGAGCCCCCATATCCGTATCCATATCCATACCATACCCATAGTTCATCTACCTTACCTCACTTCACATAACCTTGCTCCTCTCGTCTTTGCTCGCTCGCTCGCTCGCTTTGTCTCCCGTCAATCGTCCGTTTAATCTACTCAATTTGGTGTTGGCACCACCTTGTCGGCATTTCCGCCTCGTTGCTCGTGCCTCTTCCGTCGTCTATCTCCCAGGCCCGTTGCTGCAAGCCTCATCCCGGCCCTCCTCATCCCGGCTTGCCGTTTGACAGTCCTTCCTTGCAAACGACATCATATCAGAACTCTGATCTTTGTTCTGTACCTTACATTTGAACCGCATTGCGTTGCCTTGCTTGCACTGCAACGACCGACTGAGCGTGCAACTGACACCAACACCGAAACTCTGTCACTTCGCCTGCTCCTCGCTCCCATTCTCAAGTATAAAGACCTGTGGCCCTCCTCCCTCTACTCAGCTGTTGATGAATCACGACGTCTTCCACAACAACTCTGACACATTGCCTACTCTACTACTTCAACTCTCACCTTTTACACCCATAAAGGGACGGCTCTCATCCTGTTGTTGCACTGCATTATCAACCTCTCACCGCACTCCGCCTTGAGAGCCCTGACGCTTCATACAACAGCTATCGTGTAAGTCCAAGGAAGAGCGGACATGAGGTTGCGTTCAGCATACCGCATCTTACATATCTGCTTACAACTTACATACAGCCCATGTTGGGTTGTCTGTCTGTCTCATGCATGCATGCAAGGCTAATATTGTATTCCCCCAGGAACATAGCCGCATCCAATCAGGCCATCAAATCTTGTGAGAGGGTTCAAGAGACTCTCGACAGCATCTACACCTTTACTGTACCACCCACAACACCGCCACAATTCCCGACAAAATGGCCAACGCTTGCGCCCACCAGTTCCGAATGATCAAGTCGGACAACACTCTTGTCCAGTGGATCTGCCAGCACTGTCGGTCCGGTCCTCACTGGATGATCTGGGAGTGCACCTACTGCAAGCTTCACCTATGCCGACCTTGCACGCAGTCTGCTTAACGGCTTGTGTGTACATGCGCAAGTCACTTGATGCCGAGACAGTCTTTGGCAGCCACATGCGAAAATGGGTGTGCAGCTGCTTTGTTGCGCTTTCACTTTTTGCTTCTACTTCTACTTCTGCTTCTGCAACCTCGCTCGGCACCTACTGAGATGGCCTGACTTACAAAACGTGAGAGGCTCAACCCAAGTAGAAAGTGGAAAGCTTCTCCTTCTTGGTCTCGGTGCAGATGCACAATTTGCGATCAGAGAAGATGGTCTCAGCATGGGCATTTGATTTGATTGCACTTGGCACAAGTTACTTGCTGCTACGCTACACTACAGTGCGCTACGTACTGCGGAACGGCAGCCCAGAGCTGGCTCTGGATGCACGGCTACCGAACCGTCACACACCCCCTCGCGTGCACCCATCACAGCATTTCTTTTTCACTTTCAGTTGACACACAACGTCATTTCGACTTACACTCACTGGCTTGAGAAATTTCCTATCATGTCCAGTTCAGCTGAGCTGAGCTGGGCCTCGAAGAACAACACATACGCATGCACTGGACGAGACATCAACCAACAAACAAACAACTGGGAGTACATTAGGAGCTGATACAGTGACTCAGTCGGGCTGTGTCAGTGTCTCTCCTGGGTATTCGGCCAAACGGTGGTATTTTGGGTGACTTTGACTTTTTTATTATGTACGCTTCTGCCTCTGAAGTCCATGACGGAATAGCGCCCTGCACGTTCCACGTGGGAGATTCCATTCACAGGGACCTGTGGCCCGTTTTCGGAATTGTGCAGCACTAGTCACCCCCTCCCCCTTGGCCCTTGGTCCTTGCGACTTGGAGCTCTCACTCACTAGCTCACCAAGCTCCAACGCTTCTGTCTCGGCGTCTTGTTCGCTTGTGGCCCTACCCAAGTCGACAACCCAAGCTTACAGGGCCAGGCCAGACCAGGCCAGACCAGCCTAACACTCAACGCAACGCAACGATGGGAAGACCGGACTGTTAGACGTGTCATGTTGCTGGAGCTCTCCTCCAATCTACAGTCCCAGTTACGAACTTTCCTATTTAGGAGATCTGATCTGTTACAGGTGATCCTGACTGGTCTCTTTTGATGTTGTCTCTTTTCTTCTCCTTTTCCCCCTTTTCCTTTCCGTTTTTCTCTTCCTTGTAATACCTGGCTTGTTGTTCATCGCCTGCATCAAAACGGTGTTTGTTGGTTCTTGTTTTTTTTTAATCAATCTTCTTGTTTCTTTTTCTTACTTTCGGAGGGTTTACCCCACGCTTTGGTCTTATCTCCTCAACCTACCTCCACTGCCAGAAGCAACTTTGGCTGCTGACGGTACTTTTGGGTGGGAGACAAGTCAATGGGGGAACGTCGTTATGACCTCATCTTATTGGAGCCAGCAAAACTTTCGGTTTGGCTCATGGCGCAAGGACAGAAAAACAACGATTTCTATGGATGGGACTGGTGTTTTTTTAGGGTCGGCGCTCGACATAGACTATGGCTCAAGCCAGACAGATACGGGGCGAACCAGAGGATATCAAGAGGATGAGAGGAACACACGCATCAACTTTTAGTGTATTGCTATCGTCATAAATGAAAACATTCTACTTCTAGCTTTGAATCCTTCTCTACCACTAAATACTAGCTAACTAAGTGATTGTCATCGTCATCATCATCGACGAGGTGGATGTGAAACTGAATCATGAACAAGACCTTGATTAGTAGCATCATTACCTCAGCGGGAGTTTTCCCCAGTCTCTCCATCTTATACAAGAAGCCTAGCAATTCAGTCTGATGAGCCTTGATTGGCCCGGAGTTTACGAGTAAGTTCACGACGTTAGGCACAGTAGCTGCTGACTAGTGGTACCTGCCTAGGCTGCCTTCTTATCCCCAACCCCAATGGACGGAAGGCAAGGCCCAGAAACTTGAGGTAAGAGGTGAGGTGGACATTGGACAGTGAGGAAAGAGGCCAAAGTCCTGCAATCTCCCCTCACACCTACCTTACTTTACCTACCTCAACCTACTAAAGTTACCTACGGCATTGGTTGCCCTTTCCTCTTCTATCGTCCGCCTCGGGTCTCGCTCGTATTGAGTCCCTGCCTTCTCCTCCAGTGCGTGCGTGCACCATCGTGTAGATCTCTTGTCTCATCTCATCACGATCCTACCTCTTCAACATTCTCATTACTACATCACTTTAAACTTTTCTCTCCTCTCTTAGCACCTCGCTTGGATGCTTACTTCACTTCCCTACCCTTCCCTTCTTCCCCGAGCCATTTTGACTGGATTGGACTAGGTTGCGCGGGTCAATGCGATCGCCTTGCTCATGGACAACCAACTTCCATTACCAGACACAAGCTTACGTGGAATAATGTGCATCATCTTCTCATGGGAAACATCCGGATGGCTGTGGCAGTCTTGTGGAGCGTCGCAGTCTGTGTCTGTGCCATGGCGCAGCGAAGGAAAAGAAGCTGCAGCACCTAGAGCACCTACTTCACTCTGAGGGAGCACCAGCACCGAGATCGTTGACAGAGCTAGCTATGGATACCTTTTTTTAACGCGCATAATGCTATTCTAGGCTTCACGCCGTCCCCAGTCTGATCGACGCTCTTAGCGGCCCACCAAAAAGGCCAATCTTCACCAGAAGCCTTCCAGAACAACTTAGAAGCTGTCTCGTATTGTTTCCACTCTACACACGGTGCACTCGCGAGCCCAGGTCCCCCAGCTTAACGCTTCCAACGGTGGAGAGCAACGTCGACATACGAAGCAGGGGTTTTCCTAATTACCGAAACACGCCAATGCCTGACGTAGACGCTTACAGCCTCGCAAATGTTTCGATAACGTGTATGATACACACAACCACCATATAAACTTTGGTATTCAATCATGGCTCGTTTCTACGGAACTATCTTGAGTCATGCCGACAACCTT
This sequence comes from Fusarium mangiferae, assembly GCF_900044065.1. Classification (NCBI taxonomy): domain Eukaryota; kingdom Fungi; phylum Ascomycota; class Sordariomycetes; order Hypocreales; family Nectriaceae; genus Fusarium; species Fusarium mangiferae. The sequence continues at coordinate 737,005 of NW_024573930.1, read as the reverse complement.
AACAACTATCACGAGGCACGACACACCCCCATGGTTAACGGATCCGACATCCCGCCCGCCCGGCCGACTCAGTCCCATCGGGGAGCGTACCCGGAGTTTTTGAGGTGCTTTGCGAGCTGTCCGAGCATACATGATAGTATCATTGTTGATTCAGGCTTTCGCCTAACTCATTGGCCAGTTGGTGGTTCGCTTAGAGACTGGCCGGGCTCTTTTGCCCTGTCTCGCTTTGTTTCAAAACTCACAAGCATCAGTTGACGAGCTCTTTGACCATGCACATTCATGTCACTCAACGATCGGAGTGGCAGGGCATGCCATGCTCTTCAGATTGTGCTAGGGCTTTTGTGCGACCAGTTCGTGTGACGACCTCGTCATACTTCGGCAAATCATTAGAATGCACGGGTTGATGGAACGTTTCCAGATGCTCGGACAAGAAGTTGTCAGTTGCGTGTGACTACTCGCCTCCGGCCCTTTACGGACACTGCCATGCCGAAGAGAGACCGCTCCGTCTCGGCATCGGAGGTAAAGGGCTGACCCCAGTCCCCACCCCTCCGGCCTCCCGCACCGAGATATGTCGGACGGACACTGGGCGTTTGCGGCCGGACACAAAACTGGTTTGGGTCACATCTGCTCTTACGAGCTGCCTTCTTTGCAAGATTGTGCATATTCAAAGATATCGGCCGTTAGTTTGAGGGCGGTTCGCTGAGGCAACGTTGCTGCACTTGTCACTCTTTCGGGTACCTTGATCGAAGAGATGGGTATGTTTATTCAGGCAAGTAAAAGCCAACACGGTAGCAGGCCCAGCAGAGCCGCAGCCGTCAGCCAGAATGATAGAACTATGGGTATGCTCGACTTCGTATCTGAGGAAGACTGGTAGTATTTTGCGATTTTGGGATCCCCCAATGCCCAATCCCATACAGTACGCTCAATGCTTCTCTTGGTCACCTCCACACTGTCGCCAATGGATATGGTCGTATCGCCACCGGGGTTACTGGTTAGAAAGCCGTATCTACCGAAGACTGGAGAATACTTAGATCCAGTATCGACTCTTCGGTCAGACATGAGCTTCTTGAGTACCGTGCCACGCTCCCCTTTGGCAGCACGGCCAGTGGAGTAGTCAACGTTGAGCGAGGTGCATCGTCCGCACATCTTGGTGAGAGCTACTTGATGGGCTCCATTAATGGTCAGTTGTGCCCAAAAGTCCTCATCCCATGCGGTCTCGCCATCCAGAACAATGTTAGGTCGCATAGCCTTCATTTCAACATCGCATGTCGATAGCCGGGCTTTGACGTTGTTGAGTGATTCTTCTGTGGTGAACAGATAGGGCGCACAATCAGTAAAGGTAATCCAATCATCCTCGGTGGCTTTCTTCCCTAAAAGGTGGTTGAGAAGCAGCATTGGCCATGGCGGGGGAGTAGCCTGAGTCTTGGGAGAGAATGTTCCCAGCACAGGGCGCCGGCCATCGCCGATGAAGACGAGCGCTGTGTCGAAACCAAAGCAAGCGGTGAACCATGCATCATATTTGGGACCCATGCGGTATGCAATAACGCGACTTTGATGTAGGCTGACGTCGGCCTTGCTCAATTCAGTGATCTCCGGTTCAATTGGGACTTCAAGGACAGTGTCCTGCTCTGGTTTCCACGGCACAAGTGGTTCTTCTGGAATCAGGTACTTGACCCGGATCTTGTCGCCAACGACTTCTTGTGCGAAAAGGCTGCATTCTGGGTGACCGGACAATTGGATCTTGCTGAATTCGCCCGACTTCTCGATCTTGTAAAGCATAAAACGACGGTCATACTGAAGCCCTTGTGGGCCTAATTTGGCCGACTCGGCTTGAATGCCTCGAAGTCCTTTGATTGGATAGTACCAAAGCTATCATGGGCTATCAGCAAAATTCCAGGACCCCCCACAGAGATTGACGTGAGTGAGGCTTGATCGGACTTACCTGAGTAATCTTCATTATTTGTTGATGTGTTGTTTGACAGTCGGTCAACAGGACAAAGCAACAATGTTTATGTTGTGAAAGGAAGAACTGGATTGCAAATCAGGTACGAACCCCTCGTTGACTAGGTACCTACGTAGGTAAGCCACAGTCAACTCAAGCACTAACTAAAGGTACCTGATTCCTGTTAGTTTTGAGGAGGTGACGCAGGCAATTGAGATAACATGGAATTCGGCTCCCGCTACCGAAGATCTCACACCGCATCTACACATACGTCCAATCACAAACTATTGATTGCAATACACTCTTGGTGTAGATTCGACATCAATTTTAGCTGGACTAACCCGTGGTAACTCATTGAGAGTTCGTATTTCCTTCTTTACATTAACACTGTCTTTCATTGTTTTGTTGCCTCGGTTCCGAGTTCGGAAGACCTCCACTGTCGGAATCCCCCCGCTGTGTTCCGCAACAGACATTACAAGACATGAAAGACAACAGCCATACAAGTGATTCATCATACCATTGTTTCCTCCCTTCTAATTTGACTGATTAACTTGCCAGTCGGATTCGGGCAGCTCATAAGTGTAACTGACATGTCCTCAGCCCTTCAGAGTTGGAGTGGCTGGCGGTAGAGTTCAAGGGCGTCGTTGACATGGCCCTCCACTTTCCGGCATGTGCAATAACACATCACGAAGAGTGAGAAAAGAGGCGTAGCGACCAATTGATAGTCACTCAATTCTATATTTATCGATTTCTTTTGTAAATATCAGGGATAGAGCTGAATCTTAGCCTAGTATATCACAGAGTTGTGAAAAGGAAGATCTTTATTCTTATCTACCTTATACTACAAGGGCATCCAGATACGATATAACTACGCTAGATTCTTCTATGATCTTGACGTTTGTGCAGTGCTCTCGTGAAGTGAGATTGACGATTTCATTCCTCCATGATTACAGGTTATTCACGACTTTAAATGCAGTGCCATTGTGACTTGATTGGCAGATAGAGAGACTTTGCTATGACAGTCAGATCTCGGGGACCTCAACTTCTGCACGTGAGATACAGAGCCTTTCTCTTACACCTTTATCAATACAGTGGCTTCATCTGAAGATTGGAAGGAGGCAGACTTCCTTATCTCTACAACAGCCCACCACTTTCTGAAGCCATAGAATCGTGCTCCATCTGGAACTTGTATGGCCTCATGCGGCTTCGCTACCTTGTGCTCACAGCACGCTGTTTCTGACATTCAATCTGAATCCTGTTACAACCCTCCAGCGCTCGATTTCTTCAGAGCTGCTTATACGGTGAGCAATAAGTTCTCGATTTTTGTCGTCTCAGATGATAATTATGGTTTAATATTCTTACTAGCTTTAGTATCAGTCAGATACATCGCCCAGCCTTCGGGGACCAAGAAAACACTGGACCTTAATATAAGGTGTTAAAATAAACTTAGCAAAAGATATCCTAAGTTTGTACTAAATTTAGGCTTAACTTATGCTAACTTACCTAAGTCTATTTTGACACCTTATGTTAAGGTCCTGAGTTTTCTTTCCTCCCCTAGCCAACCTAACAGTCTCATTATACTCATCGCTGATGCTGAAAGCTTTCTATTTCTCCAACGTCGTAGTCTTCGAAACGACGTCTTTGAGATCCAGAAACACATTCATATTAGAGACACTTCTCTCTCTGGTCGTGTTCGTGAGACTGGCCGGTACTTCGGACGCTGTGCTTGAACACAACCATAGACCATCGATCACTGTCGCACTATGATAGCCTTGGTCTTTATGACAAGTGAGAGGCTTCTCTCGCAGTCATTATCAGTACAGCATATTCTCCTTATTCTTCATTCACAGGACAAGATAAACTTTCGACAGCTTCCCTTTCATGTCCCACAGGACCATGAGTCAAGCAGAATGTCCGTTTCGAGCGTATTGGTAAAATATCCGGCGATGCTTGACGGAATAGCTTCGTTTATAAACATTGGTAATGGCTATTTGCGCAGAATCATAAGAGATACCTTGTTGGTGCTGTGATACACTTGCTATCACAGGCTGTTGCAGTTCTCTCGTGAATCAGCCTGTCGTCCGCAACGCAGAATCGTGGAGGAAGTTGACACTCCCTGCCAGACGCTCGATTTATCTTTCGGTTCTCTGAATCCATCTAACAGATACAGGAGATCTATATTCAAGTGTTTGATCTCGAATGTCGTTGGGCCTCCAGTTCCAGCATTGTCACATATCTCACTGGACCTTAGGGTAAGCTCAGTACTGATGGGGTCATGCAGTTGTATTATGAAATCGCTTCCGGTTCAACACCAATAACTCGAAGGAGATATTGTTGAGCGGCAAGACCAATATGCCTTGGTAGTGTGCGTACAGCTCTCTAACACAGAGGAAGAGGCGCAAGGAGAATACGTAAACCCAACCACTTCATCCAGCGTCGGATTGGCGAGCTGAGCTGCATTGCATATTCCCGCCTCTCCTAAAGATCGGCACTCAAGGTAACATGAGTGCTGACATGACGGTATCATCGCGTCTGGTCGGACCCGAAAAAAGCACATGCCGTGAGCCTCGAGGAAGGATTCATCGTTATCGCTGACACTGCCACCAAGACTGCATGATAGCAATCTTTTTTTGGTCCGTGTCGATCAGAATGGGAATTTGTCTAGGGTTTCATCGATTGATAGCTCCCAGGGACGTTAAAATAAGATGTGGATATTGGGTGAATAAGATCGCGCAGCTAACAAATCCAGCCAAGCATCATCTCACGGCTCGCCGCCATTGCTGACATCTATATTCCTAGCCAGGAGGGTGGCGTCGCAGCGCGAGATGAGACCTTATCAAGCCATTTCCTTGAAACACCAGCTGGTCAGTGACATGGTCATCCCATAAAGGACTTCAGTTGACCAAGTCAGATCAGCCCTACGTCTTCCTTTCATATCGAAATTCGTTTTCGCTAAGCCTTAGCTCCCCACAACTCAGAGGAGTCAGAGCTGAGCAGATGCAAATGCGCCTCGATCTAGGCTTTATCTGGTTTGACCAGGCGCTGACGACCTGCAAGAGCTGCCGCCTCTGATGTAACAGACCCTGGCCTTGTCCTTGTTGTTGAGGCATTGGCTGCTGGCATCGGCAATATGGAGAAAGAGAAAAGAGGCTGACAGCGTTTCTTGGCGTCCCATCGCTAAAGAACCTGGATTCCATATCAAGACATATCATTCAGCACGACGTTGCTTCGTCACAGGAATATGGTCTCTTTCTCGTATAGCCGGCCTGGCCAATGGCGAGATAATCGCTCCGACTCTCCGCTCAGAAGTGACTGTAAATATTACAATATCTTGAAACCCTAGGAGGATTCTCGAGCACCGCCTTTTGAGAATGGATGATACAACCCTGTTCATCCATCGCGGAGACTAAAATCTGACAAGCACTGCCCAAGGTCCATCGCATGAGTCTCATTCAGGCTCCTTGAATGGTAGATCCCAAGTCCGAACCCTGGGCTCGGAATCCCGTATGGATCTCAGGCAATGAATTTCATTTTTTCTTCCTCATTGAGGTTGTAGGATCACAAAGTCCCAGCCAGCTTATAAGATGGAGTACATGCCGCCCTGCTGGCTTGATATGATGAGTGTTGTCGTTATCATTCCTCGTCTTTTCCCACGAGGATACAAGTGAGGTATAGAAAGTCAAGGTTGTCAATAACCTCTACCTTTTTGAGCAACAATTGATACGCCACAATGTCGCTTTCAAGCTATGGCGTCGACGACGCTAAGCTACCACAACAACCTTTCCTTCCTGGTGCCAAGCCCGATACACCAAGCTTCCTCGACACAACTGCATGTCTTTGCGCTCTTCGTGCGCTACCTGGACTCGATAAGCTCGCCGAAGCCGGAGTGAATTTCGATAATGGCCAAGCAGCATGGCAATGCATTGGAAACCAAACACAAGGCGTATACAACATCACAAGTGGAAAATGGTACAAGGCCAAGAATCCCAAGGGTTCACTCGATCTGCCCATGGAAGACAACTCTAACCCTCCTGTCGGAGGTGATCTCGTATGGGACTCCAAGAGCCGTTCTCTTAAGCCATTGAAGGACAAGAACACGCTCACTGTTTACGACCGAGACTGTACTGGCACCAACCGATCGAGCTTCTCGACCAGTTTCTACAGAACCACATATCAGCTTCTTAACGATAAGCTTCCTATTGACGCTGCACCCTGCTGGCGGCCTGGTGCCCTTCCTCTGCAGCTGCAGAACGTGTCTTCCTGGCAGAAGCATGGGTGTAAAGAGGGTTTCCTTTGTAAGTTCACTGACTGGGTTGCTTGAAATCGAAATTGACGTTTTACAGGCCAGAACAACACCATCAATTCACTCCCTCAATCGTGTCCTCCTCTCGAGAAGTGCACAGTTGCACGTCTCTCGGGCATGACTTGCTCATTGAACGGCACAAACGTGGGGATGGGAGTTTTCGAGCCAATTATTTGCCAAGCGGGCCACTATTGCCCCCTGGAGGACAAGGGCATGAAGAAGATTAGATGCCCTGCCGGCTCCTATTGCCAGCCCGGTGCTTCGACTCCAACACCATGCCTATCTGGTAGCAGGTGTCCGGAAGGTGCCTCCTTCGAGAGGTATCTGATTCCTGTGGGCGTTCTGGTCATCATCGATTTCCTCCTCCTTGTCGGTATGTTCGTCTTGATGTTCCGTTCACGATGGCAGAGAACATCCAAGGCTCATGCTGGTGCCCTGAAGAGACACAAGACCATGAGGGCCGTCAAGGCGACCATCACTGGACGCGGATACAAGGAGTTGCCCGAAGACCAAGATAATGAGATGGCTCCAATGCAACCCGGCTACAGTCCTTATTCACCATACGGACAAAACTTCCGAGAGGGGCGCACCCGAACTGGTTTTGAGGCTACTCTCTCGCGTAACAGCGTCTACAGCTCGGAACAAGAGCAGAAAGAAATGGAGGCCAACCCACAGCTCAAAGCTTTTGTTGAATCCATGCGACGAGCAGCTGAGGCAACCAACTTCGGTCTCTCCTTCAGATACTCCGATCTAGTCTTTCATCCCAAAAAGAGCCCAAGGCCCATTCTTCAGAACGTCACAGGCTCTATTGAGCAGGGACAGTTGGTTGCTGTTATGGGTGGCTCAGGGGCTGGTAAATCGACCTTTGTCAATGTTTTGATGGGTAAAACAAGCAACACTGGCGGTATAGTTGCGGTCAATAATACTCCAGGCAAGATGAAGCAGTACAAGAAGTTGACAGGCTACGTGCCTCAGGATGATATCGTGTTACCGGAGCTGACAGTTTACGAGAACATTGTGCACTCGGCACGTATTCGACTTCCTCGTAACTGGAGCAAGAAAGATGTTGAAGCTCATGTCGAGTCTGTGATTGACTGTCTAGAGCTTTCGCACGTGCGAGATTCTCGGGTCGGCAGCGTTGGCAAGCCTGTCATCAGTGGTGGTCAGAGAAAGCGAGTGAGTATAGGCATGGAATTGGCAGCTGCGCCAATGGCTATTTTCCTTGATGAGCCAACCAGTGGTCTGGATGCTACCGCAGCATCATCCATCATGCGCACGCTCAAGGCCATCGCAAGGCTCGGCATCTCCATCATTGTCATCATTCACCAGCCGCGAACTGAAATTTTCGACCTGTTTGATAACCTCATCCTGCTCGGTAACGGACAGACCATTTATGAAGGCCCTCAAATGGAGTCTCAGACATATTTCGAGAGCATGGGCTTCCAATTCCCAGAGCACAGCAACCATGCTGATGTAATTACCGACATCATCACTGGTAACGGTCGGGAATACAACAGTGCCGGCGATGTTTCCAAGGAAGCACTGATCTCGCACTGGGCTAAGATGCGCCAGAGCAAATCGGAAGAAGCTTTCGAACGCAGAAGCATCAGGTCCACGATGTTGGGCGATACAGGAATGCGCCAGGCCCTCAAGAAGCGAGGTGCTCCCTATATCAAACAGGGATGGCTCTGCCTCTGCCGTGCAATGCTTCAGCAATACCGCGCGAGGGCTGCTCTGTTTGCCGAGATGGGTCTTGCTGTTCTCGCAGGCGCGCTGCTCGGTCTCGCCAACAACCCCAAGAACGGTATTATGTTTGTCGGTCTATTCCACGAGCCCTATGAGGTCTTGTCGACAGCTATCGACTTCTTCTCTGCACCCCAGTTCGCACTTCTTATTGCCATTGCCATTGGTCTTGTCGCGGGTGCTCCTGGAGTCAAGCTGTTCTCCGAAGAGACACTCTTGTACAGGCGAGAGGCCGAAGCAGGTCATTCCCGACTAGCTTACTTCCTGGCCAAGGTTATTTCGGTCTTTCCTCGTATGGCACTTGGTTGCATGCACTTCACCGTGCCCTTGTTCTTGTTGTCTGTGCCCATCATCGACTGGGGTCTTGCATTCCTCACCAATTTGCTCTACTTCTACTGCATTTATGGCCTTGCAAGTATCGTAAGCATGGTCGTTCGACGCGAAGATGCACCGCTGTTTGCTACCATGATTGCCCTCATCACTGGTATTCTCTCTGGTTCCGCGCCTCCACTGGCATCTGTTAAGGATTGGCATATGGAGTGGCTTTGGCGAGCATCTCCTGCTACATGGTTGGCGGAGCTGTACTTTGGGCAGCTTGTGGCACCTTTTGCATACCTCTTTCAGGTCAACATTGCAGCTGAGGCGACTGGATATCATCTTGACCGCAAGTGGCTTAACATTGGTGTTTTGGTAGCTATCGGGACTGCTTATCGATTGATTGCCTTTGCTGGCATGGTGCTGGGACATCGATTGAGAAGATGAAAGGATGGAGTATCTTCCTGTATGGGTGTTCACACGAAGAAGGATTTATGTTTGATAGAAAGTAGACGACGAAATCAAAATTTGGATTAATTCATATTTCTTGTTACTGTAGTACTTGCCTGATATGCTTGACAAGACTCTCCAGCAGGAGCAGCACGCAAGCAGTAAAGCTTCTTTCCGTCGCAATAAAACCGAAGGAAGGAATGGAAGGCACTCGTCCGATACAGTGATTCGTACTGTCCGTCATTGAAACGGGTTAATTTTGCCTAAATGCCTCTTCTCTCACGATTTTTAGTATTAACATCATCCCACAAAGTTTTGATCGGCCTTTGCAATAAGCATCTTCAACTGGCGGAAGATCACGTTTGCCCGCAAGGATCTTTTACAGTTTCAGGGTCTTTCAATATCCCTGCGAATTCTACAGCAACAACGTTGTGGTTCGTCACAATGAGGAGGGGTTGGATCGACACTCGTCAAACACGTTGACGGACATGAGTGTTTCGAGTTGTGCTCCGTGCTCCATAACGGTTTCACTGTCATGCGTTTCATGGCGGTTTGAAGCATCGGCCTATTAAATATTGACTGGGAAACAACCGAAAAAGTCGTATTTTGCACCCTGTAGAGAGAGACCAGGGTGAGCACAGTCAACCAAAAAGTTTCAATCGCGAAAACGGGCGTCATATTCCCAATGACAAGAACATCAACGACCGACGTCAACGATGTCGTTGAGCCGCGTACTGTGCTAGAGCCAGTACGGCAAGTGGGAGAGAAGATAACTATTCAAACCTACTAAGTTACTATCACATACTTTCATGCGGCTAAAAGCACAAACTTCGGCCAAAGGATTCCGAGCAAATCGGTTACCGTTGGTAACAACGAAGGATTCGCGTTCTCAGGCGGCGTTAATGAAATCATCCTCGGTTGTTCCCCCACACATCCGTCGCTTAGGTGGTAGATGCTTGTCACGAATTGTTTCCTTCCCCTCCGTGCGTTATGGCTGGCTGGCGCGTTAACACCTTTTGCAACCAGGAATATGCTGGATACGTCAGCAGTGGAGTTGATCCAACATAGAGATTACCACTTTGAACACGTTTGAACATCCTCCGACGTTATTTCTTGCTTCAAACTGTCACGTCAAGGACGATCAACTCTTGCTGCAACCATCGAGATGGTTGATAGCCGAACCAAGCGACATATATCGTATCAACCTGAACTATTGGATTGGCTGGTTACTCCTCATATGACTATTGCTGTATGAGAGAGATGGCGTCAAGACAACGGCGCCGGCACGGTTAGTGCGATGAGGAGACACCGTTGTCGCTGGTCTAGACTATCTAGACTATTCAGCTGTTGGGAACAGATTTCACTGGCCCCTGACGATCGAGCTGCAAAGGCCGCTACGGAACATGTCGCGTTCAAACCGGGTGCCAAGCGGCGATTTACTATCTGTCCTCTGTATGAAAGTTTGACCTGTGCATCAATGATATCGATATCGCCCGATGGTCAAAAACTTCAAGCATATGAAGGTTGCAGATGTTGGTTTTAGAGCCAACGTAGGCGGGCTATCAGTGTGTCCACTCACACCTTGAAATCATGCCTTACTCGGCTGCGTTATAACTTGCCCCGGGGCCAGGTGAGCCCTTTATTTCCAATCGAACAGCTGGGGTCCAAGCATGGTCAAGGCAGGATCAAATCAAATTTAATTGACTGGCCGTCGCGTGCTTGTGGAATTTCGATTTCGCATGGGCCAACCTGAACGTTATGAGACTACAGGGCACCAACGATAAACTAACATGCTCTGGGCCGCTGGTCGTCTCGGCTCCCCGCTTCTAGTCGTTTGTTGCTGGGAACCAAGTGGAGATGAGGGGCTGAAGGCTGAAATGCCCCCTGTTGTGTCATTCAACAAAAGACGAGACGAGAGACAACGCCTCTGATGAGGTTGGTTACTGATGATTAGTTACATTGGGAGGGGAAGTGTGAAGCTCTGAACTTGGAACACGACGGTAAAGAGACAAGATATGATTTTTATTGGGCGAGATCTCGAAGATAAGGTAAAAGAGGGGTGCATAGGTAGGTATCATTATCAAAGTGAAGATACTGTGCCGGAACCACAGTACATATGTGCGTTACAGCAAGTGCACCACTACACCGAATCCTTCTCAAGAGACCAGGCCAACGACGATTGATATCGCTCGACGAGATAGCGTATCTTGTCACGCAACCATGACAGACATCAACACCACCACTACCACATGTGCAAACCCGCCTAGAATCAGCTACTAGTGATTCCACCATCCCGCATCCACGCTAGAGAGAACAAAGCAGACCATTTATCTGTCTAAACTCGCGAGATACAGACACACACGAGAGAAATAGAGGCACAAAGGCGCCAACCAACGAGTTCAGGGATGAGCCAAGGGCCCAGGGATCCGGCCTCGACGCCGTGACAGCGCCGCACTATGCAAGGATCTTAATGCAGAGTGTGTCGCATTCGAAAAAGAAAAAGACGCTACGGCCACCAGAGCGTCGGGTCGTTCCCAAGCCTATTTTTCGACTTGCAGGAGCTGACGACCCTACCCTTCTCGAAACTTTGAAATCTCTTCCTCTTCCCCCGGACTCGCCTCGATCTATTTCTCTCCCGTCTTCCTCTTCCTCCCTCGACCTATTGTTTGTTAAACATAATCACATCTCGACTTTATAATCATACTATTATATTATACCCTTATTGTCTTCCCCAGTCCACTTTGTTTCTGAAGGCTGGCTTCCTTCTGTCATCTTTGACTGCTCTTATCTTATTCTTCTTTTCTACCTGAAGTACCTATCTAAGGTAGTCTAATACGCCATTTCTCACCATGGCCACCTACACCACCATGGAAGGTCCTCAGCATATTGCTATTCGAGAGCTTGATCTGAGGACCTGCCACCCAAGCACGGTTGTCGATAGAGTTGGTGCTGTTCCGGTTTTGAAGACCAGTGCTGGTGAGTTTCTCTGATTTCTTACAATTTTCTCTTCTTTATTCTTTCAGGCCCCTGTCGCTCGGTTACTATGGCCACCACCGAAGCCTACCCTGGTCACAACCTTGAGCACACGACAGTTCATAGGCTCGACTGGGTGGTCACGAACTCGACGTTCAGGCGTTGGGACTATTCGTTCGGTAGCTTCAGTGAGCTCTAGACACGATGGATTGTGTTGATATGTTTCCGTCATGAATCATATTCAATACGGCCGGCTTGGGAACAAACCTTGACGGAACCAAAATGTGTAAACCAAAACACCATGACTAACATCGCAACTATAGCTTTCTTCACATTCCTCCGCGCCAACCTTGTCCTCCACTCTGCAATGACTTCAGCCACCAGCACCCCGCAATTCGGTCCATCTGTTCCCTTTTCCTCTTTTGTCCCGCCATCTCCCTCTCCGCTTGCAGCTTCTACGCCATACTTTGGTCTCGACAACGACGATGACATCGAGCCGTTGTCTCTTGAGGTTCTCGACAAGCCTCAAGACAAGGTTGAGGGCATGCGCCTCGTTGCCGACTCGATTGCCCAGATGCGCCAAAGAGCCTCTTTGAACCTCGTTTTCCACCCGCTTTGTCTTGCTGGCCTATCGGCAACCTTGGCTGCCATTTATCACTTCGGCGGCGTTACTCGTGACTCGGGACTCGGTATGACGGTTTCTTGTGGCGTGATCATGAGCTACCTTATGGGCATTCGTTACTTGGCCAACGGTTATATTTCCTTGGCTGAGCGCTTGCGATGGAACTGGCTATGTGCTGGTGACGGAGAGGAGGATACCCTGCTGGCTGCTCGACTGAACCAAGACATCATCGGGACCCTCGTTCTTCGCCTTGAGCCCAACCCGACCTCTAACCACAGACGCAGACGATCGCTTTCTCTGCGAGGAGGCAAGGGTGTCATTCGCGCGTGGACCACCAACCTCAACTACCGTGGAAAGGGCGTTGGAAAGGATCTCCTCCAGGAGGCTGTCCGTGTTACCAAGGAACGTTGTGGAAAGGATGCTGAAGTTGGATTCGCCCAAGAGCACGCCAACAGCGCCATGCTCCTTCCCGGCATTTTCAACGCTCCCTTCCGACGTGATGAGGTTCGAGCTACCAGGGCTTTGGATGGTATCTTATCCAACTGGGACTTGGTTAAGAAGAGGAGGTAGATGAGATGAGTTGGTCAACCATCACTCCACATGATCCAGGGATGAAGAACATCTATCGACGAGTTCGTCATCAACAGGACGCGCTTACACGAGATGACGATGATGAGATGAGGAGGAATGGGAGACGACAAGGAGAAGATTTAAAGAATGCTTTGAACGAATACCCCAGGAGGCGATGCAATCGACGGAAAGAAGTTACAACCACTAAACAGCTACAAAGATACCACTAGAAGAGGGGACACACTAGAGTACAGTCTCTGGGTCAGGGGAGACAAGATGCTACCGGAGAAAGCATATAATGGTCGGAGGAGCGACTCTCTTTCTTTCTTTCTTGTTTTTTTTTTCATATCTTTATTTTTTTGATGCCGTACCTACTACTCGTACTGTCACTTGAGATACCCCAGATCATACTATATTCCTTTCGTTTACAGAAGTTCATAATTTATCAGGTTATGGCACAGCTCATGACCAATATCAATCAATCTTTCGATTCTCCTGAACAGGCTATGCCTTTTTCCTTGTGACAGTTTTTGTGTTTCGCTATTCGTCCACAAATGCTCATGGTATTAAACTCGCAACCTGGTCCAACATGCTAAAAAACAATGCGAGAAAATGACGCCCAACACCGCTCATATCAAATGAAAGACACATAAAAGCCGATTTCGCTGGAATGATTTGAATCTAGGCCTTGGGTCTGTTTTGTCCATCGTATGTGTCTGGATCAAAACCATAGATTGGTCGACCAAAACGCGAAAGGCTGTGGATGACCTGTTAATATGTCTGTCAGTCAGTGCTCTTTAACAGTGGCAGCCAGTGCAAGAAACTCACATCGTGCACTGTCACCGTCTTCGCGTTTCGGTATTCGACGTAGATAACGCACATCTGGAGGATCTGATAAGGACATTAGTACAGGTAGATCAAATGAAGCACTGTACGCATATTACATACCTGTTCAAGACGCGATTTAAGAGCAGCTCGGACCTCATCGTAGATTCCAGCTGAAATACGCTTGACACCTCCACGGCGTGCTAGGCGTCTATGTTTCACAGTGTCAGTATTGATGCTCATATGTCTCAGGTAGATAGAGGTGGATATGATTCACTAACCGGATAGCGGGCTTGGCTGGATCATTTTGTTAGCAGTGACGTTTAGGGAGAGATGAGTGGTATAACTTACTGACTCCTTGAATTGAATCTCGAAGAATTTTGCTATGAGGTTGTTAGTATACAATTCCACTGTCTTGCTTTGCCCTTGGGGTTGACTTTACCGATGGCGACGACCTCCTAGGACCGTCTTACCGGAAGCGCCACGGATAACTTGACCTTTCTTCTGGAAAGGTACAACTTTTCCGCCTGAGTACGTGGGCCGCGATCCCGAAGGGCCGCCTCGAGTCGGTACTGTGGGCATCGTGAAGCGTGAGCTGAGAATGAGAGAAACACCACTGAATTGAGTAACGCGAAACTGGCCCTGATAAATTGCGATCTGAAGCGGCAGAGCTGATACTGGGGATCTTGTCGATGGAATGAATACTTTGCGTGATCTCTCTGTGTTGGTTGGAGGGGACCTTGTGTTGTTCTGTTACTCTGTATCATCTTTGCTGGAGCACGTGACTGCGACAGTTAATCACTGGCAATCACTGTCAGGAGAACAAAAGACAGGCAATACAGGAGATTCGAGGGACCAGAAATTACGTTAGTCTAGAGAGAGAGAAAGCATAGATACATCATGCAGGTGAATAAATAAATTGGCAGCCCGAGTTACCTAACGTTTGAGGCCTCTCGCATTGTACGCCATGCTTCACGAGTTAGGTATGCTATCGATATCATATCAGATAAGTGATGAATCAAAGTCAGGGTCTATTTTCCATTGCAAGAGCAGCTAAACTTTTTGATAACTACCATATTCTCCATCTCCTCTCACACATGCATGCACCCGAGACGTCCCACATTCTCGAGACTGAATCCTCGTACCGTGTATCCGTATACCGAGTTTCGCATTCGCATTAATCGCCCCATTAAAACATTTGTATGATCCTCAATCATCTCTTATACTTCGAAACAAACAGGCCAAAACGCCTAGAATCCTCGCTGCCCTGGCCGCTAGGAGGTATATCATGGAAAAAAAGGCGAGGGCCTCAAACGCCTCGCACAGGGGGGTATAAATCAAGATGAGTCGTAATTGGTGCCAAGACACCGAGCAATGAATCTGACAGTAGCGTTGGTTCAATGACAAATGATACGTCAGTTCAAACGACTGGCGCGGATATCAAGTTCATTTCGTTACTAATCGGAGACGTTTACAACATCACTCTTCTCATGTAGCTGCAGTAGCGGGCGCAGGAGTTTCTGTCCCTTCAGTAGCCTCGGGAGAGGCTTCGGCGGCGGCAGCGACATCAGGTGCCTCAGCTGCCTCAGCTGCCTCAGCTGCTTCAGGCGCGCTAGGGGCTTCAGATGCATCAGGTGCGTCAGGGATCTCAACATCCTCCGTTTTCGTTGTTTCTTCTGCGGCCGCAGGTTGGGAAACATCATCAATTACGGGCATGTTAGGATCAATCGGAACGTCAGCGGTCTCGATCTCATCATCGGTTTTGGGAACAGAATCCTCTTTTGAGCTCTCAGAATGTTGTGGTAACTCGGTTGGCTCGGTAGCATCCGCGACAGGGGCAGATTCAACAGCCTCGCTCGGTCTAGAGGCTTCCGAAGCCAGCAATGCTTCAGCAGCAGCCTCAACATCTGCTTCTGCTTGTGTCTTTGTGGGCTCTTCAACGGTACGTGGTCTCTTAGCGGGTCTTTCTCCAGGGGCCAAGTTGGCTCCTTGTAAAGCTTGAAGCTCGAGCTCAAGGTCATCTAGACGTCGCTTGAGGCTACTCTCTCGTCGGTGGCTATCCTCGAGCTGTCGGCGTAGCTGAGCCTCGCTCTCCTGTGTTTGCTCCAGTTGAGAGCGCAACTGGTTCAGCTGCTGTCCGCTTCTAACAACAGCTTCTTGTTGCTCGAGTTGGCTAAGGCGACCTCGGAAAAGCTCAATGATCACTTCGAGTTCGCTGACCCGCGTCTTCAGGCTTGAGTTGTGCGCAATAAGCTGCTCATGCGTCTGTGGCGCGTCCATTTTGCGATCCCCGTTCGTGGGAGATGACGCGCGACCTTCCCCTGTTGCGACAAAGCCGGTCTGATAAGGGTCGTCGACCATGAACTGGGACAGGCCATGCGCGTACATAGAGGGGGTACCCGTGCGGGAGATTGGTGAGTCGGCTCCGTCGTGGCCATTCGATCTCTGGGACGCTCGTCGCGCGGCTTGAGCAGCATGTGCGGCAGCGGCAGCAGCCTGTCCGGTCGTGTCGAATCCATTTGCATCGGTCGTAGGGAATCCTTGCGCAGCTGCTTGCTGCTGCTGTTGTTGTTGCTAGTCCGCGTTAGCAATGCGCAATGCCTCTGAGCGCATTGAACTAACCTTTTTCTTATTCGCCAAATCAGGGCGCATTGTCTTGACTCGATTGCGACTCTTGATAACGTCTGTCTTGAGCGAAATTGGCCGGGGTCTACCATGCAGCTTGAGGAACAAGCCACAGGCATTGCACAGAACCGAGCCAAATTCGTCGCGACGCCATAATGGCGTTGTAGAGGTGCTGCAGTTTTGGCAGGTAGGCTGCGTTGATCCGTTAGTTGCCATCATGGTGCCGGTTGTTGAGTGTGAAGTGAGTTCAGTGCAGTGCAATGCGAAAGCGGGAGGGAGATCGATGAGTATTATCTCGACCACGATAAGAGGATGGAGTAAAATTCTTTGGCTGCAACGTAACTGGCTGCGCTTGATAAGCCAGATAAGCCCGAGACCCATCGACCATCCCGTAAGGGATTAGTGTGGCAAGGTTTGGAGATAAGACACGTGATTATATCAATCAGCGGCGATAAGGCCGGGCCAAATGAGCTGGCGCCGCAAAAAACGTGACAGGATGCATCCGTTCTCGAGAGATAAGATTGCAGGAAATGACATATGTCGGCTGCAGACCCAGCATATAAAGTGCAACGGGGGAAGTGCTGATAAGATTGTGATAATGAAATATGATCGCGACTTACCATTGTACTTCCAGATCCCCCACTCGTAGCGGCAGGAGATGCAGTGGCATACATTGCGGGCGACGGAGCGGCCGATGCTCTGCAGACAGGGGTTAGTTAACAATCAATTTTTTGGTAATGGAGGTGTCGGAGGGTTTTTGTTCGATGGAGGCTCGAGCGCAAGTCGACAGTATCGCGCATTCATTGTCACGAATGACGAACAGTTCATGGGTTATCTTACCTTAGTTGAGATGTCGCTTCTGTCGCAGCGTTGGCAGCAGCGAGAGCCGAAATGCCTGGTAATACGTGTGGTAATGAGGCTGATGCAGACGTCGAAGTCGAGTCTGGTCGAGAAATAGGATCGAGTCCTGTCTGCTGCAGGAGTTGCGCCCCGTCCTCCTCCATGGTGACAATTGCCTGCAAAACGACGGGATACAGGGCTGATGAAGCAAGGTAATAGGTAAGGTAGGGTAAGTAATCGATAGGGAGAAGCGCGCGGGATGTTATCGATAATGCTCGATAAAGATTGTGAAGATGGTGGTTGCTCGGCAGTTAAGTTCTGACTGACGCGCAAGGGCAAGCGTCGATGACTTTGAGGCGCAATACGGCTGATGTGTCTGTGGCAATCGCGAACTTATAATTCGTGATTTGGTGCAAAGTTGGAATATACAAGGTAAAGTTTTGGGCTGGTCCGGGCTGGTGAGGAAAGAGACAAGTTTGAGGTTGGATTTGGAAAGTTAGGATCAGAAGTCAAATCGAGTCCAGTGACCGAGCGCGTCGCGCACTGAAGCCCCCAGTGTCGCTTCAGTAGATGGCGGGCCGAAGGGTTTTAGACTGCAGGTAATAAGTAAAGGCGTCTTCTGATTGGTCGTTTTGCAGTGCCTGGGAACTTTACTTTGTTCCTTTGTTGCCCCTGTCCGAGGGATAAGATAAGGTAAGGTAAACTTTAACATTTCGTATTTACCAGTATGTTTGCATACCCGAAACTATTGAGTAGATCCGAGATAATCGAGTCCGATACTCCGTATTCATACTGATTAAAGTAAGTTCGTTCCTATTGATGAATGGGTGTATGTGCCCTAGGTTATCCTTTACAAGAGGAGTACGGAATGTAGACTGTTATTTGTATGGGTTTGACTTGTATGGTACACTTATGCTTCTTCTCGATGTTTTGGATAATTCATTATTTTCTGACCATTGTGTGAGGTATAGTCGATTCCTTGGTGGTATCTCTTGTCGTGGTTGTGTGATTGAGGACATCCATTGATGCATTCAACGACAGAGATGCCACCAGGTCAATCGTCGCGAAACAGCTACCTAGTATGCTATACCACGTAACGAGAAACAATAAAACCACGTTCCTAGTTGGGATAGACAATTTATTAGCAATTTTCGCATGTCATGACTCCTGTAAATTCCAAGGATTGTCTGTAGGGTAAGTTCAGCATCATGGGACCATTTGGGCATGATTCTGAGATGAGATTACCAGGCGGCCAGGCCAGCCCGGCGCTGATTTACAATAAGTGGATGCCGGAAGCTACGGGAATTACATTAGCACATTGGTTTCTTCGACACTAAATAAGCAGTTTTACTCCTATTCAATGACATGCGTGGCGCAAGACTGCACCTTTGTACTCATGTTTCTCAACGCGCTGTAAGGAGGATATTCTACAGCAGTGTAACGTGCATATAAGACACTGTACTCTACTACTAAAAAAACTGTAAAGGATAGACGCGTCTTGGTACGCGTTTATGCTCAACACACGTCATTCCCCACATCATCAATTTTGACACCAGCCACAGTATCATCCAAGTACCCCTCCATGACCCACGGGAAAATCAAGCGAGTGCCGCCACATAACAACAGGCCCAGCGGTGTGCAAGTGACATCGATATTTGGGACTGCAGCTCTAGTATCCAATCCATCCATGCCGTACCGTAGTAGCCAGCCTTGGGCTAATTAACGACGTCCCCAGCATTTCCTTCATTTCTCGACCCATCATCCCATCAACCTCATTCGAAGCAGATCCCTACTCTCTGTTTCTCTCTCTCCCCCCTACACACACAAAACACATCCTCATACACGTTCATCATGTTCAACTGGGCCAAGCAACAGTACGTTATAAACTCTCCCCCCTCAGATCCTTCTTGACCCCACCATGAGATGGACCCTGGAGAGCTTCATGTAAAAAATACTGACCGCTATAGACTGGCCAATGTCGCCGGCACCCAGGAGCCTATCTACGGCCCCTCTGCCATCAAGTCTGTCGCTACAGAGGCCGAGAAGACTCCCTACACCGAGACCTCTCGAAATGACCTGAAGTGGCAGGCTATGGACTCTACGTCTGTTGAGACGCACACCTTTTACATCTTTGGCGACAACGGCTACATTGCCCTTGCTCAGCTCATCTATAGTAACGTAGCGTATGTTGCGAGTTTCCAATAGCACACGGCTTCTGCTAATATCTTCACAGTGGCATCCGAACAACTTGCCAGTTCAGCGCAAAGGTCTTTAGCTCAGACCCTTCCAAGCCCCACGTCTGGGCCACTACACCCCTCAGCAACCACGACTTCAACGAGGACAAGACGAGTTTCTACGCCGACGACTGCGCGATCGAGCTGTCCGAGGATGGCACCTACTACACCATCAAGAGCATGAACGACCCCAACGCCATCGTCAACCTCAAGATCACCCGCTCTACACCTGGTTTCCAGGCCGGAACCACAGGAACAACCCTCTACGGTACCGACCTCGAGAACCCATGGGGATCTATGCGACACGTCTTCTGGCCTCGCTGTGTTGCTGAGGGCACCATCACCACAAAGGAAGGCCCCATGGATTTCAAGGGCAAGGCTTTCTTCGCTTACGCCCTTCAGGGCATGAAGCCGCACCACGCTGCATCTCGATGGAACTTTCTTAACTTTCAGGGTCCCACCTATTCAGCTGTGTTGATGGAGTTCACCAGCACTCCCTCGTACGGCTCTACCCTCGTCAACGTGGGTGGTATTGTCAAGGATGGCGAGATTGTCATCGGCGGCGTCGACAACACGGCCACGCACACTCGGGTCAAGAAGGATTCGGAGAATGACTGGCCTGAACCGAGCGACGCAAAATACACCTGGGCCGGAAAGACCAAGGACGGAAAAGCCGTCGAGGCGTCGGTCGAGGGATCTCTCGGAGAGAGGGTCGATCGAGTTGACGTCATGGCCGAAGTCCCCGGCTTCGTCAAGACCATTGTCGCAGCTGCAGCTGGCACAAAGCCATACATCTATCAGGTACGGGTTTTCCTTCATTTAATTTCCGAGAGACTGGTCTGAACTCAACCCCCTTGCTGACTATAAAATCTATAGTACCATCCCAAGCTCTCCCTGAAGCTGAAGATTGGAGATGAGGAGATCGTCGAGGAGGGCACCATCTTTACCGAAGCTACTTTCATCTCATGAGGTAGAAGCACGATAGAGTAAGAGACGATGCCACTCTTTTTTATTTTTTTCGGGTGTCGTTCTTGAGGACCTCAATGGTTTTTATTGTTTTTTCAGAGTACGACTTTTGCATCAAACATTGGGTAATACAGTAATCAGATCGGACAATTCAAGTCGGAATCGGACTTGATCAGAAGGAGGGGGAGGGGAAGGGACGGCGTTGTAGACGGACGGACAGGTCTTGGTCAACTCACTCGCTTAGGACTAACTTAGATGGAACAATGATGCCCTTTCAGCTTTTGAACTATCTATTCTATGTTGCAGTAACTGACTAACTAACAAACTAACAAACCAACCAACCAAAGCTGTAGGCTAGCTCAGCTTGAATCGATCTTTATTTTGACTGACACGTCTCGACGCGTAAAGTTCAGGTCTTGTTGTTAGTAGCTCGCGGGCCGATAAATAATGGATGGGTACGATCATTGTATCCCCCCTCGTTAGCTGAGATCATGGACCACGTTCCACAGTCCCATTGTCTAGTTCCCCATCAAACCTTTCTCACAATGGATAGAATGGATATACTCTACAACTGAAGGGGTTTCTCTTAACTCTGGATTCTAACAATTGAGGGAGAAAAGCCAATAATATTGGCAGTTTATCAGGTCAGGTCTCTGTTCCTGGCCCCCGCCCACGATATCAAGGGATGGAAAAGAAGACACGAGCCTCTCCACTCCCACCACAGGATCCTCATGTCTCGCCCGTTGGTGTCTGTCTCGTCACAATCTCTTAGTCTCTTTTTCCCGTTCGTTTCCTGCTGTGACCTGCAGTAGTTTCTCTTCAGACTCCTTTTTTTGTCTACACGTCTCCTTGCTTTTTCTAGTGCTCCGTGTCTGATCATCTGAGTCGCTGCAGCTCACTTTCTGTACCTGACTAGAACGAGTTTGAGCCTCCACTCCACATCGAACCGAACCATTTCTGCTGGTGGAGACCTCCATCTTTGTCAAGGGTCACGACTTATACGCGCAGAGAGCATTCCTCTAATGTAGAACATCGATGTTTTACTCTGATAGTCTTGGGCCGTCCAGCCCCTGGAGATCATTTTTCTCTCTAATTACATGGCTTGGGGAGGATAGAGTGATGGCACTAGTGTCAGTTTTACTCGAGAGGAATTGAATATAAGGATTCGAGGATATCCTCTTGTGCAGATAGTATCACCATCCCTCGTTCTTTTACATCTCCCTCAAGAGTAATATTCCATAACTTGGTCTCCCTCTGAGATTCCTCTCTTTTCATCCTTCAGACAATATACTGAATACCATCAAGCAAACAACAAAAACGACAGCAAAAATGGTGGCCTGTACCTATCACAATGCGTCTTCGTACGCCCCAGTCTTTCCATCTCCTCTCAACCCTTCGACCCATGGACCCGAGAACAAATATGCCACAGCTTCAGGACGTATTGTGCGCCGAAGAAGAAGTCGACGAGGCCCTCCTGGATCTCACACTCTCACTCAACGACTCCTCCGCGTAAAGGCAGCGGATGCTTGGAGAGGACATGTTCTGAGTGCTCAGGTTGTTCAGTATGAATATGCTGAAGCTGCTGTCATGGGATACAAAGCACCACCAAAGAGCCGTGTAAGTTATTCCTCAGTGCATCTCACCAAGAATCTGTCTAACAATCTCTAGAACTGTCTCTATTCAATGCCCGGTCTCAAGAATCTCGGCCTCAACTTCTCACTCTCTGACGCCCATCGAATTGCCAGCAACATCCGTCTTCCCGATCTCACGTGTCTCAGGACAAGACGGATGGTGCTGGCCATGGGTCTCGTCGGGCTTCTCCCCGCTCTCAAGGTCCGCGATATGCTCAGAGCAGCTGATACATTATGACTTGCGCGGAAGGGCCAAGATGAACGAAAAGCCATGAATTTTATGATAATTGCGATTGTATCACTACGCCAACATTTGTTAGGCGCGGCGCGTTGGGGAGAGGACCTTTTCTATAGATATACCCGCGTACTTACGCCTGTTTTTCCTTTACCTTTACCTTTACCTTCACCTTTGCCTTTCCCTAGGTATTCACTCCCGTCTAATACAAACACAAATACAAATAAAGATACAAATACAACCAACCGTTTCTTTGACCGTGCCAAAATACACTCCTGCCTCAGTACATAGGTATCATACATCGTCTAACATAAAGAAAACTCATGCGTACATAACTAATTCTTCTTCTCTTCTCATTGATCTTTCTTGTCCACCGTTTCAGTGGACCCTGGTTTCTCGGCAGCTGCACCAGGTGAACTCTCTTTAGGTGGGCTCGGACTATCTGGGTCTTGGACGGCTTGCTCGACCTGCCATATAGCCCTCTCGAGCTCCACTTCAAGAGCCGGCATGTCAAGAGTGTCTGAGAAAGTCTGAACTTCCTTTTGTGTAAGAAGGGTACGCTCCTTATTGTCCGGCTCTTCGGCTGGCGGGGCATGTAGTGCGTAGAGCTGGTCGAGCTTCTCAGAGGGAGCTAGGCGTAGGAGCTTGTTCTCGAGCAGCCATTGGAGATGCTTTCCACCTGAGATGGCTCTGCCGTGTGACCAGGCTCTGTAGACGAGGTAGAAGAAGGGCAGGTTAGGGATGCTGGAGTCTGTTAGTCAGCGGATCGAGAAGGAAAAAAAGCAAAGAAGATGGTATGTACTCACATCGGCACAAGCGCAAATGGAATAGTAATCGGCATTCCGACAATACACCACACAAGCCTCTTTTTGTGCAGCGCCTGACGCTCCGTCGCAAGAGTCTTGAGGATACCCTCCGCCTTGTTCGGCGGTATCACGGAGCTCGGGAAGCACAAGTCGACCTTTTCCTTCATCTCAATCTCCTTCCCACGCTGTCTCACCGACAGAGGCGGCACAGACTTCAGACCCCATTCCTCATATGGGATGCGACGAAAAGCGTAGTTACCGTAATCGACGACCTTGCGCTTCCATCCAGACTCCATCTTCTCCCATTGCGCCCACGTCTTGGCTGCCCAGGCAGTGCCCTTGTCGACATATGTTCTGCCTTGTGGCGCAGTATTTGCTTCGAGCCGTTTCGCATAGAGGAGAGTTCGCCGCGTCGAGAGCGGTAGGAGGTATAGTCTCATCATCTTGGCAGTCGATTGCTGCAATGCGCTAGAGGGAGTAATGCCAGAGAGAGTTGAAAAGCTCGCCGTAAGAAGAAGCGTAGAACCAGCAAAGTTAAACTATCGTAGCATGACGTCCGTAATATAAATCCTTATGGCAAGAACCGCACGGATAGAAAGGAAAGCCGGTGAAGGAGGAAAAAAAAAGCGACTAGTAGAGAGGAACTGTTTGCCTCCAGCTCAACAACTTTGGTTGGGAGAGGAATTGCACAGGGATTCTATGAGAGAGATGGGCTAGAACCGTGGCGAAGCTGACGACGATGATTTTTTTCTTCTAGTGAGCTCCCGAACTTGGAGTTTGTTTGGAGCTGGAGCTTGCTTGCTTGCTTGCTTGGGCTGGCTGGGAGTGGAATTGGAGGCCCCCAGCCCAGAGAGAAATGGACGGTGACGCACATGGTCGTCATGGTTGGAGAATAGATTAATACTTGATTTACACGTGCATCGACTCTCGATTTCTGTGTATTCTCTAGTTATTACCACGAGGATATTTGATAGGACATGACGCTCTGATACTGCGACTGCAATAACCTCTTTTTTATTCTTCTTATAAATACAACAGTCTCCATCTTTCTCTGCTGCATCTGCATCTTCTGAATGCACTGCCATGGCCAAGAGATTCAGCCTGCACGATTCAAGCCCCCCACTTCACTCACCTCTAACCCCACCACAAATCGACACTATCACCAATTCTCACAACCCACCGACTTAGCACACATTTCCAGTCTCTTCTTCAACAATTCCTCGGGCGAATGGTTTAGTGGTATAATACTCCCTTAGCATAATTCATCCGAATCATCTGGGAGTGGTCCAGGGTTCGATTCCCTGTTCGTCCAGCATAGGCGGTTAGATTCCGCTGTTGTACCTTCTTTTTGCCGTTTTTGCATCTGATACTACCAACGGGTTGCTTTTTGTATTAACTATGGGCCCTTGAGTTTAACTTCGAGGGTTCACATCCTGAACCTTATTAGATGTCCCTTGATCAACATGCATATTTACAATGCCCTTCTCAAGAAGCAAATCTTTTCAGATCGCCAGACTTTACACAATCGAACAACTCGAATTCCCCTGAAAGAATGTCCATAGTCTGCTCATCATCATTCAAGCCATGTCTCATATAGATCTCGATCCCAACGCTCTGACATCCCATACCGAACACCTCTCAAAAGCCTCTTTATGCAGGGCGACTCTGCACAGTCTTTAGCCTACAGAATCTGTCTGCCCACTTCCCCATAGTTCGCATCATGGAGATTCTTTTTGACTCAAGCCCCATTTGCCTTTTTTGGTGCTACAGTCGACCGATTAGTGCTCCCAGATGTCTGGTACCTGAGACATGGGAACTGAGACCTACAGCTTTGCTTCTTCAAGCTCCGAGCTAATACTTAGAGCTAGCTCTTACGATAAGTTCAAGGACACGTATTCCCACTGGAATTGGTATTCCGTGTATTGATCAGTTGGATTGGCTCTAGATTCATTGTCGTGGTATTGACATGCTGCGCTTCAACGCCCCTTCTATCCTGTATGAACTCCCATCTCTTCTCAATCCATAGTCGTATAATACAATGCGCACCGTTAAAAAACCCAGGCTTATTCATCTTTAGCTTCATGCACGGGACTCTTCGCCCGTGAAGCTCCCTTGCCCACAATCTTCTCCGCCCAGTTCCACCCGCCCGACGGCCCCTGCGCCTCTTTGCCCTTGTCCTGCTGATGAAGCGCCGACGGGGACGTTGGCGCAGGCAGATCACCTCCAAAATCGAGATCACTCTCACAGTCGCTATCGTGCCAGTCTCGCTCGCTCCATGTCACTGAGTCCGCTCGCTCCGCCTTAGGCCGCTGGTGCGTTGATGCGTCGCTCCCTCTCTGAGACTGCTGTGGCTTCGGAAGATCCGATACCTTGTCCATAGCTTCCCGAGACTCACTATCCGTTCGAGTCATACTTGCCAAGTTGTCTCGACTCTTCTTGAGCTCGGCTCCGTGCTCGTCAGGAGGCTCGTTCATGTTGCGGGCCCGCTCGCGGTTGTGTTCGTCCTCGTCGCGGAGGCGAGAGGCCGCCGAGTCGCTGAAGTGGGCATCGACCAAGTGCTTGATGACAGGCCAGCCGTACGCGTTGGCAAACATACGGCGGACCAGAACGTTGTTGTGAGCGTCAGGCTCAACCTTGACGAGAACCTTTCTCCAGGACAGGTCCTTGTGGTAGGCTCTCGCAATCTTCTCCTCAACTCGCATGTTTGAAGTGTCAATAACTTCATGAATATCTTTATCCGGATTCGTGTTCGCTGTATCATCGTAGTCTTTAGCTGACAATGAACTGTCCTCGTGATTCACATGAGGATATGGCGACGAATCCGCGCTGCTGGTAGAGGCCTGTCCTATCGAGTTCTGTCGTTGGCCCGTCTTCCTCCTGACCAATGTAGTAGGACGTCTCTTCAATGGTGGACCAGGTATATCAGCTGGGTGATAAACGCGGTCATGGAAGATAGTTCGCGGCCGCTTTGATGGATCGATCAGGTATTCAACATCGGGTACCTTGGGGTTGAGTAGATCACCAGCAGATTCAAAGATAGTCGTTCTTGGAGGAGCAGTCATCTCATCTTCGCCCTCATGACCAGTTGTAACCTTGGACTGTTTAGTCGAAGCGGTCTCAGAAGCGGTGTCAACACTGCCATCAGCCAACTCATCAAGCTTGAGAGTCTGGCTCTTGGAGTATATCTTCTTCTGCTTCTGCGACACGTTGGGGGGCTTTGGTGGCTCATTGCTCTTGAAGAAGTTGAAGAATCCCGCCAATGGTCCGCTGTTGGTTGAATCAGCAGAATCAGACGGTACCTCATCGCCATATGGCGTGGCCACAGAACGCAGACTCGCCCTGTCATCATCAACCATAGCCGTGCTTGGTGGCTGTGGAACCTCGCGCATATCTTCGTGGGTCTTAGGAGATGAAGTACCAGACTGTCCTGCTGAGCCGTTCCCAAGTTGCTTCTGGCGAGCCTGATTCGTGCCTGTCAACTCAGCCCATCCGAACCCAACGACTGTTTCGACCAAGCCAGCATCTCGCCGAGCTTTTTCAACACGCCCGAGTCCCTGCCAGTCCAGGAACAAAAGACAACTTGTGCGAAGCGGTACAATTCCATCGTTGACCACGTTGGAGTACACAGTTCTGTTTCGGAACTTCTTCAGCGCGGTATGTGCAGGGCCAGTCGGTAAGATTCTTAGTAGCGGTTTCGACTCTGGCTGCGTCTCCCCGTAAACTTTCTTATGCGCCGTCTCTCCTAGGTTTCCTACAATAGCGCCCCAACCACTCCGTGCAAGTGTTGGCGCTCTCCATGTCAGACCAAGATCCTTTCCTGTCCTGCCAACGAGACCAGAGTCCAGGGCAAACTTGACGTATAGAGGGTTTTCGTTGCTCAGCCCCAGAAATGGTGTAGCCAAAGCAACAAAGTTGATTGGCTTGATGAGGTCGAAGAACTGTGGCGAGTGTTTTTGTATATATGCAATGGCGTAGGTCTGAACAAGACCGCCAAGAGAGTGAGCAATGAAACTTACGCTGGTAATCTTGTATGGACGTTCCGCCTTGTGAAGATGTGCCCCATCCTTGCCGAGATGAATAGTACTGTGTTTGTGTACCGGTTTCTGCTGGGGATCATGCTTATCAAAGTTATGAGTTATAGCATCCGTCATTCCCTTCCCTGTCGGTAGGAATGGCTGATCTGGGTATGTCATGGACAGGACGTATCTAGCGAGCCTCTTCCCGAGATACTTAATTCCTCGTTCAGTTTTGGTCGAGTTGCCTGAATAGCCACGAACAATAACCTCTTCATCATCATCGTCATCATCTTCACCCTCCACTCTGTCCATGTCCTTTGTATCGTGAGAATCTGATTCGACAAGGCCGTTGCCTGATTTCTTCCTCGCGGCTCGTTCCCGGGCCCGCCGTGCCTTGGCATCGATCTTGGCTTGCTTGACAGCTGCATCAATGCTTTCTTTCATGAAGAGCATGTCTGCGCCAAGATTGCTGTGCAGCCCATGTGTCAGAACTACCATGTGGACCTTTTTCTGTTTCTTTTTGGGCTTCTCTGGTTTTGATTCATCGCCCTTTGTTTCGGGATCGCCAGTCTTGACGACACTTTCTACATGCTGATCTGCACCTGATCGCTTTTCAGCGCGCCCTTCTCCTTTGTCATCCCAGCCTGGAAGTCTAGGAGTATTCCACAGTGCTGCAGTATCTTCGACCTTGAGTTGTATCGCGCGAGAAAAGACACCTCGTGGCTGCGCAGAATGATGTCCTTCTTTGGCCTCTACACCTTGTTGGTAGTCGCTGATCTTTCCAGGCTGAGGAACTTGGGATTGTCCACCGACCACCGGACTCGAGCTGCTGAGGCTCAAGGACTTTTTGTCACGAGCCAACACAACCTCGAAGCCAACAGCAGCAGAAGTCGAGAACAGAATCTGCGAAGAGACCTCAACAATCCAACTGGCGCTTTCATGATCATGCTCTGGCGCCTTTCCAAAGCCTCCATGACTTCCTAGCCCAGCAGTCTGTCGGATTGTAACCGGAACCACAAGCTCACATTCCCAAGAGCCTCCCGCCTTGACCATGGGCTCAAACTCTGGCACTCCATAACGCTCGGGATATTCGAACTTCTCGTTGGGGTTGAACGCAGCGGGGTAAGCGGCGGCGGAGAGAGTATACGGTCCGTGGACGAAAGCGGCTCGGAGAGCGATGGCCGAGGTGTTGCGCACGCGCAGGAAGAGCTTCTCAGGAGACGGCAAGATCCTGTCTTGAGAAGGTATGTATGTTATAGTATATCGAACGACTTCGCCTGTCTTGAGGCTGCCGACTTGATGGAGGAGAAGCATCTCGTCGCAGCGCGCAGGCGGATGTCAGGTCGTCGTGGTTCTGATTTGAAGCTGCACGTGCTCGATTAAGCTTGTAGCATTTGAAGGTGAGGTATCTTAGAAGGTAAGTTTTGACGTCACCATGCCTTGAGCATTTGTTTCGAAGCACAAGACCAACTGTCGCAGCAAACTAGAGGAATAGTCGATTTAAACAAAGATGACGGTGAAAGGGGACCTCAACCGAGGGAGCCGAGTTCGTATACAGTGGTGACCATAGGGAAAAGCACAGAAATACAAGAACGGCAAAGACACAGGCAGAAAAAAGGTCTAGAAACAAAACATGGAGCACATGCAGTGTAATTGTATGTACAATGACGGTAAGCTCGCCCTTGTTTCTGTGGTGTCCTCCAATCTCGCTCCGTCGAAACCGGTCATTAGAGAACGACGGAAACCAATCAGCGCTGAGCGTCGACATCACTCCTATGGCGGGGCAGTTGTTTTAGGGGCCTGCGGGAGTTGCAGGGGCCCGAGCTTCCCGCTGAGTGAGGTGAGGTGAGGTCGGGTTTAGTGATCAGCTGGGCTCGGGCTGCTTGCGATGGGCCAACTGAATTCTGTTGGGCGTTCTCATTCCACATTACGCGGTCATTTTTGAACGAGAACGCTACTCCATTCTGTGCCTTGATATTAGGTTCTGGATGACTTCATTTATTTAGACCCCTAGAATTCATACTACCTAGTTGCTCTTCTATTGTGGAAAAGACTTTAATAAGTACCTCACAGTCATTTGTACACCCTGGGTGTCAAAAGGATGGCTCTGGCTGACTAAGATAATCGAGCCATACATCTCACCACACATTCATCCAGCATCTGCCGCTCAGAAGCAAGAAAACTCAAGACTTGAAAGGATTTAGCAAAGAGTCCCCTAAGGTTGGGCTATATCTACCTGGTCATTTCTGTCGCTTAGGTCAAGGTCCTGAGGTTTCTTGCCTACCTTAATTCCTACTTCTTACATCTTCATGCCTTAATTGCCATAAAATACAACAACATGATTGACAAAGACTCCAAGTATTTTTCCTTGAGCGGCGATATCCCAGTTGGCGGACCAAGCACTTGGCATATTATCGACTGGGACCAGAGACGAGTTGTTTCAGTAACAATGGACGGCGAGCAGGACGATGAGAGCCTCGCCATTGAACATTTCAGTCGCCATAGTGATCGACTATCACTCGATATTCACAGATTATACGTATCGCCTAACGGTGAGATCATCTCAACTTATACGGATTCCAAAAACGATCCCACCTGCTGTGTACACTATCCATCCCTTCCCGATGCCTGCCTCCCAGAAGGAGTTCGGACTGTTCGGCGGGACAAGCTTGAGGAACTCGAGAGGCTTGGCCCTGACGCGGACCTTGTTGAATACTCGCCATGCATAGAAGGATCTGCTAAAAAGGTAAAATCGAGGTGCCGACCTTGAATGTCTTGCCCTACGATAAAGCTGACCCTTGAGAGGTCGTCTTTAAGTACTATTTCTTGTGGCAGTATGCGCAGATGTCTTGGAAGGAGATGAACCTATGGATGCGTCTCCCACGCCACCCAAATATTGTCCCCTTTGACCGAGTGGTCGTTGACGAGTTTGAAGGTCGCGTAGTCGGATTCACCAGCAACTACGTGCCTGGCCGCAATCTGGAAGAGAACAAGTCACGCGTTTTCAAACTCGAGTGGCTACAGCAGCTTATCGAGGTCGTAGACATCTTGAACCTTGAACATGGCGTCGCACATCAAGATATCGCTCCAAGAAATCTCCTGATTGATGAACCGAAAGACTCTATCATGCTATTTGATTTCAACTTCGCAGCTCGCATCAACTGCACCTCACCAGGCGAGGGTGACAGCTACGTCGAGGACCGGAACGATGTCAAGGGTGTCATATTCACCACCTATGAGATTATTACTCAGGATGATAGTCTCAGGAGTATGCCCCACGAAGATCAGAACCTCGAAAACCTTAGTTCAGAGTGGAAGAAGCATCCGGAGGTAAAGTTAGACCATCCAGTCGAATCATATCAACTTCTTTTGAAGGAATGGCGGGAACGACGGGAAGCAGGCTCTCATTCAGGCAACGTTCCAAGGCCCATTGAGTGGCCGGCAATGCCCAAGCCACCGCAGAAGACCATTTTCTTAAAAACTGTGCAAGGGCAGACAACCTCCGTCACAGCGGACAGTTGGTATGAGAAGCGGCAGGATATCCGGGATAGAGGCGGTAAGGTCCTTAACTGGGAACGACCACCGCAGAGGCTGATAGACAACGGCTTTCGGGTGCTCTCTACCGGCGAGATAATCAACTACTAAAACGCTAGTTTCTCTGGAAGCCGCGTGTAGCCCAATACGCGTACGAAAGTCTATGAAGTAAGTATCCGGCTTCCGCGGAAGTGAATACACACGGTAGTTTTGTCATACACCTCGGAATTAAAACAAGTCAAATGCATCTCAACCGTAATGGTGTGGTAGTTTGGGAGGTTAGGAAAATGCGCAACTTATGAAGGAACGTTGGAACAGTTTAATCCCCTTTACTTGTATATTGCTTAATTCTTCTGCAACACTATCGATATATGATTGTTCTTGATCTTGCTAATGCATAAGTTCAAGAATGAGCATTGTACTAAACCTTCAGCATCTGATCTTTGCAGTGACCATTGTTAGAAACAAATATATAACCAAGTCTAGCATCTATCTTTCATAAAAGGCTCTTAGATAAAAGAAGAATACTAAGTAATAATCTAGCTATTTCGTCGTAATATACGTTCCGTATGCTAGTAAGTTTAGTTAACAATGACTAGAGGTGCGGTATCTAACCTACAGTTAGCGAAATAAAAAGTACAGTATTAGTTAACTAGTTACCTGATCTGGAGCTATCTCAGAGGGAAGGGAAGATAACGACTGTTCTTTGGTTCTGGATAAGACCTTTCCGATGTCGTATTTTGAGAGGAGTTGCTCGAGCGTCGTCCCATTACATGGTGATTTGTCTTGAGCTTTGTGTTGGGAATTCTTCTTTGACCAGTTGCTCAATTTCATCGACACAAAGTGATGCTATGAAACTGGATTAGTATCAAGTACATAAGAGAGTGTATCTTCTTCAAAACCATATTGTAAATGGACTAATATTTACCAGTTGTAGTCGACATGCTCTCATGGAGCCCCCGGGACTCCCACTTGGGCCATTCTTGACTGTCCTGGTGAAGTTTTTGCAGTATGACTTTCAAGTACCGGCCCCGGCTAGAACACTGCATGATTGATGGGACACTTCCTGTGCTGAACTAGACAGTATAGTAAGCTGTTACAACAGGAGCACTGGGGTAGAGAAACTGGCCTGGTAGTGTTGGACTCTATTGATAGTGACAATCGTTCTAAGTCTGACTGTGACCATTCCCGGTCCGGTGAGAACAAAGACACCATGTCGTCTGGCGTAATAAGGTTATGCATGTTAACCCCAAATACCACGCTGAGGTTGCAGTGGCCGAACCAGAGCCTAGCTGGCTGTTAGACAGTTGTTGGCGTTGAAACAAATTGACTGAGCTTTCGGAAGTGACTGCTCGCATACTGAAAAGACTCTTGACAGACCCCTGGCAGGTAGTGGAGGCTCTGGGTGCGGTCGGGGCCACGGCCTCGCTGCATTGTGCTATTATCGGACATGGATATAGGAAGCACTTCTGAGTTTATGCCTTCGCCTGGATGTTGAGGTTGTACCTTGGTAGCCTCGCTGCTCTCTTTTGCTCTCCGTCCTACATTTAGATAGTCAGCTAGTTGGGAGGTTGTGAAAACATCTCATACTCACGGTGGTTACGTTGAGATAGTCTGTTCTGAATTCTTGCCAAGTTCAGTGTTAGTGAGAATAAGTTGGGGGAATTCCTGGGATTGGTTTGTTGCCTTCGTCTTTGAAGGCCCTAGGGCTACTGGTTTAGTGAGATCGCTGTTTCTTGGGAGTAGATTCCAAGAATTTATCCAAGAACATGCTAATGACTTGAAGAGGATAAATCTCTCGGCGTTTCTTGGACTGCTGTGTTCGTGGGGAGCCCAAGACCTGTCCATGCCGACAAGTATTTATATTGAGTGAAAGCGTCACGAACATCTTGCTCACTTGCATCTTGATGTTTCGTTAGGCTAGACTACAATGATTGATGGATTTGGTCTTGGTGTTGAGCAGGGTCTTGTGCATAGAAATCCCCAGTATGAAATGAGATGCTGCCCTGTGTGAGGTCGAGTTGAGAGTAGTTGGATAGCCAATCACGGAGTGAGTACCCCCGGAACCCCGGTGGATGTAACGTGGTGTATGTGTTGGATTACCCCCATTATGTATAAGTCCGGGAAGTGCGAGAACCTTGACGCTGATTGCATATCAAAAGAACTCTGACAGAATGCTCGTTTTAGTGGGCTGGACTGGGGTGTCGAGCGTAAGCCCAACCGGGAGTGTTGCCGTCCCGCACAGGGGATAAGTTTAGGATCTTCCCAAGTAGTTTATTTTGTGCTTTAACTTAAGTTGATCTAGATGGCTACAGATCTTACAACTCCACATGACGATCACTCTGTATCGTTGTTGTTGTTGTTTTATGTAGTGGTACAATACTTGTCCTATCTAACCTTGCCTGAGTGTTGGTCGTTTCATAGAACCAACAACACGAGCAGGGGTCACGATAACTGATCATGTCAGGTCACGGCGCTTTCGCCTCGAAATGATACTACCTTCCAAATTGTCTCAGACCCAGATTATTAGAGCGGAGCAAGGCTTCGAAAAGCGAGACAAACCTGTATCGCATGGACATAGTGACCTTTAAAACACCACGAATTATCCCATCTACACACTTCTGGCTATAGAGGCTCTTCACTTTACACCAGCCAAGTCTGCCAAGATGCCATTCCACGATGGCGAGTTTGGCTTGCTGTACATGAACCGGGACCGGTTTGACTTCAGCCTTCACTTTGAACAACTCTTCTTCTCTATTCTTCCATGCACCTTGTTTATCGTATGCTCACTATGGCGCGCTATCACTCTGTCACGCAAGCCCCTAATGGTTCATGCACCAATCTTCCAGCTCATAAAATTGGTATGTCGTCGCCAAAGCATAGATTCATTACTGACTTTGTATTAGGGAGCTATCATAACATATGTTGGCCTTCAGATCGCACTGCTGATTCAAGTCGGCATTGGTTCTTTCCATGTCACCCCAATCTTCATCGCATCTTCTGTTATCAATCTCTTAGCAGCGTTGGCTATGGTGATGATCAGTTATACTGACCATAACAGGAGTCCACGTCCCTCAATCCTCTTAAGCACCTTTCTGTTCCTGACTCTACTGTTTGACATTGCTCAGTCCCGCACGCTGTTCCTCCTCTCTGAGAGTACACCAGAGATTACCTACAGTGCTGTTTTTACAACCTCTTTGGCCGTCAAGGTCGTCATTTTGTTCCTGGAAACCAAGTCTAAGAACAAATGGATAACATGGGACAGAGATGAGCATAGTCCCGAAGAAACCAGCAGTATCTTCTCACTCGGCGTCCTGTCATGGCTAAACAGTATTTTCCTGCAAGGTTACAGATCGACACTTTCCATGGATGATCTTTACCCTCTGGATGTTGCTCTGCATACCAAGGAACTCCATGATAGGTTCTTGGCCAACATGGACTACAGCAAGCTCAAAGGAGATAGCTACGGTCTCGTCAAAGTCCTCGCCAAGACTCTTATTGTCCCTCTCCTCCTGCCAATTCCTTTGAGACTCGCTCTTCTAGGCTTCACTTTCTGTCAACCATTCTTCATTGAGAAGCTGTTAGATCATCTTTCGCAGCCTGAAATTGAAGCCAATGTGGGATATGGTTTTATAGGTGCTGCAATACTGATCTACCTTGGTATGGCTGTCTCGGCAGCTCTTTGCTGGTGCGTCAGATGATAGTTAGAAAGCCATTGGATCGAAACTGACATATAATAGGTATCTTCATCAACGCATGAGAGCCATGACTAGATCCATATTGGTGACAGAAATATTTTCCAGAGCCACACAAGCCCGCATCGGAGCAGAGGACCATAACGCTGCTCTGACTCTGATGAGTACTGACATCGAAAGAATCAGACTCGGTCTCAGAATGCTGCATAATGTCTGGGCAGGCGTTATACAGGCTGCCCTAGCTGCTTGGATGTTGTATATCAGGTTGGGACTGGTCTTCCTGGTGCCAATAGGAGTAGTTGTGGTATGCTTCACTCTCTTGGGAGTTCTGGTAAACTTCACAGGAGATTCCCAGAGAGCGTGGATGACAGGTGTGCAGAAGCGCGTCAGCTTGACGGCCACAGTCATTGCTGGAATGAAGAACCTCAAGCTTTCCGGTCTGGCTTCCACTGTGAGCTCCTTCGTCCAGAACTTACGAGTGGAGGAGCTTGCTGCTGGTGCTCGGTTTCGAAAGATCTTCATTGTAGCCGCGATGCTTGGCTTCACACCCATGCTCATCAGTCCTCCACTGACCCTTGCCTTTACTCGGGCTTCACTTGATACCTCAAAGGTCTTCACGAGTCTGGCATTTTTGATGCTCCTTACCAATCCCCTCTCTCAAATCTTCACCTCCATACCCGAGCTCGTCTCTGGAATCGCCTGCATTGGTCGAATCCAGGCCTTTTTGGAATGCGAGACTCGTCATGACTTCCGCCAAGTCCTGTCGGATCGCAAGAAGAATCTCAGTTTCACTGAAGTTGAAGCAGACACGGGAAGCTCAGAAATCGAAACGGCACCCGACTCTACCATGATCAGTATAAAGAATGGCAGTTTTGGCTGGAAGGAAAATGTCTTTGTTCTTCAAGATATCAATGCACACATCAAAAAGTCTTCTCTTACCATGGTAATTGGGCCAGTAGGTTCCGGAAAGTCAACCTTCTGCAAGACCCTTCTGGGTGAAATACCATTGAGCCGAGGGAGTGTAGTGTTGAGTATGAGATACCCTCGTATCGGGTTCTGTGAACAGACTGCTTTTCTGTGGAATGGAACCATTCGCGATAACATACTTGGCTTTTCGCTCTATGATGAAAAGAGATACAATTCAGTCATCCAGGCCACAGAATTGTCAGTAGACTTTGCCGAACTCGCCCAGGGAGATCAAACCAACGTCGGATCGGATGGCATTACCCTGTCAGGAGGTCAAAAGCAGCGTGTTTCCTTAGCGCGTGCCTTGTATCTAGAGTCCGACTTGGTGATACTGGACGATGTGTTCAGCGGTCTCGATGCAGATACAGAGCTGCACGTTTTCCAACGAGTATTTGGACCGGGAGGCTTACTTAGAGGGAGACACACGACTGTTGTATTGTGTACTCATAGCGTTCGCTTTCTCCCATTCTCTGACCACGTCATCGCACTTGGAGATAACACTATCAAGGAGCAAGGCAGCTTCAAGGAACTTGCCGAGCAAGGAGGTTACGTCAAGAGTCTCGGCATACGTGATTCAACTGGCGGTGACGAGAGCGACGCTGCGTCTGAAACAGAAGCCTCAAAAGAACGGACTGAAGCACAAATGGATGCGCAAGGCTCACCAGACGGGTCCCCAGGAGCCCAAGTCAACGTCGATGACCCGAACCGTGCAACGGGCGACAAGGCAGTTTATAAGTACTATTTCCTGAGCATGGGACTCTTGGTAGCATTCTGCTGTTTCTTCTTGGCTGCGCTCTGGGGCTTCTTTACCAATTTCCCCACCATTTGTAAGTGAAGAACGCTTCAATCAGTCACTATTCGTCACATAACTAATGGGTTTATGTACAGGGATTAAATTCTGGACTGATGATATATCATCGGACACCCGAAGTCACTCTCATGCTTACTATGTCGGCATATACGCGTTGTTGCAGGTCTCTGCTTTGATCTCTTTGCTACTTCTCGGCATCACTCTTTTTATTGTGTCGATCAAGAGAGCTGGTGCTAATCTCCATCATGATACACTCACAACGTTGATCCAGGCCCCCTTGTCCTTTTTCACACACACCGACACCGGCGTTATTACCAATCTGTTCTCACAAGATCTAAATCTGATTGATACTGAACTTCCAGATGCTTTGTTGAACACCTTGTTCTGTGTATGTTACGAAATGAGCAGACCCTAGTATTACACTACTAACATCAAGGAATAGGTTTTCCAAGCCCTCGGACAAGCTGCAGTTATGCCAATCTCATCGGCATACTTGGCTATTAGTTATCCGTTCCTGGCTGTGATACTCTACTCCATTCAAAAGTTCTATCTAAGGACTTGGAGACAGCTAAGGCTGCTAGATCTCGAGGCTAAAAGCCCCTTATAGTAAGTTATACGGCAGAGCCTTTCTCCATTCAGACATTCTTGACTTACAAACTCTTAGCACCCATTTCATGGACACCGTGAGGGGCATCACGACTCTACGGGCTTTCGGTAAGTTACTGACTCACGAAGCAAGTCGATGGACTCTCATCCTAGCAATTTATGGATGTAAGTATACTGATGATATAAAGGCTACATCTCCGATGAAGTGTCTAAGAATGCTAGGCTACTCAATAGAAGCCAACAGCCCGCCTACCTTCTTGCCATGGTGCAAGAGTGGCTGAATCTCGTCTTGGACATGATAGTCATGCTACTGGCAGCAGTATTAACGATACTTGTAGTGAGGCTGCACTCAAATTCAGGGTTTACAGGTGCTTCTTTGGTTACTCTTATGAGTTTCGGAGAAAGTCTATCTGGTATCGTCATTTACTACACACGCCTCGAAACATCCATAGGCGCCATCTCCAGGCTCAAGACTTTCAATACAACAGTCAAACCTGAGGGTAAAGAGGGAGAGGACATGGTGCCCCCTGAGAATTGGCCACAACATGGCAGCGTGGAACTGAACAACATTTCAGCGAGCTATCAGTAAGTTACGCAACTTCTCTTACAAGTTCTAATCAGAGAGAAATTGCTAATAAATACTTAAAGGATGGAGAGCGACAGCGCTGATGAGCCTGATTTGGCTCTTGATAACGTTTGCCTGAGCATCAAGCCAGGAGAGAAGGTGGCCATTTGCGGCCGGACAGGCAGTGGCAAATCAAGTCTTGTATCCTTGCTGCTGAAACTCCTCGATCCTCTGCCAGGCACCCCCAATGAAGGTATTCTGATTGATGGTCTCCCACTTAACAGGCTGGACAGACGTGTTCTTCGTCAACGAGTCATTGCGGTGCCTCAGGAGGCCGTTTTCTTGCCTGATGGCGTGACTTTTAAAGAGAATCTGGACCCTTCAGGCCTCTCAACCCCGGATGAATGCAAATCTGTTCTTATAGATATCGGGTTATGGGACTTTGTTCAGGGTCGTGGCGGTATCGACGCTGGCATGACGTCTTCAACTCTTAGCGGAGGTCAACGACAGCTCCTGTCGATGGGACGTTCTTTGCTACGACGCCGAGCCCGAGCACAGAAGACAACAGGCCATGGGAGTGTGACAGAAAAGATGGAGGACCAAGGTGGCTTACTGCTGCTCGACGAAGTTAACTCCAGTGTCGATCAGGACATGGAACTCATCATCAAGCGGATCATCGAGACTGAGTTTGACGCATACACGGTGATTGCCGTAAGTCACCGTCTGGATATGATTATGGATTTTGATACGGTCGTGGTCCTTGATACTGGGAAGCTTGTTGAGGTTGGAAATCCTCGGGCGTTGGCTAGCACAGAAGGAAGCAGATTCGCTAGTCTTGTAAGGGCTGGGGGAAAGTAGGAGTTCATCGTTGACAGGCTATGTACATGTCAATGTATTGATGGGTATAGATGCATTCCTGGCTTTCCGCCTTTACTCATTTCTAGGATTTGCCCTGGTCCTTTCGCTTCTTGAGCTCCTGTTCTAGTACATCTATTCCCGACCATCTCTTGAACAACCAGTCCCATGTTCTAAGCCGGAAAATAGAGGCTAGCTTACCAGTCCCAGCTTGACCTCCTCTATAAACGAGATGTGGCGGATTGACAGAAGTCAAGTCCTGAACTACTCTTTTTGCCCACTCTTCCGCCTCCTCCCTATCGCTCACTGAAGTCCTCTCATTCATTGGACCCTCAATGGCTTCCCTGGCCACGGCATCGATTGAGTCCTCAGGAAGTACAGCATCGTTTGAACTTTGGAAGAACGTAGACTTGACTCGACCTGTAACGATATTGACGACTTGAACACCAAAGGGGGCGCTCATGCCATCGTCGAATCTGTCGAGAGCTTCATGGTGACTCACCAGCAAGGTATCGCTAAGCAAGTGACCGAAACAGACTCTTAGGATGAAGGCCCCAGGCTGTTGCTGTTCTCGGCCAAGACTACACCCTCTCTCAAAGCAATGACTGCCAGCTATCAGGCCCTCTTTGACAGCGGGGACGTGTCGAACCTATCTGACATTGCATATACGCTTGCAAACAGAAGAGAACACTTCACCCACAGGTCTTTTGCCATCGATAACAAAGAAAATATCGAAGTCAGCACCTCCCCGCTCTCCAGGGACAATCCATCGTCCCCAAGCTCCCTCATCATGGTATTTAGTGGTCAGGGTGCTGCTTGGCCCCAGCTTGGACGAGAGCTACTCCTGTCAAACAGCGTATTCTCCGGTACTATCAAGGCGCTACAGGAGCATCTTGGAACGCTCGGCTCTGCTTCACCAACGTGGTCCCTCTCCGAGGAGATTCTCCAACCAGCCCGAACCAGCAGAATCTACGAAGCTGAATTCTCTCAACCGCTGTGCACAGCGTTGCAGATCGCCCTCATTGACACATTTGCCTCGGTCGGGGTGAAGCCTGATGCTGCTGTTGGTCACTCTAGTGGCGAGATTGCTGCGGCTTACGCTGCTGGGGCTTTGATGGCGAGGGAGGCCATCATCATTGCCTTCTTCTGTGGTTCAACAACCGCTGAGCAGAAGAACCTACAGGGCGGGATGGCTGCTGTTGGTCTTGTATGGGCAGAGGCAGAGAAGCATCTCAAGCCTGGTGTAGTGATCTCTTGTGACAACTCGCCCACTAACGTCACCATTTCTGGCGATATTGAGCCTCTGCAAGCTGTAGTGGCCGAGGTGAAGGAAGCTCACCCAGGAATCCCCGCCACTACTCTCAAGGTCGACAATGCTTATCATTCTCATCACATGCTGGGTGCTGGCGGTATTTACCATGAAGCCCTCGTTGATTCGGGAGTTGTTGGAAAAGCACCTCAGATCCCTTTCTTTTCCAGCGTGACTGGTAAACGCCTCTCAGGGACAGAAAAGGCGAACCAACTTGGCCCGAAGTACTGGCAGACGAACTTGGAACGACCTGTATTGTTCCGATCTGCCGTGTCTTCAATCATATCGGCCTCTGAGCCAAATCATCACCAAGTCTTTTTGGAGCTTGGCCCTCACTCTGCTCTCGCTGGGCCCCTGAGGCAAATTCTGACCGACAAAGCAAGCAAGGCTTCGTATATCCCATCCCTAGTCAGAAAGCAAGACAGCGTCAAGAACTTCCTACAGGCCATTGGAAAGCTCTACACTTTGCATATGGATGTTGACTTGAAGTCGTTGTTTCCCAGCGGTTCTTGCGTCGCTGGCCTGCCTTGCTACCCCTGGAATCACCAGAATCGTCTCTTCTTCGAGTCACGCTTGGCCAAAGAATGGCGAGAGCGAGAGTTCCCTGACCACAACCTTCTGGGAATAAGGAGTCATGAGAGCACCAGCCTTGAACCATCTTGGAGAAACCTCATCCAGGTGTCACGAACCCCCTGGATCGCTGATCACAAGATCGGCGAGACGATAGTCTTCCCCTTTGCGGGATACATCGCTATCGAATCTGAGGCCTGCAGACAAATCACTGACATCCAAGAAGGAGTTAGCCTGCGAAGCGTCAAGGTCCACGCGGCCTTGGTCATTGAGGAAGATGGTGCTACAGAGATCATCACGACCCTACGCCGTGTTAAGTTGACAGAGGAGTAAGACAGTGAGTGGTGGGAGTTCTCCGTCAGTTCGCACAATGGCCACGTATGGATCAAGCATTGTTGGGGACAGGTAAAGGGAGAGCAAAATCCTTTCCCCGAGAAAGAGGCTATCAAGAAAAGCGACGAGGTGCTGCCACGAGAGGTCAATGCTTCCAAGTGGTATGAAGTAGTTTCTGAAGAGGGACTCACATATGGACCTACCTTGAACACCATGGAAAGCATCAGAACATCGACAAAGCCACCCCACCAAGCCTTAACTACTATAAAGAACGGCGAGAACCGATGGGAGGATGCTTTAGAATATCACATGCACCCTATTGTGCTCGACACCTTCTATCAACTTGTGAGTTGTAAATCCACGCTTGGAATCCGCCGTGCCTACCGACGACTCGTTGCCTTGAGCATTGAGTTCATGACTATGGCTCGATGTACTGATGAGAGAGTGAGCACCGAGGTGTCGTCAGAGCTTGGTCAGGACCTTGTCGGTAGCGGCACCGTATTTTCAGGATCGAAGCCCGTCATGCGAGTCATCAACTGTCATTCTTCATTCTTTGAAAAAGGAGACGTAGGCGACAATGCCAAGGTTCCCATCACGGCGCGATGTGAGTGGGTGCCAGACATAGATTTCAAGTCGCTTGGTGATCTTGTGAAGTGTCCTGAGGATACTGAGGACTCATTCAACAACTTGACGGAGCTTTCCAAGATATTGATCGCCCAGGCCCATCGATTGGCTGCCAGTGCTGATGTTCAAGTTCCGCATCTCATGAAGTACAAGAACTGGCTCGACAAAGTCATGGACCCGAGCCTTGCAGCTTCTGACGATGCGGACCTAGCCAACATGTCCAAGTCTCTTTCTCAGAAGATCCAAGACAACGGGACGTCACCAGCGAGACTTTCCGCGGAAGCCATGATAGCGACCTATAACAAGCTTCATGATCTTCTGAGTCAACAAGAGGCTGAAGTCACCGAGCTCGACTCTCTTTCACCACTTGAAATGGTGTCTCAGCCAGATATTTCCGACTTCCTCCTTCATCTCGGCAACAAAAAGCCTACACTTAGAGTCCTTGACTTCTACTCGGGATCTATCGAGACAACCACCAAGGCTATCGAGGCTCTGACTCGCAATGATGGTACCCGTCTGTTCTCCAAGTACATCATCGCCACGCCTTTGCTAGGCATGCCCGAGGCTTCAAGCGAACACTTCAAGAAATTAGTTCCTGACATTGAATTCACGACTCTTGATCTCAGCCAGAGCCTAGCTGATCAAGGATTCGATGATCGACAGTTCGACCTCATTATTGCCCCAGGAGCCGTTAGCTCGGCCAGGAACGCGGACAAGTCCCTTGAGAACCTTCGAAACTTGCTGAGCCCTACCGGAAGGCTTGTACTCCAGGAACCTCGACCTGATTCATTATGGGTGCCGTTCGTTCTCGGAATCACTCAAGGGTGGTGGTCACACGAGGACCAACGTATTGAAGGGTCCATCATGGAATCGGAAACACTCCAAAGACTCTTAGAAACATTCAAATTTACCGATGTGGAACGGCTGAGTCTTGCTCCTTGGGCTGCTACTGTTGTAGTGGCCAGACGGGAGCCCAAGAACACGCCTACAAAGCGAATCACTCTGCTATGTCTTGAACAAGGACCCTCTGAGCTGACACAGGAGCTTGAAACTCAAGGCTACACTGTCGATCGCTGCTTTTTGGACCAGACTCCTCCCCTTGGTCAGGACATTGTGGCTGTTCTCGATGAGCAAGGCCCATTTATTCGAGAGTATCAACGGCAACGGGTTCACACAGCTCAAGGCATTTATCAACAGTGTCCAGAACCCCAATGGTCTTCTTTGGGTAACACGCCCGTCGAGTGTTGAGTGTCAGGATCCCAGATTCGCTCAGACCATTGGGTTCACTCGCAATCTTCGCAACGAAACATCTACGGATATCGCTGTGTGCGAGGTCGACAACATCACAGCACCTGAGAACCTGGCAACTCTGGTCAAGGTCTTGACCCAGTTCCAGACCAGGAGTCAGGATGGTGTTCTTGGTCCCGACTTGGAGTATGTCATTAGTAGCGGTGAGTTTCTGGTGAATCGAATCTTCCCGGCCGCGCTGGATAAGGAATTGGAGGACAAGATGAGTGAGAGCGAGGCATACATCACAATGACGCAGCCGGGTCGTTTGGAGAGCTTGGTTTGGGCATCACAGCCTGCAACTGATTTCAAGGATAACGAGATCGAGGTTGAAGTATATGCCAGTGGCCTCAATTTCCGCGTAAGTACCCTTCCTATACATATAAGATACTCCCTTACTAACTTGGAGATAATAGTACGTCTTGGTTGCCATGGGAGTCATCCCACCGCCCAAGAGTCTCAAGTTTGGCTACGAAGCAGCCGGCGTTGTTCGAAGGGTTGGCTCCAACGTCACCAAGTTTCGTCCCGGTGATCGCACTGTCTTTGTGGGAGAGGATACTTTCAGTACTGTTGTGAGTGTGCCTGAACTTCTTGCTCAAAAGCTGCCCGACGACATCAGCTTTGTTGAAGCCTCGACCATCCCTCCTGTCTTCTTGACTGCTGTCTATGGCCTTATTGATCTGGGACGCCTTACCAGAGGCCAGGTACGTTCAAGTGACACATATACTGACTATATCGAGTGTTGAACTGACCTCCTTGGCAGTCTGTTCTCATTCACAGTGGTTGTGGCGGTATAGGACTTGCTACTATCCAGGTGGCCCGTATGCTGGGCGCCGAGATTTGCACAACAGTGGGCAGTAAGGCCAAGGTTGAGTACTTGAACAAGACATACGACATCCCGAGAAGCCACATATTTAACTCCAGGGAAGCTTCATTTGCCACAGACCTGCTACGAGAGACTGGAGGTAAAGGTGTTGATGTCGCC
This sequence comes from Fusarium mangiferae, assembly GCF_900044065.1. Lineage (NCBI taxonomy): Eukaryota > Fungi > Ascomycota > Sordariomycetes > Hypocreales > Nectriaceae > Fusarium > Fusarium mangiferae. Next base: position 693,769 of record NW_024573930.1, on the reverse strand, counting down.
CTGAACTCGCTGAGCGGAGAACTTCTGCATGCCACATGGAAGTGCGTCGCCAAATGGGGCACCATGGTTGAGATTGGTAAGAGGGATCTTCTCGAGAATGCTCAACTCGACATGAGTCCTTTCTTGCAAAACCGCAACTATTGCTGCCTCGATGTCGATCAAATGAGAGCTGAGCGTCCCGAAGTCATCAACCGGAAGGTCATTATACCCCTGATATAGTATCACTGCTGACATATGCATGTGCAGTCTTCTCTCCTTCATTATGAACTGCTTCTCCAACCGCATTCTCCAACCGATCCGGGTCGACCAGGTATTCCCTGGCTCTGCGGTCCTTGATGCCTTCAGACACATGCAGCAAGGCAAACACATGGGCAAGATTGTTCTTGAGATCCGAGATGCTGCCGGAAAGCCTTTGACTGGCCCTGTTCAGGCCACTAGGAAACCCGATCTCCAACTTGACGGAAGCGCAACATATCTGCTTGTTGGTGGCCTGGGTGGTTTAGGTCGCGCCCTTTCCGTCTGGATGGTCGAAAGAGGCGCCCGCAACTTGGTCTTCCTGTCTCGTAGCGCCGGAGCCAGCACTCAACATGACAAGTTCAAGCAAGAGATCGAGCATGGGAACGTTGGAGGCATTGGGTAAGCGCACTGCAGATGGGCTCAAGGGGCTCTATGATAACTAGAATACTGTTGGAGGGGCCAATTATCTTGCCGTATCTTGTGAATTGTGTTGTCTGGATGTTGGTGCAGATTATCTGGCCCGGCCCACACGTGTCTTTCAGCTATCATAGAAGCATTTTAGGAGAAGAATGAATAATTTATGAAGAAATATCAAGGCTAAATGACATCAAGTATTATCCATCTTATCCTTCTCAGACCCAATGCTCACACTCGCTTATGCTTATGCTTCTACCATGACATGTCATGCGTCTAGAGAGTTCTGTTGGCCTTTGCGTAACATCCCATGCGACAAGTTCCCACCAAAATTAAACCCTAGACCAAAAAAGAAAGACTATCGTACAAACAAGGACAATCTATCAATCTTGCTCGAGATCAAAAATGTATAAGAAAGCGGTCGTTTCGTCAACTTCATGCGGTCACAGCAGCTGCGGCTGCTATCTCCCCCTCGGGATCGCCGGGCTCAACAAACGTCCGCCAGACATCGATCCGGTTCGTTCCCGGGGTCCGTGGACCGAGGCCGGCGAGCTCGGATGACCTGCGATTCTCACTGCGCCGCGTGCCCTTTCGACTGCGCGAGCTGTGGCTGTAGTACGAATCATCATCGTCGTAAGTATTCGGATCACGCTCCACGATCAGAGGCCCTACGCCTCCGCGGTATCCCTCTTCTATCACGGGAGGTGGCATTCCCATCGGTGGTGGGCGCATGCCTGGAGAGTCTGGGGCGTAGCGGTCTTCGGCATGGCGTCTGTCCATGCGGCCGCCGTAGTATCCTCCGCTTCTGGGGGTGCCTCTTTCGAAGTCTTTTGGTGATGGGGGAGCACCGCCGACGACTCTGCGACCTACACGGCGAGGACTGTCGCCTGAGTAAGGATCGCTGGACCTAGGTACTTCTGGAGCACCGCCAATATCGTATTCGTAGTCTTTGCCATGGTAATGTGACCTGCGGACCAATTCGTCATCACGTTCCTCCTGTTGTTGACGCATAATAGCTTCTTCATCGTAAATCGGGGGTCGTGTAGGTTTAGACTTTCGTGGCCGTCTAGCAACACGAGAATCTTCTTCAGTGCTATCTTCACGAAAGACTTGAATCTCGCCTCGATGTGTAATATCTGGCTCGTGGTCGGATTCGGGAGCATCAGGGTCGAACCATGGACATTCGCATCTCTTGGGTTTCTCTCCACACACGAGGCAAAATTCGGCACCACATCGACTGTACATATTAGAAGGATCCATATTCAAGTGTGAAAGAACACTCACCATAAGGCATGATTGTCGCCCTCTCGGAGCTGAGCTGAAGCACCGCATCTATAGCATCTCTTCCGCCCCTCGACTCTGACATACTCAAGAAAGCTCGCCGTCTCTTCGTCCCGGGGACACTTGCTCGCAAAGTGCCACCTGCCATTACAGGCGACACAGACTTTAGTGTTGCACTGATCACAACGAGCAGCTTTGCGTCCCGTCTCGCGATCGCGGTAAATATCAGCTGGTCGGATCCATTCACCGCATCGTCGTGAGGGACAATAGAGCCTGTTCCTGAGGGAGTACTCGACAAACTTCTTGTTCCATATTCGTTTGAAGGTAGAATCAAAAAGCTTATCGACATGCTCCAGACCAATGTGGGCATCGGTGCAGCATGTTGGCGGCATATGTTCAGCTTCTGTCATTGATTGCTTGAACCGCCTCTTCAGACAGCTGTGGCACATGCGATGGCCGCAATCAAGTTTGGGGCATTTGGATACAGGGACTTCATCTAAACAACCCTTGCAATCACGACTGTAGTATGGTTGTTAGCAATTGATTGACACAATGTGATTTACGCCACTCACATTAAACGCGGCCGGTCTGGGGATGAATTTCTGGATGAATCAAAGCCGCTGCGGGCTATACTTGGGGGACGTCGTGAAGACTCCCTAGAAACTTCAACAGTTTCAATTGTAGCTATAGGTAGTCTCCGAGGACGGCCCTCGCGGACTAATTCACGAGACTCAACAACCTTGGCAGTTCTGATTCTTAATTAGTATTGGGGGTGAGTAGCAGTTGTAAAAAGCTTACCTTCTGGACGCTACAGGCGGCCGAGAAGCACCAAGCACACTATTGAATCTTGTGGGAAGACTGTATCTAGGTGTGTCGCTGATCTCTCGTCTCAGAGCAGGTCTGCGGTCCGGTGAGCCTCTTTCAGAAGAAGCCTGTCGATATCTTATGTCTCTTTCGTCTGATGTCGATGGCGATGGTATTCTATTCCGTCTCCGTGGTGTCCTCTTTTCATCTGGCGAACTGAGATAATCGTCTGGGCTGGGTGATCGACGGTGTCGACGATGATGACGTCTATGTTTGTCCTCTGGTTCTTCCACCACAACCTCTATCTGGTTCTCATCGTCGCTCTCCTCGCTCTCACTTTCACTTTCGCTCTCACTATCTGTGGGTGGTGTCGACTCGGGCGTAGGTTCTCTCCGTCTTCGGACCACCTGCCGGGGCCTCGCGGGCTCCGGGTGTCTACCCCGTGGCTTCATGGCCGGCCAGCGTTCATCATCCTCGTCGTCTTCGTCTGCTTCATATACCGAGAACTGAGGGCGTTTCTTGTAGACATCTGTCGAGGCACGCATCAGGTGTGCTGGCGGCATGGGCATTGTAGGCGGGTATGCATCGAGGCTCATACTCCTCGAGTATCCCCTGGGTGTCCTTCCGTTGGGCCTTTGTAGTTCGTCGATTCGTGTCCGATGGGGCATTGGGTACTGGTTATAGGGCACGACGTCACTGGGGCCGTACCAATCGTGAGATTCAGGGCGGAGGGGCCTGCGACGCACGAGTGGAAGTCGGGCCTCTCCATCAGCGACGTCTCGATCGTATCCTAGCCTCATTTTTGCTGAGTGGGATGGATGGACTCCTGCAGGACCCAGAAGGGGGGACACGGCACAGCGCAGCAACAGCACAGCTCAGCGCGCGCTGGACAGTGGACAGCGAGAGTCTGGCGTCCTAGGCTGGACTAGTTTATATGTCGGAACGCAACGGGCAAGGGCCAAAGCAGTCGTGATGACGAGCGGTCGAGCCACTCAACGAAGTCCACGCTGCGTGAGCAATTGCACCCCCCAAAGATGATTGGAGTCTGGGGGCTGATCATGCATGGCAACCGCAGCTTGCAGCTTGCAGCGTCACGTCGAGGTCGAGTCGAGTCGGAAGTTGGGGCGAGAGGTAGAGAATGGAAAAGGATTGGATGTGTGTGGTTCTGCTTCTGGTGCCTTACAAGTTGGGCCGCGAGACGACGTTGTCTCTCGGATGGGCCTCAATGAACTAGTACAGGAACCAAGGAAGAAGTGATAAAGAAGAGAAGATGAATGGAATATCAAAAAGTCGGAGAAGAAAAAGAGGAGAGTAACACAGACAATCTCCATATGCAGACATTGAGCAACGTTCCTCAGCGTCTGCACTCTCCGTAGCTTGCTATGCTTCCACAGGATAACGCGGCAGACCAAGTTTGGGCCTGGTTTAATGGCCAGTTACCTCACATCACCTAACGCATCAGGCATCTAGAAACGAATCAAAGTGCCCCTCCCCCGCGTGGGTGGGTTTTGAAAATGGCCAGGGGGGTTGGGTTGGGCTGGGTTATTGTAGACCAGGCCCTGTCCCTTTTGCTCTTAGACCCGGTAACGACTGATGTTGAGTTCATAGAGTATCCGTAGACCCTTCGTTATAGAGTCATATGTGCTTGCACAGCATAACACCGTACGAGCTAGAATCATACGACTCGACGGGTAGGAATAGGGTAGTTCTTGTCCCACGATAACTTCGTGGGTGGCTGGGTATCCCCAAACAAGAAAATATGAGACTGTGGATGATCAGTTTTTGTCGGTGTGATGTCACGTGGCTGAGCTAACTGAGACATTGCATTGCACTACACGAACAGAGCACATGAACGAACCCCCAGATATTCATTGTCCACTGAGCATTTGCTCAATCAATGCAAACGCTGTATATCTTATGCAAGAAATATCTATCATTGCCTGTTTTTGACACTCACCGGAGAAATAACATCACTGTGGCGAGATCTGACCTCTGTCCCCAGACACTCGAGACAGAACATCATGAATCGCCCCCACTAACATCATCAATTAACTCAACCCCTAAAACCTACCTCACCCGAAACTCTATGACTCTAAAACCATCTTCCGTTCCCGCGTGGGGTTCACTGTAGCTACCTACACTTCCGGACTTTCATCATACCGGCGATTGCTTCATGTGGGTCATCAAACTCGGCCCGGTCCGGACAGCCATAACGGGCCTCCTCGGAACGGAGCGGCCATTACGGGATATGACGGCGTTCCTGCCGATCTCCCAATGGCCTTTGTTCTCTTGTGATTTTGACTTCCTTAGCAATCTGCAGGGTCTTTTACGCCCCTTATAGTTAGTATCATTATCCTTGCGAGCATGTGTCTACTACGTAGGAGTCTTATGTTAGGCCCCTGGTGTCACCATCTTATTCATGCACTTCTACGCAAGTGAGATGTCTAGTCTATTACATCATGTCTGTCATATGCGTAGACACAATTCGCTGCGTTCTACTTCTCCTTCTGCATGAAGGGTCCGGCGAGCATTGGGCTATAAGACAGCAAAACGTCATTGATACCGAGGTGTGAGAATAACCCTATGTAGACAAATTAATGTCTTAGCTCGACTGCCATGATATTTCTTGCTTTATCTTCATGTTCTTAATATTGTACAATTAAACAAATGGGTATAGATGCTATCATAAGAGACGTCATCATGTTCTTTGATGGTTAATCAGAGCTGAGAAATCTGTACGCCAATTCCCCCAGGGAACCTCCAGCTAGCACTGGCAACTAGCTTATGCATGATCTACATTACATCAATCAGAGATCCTTATACTATCAGGATCGTTGAAGTATCCTTGGAAGCCAGTGTATTGGGAAAACCCGGACACCCGGCCCGCAGAACCGTGCTGGCTCAACATCCAACCAATAAAGTCATATTCCCCGACACTGCACCCCGGGATATCACCCCAGAATTATCTTCCCGGGGCGACAATACAGCCCACCAAGTTTCTTGGGGTAGCAATTGCACCCATGGGGCGTATCTTAGTCGTATAGGGGTAAGGGGCGGCGTTACTATTGAATAACGCCGCAGTCTGAAGCAGAAGTAAAAGAATAACGTACGTCAGAGCTGATGACGAAGTAGCCTTGTGGTTTCGTTTTGAGTGCCGTCTATCAATCTGACACAGATCGACCGGCACCTACGGAGTACCGAGGAACGCGCGTCTTCTCACCTCTGCCTCCTTGAGGATTTCCGAAGACAGACTCAAGCTAGGGGCCAGGGTTGCATATCGTTCAACCTCTATCACAACATCGTTGATCATTTGGTCCAGCGCCTCACGGTGAGGCACTAGGGTTAGCAGAATGCTGAGCAGCGATGGCGACATGCTGGCACCCATGATGAGTAACGTTTGGGAGACTATCGATAGAGCACCTTGCCAGATGTATGGCATATGACCGGCATGACTAGGCGCATGTTAGCTATTGGCTATGTTCAAAAGGAAATGGAGGCTCACTGTTCATGGATATGTTCGAGTTGTCGAATAGAAGCTTCCAAGCACTTGTGGCAGTTCTCCCGCACAGCAGGATCCAGTACTGCTTGCTCATTGTCTAGCACTGCTAGAATGTATGGTCGATATATAATGGTGCGACAGGCAAAGAATCGAAGTCGAAGGACAGTTTGAACCGGATCTTGCAGCGCATTTCGAGTGAAAGGAAATTGCAGTGGTAGTGGTAAGCTCTCGTACCATTGACTCAGTTGGTAGTCGAGCTCTGCCACCACTGGATCCAGGCTTGTTGTTGATGCAATCGAGTCCTTAGAATATATGAGTTGGCTCACTCTGTTTAATAGCCGACGTAGAGCAATCTCTGCAAGAAAGTACCAAAGCTCATCTCGACCGACTTGCTCAGATTCATCTCCTTCAAATCCACAGGGCAAGCCGACGTTTTCCTCGAATTGGACAACCCCTGAATGGGGTAGGTCGAGTTCCGCGAGAAGATCACTCTCAAAGAGTAATGCATTCCAGTAAATTCGCTCCACAAGCTCTCGCTGGTGGCTTGGGATACGGCTTGGGGCCATAAGTAGCAGCTGTAGCTTCGTGCTTGTTGTGCAAAGCAGATTCCATGCCTCCATAGGGCGGACTAGGTAAAAGTGGTAAGCAGCAGCAAGGAGATGACATTGTGCCGCCACTACGCTGTTGGCAGTCATTAATCCTGGAAGCAGCGACCATGCTGCAGTAAAATATTGCAGTCCAGGGGGATCGTCCTGGGGCAAGATTCTCGAAATGCTGCCATGCAAGCTTGCCTGACCCAGGGCAAGAACAAGAAGCACAATGCAACTCTCCGGCCCCTCCCTGAAACCGTTGGACAAGGCTGTGCGGTATTGGCTCCTCCAGGTATATGGGTTGACACACGCATACCATATATTAACTCTCTCGAAATAAGCCTCGATGTAAGCTTGGGTGTTTGACAAGTCCACACAAGGAGTTTTGGTCAGAGTATGGAGTGGTTCTCGTGCCATTTCCAGTTGTAGCAGAATCTGAGGATCGCATGGTCGCGACACTAAATCTCGGATCAAGGGCCATTGTAGTAAATGCATGGTGGCATTAGTGTGGACTTTAGGCATGGTAGAGATATTGGTTCCGGTCGGTTGGGCGGACCAAGTCCCAAATCCACCATTGGGGATAGAGCCAAAAGAGGCAGCATTGGCCGACAACATCATGTTGTCTCCATCAAGCCCCGTGCCATTGCTCATCCCAGGCGAATTGTCAGTTAGGTTAAGTCCATTTGCCGTTGTGTTCACCATATTCATCTGAAGGAGATTTTCAATGCGGTTCAGACGCTCCAAGATCAGCTTGTCACCAGCGTCAAGTTTAATGCCTGGCTCTCGATAGATGCATTCAGCACCAAGCTCCGTACAGAGCTTGCACTTTGGCTTTGTGCCATCGCAACGGGATTTCCTTGAGCGGCAAACCTCGCACTAGTGGGAGTCAGTATACAAAAGCGGAAATGATATTAATAAACAAAATAAAAATGGTGTAGTGACGCACAGCAATAGTGGCCCTACGGCGGGGGTAATCGACACCCGTTTCGGTATTCCTCCTTTTGAGTGGGTTCGATCCTTCATCGCTTGAGACCTTTTGCGCGCCATTGGACATGCTGTCAGGTCTGTTGTCAGATGACTGCGAAAGATGTCGGGATTTTTGAGATGCGCTTAGTATGCCCTCCCGACTGAAGCTGGGCGTCCGCTGGTTTTTGTAGCTGACAGGGGACTTGAGCGAGGCGTCAGCCGACATTGCTGTAAGTGAAGACATCGGAAGTTCGAGAGAAAAGCTGTCGCGTGCAGGTACTGTGAATGGTCGCGCTCCGTTGAGAGAGATTGAATGGAGGGATTCGCCTGTCGATGATGCGGACATGATGATAGATTGGCGTCAAATGAAACGGGATCTAGGAATGGCCTCGAGAATAAGTTCTAGTTGAATTGGTGTAGCGGCATGAACAAAGCAATGATGCGCACGACTCGAAATGTCCTTTCAGCAAACCAGCATCATGTAGCAAGGCCGATGGTCGGGAATGGTGAGATGAGCATCAGACGATGCGACGAAAGCTCAAGCTTTGATGTTGTGCTGAACTTTAGCTGGTGAAGAGCAACTGGTTTCCTTGGGAAATGATTCGCGGTTTGGGCGTTCCAATAGACAACTGAACAACGTCAGTCTCACAATAAGAACACCAAAATGTTCTCGAGACACTGAACGTTGAAAGAGGCGTCCTTTCCTGCAACCGAAATGGAGGAGTAAATGGTTATGTATGGGGGAAGAGCCAGGACAAGGGTCTCCGAGCCCCCGTTATTCAGTAGCTGCACTTGGACTTAACCCCGGACCCTGGGTCGGCGGGCGGTGGAACTCGGAAGAGGGTGGTGGAGAACCGGGCGGGAGAGACTAGGTAAGAAAGGTAGAGAGTCAACCTGGGGGACTTCTGGAGAGATGGGATGGGTCATTTATTGGCCCAACAAAGTCGGCCGAAGAGAGTATCCAGCAATGGATAGACCCGGTCAACGTGTATGTACTCGGTTCCGCGCTCGAGGTACCTGAGAAGTTGATTTTAAGCATGGCATGATATGTCGAGCAAAACCCGAAATGACTTGTCTCGGGGGCAGTTTTGCTTAAAGTGGTGGTGGCGTACGTTTTGTTTCTTGGTACGAAGGCGATTCGCTTCCAAATCTGGTGTCTCAGGGCGTCAGCAAAGAGAGTCTGGAGAAGACCGTACGTAGTAGCTGCTCTGCTCTGTGGTGCACTGTGGGAATAAAGCTGCCCGTCACGCTGTCCTGGCCTTCCTGAAGCGTTCGCAAGCATCAACTCCATGTGTTCCCCAGAGGATTGGGTGGCTCAAGCCAGTTGTTCTCGTTTAACCCGCCATGACAGGGATAAGGTTGAGATGGAGGTGGGCGGCTCTAGAGGGGGATTGGTGGGAATCCTTGCAGCACGACCGTTTGCGTGTGGAGAAGCGATTTCTGGAGGATGAGGTTCAATTTCTTGCCTGAGATTGGAGTTGTTGACAGAATTTTTGTTGTCCAAAGTTGGTAAGTGTTCCATGATGGAGATGTAGGTTAAATGTTGTTGTTGCTTCGTATGTGGATTCCAGGCACATACTGTGCTTGAAGCTTTGGGGGAAGAGCGGAAATGTCGTCCCATGTTGCGCCTGCCGTACTGCCCTTGCAGCAATATCAAGAGTAATAAGGAAGGAACACATGGGAGAAGCTAATAAACATCCCAGTTCTACCACTTCATTGCTTGAAATGCACCTGGAACTAAAACACAACAATATCATGCCTCATCCTTGAGTTTAACGACGTGATCACATTGCAATCCTCTCTTTATCGTTGCTATTTGACATAATACGATCGTCTTATTGCCGAGTACCCCATCTTATAGATACGTCTCCTCCAAATGGTGGCATAATGAGCCCCGAATAATGCATTTTTACCACGATTTGACAGACAACCGTACCGTCACCGTCAAGGTCATTAACGGTTCTAGACCCCAGCGGGGTTGGAATCGCCACGAGAGGAGAGGACCTTCAACAGCAAGTGATTGACTGTCTCGGATGGCATCCGGACCTCTCGCTCATGACCATGGGGTCTGCAAATCTTTCAACCCCAAACGGACTTGATGCTTACTGGGAATCCCACTTCCTCACTTGGCGATTTTGATGCAGAATACTATTTCAAATACCGATCTCCGGCTCATCCGATATATTAATATGACGCACACACCTTTGTTTCCAATAAACGTGGCTTCGAAATCGAAATCTGGTCTCAGCTTTCCTAATGCTTACATTGACTTACTTACATTAGACCATTGCCTTGCCCAGACGCACCGTCGCTCGACCTCACCCATCATGACAAGCGCTCATGCGCCCGATCCATGTAACGGCCCGAATAGGAGTGCTCTTCCGTTGGAGCCTCGCAGCCCAGTCCAATCCAAATCTCAGCCCGTGACCAACCTGGGGTTCGGTTTTAGCCTGCTCCGGTCTGGGGTGCTCGTCTCGAGACGCCTGTCAACCTGCGGGGAAGCTTAAAAGGTGTGGCACGTTTTGTCCGCTTACGGAAAACTGCTGGCAAGGTTATTTGATGGATCTTCCGGCTAATTCACACTCGCCTTGATCTACCATGTCCAGAGACTCCAGACGACGGCACGGCACAGACAGAAACCCATCGGTTCGGGTCACGGCTTCAATATATCCAGACTCGGGAGTAGACAATATCTTCAAATTAGAAGATACATTTCCTATCAGAACTCAAATAGATGATGTTGACAATCCCATACGTACATCAGGCTTGCCCAGTAAGCTTTATAGCAAGCTGCTCAACCATTTAGAGGATCGAGCTGCCAAGAACCCGTGCCGCTGCCCACATCGACAACATCTTCAGGGTCTTCGACACCCTGGTCATCACCTTGAGCCTTGCTGCCAGGCTACGACCTGATCTCCAAATCCACAGTCTCCTCGATTCCCATTTTGGGCATCCGGGAGATCCAGTGCCCGATACGACTCCGGCAAGTATTGCACCCGCGGGAGAGTAACAGTTTAGTCAAGGCCGGACGGACTGACAGTCTCTTACGTTCTCCGAGGTCGCTGCATGAAAAACACAACAACCTACACGCTAATGTAGTGTGCTTCACATCATCCCCTGCGTCACAACAACACGATCGAGCAGTTGTGGTAGCCCAACACCAATCAAGTGAATAATGGGCATCCATCAAGTGTCCCTGATTCTGCAGCCCACAGCTTCTTCGGATCCGGCAGCCGTCAACCCGAAACTACCTGCGAATTCAAAACGATACCCATAAGGTTGGGGTTTTTGGGACGGATAGCCATACGTCATGAAACTCTCAGTTGCGCGGACGAGAGATACCGAGACGGATGCATATTATGACGCCAGACGGAAACAAAGAGGCTGTGAGGCATCTTTCTTCAAACGGCGAAGCTCATGATCACTCGTAGAAGACCACGGCTGTAACTTCGCCTTTCACCTCTGCATAGGCGATGAAATTACCCAGGATTCCAGTTTTGGCATCCCTCTCAATAATGACGACACGGCTGTCGCTTTGAAGAGCCACTGCTACCAACGTTCCCGCCTTGTTGATAGAGAAGTGACGAGGAAATCTGCCTCCACATGGAATATCTTGTTGGAGAGTGAGATGCCCGGTTTCCGAGTCAATTTTGAAACTCACTAAAGGATCAGATGCTATAGTGCCGCTGTTGGTGTCAAAGTCAGGAACTTGGAGAGCGCTTTCATTACGAGACGAGACGACCAGGAATTTTCTGTCCGGCTTTGTTCAAAAGTTAGAACAAACGCAGCTCAAGGGTTGTGAACACACTTACTGATACTACAATCTCGGCGGCTGCAGCGCCTTGCGGCACGTCTTTGCTTTCTCCATGGATGCCACTGTTCCATATTTCCTTGAACCTGATAAAATCGCCACCATACACGACTTCGTAGCCGATAATGGTATTGGCCAGCTCGGTGACCAGGTACATGAATGTCTTGGTCTCCTTGACTACGAAGGCGATATGTCGGGGCCCGGTGCCGGGAGCAACGACCAATGGATCAAGCTTGGACAGGCCCAGATCTCCGAACCCAACGCCGTATATGTGAATCATATCTGCTCCCAGATCGGGAACAAGAATAAATCGTTTGCTCGGATCAACGACTGCAGCATGGGGATGTGGAGCCTCCTGTCTTGAAGGGTCCGGACCAGGCTCGGGAAGGCTGAACTGTTGGACATTGAGCGACGTGAGATTTGCTGGATCTTGGATGTCCCAAGTCGTAAATGCCGAACCGCCACTGAGGAGCGTTAGCCGTTTGATGCTGAACCTTATGTTCGAACGGGAATATGTACTAATGGGCTACTGCCAGCCCGTAATCCCACTCGCCATACATGACCGCACTCACAGGGCCAAAGACTGTAGAAGTCTTTGCCAAAAGTGTCAAAGTGCCGTTCTCGTGTGTTGCGAAGGATGCCAACGACCCATGCTTGCCGTCTTTGAGTCCTTCATCGGTGCAATAGAGCACTCCGTTATACCAGTCGAGTGTGAGCCATGAAGGGCTTCCAGCACACCCATCTGTTGTGGACAATGTTTCAAGTTTCACAGGTGTATCCCGATACTCAGCAAGGGAGAGATTTAACGTCGTGACAAGTCCACTGTAGGACGCAACATATAACAACACATCCGGCTCTTGGTGAGTGTTGAATTCAAGAATGTCATGGTTGTGACTCCAGTGCGCGCCTTTGCGGTAGTAAGTCTGATAAACGCAATGGAGCAAAAACACAGTAATAGGCGCGGCGAGAAGGAGTGATGAGACGAGAAGTGTTATGCTATTATCCCGGAAGGGGTTCTTTGAGAGTCTCTGATGGCCGAGGAACTTCATTGTCTCCAGCCGATGGACAGTGTTATGGTAGTAGGAAGCTGAGGATTATGACGAGGTTAGAGCTGACGCAGCTTGACCGCACTAGCCGCAAGTTATCAGCCAGGATGAGAGCATGGGTGAAACAACAATGCCGATCAAAGAACAAAGAGATTCGGCCAAGAGATAGCAATTCTGTGATGAAACCAAAATGGGGGTGAAGATGCAGAAGTGAGATTGAGTCTTGGGCTCTGAAGGAATACACTAGAGTAACCGTGCAAATGGTAGTGACACTGTGATGACTTCGTTTTGCATGCAAGTATCACCAGATGGATCTAGTGTTGCCACTAAAAGCATGGATTTAGAGTTCAGCTTCCAACGTCGTTCCGCGGGAAGCGATTTGTTTCAGAAACAGTTTCAGCTGGCTGCATCTTCGGTGATATTTTGATGGGTTGGATGCTTGTTTTTAGGAATCATATCATTCCTGGGTGAGGCAACAGACTACAACTTAGGGCCCTGTTCCCAAAGTACGAAAATACCCAGGTAAATTATTATGAGCTTAGGGGACTCTTTGATGAACTTATTTTAGTATCGTTTGTTACAAGGCCTGAAGTATTCATGCTCCTTGAGGCATGCCGAAGGATCAACGTGCGTGCATTGATCTGTTCATCCGATCTGGAATACCAATTCCATTACTCCATCAGCATAGAAGTATTACGGGAGTGTTTTCTAAGTATAACTATTTCGTTATTTTTAGTATCCTCTTACTTCATTTTTGGTATCTCAAAAGCACTCCAACCAACACCTCATCACCCTACACTATCTCCACCAAAGTATCTGTCACTAACATCTCCAAATATTTTCTTTTCTCAACTAAGCCTTTTCTGACGGGAAGTCCTGGATTGCAGGCGTTGTGGTTCCTCTCGATAAGGACATGCTGTATGGAGCCTAGTAGACTGTTAGCCTTGAGCAAACTTGTGATTGATGTTGTACATACCAGAACTTCCTTAGCGTTACATATTCTCCAAGCAAGTTTACGAACGCTTCCATCTGCGGCCACTACAGGTGGTGCAAACTCGATGCCAAACATTTCTCGAATGGCGTAGACAATTCTCTTGGCATACTTTGTGTCGCGCTCGACGTGGCCCCCGAAAGGCTCCTCAGGCTGGTTAGGCGCAATATCTGGATCACGGTCCAGGCAGTTTTGGACAATTGGAAGCAGTGCGGCCTCGACCGCTTGCTCATACAAGCCCTTGGCACCAAGATCGACATCCTCTTCGTCAAACTTGCTGATTCGGATCTCGAAGGGTTCTGAAATCGTCATGGCATGATGGTGTCCGTTGTGATGGTATCTGAATTCGAAGACACCTTGTGTCCACCACAACTTGTCACCTTCAAACACGACTTCACCTTCGACCAGATCGGTTTCTGTGATCTCAGTAGAAGTCACCGGATGCTCTTCGACCACAATGCTAACATCGGCAGTCAAGGCATCATAAGAGCCAGCGTTCGTAGGTGCCCATCGTCCCAAAGAAGATACCTCAGTCGTTTCCCTTGAACGATTGTCAGTGACCATGTAAAGGCCAATCCAATCTTTCTTGCTGTGGTTAGCGGGGGCTCTCCACTTCACTCGAAGAGGTGCTCCGTATTCGAAAGCCATAGTCTTAACGGGCTTAGGGAATCGGCCTGTCAAACTCTCCTTTCCAGTGTATTTCTCGACGATAGGTGCGTTATTAACAGGAGTGCCCTGTACAGAAAGAGAGTAGAGCTTGGGATCATGACCTTCTAGATCAGGAGCGATTCGCGTAATGGTAAGTCGTGCGGGAGCCATGTTGAAAAGAGCCGAAGTATCTCGCACGATGGTCTTAACACCTGCTGCGAATTTAGGGCGAGCGGTATCGATAAAGTCCTCGACGAATTGGCTGGTGTCATCCAACACCTTGTCGACACTTTCTTGCCATCCCTTGACGGGAGGAGGCAATGATTTCTTGATGAACTTGGTAAGACCTGCTTCTTGACGTAGACTGCGACCATAGATCTTTTGCATGTGGGGTCGCTCAATGTACGAGATGTAGTAGACGGTCAAGATCTGGGTGAACAGGGCCATAAGGAAAATGGATCGACTCCACGTAATGAGTGCGGCACCCCACACTGCAGCCGTCCCGAAGAACCGGTCAGGGTTGTTCAGGAACCGGTAAATAGACTTGTAAGTCAATTTAGCCTGTTGATCAAAGAAGAAATCGCCGCAGAACCAGCCAAACTCGCCGAGAGAATCATAGACACTGAATGCGGTCCACAACTGAAGGGCAACGAGACTAGCACCAAGAACATGTTTGAGCAGGACCAGGCCATAGGCCCAATCTTCAGGAGGCGAGTACATCTTCCAGCAAGCGGCGACAAATGCAGTGTTACACATGATCATGCTGATGTGGTGGAGGCCCTTCCATTGGCGCCAGGCTTCACCAGCACTCTCGCCGAATTTAAGGAAGTGGCGTGTCCACATCTTGTTCTTAGACTGTTGGTCGAGAATAAGACCTAGGCCGAGATGATACCAAACACGCCAGGCTAGAGCGTGGAACACGAAGGCCGCCTGCCATACGGCAGTTGAAGGTGTCACAAGAGTGAGGACGGCTACATAGAACGGCATAAGAATGACGGCGAAGTCAGGGACGCGGAACAAGTCAAGATTGCTTAAACCAACAAGATTGTGGACGGGAGCGGGCTCGTCTTTCTGAGCAGGCGTAAGTGTCTGTTGGTCGAATGCACCTTCAAGCGATTTCATATCAGCGGGTATGGCATCACTTTGGCCCCCGGAGACGGTTCGCTTGCGAGGGGGAGGTGGGTTGTAGGTTTTCTCAATATGAGGGTTCTCGACAATCACGAGGAAGGCGAATTGGGCCAAGTGAGCGAGGATTGAGATGAAGAGAACCTCATAGCTAGCAGCCATCATGGAAATACCATAGTAACCAGCATATCCGATCGAGTACATGGGGTGAGGGGCCATCTCGAAGACACCGTCAAAGGTCAAGTCTTGGTCGATGAGATAGAAGAAGTCTCCCCAATACCAGGCAAAGTCTTTCACAACACGGTGGGCGTCGAGCTTCACCCAGAGATTGAAGCCGATTAGGGCGATGCCAACGGCCCAGCGGGAGAAACCAATCAAAGGATTCTCTCCTTCAGGGGTGTGGCCACAGACGATGGCGAACAGGCAGTACGACACGAAATCACACATGAGGATCAAATCAACAACTCTTCGGAAGACCAACCAAGTATTGTACTCAATGGGGGCCTTCTCGAATTCATAGTCCTCGGGGATCTTTGTCTCGAGCTCGTTCTTGAGTAACTTGTAGAGCCATGGTCGCGGGTTTTTGCCTGTTGAAGGGTTCTCGAATAGCTTCCAGCGCCGAGCCCAAGTGACAAGACGTCGGTGGTTTGACTGGATCTGGAGGAGTACACCAATGCCGATGTTGTAACAAGCTCGCCAGAACAGGAAGATAGCAGCGAAAACAATACGTTTCGAGCTAGATGGCAAGAAATAAGCAGCTAAGATGTGAAGACCCAAAATTGTCAAGACAATGGCATCAGAAAGGTTCTTAGGTTGTCGAGGATCCAAAAGCTGAGAAACCATATCATGGGTTGTGGGTACGATAAAGACTACATGTGACAGTCAGCCAAAGACGCACCGACGCAACACACCACCACAACAACCTTAATGGATTGTACATACCTGTGCCGTCTGGGGTTCGACCATACGTCTTACTAGACTTATCAGATGGGAAAGGCACATCAGATGACTGGCGGCTATGCCCTTGTTCTGCTTGAGGCTTGTCTTGCTGGGCAGGAGGATCAACCCCAGATTGCCGTTGCCGAAGCCCAGGGCCGGTGGCAGGCAGATCGGCGGCAGTACTCATGACTGGCGGCGATTCAGCAGTGAGAGGGTGGTGGGATGATGACAAGGGATATGCAAGAAAGACGGCGACGAACTGGCAAGTTGAATGCCAGAAGGAGAAAAGGAGCGAAGGTTGAAATTGAAAGAAAGATGAGAGAGATCGGAATGGAAGAAGTTAACAGTCGGCTGTTGGGAGGGTTGCGGCGGGAGTTTGAAACGACGTCAGGGCTCCGCTGGCTTAGACGTTAGGGACGGGGTCACCTGGTTCAGAGCTCTCAATCGCTGGACCGGCTGTTTAAGCCCTGGCTTAGAGCTAGTTCCTGGTTTAGCTCTGGGTCTGGGTCTGGAGCTGCGGCTCCATAGACTAAGTCACAGAGGGGAGCGATTTAGCAGGGGATTGAGTGTCGATTTCCAGTGCGCGTTGGAGAATGAGAGCAACATGCATGAAGCTACTGATTGGTGCGAGGTCTGAAAGCGGCGTATGAGAAGATGCTGTTTGAGCCTGCTTGATGAGACAGTAATTCCTGTGTAAGTGGAAGAAAATGATGAAAAGAAAAGAGAGAATGACGAATTTGACGAGAAGTTGTTGGGAATTGTCCAGTTCGTGAAACCAGGCCAGTAGCACCTTCCGTCCCGTTCAAACGAACATGTGCAATTAACAGGGCCAGTCACGGTCTCGCCTCTCTCTACAGTGCATTGAGGCTTGAATGGGGGCGTCCATTTTGCATTTGCGCCGCGACAAGAGCGCTAAACCTACTGTGATTACCGGGCTACTTCCATCAGCAAGTGTGCGCGGGGCTACGGTAGCATGGCCGAAAATGAGGGTACGGCGGGGACTCTGAGCTTCCATCATCTTCCCCCACTCGTCGAGTCGCGTGCTTTATTTCTTTGGTTACGGGCAGCGTCTTGAGAACTCCGGCAACAAAGAATGCTATTACTGAAGTCAGCACTTGTCAGTACCTTTATTTCTAGAACCAATCAATGATTTCTATCTATTCTAAGCAGCTTTGTAAACCATAGGATAAAGACTCTTTCCACCGATTCTACCCGTTTGCCATGCCGCTCCCTCATGGACTCTAACCGGTCTCCGGCTCCGTGATGGAGGACGCCTCCCGATAGGTACCACGGCGAGAAACCCCACAACGGGGTGGGGGCATCGGAAGCGAGTTGCTCTACCTCTCCTGAGCTCTCAGTCTGAAGGTGGACGACGATCTGATGCGTGGCTTTTCTCCGTAGAACCCTCATTTCTTTCACTCGGATAGTCAATAAACCCTGGTCCTTTAGTGTAAGCGTGGGGTACAATCACATGCAAATCTGCCTCAAGTAATGGAAGAAACGACAAAACATCCTAGACGATTTCTCCCAACAAAATGGAAAATTAGAACTGTTTCTAGGGCCTTACTATTACAGATATTGCAAGGGGTTAAAGCGGTAGTTTATTTAGGTGCTTTTCCATGGACAAAAACACCGAAGCAAAAGGAGACTCGAGAAGCATGGTGACACGAGGTTGCCTACAAGAACAAGGAACAAACACAATATAATGAGCATGATTCCTCACAAAAAGCTGTCAGAGAAGTGATGGTCTCTCCTGAAGCCAGAGCAATTCCAAATGACGAGAACGGCGGAGTTGAACTGCCAGCTCTGATACATTAAAGTTCAGAGCAAAAAAAGTATTGTCCCGGGCTGAACTTTTCACGGTTGAACCATTTCCTTAGTGCAGGAGATCTATCTGGGACTGTGCCCGAAGGCAAAGTGTTTTGGTTGTTCTTGCTATATAAAGGTTCACTCAATATCCTGCTCTACCTTCAGCAAGATAGAGACACTGGCGACGTATCACTTCGACACTCTTAGTTGGGCCGCCATCTTTACAGTACTTATTATCTGCAATAATAACCTGCCTATTTATTATAACTTTGAGAATATGCCAATAGCAATATTCTTCGGCCTTTCTAGACTGGTCACAAGCCTTCATTCTGAATCGGGAATATCTATCAAACAAGCATGGAATATCGGCCCTAGTCACAAAAATTCAGGGTCTCGAATTACACGACCCTTGCTCTCCAAGCTAGTCAAATCTGTTGAGATGAAAAAAGACCAATTGTCATAATGATCGTGGCCTTTTCTAATTCCTATAAGGGAAACCCGAAAGCCCCGTTGGCATGTAAATGCACGAGTTATATCCCGCATCGTCTGACCCTTGCTTGTTTGCGACTGAGCTAACCTCGTGTCTTAGAAGCCTCGGGTTGACAGCCGGTTAATATGGGATAAGGATATTTATCTATCTTCCATTTTCTGTTTGTTTCCACAGTATAATTCATAGCCTAATCCTGTTTTGATCAGTCTTTCTTCATCCTGAAAACCACGGGCTCAGAATGCTTGGTCATTCCACCAGTCTTAAGGCTTCTACCACATTTCCCAGCCGAAGAGAGGAAGTTCTACTCAGTTTTTGAAAGTTTTTTTCTCGGTAATACTAAAAGAGAACATGGATAGCAGCCACCGTGTATCTGAAAACAATTTTCCTTGACGTCAACCGATGTTTTGTGCTCCCTGTTCATGGCCTACTGTCACTAACAGGACCTCATACAGAGTTGCCAGATCGAAGCTGCGAGTGTTAAAGTCAAGCCACCGAATAGATAAATCGATATCTAGATACTCCGAGCTTTTATGACGGTCTTTTATTTGTTAAGATCTCACATTGATGCGTACCAGAGACAAAGAATAACCAATAGTATTCTTTCTGCCATTAGGTATCACCACAAGACCCCCTTTCTTAGCAGTATTCGACATCAATTCCTCTATTAGAGATCCTATATTTAGTTACTGTGAGTCGGATGAATACCTGTATTAGCGAGCGGATGTTATGCAAAGGAGCTGAATCTAGTTGAAACGCTATCATTGGAGCTGAGCAACACTGAAGCCACGCTCTCCGGTGTGATATAAGAATCCCGCGCATGATCAAGCCGTTCCACCAGATAAAAGACGTTTGCTATCCGAAACATGCAGCGTACAGCCAGATTGCCTATATAATAAGTAATTGATGTCTTGTAATATGTGCTCATCTATCAGTTTACAGCCCACCTATAAGCATCCATTCTAGGACGAACGTGGAAGGCAATAGGAACGATAGCCCTCTTGTAAGAGGAAGGCAAACGGAGAACTTGATTTGGCGAGCAGTTGGTCACTGTCTCCTTTCATCCCCCCATCAAGCAGCCCTTCAAGCACAAGCTGCCCACTCTCGATGGCCACTCATTTAACAGATCTCGATTTATGCTGTCTCCCCCTATCTTCACATCATACCTCATATCACAAAAAGACCAAGGTTCACTTTTGTCCCACTCCAGACCCCCCTATCCCAAGGGTCATGAGATTCATGAGGCTGAAAAAAAAATATCTTTTGAAAAAATCCCCGCAACCGATCGATGCAATTACCGTGCGTGACAACTAACCCATGACAAGATCGAAACATGATCAGCAGCCTTACTGAGCCTTCTTGGCAAACTCCACCCGCAGAATGAGATGCTTGAAACCAAACCCGTCCATCTTCGCACAGGCCTTGACGGCATCGCCCCGGTCCGCGAAGCTGATGAACGCAAAGCCCTTGGCCATACCGGTTTCCCGGTCCTTGGCAAGGAATACTCGGGTGACGCGGCCGAAGCGCTCGAACATGTCGCGCAGCTCTTGCTCCTCTGCCATCTCGGAGACCTATATATGTTGTTAGTGTGGATATGTGGAGGGGGCGGCGTGACGGCACTCACGTTGGTGACACGCAGTGTAGCAAAGTCGTCCCTCTCGCCGAACTTGGATCCCATTCTCTCGCCAGCTGTTCCGGTTCCACGCAGAGCAGGAGGAACATATGAACCCTTCTTGGCACCAGCGGCACCCGCACCAGCAGCTGAGGGCTCGTCTCCCATACCAGCAGCAACATCTCCAGCAGGAGTCTCTCCAATAGGCGCCATGGTATCCTTGTAGGGACACCTGGCAGTGAAATGCTGACCATTACAGATACGGCACTTGACCTGCTTGTCCTTGAGCTTGTCCTTCATGGACTGGGCGTTGGCGTCGGCGGACTCATCCTTCTCGGCCTTTCGCCAGTTGACACTTGGTCGGAAGATGATGTTCTCGCCGACGGAGGTGGTGTCGGGGGCAGGTCCGGGGGGATCCTTTGCGCTGAGGCCGAACTTGGGCCAGGTTTTTCGGTCGGCGACGCGGGGGTTTACGGTCTCGGTGTGGGTGGTGTAGCGAATTCGGCGGGTGGTCTTGACCTTTCGGCCGTCGTCATCGTAACGGAATGTGATGATGGTCTTTGTTCCATCCTTGTTGGAGATGGTCTGAGGCTCAGGGAGATCGGTAGAAGTCTCCTCGATATCGTCGTCGTCGGCCCAGTCGTGCCTGTTTTTGAATGGTGGGGTTAGTCAAAAGGATATCGATACAAGACCCCAGTCAAGGAGAGCAGAGCAACTGACTTGGGCTGGTTCGCTACGGCGGCAGCCATATTGAATCAAGCGTATCCGTGCGATTTTTTCAGAGGTTCTGTGTAGGTCTCGCGGTGCCGTAGGGATGCGTCGTCGTGGCTCGTCCAGGCGTCACTTCGTGATCGTGGGGTTTTAGTGATAGTTGAATTTATTCACTTTTTCGTGGTGCGGCGGTTTGAGCAGAGGTGGGGCAGATGTCAAGCCACAGGTGCTCGAGGCGGATGGATAGTCGAATCACATGATGTGCACTAGCCACAGGGCCAACTTTATCCGATCCGGCCGTCGAGCATGCCCGTCAAAGGTGTAATTTGGTGACGTTACTTTGAGGAACCTCAACCTGAGGCTTGATAGTTTTGTTACGTAGGATCATGCCACCGACAGACAGAATTTGAATTGAATCATCATGGAGATTGCCACTGGTTAAACGGAAAAGCGGCATGAGAGGATTCGAACACGGAAGAGGGATGCGTGGCGCAGCTGAACTCGTGCAACACATTGAATTCGGGGTTTGTTTCAGAGCCGCATTTGAAGCAAATACTCACTCGTATAAAATGATTTGACAAGAGCCAAAACGATTATTCGACATGTGTTGGAAAAACTGATACAAATCCGTGACTCGGTAAATATCCTTGAAAGGGTCACCTTGTTGGGAGATGAGATGAACTTGTCAAAAACGCCAAGGGACAGGTGCTCGAATCTATCAAGCCAAGCGTGGCGCAGCTGAAGGGGAGTCCAATCCGGGTCCACGTAATGGAGCGACGCGGTCTCTGTGGCGCTCGGAAGCGCGCTGAGGCCATGTGAGAGGATACGATACGGGGCCGGGGGAGAGACGAGGAGGGAGGCCGGGGGAGGAAAGAAAACTCAGGACCTCAATCCTAAGTGACGAAAAGATTTAGGTAATATAGCCTAAATTTAGGGGACTCTTTGCTTAGTTTATTTTGACACCGTAAAATAAGGTCCGGTGTTTTCTTGCCCCCTGAGGGGAGGGAGCTTGAGACTGAGTTCGGCACCAACGCCAAAAACAATCTACTACGAGCTTGGCTTTGGTTGGCACTTCTCCTCACTATCCCAGGCCGTTTTCTTTTTCCTTTTGTATTCCTTCACATCCACTTTCACTCTTTCACTCTTCCATTCTCATCTCTACTTCTACGCCTTCTTCTCTTGGCGATCGTTTATCTCGATAACTTTGCGCGCGACACCCCAAATCTACCAACTCCTTTTTCTGTCGCAAACAATCACGCCATGGCTTTCAAGCAAGACGAACCTCCCGCCTACGGCCCTCCCCCAGGTGCCCCTCAACCTACGTACGGCGGCTACCAACAAGACCCATATGGCCAACAGCAAGGCCAATTCCCACAGGGCGGCCAGCAGCAAGGCTACTACCAACAAGGTCCTCAGATGGGCTACTACAACCAGCAACAAGGTCCCTTTCCCGCCGGCCAAGGCCCCTATCCTCCTCAGCAGGGCCCCTACGGACAGCCTCCCCCTCAGGGCTACTATCCCCAAGATGATCAGAGAGGAGGCGGCGGCGCTGGTGGCGGTATCATGACTGGTCTCCTCGCTGGTCTGGCGTGCTGCTGCTGTTTGGACTGCCTTTTCTAAATGCCGATTCACTGCGACTCGATACCACCGCCGATAGCGGACAAGCAGACAAATGGAGGGATCGGAAGCGCAGCGCGGCGCATCAGCAAATGGAAAGGGTTTCCTGTTTTACGGCGTTGGGGGTCTTTCGACTACAGAGCTCTGATTTTATGCTGTGTGTTTCTTTGTTTCCTCGATAAAGTACGACTTACAATTTCATAATATTCAGTCTCAATGCGCATATTTGTCCCCAAGTGCGTGCATGTCAAGCCAAAACTGATGTGATACTATGCTGCGGCAAAGGCTGTCTCAAACTCGGACCTAACCTTTGCGACACAATCATTCGTGTAAATCATCTTTTGCACATCCGGAGATGTCCACTTGTCGGGGACTGATCCACTGGTCTTGTGCTCCTTGAACATCCTATCTCTCTCCTCCTTTGCTTTTCCTTCACCAAGATGCAGCGTTCGACCAGACATATATGCCATCTCGACAAGATTCGAAGTCCATTCCTTTCGAGATTGCTCGTACACCTTCAAGCACTTGGCGATGGTCTCGGGCCGAGTATCGGGGGCAAGGGATAGAACCTCGGCGATTGTTGAACCGTCCTCGATAGCCATGGCAGCTCCTTGGCTAAGATGGGGAAGTGTTGGATGACAAGCGTCTCCTAACAATGCCACTGATCCTTGAGTCCACGTAGGTAATGGCCTGTACATCCTTAGTCGCCACTCGCAGACTTCTCCTTCAGGAACCAGGCTGAGCATCTTCTGTACAAGAGGGCAGAATGTCTCAAATACTGCCAACATAACTTTCTTGGATCCCTTGGTCGTGTATGTGATTGAAGGAGCGGATGCAAAGTTGTCATCTGGCTGAACAGTTGAAAGGTTGTAAATGGACTTGTTTGCAATCGAGTAGGCGATAATGTGTCGTTTCTCTCCCACCCATCTTACAACCTCGTCGCTATCAATAAGAGCCAGTAACTCAGGGTCATGCGCCATATCTTCTCGCTTGAGCATGATACGGTAGGCAGCTTGACCAGTCTCGGCCTCTTCAGGCGTAGCGTTGACTTGTTGTAGGAGCTGAGATCGAGTTACACTCTTGATGCCGTCGGCGCCGAGGAGGATATCAGCTTCATGAGTGACTGCCTCTCCATCTCTAGGCTGGAGTTTGAAGACCACTTTTGGGGTGAAGCTCTGAACTTCGATCAAGCTTGTTGCAAAGTGAAAAGTGATGGCGCTCTCTTTCTTGCAAGCTTCGTACAGATGACCAGCTAAGGAAGCTCGATGGCCACAAAGGTGCGAGAACCCGTATTTTCCCTTGATATCGGGCATATCAACATGAGCAAGTTCAACATTGGTTGCTCCCTCTATAGAAAGTCAGTGTATGTTCTAAAGTCTTGGGAGATGTCGACCTACGTCGAATACTGCTACCAGCCACACAAGTAGCTTCTCTCTCAATATCATCCCAGCATCCTAACCTGTCGAGGATTCTTCCCATGTTAGGAGCCATCTGAATGCCAGCTCCTACAAACCCAAGGCTGCTGGCAGTCTCATAAACATCAATGTGTTTAAAACCTCGTTTGGCTAGAGCTAGGGCAGCTCCTAGTCCGCCCATGCCGGCGCCCATGATGGCGATTTGCAAATCTTTGGTGCTAGCCATGATGTTCAAGCCAACTGAATGCTCGTGAGGCCAGTGAAAATGATGATATCAAAGATACAGGCTTGGTATTGTTGAGAAGTCGTCGAGACTTATATCTTCATCTAGTCCAATGACGGTTGTTCCTTTATCCGATCTCATTCATAGTTACCATCCCGAATCAAATGCCGGTGCGGGGCCCCGAGCGGATGTACGCATCTCAATGGAGATTGATCGATACGATATATGTACGAGTCCGAGAAAGGGCTCTTCACAAACAACTAATCACATATAGAAACGAAGGAATTCAAGTGTTTTTCGTTTTATTTCCTTATTTGGATCGTGGTAGGCTCCTATATCGGCGCAGATAATTCCTATTATTCAGCGTCTGCAGAATCTGGGGTTCTCCGGTGTCGTCATCAATACACTTTAAGCCATAAGCACTATCATGTGCTCTTCTTTTAATCGACTAAAACGTTAGACTTTTGTAACGATGCATTGGATAACGTGTCTTTGCGGAAGTATTTCTCGGCATGTGGGAGAGACTTCGGAGACCGAGATGGTTTCTGATTTTTCTCTTTGTCACTGCAACATTTGTCGCCATTCGACTGGCTTGCTTTTCACGTCCTATCTTCCGACCGAAAAACCGAGAGATTTTGGTGGATTGAGTGCCTTTGAGGCCCCTGATCGCTCGTGCCGGTATTTCTGCCCGACATGTGGCTGCCATGTATATCGATCACACCAAGATCAAGACGGCGAGTTGAGGTGGGGAGTGGCTACAGGTGTTATCACAAGAAGCGATGATGCCCGCGCGAGAGTGAGTTATGCGGCGCACCAGAAAGTGGAAGATACCATCGACGGAGGTGCTTCGATATGGCTTCCTCTTGAGGCGCAGCAGAATCTCTCGAAGCGCTCACTTTCGGGGTCATTTACGCCGAAACCGAAGCATCTCGATACACTTTGTGCGTGCGAGGCTATCCATCTTCGCATCACACGCCCAAACGAGGCCAGCTATCTACCGCATCGCGCATATCCTGACCTAACATACCCTTACTGTTCTACTGATGAGTCTATCACGTCGAACCCATCACATGAAAAGTGGTGGATCAAAGGAGACAGATATCTCGCTGGAACCTGCGCTTGTGAATCTTGTCGGCTGGCCTCTGGGTTCGAGATACAGACCTGGGCCTTTATCCCCCGGGCGAACATATCCATCCTTTCAGCAGATGGTTCAGGATCAGAGGTTCCGTTAGACTTTGAGAGGTTACCGACGGATGCTTTGAAGGCATACCAATCGTCGCAAGGTGCAGTTCGTCACTTTTGCGGTGGATGCGGTGCAACTGTGTTTTGGCGAGATGCTGCTGATTCAAGTGTAGTTGACGTGAGTGCAGGACTATTTCGAGCTGATGAAGGAGCTAGAGCCGAGAACTGGCTTCATTGGCACAAGGGCCGCATAAGTTTCGCTGAAGAAGTGCAGACTCATCGATCCGGTCCCCTGGCTATAGCAGCTCAGGGTTTATTGGGTACTCTCGCGATGGGCCTGAAGGGAAGCTCTGAAGGTGGATTAGACTGATGATAATTTAATCTTAAGTGAAGATCTTATATTAATAGCTGAGATTCTGCTTCAAGTAAAGTCTGTTTCCTATAAAAACGGCCTTTAAGATTGCAACGGCTAGGATCGACGTTTCGAAACAGCGTTGCATGAACAATAAAGGTCAGAGGTAAATAACAATAAAGCCGAGAAGAATTCATGTACAAAATTCCTCCAACACAGCACAACACTAGAATAGAGTCATAAAGCTAATTAAGCTTATTTACTTTATTCTGTCTAGCCTCATTATATTTCCCTCACCATCATAACATTTCTGCCATGAATAGACAACTCTACATGCGATAAACATGCCCGCTAACAAACCCCCCGAAGTCTTAATCCCTGTCCTACCCAATAGAACTACACCTTTGCAACACGAGCATCGTTTCACAAAAGTGCTCGGTGTAGAATTCGATGTCGCCCTCGACTAAATTGGCAGGACATTTCAGTTATTACCATCCATCGGCATAAGTGACCAATTGAGCGTAGCACGTGCCTTGGGCGAAGTTCATATAAAAAAGGATCCAATGGAAGGCAACAATAGAGGCTTCTCTTTTCTGCAGAGGAAGAGTATCCTAGCAATCATGGTTGGTTCAAGTCTCGTTGGCCTATTGGCTGTTGTCTTCCAGATATGCTTCGTCAAGGCGGTGGACGTAGACGTTGCGGTTTCTGCTTACACCAGCGAAGTTGAGTCTGATTGGACTGCTGTTTACTACTCTGACCGGAATCCTCTATTGATTGGAAACGATGGAGGACCTGACAAGGGAGGGTTTCACGTCTATGATCTCAACTCAAAGGCGCCGTTGAAAGAAGTCGCTGCGAAAACACCTGGACGCAGCAAGCTTGTCACCACTGTTTACGATGTCAACAAGAAGGATATCCTCGTCACCATCGCTCAGCCAGATTCTATCGTTCGCGCTTATGAGATGCCCAAGTTCAAGCAGATCAAAGATGCAGACTTTAAAGTTCTAGGAGATTGGTCTGCACTGTGCAGTTGGAAGAGTCCTGCTGGAAACGACTATGTCTTCTTGTTTGGAAAGGGACAGGCAGTTAAACTACTTCTTCAGGAGACAAAGAAGTCATTTGAGTTTGTCCAGGTGCGTTTTCTCTCGAAGAAGAGGCGATAATGTTTGCTGACTTGCTAGATCCAAACTTTCCCTACTGACTTTGAAACGTCGGGATGTGCCGTTTCACGCTCCGAGTCTCGCATGTACATCTCTACAGATGACGACAAGAGCGTTTATGCATTTTCACTCAAAGAGTCTACCAAAGCGCCCAAGATCACCAAGGTTGGCAAGGCAGAAGATGATGTGACCGGCTTGGCCGTCTACGTTCCCAAGAAGGGCTCGGACTACTTATTTGTTGCTGAAACTGACAAAATTGCTGTCTACGATTCCTCTTTCAAGCTCAAGGGCACCCTGTGTTTGACAGGACAAGAAGACATTGAAGTGCAGGGTCTGAACATATATCAAGGTGCTACGAGCAAGTATCCTGCTGGTGCTCTCACTTACGCCATTGAGTCAGAGGACGTGAACGGTTTCGCCGTCTCATCTCTCGAGAACGCTTTGAAGAAGCTCAAGATCGAGGCCAACACCAAGTACGACCCCAGAAAGGTCAAGACAGACACCAAGACTGAGCCAATTTGCAAAACTTGCGGAGGCAACGGCTACTGCATCAAGGACAAGAAGAACAAATGCGAATGCTTCGCTGGTTTCGCTGGAAATATTTGCAGCAGCTTCACCTGCACCGACAAGTGCTCTGGCCATGGAAAATGTGTTGGACCCAACGAGTGTAAGTGCGACAAGGGATGGGGTGGTCTTCACTGCTCGTTTCTTCTCATTGAGCCAACCTACGAGACTGAATCTCGTCTTGGTGATGGCGATGATCCTGCCATTTGGATCTCTCCTGAGGGACCAGAAAAGTCTCGGATCGTCACGACGATGAAGTCTGGAAAGGAAGCTGGCCTTGGCGTTTTCGACTTGGCCGGCAACCTTCTCCAGTCTTTCACCGCCGGAGAGCCTAATAATGTCGACATGATCTATGGTTTCATGGCGGGTAATCGAAAGGTTGACCTGGCTTTTGCTGCGTGTCGAGCTGATGATACGCTCTGGTAAGTTACTTCTCCCTGATGTTTGAAGTTAGCTGACGATCAAGTCTCTTCGAGATGTTGCCCAACGGCACACTGACCAATATCGCCGGTGGCATCCACCCTGTTGTCGACGACTACAAGGTATACGGCTCGTGCACCTACAAGTCGCCCAAGACAGGAAAGCAATATCTCTTCGTCAACGAGAAATCAGCACGATATCTCCAGTACGAACTCACTTCCACATCTAAAGGAGAACTCCAGACCAAGCTTGTTCGAGAGTTTCAAGGCGGTAGCGGAGGCCAAGTCGAGGGCTGTGTCACCGACGAAGAAAACGGCTGGATCTTCCTCGGCGAAGAGCCCTCTGCTCTGTGGCGATACGATGCAGAGCCTGATTCAAAAGACAAGGGTGTAGTAATCGGCAAAGTCGGCGATGGCAAGCTCTACGGCGATGTTGAGGGCGTAACCCTCGTCTACGGCTCCAAGCCCACGGAGGGTTTCATCCTCGTATCATGCCAAGGCGTCAGCGCATACAACGTCTACCGACGAGCCGCTCCTCACGAGTTCGTTACCACATTTACACTTGTGGAGTCATCAGACGGCCAGATCGACCCAGTGTCCAACACAGACGGCATAACAGCTGTGGGAACAGCGCTGAACAAGGATTTCCCTCACGGTTTGGTGGTTGTGCACGATGATGCGAACCAACTGCCCAATGGCAAGACCAGTGCTGAGGCGAGCTTCAAGCTGGTTAGTCTTGAGAAGATCCTGGGGCCCAAGGTGTTGGGTAAGAAGGGCTTATTGGATCAGGTGGACAAGAACTGGGATCCTAGGAAGTGAAAAACAGATAGAGCAGTTAGTGGGCTTTGCCTAGGTGAAGTTGCGTCTCTTTGAGGGTCAGAGCCATCACCCCTGAATCTATTGAGACCCATTTTGAGTCAACCGAAAACTTTCCCGGCGTCTTGTAACAAAGAATTGAACGCGAACATTCGCATGTGTTCTAATGAGGCTTTGATCATCGCCAAAGAGACTGCTCATGTGTCTGTGATGTTGAGTGGTCACATAGGAGTGGCGTTGACATGAGGCGGAACAGTCTCGACACTCTCCCAGCGTCAATTCTTTTGCCATCTCTTCTGAGTCTCTCATCGGTATCGGTAATATGAACTTTGGATCCACTACATTTGATAGGTAATTGGTTGTCGTCGGGGGTGGGCACTGCAATGCGTGACACTGGCAGACGGAGTCAGAGTATCGAGTACCTGCGTCGTCAGATATCAGCACAGACGGTATTTTTATTGACGACATATTGATATTTAGTTATCACTGTGATAGCTTTCTACGATAACTTCTCATGAACCGGACATATCTTGAAGTTCGATACGTAATGACTAACAACATCACCCCTTGAACCGATGTCACAGCTGTAGCATAACCACAGCAAGTACAACTTAACCCAAAATAAACATTTTTCTTTCTCAAACACTCCCAAACACTCTCAAAGCCACTTCTCAAAGAGAACGTAGGTTTGTTTCATCTCCTCTCGCCGTTTGTAGGCTACAACCGCCCCCTTACCCTTTTTGGGTGTCAATAGAACCTCACTAAGCACTGACAGATGTCAATAGCCAAATAACCCGACAACTCGCATGAACCAACGTTCATCCCGCCTGCCAAGGTTAATACCCTCGTGCATTCGCGTCTGGCAAGTAAAAAGCGAGGTGAATGAGTTGCAAGTGTCGCATATCGTTAAGCTAGGCGTGGTTTAGATGATAGTCTACGCAATGGCTTCTGTGAATAAGCCGCAAAGCTACTCACACTCTCTCGGAGGAAGCTCTGATATCTTTTGCATGCAACTCGTGGCTTGTACCGTCTTTGATCGTCTTTGACTTGGTTCTATTGGGAACAGAAATCTCGCATTGACTGTTACTGTTCGAACCGAAGAGCGAAGGGGGCTTATTGACCCCGCAAAACGTCAATAGACCTCAATAGAAGCCTTACAACACCACAACCAGAGCAAGTGTGTGTATGCACGGGCAAATTCCCTTTCTCTCAAGATGGCCAACTTGTCAATCTTTATCGTGAACATTACCCTCAGAATCTATAAAGAACTACTCAATTCCATCATAAATACTCTCCTTTTTTTCTCTTCAGACTCGTTCCCATCGAAAGAAGGACAACGATATCTCAAAACACCTTTGATACACGACAACTCTTTTACGAGTACCACTCACTTTCTTAAACACAACTTTTACACTTCGAAACACTCACTACTGAGACACACAACCTCCTGGGATGAAATACTCCTTCGTTACTCTGGCCGCGGTGGCCGGAGCCGCACTCGCGGCACCTCCGCCGTCCGCCATCGACAACTTCGGCCCGGATTTCTTCACCCCTTTCTGCAACCTCGACTACAAGGGCAAGCCATGCGAGGAGCTCGTTGGGAAGGGCGACAAGAATGCCGATGCCATCTGCAAGGCTGGCCGTGAGCACTTCTGCGGCCCTCAGAAGCGTGATGCAGTTCCTGAGCCTCAGCCTGACCCTGTCGCTGATCCTATGCCCTGGTGTACCTGGAGGGGCCAACCATGCTGGAAGGAAAAGATGAAAGCCAAACGTGAAGCTATTCCCGAGCCTATTGCAGCTCCTCAACCTGATCCCGTTGCTGATCCTATGCCTTGGTGTACCTGGCGAGGACAACCCTGTTGGAAGGAGAAGATGGCTAAACGAGAGGCCACCGCCGAGCCAGTTGCTGCACCCAACCCTGATCCAGTTGCTGAGCCAATGCCGTGGTGCACTTGGCGAGGCCAACCATGCTGGAAGGAAAAGATGAAGGCCAAGCGTGAGGCTGAAGCCATTCCCGAGCCTATCGCCGCTCCTAAGCCCGACCCTGTTGCTGAACCTATGCCCTGGTGCACTTGGCGTGGACAACCCTGCTGGAAGGAAAAGATGAGAATGGCTAAACGCGAGGCTATTCCCGAACCTGTTGCAGCTCCCAAGCCTGATCCCGTTGCTGAGCCTATGCCCTGGTGTACCTGGAGAGGTCAGCCTTGCTGGAAGGAGAAGATGCGCATGGCTAAGCGTGAGCCTATCGCCGAACCAGTTGCTGCCCCGAAGCCCGACCCTGTTGCTGAGCCAATGCCTTGGTGCACATGGCGAGGCCAGCCTTGCTGGAAGGAAAAGATGCGCATGGCTAAGCGTGAGCCTGAAGCTATCCCCGAACCCGTCGCTGCCCCCAAGCCTGACCCTGTTGCTGAGCCTATGCCCTGGTGCACATGGCGCGGACAGCCCTGCTGGAAGGAGAAGATGAAGCTCAAGACCCGCGAGGCCGCTCCCGTTGCTGAGCCCGAGCCCAAGCCTTGGTGCATGTGGCGCGGACAACCCTGCTGGAAGAAGACCAAGCGCGCTGCTGCCCCTGAACCCGCTCCCGAGGCTGAGAACGAACCCAGATGGTGCATGTGGCGAGGCCAGCCTTGCTGGAAGAAGACCAAGCGTGATGCTACTCCCGAGCCTTGGTGCATGTGGCGTGGACAACCTTGCTGGAAGGCTAAGCGTGACGCTACTCCCGAGCCCTGGTGTATGTGGCGAGGACAGCCATGCTGGAAAGCCAAGCGTGATGCCAGTCAAGCTCTCTCCAACGCCCTCCACGCAACTCGATCTCTCGACACCCGATCCGCCGACGCACCCAGCACCGCCCATCTCCCCCGCGACGCCGCCCACAAGGCCAAGCGCTCCATCGTCGAGCTCGCCAACCTGATCGCCCTCTCTGCCCGCGGTAGTCCCGAGGAGTACTTCAAGAGCCTCGAGCTCGAGACATTCTTCCCCGACGCTGCTCCCAACGCTACCGCCAAGCGCGACCTCAACACTCTTCAGGAGGATAAGCGCTGGTGCATGTGGCGAGGACAACCTTGCTGGAAAGCCAAGCGGGCTGCTGAGGCAGTTCTCGATGCCGTTGATGGCGATGATGGTGCTACTGGTCCTGGAGGTCCCGACTCTCACTACGATGCTCGGGATTTCAAGGCAGAGAACTTTGCGGCCAAGCGAGATCTCATTGCTATCAAGGCAGCAGCTCGCAGCATTGCCGACATGCCCGAGGAATAAGTAAGTTCCATGTCATATTCTCATATCGAGCATCTTCTAACTTGTTCAGGTGTCGATGACTTTTGAATCCGATCGTTTGCTTTTATAGTACGTCGGTGATATTTTCGTCACTCTTTACCTACGAAAATTAGCAAAAAATACGCTCGAAGGAATGACAAGAGACAAAATAAACAGATGGATATGGCCATGCAGGGGGACAAGTTCCTCTTTTCTCTTCTATGCAGCTTAATATTGCTGTACTTTATTTCTGGATAACGGTAGTGGATGGTTTGAGTCTGCTGCTTTTTTATATGCGATTCTGCTTTTGGCATGAGTCGATAGGCATGGCTAGGATAGCTCGAAATAGTTGCTCGAATTCAACTGATTGTCTCAATGTTCTTGTTTCTTGTGATGTAGCAGGAATGGTAGCTTGAGTAGGATGTGAGGTCAATATTGACAGTGCAGAGTTTGACACTATTGATGGGCCGGGTTCTGTACGACAGGCTTCTGACATTTGCAAGCGGATGAAAGTAGCAGATTCTTCAGCCTCATTGCCTTTCAATGAAGAGCCTCGAGACATACATATTGTAACATCGTAGATACAGTGCATTGTTGTGTGCATGTCATGCAGCAAGGGCAGATCCATGTTGATCTTTCTTCAGCATCGTTACAGTCGAGCACTCTCAGACATTCACAGACCCTGACTCCCATCAGCAGGCCATTTAACACAAGCAGATACTACATCAAAGTCAAAGTATGTACGTTCAATCATTGCGCTCCTCCCCATCGTCGAGGGAAGCACCGCACCCAAGATTGTTCGCTTTTCTCTCCATTCTGTGTTCCTCTGAATCGATGGTCCTGGGCGCAGGCCTTTCGACGCACCTCGCATCAATTATTAGAGAAACATGAACGTGGTTTTTTGCGTTGTTCAATATTTTGAATTGGAGAGAAAAGAGAAAAAGGAAGTCAAATAAAATTTCGAGATTTTTCTTTTTCTACGCGTTGTGAGGATAGTGGGGCTACTTCTCGGTGCCTTGATGCCTGGTGCGCAAGGCTGCTATTTTGCGACCTTGAGGTACCCTGGAGACGAGAGAAGTTGATGCTCCGACTTCTATAAATCTACCAAAAACTTATCACCCATTTGAGAGCTCAAAAGTTCTGTATGGCTTAATATTGTTACTACAAATTTCAAGCTGCCTCATACTGAGGCAGAAACTGCTACTGCGATAATTCTTCTAATATCTCTTTCGATCTTTACCTAGTACCTTCCTCGAAGCAATCTGCGTCCTTACCTTGTTTACCATACCTCTTTGGTGCAAGACAGCAACGCTTCTCCTTCATCCTTTTAACTTCTAACAACCTCTTCTCTTCTTCTCTCAGATGAACATCATTCTCGCCCAAGATGATGAGAAGATATCCGTTGCCTCCTGGGACACCGTTTATGAACACACCTCCTCTGCCATCTTCGCATAATGGAC
The DNA here is from genome assembly GCF_900044065.1 of Fusarium mangiferae. NCBI lineage: Eukaryota > Fungi > Ascomycota > Sordariomycetes > Hypocreales > Nectriaceae > Fusarium > Fusarium mangiferae. The sequence goes on along the minus strand of NW_024573930.1, from coordinate 660,339 downwards.
AACCTCGACGGCTGCTCACTCCAGAGCCACCTCAATGTGTAAATGAGGATGCAAACTGCGCATTTTTTCAACTACTCCCAACTGAAATTCGCACGAGAATTCTGCGCCTTGCATTCGGCGACCGCACAATTCACGTGGATCTCATTTATGGCCCTCCAATCTTTGCCGACTCTCAGCGTCATGGTGGTCTTCGGCAACTGCCATAGTATGGCACTACTTCTCCCCAGAACCGCCTCCTGTATCCCGGCCCTCTTGTCATTGACTTGTCCAAACAGTCGGAGAAGAAATGGGCCTGGAAAAGCTCCGTTTGCCATCGATTCCCGCCCTCTGGCAGCATAGACTCACGCGGACCAGGGTACGATCCTCAGCCATGCGACGATGAGTGTGTCTATGGATGGAATGGCCGACAGGGATTTCGACCACAATGTGAGCACTGGCCTGGCGAAGGGCCCAAGAAGTGTTCCGTTGGCGCCATGGGCTGGCTGCTCTCCTGCAAGCAAGCGTATGTGCCCCAGCTCCGTCTTTTGAAGCACCCTCTGACATTACAACGTAGATATCGTGAAGGAATTCACGTGCTGTACGCCACCAACACTTTTCATACCGCAAGCAAAGTAATGATCCTGAACATGCACGACTTCTTTCAGCAACAGCGACTCAATGCCATCATATCTGTCGAAATAGTCTGGGACTTTACACCATGGTTCATACTCGACACCAACGAAGACTTCAGAGTAGCTCCACCCCTCAGCGATATCGAGTCTTTCAGGCAGTTTCTCAAGGCCATTCCCAATCTTTTTCTGAACATCAGGAAACTCTATGTCTCCCTACAAGGAGACATGATCCCGAAATCGTACGGCCAAATCAGCGAGACTCAGTACTCGACTAAGCAGCGGATCAATGTTGTGGAGGAGAATATTATCATGAAAGTCGACCAAATGGTGCCTTACCTCAAACCACATGTTGACTTCTCAGTCGCCTATCCTACAAGCACGTACGCTGTACAGCGCAGCCTTGCTCTCCGTCAGGGCTGGACAGTGAAACAGAGGCACGAGACTGGTGAGGTGGAGCGACACTGGAGGCCATTGGCGAAATGCAAACCTCGAACCGGCTACTGGGTCTGTCTGGGTGATAAAGATGTAAGAAAGAAGAGAGCGAGGGGCATTATTGGGCATAAGCATATGCCAGGGCGTGTTTCGGAAAATCAGCATGATGTTTTCTTTCGATCTTGAGGACGCGGGTAGTGTATTGAGTGCATAGCAATTTGGAAGGAATATGGTTTGGGTTGGGGGAATCTCGGTCGGTTATATGCCAAAAGTTTCACAATGCAGGACTGCTGTATCTTATCGCATGTCAACAAATATGGCATGTTCTTAATTACTAAGTTTATGAAAAGAAGTCAAGATTAGGATGATTAATTCGTGATCATGTAAGGCGTTCTCAGATTTTCGGCATTGAAGCAAACAATACGACAAGACCAACCAAAACCCCAAGAGCTTGGACTGGTGACAATTTGTGGCGAAGCTCTTGTGGTATCCACAGAGAGACACGATGCAGCAAATAACGACTGAGTAAAGCTGTGCCAACTCGGCTTCAGATGCCGTGAATATTGGGACATCCATGTTTTGGACTTTTGGTGAAGAGCTGACCTTGCTAGTGAGGTTCTGCTTGGCGCCTCATTCTTGGTGTTTGATGCGGAGAATTCGAGCAAGTGAGAAAAGCCAAGACGTGACAGTCTACGATCGTGGCAGTGCATTCCATCATCTCTATATCGATTCTTGATTTAAACCATGATGAGTGACTCCATGCGACATATAATTCTTGTTTCTTTTCACTGTTGATCAAATGATCTGATTACATAGGTACTTACTCATCTCTACATCTCAATCATTCCAGCTCAGCTACAGCTATACTCTAGCTGAAAGCTCCCCTCAGCTGCCCCTCATCTCATCTCATCCCACTTCCCTTCACCTCACTCCTCCATCTTCACAACGTACGTCATGGCTTCAGAACTCGCAACCCGCATCGGCGACCTCAACCCCTTCTCCTCCAAAAGCCGCCGCATCAACGATGAAGATTTTGGCGAGGAGATCGACAACAACACCGTCGCGGGCGGCGGCCACAGCGCACGCCGCGTTGTAACAGACCTCAGAGTCAGCAGCGCCCTACGAGAGTTCCTCGTCAAAGAGAAGATGCTCTCTAAAAAGGAAGCCAGGATTGATTCTCAGGACTCGTCGCGTGAGCTCTTGGAACTCGTCAGCAAACCGCATATTCGCGTACCGCCTGAACTTACGGATAGGTCGCATCCGCTGCCCGAGTACTTCATCAGCTCGAGCCATAATACTTATCTTATGGCGCACCAGCTTTATGGGTCTTCGTGTGCGACTGCGTATGAGAGCGCGATTAGGACCGGGGCGAGATGTGTTGAGATTGATGCGTGGGATAACAGCGATGATAGAGATGAGCCCAAGGTCACTCATGGGTATACTCTAGTATCCAACATTTCGTTTCGTCTGGTGTGTGAGACGATTCGAAACTCGGCAGATCAAGAAGCCGTTGATGCGCAAAAGTATGGCTTCAGAGCTTCGCCTATTCTACTGTCGCTGGAGAACCACTGCGATGCTTACGGTCAGATGCGCCTTGTCAACATTATGCGGGATGTTTTTGGAGATCGACTTTTGAGCCAGGCTGTTAGACATATCGGACATGAAGAACAGGCTGGTTCTGGTCAACATGTGAAGCTGGAGGATCTTGGTGCGAAGATTGCTGTTATTGTTGAGTATCACTTTACAGATGAGCCTTCTAGCAGCGACAGTAGCTCGGATGACTCGGAAGACGAAGAAGAAGAAAAGGCTGCGCGTAAGGAGTACAAGGATAAGAGAAAGAAGGAGGAGCCCTCCATCATCATTCCAGAGCTCGCTGAGCTGGGTGTCTATGCGCAGTCTGTCAAGCCAATGGATAACTCGTGGTTCGAAGAGGGATCTCTCGCCAACGGTCCTCATCACCATCTTATCAACGTATCTGAATCAGGTCTGGCATCTCATCTTCCCGAGCACGCATCACATATCGCTCGACACAATTCCCACCATCTCATGCGCGTTTATCCCAAGGGCACGCGAATCTCATCCACTAATCTCAAGCCCGTTCCTTACTGGGGAATCGGAGCTCAGATCTGTGCGTTGAACTTGCAAAACTTTGGTACCAGCAACCAACTCAACGAAGCCCTCTTCAGCGGCACAGACGGCTACGTTCTCAAGCCCGCTGCTCTGCGCGCCGGTGGAAACGGAAGACTGAGCACAGGTCGCAGCAAGCGTCTCCGTCTTCACGTCGCAGGCGCAACAGATATCCCCCTGCACGGCGACTCAGAAGCAGACTCCATCAAGCCGTATCTCACATGCACGCTGTACCACCCTGATAACATCAAAGGCGACCCTCCCAAGCGCAAGACAGAGCCGTATAAGCAGCACAAGCTTGAATTTCTTCACAGGGGACCAAACCCGCCCCCGACAGAGCCTCTTTGGGATGAGACGCTGACGTGGGAGTATGAGGATAATGAGTTGACTTTCCTGCGGATGCTTATCAAGAGTGATGACAGTTGGACGAAGAACCCGATGTTTGCTGTTGCAGCGGTGAGATTGCTCTATGTTGAGCCGGGATGGAGGTTTATTCGCATGTTGGATCTCAAGGGACATGAGACGCAGTGTTCGGTTCTTGTGAACTTTGAGATCATTGATGCTTAGGGGGAAATCATGAGAATATGACGATATGTTTATGGACTATGCGATTTCCTTGTTGGGTTTGCGTTTGACGTGGACTGGGTGATGTCTTGCTTCCGGAATGCCTTTGTTTACGATATACCTCAGCCATAGAATGAGTGAATTCAATCTCTGGTTGCTCTGAATGAAAACAGCTTTCAGAGAGACTCTAGATGAGAGTCTTCAAGTTGATTTCGCTGTATTGCCTCTCAAGGTATAGTTAGCAAATCGAGTCGCAGCCATTCACACACTTGCCATGTGCTCAGGTTTCGTGGTCTAACGGTTATGACTGCGGATTCTGATTCCGCCAGCGAGGGTTCGACTCCCTCCGAGACCTTTCTTTTTATGCAACTTGGCATCTGTGAGTGAAACAGGTTCTGATGCTCATTTCACCTTGCCTGTGTGCCGTATGACGTGATGAATGCTTATTCTTTTGTCTCACCTAGCTATAAATCCGAAGAAATCATCTGCTGCCGAACGGGGCCGGATGTTGGAGTGGGTCTTGATGTCCGGCCCCGGGTTAAGAGCTGGCCGGCGTTGACGGTCATGGCATACCCGGGGATGAAGGACTAGGTAGACTACTATAATAGGCTCACGGTATACTCCGTAGAATATGAAACTATGTGATTATGAAAAAAATAAAGTTACTGTAATGCATTATGGATGAAGCGAATATCTCATATGCTTACATTGATTTGAACAGGATCGTTGCCTGTTTCTGTACCACAACAATATGGACGAGACATGGCTTGATTGAAAAGATATTTATGGTAATTTGTTGCAGTATCTACAAGCTCAAATCAATGTTGGCCGATTACGAATGCTACTCTTTATGACGCCGCTTCTCAGACGTAAGCTTAACTTCCGAATACCTTCGGATCTAACCTACACCAATCAACGACACTTCAACTCCAAGTATAAGAAACGTCCAACGCCAGATCCAAATCCTACTTTACACTTATTCCCAGCTACCAATAGACCAAAACATCTGAAATAACTCAACATACAACAAGATGGCCATTGTAACAGCACTCCTCGCGCCAGTCCATCTCCTCTCCTTCTCAACCCTTCTCGGCTCTCAACTGTACCAAACCTTTATCATCACAAAAGTCACTTTCAAACACCTCCCACGCACTCCCTACATCAATTTGCAAAAGAACCTCTTCCCTATTTTCTTCCAAGGCCAAGCTCTTCTCCTCTTTCTCACAGCCATAACACTCCCTCCGTACGGTGCACTCTCACTCATCGAGCACAAGAGCGATTGGATACCCTTTGCGATATCTGGGTTTGTCTCGGGACTTAATCTTATGGTGTTTGGACCGAGGACGAGACAGTTGATGCTGGATCGTGTTGAGCAGGGTAAGTTACTTCGTTGCTTCTGTGAGATATAGGCTGATGAGATAGGGACGCTGGAAGGGAAGATGGCAGAGGGGCCGAGTTCTACGATGGCCATTATCAAGAAGCGATTTACGACTTCGCATGCCATGTGTATTCATTTGAACTTGATTGGTTTAGGGGCTCATCTTTGGTATACTTGGAGACTGGCATCCCGCCTCGACTTTTCACTATAATGGGAGGGTCACACATTTCTGAATCTCTTACAAGTCTTGAATGAATTTAAAGCCCGTGTATCAGATAGCATCTTCATAGATTTTAGACCTCAACTTCTGACCTTAATCTCAACTCCAATCACAAATCAGCATTATATCCAACACCGTTTCAAGGTAGATACACGATCATCTCAAGTCCACCACTATAAGCCGTGGTAGTAGTCTTGAACCCATTATTCGGATCATGAATATAGTCCAAAAACTCGTTATACAGCGCCTTAGCCATCTTTGTGTTATCAGCCAGAATGATAGCTCCTCGCCTCAGACGAGGCTTGATGATCTCTAGAGCTGGAAGAGCCATTGGTATCCAAGCTGTTCAACATTAGCATCTCTTGAAAATCAAGGCTCTTGGAACTTACTGTCGAGGAGCAGCATATCAATCTCCTCAGGCATACCCTCCTCCGAAAGAGTCTCTCTCAAATCTCCCTCCCTCAGCTCAATCCACGGCTCAACCTCTTCCCCGGCTTCACTCCAATGTTTTCTCGCCCTATCAGCCTTACTACTCTCCCACTCGGTACCAACAACCTTCCCCGTAACCTTCTCACCCCTCGCTCTCATAGCGTTGACGTTCTGTCCCACCGCCAGAGCAAGATACATCGTCGAAACGCCAAAACTAGTTCCCGCCTCAACGATGTTCTTTGCGTTGATACTGCGGGCGAGAAGATACATGAATTGGCATTTATCTTGCTCTAGGGCGACGAACTTATCGCTCATGTGTGCGTCTGCGGTAGTAGACCATGTTTTACCGGTGAGGTAGAAGCCGAAGAGATATTTGAAGTAGAACCAGGTTTGAGAGATAGTCTTCTCTTGGGCTTCTGATTCGGCGTGAAGCCGGGTGAGGAGGTCGTGCACGCGAGGACTTGCCTCTAGAGCTTGCAGGGCTGTTGGTGATGGTGCCATGGTGATGGAAGTTGGTGACGAAGACGGAGATAAGGTTTTGAAGTCAGAAGGGTCCTCTTACTTTATATACATGAAATATGAGTCCGGAAGACCTATTTACGAGCTGAATACGGCAATTAAGATCGGGAGAGATGTTAGTGTTGAGCTGGTATCACCGAGCCCGACATATCATGACCGAACTTTCGGGCTAACATTGTATGCCTTCTAGACTTGCCATGATATCTGTTTGGGAAGCGCTGAAATGTGCAAGATTGGTATGATCCTATGGATCAGATAGATCAATTGTGTAAACTTCCAGACCAGAAGATCATGAGATCCTGTCACTTTGTACATGCTACATACCTTCTGCTTGATTTGCCAACGAAACACATCCACTACCCGGGAACAGATATAAGATACAGCGTCATATATTGAGCATATATATATATGAGACTTTGCCGTTACGAATTTCATTCCGTTAAAGCACCAAACTGACTGTCTTTGCAGGAGTAATCTGTGTTGTCTCGTTAAGACCGAGAACCAAACCCGAACTTCGGCCCCGGCCTTAAACGCCCTCCTTTCCGATCCCATTTCGACCCCATATTGATTCACGGAAATCATCCGCATGCATGGCACAGTAGTGACCTTTTGAGTTGCAGGATACGAAAACTCCATCGGGAATAATGCAGCTACCCGTCAGACTCTATCACCAGCCTCTTTACCATTCGCATCCACGGGGATACAAACAATAAACATCAAACATCCGCCTTCGCTCTTGAAAGGACCATGCCGCATCCCGGGCTTTCGGTACGCATACGCGCCCTTCTCCCAACCCTGCTGCAGATTCTGGTCGTACAAATCACCCTCGACCATGAAAATTTCTTCAACGTAGTCGTGGATGAAAATGTCCTGCTGATTGCGGGCGCCAGGCTGCCATCGCTGTAATGTTGTACGTCTGCCTGTCTGCGCGTCCTCGTTGAGGACTAGTTCATCGACGCCTGGCTCGATAGTCGACCAAGCACGATTGAAAGATGTGGTAGCGGGGTGAAATTCAAACTGCTCCATTGCGAATGAAATACAGACAGGTGATCGATACTGTCGCACTTGGGCTCAACATCGACCGGCACAGCCTTAAATCCTCTAGAAACATAGCCATTGCCATGAATGACGGAACACAATGATATCATTGGTAAGCTGACCATGACAAATGCAGCAACGTTATTGTCTAAACCTCCTGCCAAAGAGAGCAAGACTCCATACTGCCTTGGAAAAGACAATCGGAATAATCATCGTAGCTTGGCTCTTCAAGACAGACGAGTTGCTTCGACATATCTCAAGGCATTTGCAACGGGAACGTTGCTGACCCCGTGAAAGCAGCCTGCAGCTTACCCAGGCAGAGTGCATCCGCTTGGATGCAACCGTTTGAGCTAAAAATGCACAATCAAGCAGACTCCTACCGTTGCCAAAGGCTATGCAGAATTGATAAGAATCACGGTGAGATATGCAGGATTAAGATCTGCGCTCACGAGGTATTGGTGACTCTAAACGCCCAGTAGGACTCTCGCATCAAGCTCAAAGAGGTCATGGGGAAACTAAAGCTCGATATTGAGTTGCATCTGAAGTGATGGATATTGACGAATACCAATCGATATATGGGGGCGGCTACCAAAACCCATGTTTAGTATGAGTTGTTTCATGTCGTGGCAGACGTTGGCTAGTGTCTAGGGATATAACACGGCTAATCAGACATGGTGACAGCTCGAAAATGCTAGAGGCATTCCTCTTAGTCTCAAACACATCCTTAAGATCGCCTTGCGTCGGTAGAGTTAACTGTAAACGCAGCTCGCCGATCCGACGGCTCAGAGTCACTTGACGAGCCAAGTCAGACGGTAGGACGGATAACATAGCAAGAGATTGTCACTCAGGATGCCGGAGGAGCGGGGAGGGTGTTACACAACAGCCAAAGCTCGTAAAAAGAAGAGAGATGCTCATCGATATGGTCGTACAGCATCATCACGAGGATTTGAGACACTGCTTCCAATGATTCATCGTTCCTGAAACATGTATCCAAATTCTGGGTTGCCGATAATGCCGTCTACAGTTCACGAACATCTGGTTGGTGTTTCCAGTCAATTGTAGTACCAGTACTGGGGCAGAGCGGGGTGCTTGTCAAAGTGTGCATATCAAGCCAAGGGGTGTCGAGGGCGTTATGCTCTGTGTTAAGATCATCAGTTGATGTACACGTCGGCCAACGACTGATAAACGTTGCATCGTTAAAGGGGCACTGGCCGAGACTGAAAACGCAACAATAATGAGTGCAAGTCATTGGAATTGTGGCAGTGGTGAAAGTTCAATTGGTGAAACCCATTGACGGAAACAAGATAACCGGCGTCAGCCACCCGATCAGACTGAGCTTCAGCTCCGGGGCTGAGACAAGGCTCACCACACTGGTCTGCATCTCTGTCACAGTGACAGTGACTGCTTCTTCCCTCGAGGACCTATCGTCCACCGCTAGATTGACGCTCTCTTCTCACGGGGATGGGGCCAAGGAGTGTGAGCGGGGCGGGATTGCCAAGAGCCGACCATGGGTGGACCTTTTGACAGAAATGGAGAAGGATTTCCGAGATGAACACCAAGTTGTGGGACAAACAGCGAACGAAAAGAAGAGGATCGGCATCAGTTGAGTGCAAAATCAGAGGCACGCAGGACGTTGATCAAAGTACTTTCGTCCATTGAAAACATGTTTCAATGACACCGACAACCTCAAACCGTAATCTGTGCTGAGGAACCACAAGTTGTTGGGTCATCGGCGTTTTTATTTTTCTCTCCGAATCATCGTGAACATCCTCATTGAGCACATTTGAAGAGAAAAGAGGGTTTGGAGGGGAACGAAACGAATAATCCTACCTGTCACTTACCATTGAGGCTCGCGAGCTTGACAACCGAATCGCTGCCCAACGGGTTAAACACGACCTTGACAGGTTTGACCCCCATGCACCCAGTTTTATCGGTAGCGATATAGGGACCCCTATAAAACAACCGCTCGGCCGAATAAGTGTCTCCGAGAGATGGTCAGTCAGCTCGCAGGCGAAAGCTTGGGGCAAGATGACGTTGAGGAAAAAAAGAGAAAACAGTATGATCTTATGAGAATGAGACCACTCTCAAGACCAGACGGTGCTGTGACATTGAGCGTATCGCTGTTGCCTCAAGTTCTTGGCTCGGGAGACCTCTCACGATGACTTCACTTCTGACAGGTCCGGCACATCTCTACGCCCTTGTCACGGGGAACATCCAGGCGAGAACAACGTTCTGCCTAAACGACAGGAGATGGTCCAGGATGAAATATCCTGTCGCTGTCAGTCGGTTACAACCGTGGACCACTTTTCTTCCACGTTTCTTCCAAAACGATACCAACACCCTTGTGTAGACGCTGGATAGTGCGAAGAATGACGAGAAGATTGCGATTTGCGGACCTAGTCAAAGAGCTGATGATCATTATCAGAGGGGCGCGAAAAACTTGCGGCAAAGGTGACCGTCTTGGACTGTGCGTTCCCGGAAAGTGAGGTAGGAGTGATTGGAGGTTTCGAAAGACGGTGACCGTTTCGTTGGCCGTTGATCTTTCGAGAATACTGTACCGTGATATTGGTCATGTTTCGCCCTGATACCTAGGGACTTTGTAGGGAAGTCGACGCGGCAGAATGCAGATCCATGACATCAGACTAGTCGAAGGGGTACCTGGACCCTTGCTGCTGGATGGCGCCTTGTGTTTCCGAGGGCGGAGTGAAATGTAACCCCATAACCAGTGAGCGAAAGGGATGAGAGACGCAGATTGATGGCTTAACGCACTGCGGGAGAGATCAAACTGATATGCAAGCCAAAGCTGTAAAGCACCGACGAACCATAGGATAAAAAAAGAGGCTGAAATCACAGCCAAGAGGGTTGTAGAACCTGAGTGTGCGGTGTAAGTCCAGGCACAAGCCAATTTGATACTCGAGAATATCCTTGGCCGCTTTTCTTCCTTGTCATTCCAACTTGTTGGGTTTGGCAGGAGTTGCAAGGCGATCAGCTAAGTCGTTGACCGGCAATGATCTTTGAGCGATGTACCAGAAGGGTTCCTTCGAGTGACATTTCAGACAAAGATTTGCATGTCAAGTCACAAGAGTTGCAAATCAGTACCGAACTCGGTGCCCTGACCGACACCGCTCAAGGATCGGTCCAACGAATAGACAGTGGTAAACACTGTATTATAATAGATGGTCGGTATTAGACATTCTGTCGCAGTTGCGTTCAACCTGCAACAGCATCTTTTTGGTGAGTCTCGGTGGGCACTTGGGGGGTCCAACACAACAGAAAACGGCCAACCGAAACCCAATCACGATGGTGTATCAAAGATGGAATGGTTGGCCCGAAGAGGAGAACCGTCGATCTCCAGCAAACAAGAAGGAAAGAGTTGAAAAGTTTATTCGCTGTCAGAGAAGACAACCGGCCGTGCTGTTGTGAGCCCAGCAACGGCTGTCATAGTGGACATGCTCTGAATCTTAGGAGGTCGCCTCTCCGTTGAAAGTCCTCCGAACCCTCTAAAACCCACCGATGCTGGTTAGTTGATAGGCACTCGGCGCCTATCGCAGGGATTCAGCCTCCAGAAGCGGGCCTCAACCGTGGTCTGCAAGGGCCAACAATTGCGTCACGACTGGTGCTGATCGGCCAAATTCTGTCAGGCCTTCCCTCAGGGAGCAAGAGAGCACCGGACCCTAATATACGGTGTCAAAATAACCCTAGCAAAGAGCCCCTAAGCGTAGGCTAGATTTACCTAAGTATTTTTATCGCTTAGGGTCAAGGCCCTGAGCTTTCTTTCCTCCCCTAGGCCTTCTCAAGAGGAGGCTTGGCCTTGGAGGTTTCTGAGGCTCGGGTCGTTTCCCTGTGGTCGTCTAAACTCTTGGCCTACTTAGGGGCGGGGGGGTTTGTTTGTTTTTCAAATTAGGCAGGGTGATTTGATTGACATTGCAAAAGTGGTTGTATGAAGAAGGAGCACGCACGGTAATGCTCATGCTGAGGGGTTTTCTGGATTTCGTTAAATAACGACGTTCGTGAATTGAGAAGCCTGTGGTGTTGAAAATGAACATCTCAATATTGGATGCGGCATGAGGTCAGTTTTTCTGTGGAGGAGATACGTACCTCTGCCAGTCCTGCACCCAGCGGATGGCAGGGCCAGTGAGGTGAGCTTCCATAAGCTTCCTTCCATAGGTTTGGGGGCTGTCGAGTCGCGTGGGAGAACGCTGGAGCCACTGTCATCCAATCCAAGGATGCTGTTTCCTGCTGGACCGGGACATTGAATGCCTGGGTCAGGATACCCGATGACAGATGCCTGCATAAGTACAATCCCATATAATTCAATGCGATAAAACACTTGTCCCAGGATGGTCTTTGTTGTACTGAGGGGCGTCGATCTCAAGTCTCATGACTCCCTGTTCTGTCGTCACTTTCCTCATTTGGGACCCCCCAAGTCCATTGTATCTTTCCAAGGGTCCCCTCCCATCCTCATCCTTGGGAGACACGATGATACTGTAGCTGCCCACCTGCTGTGTCTTTTTCATTCTTCCAGAGCCCAGTGTTATTTGACTGCCGGTTTTCCTGACCTTACGGAGCATTAAGTGGTACCTGCTCCTCGTGTCTGCGAACCCCCCAGTGGCACACTGTAGGTACTGTCGCCGTACATACAGTAGAGAGAGAGAACTAGAAAAATATCCCGACGCCTACCTTAGTGAAGTAGTGATGACCCTCAGCTTAAGATCCAGCGAAATTATCAAATTGACGAGAAATCCACTTTAACATTCCCATCCCCATTTCGTCCATCCCCTTCCCCTCTTTTGTCTCTTCCTTTTCTGTTCTGGGTTCGCTCCTTCTTTTTCTGCTGGCCGGGTTCTTCCTTCCTGCCACCTAGCACCTGCCACCTGCCACTTCCACTCCGAACCCGACCTAACCTGCCCTGCCTGCCCTGCCTTGTCTCGCCATTGCCATCGCCCGCCGTTGCTTTTTCAAAAGAAGGGTCCTTCCTGCTTCTGCCTTGTCCGCAACCGTTGGCCGAAACTATTGCCTCCTGGACTTTCATGATTGTTTGCACCTTGGAATATATTGCCACTGCCGGGATTGGCCATTCTGACTTATTCGTCATATTCTTTCAATTTAACTTTTAACGTTTTAACTATTTGGTTGGTCTTCTTTTTTATCTCTTCTTTTTATCAGTTATCATTATTCTATCACGACTTGATTATTATTCATCTTCCAATCTGTTGCTGTTAGTTATCCCATCCCCTCTTGTTCACCCATTCCCACGCACCTGTATTTATCCTTGAATGTGACGTTGCTGCTCTCTATTACATTGCAGTTGCCTTTTATTTTCGCATGCTGCCCCTGCCATCAAACAATCCCAATTCTCACTCTTCGTTCTTTTCATCTGCTGACATTCGCGCTCGCTTTTTGCAGGGTCTTCCCCCTCCGCAATTCAACAAAATCTTTCCACCACCTGCTTCGATTCTTGAGTAAAAGCAGGCTAGTGTTCTCTGACCGCCACGCTGCCGCCAGCATCTTCAGCTCCGACGACTAAACTATACCACCCTCACTCAATCACACCCATTCCTCCCGCTTCGACATCACAATCCAGGACTGAAGCCACCAAACCCACGATATCTTCAAACACAAGCGTTTGCGAATCTTATCTACCGCTACCGAAGCCACGATTTCAATCGCGATCAAGTTTCGAGTTCATTTGCGGCTAGTTTCATCGGCCTCTCCGCGTGCCGTCTCCGCCTTCTAAACGCCCTCTAGAACACAATCCAGCCTCATCACACCCTTAGTGGATCCGGAATCGTTACCTCCCTCGCAAGCGTACATGCTCGGACTTCGAGACCTTTAAACCACGTGGAACTATTTGGTCTCGACTTGCCCCTCTCCACAACTCCCCTCGACGACGAGTTCACGCGACTCTTGGAACACCTACACCGACATACCATCCACCCATTGAGTCAGCTATTCAGCTTGACTTTTGGTGCCTCTTAATTACCATTATCTGTGTCGTCACACGATTGTGGATGTCGCAATAACCTCGTATATTCTGTGCGACAAGTTACGACTTATTACGAGTTATTTGAACCGAACGACAACCACCACTTCACCCACACACCACACTATATCATAATGGCAGTCAACGAACTCCCAAATGCTCCTGTAGAGCATCCTCATGCAATCGCACGATCAGATTCCTCCACATCCTCGAGCCCTGAAGACAATAACGAACCCATTATTCACCAGCCTGTGCCTATCCGACCCAGCCTACCTCAACGGAAAAGCAGCGGCCCTCTAGTTGTCCCTCGCGACAGTTCAGCAGTTGGCCCTCTCGAGCCCGACTTTGGCCCAGATGACGTCAGGGCAATGAGCCCCAGGAGAACGAGCGAGGATCTCGATAGGATTGGAAAGGCTGCGCGCGAAGAAATGAGAAGGTAAGGATTTGGCAATTGAACAATTCGCTCAGAGCTATCGCTGACTTTCACAGACACGCCAAGGCATTGCAGGACTCTCTTCTCACAATCTTCAACCGCATCGAAGCCGTTCGCGAAGAACATGACAAGCTTGATAACAATAACAAGTTTCTGCAAAAGTACATTGGCGACTTGATGAGCACTAGCAAGATCACAGCGACGAGTAACCAACGCAAGAAATGAGCCTTCCTCAAGACACGAGACAATGCATTGTCTCAACCTTCTATCCATAACCACCATACACCGATTCGACGGGCTAGGTGAGACTACATCTGCATCTATGCCAACACTTTAGAAACATTCGACATTATACTTGGGATTCGCGACTTTTTAGGGCCCAGTGTGGGCATGATACCCGCGCCTTGACAGCGCAGTTTCTTGAACTCTACCTTTTAGGGCGGAGGACAAAACATTACTTTTGCATTTCATTGTACATTAACGCATTATGAAACCGGGAGCAGTTGGGATTGATCCCTCATGATGGATGAATCATCGCACGGTGGGAGCACACTGGAGCTTTGGATTTCTCGGTTTTGCATGATATTGCATCACCTGCATTGCGCTACGTCTTGTCGGGGTTACTGTCCCCTTTGTTTGCGCATTGGTTTGGCGTTTTGAGATTGCAGCATACAAGGACTAGGATGAATGTCTGGTGTTTTTGTATTACTATACGGCTTGATTATTGCAGCTTCTATGGAGAGAAGCTCAGAGTGGAGTGACGGATATGGGTTACTGACATCTATCTGCCAGGGGGCACGGAGTGAGGTTCGTAAAAAGAGTATCATCATTGTTTTTGAGTGAAGTGTCTTTGCCTTTGCAGAATGATACCAATGCATTGCCGTGAGCCGAGAGGAGTCAATAAAATCGAGATTTCAGCAAACATTCCGATTTGATACCTTGTGATAATTACATCTCCACCATTGGACTCAGCTTCAACTGGACTAACCACGTTCATACATTGATATTCTGCGAACCTGCAAGATGGATAGACCGGGTATGTCCCTTGATACATTAGTGCATCCATGGATCCCATCACCAACGCAGTCTCCACGCTGGGGAGGGCCCGAGCCTGTCTCGGGATTTTTTCTACTTCTACGGTTACCCACCCGTTGCTTGGTGCATCTAGAATTTTTCCATTAGTTGCCGTGTTGTTTCCGGGTGTGGAGAAGAGAGAGTTCTTCTGGAATTTTTGCTTCTGCGTTTCGGTGGCTGCTGATGATAACAAAGTTTGATGCCATTGCCGGCCATGGGGTCGGTCGGTTTCACCGGTGAACGATGAGTTTAATCGGTGCGAGGACAAAGTTCTTTGCATGGTGGTGTTGGAGGAGGTGAAGGGACAGGGGATCGTGCAGCCGAATTGTATCGGTGAGGGGAGTGGTGACGGGACCGAATATTGACGGCATTTGTCTCAGATAGACCTAGACTAGTTCCCTTGCTTAGCTGGTGGCAAGAATGGAATCAGTATACGATAGTATGACAGCTGAAAAGGCGATAGACTAATGTACATAGCTGTTGTATTGATCAGCTGGTGAGTTTAGGTCAAAGCTACTCCGTATATCGCGCTAGATGATTCGGCGAACTACGTATGTCTCGAGACTATATTGCTGACAGTGGTCTAGACCTCTAGCTACAGCCATACCTATCGTCTGGCCCTAGCTGATGCACTCACAATGAGCTGTAATCAAGTCTGGAATTGTGATATATCTCCCCTTGCTTGCATGTTTCGCAATTGTGCTACAGTTTACTTAAGACAGCTTACAAGCCTAGCAAGCCTAATCGACTGTGCACAATAGGCTATACACGAATGAACATCCTGTCATCCGATAAATACGGGCCATAAGGCATTTCATATTGATCTAATCCCGTTTAATCTGTGGCTAGTAGTCGGATATCGGATGATACCCAGCCACTGCCAGAAACGAAATATTCGTTCTTAAAGACAACTCCAGATGATGTCTGTGTATATAAACTAAAGCGACAGCTGATCTGGGGTGTAACTTGCGTATATACACATTCACCAGCATCATGCTCATTAGCACAATAAATGCTGAAACCAACATCTATTTTATTCCTTGGGTTCCTTCACTCCGCCTGAGGACTACAGTACTACATAGGTAGATCTTATGCCCTGAGACAGAGGGCAAACAGTAACCTATCAGGTGCAATACCAGCGTCATTTCCCCTAAACTCCATGCCATTTGCAATAAATAACCCTACAGAAGTGTCAAAGTTGCTTTCGTTAATACACGCAAACTGGGTTTAATTCGCCATCCAGCATCCATCGGCATCACATATCATCCAGGAAGCGACTGAAATCATCCTGTGCATCGTGCTCAATCCATTCTTAAACCATGAGTTCATCGATAGAAGGCTTCAGAGCCCAGTGATAGAGGCACCATTTGCTGTGTTGGCCTTCTCAAGCGTCTAATTGACAATGACCATGGTGGTCTATGATCCTTCGGTATTGGGTCTGATACGGAATGGGGGCCTGCTAGATTTCGATGAAATCTGATGGAAAATTGGTTCTATGCCGAAATGATACAATTTTTTGAGCATTATACGTACTTGGAAAGTGTTTCGTGATGACTTATATATGGTATGTCCTGAGATAAACCATGAGAAGACCATCCCAAAACGTCCAAAGTCATCTGCTACCACGATAAAATTCATGATCCGGAATGAGCACTACTATAAGCCATGGAAAGGCAGGACATGATCTCATGTATAGATTTAATGTGCCAAGGACGGCCCCTTTTATTCTCGCCAGGTGATAAGGACAATGCAGGTACATAGTTCTATTATATATGTGCACAAAACCAGACACTATTCATATTAGACACTACAAATCCTATGGAAGGACTCTATGAGCAGTCAGATCTCGGTATGCAGAAGCCTGAGATACCGCCCTTACAACCAATAACAAATGGATGCCCTATGATTCTAGACACGGAATTTCAGGAGCCGGCCCTCTCGATGCTAAACATCTTAAGTAATGAATGATATCTCGGGGTATTCTGGTGCGTTTTGCCGGAAATGATGCTGATTTTGAGCCTGAAAAGGACCCCATGGACGAGCGATCTGTGATTCAAACCCTTCTGTATCGTCAGCAAGAGAGTTTGGGGCTCCTTTCAGCGACACCAACAACAACAACAACAACAGCAGAAACAGCAGCAGCAGTATCACCTGTCAACGCTCACAGCGCTTGTGTGATACATCAAGTGTGTCCCAGGCGAAACCAGATGGGACGAAGTGATTCCTTTCTAATAGATAAAGGACGAGAGACAAAAGATGGAGGAAACAGTGAAATGGCTCTTGGAACGAGTTTGTAAAGGATGAATGCGACTTGACGCCTGAACAACTACTGGGGGTCGAAGGCCTTCGAGCAGAGTATACAAGGAAGAGGAAGAATGTCAACTGCTTTTAATAGAGCGCCGAAAAACCGAGAGCATGTTGGCACTCAAAATAAGGTCTATATTACAAACAACAGAAACGCTGACGTACAAATGCTCCATTTGTCATTCTGTGGCCGATAGCCCATCTCTTCTCAGACGCCATCAAGAGTCACAGAAATGCAAGACCCTAGGAGAGTTAAAATGCGCTGGGATTCTCATCGTAATAGCGTTTTCAGGGGTCTATCGATGGACTGACTGCCATATATGATACCGACTCTTATACGCCTGATGTACTCGGTATGAAAACTCTTATCGTAACGTGCCAGTGTTTCATTATGACATGCTCAGCGATGGACGCTTGGATTCAAGTTACATTGGCGGTACAGATGATACCGAGAAAAGAAACTTTCTCGAAAAAGTCGTTGGTGTTCTGTCTCTGTTTTTATAGACGTCTTGTTGGCTCGTTCAGATCAACGACCTGGCAAAGACCTCCGAGATATAGAGATTCGAAGGGAGGGACGCACAAGGTGACTCCGAGGATGAGGACCAAGCACCGCTAACGTCGTCCGCTTCCCGTCCAAGGGTTGTATCCTCAGACTTCTCGAATACGGTCTTCCTCTTAACTGCATCCCGTCACCCGCAGCTGTTGTAGTTGCTGTTCCAATCCAAGGTCAAATTCAAGTGCACCGATGACGCCCAGATCAGTCGACATCAAGGAGTTCTCGAATCAGAGAGCGTCCCAGACTTATCCTGCTTTAACAATCTGTCCGAACATCAGGCTCAGAAGAAGAAATTAAATGGAAAATAGGAACAGAGGAGCAAACATTGGATTGCAGTAGAGGGAGTAGCGCTAGAAAGTCATGTTATGCAGGAACATGACTTGTAAGTGAGTGGCAAAGCCGTGGCAGCCACTGGCAGATGAGAAAAACTTTCGTCCTACAACATCGGGTTTTCTTAGCAAACATCAAAACGAAAACATGAATAATAATTCCTCGCTTCAATGCCATTTCAGCATTAACTTCCTCTCAAACTTTTAATATTCTCTCCCATTTTCACTAGTCAACGACGCATTTTTTACGACAATAGCAGCCAGTAATAAAGCGACGCAGCAGGTTAGGTTTTCTCTTACTCACGAAAGAACTTACACCTCTATCTATATTCACCAAGCAACAGTCTTTCCAGTTCCTGTCACCAAGCCAACACATCCTCATTTGGCCACCCCATCTCTCAACCTCCTCACCTCACACTCAGAACTAGCCCTTCCCTCAACACCGCATTTCCCAAATCCCAACGCCCCAAGAACACCAAAACTCTCTGCTCGCGAATATAAACACCAAAACTAAGCGACCTTGCCAATAAGAGGACGACAAGCCCCGGCCCCGTTGGCCAAGTGGTAAGGCGTCGCACTCGTAATGCGAAGATCACTGGTTCGATTCCAGTACGGGGCATCGTTACCCAGCTGTCTCAGACAGTTGAATCCTCTGTTTTTGCACCCTCAAGATATTGATGTACCGTGTCTTTTTGCCTGGTTGTTGAATTAGAGCTAGAATCCGGGGTTGGCTGCTTGGCTTTCATTGGCTAGTCCTCTTTATAATTCCTCCTTTTAGTAACTTTTCACTTGATGGGTGTAGCTGTAGTCCGTAATACAACGCTGATATGATTCCAATTCGAAATGACACTCATT
The DNA here is from genome assembly GCF_900044065.1 of Fusarium mangiferae. NCBI lineage: Eukaryota > Fungi > Ascomycota > Sordariomycetes > Hypocreales > Nectriaceae > Fusarium > Fusarium mangiferae. The sequence goes on along the minus strand of NW_024573930.1, from coordinate 641,487 downwards.
ATTATACACCTATATCTAAGCAACTATCCTTCCCCTTTCCCTCTTGGGCTCTTCACTCTCCAACACCAACGGTCCTCCTCCAGGTCCGCTCGCATCTAAGCTAACCGTCACGCCCTTCCTTTCACCCACAGCTCGTATCGACTCTCCCAAGTTTCTAAAATCAACTTCACAAGTCTGAGTCTGATTCTCAACTCCATCTTTGATCTCTCGGATCTCAATACCAGGATATGGTAGCCACCCTTCCCGAAGGGGAATCATGATGAGCGGAATCTCAGCTTCTGTATCGGATGTTGAGGATAGAGGGTCCTTCTTTGAACCTGGGATGACAAAGTGGCCTTTTCGACGGCCACCGAGAAGCCATGTATCTCCTGGGGCAGCGACTTCATAACTGTACTCTGTATCCTTCTTGTGCTGCATCTCAGTGTCCCAGATCTGCGTCCACCTAAGATGCAGTGTAGCTGGGAGCATCTGGTTAACAGCCACAGTTGGGACAGCACCAGGCTTCTGATCCATTAATTCCGTCACTGGAGTCTGCAGCTCAATATCTGCTGTATGTAGGATAGGCAGTGAGGGTATCTCAACTGGGATGAGAAGTGTGCAAGGGTTATCAGGCTGCGCTGCTGATATTTGAATCCGAGGGTTGGAAGCTTGCCATTCCCTGATAGCACTGGAGATCTTCTCCGTTGCATCCACTTGTGTCCCTGGTACCCTTCCAATGCCAGCAAAGTACTTATCCCAAGGAACGTCGGCCAGAAAGGCAGTGGGCACTGCGCCAAGAAGTGCAGCTCGCTCGAGGTCAATGGGTTGCAAGGTCTTGGCTTCTCTCACAATCAGCGACGTGATAAGTTTCGAGAATGATGCCAAGGAAGGATCATTCAGAGCATCAAAGATGGACTTAACAAGTGCCTCCTCAATCTCCGTTTGTAGAATGTTGTAGTAGAGTTTCAAGTACATAGTTCTCGCAGCTCGTTTACTAGACCTGACATTGGTCTTCCTCTTGATGCGGTAAAGCAATGTCGCCGGTTGTTTCGAGAACACCATAGTTGTATCGGCAGGAGGGACGCCAAACTCAGATTCGAACAAATCCGAGGGCATCAGCTCACTCTTATACAAGCGTAGAGGGCTGTGGCTCGCTGTAGACACATTAAACCGAGAGTAAAGCGCATTGTGCTTAAAGACATCTTGCACGTTGACACCCAGTGCCAAAGAGATGGGAATGATTATCGACTTGGCAAATGTGTACTTTTGACCCGACTCAAGCGTATACGCGACGTCGACTTTAGCAGACACGTCTGCAATATCATGCTCAACCGAGTAAGGGAATCGTAGGGTGACGTTTGACTCAGCCGGGATCTCGTTGAAGTAGATGATACCACCCGCCTCGGGCTTCTTGGCAAACTCGACATCTGAGTCGATAACCTGAGCTTCAAGAGTTAACATCCGCAGGCCACCAGTAGTGGGCCTGAGACGGATCTCGCAACTCTTGATTGAGTTCCAGCCTGGATTGAGAGTGAAGTCCAATGTGTTGTTCTTGTCTAGGGAGGTATGCCTTGTTGCAACAAGTTGCACATCAAGAGCACCATCTCGGTGGAAGATGACGACTTCGGGATGCTTGAAGATATCAGTAGTTTGTGGAGGCGGCTGGTTGATGTCGCGTTCAAAGTGAAGAAAGAGGTTACTCGAGAAGAGTCCAAGATGATCTATCTTGTATTTTCCAGGAATGACAGACTGAACTTGTTAGCATAGTCTTTCAGTTTAGTTCAAAAAACTTACTGCGCATTCAACTGTGATGCTATTCTGGCCAGGCTGTAGAACGATGTCTCCCTTTCTTGAGAAAAGCAGCTCCTTAGTAGGCCCCGGCTCAGAAGCTGTGGCTCGCACATCTATCCCATCCAACTTGATTTCGTCCGGCAACAAACACCATAGATTGATAGTCAATGAGCATTTATCCTCTTTATCAAAATACTCGGGAGCACCTGCAAGTTCGATGTTTGTAAAGAAGTTGGACAGGTGCACCTTGACTTGTGAAGATAACGACGAAGCCAAGTCAAACAAGTTACCCACAACACCCTTCATAGACATTGCATCCACAGGTTCGGGCTTTCCAACCCTCGATACTCTCTTCGAGCGTTGTTCTAACCTCTCCTTTTCAGCCGCACAAGACTTGGTCAATAGCTTGAGAGCAACTCGCACATAGTCATCCTTTGACTTCATCTCCCGAAGACAGTGGAGATACATGACAAGCATAGACAGCTCAAGTGAGGTCCAACCACTCTCGCCAAAGAATGGCGTTGCTCGGTAAAAGTAGGAAGAAGCAGTGCTATACTCCTTGAGATAAAAGTTGAGCACAGCGAGATCTGCCATGCTTGCTTGCACCGCGTGATCATGGTTTGCAACAGTATAGTGCCGAAGCGCCTTATCTGTGAGAATTTCATACAGACGATAAAAGTTCTCTGGGTTGTCAATAGCCGTCTGAAGGAGATTGTTGTTGACACCAGCGTCTAATGGAGGAATTTCCTCTGAAGTACCACTTGCGGCGGGTTGATCATCCAGGCTGATTTCCTCAAAGTCCGCCTCAGCTTCTGCAATAATGGGCGCCTCTTTCCAGCCATCACTCCACCCTCGCTTTCTACCCAAGCCATCAAGAATGCTTCGTGACAGCATATAAAGCTCGGCGCGTCTAGCGGCGAGATCTTCAAGACCTGCCTTGAGAAATTGTGATTCCTGGTCGTTGTTGATCTTTGGCATGCCCGGGCCGGGGAACACACCTGGGCTTAATGGGGGACGGGTCCCAGGTGCTGGACCTGTTGAAACATGAAGGGATGTAGTTCGGGCAGGATGCATCATAGTCTTGGGTTCAGGGATGGAGGACTTTTGCTCCTGACTTTGAGGAGGAGCAAGAGTTGAGGGAGGAATAGGGAGAGATTTTGATGCTGTTTGCGCGAGGATCTGTTGAGCAACTGAGAATGCGAATGATGCAACCACATTGTCAATAACCTCAGACAAATTGGGATCGATAGGAGAGTCGTCCTCGTCGGACTTATCAGATGCCACAGCAGTCAAAATGTCTCGTCGCATAATCTGCGATACTGCCGGGATGAATTGCAGGGTCCTTCGACATATCTCACCCAGACTTGCCAAGTTTTCCGTCTCCTCAGTATGCTTTGGCGGAGGTGCTAGAGGTGCGACTCCATGCAAGACAGAGTCTTGTTGCTCCTTCAGCTTGTCCAATAGATCATCTCGTGATGACCAGGCATTTCCAAGCCGCAAGAGCAGTGCCATCTGCCGTGCAAATATGTAGCAACGAAAGTCAAACACAGAGACATCGTTGGCGAGAATCTTGTCTCTATAAGCCTTCTTGGTAGCACTGATGGGTATCTCATCGAATTGCTCCTTGATAGTCTCATTCGACTGAAGATCCACGGCCTCTTCATCTTCTGTGTTTCCACCTGGTGCTTTAGCGAGAGTCGTCTTGACAATCTCCTTGAGATCTTCGGTGTAGTTGAGCATTGCACCTCCATGTCTCGTTGGCGAACCTTCATCAGCTTGCTCATTGACAACAGAGTCAAGTCCAACACTGAGCTCATCATATCCCACCAAGGCGTCCTCTACTAGCCCAACACTCTCGAAACCTCTTGCCAAGCCTTCTTTAAGGATGAAGAAGGTACAAAAGTTCCATCCTGGTAAACTTCGTTGCCCGTCTTTTTCTTTGATATCCTCTTCGTACTGTGTCACGCGCAAGTCGAATGAGGTGAGAATGAGACTCTTGAACTTGGCAATGAGCTCCGCCCAAGCGTTTTCAGCATCATGCTCATCTTCAGAATATCCTGTTGGCACCGCAGGTACCACTCTTGGCAGCTGATCGTACGGAAGATCATTGATTCCAATTCTGATCTGTGCAACTCGGTCTGGCGCCGTTTTTCCAAGACCAGAAAAGTCGGTACGAAGCTTCTCGAGTAGCGGTGTCGAACCAGTGCGCCATCGCGGACCTGACTTCTCTGAATTGTCCTGCGAACGAGAGCTGGTTCTTGGTTGCGTCGACGCTACCGTATTGGGGAGTACCACGTGTAGAATCAAGTAATCGAACGCATCGTGCTTCTCTTGTTTGCTATTTCGTTTCGGATTGCTTGATGAAGGTATCTGAGTCTTGATCCATTCTCGAATTTCTGCTCGAACGGAGGTTTTATATGTTTCATTGTCGTCGCATCTCACCAGTAGTACCTTAAGATACGGTGTCCGTCGCAGACCAGGAATTTGATGTCGTCGTTGACTCCCAATGGCTCTCGAAGGCAAAGACTGCGTGTCTATCTGATCAGCAGAAGACGCCTGGCCACCAAAGTTCTGCTGCTGAAACCCATCATCGAGCGTGCTCCCTGATCGTCGAAGCGTATGAGGAGAAGAAGCTGATCCAGGGTCATCCCCCTGAAGAAGCTCAACGTGAAGCGTGTCGATAGATCTTAGGGGTCCAGCATGAGATTGCCAGTTCAGGTTTCGCAGCGGTAAGCGGGGAATCAATCCAGGGGCGAGGAGTTTGTAGACATCGTGAGGATCGAAGTACTCGACTTGCGACAAGGTGTCGTGTTAGCGGACAACTCAAGGGAGGCTTAAGGTTTGCAGGGGAATAAACGCCATAGAAGCCCAAGACTCACCAGTCACTTTTGACGTCGAGAATGGCTGTTCCATGGCAAACAGCTCGAATGCGCACTTGTCATTGCTGTTTGTCCAAGTAAACAGTCAAGGTATCTCAATCGAGATGGTGTTTAACCGCTAAAGCTGTCCCGAACGAGCTCCAGTGGATAACGATGGGAGACCCCTGTTGACGTAGAGGTACCTCCCTTAGCTCATCTTCATGCGCCGGAAGCGGCATTTGTCCGGTCCCAGGCGGTGAGAGCACGTGCGCTATGTTATTGGTTGGGTATCATGACGCTATTTTCATTTTGACGGCGGGGTGCCGGCAGAATCTTGGAGGGGCAACATTTTGTCAAGGAATTGCGACTAATAAGCGTGTTAAACTTGTTCATTTCTCTCATGTTCAAACCGTTTTAACTCAAACTGTGTTTCATCATGTCTTCTCTCAAGGCTGTCAAGTACATTCGGGGCCAACTCCAGGTCCTTGATCAACTCCGTCTTCCTCACGAATTCCACTACGATGATGTCTCCAACAGGACAGAGGCCTTCGACAGCATCGCAGCTATGCGAGTGCGAGGTGCCCCAGCTATTGCCATCGTAGCAGCCCTTGGACTGGCTGTTGAACTTCACAATGGAAGTATCACAGCTTCTACCGCAGAAGACACCATCTCTCAAATCGAGGAAGCTCTCGACTATCTCAAGGAAAGCCGGCCTACAGCTGTCGACTTGACTAACGCTATTAACCAGCTCAAGTCCACAATAAGATCGGTTGGAAGCACTGCTACCAAGGAGCAGGTTATCACGGCTTTCATCGAAGAGGCTGAGAAGATCTTTGAGAAGGATCTCCAGACCAACCTCTCCATTGGTGACCATGGAGCTGAGTGGCTGCGAGCTCAGGCTGGTGCCTCTCCTGACCAGAAGATCTCGGTCCTCACACACTGCAACACTGGATCCCTTGCTACATCTGGCCACGGTACTGCTTTGGGAATAATTCGAACTCTTCAGTCTAAGGATCTTCTCCAGCACGCCTTCTGCACAGAGACTCGACCTTACAACCAGGGAAGCAGACTCACTGCTTTTGAGCTTGTTTTTGAAAACATCCCCAGCACGCTCATTACCGACTCTATGGCTGCTTCACTCTTCCGCAACCGCAAGCAAGAAAAGAACATTGCGGCTGTCATCGTTGGTGCTGACCGTGTCGTTCGCAATGGTGACACAGCTAACAAGATTGGTACTTACCAACTCGCTGTTCTGGCCAAGCACCACGGAATCAAGTTCATTGTCGCTGCTCCTACAACCAGCATTGACCTCGAGACTGAGACTGGCGATGGTATCAAGATTGAAGAGAGAAAGAAGGAGGAGCTCACGCAGGTCACAGGCGCTGTGATCAAGCCCGATGGTACAGTCGATGAGAGTAGCAAGGTCCGTGTTGCGACCGCTGATCAGCGAATCAACGTGTGGAACCCGGCCTTCGATGTCACTCCCGCCGAGCTCATCGACGCCGTTGTCACAGAGAAGGGCGCCATTGAGAAGGGACCTGATGGCAACTTTGACTTCAGCAAGATCCTGCCTGAGCGCTGGGCCAAAATCACTGGTGCATAAACCAGCTTTACGATGTCATATTTCATTTGAGCGAGCTATGATATCCAACATTAGACTAGAGCAGCGGAAAATTGTGTTTCTATTTATTGCTTCAACGCATGAAGAATCAGCTTTTGGTATCCTTCAACGGCAGTCTCAAGATCAGCAACGGTCAAGTTCTCCCTCGCGCCATGTGCAACAAGAATGTTTCCTGGGCCGTAGAGATACCTCGTGTGGTCACCCTTGAGGTTGGGAATGTCTGTTCCGTAGTTGACGGTGATTTTCTCAAAGCCTGGACCTGTTAGCGACGCTCCCACAAGAATTCGCTGTACGTACCATCGACATCGCAGTTTGCTTCCACAGGTCCGTACCCGTGGGTGCAGTCGAAGATGAAAGCATCCTTGTCGACCTCGTCAAAGATGGCTTGGATCTTGTCATGAACAATTACATGTCCATCTGCCTGCTTTCCGCTCGCGACTCGCACAGCCAGTCCAACCTTGGCCTCCTCAGGAATAACATTAGCGGCCACACCACCATTGAAACGACCAATGTTAACAGTGGTGTTACCAAACAGCTCGCTGCTACCAAGATCGGTGTCGAGCACTTTAGCGAAGGCTCGGATCATCAGCTCGTTGGCTGACTTGCCGAGCCATGGGTAACCACTGTGGCCGGGGAAGCCCTTTGTGGTAACGTCACAACCCAGCATGCCCTTGTGTCCGCAGGCAAGCTTGAGCTCAGTAGGCTCTCCAAAGATGACAGCGTCGAGACTGTATGGAAGCTCCTTGGTCTCAATGGCCTCGCTGAAACGGCGCATTCCGTCGCCCTTGACCTCCTCGCCGACAACGAACAGCAGGACGATCTTATGGGGATCGATCTTTCCATGCTCGATGAGGTTCTCAACTGCAGTGATTTGAGCAGCAACGCTACCCTTGGCGTCGACACTGCCTCGGCCGGTGATCATGGTCTCCTTTGTAACCTCCCCATCATCGATTCCATATGGGATATGCGGCGGAACGACATCAATGTGGCTGCTCACACAGACCTTGGGATCGAACGTCTTCTTTCCGTCCTGTCGCCAAGCCAGCACATTGAACCTCGGCTTTCCTTCCGGCGTATTATCAAAAGGCTCAACTTCCTGACGCGAAGTAGTATATCCCTTCTTCTCAAGATATCCCTCAAGCCAAACTCCCACATCATGTTCAGTTCCAGAAACCGAGGATGTCTCAATTAGAGACTTGTGCAAGCTCAGCAGCTCGGATCGGTACGAAGGCGCATCGTCGTTACTAGCAATGGCGTCGGAGGAAGGCTTTTGGTCATAATCTCCAAGAACCTGCTGCCAATCGAATGCAATGGCCAGAGAGGCCGAGGCCAGAAAACTGGCGACTGTTGCGACGCGCATCGTGGGGAAACAAAACGGGTTTGTGTAGCTTAAAGTTTTGGGGTGGAGGTTGGGGAATTGAAGGGAGCTTGGTCAATTGAGCTCGGATATTGGTGGAGAAGAGCGGAATGACGCAAGTGGCCGATGTCGGGTTGTCTGGGGTACCTGGATGGTCTGGTGAGATAAGAACGAGATAGGATGTTCTTTTGGAGAGGACAGTGGCATGATATGAATACCTCTATTCGGAAGGTCTATAGATCGATCGGCGAATAGCAAAAGCCGTATATAAACAGATGAAAACTGCTGGGTTACCCCACAGTGAACAAACTGCCGCAGTAATACTGCAATGTTTCCTTGAACAGCTCTTCATTCGAGTTCGTTCTATGCACAGGGCAATACTCTCGTATTTCTCGGCTGTAGTCGGCATATGAGTGTTGCTTGTCGTTTATACTGGTAAACTGCGAGACAACGTATCGACACTGGACCTAACCTATACCTCGACCTACCATACTGGTTTTGAACTTATGTGAAGACTTGTCAAACCAAATATGGTCGATGGCACTGGCATTCCTATGGATTCGTTATTCTATCCCTTTTATCGACTACTCTTGGCCTCTATCTTAACGGCTTTGGGTTAAAATCACGCCTCTGTATGTTCCTTCGCGTACCTTGCTTGGCTAGGGTGTTATGGCATGACCAGTGAAATGCTTGACTCAACACGATCTGGCTCTACAATATTGCACAAACTGTTACGCAAGAAATATCGGGCCACGGACCGTCATGTCGGCTTGTCCTTCCGATCAGAGCCGACTAGTTCCACGATGTTGGAGATAAGCGTAATGCGGGGTTGATAGGTTGTTCTTTTTTCACGGTTCGACAACTGACAACAAGGATATTCTGTCTTGCCTGTTTAGGATCGTATTATATTGACCCTTGTTTCTCGAGTATTGATGGGATCCGAAGCCAATTCTGTTGTTGTTCTGTGTTATTGCACTGCTCCAAAAGCTTGAGGATCAAGGCTCAAAGACGGTGGTGCTTGGCTTTCCCTATTCCGAAGATTCCGGCCAAATCTGTCTTTTCTTTGACATAAAACAAAATCACATCTTCTTTCTAGATATGTTTACTATTTTGTAAGTTCTGTTACTGCTCTTTGGGAGTTCTCAGAGAGCTCAGGGTAAGTTTAGAGAGAAGCTTGTCATCAGCTTGAAAGCCGTGGTGTAACTAATTCAGATTATCAGGTAATTTTCGTTTAAAGTGAACCGATCACTGCTAGGAAGATACAATGGGGTCCCTTGATGAGGCTTCATGGACTGGAACGGCCTATGTTCAAGGTCGAGCCACGGCCAAGCTCCTCACGAGTGATCTTGAGCTAAGCTTTTGGGGAGGTGTTGACCCTCAGACCAGTGAGATCATTGACCGACACCATCCATTAAGTGGACAGCACCTTCAGAACACCATCCTTGCTATTCCAGGAGGGCGAGGGTCATGTACTGGCAGTGGTGTTATGCTTGAGCTGTTACTCAACGGCAAAGCCCCCGAGGCAATCATCTTTGAAAGAAGGGAGGACATTCTTACTCTTGGGGTCATGATCGCAGAAGAAGTTTTCAATCAGTCTATCCCCGTCGTGGTTCTAGATAAGGAAGACTTTCGACATCTTATCCGACTGAACGGAGAGACGATATTTGTGGACGATGGCTATGTGTCCACCCACCCACCTTCAAAACACCGAAAAGGTTCAGTGATAGACACAGAAAGCGGTCTTATTCTTGAGACTACTCCAGCTCTAGAAGGTATCAAACTCTCAACACTGGATCAGGAGCTTCTAAGAGGAGACTACGGCGAAGCATCCCGCGTCGCCATCAGAATCGTCCTCCGTATGGCCCATCTTCTTGGTGCAACACGTCTCATGGACGTAACACAAGTTCACGTCGATGGGTGTGTCTACACAGGTCCTGCAACCCTCGCTCTAGCAGAACGACTTCGCGACTGGGGCGGCAAAGTCCGAATTCCAACGACACTCAACTCTTTATCAGTTGACCAAAAGCGCTGGCGAGCTCTTGGTGTAGATACTACTTTTGGAGAAGCGGCCGATGCTCTTGGCAAGGCGTATACAGATATGGGGGCACGGCCAACCTTTACTTGTGCGCCTTATCAGCTGGAGAGTGCCCCGAAATTGGGTGAGCAGATTGCTTGGGCCGAGTCGAATGCTGTTGTTTATGCGAATAGTGTTTTGGGGGCCAGAACTATGAAGTATCCCGACTTTCTGGACATATCGATTGCTCTGACAGGAAGGGCACCTAAAGGGGGTCCTCATCTCGGCATCAATCGAGTGGCATCAGTTTGTGTGAAAGTCGTGGGGCTGGAGGACACGGCAATTCTTGACGATTCATTTCCACCATTACTGGGATATTGTGTTGGAACTTTATCGACAAGCCGAATACCTGTGATAACAGGCCTTGAGAAGCTTGGTCTCTCAACAGACGATCTGAAGGCCTTCGGTGCAGCCTTTGCCACGATATCGAGTGCTCCAATGTTTCACATCGTTGGTATAACGCCAGAGGCACCGAAGCTTGAGACAGTGCTTGCCCCTGAATTCACCTCTGTTGAAGTCAAGCTGGGTGATCTGGGAGAATGTTGGGATAAACTCAACAGCGCACCAGCAAACCAACCCATCGACCTAGTATCACTGGGCAACCCACACTTCTCCCTCGCCGAGATGCGAAAACTCGCCAATCTTTGCCAAGGGCGACGAAAAGCCGCTAGAGTATCCGTCATCGTTACTTGCGGTCGATCAGTGTACAAGCTCGCTGAACAAGCAGGTCTTATTGCCCAACTAGAGCATTTCGGGGTGCAGATATTGACTGATATATGCTGGTGCATGGTAACCGAGCCTGTGATCCCAACGGCGGCAAAAACAATCATGACGAATTCTGGGAAATATGCTCATTATGGACCGGGCCTTACAGGGAGAGGGATGTACTTTGGTAGTCTGGCTGCTTGTGTTGAAGCTGCTTGTTCAGGAACATATGAAGTTGAAAGGCCTGAGTGGCTTCAAAGTAGAGGAGTCAGATAGAAGAAAAAGCCAATATGGAATTTCTAAGAGGTGACAGGAATTTTCCGAGTAGTAATTCATGAGTCAATCTCGAACTCTTTTCTAGCAGCCTCCTCTAGTATCGGTGCAAGAATTCGCTTGCTTGAGGCATCAAACAGACAATCAACCCAGAGAACAGACTTCAAGACCTTATGCAGTTCTAGCCATGAATATATCCCAAAGTCGCCCATGACTTCCAAGAACCACTCCTCAATAGCTTCATCACAGATATCATGAACAGAATTTGTTCTCCAAATCACCAGAAGCCACAGAATAACAGTACTAGGCGGCTGAACCGAAACCTTCTGCAACTCTCTTAACGCATGCCTGAAAGACTCATCTAGATATGCTTGTCTTTGCTTCATATCTCTCCATCGAAAGAAGATACTCGCAGCAAACTTCATCATTCCAAGTCGAAAAGCGTTTTCTGAAGCTGATTCGGGGGATAGAGCGAGCAGTCGGTAAAGAATAGATACCATGGCTTCGCTAAAGATATTGGGTTGAAGTTTTCGACCAGTTTGACTGGCAATGTTGCTGAGCTTTGCGAACTCTTCAAGATCTCTCCATACGTGTGATAATCTAGGATCAAGAGTTTTCAAAAAGGCTACCATATCGTGGTTTGCATCCAGATGCTTCTTTTTACGGCGGACTAAACCTTGATTGGAAAGGTATGGATTCCAGGATATGTCTTTGTCGAAAAATACTGGCCTGCAGCCGAAGCGAAGGGCTAGGCCAATATCGACTCTACCAGATGTCAGATATTGTCTGAAGCAATAGAGGTAAGCACTTACCTGCAAACTTTGGCCGGTAATCTGGGATTGTCAAACCTCAGCATCTCAAGTCCTCCCCTTAAATCCACTATCCTCGCCATCCCAGCAGCGTGATTCCCAGCTGCTATCCTATCGCCTAGCATCTCGGCTGCCAGACCCAGAATAACAACTACCATGATAGTAGCATCTGAAATAGACCTTGGGTGTGTAGGACTGTTTATTCGTGCCTGAAGAAGCCTGAGAGTTTTCAAAAAGTGAAAGTGTGCAAGACTGCCGTATTCTCGCCCGAGAAGCATGTCAAAGTATGCTTCTACCGAAAACATTATGGAGTGGAAGTATACTTGGTCAACTAGGAGGTTTGTAGTCCAGGATGACTTCATCTCATCGACTTGGAGACATATTTCAGTGGGATATAATGATCCTCTCATACCATGAAATGCTGCTTGATATTAGCTTAGACAAAAGCTGTAAAGAAGAGGGACTAACATCGAAAAATATCATTTTCCATGTATGCTTGCAACGGCTCAGGAAAATCAAGTAAAGAGAAGTTTGTCCCAACGCGACCTGGTATGGTTCCATCAGGAACCTGCAAAGTCATGCTTGTCTCCTTTTGGTTTAGTATCCATGATGTGACCTGGTTTTGATCTTTTCGAGCCGAGTTAGAACGGGCACGACTTCTTACAAGTCTTTGATTCTCTTTAGATTTATTCAATGGCGTTTGGGTGATGAATGTGAAGCTTTGGTCTACTTGGGTTAGTCAACGTGTGATGACTGGCTGGCGGGGATCTTACTGTGAGAGGACTGCAGTGTCGATTTGAGCATGACTTTAGGTGACAATACAACCCGTAAATTGAATAAGTTGAGTATTTCGAGACCTTGGAGTGAACGGGTAGTTAATTCAAGGTTAGGTCGAGCATGTCAGCTCACGTTTGCTGTAGATGTAATCACGGATTTCGGGTTTATTAACTCCGAGCGCCTAAGTCGTCGAGGAACCGCATAACTGAGTACCTTAAGCCACCTATCGATATGGAAAATTATGTGAGTTTTGGATTATTCTTGATAGTGATGCCTTTCAAAGATCAAAGAAAGTCGAGTATCACTGCGAGAAAAAGCTACAAGAAGGATCAAGATATCTATTATATACCGTCTGGCTCAAACCAGTATTAATTCTAGGTAAATCGAGATCATAAACCAGACAAAATACCCCCGACGCCGGCAAAGTCTAACTCGTCCAGTGTCTCGTTCCAAACCTGATCAACCAGGACATCACCATGTGTATAAAACCAACCCGCCAGCCTAAAACTCAGTTAGTAATTCGTATCCACACTCATCAAGAATCAACTTACGGTGCAATCTCACAACTCATTAAGAAACACCCATGAGACTCCTTCCCATGTCCATAAACAGCATTAGTATAGCTCGCAGCGCCTCTATCAACAGGCCTTCCACAAACCGCAAAGAACGCCCCTGCAAGCGCTCCAGCAACGCCACCCATTTCATGATGGCCTCCAAGATTAGTACCCTTTGTAAGACCTGGGTCAACCATGTTGATAATCACATCATCAGGATTGACTTTTTCACAAAGTCGTACGAGGAAGAGCTGATTGAGCAGCTTTGAGACACCGTATCGTTCTTGGGAACTCCATGGTGTGATTTTGGGGTCGTCGAAGGATGCAAGGAGTGGGCGTTCATCTTTGTTTGGGAACTTGCAGAGATGGGCTGTGAGAGAGTTTACTGTGGTGAGACGAGGTTGTCCGTGACCAGAGGTTTTGGTCTTGAGGATGGGGATGAGAAGGATTGTGAGAAGAGCGGTGCTGAGGTGGTTGACTTGAATACCAACTTCGTGACCTGTGCCAGGTACAATTTCAAAGTTGTTAGGTGATAGACCAGCGTTGAGAATAACAAAGTCGATGCGAGAAAGCTCAGTGTCACATCTGTTGGCAAAAGTCTGGATAGAATCATAAGATTGCATATCAAGTTGCCAAACATCAATCGTAGCAGACGGGGCGATCGTTCTTAGCTTCTCAGCCGCAACTTTGCCCTTTTCAAGAGATCTCACTCCCATTATGAGATGAGATAGACCCAAGGAGAGGAGCTGTTTAGAAGCTTCGAAACCAAGACCTGTGTTTGAGCCGGTGATGATGGCTGTGCTGCCTTCGACTTGGGGGTATTTCTCTCCGGTGGGAAGTTCGATGGTGGTGCGGAATTGGTTCTTCCAGAAGACAGGAAGCCAGAAATCTGGGAGGGGAGACATGTCTCTCGAAGGAACGGTAGGTGAGGGTTTTGGGTTCTTTTGGCATGGCATTTTGATGATGGTGATGGTCAAGGATGACTGAAGAATATGGAATTTTGGGAAGGCAGAAGTCGAAAGGGTTGAGATGGACAATCTTCATGGCCTATATAAACTACAAAGAGAGATATTCTACATGTTTTATACCCGAAATCAAATTTCATGGCGTTATATAAACTGCTGCTCTTAGTCGGATTCTGGACTGAATAATGCTGAAGCTGTCCCGATTAGGAAATTGAAAAAGTCTTGGCATTCTTCCAACGTCGTCATGGCCAATCAGAGACTCGGAGTATACTCTCTGAAGGCAACATCACAGCCATTTAGATGTGTCGAATTGCGTCGAATTGCGTATGATGGATGATTGCCTTGTGTTTAAGAAATGAGATAACGGAGTTAAGACGAGTGTTCACGTCAAGTCCGGCTGCTGTCCGTCTTTGTCATGATGAGTAGCCCGGTCATGAACAACCATACCATGATGTGCCCCAAAGCCTGGGCTAACAGACAAAGCAAAACAAAGAGAGTCGTGGCTTGAATGAGGCTATAGTTGTTAAATAAGAATTCAAGTTTCTCCAACAATGTGAGATACAATTCTTATCAGAATTATCTGCCGACCTAGACGGCAATGTAATACACGCCCTACAATGTAGCTGGCCCAGTATCATAACATGTCTAGTGTAAGTTAGACCGAGGATAAAGTGGTTACCCACTCCCATCAGCTCGACACAATATGTCTAGATTCAACAATCACTAGCAACTAATTCCAATCACTATCTCTAGTATCGTCTATACCCACAAGTTCCCCGAATCTCTCCCGATCTATCGCCCTCCCCAGCTTATCTCCTCCCCACCGTGGATAGCCCACGATATGCCTCCCCCCGCCGACTCCGACTCGGAAGCTACATTTACCACCGACTTCACTGTCTCGTACTGACTCGCTCCTCGAAACACACGCCAAAAAGCAAATGACATGTTTTTACCCCTCGTGTCCCTTGCGCCCTACAACACACTCACCCAATCACTAACCCCAATGTCAATGTCTTGGCTCTCAGAGTGGACCATGCCATTCGTGCCCCGCGATGCCGGCAACGGAGGGGTCCAGGGGTAGCGATGCTTTATTATCGAGACGATTCCCTTGGCTTTGAGGTTGTAGATTACTTTTGAGATTCAATTCTATTGCATTGTACGAGACAAAATGACTCTTGTTACTCTTCCCGAACCCTTTGCTAGCATCCCCCGAGAGAACTTTCTCTTCGGCGCATCGCCTCTTCAGCCCCTCCCCAGAATATCCGCTGCTCTCGGTGGAAAGGTCAATGTCTATGCGAAGCGCGAGGACTGCAACTCCGGCCTCGCCTACGGCGGTAACAAAGTACGAAAGCTAGAGTAAGTCGCTCTCCCAAACTCATCCACAACACAAGGAAGCTCATCAAGGATAGGTACCTCGCCGCTGAGGCCCAAGCCCAAGGCTGCGATACCCTCGTCTCCATCGGCGGCGTCCAGTCCAACCACACCCGAGCCGTAACCGCCGTCGCTACAAAGCTCGGTCTCAAAGCCGCCACCGTCCAAGAACACTGGGTTGATTGGGAAGACCCCGGCTATGAAAAGGTCGGCAACATTCAGCTCTCGCGACTCATGGGCGGTGATGTGAGGCTCGACCCTTCGACATTCGGAATTGAGCACAAGACGACTCTTGCCAAGCTCACAGATGAACTCAAGAGCAGCGGCCGCAAGCCGTACTACATCCCTGCTGGAGCTTCAGACCATCCCCTCGGCGGTCTAGGTTTCGCACGATGGGCATTTGAAGTTGAAGCCCAAGAGAAGGAACTAGGAATCTTCTTCGACACCATCATCGTATGCGCCGTAACAGGCTCTACATTCGCCGGCATGATCGCCGGCTTCAAGCTCGCGCAGAAGAACGGCTCTCCCGCGCGAAAGATCATCGGCATCGACGCCTCTGGCAAAGTGCAGCAGACATTCGACCAAGTCCTGCGCATCGCCAAGTCCACAGCGGCCAAGATCGGCCTCAGCGAGGACGACATCACAGCGGACGACGTGATCCTCGACCCCAACTACAACGCCAAGATCTACGGCATCCCTGACGAGACGACCATCGAGGCTATGAAGTTTGGCGCTGCTACTGAGGCGTTCATCACGGATCCTGTGTACGAGGGCAAGAGTTTGGCGGGCATGATGGATTTGATCAAGACAGGGAAGATTGCGAGTGGGAATGTGCTTTATGCTCATTTGGGAGGTCAATTGGCGCTTAATGCTTATTCTTCCTTGTGATTTTATACATGATAGATTGTTATTTGAGCGTGAATAGAATTGATCGAAAATTTGCCCATTTCTAGAATAGTATGAGTATCTATGCGAGCCAGGGTAAATAGACGCTATTATCCAGTGTGCTTATTGGAGCTCTCAACCTGACATCCTTACATTCCTTAGACTTTTTCATTTCTAATATTTTATTCACTCAAATATTCCAAAGGTTGGATCTTGGTCATAATGGGCGATTCTCAAGACACAAAGGTAGCTGTTCTATCAGCTCTAACAAACTTCTTCAACATCTCGTCCAAAAACCCCAAAGATGCCCGCAACCACCTTCTCGAGACCTCTTACGTCATTCAGGCAACCCCAGACACTATCGAACAGACGACACTAGGAGAGCTATTCCTCCGCGACGCAAAGCAAAAGGGACATCTCGAATGGGCCATAGACGAACCTCAAGAGCTCTTTATTCACGAGAAGCTCGCTGCAGTATGGACCGGATGGTCCACCCGCGCTGATGATGGTACTATCATCAGCCACAAGAAGGGAATCCTTGGATTAGCTTACACTGATGGACGTTGGAAGGTATCAGGTCTGGCTTCGACAGAGCGATGTTTGGAGACACCCGACCCAGAAGATAAATCAACTCTCACACAAGAGATCATGAAGCCCATCAACGCTCTTCTAGACGACTTCTCCCACCCAGACTGGGGCGTTCTCAAACAGTGGTTTCTTCCCAATGCTGGTGTGACTCTGTACAGACCACCCGCTGAGCCAGCGCCTATGACCATGGAGCAGTCCATCCTTCGTCTGCAGGGAATGATCAAGAGTGGTATCACTATCCAAGAGAAGTTACATGATATTCAAGTCCGAAAACACGGTGATATTGCGTTGGTTTGGGCGCCCTTTGTGGTTGAGATCAATGGGGTGCCTAAACATGATGGTGTGAATGCGTTTACGCTTTTGAGAAGGGAAGGGAGATGGGTATTTAGTGGATGTCAAGACTATGGTGTTTCTCTTCAGTGAGAGATGATTGATGTGCTTGCTTCTCGATATCTGAGTGGTGTCTGGTGAAGGTCATGCTGGTCTATTTATTTGGCGCTCTGCCTGGAAGCGATGAATCTCAAGGACTATATCGGATGCCTGGATGTTGTTTATTTGCGACCGATAGCGTTTCTGTCTGTTTTGTTTGATCTCAGATTTGCACACAGGTGAAAGACCGTCCCAGTCAGTATGAAATTCCTCCTGTTATTGGGGTGCCCGGTGGTATGGCTCAAAGGGCGCACACGATGCATATGAGAGTGAACGCCTTTTACCAGTTCATCCATGAATCCACACCCTTGTAGCCATTCCAAGAACAACACGTATTACAACTTTGCCTTCTCAAAAGAAATAAAAAGAGGCGGAGCGTGTTTATGCATAATGCTTTGTTCAGTTCAGTGTTTGTACACCAATGCTGCTGCTACCAACTGCCTTATGCAGGTACCATGCAGGCTCCCGTTTCTTTGCGTACGTACCCTGAAAGGGAATTTTATGTTGGGAAACACATCTGATATTTCCTTGGTCATTGAAAATGGACTGTCATTGGCTAAAATATTGTCACATTTGCTCTTCTTTTTGATATGCCCTCTTTCAGTTGCAGCGACTTGCTCTAGAAGCTTCAGCACCACAAAGTTAAGACGTGTCAATATTTACCACTTCAGCTTCTGCAATGTTTCCTTTATTATTCTCGTTGCTTTCTTTCTGGTCATTCTCCTCATGAACCATCACCTAAATGGGTCCTGGACAGGCTGAAGTCTGCATGGGCTGCTGGTCTGTTCACGCCAATAGAGAACAATAAGACTGCTTGAAGTGAGCTATCAAAAAACCCAAGCCCTTGTCACTGGTAGCAATCAATAAGTTAATAAGCTCTCAAAGATAAAAATACTTCTGCCTGCGACTTTCTATGTCTATCAGCTATCTCAATGACAACTCCACGATACTGCACAGGACTAAACTACAGCAGCAGTCTCTACGTTATCGGCCAAAACAAATCAAGTTGCTAAATAACTTTCAGGTTTAATGTTACTGCAAGGCGCTGGAGTTGCACGCTGCGTTATTCGTAGGCTGCCACCTGTCAGGACAACAAAGTCCAATCATATATCTCAAGAAGTGACAAAGCCTAGCATACTCGATGCCATCCATGTAAGCAAAGATCCAGAATGCTGGTATTCTTTGCTCTCAATTTGATTGGCTCTTTGATAGACAGTCTGCTTTGTTTATAGACGCTGGAATAATGCCTAGAGAGAGGCTTCCACTGGGCTCCATGCCATCATGCACCTAGCACTGCAACAAGCGTCTCTCACGCTTCTCTATATTATAGTCCCAATCAACGGGGCAACCGTTCTCATGCGACTATAAATCCAAGTCCCTATCAATATCGAATCTTCTTCCTTCACCCCACTCAGCCTTTACTTCAACCGCCACTTGATACTTGAGTCTCATCTTAACTCATTCACTCGTTTTCATCGCCCAATATGGCAGACATGTCTTACGAAGACACTCAACATCTTCTTGACTCTATCACCGATCCGGACTTCGACCAGCGTCTGATGGGCCACACGAGTGGTCTGGCCACCGAGGAAGCTGACGAAGTAGATATGTTCGCTGGTCTCAACGATTCCGCCCTTCAGAACCCTCATGCCGAACTTGGAATCGAGAACGAAGATCTCCTAGCATCCAATCCCTTTGAAAAAGAGTTCATGGAAGCATACGAAGCAGAAAATTCTCGCGCTCAGGCTTCTTCAGGGTCCGATGCACAGTTGAGTGGGCCTAACAACAATGGCAGTACTATCGCCGACGATGATAGTCAAGTTCCTGTCTCTACTGCTGTCACACCCGCGACCCAGTTCTCTTCACCTATGAATCCGGAGGACTACTTACCAGAGTCGTTCCAGACACAGCCATATCCGCCACTTAACAACCAGCCTCAGCCTTACCCTGCTCCCATGGGTCAACCATTCTATGACCAGGCGGTCCTTCAGCAAATGCAGCCCTTCCAAGTACGACAACACACTGGCCTTGGTGGACGTCAGATGAGACAAGCTCAATACCCCCAGCAGCAACTTTTCTTCTCTATGAATAATCAGCTTCACCAACCTCTACCTGGGCAAGTATCTCACCCAGCCTTTCAACCTCACAATCCTCCTCCTCAAGGATCACCTCGCAAAGGCCCTGCCCCCAGTGAACCAACCCGTCACAAGATCCCAACCAACCCAGCCAACATCAATCCTCACACTGTAGAGCAGCAGTCGCTCCTCTCAGAGCTGCAGCACTTCACCCATGAATATCAGGGCTACATCACGAACCCGGTCCAAGCTCGCCAGATAGGCAATCTCTTTCTCTCCCTCGCACACCATGAAGTGACAGTCACACCGCCAGACATGGATCCCACATTCCCCAGAACGAACGAAGCGTATCGCGCTCGTGTGCAGGAACTCTTCATGGCTATTGTGGACTGGTCGAATCCTAGGGGCTGGCGAACGAAGATGGGATCGAAGCTTGCTGTGCAGTGGGTTGAAGAAGTCAGGGCCTATCGAAAGAGTTTTGGGCTTTCTGTTGAGCCGTCTGATATGCTTGATCACCAAATCGAACCTCCTCTTGAGAGGATGCCTCCTGTCAACGAGCAGTGGAAGAATGTCGTTCACCGTCAGTTGTCCAACATTGAGATTGAGGTTCTCAGTTCCAAGATTCTCGTGAGACTGTCCTTCATTTTCATGTAAACTCTACTAACCAGATTCATAGGACTCAGCCATGTTGTCGCAGCAGGACCGGAACTTTGTTCCGCTTTGGAGTAATGCCGAGTGTCAGTGGGAGCAGTTCGCTAGTTTTGGAGAGCGTTAGGAACGCCTCGTGAACGCTTTTCGAGTAAGTCAACCCTTTTTCACTTCATAAGCGACAACTAACTTGACTAGGACAACAAGGTTTTGATTCACTCAGCCCTACGCTCATCGTGGCTCTCCCGAATCACCAACTCTCCAGTCGCCGAGCTTGTCGTAAGTATATAGCCATCCTTGTATTATGTGAGTACTAATGTGAGATGCAGCGCAAGGAGAACAACAAGGCTGGCAACGACAAGAAGCGGAATGCTGCTAGCCGTCTGGGTGGCAGGGGTTCCAAGAGACCTCAGAATGAAGAGAGTGAAGGTGAAGAAGAGGGACGGAAGACGAAGAGGAAGAGGAATTAATTCTTCGATTTGATCGGCGATATGGTTCTTTTGCGCCTATATACGATTGGCTATATCGGGTAATTTGGGGTATTTTGAGGTGCGATTTTCGAAATGGTGGCATTTGGCATCATTGGATGGCATTATATACGAAGCACCTTGGGGTTCGACTTAGACAGCATAGACCAGACGAGCATAGGGATAGACATGGACAGTTTGTTTGTATACCTCGTAATGGGAACAACAACTTGTCACAATAAACAGGTACTCATTACAGCAGAAACAATTGGGAGAAATTTGTTATCAATTATGGTGTTGAAACACCCGCTTATACCATCCATGCATACTTTATCTAGCCGAGTTGATATTCTCAACTGCCTACATTTTTCCTTGACCTATTCTTTTTTCATGTTGAATCCCCATCAACGCCAAAAACAAAACACCTCGCTATCACCGCCTACCATCCTCGCCCGGCAAGCTTCTCCTCAGGCTTCATGCTATCACAGTTAATTCCCACCATAGCCTCGCCAAGCCCCGTGCTAGTCTCAGCGAGCACCTTGGCATCCTTGTAGTGTGTAGTCGCACGCACGATGGCCTTGGCCCGCTTCGCAGGGTCGCCCGACTTGAAAATACCGCTGCCGACGAACACACCGTCGCAGCCGAGCTGCATCATGAGCGCGGCGTCAGCGGGCGTGGCGACTCCGCCGGCGGCGAAGTTGACGACGGGCAGACGGCCTAGCTCTGCGGTCTGGCGGAGGAGATCGGCGTCGACTTCGAGCTCGCGGGCGAGTTCGCGGATGCGGATGATGCCGCCCTCGGCGAGCGCGGCCTTGGCTTGCGCGATTTGCTTGTTGACTGTCTTCATGTGTCGCACGGCCTCGACGACATCGCCGGTGCCAGCCTCGCCCTTTGTTCGGATCATAGCAGCGCCCTCTGCAATTCTTCGCAGCGCCTCACCGAGGTTTCTGCACCCACAGACAAAAGGAACACCAAAGGTGCTCTTCTCAACGTGGCTCTCGTCATCAGCGGGGGTGAGAACCTCGGACTCGTCGATGTAGTCAACACCAAGAGCCTCGAGGATCTGGCACTCAACGAAGTGGCCGATGCGGGCCTTTGCCATGACGGGGATGGTGACGGCTTCTTGGATCTGCTTGATCATGGCGGGGTCTGACATGCGAGCTACGCCGCCGTCTTTGCGGATGTCGGCGGGGACTCGCTCGAGGGCCATGACGGCGCAGGCACCGGCTTCTTCGGCGATGCGGGCCTGCTCAGCGTTTGTGACGTCCATGATGACGCCGCCCTTGAGCATCTGGGCGAGACCGGCCTTGACGGTGAAGGAGGACTTGGCCTCGCCGTTGGAGGCGGCACCAGTGTTGGAGGAGTCGTTGGTCATGGTGAGGATGTGATGTGAAGTAGTAGTAAAAGACAAGGTAGTGGGGGGTATGAGGGTATGGTTTGAGTTGGAGTGAAAAGAGAGGGGAACGGGTAGTTATAAGTTTTTTTTGAGTCCAATGCAGGACAGAGTCAATGACTAGAAAGGGTATTACTCAAAGAAGAAGTTGACAAGAACAAATCTCAGGTAGAGTTTCTCCTAGTCTGACTGTTAGGTAACTAGCCGTACAGTACTGTATGTACCTCCGGCCTCCGCTTCCGCCTCCGCACCCGGTATACGGCGCCGTGCATGCGGAGTCAAAAAAGGGTCCAACTGTGACACCAATTGTACTGAGATGCAGCCGCGGCCTCCGAATATGCAAGTCTAATGCGCCATGGCCACTGTGGAAGACCCTAAAACCCCCCGGCATCGAGCTCCGGCCCATCTTTAAGCGCGCCCTACAACAGCAGTAATTGGATGATTCATTGACATGTGCCGATGTCTAGAGGCGGCAATTGTCGGGAAGACGAGGCTCAAAAGGGTACTTATGCACTCGTGAGGAGTATCCAAAGAGGGGGATATGCATGCATTGTTCTAGATTTCTTGTGATATCATGGATGGAATCATTTGGTAGATTGCAGATAATGTCTCATCTCATCTCACTCATCTCACTCATCTCTTATCTTGCATATGAGTTTGCCACCATACGCCATCTTGTCTCTCATCTAATGTCCACACTCCTTGTTCTCTCAGCCCTTCTACTCCAATACCAATGTCCTCTAGTAGTTAGTAAGTAACTGACTCAATATAGTTCAACCACCTCCTCAACTCTTAATTCTTAGCCCGGAGAACAATCGGGGTAGTCCGGAGGTACTCTCGCCCTAGCGGCTCCGTCATGCATGCAGCCTTCATGCGCTCTAATGCACGTCTTTATCCCTTTTGGGTCACTCCGGTACCCATCACCAGAATCTGGGGAACGCTCACTATCTTGTATGTTATGTCACTTGCCAGTGACTAAGACTTTTTTTTTGCCTTCGGTGAAAGGCTCCGAGTTTAAACTGTCCGTTATCGCTCCTTGTCTTTATCATCTTACGTTTCTCTGGCAAATCATTGTTGTTGAGAACTTCAAGTCAAGATGATCAGTCTTACGGTCGGTGTCTTGGCCCTTCAGGGTGGTTTTGCTGAGCATGTCGATCTTGTGCGAAAGGCCGCAGAGTATCTTTCTTCTACGGAGGGTATATCCAAGGCGAAATTTCACTGTATCGAAGTTCGCACAAAAGAAGAGCTTGATCAGTGTAATGCTCTTATCATTCCTGGTGGCGAGAGCACCACTATCTCTTTCGTCGCCGCTCAATCTGGCCTTCTTGAGCCATTGAGAGATTTCGTCAAGTAAGCAGCCCCCGTATCATAAGATGATACAAATACTAACATAACTCAGAGTTCAGAAGAGGCCAGTATGGGGAACCTGCGCAGGCCTTATCCTCCTCTCAGACGAAGCAAATGCCACCAAAAAAGGTGGTCAAGAACTCATCGGTGGTCTCGCAGTCCGCGTTCACCGCAACCACTTTGGTCGGCAAATGGAGAGTTTCGAGTCAGGAATGAATCTCCCCTTCTTAAATGACGATAAGCTCTTCCCTGGAGTTTTCATCCGCGCACCCGTCGTGGAAGAAGTCATCGGTTCCTCTGACGATGGACGGCCACCAGTTGAAGTCCTAGCCAAGTTGCCAGGCCGAGTAGACAAAATGAAGTCCGGCATATCACAAGCCAATACTAAAGACGATTCAGGGGACATTGTCGCTGTTAGACAGGGTAATGTGCTAGGAACAAGCTTTCACCCTGAGTTGACAAAGGATGAGAGGATACATGTGTGGTGGCTGAAGGAGATTCTCAACCAGCAATAAACACAGCGACATGGACGGCGTTTTGGGAAAATAGAAATATTAATTATATTCAGGGGTATCAACCGCTTATTTACTCTGTTTCTTATACTTTGCCCATCGCTGTATCATATCCAGGCGGGGGCGGTGAATGCGCTCTAGCTGGTCCTCTCTGTGAAGAAGATCCAAAGCCCAATATCTGCAAAATCTCGAGATCGCCCATCGACTGCGCCAGTTCCGCCGGTGAAATACACCCTCCGACATTCATATCCGCTCCATGTGCTTTCAGAACCCTTATCAACTCCGTATCCCTCCTCGAAATAGCCTGCATCAACGGCGTTCTGCCCTTCTTATCCGCTGCGTTAGCATCAGCGCCAGCTTCGAGAAGAAGCTTGGCCTGATCCCTCTTCCCGTTATCAATAGCGTAGAGCAAAAGAGTCTCGCCGCTGCTCATCTTCTTCTTGGTGTTGGAGCCAGCTGCGAGCATCATCTTGACGAGGTCCGTGTTGCCTGTCTCCATGGCGAAGCATATCGCTGCGACGCCCCATGTTCCGTCTGACACGTTTGGTGAAGCGCCGTGGTCGAGAAGCATTTTGACGACTCGAATTTTCTCGTTCTGCGAGAGTTTGCTGTCGCGGAGGGCGATGACGAGAATTGGATGGCCGACGAGATCCTTTGCGCTGGCATTGGCCCCGTGCTTTAGAAGCAGTTCTGCCATGTCAAGTTTTCTCTTTGCGATAGCGTCTGCTAGTACAGATAATCCGCTCAGATTCTTTGAACTTGCGTTTGTTCCATTTTCAAGAAGAAGCTTCATCATATCCATACGGTCCTGGCTCGCAGCAATAGACAATAGCGAATTACCTGAGAGATCGCTAGTGTCTGGATTCGCGCCGTGCTGAAGCAGCATCCTGACAAGCTCCAAGTTACCCTTCTTGACAGCCTGTGCAAGAACTGGCCGCCCAGAGGTATTGGTGGTGTTTGGCTTGGCACCGTTGTCCAAAAGAAGCTGAATACCCTCCAGGTTCTCGCTGTTGCATACGTCGACAAAGTATGATTGTCCAGACCAGCTGGCAGCGTTGACGTTCCATGTGCCCTGGTCGATGAGCATCTTTGCAACGCCAATGCTTCCAACTGACGCAGCCAAGAAGACCGGTGGGATCTTCATGTCTCTGCCGTTGGTGTCAGCACCAGAACCGATAAGGAACCGCACGGCGTCTTCTTGATTGGCCAGGATAGCACAGCCGAGAGGTGAGTTGCCCTCTCCGTTTCGTCCATTGATGTTCGCTCCTTGTGCAAGTAAACCACTCATTTGCTGAACATCGCCTCGAAGAGCGGCTTGACAAAGGGCAGTGGATAGAGGATCGGGCTTGGGCCAGAGACCAGCTGTCATGGCCTTGAACGAGTTTGTCAACGAAGATAGACCTTTCGAAAAACCGGAGGATCCGCTTGGTGATTCGCAGCTGGGAGACTGAGCTGAAGAAGGCTGTGCTGGTTCATAGGGTGGAGGTTCGATATCGCCTGGGAGAGGTCCTTTACTACTCGATGCATAAGAGTCGTTCTGCGATCCGGTGAAGAGAATATCCTTGGTCTGCGAAGCTTTTTGACAAGCTCTGTTAACGTGATCAAATATCTCTCTTCCACTCTTGGTATCGAGAGCAGAATCTTGATCACCTCGAACATTGCTAGCACTTGATAAATAAACGCTCACACCACACAGCGAGATGAGCACCACTTACATCGACAGCACCTTTGCAAAGAACGCAAAGAGCCGAGAAAACGCAACAACAGCATCACTATAAACCACCAAAAACACCTCATCCAACAACGGCAGCGTCTCGGCCTGCAGTCTCATAACCTGCTTGTTCAACACAGTCGCGACAACATCGCACGATCCAAGACTATGACTTATCGTAGTCTGCAATCTACCCGAGATAGCACTGGCGCTATTCAGCGCAGTCTCGAGCACTCCCACATGCTGATGGAGCTGATACAGCCTCGTCGCGAACGAGGACAGTCGCTCGTCGGGGACTTGAAGCGCAGTGTTCAATTCATTGAGCTCTTCGGCGCTGGACAAGACGCGGTGAGAAATACTCGAGCCGAGCGAGGTAAGTGAAATAACCGAGAAGCCGTCTCCGTCCATTGTATGTGGGGAAAAGGTTAAGAAGGGGTCGTTGGTGTGGGGGATTGTCAGATCGACTGAGTGCAAGCTTCAGCTATATAACCATGGGAAATAACTTATATCACTGCCTACCTATTCCCAGTAGTAGGGCTGGTAGCGGGAGACAAAAACGCCTAAGAAGGCTGAAAGTGATCCAAATGCGCGTCGTGTGCTGATTACGCGGTCTGTCGACTGCGACACGCACGTGTATATCACATCACAGACGAATAGAGGCATAGCTTTGGCTTGGCTGCCTCTTTTGAGGCTGTAAACTAGATCCTACGGCGAGCTTGACAGGGATGGGAGCTCTTCGGTGATAGGTGCGGAGATGCCGTAACATGACGACCTGCCTCATTGATTTGGTAGATAATGCAGTAAGAGCTGCTCTGCAATAGGTTCTGTTTATTATTGACGACCTATTTTCTTATCCCTCTCAAAGTTAATCATCGCTTACGCCATCCGATCATTATACCCTGCACATCCACGTTGCTAACCCCAGACTCTCTCGTATCTCGTATTTTCTCGCGCTCTCTCTTTATTTGGGGCTCACGAGCTTGGATTCTACACCCTCGATACGCTGTTCCTTATCGATCTTTATACCCAGCATATCCACGTTGCTAACCCCGGACTCTCTCGTGTGGCTTTGACGTGCCATCGATAGGTTGTTCCTTTGCTTTTTCAGGCTTCCCCATAAGCAAGAAGAAAAATGCCCCGAGTGCGAGACCAACACCTCCCAGTATGACGATGTGCGAGCTATCTCATCATCAGCCACTTCTTCAACTCTACTGCCTGCGCATAACTCACTTGTCAACCTTGCTCTCGGGTTTCTCGTAAGATTTTGGTCCAATAGGTTCCTTCTCATTATGTTGAAGTAATCTCGTGGTGCGGAACCCTCGTTGGAGGGAGAGAGAAGGCCTCAGGACCATTGAAGATCGAACAATGCGTGCAGACATATTGAAGATGTGTTGTTGAAGAAGGATTCCTTGTTGCTCCAGAGGTTGGTTGACAAGGTGAGATTGGGTATCGCAGAACAGCTACCAAGAGAGTATGGATATCGAGCTTATTATCACTGTAGCAAGTCCAAATTATTGATGACGTTCTAATCGACATGTTTGGCCGCCAAAGGTGAATCAACAACAGTGGGACTCCTTGATCGTGGCGTCATTGATGCGTACCTGCAATCGACCACTTTCATCATTTCTGCAGAATAATTGGGACATTTCCACTGCGAGGCGCGCTAATTAAACAATTAGACGTTATAACTGTGTCGATTTATGTAAGAAGTGGCTGAACGAAAAGCGAAATCAACATCACCTACCTCATGAAATCCGTCATGAGGCTATATCATATCATCACACCAAGTGTCAACACCTCTGACTTACTGAAGCTCTATCAATCACATCACACAGCTATTCGTACAGACTCTCAGCTCGCTCAATAATTAAAATAAATACGTAAAATTTCCGTTCTATGATGCCCCTAACGTCTATGCCTGCTATTTTCCCAAAAGTTTTCCCTCCCAAACCCCCTCCCTCCCTCACTCACTCATCCTCCACTCCAAACAGCAAATCGCCAGATCAACTGTCCGTACCTAACTCATATCGCTTGGGTATCAAACATTATTCGTAAAATCCCCATGCACCAGACGCATTTTGACGGGTGGGACCATCGGTAGAAAGGAGGCTTTGTCTTGGTTTGTTGTTTTGTTATAAAATATGCTTATGATTTGATAGATGGGAGTGTCGGTTCCTGGCGAAAAATGAAATACGCCTTTTCTGGACCCGTTAAAACAAAAGTCGAGACGGGTTGGGATGGGATGGTTCCGGCCGTTCGATAGAAGGGAATCTCTGTTGGGAGCTGAGGCTTGCCGTACCGACCTGCATCGGCATCGTGCTCTTTGGCACATCGCTGGGCCATCGGGTCATAGTGAGCAGCTTCCTCTAGTTTTATGTCCAATACTCAGATATGCTGTATCCAACTACCGCGAAAAGATTCGAAGAGACATATCTACACTTCCTGTAGCAATGACACAGCGGATCTGCACATCTTGAGGTGCAGTCGTCGCTTTCTTGGGAGTGCCCACATCACCATTGGCCTCCTCAGTCGGACCCTTGTCCTTGATAATAGGTGGCGCCCATCTCAGGCTTGTGATGAAATGTTCGTGCGCTCCTTCAACAGTCTTGACACATTTTCCTTCTTGGCTCAGATCCCAGCATCGAATCGTCTTGTCGTCGGATACCGAGAGGAGGAATTTGCCGCTTGGATGGAACACGAGACCTCGAACCCAGTTGTCATGACCTACCAGGGTCTTGATACAGGTTCCTCGACCATCCCACAGCTTAATCGTCTTATCTCTGCCACCGGTCGCCATGAACTCCGCCGTGCTGCTTGCTGGAGGCGCCTTCTTTACGCCGGCTAGAGTAGCCAAGTGCGAGTATGCTGCTGGTGGCGCAAAGGTACAGCATTCGACGAAATGCTCGTGGCCAATCATGACGAGCTTGGCTTCAGGGTTTGGCACTGAAATATCCCAGAGTCTCACTGTTCGATCGTTGCCAGTCGATAGTAGGTATTTTCCATCCAATGACGGAGCGACATCACGAATCCAGTCGGCATGTCCTCTTATCGTCTTGACACAATATCCTGTGGTAACATCCCATATCCTCACTGTAACATCCCGACTAGCGCTTGCGAGCAGATTTCCCGATAACGGCGCCCCAGGAGCTCCAGAGGGTATAAATCGGACTGCGCTCACGCTGTGGTCGTGACCAGGTAGTGTGCGAATATTTTGGTACTCGTTCGAAGGATCCCATAGCTTGATGGTTAAATCGGAACTGCATGACGCAAGCAGTGTATGACCTTTCGGGCCACCGTAGTCGAGATCGAGAACCGCTTTGGTGTGGCCTTTCACCGTCCTTTCGAGCTCGCCAAACTCCCAATCCCAGATCTTGATAGTGGCATCTTCGTCTCCAGATGCGATGGACGAAAAAATCGGGTGGAAGGCGACGCAGTTGATGGGCGTTCGATGCGATTGAAGGACGTGTCGTGGAGGACCAGCTGGGAGCCAGGAAGATGGATCTCCTCTTCGGTTAGAGAGAGATGTCGGTGTAGCGCTATTAAGTTCTGTCTGAAGGGCGTGGTTCTGTGCTTCTAGATCCATGATCTGCGAATCTCCCTATTAGCAAAGCTATGATACGCGCATCTGCAGCTGTACCTTTTTTTGTAACCGTACGACACTTGTCCATTTCTTCTCCAGCAGCGTCTCGTATTTCTTCGCGGTAGCCGTATCGAAAGCATCCTCCCCAAGACTGAGCTCCGTCCTCATGGCATTGGCGCTTTCTTGCAGGTTATTTGCGGCGAGGTAGGCGATGATGGATTTATGCCTGCAGCAGTGTCAGATGGGCAAATCAAAGCTCCAGAAGCTCCCCTGTACGAACAGCTCCTCTGCCTGCCGGCTCGTCAACGTCCGGCTCATGATGGCGGTTTTTTGTATCGCTCCGCTCAGGAGAGCACTAGGGGTCCCAAGATCTTTGTGTCTACTGTATTTCCAAGAGTTGATTTGGTGTTGGGGGAAAAAAGGAGTATGCGAGATCGGGTTTCGTGGAGAAAACGGCGGGGGAGGGGCGGCAGCAAGTTTTGGTGGGAGCTTCGTTCGTTTCGTGACGTGTCTGTGGAGGATGCGCTGAAGAAAGAGATGATTGCTGTGGAATTGTTGACCAATGGGGCGCTGGATTGGGGATTGCTTGAAGGCGGTAAGACGCAAGGGGACAAAGGAAATATCAACAGCTAAACCGGCTTCATTGAAATGCGCTGCGCAGAGTAACACGGTCTCGCCAGGGGCATCAACATCGGATATCCAAAGAGCGGTGCAGCTAGCCTGAGATGAGCCGCTGCCCAAGATCACGTGTAGATAAGATAGCCCTACCCTGTATCACTGCATTGACAATCAAAAGATGTGTAACATTTCCGATGTAACAGACGTTTGAACCAGAGTAAAGGAGATAATAAAAATTATAACCAATCCTAAATAATAGAGAGGCTTAGTTAATTTAGTCTATACTTAAGGGCGTTATTCACAATTTTTTTGCATCCTCGAATCTGGATGCTAGAAAAGATTCATCTCACCAAGTGAGGTCCAAGTCAAGCGATGGGTGCGTGTTTGTGAAAACACGAATATTTTGTCATTTGTGAGCTTCTGCCAACAAGCAGCTACCAAGAATAACGTTAATATGCTTCACACATATATGCCAGCTCGGTTCCCCGCTGTAACACAATTCTCAGAACGTTTCCATCGATGCAATACTCACTGGGAGCGAGATTTAGGGCTGCTTCTGGTTCTCTGTTGTCACGACCTTGTCTATAGCGTAGTTGTAGGCTGAACAGAGATATGGAGCTGATATAAAATAGCTAAATGAGAAGGATTGTTTTTCTGATTGCTAGATGTATTTTGAGTTTCCGGGCCATTCCCAACCGTTTTCTCATTCCCTGGTGTTGTTTCGTAGTGAACTTGTAAGACAGGGCCTCAACCCAAAGGACTTCAAGTCGCAGGCATTTATAGAACCAACGTCGTTGAGATAAACACAAAACACTCCAATCAATGGATTGAACCGTTACTACCCTGTTCCCTGAACAAACGCAGGCATGAGTCCCTATTCCTGGGTGGATATAGGTTACATACATCCATCAAGACTCGCGAACTCGCTAAATCCTCCTACCACATGGCATCCACGATCGAGCGAAGCATTGCTCGGCGCTCAGGCCAAGTAAGGCTTCTAATTCTCCGAGTTGGTTCTTCTGGGGAATGTGCCAAGCGAATAATCCCCATCTAGGGCGTGTATCCACCAGATGAAACATCACGATGAGTTCGTGGTGATGTATAAAGATTGCCCTAGGATAAGTGAGAGCAGAGAGTCTGAAAGCTTTGCGGAAATGATCGGCTATGTGAGCCTTGAGGAATGTTGACGTGGAGCCGCATGTTTGATGGCTAGGTTTAGATCGACAGGGACGATGATTTGTGTGATGGTTCAAAGTTTATCGTTATTTAGGCTGGAAACAGGAGATATTCCTCCGGTCAGCACAGTAACTTCTAGATGCAAGGTTGGAGGAACTGACATAGTCTCAAAAGAAGGACTTGTTTATTGGGTATTAGATCTAATCGAAAAATACAAACGCCTATAACATTGCCGCCTGCTTTTAGTCTCTAGTTTACATGACAATGTGCTGACTTCCGTTGATCCGGACTTGTTCGGTTATGGTGATCGTGCAGTCGTTTGATGGAACTCTCGGTGCACTCTTATGCCCTGCAATATCTCCTCACTGCTCGAGTTCCCGCCGTCGACTTTGGCGTTATATGTTGTAGTAGTGAGCTCAAAGCCCTCGACATCTGGCCTTAGTTTAGTGTTGACTGGCGCTGATGTCTCTGTGAATTTCGGCCCCTTGATCAAATCAGTCGAGTCGTTGTCATCTGGTAGTCTGTAGAACGCATTCGTCGATGCAGAGCCATTGGAACTCCTGCCAGCGCCAGTGTTCTCGTGGGACTTGAGGCCCTTTGTTGACTTGTCGCCGGATGGCCTGACGTTACTGCGGACTGTTGATGCGAAGCTGCTGAGGCCGGTGAATTTGGCGACGAGTCGGAGAACTGGCAACATTGTTGGGAGATTTGCTGAGACGATACCGGCTGACATTTCGATCTCGGTCCATCCTACTGTAGGGGCGAGTGTATAGCTTGGATCAGTGCTGGTGTAGGTGAAGAGAACGCTGGTTCGGTAGGCCGAGGCGAAGACGACGAAAGATCCTATGGCAAAGGCAGCTGTGAGACCAAGCTTTTCGGACTTGCCGAGCTGAAGCTTCCAGATAGGAGGTAGTGGTAGACACAAGATGACAATATCGGTAAAAATCGTCGAAGCGGCATTGGCGATCCATGTTCCGACTTGGTTGATACATCGGCCAGGGAGATCGGGATACCAGAGCTTAGCAACTGGGATGCAGATGAAGATAAAGAGAAAGGTAATGGTGATGACCCAAGCAAAGACGAAAGATCCAACGAGCCAAGCCATCTTCTTGAAGTAAGGGACGCGGAAGATTCGGTAGTACATGAGCAAAAGACTCAGCTTCGTCCAGCCGAGGTTCCAAGCATAGAGAACTTCAGCGACAACTAGCCATTTGGCCATCATGACTATCTGCGAAGGAGGGACTTTATCTGCGTGAATGCCCATTCCGTTGGCGTGCATGGCGAAGATGAATCCTACAACGACCAAATTCCACGACTGAATTGTTAGACTCGGTTGCATTTAGCACACTAGACTGTGAGTGTACCTACCATGGAGAATAGAATAACATAGTCATCCCACCAGAGCTTCTGTGCCTTCAAGTGCCGACTATACAACCGAAGACCACAAGAGACCAACGCCAATACGGTCATGGAAACAACGACTTCGACAGTCCATGGTTGGATGTTGTGCTTGTCGAAGCCAGGAAGGCCTGGGAGCTGAGACTCGGCCATGATCAAAAGAGTGGTTACAATGAACAAAAGAGAACAAGAGCTAATGAATTAAAGGAACGGAGTATTTTTAAAAAGCATAATGTATTGTTCACAGGAGAGTAAGTATCAAGGGAGTGGGACCCATGGTCAAAACTCATCTGACAGCTCACATTACAGCCTAAAGAAGAATAGAACATGACTTTGACTGGAAAAAGCAATGGAACCCAAGGGTCTGGTATTAGTTGGGTAAGGACTCGACGTCTAGGCTAGAACGTGGTTGTGGATTCATTTCCGCACAGCCGGGAAAAGGTCTTCCACCCTGTCTTTACTCTCATCTATAGACATGACCCTGCGATGAAGAAGTAAGGCGAGACACAGACGCTATAGTGAGACATCTATTAATGAGTCCATCATGCTATCTTAAACTCGTCCAATATCATTCTTTTCATGATACATCTTTCATGCAGTCATGCTTCAGCTCGGATATAAAACTGACAGGGGTTTATGTAAGTGAGCCGACTCGCCGATCACGCAGTGGCAAGCTTACACGACATTTGATAGATATTTGCTCATAGGGTAGCATTCTACCTATTCACCAGCAGGGGACTGATTCAGGAACTCACACAACTTCTGACGCATCATATGCATAAGAATTTTTCTTGTCTTTTGGCTCGGGAATAGTCGTTCCTGCGCCGTGGCGTCGGTGTTTTAATCCCTGTGCCTGTCAGCACTCTAACGTATTTCTCACCAATGAGTTTCAGAATGTGGGGAATGCCGAGGGACAAAAAACGTGTGAAACGAAACAATATGCAGAGTGATTCCGCACGTCAAAGTATGTGATGTCTTCAACCAACATACACTTAGTCTGGTGCAGACTACACAGCAGAATAACCTCGACGGTCCGGCCCGTTCTCTAAACGCTCTCAGTGTCTGATCACAGTAGCCTTCTTAGACTCTTCTCCATGCGGACCTCCCGCCGGTTCCGCCCCAAGTCCGGCGCGGAACGGCGCCGTCCATCGCACGGAGAAGTATCCCCTTGCGGATCAAGGTCTGGCCACCGACTCAATTCTGCGCATGTCCTAGCCCCCTGATCGTCGCTGGGTACAACACACGTTTCCGTCGGTGGGTTGTCATGAGAAGTACATAGCCCGGTTCTCTAGCTCTTCTTTCGGAACCATACCAAGAATCTACCTCCATACCTTTCTATTCATCACACCAGGAACAGTTGACTCACACCAACACTGTGCCGTAACTGAACATCTTTTGCAAAAATGGCTGCCAAATCTACTATCAAGGTTCCCCACCTCGGAGGCATCGATGCCGGCTATCGTGTCTCGGGCTCTGGCATCGACTCTAGCAAACCTACCCTTGTGCTCGTCAACTCCATGTGCACCACATCATCTCTCTTTGAAGCACAGTTCTCTGCTCCGGAACTCACTGACAAGGTCAACCTTCTCGCCATCGAACCCCTCGGCCATGGCGCCACAAGCTCAAAGTCAGAGCACTTCACCTACTGGGACTCAGCCATCATGAACCTCCAGGTCATGGAAGCTCTTGGCGTCGACAAGGCTTTCGCCCTGGGAACAAGCGCTGGCGGCTGGATCGTCGTTCGCATGGCCCTCCTAGCCCCTGAAAAGGTACGCTTCTTCTCCCAAGAAGTACAAGGCCACACTTCGGCAGTGGCCTTGTCTTCATACCCGGTTACGTTAAGGCCCCCCTGACTTACACACACCCGTTCCACCGTAACAGATCCTCGGCGTTCTCCCGCTTGGCACGTCCATGGACTACGAGTCCGCCGAGTCTCGCGAGAAAGGCTGCTGGGACCCCAAGACTCAGCTTGGCCCCTTCTACGAGAACTGGCACAGCACTACGCCAACGCCTGACTTTGTCGTCGATGACGTTTGGCGCGGTCTCGTTTCGTCGGTAGGCTTCGGAAGCAACCCATCTCCTGAAACGCTCGCGTTCTGGGACGAGACGCTCAAGCAGGTCTATCGCGGGGACGAGGGCCGAAAGAAGCTGCGGATCGCCGTTGTCAACCTTTTCGAGAGGGATGGTCTG
Source organism: Fusarium mangiferae (assembly GCF_900044065.1). Lineage (NCBI taxonomy): Eukaryota > Fungi > Ascomycota > Sordariomycetes > Hypocreales > Nectriaceae > Fusarium > Fusarium mangiferae. The sequence continues at coordinate 607,336 of NW_024573930.1, read as the reverse complement.
CTTCTTCGCTTGCGAGACGTCAAGTGCCCCGTTTACTGGCTTCAGGTGAGTGAAAAAGAGATAAGCTGACCTCCACTGAGTTAAGCGGGGACTAATCATTGTGACATTAGGGCACTGCCGATCCTGTGTTTGGCACGACTGTTCCTACTGAGCACATAAAGCTCTTCACCTCGAGCCCTGAGGCTACGCTCGACTTTGTCGAGGGCGGTGGCCATTATCTGAGCGCTACTAACCCCAAGGAAATTAACGAGGCCATTCTCAAGATGGTGACCAAGTATGCTTAAGATAAGATAGAATAGAACATAGCTCTTGATGAATTGATATTTGTTGCTATGACCAAGGCTTTCCCCAACATCCTCCACTATTACTGTCATCCGCGCTTAACTTGAGCTGTTGGTTCTTTCAACAAAATCATCCCCGGACACGGGTTTAACAAGTTCCCCGACGAGTATGGGGCCGGGCACTAGGGTTTACCCAACGGGCGGGACGGCGTCGAACTATGAGTTAGTTAGTGGCTCCATCAAATATCGTTCGAGTTCCTGAGAAGAGAACGTATGAGGCTGAAGCTTACGAGAAGAATTTTCCGATGGGACGTATCGTATTAAGGTCTCTCTGATTTGTCAATGGCTTATGGTTGAAATAGGGAACAAGTGCCGTGAGTAAAGGTCAATTGTCTCAATATCGTATGTTGTCATCTGAGTAACCAAGCATGGCTCTATAACAGAGTAACTGCTTATGGTTAAGAAGCTGACCACCGGCCAAGCACGGGAATAATAAAATTTCTTCTCGACAGACCCTGAACTATCAATCGTCGGATAAAAGGCCAAGCCATCGATGTAACCCTTCTTTCGCATCAAAAGGTCCGATGAGCCTCAAGTCTTGGTCCAAGTCCTGTTTTCATAGCTTGCCAGACTAAACACGCGGATGAGCCTCAAGACTTCCGTTCAGCCTATGAATCCACGCTTAAATGGCTCTAGTTATATGCGAATCCACAGCCTTAATATCATCCGAGGACTTCTGCGGAAACTATTGAGGTTCCGCGGATGGTTTATTATTCACAGCGGCGGTATCGGTACGAGTCAGGTGCTGGGTGGTTGTCGATCATTGTCAGCCGCTAGCTTTCATTGTGTGTTGCCACAGCATCATGCCTGTTTAGTATATAAAATGTCAGCCTCAGTTTTAACGCAACTCGATGTAGCATTGTGAGTGCTCGCATTGTTTTTGGCGTCTGTGAGTGGCAGAGTTAATTGCTTCAACGAGTCAAGACACTAGTCAACGATAAGAGAATTGTCGGCGAGATGAAAATTGGCCAAGAAGAACCGAGTGTTTGTAAGTGCTAAGTAGTGTACAGGGAGCAGATGAACCTCCTTGCTGACTCCTCTATGAGTGAATGACATGACCGAATGATTATGTGACAACCTGGGTGTCATCGAGATGTCCCTTGATACATGTTACATGATGTTCCATCACTGATAATATCCCGTTCCAAAATGTTGATAGTTGGACCACGAAGGAGTTCCGATGGGCCAGTAGTAGAATTCCTGCTGGTGGCGAGGGGAGGCCAGGTGCTGGTTCAGGCTCGACAGCTGTCTGAATAGAGCGCCGCAGAAGTAGCACTCGTAATGTCCGTAGTAAGTGTTGTAGACGCCAGCTGTTGCTTGATAATACACTATCTGCCGCCACACAAGAAGTCTGTTGTAGCTAGCGCCATTGGGATCCTGGCGTTGAGTGCCACGGTTCAGAGGTACATTAGGGCAAGCACCTTGCTCCAGATGGTAGACGACGCCACTGGCAGAACTGTAGCGCGCCGAGCAGAAGGGACAGGCGACTCCTGGCACGCTGTAGTAGTGCTGAGCACGCTGTCTCATGGGGTACGACTGCTACTCAAGTCAGTGTTTGTTTATGTCTCGTTGGCCTGCGGTGAACAAACCTGGGTAGGGATGTGCGAGCCCGAGAACTGCTGATGATAGTTCGCATAGTGAGATCCGTGGTAGTAGCTGCAGGAGTATCCTTCATGAAGTCTCAGCTCATCGCGTCCACCGAAGCAAGTGCCGCAGCCGTTACATTCCCAGCAGGGTGGGAAGTGCCCAGTTGCCTCGCAATGCTGGTCTCGAGAGTGTTGTCCTGCAGGGAACTGCCTCTAGCAGGTCCCGCAGGAGTACATGTTCGTGTCAGGTAGTGGTCAAGATGATTTTTAAGTGTTTGTTGGAAACGAAGGGGAAGTTGGGAGGAGGATGTGAAGCGGACGGGAGAAGATGGAGTTGAGGGGGGGAGGGGAAAGGAGTACCTATGCAGCAGGGAACGGTTCACGTGACGAGGGAAATCGAGAAAAGGCTGGCAATAATAACTTGGTGGGTGGCCTTAGGGTTATGTCTCGTCCGATGTTCCCAAGGCTTGCTGTAGGAGTGAGTGTTTGGCAGTGTTCAGTGAAACCCAGTGCAGTTCAGCAGACGGGAGCCTAGTCACTCAGGCACTGCCAGGGAACTAGGGGGGATATAGGGAGTATCTGGGCTTAAAACCTCTCTAGTTGCCTACTAGAGGAACCGTAGATATGTATTATTACCTAAGGCATACAACTGATACAATATCCCATTCCAAACCGACCTCAGAACAGCGTCTTCCTATCGACAGCCGATTACCCAACCCAAAGAAGCAGAATACACAACATCGACACAAGCATTTCCACCCCCTTATTGCAAATATATCATCTTATGCGGATCAACAATAGTAGAAATACTCTTCTGCACCTGCTGAAATCTCATATCTTACAACTCTCACTCTCAAGGTGATTTATCAGCGCCGCCAACGTCTTGAACTCCTTCCCACAAGACCGCTTCACACAATGATACCAACTCTGCTGATGTCTCGGTGACTCGAAATGCTTCTTCAAGCTAATCAGGGTCATGTCAGCTTGTGGCATAGATAACACTCGAACGCTTTGGACCAGGGGCTCCACGCGGCAGTTGGGTTGACGATGTACGTCTTCTCGCCGTACCATGCTAGCTCTTTGTTCGTGATGAGACTGCGATGATCGCGGTTTTTGATGTAACGGTAGAGCTTGTTGCGGTCCATGGGAACGCGAGGACATGAGCCTCGTTCTATATGATGGGATAGACCTGTTGCTGTGTTGCAGGTGGCTCTGCAGAAGGGGAATTTCACCGCTGACACGCGATGAAGCCTGGAGTTTAAATGCTAACCCAATTAACAAACATTCTCTCAACTGCTGGGTATGATCTTACCATCCGGAGGTTATTCGCGTTCATAAACTGACGATTGCAGGCCGCGCAGTGGAAATGCCGTTCAATCTCATGCTCCCTAATCTCGGCCTGCGTCACAGCTCTATCGCCACATAATTGACACTCGGGTACATTTCGATGCCATTGTTGTTCAAGATTCATGTGCTGACGACGGTCATACTCGTCCTCGAAGCAGTCACTACAGCTATCGCACTCGAACGCTGGTGAGGCGTGGCCTGCCACTTGACAATGCTGGTCGTGGGCCTTTCTACCGGCGTAGAAGAGTTTATCGCGGTCTGTGCAGTAGTAGGCCATCCTGATTGACAGCTGTGAGCGTTGAAAAGGGTGATTAGTGGTTTGTGAAGGTTTGGGGGGTTGGGGCAGTTGTAATTTAATCTCGGGTGAGATAAGTTTCAGGGAAGAGTTTTGGTGGTGACCGTCCATAGCAACAACTGAACATGTCCTGCATGTATAGACTCATCGTCCATGTTCTTTCGTACAGAGCTATACTCTATCATCAATCGTATCCTAGATACTCACGATATGAAGGCGAGATTTGGAAATGTCAACAATTTGAAAGTCAAGAAGACTCAAGTAGTTTGGGAATAGTGTCAACTGAGTGGATCCGGGGATGAGACAACGAAGCTATCACCACTTCACCTGCGCTTCTCCTTCATAGGACGAACAAAAGTATTGTTCACATTTGCCACCGACATGCTCGTAAATATTCCTCAATTATAGGAAACCATTGAGATCATTAGCCATCATTCGTAAAAAAGGACCCTATCCACCATGGCTGACAAGTGGTATCATTATCAAGAAACAAGCAATCCCTACCGACTCCATGCTTTTCATAACCCATGAGCAATAATAACAAACCAAAGCAATACCGCATTACTAGCCCTCAACGACCATCTCGTCCACCATCTTCATAAACCTCTCCCGATACTCCTCCGGATCCGCCGTGATGCTCATCGGTCCCTTGTGCGCAACCTTGTTAAAGATCTTGACAATCTTCGTCAACGCCCTCGCCTGGAAAGCATGCTTCGCCCAGAAAAAGTCCAGCACAACACATCGATACGTCCACTTCCCATCAACATCATCAACGCCCCTTCGCCAGCGTCCTGCGTCTGATTCCACAGCTGGAACCTCCATACCTTGAGGGTATCGTACCAAGAAGAGAGAGTAGTCCACTGCGTTGCGTGAGGCGAGGAGTGCAGAGTCTGCAAAGAGTAGTGATATAAGCTCTTGTTTGGCTTGGTGTGTTACACGGACTTTGTCGGGGAATTCGTCGACGAGACGGTCTATAACGCTGTTTGGCACAAGAGCACCGTCTGCGATGTCTCGCTCAGGGAAGAAGTAATCGTTGGGCTTGAGGTCGTACGTCTCCCACTTCTTTCCTTCTTCGCCCTTTGGTTTACCGTAGAGGAGATTCTCCATGACAATGTGATGTGTCGGCGCAGCACCAATCATACCACCAATACTCGCCTGCGACGAAACCACCAGATCTGTGATCCTGACGAGTAAACTGTGCGGTTGAAACTTCATGTGCCCAATATAAGGATCCAGCAACTCCTTGACGAAGAAATCATGCTCAAAGCGTCTTGGGAGCGACTTGATGAGATACTTCTCATTAGCCGTCGTGAAAAACGTAGAACCACTGTACCCTAGATCACCAATGGGTATGAGCTCAGGATTGACCTCCCCTTCTGTCTGAAAAGACTCATGATATTCATCTTCATTAAGCTGCCAGACTTCTTTGCGCAGAGCGAGAAAGTCGATGGAGCGATAGCGTGTAAGGAGGAGACGAAAAAGGCGGAAGAAGGCGATTATGGTTCTGATGATGCCTTTCTTTGACTTGCCGTGGCGTTGGCCTATAGCTTTTGCTATTGAGACCGAGATGCGGGATGAACGGATCTTCATGCCTGCGGTTTTTGGCCGTTGGGTGATGGAGTGAAGAAGGTTTTGGCCAATTTTGAGGCTAGAATTTGTGTGTTGTTCGAGAAGCTGTTGGTGGAGGGGTAGTAAGTGAAGATGGTGGAATGAGAGGTTGGTTGGGGAACCTGACGTCACTGTATTGTCAGTTGAGGATCGAGATCGAGACCTCAAGTTCCATGTACTTCCAGCTGGTGCAACACGAAATGTCTTACAGAGACAAAAATAGAAAACTTGTCAGTAGAAAAAAAAATATTATTGTATCAGCGCTGTATATCCAATCCTGTTCATCCCGGTCATTACCGTCCCGTATCTATAGTTCTGTATATCTGTGTATGTGTATAAGAGGAAACCCATCGCTTGCTTTGCGCCAGTCGCTTCAATCCCAGTAACTGTCTAGTATAACAAAGAAAACAACAACTCCAAGCAATTTCCCTTGTTGCTTTTGTATATCCGCTGTAATAAGCCATCCTGAAACAACTGACGCTCTAAAATTATAACCATAATGAAAAACAGTAGAAAAATGAATGTGTGTTCAGATCAGAAACTGAACAGTCCACTTCGCCTCTTACCCAAGGGGTAGACGATCAGTGCACTCATGAACAAACCGACACTGATACCAATGGCAACTTGGATAACCTTGAACAAGACATTGAACGCAGTTCCTTCAAGATTGCCCATTGTGTTCATGTCAGATGCCACCTTTGTTCCGTTCTTAGTAATCTCATCAGCCATAGTGATACTGGCCAACAGAGAACCCCCTGCTGCTAAACCAGACGGAACCTGCACGAAAATAGCTGGAAGCATAGCCGCAGCTGCAAGACTGTATCCGACCTTTCTGGGCTTCTTCTCGGGCTCTTGATGTTTCTCTGGTGTTCCAGGTCGAGATTCGGGATCGTTGAGGGTTGGGAGGGACCATGAGTCCGAGTCGATCTTCTTCTTGGTATAACGCGGTCGAACCCTGAGCTTCCACCAGTCGACAAAGTCCAAGTATCCATTCTCGACATGTCGACCCATTCGAGAGTACAAGTTCGCGAGAATACCGATTGTCAAGGCACCCAGCATATTGGAGATTTGACCGTTTCCTCCAAAGTACTCAGCGCAGTAACTGTTGACCGACCATCCAGCTAAAGCCATCCCGACCATAACAGGAGTTTGCTTCCACTTGGCTTGGTTGATGAGACAGAGACACATGGTGAATCCAGGGACGAAGAGGAAGTACCATTCCCGTCCAAGAGGGTTATCGCAGGTCGAACGACTCGTTGCGTTGCTATCGATCATGCCGTAGAGCGAAGCGCCGATGGTGATACCGTATCCGAGGAAGAGAGTATAGATGAGAGCGTGGACCATGCGTACACTACCGGCGACGAGGTTATGACTTTGAAGCTCGAGAGAACTACAAAGGACCATGTAACCTGGAAGAATCAAGGCGATACTACTCTGTGCCAGTGCACTGAAGCAGAAGAGTTTGCCATTCTGGATGGAACCGAATGCTCGAGCAAAGAACGACGTGATAAGAGCGGCGGAAACCTCAAAGACATGGGCGTATAGTTCATTGCTAGGTGCCAAGACAAGCTGAAGAATACCGACGATACACCCAAGAAAGAAGGCAATAGGCAAGTCGATGAACCGGCCTTGGAAGGCAAATGGCGCAACACAAGCTGAAGCGACGCCGTATAAAAACACTCGAATCCATACGTTGTATTTATCCTTTCGTGCGTTGACATTGTCGAGTCGTTTCGTCGCTTCCTCAACACCAATCTTGTCGTGGACAACTTCTTTGTAAATGTTGTGTACGTCTCGAAGGCGACCGAGGTCAATACCCTGAGGCACACGAACGAGCTTGACTTCAGTGGTATGCGTAGTGCTATCGTCGAAGCTGATAATCATACAACCAGGGAGGTACAAGAACTGAGCCTCGATTTCGAGGACACGCGATGACATGGTCATGTACTCTTCCAACCGATGTGTAGGCGCACCATACATCATAAGAGCTCTGCACAACTTGAGCAGATACCGATGTCGTTGGATGATACCCGCAATGTGAATAGTAATACGAGCCTTGTCGCGCTTCTTCGGGGGCGGCGGCTTCTGTTTAATCTGCTCAGCCCACTTGTCGGAGATATTTGCTGAAGCTGGCGCCGCAAACATGGACGAAGACTTCATCAACTCCGTAAGTGCAAGCGAAGACGTCGAGTGTCTGTTCTTGTGGTAATTGAACAAACCGCTCGTCGGTCGTGAGCGAGGCGGTGATCGGATAGGAGGCGTTCCATTGGATGATCCAGGGCGGGATATAGGTGGTGAGTTGCGCGGCGACATGAGTGGTGTACCCGGATCCTTGGGCGTGTTCATACCGCTACCTGGTGCTCTATCATCGTGATACAGCTTTAGCAGCGAGGAGAGAATACCGCCGCGGTATTGGTCTGGTCGGGGGACGTAGTCGTGGGCGTATGCTTGTTGAAGAACGGGTGTAGCGGTTCCAGATGTCGGTCCGCCGTTGGGATGCTGTGTGAATAGATCCCGTTTTCCTTTGCGGGTATGAGACCTGACTAGATTCTCAGCCGCGGCGTGATGCTGGAAGCGATCAGAGTTGGCTATTCTTTGTCGAAGACCGAAGTATTCTGCATCCTCAATGGTGTTTGACCCAGCTGGTGGTGAAGCCTTGGGATTATCATAGTCCTCGATCAACGGCTTAAACGAGGGGACTTCCTCGAGATCAAGCGATCCCCGTCGTGATCCAGGGGCAGAGTAACTCCCCACCGAAACAGCTAACCGATCAGCTCTCTGTCGAGCATCAGCCATAGACCGATACTGTCTCTCCGTAGTCCTCGACTCCGCCTGGTCCGCCTTCTCCCTCTCATTAGGATCATCGTAGCTCGTATTTCTCCTCAGCGCAGGTCTCGGCCTCTTTGGTCCTCCATCCGGGGTGTCTGGTGCGAGATTCTGAACCTGTCGTTTCTTCTCCTGCTCAGCGGACAGGATCTTTGTGAGAGCAAGGCTTAGCTCGTAAGCATCCGGAGCATTTGGTGGTAATTCCCCAGGCGCTAGCTTCGGTGAACCAGCTGGTGAGAAGACGCCCTCATCCTGACGCTGCTGTCGTGTTTGTTGTGGGCGAGTTGTCGAGTCGCTGCTCTCCCCGGAGGATTCTTTGCTGGAGTGGAAGCCTACTCGCTTCTTTTCCTTGCGGAGGGGAGTGTGTACCTGGCTAGGTCTCCCGCCGCTGCCACTCCCACCACTATCATTCTGTTCAGATAGCATAACTAACGAATGGATATTTTTTATGATAAGAAAATATCGGGTCTGGAAATTGGGGGGAAAAGCGAGGTTGCTCTTTGGTTATAAAGGACTGGGCCCCTCGAGGGCAAAACTGAGTTTGGAGGATTGATCATGTTGTCGATCAAGGGGGGCATGATTTACATACTACTTATTCTGTGTCTGTGTATACTCTCGCTCCGGGGCGAGAACAAGAAAAACAAAACTGGGCCTGTATAGGATTTTTTCACCCTTCGCTGTGCTGTAGTGAGTGTAGTGTACAGTTTCTTGTTGTGGTGGCTACGGGGGCGGCAAACTTGCGTGATAAGGACTGTGGGTCGCCGAGAGCAAGCCCGAGACGGGACATGCCAGGTTTAGCTCACTGATTAACTCCGTCAAGGCGATGATGCTATATAAGTTGATGGATATGATGATGATGGTGTGCTTGGTTCCTTGGTTTCTGGGCCTATAGAGGGCTCGTCATGGCATTCATGGTATGTTGCTGAGTTGGTTTTGGTCTGGCGATATCATTTTTGGTGTTTTTGCGTCGAGTCATGAAAAGTGTTTCTTATCTGACACCCGTTGAATACCAAAACACTCGTCATACAGGATGAAAATTACTTAACACACTGGAATTCTCTTCAAACCAAGCAAACTCTTCTCTTCTCTTCTCCCCTTGCTCAACCCACGCAGACCAGTCCTCGCTTTCAGACCTGTCGTCTTGGACCTGTCTCATCATGTCTGCTCCTCGACCTTCAATTGGTCCGGGTAAAAGTGTCTTGGCTATCATGAAAAAAAGAAAGAAAGCAAACGCTCGGATTACTCGTTCGGGGAGGGCGTGGGATGAAAAGCAAGGACCGCCCTCCCTCAGTCACTGCACCCGGGCTGCCGGTACAATAATTAGAAGCCAGGCCAGGCCAGAGCTAGACGGGGGGATAGCTTCTGAGCTTCCAGCGGGCTTCTTCCACCGCCACGTGCGGGCCGCTGAGACCTTGACGTGCCCTGTGCTTCAGGGGATGATGGCCGATGGGTTCTGCAGCTACAGGACAGCCCTGCAGCGATCGGTTAGGGGCCGGTTGGGCGCTAGAGAGGACTGGCTCTGGCTGACATTTGGATTGGAATTGGATTGAGGCTCTCCGACTATTGACAATATTCCCGAGATGGTTTCATTTTTAGTCCACACCATCTTTTCATTGCTGAAGAAGACCAGAGAATCACCTTCCACGTTGACCATGCAGGGCTGGCAGTTGATCGACACTCTTGGTTGCCTTGATTGGTGTGATTGACATGCGAACTGACGTGCAGATGCAGATACTGACAGAGGCGGTCTCTCTCTGTCCTCTCACAATCATAATCGACTGAGGGTTCGTATTCTGACGCGTAATGTTCAGTCACTGAATGGTGAGTCAGTATCTCGAGTCACTGATCCATATCTAACGTAGCATTCCTTGCAATCACATGTTAGAGTTTAGAGGCTCTTTGGGCTCCAAGTCCCAACCTATTGAGCCCTCCCCTTGCTCAGATGTTGCTCCATTAATGGAGCATATCTTGAGATCCACCCGATACCGGCTTGTCCGGAGCATCCACCATCAGCGGATCATAGCGCCGATAGACAAGAAAGCCAAGCTTGGACTAGAAAGCTCTAGACACGATATCAAATCTGATTTGATTGTCTGCCTGTTTCTAATAATTTCATCACCATCAATAATCTTGTTTCTATTCTTGTAGAGTTCTCACCCGCATCACTAGTAGCCAACCTAGGGGAGGACAGAAAACTCAGGACCTTGATCCTAAATGACAAAAGGATTTAGGCAATACAGCCTGAGCTTAGGGTGACTGTTGCTGAGTTTATTTTGACATCCTATATCAAGGTCTGGTGTTTTCTTGCCCCCCGAGGCCAACGTACTATGGATGTATGTATGTATGTATGTACTGCAATACAAGTCTGGTTAGTGCTTGATAAGCATCCCCAATAAACAAGCTTCAGTCTCATTGGGTCTACACCTCCCTCCCTCGGTCAAGGCCAAACTCACCGAGACAGACGCCCAAGCGCGTTGACTTGACGCGAAGCGAAATAGGTTAGGCCATCACTTACGGTACCTCTCGTTACCCTTGAAGATCTGGGCATCAATAATCTCCCTGCACCACCATTGAAACATCGTCATCTCGCGAAACAACATCCATCACAATGCCAGTGCCAACGTCTACGTACACCATCCCTGATCGCATCGTGCCCATGCGCGTCATCGTCTGTGGCGTCCATCGCACAGGAACGTTGAGTACGTCTGCTTCTAGTTCTATCTCAGGGGGTTGATAGCTTAGCTCCCCCCTCTCTCTCAACAATTACGCGCGTAATCTACCACCCGAAAAATGAGAGCTGAAACAGACCAAACAGGTATTCGTAACGCTCTGTGGCAGCTTGGTTTCCACGATTGCTACCACATGCAAACTCTCTTCAACAATCCCACTCGCGCCCCTGAATGGGTACGTGCCATGGAAGCAAAGTACGCCGATAAGGGGACTTTCACCCGCGCGGACTGGGATCGCTTGCTCGGCGATTGCCAGGCCGTGTGTGATGTTCCCGCTGCGTTCTTTGGCCCTGAATTAGCGGAGCTGTACCCTGAAGCTAAAGTCATTATCATGAATCGAGACCCTGAGAAGTGGTATGAGAGTGTGCTTAATAGTATCTACTTGATAACCACCCCAAAGGGGTTCTTGGCTAAACTCACTATGATTTATTGTTTTCTGCTAGATACGAATCTGCAGTACATGGCCAAGTATAGCAAATCGATGAGATCCCTGGTTCAGAAGTATGACCACGGTAATGATAAGGAGAAGGCCATTGCATGGTACAAAGCGCAATACCAAGAATTCCACGACAGAATTCCAGCGGATCGGTATATCGAGTACACCATCACAGAGGGCTGGGGACCGCTGTGTGAATATCTTAATGTTCCTGTACCAGAAGTTCAGGACCCGGAGACAGGCAAGATGGTCGAGGCACCATTTCCACATCTCAATGATGGCGAGACGTTCAGAAGGAACAGCAAGGTTATGAAGAAGAAGACCGTGGAGAGGGCGAATCAGAATTTACTGGCCGGTGTGGGGAGGTTGGCGTTGACGGGTGTGCTGGGATATGCTGGTTATCTGGCGTGGAAGACTCGACTCGGAGGACGTGTTTAGTCGAGCTGGACATGAGTTGAATACCTTGATCAATGAGGGTAGTGTATTTGTATTGTAACATAGGAACTTTCTTATCTTTTTGTCGAGGGCATCCAAGAGTTCAGGCACCAGGTCACGCTCATGCAAGTTGTGCCAAGGGTAGTATGTTCAACATCAACTTTCGTACACCATTGCTCTTGTTCGAATCGTACTTGTACTAAACCTATCAGCACATCTATTCTCTCCCAAGCTCATGCCCTTCCAATCATCATCAACCCATCATCTGCAATAGTCTCATGAGCTCCGCAACATCAGCATTATTCGCCCTTGCCCCCAAGTGTCCATCCCTCCTAAACTGCTCCATCTTGAACTTCCTCGGCCCCCACAACTCGGACCCATCAACATCGACATCCTCAACTTCTTCTGGCTCAACCTCCGTTTCTCTCGCCTCCTTGATAATCTTCCCTTTGCCCTCGTGCAAGAACTCGTCCATGACTTCCGTGGCCACGTTGAGGAACCTATCATTTCCCACGCCACGCTCTCGGACATCGGTGCTTCCGTGTCCCGCGGCCGTCGAGAAGACATAGCCTACTACAAAGGTGAGCTGGTCCTCGGAAGGTATGTATTTGAGGAACTCGGGGCCGACTTCGGCGGTGAAGGCGCGCTTGAGATCTGTGAGGAGAGACCAGGCGATGTTGTGCATGGTGAAGTAGTTGAAGCTGATACGAGGGATTTCGCTGTTGACGACTTGGGCGAGCTGTTCGATGAGACCACTTGGAGATGTCGGCACGGCCTCAAGCTGGGATCTGTTAGTAAAAGCTCGCTGAACGGACTTGTCAGGACTTACGTTGGCCTCCTTGGCCTTTTGCTTCAGGTCCCCTTGTATATGACCCTTGCCATCCATCATTGCCTTCTTACGACCCTCGGTCAAGAGTTCTCCAACGGTAGCGATTGTCCAAGGCTCGCGAGCATTATCCACACGGATACGGTTGTCCAACGACAGAGATACCCAGCCATCAAACTTCATGTTTGGTGCATTGCCTTTATGCTCGGTGGGCTTGGCGCTCCGTCTGTTCGGTGCCCAGTTAGTGAGTGAAGTGCCCAGGCAGAGACAGTAGTTCTTGTAGTAGCCCTCAAGATCCGTGGGCGGATTTCCAACAAAGAAGCACGGGTTGCCTTGGTATCCCCACAACTCCTCAAGATCTTCCCAAGCTTGTCCTTCGGGAATACGACCCTCCTGTCGGAGGGCTTGGTAGAGCTGTGTAGTAGTCATCAGGCCACCGCTGTGCGCAGCAGTCTTGACACCGTTGACATGCAGCATAGATCGCATGTGATGGATCAAAAGACCGCAGTGGATGGGGTTCCGACGAAGAAACTGGAACGCGGGGTTATCATCGCTGTGAGCCATAGCACCAAACTCCATCATCGACTGGTTCGTCTCACAGATGGGATCGTGGTTCCAGCGCGTCGCCACTTGGAGGACTTCCTTGCGCTCCGTCGTCTTGGGAAGATCGACAAGAGCCTGTTGGATTTTGAGACTCTCCTGCTTGAACTGCTCATACCCGCGTCCGACGGACTCTCCAAGACCCTGGACGATGTCGAGATACATCTGAAGAGCCCACGATATCCAGAGACGAGGGTTCTCTTTCTTTTCCTTGAGCGCAGCGCCCATGCCGCGGACAAGCTCGTCCTCCACGTCGCCTTGACCAGGGTTCGTGGAAAGGAAGTGAATGCCCGAAAAGACTTCCATCAGGGCCGTCTTGTCCTGATTCCACCTCTCGGTATTGTTTCTGCCACCAGCACCTAGCTTCTCGTTATACCAACCCAGGCTGCCGTTGTAGTTTCTTGGCATGATAGAATCGCGGTAGTGATCCACATAGCCCTTGAAAACACTCATGCTGTTCACAGTCAAGACCTTTGCAATGTCGTAAGCCGCAAGGTTGTAAGCCTCGCTCGGGTTCTTCCTGTCCTTGTCGATGCCCATCGCCTGACAAGCTGCGTCGAAGCACTGGTGTGCGAAGATAGCTGTTCCGCCAAACTTGTCCATCAGCTTCTTGATGTCGGCTTCCATGCTGTGGGCAAACTCGAATGCTGTGTTGGTAGCCAGAGCCACAGCGGCGAGGTCAAGCTCACCGCTGGCGTACTTCTTCCAGAGCGAATGGATCTCCTGGCCGAGATAATCATAGTCGCGGAGAAGAGCGGCGAAGGCGAAGAAGGCATCTTCCCAGGTGACCTCTTCCTCAACGGTGTATTGAGTCTCAGGTTCAGGTGTAGGCGTGATATCAGGGGCGTTGAGGAATTCCTCAGAGGGAGTGTAGACGTTGAGGACGTCAAACATGCCCTTGGCGGGGTGGTTCTTCTTGACATCTGACTTCTTGTCGAGGTCGTCAGGTTTGAAAAGGCCAGCTTCCATGATGGGTTTGAGATATCCGCGGACTTTCTCAAGGACCTCTACAAAGTGAGAGTGAGTAGCATCGGAACGACGATCCCTTCTTGCACCGCTCTCCGTGAGTTTCTGAGAGAATGATCTGCGAACTATGAATTACATCAGCATCACTAGAACCAACATGATAGATGTGATCAACATACCCCAGATGCCTCTCTCAAAAGCAATAGCGGTCTTGTGAGGAACCTCAACAGCATTGGTCTCCGCAACATGTTTAGCCATGGCCTCAAAGTCCCTGACTCTGATGACATATTTCTTGGTGCCAGGGTCTTGCTTCTCCTGTGTTTTCTTGTTCTTAGCTCTGCTAGGGCCTTTGCCCTTTCCATTAACCTTTCTCTTCTTCCTCTTCTTCAAAGTGTCGAGAGCAGCTGCGCCAACTGCACCATCAGCGTCGTAGCCGTGGGCTTTAGCAGTGTTGGCTAGCCATGTTGCTACAGAGTCTGTGTCGGCTTTTTATTGTTGGTAAATGCTCATATAAGCTGGAGAGAGCATCTTGGACTGATTTGAATTTATATGTTGATTCTGTTGATATTTGAGGCTGATGTTGATGTTGATGGTTTGTTTGAGATGGGGACAGTCTCGTTGCTACCAAGGTTGGCTAGTAAGGTTGGTACCTAACAAAAAGCAATGCCGATTTCCCCTGAATACGGATTTATTAAATTCCGCATCAAGTCGTATGTATACTTTGTCTGACTATCGAAAGCCATGTTTCAGTTTACCAATCACGATATCCTGGTATTTTCTCGTTCAAAATGATAAGAGACCTCGATTTCTAGTGTATCCCGGCAGTAGATGGTGATTTATGAGGGCCACGAAGCCAGCATCGGCAGTCAGTAACTAATGCGGCCACTCCACAACCCACCAACTACGCCTACGTCCGGGAATAAACAAGATATAAATAGATCCATAATAGTAGCAGCATCCATCATTTGAAGATCAGATTCACACAAAACAGCATAAACATCGAGAACAAACACAGAATAAAACCCCCCACGTCAAATGCACGTGAGGAATATGGCCTGCAGTGGCCCGTTGCGCCTCTCCCAACACCACAATCAGATCACGACGATCACCTGCCCTCCCCCCTCACGAATATTCCATCAATTAAAACGCCCAATTCCCAAGATC
This sequence comes from Fusarium mangiferae, assembly GCF_900044065.1. Taxonomy (NCBI): domain Eukaryota; kingdom Fungi; phylum Ascomycota; class Sordariomycetes; order Hypocreales; family Nectriaceae; genus Fusarium; species Fusarium mangiferae. The sequence goes on along the minus strand of NW_024573930.1, from coordinate 592,177 downwards.
TCGTTCTAGCGTTGTCTCTTCTCTCAGCTCTGCTGCTCCCTCCCCCCCCACGCTCTCTCTCAGCATTCCTCTCTCTCAGTGTTACACGGCAATTGGCGGGTGCTATTGGACAGGCTGGACGTGGGGGTTGGAGTAAGTCAGGCGACTTGTGAACGGACGGTACCTGCTTTTGCGAGGATGATCGCTGTTTTGTTGCTGTTTGTGGTCTCTGTGATGGATGGCAGCCTTTACAATATGCTCGACATCTTTGCTTCCATTTCGTAAAGGTGGCGTTTGTGTAACTCTCCGTGTAAGTGCTCCCCCTCTCAGACGTCCCCTGTATTGATCCATTGAAGCCCTCAATTGCAGTGGAAAACTGCCGCTGTAGACCCCCACGATCACTTCGTGTCTCTTGACTCGCGTGAGGTCACCGGTTCGGCCCGGAGTCTCTCGGCCGGAGCTCAGCGGATGTCTTTGTCGTGTCTCTCCCCCGCCTTTTCACCACGTACCCAGGGATCCGGACCTAACCCCCACGCTTTTCGAACCATGCCTCTCTCGAACCTAAGTGCCTGAGCCTGAGCCTGAGCCGCCTGAGCAATGGGCTACCTCATGACGAGGACGCCACTCTTATACCTAGTCCTTGGTTGGACATAAAAGAGCAGCTGACGCCAGCCTCTTTCAGCAATGCCTCTTCATCATTCTTCTCACTGCTTTTCTTGTTCTTTACTTGTATAAAAGAGAGACTGCTTGCTGCGTGTAATCTGCTTGCACTTATATACTTTACTTTACGCTCATATCATATCATACCATACCATATGCCTTCGACATTGCTTGAATCTCCCACCATGGGCTCCCCCAAGGCTTCTCAGCTGCGCCTCGGCGATGGCGTATACGTCCCTACCCTTGCGTTCTTCACTCCCGAAGACGAGGTCGATGCTTCAGCTACTGAGAAACACATCATCAAGCTTCTCGAGTCAGGAGTAGCTGGTATTGTTGTTCACGGCTCCAACGGAGAATGTGCCCACCTCTCTCCTTCAGAACGAACCACCATCATCCGCGTTGCCAGAGATACCATCTTCCACGAGGGAAGTGGTAGTCGTGTTCCTCTCATCGCAGGCTGTGGTGCTCAGAGCACAAGGGAGACAACAGAACTGTGTGAAGACGCTGGCAAGGCTGGTGCCACACATGCTCTTGTTCTACCTCCAAGCTACTACGGCGGACTTCTCCCCGATGATCTAGTCATCCAGCACTACTACGCCGTTGCAGACAAGAGCCCAATTCCTCTTCTGGTGTACAACTTCCCCGGCGCCGCAGCTGGCCGAGACCTCTCCTCCGACACGATCCTCAGCATCGCCAAGCATCCCAACGTCGTAGGCGTCAAGCTCACATGCGGGAACACCGGCAAGCTCGCCCGCATCGCAGCTGACTGCCCCGAGGGATTCTGGGTCGGAGGCGGCAGCGCAGACTTCATCCTGCAAGGCCACGCCGTCGGAGCCAACGGCACCATCTCAGGCCTCGCCAACCTCTGCCCCAGGGCATGCGTCCGCATCACAGAGCTCGCAGAGGAAGGAAACTGGAAAGAAGCCCGTCAGCTGCAAGCCACAGTGGCCAAGGCTGACTGGACGGCGATCAAGACTGGATTCGTTGGTGTAAAGGCAGCGCTGGGACACTTTTCCGGGTACGGGGGCGAACCTCGACGACCTTGCGTGGCGCCATCTCAGAAGGATCTTGATACTATTGCACAAGGGTTCCAAGAAGTAATGGATCTTGAAGTTACCCTCTGAAAAACAAAAGCATGTTTTTGACTCGGGGGGACAAAAGCAGGTTGCATTGGGCGGTGACGACGTTGATGATGACGATACCTGTTATTTCGATCGAAGCGAAGCACGGAGATGGTGTTGTGGCGTTGGGCATACACTACACTACACAACCATCAATCATATGAGGCTGTTCTGTAGCAATAATTTCTCTGTACATAAAATAATACCAATTGATGCTTGAAGCATATACCTACATACATACATCATATGCCTGATTACCCCATGGAAACTACCATTCCCCGCAAAGTGGCCATATTTTTCCAATAATCCCACGCATGTGCAGCAGAAGCCGGTGAGGAAAAGGATGTGTCTCGTGGTCGATTATGTGTAGCCAATGGGGAGTGAAAGACGGTGAGGAGCACGCTGGACATTGCCGCTTTGGGGTGATGATGCTTACACGGGGTGTCGGATGTTCAATAGGTACAGGCATAGTCTATGCTGGGTGTGTTTGCTGAGAGGGAGAGACAGACAGATGCTTGGATGGGGATTGTCAATCGTGGGGAACCCCGCAGTTGGATCTGGATGTGGAGTTGACGCTGTGAAAGAGCAAGTAAGAGAAGCTGAGTTTGTAATGGTGTTGAAGGCCTGCCTCGGAGGGAGCCCGAAGTATGTAGTGTCTCTGTACTTGATACTGCAGCCATGCACGTTCAAATCAGGTATTTGCACAAGCTTAGAAGCAGTGATATACATGCAGCATAACTGAACAGGCAGTGAGAATACACTCCCGCCAAGAATCACAAGCAATTCCATTCATGAGGGGGAACAGCATAAACAGGTCATAACATGAACCCAGAAAATACATAGCCAGGCAAAGAGGAGAATGTGGAGATGGCTCACAAAGTGCCCGATGCGTTCGTGTGGAGAAGCGTGGGGGTTTAAAAGCACTCGGGTGTAGCTCCCGGGCTGAAGCTAAGATTGAGACGGTGAAGAAAAAGCGTATGTTGTCGGTGGATTTCGGGCCATTGATGAGCGAGATCATGCCATTGAGTTTAGATATGTAATAGCATTGGAGGGTGTGTCTATGCTATGAGGGTCTAGAAATCGGCTGCGTCAAAGTTGCGGATCAGGTCGTAGTAAAACTTGACAATGTCCATGTGCGACTCAATCCTTATCCTCTCATCGACCGTGTGAATGTTCTCGGATCCGCGCTGTCGACTCGGTGTCCAGCGGTAAATATTTGGCGACAAGTCTATAACCTATTAGCATATTCCCTCTCCTCGTGTAACGATGTACTTACTGAGGTAATGTCTTGTATCAGTGTTGCCAGTCATGATTTCACCAACAGGCACGACCTTTCCGCCGTCGAAAGCAAAGCTATGCTGGATTGTGCCAGAGAAGATGTCCCAGATTGGGCCGCTGGTAGGAGATACGGGTGTTGTGACCGAGTTGCGGATTGCTGTGAGTTTGAGATGGCCGTCGTAGTCAAATCCAGATTCCTTCGTAGACTTTGCGTCATCCTTGTAGGCGCTTAGAGTGAGGTTGTACTTTTGAACAACAGCATCAATGTTCTTGACGAACTGCTCCTGTACCTTGTCGAGACTGTCTTGGGGCGCAACACGGTAGTTGACACCTAGGTTGACAACTTCAGGCATAGCGTTGATCTTCTGACCGCCGCGAATAATATCAACGGCCTGTGTTGTCTGAATAGTGAATTTGGCCATGGGATCAAGATGAATAAGTTCATCCCTCAGCTTCTCAAGATTGTCTTTCTTCAGAAGGTCATGGAGTTTGGTGTGTGTGTCAGGAGAGTGACGTGCCAAGCAGACAAGATGGTTGTATACAGGACTTCCCTTGAGAATAGCAGGTTCATAAGGCTTGGACTCGAGAGCAGAGATGATCTCAGCCATGATACCAATTCCGGTGTGAGGGTGAGGGATAGAACTGTGGCCGCCCTTGACGCGAAGTTCAGCCCAGATATCAATGGCGCCCTTCTCTTGCACCGAGGGAAGAACGTAAAGAGTATCGTCAATGAGCTGAATTCCCGAACCGCCCTCATCCAAGATGAAGGGAATACCGTTGTCGCCATATCTCTCTGTCAAGAACTCGCCGATCTTGGCAGCGCCTCGAGGACCAGAGCACTCCTCATCGAATCCGAACGCTAAGATCACAGTCCGCTTGGGTTGCCACTTCGTCTCAGTGAGCAACGTCTCAATGGCTGACATGAGAGCTGTAAGACTGTTCTTATCATCCGATGCTCCACGTCCCCAAAGCCACTCTCCGTCAAAGTAGGCGTCGAAGGGAGGATGCGTCCATGTCGATGGATCAGGAACAGGAACAACATCTTGATGAGCTGCGAGAAGATAGGGCTTGAGTGAAGAGTCGCTTCCGGTAAATGTGTAAACAAGACCAAACTTGTTGATCTTCTCCAGCTTTGCATATTTATGTCTAAATCTGGTCAGTAAAGGTCTGTGAATTGAGTTTGGTGGCTTACATGGCTGGGTACGTCTTTGCCAGGACATCATGTAAATCATAGAAAGGCGCCCAACGTTCGTCTTTGTCAACATCACCAAGATCGTCGTAACAAATTGACGGAACGCGCACAATTGCTTGATGGCGCTTCACCTGCTTATTAAAAGCATCTTTCGAGTCGAATAGTTCATTGGCAGAAGGCAGACCATCGTTTCCAGGTGAGAGCACAGGCGGCAAATCGCACTTAAAGTCATGCCCGCTCTGACCAATGGGCTTTTGAGGTCCAAAGGGACCGAGACTGAGGCCTGAAGCTCCAGCTACAGTTGCCAAGACCGCGAGAGACTTGCGCACCATTTTGAAGGTATTTGGTGCAGAATTGGAGATGTCGAGGGAGGATTTGTGAGGTGAAACGGGCGGGGAATAAAGACGTGATGATGGAGTCGGTAGCTAGCACGACATCGGCGCCGAAGCCGAGGCCGGACCCGGTTGAAGATAACGGTTGCTAAAAGTGTTCCCGATGAGGAAGTTGAGGTAAAGAACTTTTGATTGAGGATTTTCGGGGGTAAATTTGTGTTGATCAATGGGTTCGTTGTTATTCCCGGGTATATATGGGGTTTTTCTTTGATTGCCGCTGGTGTATCCGTATATAATGTGAATTGCAGAACCCATCGACACCGACCCTCGACAATACCTGGGCTCTCGTCTCGGTTTGTTTACGGTGGTGGGCATGCGATTGAGACTGACTTGAAGATTTGTTTTGCTTATTAAAATGGAAGAAACCGTTTTTAGCACCTTTCTTTAGTTCGCTTGGGATTGGTTGTTGTATCGCTTTAGACTGCGTGGTAGCCGGCAGTCGTTGCTAGTGGATCAGGTAGATGGTCTTCAAGTGTAGAGGAGATGGAGGGTGCAGGCTCCTAGTTAGCAATAGTAGTTAGCCAGTGTACATAGTATAGACAGCTCAGTCAGAACCAACCTCTACACTTGGGCGGGCAATGGCTGGCGCCTCCTAGTTTGAAGGCCCAGCCGTGTCACCGCCATCACCATCACCCTTGCGATCCTCCAGTCGCTTTCCCAGCCATGCCTCAAAGGCGGCGAAATGCGGAATCTTGTTCCATTTGTTGCAAAACGCCTTCAGTTCAGCGTAATGCTCCCCAAGCCAGGCATCCTCCCTTTCAATCCCGCGTCTATACACAGGCTGCAGAAGGACCAGTTCCGACCCGAGTTTCGAGTAACAGACTGGGCAGAGATACGGAGGTATCTCGCCCGCCTGGCGCATCCCACTCACGCCCTGCATGAGACAGGCATAGTAGTTGCAATTCTGTAGCCCGAAACAACGGGCAGCTTCCCGAGACACAGCAACGAGAACTCGTGCGAACCATAGGTACGAGAGATCCTCCATTGAAGATGGCTGGCCAGCTTGGTTGGCAGCTTTGATCGCAAGACCGAGCGCAGAGTCACCAGGCGGTTTACCGAAGGCCTCGAAGGAGAGGTGGTTTCGAGTGTCCACGTAGGCCTGGCAGTGGCTCGCTGGCCACCTATGCAACCGGTCGATGCCTGCCATCCTATCGAAACATGGATTACGACGGAATGTCGACACGATTGCCACTCCATCCTCCACCCATACTCTCTCTGTGATGTAGCTTCCCTCTTCGTCTTCGTAGAGGTCATGGTTTAACACCATGACTACTGAATGAGCTGGTTCGGCTTTGATCTCCGCAAGAGCAGTCCTCAAGTCAGAGACGTTGAGCTGCATCTTTGACAGCCCATCCGGCGACGGGCGGTGTCGTACCTCAAAGGTATCCCTGCCATCTTTGCCTCTGAAGCCGATGACTGATGTCTGGGGAGTGTCCTCAAAGTGGACACGCCTCCGTCCTTGGATCAGTTCAAGGTGCGAAGTGTGGGCGAATTGGGATATTGGCATGGTGGTGTAGAATGCACGGAGGTAAACGATCAGTTGTTTATACTGCTTTAATGTCCAGGTCCAACGATCTGGAAAAGGGGGAAAGCCTGGCGGTAGAACTGGGAGTGACCAGCTTCTCATTTCTTCGGGTAGTCGTTTTACACTCGGTGGGCCGAACACGTACATCTTCTTCCTGGTCGAGATTTCCTGGAAGCGCTTTTGGGTAGCTTCACTAGCGAGCCAGTCCTTGCAGGTCTGGCCCTGCTCTCTTGGGTGTTCTGCTAGGTGGTCTCCGGGTAGCACCAGCGGCCCAGGGAAAGTCTGCTCGTCATTCACAGCATCTTCTCTGGCGAGGTATGCTCCCCTGGCTAGTCTGCCTATCTTCGACATTGCTAGTGTCCTCTGCTCAGGAGAAGGTCGCACGAATCCTGCGTTCGCTGCAGTAGGGCTGCAGTTCATGTAGACGGCTTGGTGGTCGCAAGTATCCGACATTTTGATAAGGCGTAGAAGTAGAAGAAGTAGGAAGGGAAGGGGAAGGGGAAGGGAAGAAGGTGTATTGACAAGAACTGGTAGCGGCCAAGATTGCTTAAGTGAGACTGGTTCAGAAAAAGAAAAGGCAGCCTGCAAGATAAAAACAAAAGAGTAAGCAATCGTTCTAAAATCTACGATAGGCCTCAGTAGTATAGCCAGACTTCTTTTTTAGGGAGTCTTTTTTCCTGGCTGAGGATTAGATGACTTACCTTGAATAATGAACGGTAGACGCGAGATTTTTTGAAAATCTTTCCAATCTTCGCAGACTTTTTGTGATGAGTGAGAGTGAAATTTGTGTAGAAAGAAGATGGATGCGAGAGGGAGGTTGACTTGGCGGGGCACTGGCAAGGCAAGTTCATGCAGAGCGAAGTGAGGGTCGGTGCCTCAGGCGGAGGGGAACAATAACTGCTAGGCTTCTCTCACCTGCAGAAGTGATAAGTACTAGCCTACGAGAGCCTGTAATTGTATTCTTTTGGACCGGATATTACGTTGATTGTCGTTGGGGAGCGAGTGTCAATGTCATATTATGCAGCATGAACACTCCCTTCTCAATGCACTTGGTGGACTCCGAAGAGGTCAAGATGGTAGAGACATGCATTATAGTCCCTCGATGATCTTGAGCTTTCCCTCATGGCTCTGTAGATACATCGTTAACAATCCAAGGCCATGCTGCATCTCCTTCGTACAATTCCAACCTCAACGCCAAAGACATCGCAATAGGGGATAGTACATAGACCTCCTTCTCCAAAAATACGAGCATGAAACGAACAATTCTCTTTGATACTGATTTCTTTGACATCTTGCTCAAAGAGTTCTTTTACTGTCATTGTGTTCTGCTGTTCAGTCCGTTTGTTTACCACGCCGACCCCTCTGTTCGCATGCTATTGTTCACTCTAGCCTTTCAAAACATTTCCCACCACCAACATCTCAATGGCATCCAAATATTCCAGCATGAACATTTAAACAACTACACGCCTTCATTTTCGTACATCTAATATTCAAACTTCATCTGCACCCACTGAAAATCACTTCGATCTTATGCTGCAAACACAAAGCAACATCAATTTCTTGTTCCAGTTCTTATGAGCCACTATATACTCCAGCTATTATACTATCACATATACTGTCAGTTCAAAGACACCGTTCTATACTCTCATGATCCTCCCTAACATTGTCAGCACCAAGATATCTCCTTACTACAATACACCATGCCTCCGCGTTTCCATTCCCTCCCGCCCGAGATCCAGGTGATGATCCTACAGGATGTCTCCCTAGAAACTTCAACCGCTCCATACGCCGCCGTCTGCAGAGCCTGGCAGTATTTTTTCGAGGAGAAAAACTTCAGGTCCCTCGCCATCAGGCAATTCGACCTCTCTACGTTCCGCGAAGTAGTTACTCCTCGGCGTCAACAATTCGTCAAACACATCTGGTATCGGATAGTTCTTCCATCTCGTGTCGATCCTGCAAATAAGTACTTCGAACATCCCGCGGTGCTGTGGAGAGCAGACAAGCGCTTTACCGAGTCTATCTTTCGATTGTGGGATATCATTTCTCTATGGAAGCCGGAAAACAGAATCACCCTTGAGCTCAGTGCTTTCTCATTCAACGATTGGGACCAGATTACTAAACAACAGCGTATTTGGGATCTGGACCTTGCGGCGTACAAAGTCCACAAAGGGCTACAGTCGAAGGAGCCTTACCATTATGACGAGCCTCATGCACCCTACATCGAACAGTACAGTCTATGGGGCTTGCCGAACACGCAGTGGAGGCTGAGGGATTACTGGGAGGCCTTAACGTATGACCTCTTGGGCTGGGAGGACATCGAGTTCACCACGGCTGACGAGGGCGACGGGGACAACGTGCCATACTACGTAGAGGAAGATGCCATCCTCCCTCCTGTCCCTATCGTCTCCAAGTTCCTTATCCGCAACACGCAATTCCGTCAAATCCAGCCAATGACTCTCTCCCAGATATTCGAAAGTTTCCATAACATAGAAAACATAACCATCGAGCGATGGGCTTCTGTCGACTCCGATAGGGAATCAAACTGGACCGATTATGCCTCTAAAGCTTTTGCCATAGAGCTCCCAGTCACAGTCAAGACATTGTCCATCAACGGAGAGAAATGCGCGGTATTTCAGAGGTGGACATCAAAAGAAGTTCGATTTAGAGAGGATTTAGCAACGCATCTGCGCCAATGGTCAAAGAATCTAGAGCACATATCTATACTAGATATCATCGACGCCAGACACTTCCTTGGTATCTTCCATACCTACGTCACAGATCAAGACCTTCAACAACTGATACGATGGCCTTATCTGAAGACACTTACGCTAACCACAGACTTATTCGAGACGCAAAAGCGGAGAACGATACAGAACTTGCTCTGCTGGGCGGCGACAGCAGCACGAAAGATGCCAGAACTTCGAACACTTGAGATTAGAAGCAGCAGAGATGCGCAATGCTTCTTTCGGTACAATATAGTCAAATCTGTCGCAGAGATAACGTGGTCAGGGCCAGTTGTCGATAGTACTGAGATTATGAAGGAGTGGGAAAAGACATCTGCCTGGAGAAACAATCATGACATAGTAAATGACTTTTAAATTTTCAAGGTCAGCTCGAGGGTAAAGTACAAAAAAGGCAGTTAGAGAACTAGTCCCAAAGGAATTTACGCGGAGGAACACATGTTTACAATGTTATAAGGAGGGTTGTTACAAAGCGTTGAAACATGTTCAAGATACCTGTCATATTTTACAAAGCAGTTACATAAAAACAATAATGATAATTGATCCCATGTCTTAAGCCAGACTGGCCAACTCCATATGATAACTAGGTATACAGTGACAAACCCATAACGAACGCCGCGTATGCATCCAGTGCTTACACAAATCCCTCCCATGCAGCCCCTTTCTAAGCATCGATCTGCTCAACACGAGAGTCCTCTCCAGAGTGAGACTCGCTATTTCTACCCTTGTCATTTCCACGGAAGACAGCCTCATCTCGCTGGTCACGGGTGATGTATCCAGGTGGAACCCACTTGTGACTGTTCCAAGGCTTAAGACCCTCCTGACCGTACATGAGATCGACATTCTCCAGAGTGAGTTGTCGGGATTCGAAGAGGAAGAACCAGACGAGAAGAGCGGCGGCTATGTTGGCAGCAACGAGGACGAAACCGAAGGCATAGTTAATGGCATCGGCTGCAATTGGAGAGAGGAAAGCAATCATGACTGTTATAGTTGTTAGAGGAGAGTGTCACCCCAAGAAAGAGCCATTACTTACAATTGCCAAGCCAGTTACCGGCAGTAGCGATAGAGGCTTGCTTCGCACGAGTACGGAGAGGAAAGGTCTCTCCTATGACGACCCAAGCCATGGGACCCCAGGTACTAGCGAAAGACGCAATAAACATGCACGCGCAGACAATAAGAACGATACCGACTGTGCTGTTATTCACAGGGTCAATAGCTGTACCGATCGAGGCAAAGACGCAAAGCCAGGCAGCTTGCCAGATGGCACCGATGAATAGAGGCCAACGACGTCCAAATCTCTCGACGAACCAGAGACCAGCGAAGGTAGTAGCAACATTGACAGCACCCAGGATGAGCTGTGTCTGGATGGGGTCCTCAATTCCAGCGGAATTGAAGATGGTAGCTCCATAGTAGAAGAAGTAGTTGACACCGGTCCACTGCTGAAGGAAGTGGATGAAGAAGCCGAGTAATGTACGCCAGACAAGCTTGGGAACCGAGCTCCTGGGGTCGAAGCACTCGAGCCAGCCGCCCTGGCCGACCTGCTTCTCCTTCTCAAGGATGCCTCGCATTTCTCTCAGATCGTCCTGGACGAGAGGGTCTTGCAGATCCTTCTTCTTGCCGCGAAGACGTCCGAGTGAGAGCTGAGCACCCTCCCAGTCGCCCTTGGAAGCGAGCCATCGAGGAGACTCGGGGACAACCAGGATACCGATACCGAGAGGGAGAGAGAAGCCAATGCCGAGGCCAATGACGATTCTCCAGGATGAGTCGCTAGTATCAATCTTCTTCATACCGAGACACACTATGTTGGAAACCAGGATACCGATTGTAATCATGAGCTGGTAGGAGGCGACGACAGCACCGCGGATTTCGCGAGGGGCGCATTCGGACTGGAACATGGGAACACCGACGGAAAGGTTACCAACACCAAGACCAGCAACAAATCGACCAATCATCATATGAACCCACGATTGCATCGCCGTGATCTGAATGACATTACCAATAATGAACAAGGCGACTCCGAAGGTCATGCTCTTGCGGCGTCCCCACCAGTCGGATGTGCTGAAGTCATGTCAGTTGCTTGTTGTATTGGGTTGCGCGAGGTGAAGGAGACGTACTATGCACCGGATAGAGCACCGATCAAACTTCCAATGCTCATGAGACTAACCATGGTCGATTGGATGATAGGCACAAAGGCCTTTTCGTTTTTGGTCTCGTCGTAACCGGTTGCGAAGCGCAGAATGAAGTCGCGGAAGAGGAGCATAGAACTAATCTGCCCAGTATCGTAACCGAAAAGGAATCCACCAATGGAAGTGATGACTCCCAAAAGGATGGCTTCTATGCCGCAGTCGGCGCCATTGACCTTGATAGACCTTGAGAATGTTAGCTGTGATCGGAGCTGAGTATAGAGGAAGGATAGTAGACATACCTATGACCAAGCATGGTTGCAATGGTGTCGACTGTGTCGCAGGTGTAATGAGAAAAAGAAATACAATAAAACTAGAATAAATCTCTGTTTCCGAAATGCATAGAAAAAAAGGAGGGAAGACGAGGTCTTTTATTCTTCAGATACCAAGACCAAGACCAAGACCTGGGGTATATAAGAGAAGAAAAAACAGAAACGGCCCTGCCTGCCCCATAAAGACTATTAGGTAGGGGAAAAGGGCGACAGTCGGGGGTCCCGACAGGGCATGTCTTTCCGTTCCGCGATGGATGATGATGATGATGGAGAAGACGAGATGGGGGCGGGCATCATTTACTAAACTTGGCAGTCGTCATGGGGAAGTTGAAGTCAAGCCAAGCCCGTTTCTCTCAGTGACAGAGACAGAGACAGAGACAGCCGCCGTTGGGCCAGGTGCAGATCACCTCACACTTACAGCACCCCAAGACTCACTAGAGATGGGCATTGCAGACAACAGAGCGTGGAGAGGTCCATGTTGCTTGTTAGTCTCTAACGAGGTTTGACGATAAAGGGCCGATGTCAGTGGCGTTGCTTTAATCCTTCATCATCTGGGGTTTCTCCAGTATCTTTCTCCTCTCCATCTCTCTCCATCTCTGCTGGCCTCAGAACCTGAACCGCAACAAGGCGAGCGAGCGAGCAAGCAACGGGGGCCTGGGGGTGTCCGAGTCAGTGCAAAGTGGACCATCAATGATTGGATTTCTGGAAGAATGTGGATGCGAATAACCCCTTGGCATGGGGTTCTGGGGTACGTACACCCCCAAAACTTGGCGAGAATTTCATGTAACTTACAGTGGATGCTGCTCTCTAATTTTCTTGGTGTCGTTAGCTGTGCAGTAGAGTTTGGGCCTATGACGTAGCGTCCAAGGCACCGCAAGGTAAGCTTAAACCGCCATGGGTGCCAGCCCCGTTTTGGACGGCGGGCATTGGTCAATCTCTGGGCTTACGGCATCGTTCTCGGTGCGACTTGGACTACGACCCGACGATCACTACGCGTTACACAATTCACGACACGTTCCCTACGCAGAAGAGACAAGACAAAGACGTTGGAGAAGAAAACCTTGATTGTGTAGCGAATTCTGGGGTTGTTCTTGCGGAGAATCTCCAACGTCAACTCCAGCCATCATCCCCCTCAGACTCACAGTCTCGGTCACACACTCTCTCTACTCGCCTATCCTTGGCTCAAGTTGCATTCATCGCCAAGTCCAGTGGGTCATCGAAACGATTCCTTGGCTCTGACACCAAGTACCGGCATGTCGACTCGATCCTTTCCAAACGCAGCACTAACTAACAGGAAAACTCTTTCAGCTCGTCGTAATTCTCTTCTCGCCAACGTGACCTCGCCTACAGTCATACACTCACCACAATTCCCCAGCCCGTGGAATAGGCACCCCAAAGTTTCTACTCCGGACCCGCGTTTTCATTTCGGAAGACTCCTCCAGGACCCACCCGGAGCCGTGGAGAGCCGGCCGTTTACTCGGAGCTTCATGCCTGTCGCTGGAGAACGGACTGTCCATCTTGCACCGAAGTAAACGGCCCTTTTTCTGTTCAAAATATCTCAGAGCCCCTATTTTTTTCTTGCCTTCCCCGGGCGAGTGGACGAGGACGCTTCAATCCCCCACGGCCGCAGTGCGAGATATCTGGGGACTCCTCATTCCCAACTCCGCGTTCAGGTACCCAGAATGGCGGAGATGGTTGAGTATGGAGCATTGTACTCTGTATGTGAAATTGTGAAACACCAGCTGACTCTGCGAACGGACCCTATAAACGGCCGTAATTCGGCGATGCAGAACGTGAACGTGCTTGAATAGTCGAGATATATCCCGTATTATCTTCTTCAAACATCCGACTTTTCGTACAACTACGAATGATTCCCGTCGCGTATGTCTTCCGAGCTGAGGCTTCCCCTCGAGACTCAAGGTCAGTGCAAACTCGGTGAGTGTTGGTACATGAAATTGCCAAGAAACTCTGAAAAGAACGCATGACCCAACTCGCAAATGGGGCTCATTCGATTTGTTGGATCATGGGAAATGTTCGATTACCCCTTTGATTGAAATGCAGAAGATAGCCAAGACATTGGTGGAGAAGGGTACATATGCAGAACTTTGTGAATAAGGGGTGATGTGATGGGACGGGGTGTAATGGGACGAGATGTGAGTTATCAGCCATCCCCAACTGAGCGTTACAACCTCTCACAACTCTATCTCTGGACCACATTTACGAGATAACCTATCACTTTCCAATACCTGAAGCGTCAGACAATCTGTCTTGATTGAGTGATCACCGCCTTCAAGTTCCACTATATCTTGCACCATACTCTCGCGCAATCTATGTACATCAGTGATACCACACAAGCTTTTGGACACGCGGTTTCACGAGGCGAATCCATGAGCATAAGCGCCCGTAATTCGTTTCGCTACGAATCGGAACGTATAGCTACTGTCCCTTGTTGACATTTATGTTGATATCGGCCACCCTATCTGTCGATATCTTGTAGCACGGGACTAATGCACTACGCCTTTATTCGCGGTTATCTCCCGCGCTATATTGACTAAATCTCGGGAAGCTGAATTGGGCAATCTCCGATAGCTGTTCCCAGTAGCTTTATCAAAAAGATATCTTTCCAGCTTTAACGACACAGCATACACACTTTCCCAGCCTTATCGACATAGCATACAAATTTTCCCAGCTTCATCGACACAGCACACAAACTTTCCCTGCGTCGTCGATATAGCACACACACTCACCTGGTTCATCAATAGAGCATACACATACGCCCTGCGTCGTCGATATAGCATACACACATGCACCCTGATTCGGAGATATAACACACACAACTGCCCTGCTTCGTTGATATAGCATACACACATGCACCGTATTTCGGAGATGCTGGCAAACTCAACGGGCATTATCTGACGGGCATGCGTTGCTCGTCTGGTTTTGTTGAGGCCGTCAGAACAAAATCCTTCACCTGACTAGAAATATGTAAAAGAACTGTAGAATCCATAAAGAATAAAAAAGTCTAGATAATCCAGGTAGTTACTGAAGTTAATGTTGAATCATTTCTGACTTGCTGGCGTTTAGGGTAGACTTACATTTTGCTCCAAATCTCAAGTCATGGCCATATTTTGAGTTACAACTATTCATAGACATATGTTACTATTCAACTTTAGATCAACAGACTTTAGATTCAAAACAGTAAATTGTTTAGAAAAGAGATGAGAGGCATATTTTATTGACTGCAAGTTCAAAGTGATTGCAACTTACTGCCTTCTCACTCAGGTTTAGATGAAGACATCTTCAAGTTGATTCTCTCCAACATCTTCCTGCACAATAGGAGGAGGGGTCGTTTTGACATACCAGCAGGATGGCAGAATCAGAACCTAAGAGCCCGCCTCCGTCGCAGACAAGCACCACCGAGCCAACAGACAAGAACCCCAAGCCTCTCTCCAAGAAGGCATCAAAGGAACTGGAGAAGCAACGAGAGAGAAAGCGACAAGAGAACGTTAATCCAAACAAGGTGTACACCATCGACGACCTCGAGACATGGCTGGCGAACAGCGACGAGTGGACCGACCAAGACACCCTCATGGCGTTGCACAAGATGGCAAAAGCGCTCAGGAAATCAGCCACCGAAATCGATCTAGTCTGGTAATGTGAGCTCGCAGCCACAGGTCTCAACTGCAAAGTGTGACATGAAGATATATTCATCACAGACATATTATCCCTCAATCACCACTCACAAGAAAGAAAAGACTAGAATACAATGCAATTTAACTCCCTAAGCTAAAGTCGTGCTTGCGACCAATGAGTACTATTGTACAACAGCTATGCGTTTCATTCTGGGTATCGTTTTCATAACTCATTACTCCCCTTAGTCGACCACCTTCAACATCTCGTACGCCTTGTGGTTTATCGCCTTCTGCACGATCTTGAGAGGCGTCATCTTCACCTTCTCCGTCTTCTGGGTGACGTTACCCTCCTCGTCCTTCTCGACGACAACCTCTTCATCCTCACCCTCCTCCTCGAAACCACCTCCCTCCAGGAACACCTTCAGCAAGCCCTGCGAGTACCCGCTGACGAGGCATGTTCCATCCTCGTCAGCCTGGACAGGCTTGGGCGCCGTTGGATCACCGCCGCTTCCGGTGTATCCTGCTCGGCCGCCTGCGAGGTTCCAGAAGACAAGCTCGGGGAGTTCGTAACCCGCCTCTTCGAACTTGGCCTTGATGCGTTCGAAGGAAGTAGACCAGCTTGATGGCTTCTGTCTCTCAGAAGCCCACTCCCGGTAGTAGTGGGAGTTGGAGGAGCTTGCTTCGTTGAACTGCATGTCGCTGAAGACAAAGACTCGCTTGATCATATCCTCCTGCTTGAGCTTGTTCTGGAGAGCCATGGGAAGGATCAGGTCCTCGAAGACAGAGACGAAGTTAGTGCTCATTCCCCATTCCGATCGGTGCATGGCCCAGTACTTCTCCCGCAGAGTCTTGGTCAAGTCGACTTCCTCGACTCTGGGGTGCTCGCTGAAGGTGATGAAGGTGCCGGCGAAAGGGGGCTTGGCGACCTCTGCGAGGAGGAGAGACAGACCGATGGCGGAGTCGATCGGCGTGGTCTGATCTCTAAAGACAGGACCGTTCATGCTGCCAGATACATCACAGACTGCGATGCAGGAGTCCATTGTGCCCGAGTCCTTGATCCGCTTGACGAGCGTGTTCCACTGGCCATCAAGTACCTTGGCCTCGATCTCTGCCACCTTCTGGTCAAGAAGCGAGTTGGCACCTGGTCGAGCAGCCGAACCGCCAGTTCGGACCTTTTGGATCAAAGTAGACGGGAGGAGAGTAGCCCCAGAGATGTTTGCTTTGCCTTCCGCAGCCTTGTCAAGGTAGTTTCCGAAGCGCTCGGCATCGTTCTCGATGAACAGCTTGGAGTACTGATTCATGGCGAGAGAGGGAACTCGGTCGTACTTGATGTTTTCGTACTTCTTGACGGTGATATCTCGCTCGACGATCTCGAGCTGCTTTCGGAGGGCAGATGTATCCTTGCGGTACTGCTCACGGGCGAATCGTAGATACTTTTCATGGCCGTCTCTTGGGCTGAGCATCGGGTGGTAGATGGACTCTCGGGGGTACAGAATCTCCGCGATGGTGCTGACGATGAAGGTGTGTCTGTCGTGGAAGTGATCAGAAGAAGGAGCCCACTTGCCGCACAGCGAGATAGAGCGCTTGGCCTTGTCGTCTCCTCGGAGGGCTTGAATGTCCTTGTGCAGCTGTTCTGCAAAGAGACGAGCAATGGTCAAGTGGAGGGCGCGATACACGGAGTCGGTATCGAATAGAACCCGAGCGGTCTCATGGCGGTTCTCTCTGGTCTCTCGTCTGAGTTCTTTGGGGTCGGCATCGCGATTCTGCTCTCTCATCTCCTGTCTAGTTGAGTGAGATCCTTGGCCTCGGCCACGGCCACGACCGCGACCGCGACCTCTCCCAAGCCCTCGAGCTCCATGATGAAGGCCTCGGAGTCTGCTGCCGTCGCGATGGCGAGGCTTCGTGATACTCTTGCCGCGGAGGATGCCAGGGTTCTCCGTGTTGAGGACCTCCTTGGGGTCATCGATGACAGTAAGCTTATCATTGGCCGCAATGGCCAGGATGTTTAGCATGTCCTTCCAGTAGCCATGGGCCACTCCATTCTTCACGTCGAACTTGGCAGAGCCGTCATCGTTCTCCTCTTCAACGAGAACAAGATCGTCGTCCTCCTTCTTCTCGGCCTTCTTGTTGATGACCGGGCGGCTCAGCCAGCAGAGGTTAGCGACAAGTGTCAAGGGATGGTTCTGCGCCAACCATCCAACACATCGGTAAAACACAGTCCGCGAGCTCTTTCCCAAATGAATGGACCGAGCGTTGAAGATGATTCTGAGAGTAGCAAGGGGGTTCTCATCCCAGGCTCTAGTAAGGAGATCCTTCAGGCGAGGACCAGAGACGGCTTCCTCGAGCTCCTGGAAGAGATCAACAAGGGCGTCTTGGCTGGAACGATAAGCGAGATCGCCGTTCTCCGTGAGCATCATGTTGTCGAGGTCCCGAGATGGCTTCTCGTTCCCGTAGTTGATGAGACCTTCCATGAAAGGGTTGGACTGGACAGGCTGGGGCTCTTCCACCTCCGGCTCCTGGGTAGGAGAAGACCCTCGCATAGTTTCAGTGTCTTTAGATGCATGATTTGAGAGGTTAGCGGCCTCCATGGACTGACGGATTTCGGCAGATGTCGAGTTGGAGACGAGAGTGAAGGTCTCGGACTCATCAAAGTTAGCCATGGCAGCGAAATGAGCGTCACGCTTCTCCTGTGAGAAAGATATCCTGTGACGATCGGCGATCATCTGACGAATACATTCTTCAAACTCAGCCTGTGGGAGTCTCAGGGCATCGTCGAAGGGGAAGAGAACGGGAGCTGATGACTTGAGGAACCAAGGCAGATCTGATTCCGATGAAGACGCCATGATGATTTGATGACAAGCGGAAGCCTGTTGAAGAAGAGAATAAAAGATTGCGTAAATAAGAAGAGTTGTATGATCTTTATATACTGTTGGTACAGTATTTGAAAGTTGCTGAGTTGAAAGTAACTTTTGTGTGTGTGGGTTTATGTTTGGGTCAGGACTGAACTGAGTGGCAGAATTCGGTCAGTGAGTCAGATCCTCCCTCTGTACCTTAGGTTGGGTTCTGAGGGAGACGGGAACTTTCCAGTTCTTACAGTGGCCAGTCCTGTAAAATGTAGGTTTGAATGGTTGTACTGGTTGCATGCGGCTGAAGCTTGGAGCTTTGGATGCCTGGAGGCTGAGCTAGCCAGGGAAGTCTATCCACATCGAACAGGGTACGATTTGGAAATCGCCGAATAAGATGAGCCCATCAGAATTTATACATGAGAGTCAGATGTGACTGGTCAAAAAACTGTAAGAATTGCCGGTTTTACGGCTCTACTTCTCATCATATGTGTTGGTCCAACATGATGTTGTCTTGAATACCCCTGTAACTGACGTCTACAGCTCATGTCCTGGGAGTTCAACAGGGGTCTTTGCGGGGAGCAAGGGTGCTAAAACTGGCCGCTTGACTCACCCGGGAGCGTCCCGTCAGTTTAGGCCTAGGCACTCAAGGGTGTCTTAGTGTGGAGCTTATGGGGATAAAGCTCGAACGACATGTCTTTTCACGTGAGACCGTTGTAACCTTGTTTCTTCTATTCCAACTTCATGTCTTGAAATGTTTACCCCTTTATCTTCTTCTCTACTTCTCCAATGCCTGAGTGTTTGTTCTACGATTGAATCAATGGGTGACGAGGCAAGTGCTGGTCAGTTTTATTCCAAAGACTCCTTTCTTTGATGATCAACTTCCCAATTGTTCGGTGCCTTCTTTGTCAACTGCGGCTCCAAGACCTTCTTCCCCCTTGTTCCTTTGTGCTTTTGTGCCTTGTCTTGTATCTCAATGCATCTCTGGTCTCGATGGGTTGTTCGTTTGCGGTCTCTTCTTTCGTGGTCTCTTCGTATATCGTGTCTTCTCCATTGAGCCAGCGCTTTGGGGGCTACTCGTTCGTCTTGTCCTGTCATGATCAAGTCCGGTCAGTTGTAGACTAGCCTGTATGTCCAGTTGTCAGAGGAACCTATCTATGGATCAAGGAGTCTTGATGCCTCGTAGATCCGATCGCAGTCAAGACAAGTGGTCTGACTGATGTGAAAGCGACCGCAAGTGCAAGAATAAGGGGTAGAGGCAGAGTGAGTCTCTTCAGATGTGATCCTGTATGTATATATGTGTGTGTTCCTCACTGTCGTGTTATGGACTTCGAAAGTCGTGTCTTCGAATTGATGCCTCCTTGTCTATCAGTATGCTCTGAAGGATGTCAACGCCATGCGGCACTCGTGCTTCTTACCCTTCTCCTATCGATATGCCTCTCCCAGGTCGCTGCGTCGTTGATGTAATGCTCTTCATCTTTGAAACGATGTCTCGTATGCCCGTGGGCATGCTGCGGCCGCTGCCGTTACGATCGAGGAAGATGGGGATGACTCTTGCAGATAGCCGATGCACATTGTCTGTTTGCTTTACGGGTTCGAGGTCAAAGTGTGGAAAACACCATGAGTCCATGGTGATGATCCTGCGCAACGATACAAGGTTAGCACGCCTCAAGATGCACCGCTCCCTCAGTGAAGGGGCTAATACTCAAGACCATCGTGGGCATATTCATCCCTCGAGCTTAGAGTTCCATGACGGTGTGCTGGTGGATGAAATTTCGACGTACGGGACGAAATACAATATGGATGAACAAAAACAACAAGATGGCGATATCGTGAAGACTTCTGGGAGACTAGTGGGGGTCCGAATAGTTTCATCAGTGGAGGGGCGGGACAGAATGGGTTGTAGGCCACCCGCAACACCAAGCAGCAACACCACTTGGGCTGGAGAGGAGCCAGTGAAAGTTGGCATGGGCTATCTTGTCAATAATATCTACCTCCGACAATATTGGGATTACGATTATGTTATCTACGTTCAAAATATATATCGAGTGTCAGGGCGATGTGCTGCAATGAACAACATATGAACATGAACATGGACATTAGCCTTGCTCCTTTCTTGCAGGTCTATGAACAAGATGAATGTTCGGCATCAAGGTGACGCGTGTCTCGATAGCTTCTAGTGCTTTCGTCCCACTGCACTGCCGCTCCCCCAACTTCTCCTGAGCCCCTCCTCTGCTCGGACTACTTCCTCTGCAGTGCCTCAAGTCCTTAACCTCCATCAATGCCCTATCCCTTCCCCACAACAAGTTGAAATTCATTTCTACAGAGCAAATACTCAGTGCCCTACTCCTGAGCACCACTGGCAGCGTAACTGGCCGTTACCTGGTCACCGGATCGTCTACGTTTTGTTGATTCTGCTCTCCTATAGGCTAGAGCTTGACGCGTCGTGGGCTGCATCTTCTGCCCCCCTCGCGTGTATCTCGCTCTCCTCTTTTCTCCCCCTCTCCAAGGACATCTTTCCTCCCACATCTCATCTACCCATCTCTCTTCCACAAAGGTATCTTCTTCTTCACAACACAAAGATTCGTTCCATATTTCTTCACTATCAACTTGTTGCAAGAAGAGTAACTATTCACATACATATTATTCTCACTCTGATCTCTTCTTCATACTCCCCATACCCAAGCACCCCTGCACTCTGTTTACCCCTTCCCCTATCTTCTGTATCTTCTCATTTTACTCTTCAATACCATTCATCGCCATAAACATGGCTCTCCCAACTATGAATGGCAATCAAGGTCCTACCTCCGAGCAAGGTAGTTGGGACTTCTTGTCGTCCCGCTCCGATGAGCTATCTTCCCACTCCTCTGACTTCAACGGAGTTGGCACCGCATTCGGAGACTTAGACTCTCATCCCTCGGACATGAGTCTCGCGTTGTCGGCCAACAGCGATGAAGTCAGCCTGAAATTTGAAGAGCAAGACTACCTAATCAAGTCCAAGCTTGCTAGTGTCGAGACTCAACTCGACTACATGAGCGACACCGCCAACTTCCCCAACCTATCAGCTGAAGAAATAATGAGCCAACGCGAGGCTCGGGAACAGGCTCGTGCCGACCTCGTGCGACTAAAGGAGGAGAACCGGCTAAACCGTATCCGCTATGATGAACTGCGAGTAAGTCATCCCCAGTCAATCCATGTTGTCATCTCGTATTAACCCTCTAACCTCCTAGGATGAGATCATCGGCTCAACTGATGGAAACCTCACTCCTACCCAGGTTCTGGCCAAGATGGAGGAGCTTGGCCGAGTTGAGGTTGACCTCCTCGAGAGTAACATGGCCTTGCGAGAGATGAGCGAAGCCCAAGGTGACTCCTCGTCTAGAAGCGATGTAAGTATTCCCTGCCCTTTGTTGAATCAGATGATTAATATTTGAACTCAGGGAGATGAAGAGGCCTCGTCTGATGATGAGTCGGATGAATCCATCATCCATCAAACCACGTCGGAGTCCGACAGCGAGGGTCCTGGGGAATAGGATCCCCCCAACTCCCTTGCGGACGATTCCTCAGACGTTGTATCCCAGTTTGCCCGCTCAGATGGTAACTCGGCTGCCGATGGCGGCAACAATGATGCATCCCCTACCAACCAAGGCGCTGCATCTGATGATCAGGACGCCCCCACCAGCAACGAGAATGAGACCGTCTCTATTCGTTCTGGTGATGAGATTTACATGATCAACATCAATTCGGTTTTCGATCCTGACAGTCCCGCCGACTCCCGTCGTGTTCTCCTCGAAAAGATCCCACAGGGCACTACTCTCACCCAGATTGCCAACGCGGTCTGCGGTATTGGCGGTCTGGTCCGCATCTCCATGATGGACAACCTTGTAAACAGCGGCACGGCCTTTAAGATGGCTTGTGTCGAGTTTCGCGACTCCGCAGCTGCCAGGAAGTATGTTGCCAACGTCAAGGCCAACGGACTTGAGTTTGTTGACGGTACCGGTCGCTTCTTCGAGATTGAAGTCAAGCTCATCAACTCTACTTCATCCTACGATTCCCACCATGGGCACCCGCTTGAATATGGTGTCGGCTATCATAGCGAGCACTCGGGTCGTTGTATCACTCTCGAGAACTTTCCTACATCAGCCATCTGGCATCTCCTGACTCGATTCGGAACCAAGTACATTATCCGTGCTTCCTTTTCCCAGAATGATAACCAAATGAACGGCAAGCTGTCCATTGAGTTCGCCAGTGTCTTCGAGGCCGGTCGTCTCTGTTACATGATTCTCAACCATGTATTTCTTCCCTACCATGGACCTGCCACTCAGATGGGTTTTGGTCCGACTCCTTCTGACCGCGATGTGGTGGAACTCACCAGTTCTGTCTCTAACACGATCGCTCATGTCCCCCATAAGCATCTCTCTGATGCATGGAACGTGCAGCCGTTCAACTTGTTCACCCCCTCCTCCAACTTTGCCTACGGGGCACCTATTCCCCGACGTGCGGTTACCAGCCGCACCTCGTCGATGAACGTGGAGGTTGTGTCGCGCACCCCGTCCATGACCGTCGAAGTGCCTCACACTCCGTCGACGAATGCTGAGGCGTCACGTCGCCCGTCAATCAACGTGGAGACGTTGCACCGTCCGTCTTGCTACCCAGGAAACTATGCCGTTGTTCCGCATATCCTCGTCCGCGATGACAAGAACTCTCCTGACCTCCGGGATATCCAGATGACCAACATCACTTTCAACTTCGTTGACGGCAACACTAAATACATCATCGTTAAGGGCAAGATCTTTTCTCGTCAAGTCAACGGCGACATCTACACCAAGCTCGACGACACGGAGCTCATGAAACTCAAGCAGGACAATGTCCTTAAGACCAACTGGGCTCCCTTCTGGAGACACTATTGCGAGGCAAATGAAATGCCCTACCTGCCCAAGTACGCCGAGTATGGCCGTGTCGCTAGTGTCCGCCGCAACATTAACAAGAAGTTCGGATTCGCGTCATCCTGGAACCCCGAGAGACTCACCGCGATCCCCAATCAGATCAAGGCATATTTGAACCCCAAGTCGCGCAAGGTAGTCTCGACAGCCGAGGGCGAGCGAAAGTAAATCTACACAACAAAAAGCCGCGATATTGCGCGAGACAGCTGATCAGCATCGGATCAGTGGTGTTCCTCTGAACACTCCAACATCGGTTCAGTCATACAACACTGAACATATGCATTAATACTCTGCCGAACATGTTAACAACAAGGGCAAGGGGAGTCTGCGATCATTTCCGGAATGTTTTTAGGCAGGTATGGGACATTTAACCAAGGGCATTGCTATAAGGGGATTTGTATGACATCTCTTTGGAGCCCTGGGGATCAATCAAGCAAGGAATCAACGGTAGTTCAATGCACTTTTAGGTAGTTCAATGTAAATAAGTCATTTGACACAAAATGGGTATCTCTAATGCTATGTATGTCCGCCGTGACCGTTCTGCTTTTGAAAAATAATTACGCCTTCGCCCTTAATGATAAGAATCCATGCCCGAAAGCCATCTCCAACTCCATAGCCAACCTTGACCTATTGTTTTTCTTCACCTGTAATCATCAGCTCCCCATCCATTCGCATCCAATTTCTTAGCCCTTTTCTTCGCGGGTGGTTCCTCCACGACGAAAAGCTCATCATCTTCATCATCCTCCTTACGTGGATCTGTAGCGACGGGCATTCCGAGCTCATCGTCCTCTCCGCCTGCGAAAGCCTCACTGACGCTCTTGAACTGCTTTGCAGGAATGCCCCATGATAACGTAGTTTGTTTCATAGACTTCTTCTTTGGTGCGTATGACGGTGCAACGGAGGGTTGTTTAGAGACTGGCTTTGTAACTGACTTGTCTGGGCGTTTTCTCTTCCCATTACGGAGGTACGCTTTGATGAGATCTTTGGGGAGGTTGGATTCTGGCTCCCAGGAGGGGTTCTGGTCAGGCGGCCAGTCACCTTCCCAGCGGACCAAGAAGTAGCGCACTAGACCTTGGCCTTCAACATCGTAGAGTTCCATGTCTTCAACCCGTTTGACTTCCCAACCTGGTTCATCTACCTTTTCTGCTTCTTGGCTGGGATCTTCTTGAGGAACTGGCTCTGGAGACTTGGGAGTGCTACTTTTGGGCTTCGACTTGGACTTTGGAGACCTCTTCTGAACTGACAGAGCTTCTTCGATGAGACGTGCTGTTTGTGTCTCTGACTCTGGATCTGGTGTCTCAACCCCCGAGTTAGAGTAGGTGAGTGACTCTTGGGGAGTCCATTCTGAGGCCGAGCCTGTGCCTTGAACGCCACTCAATAGTCCTTTAGAAGGTTGTGCTTTCTTCGAAGAACGGTCAAGCTTCTTCTTGCTTTCAGACTTTGAGCGTATGCTCGTGATCTGGGGCGTGCTTTGCCGACTTGAGGTCCCTGTTGAGGGGAATGACTCGAAATGTTTGCCTTTGGTATGCCTTTTCTTTGGGACTTGGGACTTGACTGCTGAGCCACTGAAAGCACTTTCTGAGTCCTCAACGGTCCCTCTATGCTCATCCAACGCCTGATCATCCGTCTCAGCCGAATCACCAGTCATTTCCCACTGCAACTGTCTCGCCGGGCCCTCCTCATCCGACAATCCCTCAAAGTCCTTCAATCTGTTTTTCGTAGGGGTCTTGATCGTCATGGCCCCCTTCATTGGAACAGCCTCATCGTCTTCTACCACCGCAACAACAGCCGTTTCTATCGTACTGTGCTTGGGTGGTCTACCACGCTTCTTTGGCTGGGAGACCTGTCCAGCTTCTGTCTTCTTTTTCTCCGTCGTTTCTTCCTCCAACTGTTCTTCCGTATTCTTGAATTCCCACTCTTCCAATTTCCTCGGAGATACGTATTCCAGAATATCCATTGCAGGAACCAACATTTGCGCCGCTGGTAGGTCCGTCCATGACACGATATATGTCATCCGTCTCGGTAGAGGGAGTCCATCTGCAGCAGGACCCGGTGAGGGAAGGATAATTCGCTCCAATATGTATGCGGTCGAGTCTTGGGGTGGTAGCAAGCTAATAGGCTGCAGTGGAGGACCACTGCCAGGGACATAATCTCTTGGTTTAGACCGAAGACGTACTTCGATCCGAGATCTCTTGTGTTCCTTCGGTTTTCGTTTTTCCGGCTCGTCTGGCTCGAGCTGCTGTTGGAGGGACTCCATCGCTCGTGCGCCAACGCGAGTCCCGCGACCCGCGACGCCAGTTCTGGCAGGATTATAATGGACGAGCCGCCAATTCGATTAGGTGAGTAGAAATCATAGGTAAAGAAAGGGCCTGAGGCAGATCAAGTAGAAGAAATTTTCGATTGTGTCGTCGGCGTGTTCATAAGAATAAATCTATTTTATGAGCTGTTCTAAAACGCGGCCTGTGTTGTAAGAGGCTGGCAACAGGCCTAAGAGCTGCTACCCGATGACTAAGCTAGAGTCACAGTCAACAAAGCCTAACACAGCATGGAAAGGCCTATAGGCTATATTTTAAATAAAGAAATACCTAAAGGGAAACTAGAATTTCTCTTATTGAATTATTATTTTAAATAAAAGCTTTTAAAATATTTATTAAACTACTAATTAAAACACGTAGTCTTATACCTACTTATAAGATCAAATATAGAGAATATAATTAATCTTAGCTCGATCAAGTCTATATAGCCCTTATTAGGGGGGTCGGGGCTATCCAGTTCCTAATTGAGCCTTAATGGCGGCAGCGCTTAGCCGCGCCTAACCAAGCGCCAAACTTTTCCATCCACCATGAGATCACGAACACAGCTCTACCCGAGCTTCAGCATCCCCACGTCACGCCCAATAACCGACGGCACAACGACATCCTTCAATCTCCACTCCAAACCTCTAATTGACTTTTTTCCCTCCCAAACCTCAATTGGCTACAAACATCAATTCACTTCATCATGGCGTCTCCGCTCAAGACCTCCGTCTTGCGAATGCCGCTAACAGGTCTCGTGCGCTCATCACAAAAAGCTTCATTCTCAACTCTGCGTCCAGCATCATGTCTCTCAGCATCGCCGTTCCGACCTCAATGCTTCACCCCCGTCGTCGCAAAGACCTTCTCCCGCACCTACGCCGATAAGCCGCAGTCCACCGAACTACCCCCGCTCGACTGGAACAGCTTCTTCAAGCTGCGAGTTTCGCGCCGACGATACCAGCTCCTGTTCTCCATCACCAATGGACTCTTCGCCGGCAGTGCGGGCGCAGTTTTTCTCTCGACGGGTCTGGCGGAACCGATCATCTCGCAAATCCCTCTCGACCCGTTTATGACGCTGGGACTTATGACGCTCGCGTTCTCGGGCCTTGGGTGGTTGAGCGGCCCTAGTGTTGGAAACCAGGTCTTTTACCTCTTGAATCGCCAGTGGAAGAAGCAGATGACGCAAAAGGAGGCTCAGTTCTTTGAGCGCATCAAGAAACATCGGGTTGACCCCACCAACTCGAGCGCCAGCAACCCTGGTAAGTTTTTCATCTCGCTAGCTTCAAGTGCCGATCAAGTAAGTTGCTTACTACAAAACAGTTCCCGATTTCTACGGCGAAAAGATCTCTAGTGTTTCTGGATATCGCCAATGGCTAAAAGACCAAAAGGCATTCAACAAAAAGAAGACTGCCAACTTTGTGTAAATGAAAAGAACGAAAAGAAAAAATATCTCACAGGAGTCTCTGTTGACTTGAGCAAAATGTTATTTGTAATGGCGCAGCTGATGGGCAGGAATGGCCTGCCCTTGGTGTGCTCGGGTTAACACGGGCGTTGTATGTTGTATGTATGTATCATAAAATCTCTCATCCAATACGACTATCCCCATTTCCTCTTTTAGCCAGCATCTCTTGCGTCAGTCTATATAAAAGGTACAGATGGATCAACAGTGTCCTTCCATGACTTGATACCACCCAGAATATCACCGATAAATCTCTCTCCGTTGTTCCCTAATCCTAGGTCCTTGAGCTTTTGCGCGGCAATCTGCGAATCGTTGCCGACACGGCATACGACATATATGGGGGTCGAATGGGGCAGATCGCTTGGCCATCCCTCGGGTGTTGCTTCACCGCGAGCGCTCATAAAGCGACTGATAGGGATGTTGACTGAACCTGAAATATTACAGAGGTCAAAATGTTCCTTCTCTCGGACGTCTACGAGCAGCATATCCTTGTTCTCTGACTTGGAGAGCTCATCATACTCCTTCGCTGTGACTCGCTCGTCGGGCTGGAGTAATTGAACAGGCTGTTTGACACCGCAGAACTGAACATAGTCCATTGAGTTCTTCAGCTCATCCAATGTCAGTCTGTTCTCATCACCACAAGCCAGACAAGTCTTTCTTCTACCCCTCATCCTCACGGATCGAAAAGGGGTATCAGACATGCCACTGAAAAGTAACAGCATTGGTGTTTTGGCCTCTCCATGGATCTCAAGGTCACCTCTTGAAATCAACTTGATGGCCTCCAAAGCTTGCAGGACGCCCATTGTACCAACAATAGGGCCAATAATTCCACCCTCACCACATCCAACCACACTATCTGGTGGTGGGGGAGTTGGGAATACGCAGCGATAACAGGGGCCTTTTCCAGGAGGTTTATTCAGAACGATTAGTTGGCCTGAAGTTTGAAATGCAGATGCTGAGACAAGCGGCTTTGAGAGAAGAACGCAGATGTCTGAAATGAGATAGCGAGATGTAGGGTGATCAGTACAATCAAGGACTAAATCATAGCCTGATACAATATCCTCAGCGTTCTGCGGTGTCAGATGTGTGTTGTGCGCGTTATAAGTTATCGTCGGATTCAGACTTCGCATGTTAGTCAATGAGCACTTAACGATGGATGGGATCTCACTCTTTGAGATATGTAATCGCACTCTGAACCTTGCTCATACCAACACGACCTGTCGAATGCGCAACTTGACGGTGTAAATTCGAAACCTCAACTTCATCACCATCAACAAGGCCGATCGTCCCAATGCCTGAACCAGCGAGGTATGCAGCAGCAGGACATCCCAAGCCTCCCGCTCCAACGAGCAGAACCCTGGCCTTCCTCAAGCGTAGTTGACCTGTTCTTCACTTAGCACCTTTCTCTTGAGCGTTCAAATGGCAACTAACCTTGAAGCCCAAAGTTTGGAACAATCATCTGTCTGCTGTACCTCTCATACTCGTGGCTATCTAGTGGCCATTTCCACGATTCTTGAGATTCACGTGCTTGTGACTCGGCGGCTGCGAGTTGGGAACGTAGATCTGCGAGCTCGACCTCTCGCTTTGCAATTTCTCTTCGAAGAACATCAACTTCTTCCATTGTTATTGCATGAGAGTGAGTGAGGTGTGAGAAGAAGTGTGAAAGTTAAAAAGTCACGAGAGGATCAGCTTAGAACGGAGATATTGAGTTGAACCCCACTATGAGTAGAGAACATGTCCAGATTCAGCATTTTCAACTGTCAAGTCATTATAGACTGTAATTTAATAAAATTACTAAATCAAGGCCTCATAATCTGGTTTCTAGTCATAATTTTAATGGCTGTTTCACTGACTACAAGCCGTTGTACGGAGCTGGCCTCAACTTCAGCCATTGACTGCCCCTCCACGCTGTATCTCGGTGTGCCCCACCACCTCGGTGAGCCACCCTCACCGAAAATGTTTCTCCAGTATCTTCGTCTACACCTTCAATTCCACACCAAATCCTCCAATTCCAACACCTCAACCACAACCCAAAATGGTACACCTCCTTCGCCCTACGCTCCCAAAAAAACAACTCACTAACAAACCCCAGGCTCCTCAACCTCCAGGTCTCAAAAAGCCTTCCGCGCGCACCCTCCGCCACCAGCGAGTAACAGGCCAAATCCACCCCCAAGCGCCCCAAAAAGTCTTCCGCGACGACGCCGCAGTAACCGACTCCTTCCTTTCCAGCAAGCGCGACAAGCGACTCATCAAGCACTCCTCCTTCGTATCCCGCATCCAATCAGCACGTATCTCAAAATCCACAAAGCGACGACGACCATCGAAGAAACTAGCAGCGAATTTGGAGAGTTTAGCTGATGCGCTCCCGGAGCTGGAAGAGGGTGCGGAGGTTGAGCAGGGAAAGGTTAGGCATAAGAGCTTGAAGAGCAAAAGGGGTGCGTTGAAGAGAAAGGAGAGGGTTATTAAGGGCGAGATGGAGAGGTTTGGGGTTAGTATGGCGAGGTTGACGCAGCAGGATGGTGCAGCTGCGCAGAAGGCTGAGACGGAGGAGAAGACTGCGCCGGCACCGACTGCGAATCGGTGGGCGGCGCTGAGGGGGTATATCTCTTCGACGATGGAGCAGAATCCTGCTTTTGCTGAGAAGAACTAGGGAGGTTGACGTGGAGAGAATTTAAGATACCAAAGATGGAGATCAAGTCCATAGATGACGTTACAAAAGGGGGGCAGATGCTATCTTTATAGAAATTTGTTCAGGCGTATGGAGTTGGAATCATATACTCTGATCACAGGGCTAGGACAGACAAGAAAACTTGCACCCTTGGCCCTAAATGACAAGAAAACTTACTTGAATTGACATGAGCTTCGGGGGCTCTTTGATGAGTTTATCGTGGTATCCTTCATAAACTCAAGTCTCCATGTTCCCTTAGGGAGGCCAACACAATACTTCAAAGCAGATGCAATCCTCATGTTTATAACGGTACAATTATTCTTCATAAGCTGCGCTAATGCATGCATGCATGTCTTTTTCCATATCCTACCAAACGCCTTCATCGCTAACTCGCATGGCTTTGATATCTCGGAGTATCATTAAAACAACAAACGCGTGTATGGGCATCTTTCTCTGTTACATGATAACCACATCCCTCTTACTGCTCCACGCTACCGCTAACGCCAAGATAAAATAGACACAGGGTGAACAGGAAGAAGAAAATGAGACGACAAAAACAATACTGATCGACCGTGACGCATCCGTCGTAAACCTCATTTCATTACAGTGGTGGAACAATTGCATCACTCGGTCTCGATGACATTTTGAGGCGTAACAGCCTATGCGCTAGAAGACCGCTTGCCTCGAACTTTGACGGGGGTTGAAGGACTTGTTTGAATCCTGGGTTCTTTGGTGACTCGATCGGACTTGCATGCTCGTGGGCCAAGAGGAGAAGAATCTTTGGAAGATCGGATTGGGTTCGGGTTTGTGCGAACACGGTTCCTCATTCCTCTCCAAGGAGGTTGATCAACGAGTCTAGTGGGGGAAGAAACCTTGGGTTTGGTGGCCAGAGCATTGGCGATTGAACCCTTGCCGTTTTGGTTGACGGGGGACTTCTTCGCCTCTTGAGAACGGGAAGATGAACGGCGTGGTGACCGAGGTGGTGACTTTGGGGGCTGCCGGGCGTTACGAGCCTTTGCCGCCTGAGCTTCCCTGATTTGTCTGACGAGTTCCTCGAACTCTTCGCAAGAGCCGTAGCAGTCCGTTCTCTATTCGATCCGCGGCGGTGTCTTGTTCGAAAATGGGCTGGCACTTCTCCTATCTTGATTATTAGATACGCCATTCAAAGGACAAAAAGGAAAGATTGAGAGCACTCACGATCGCCTGCGCTCACCCTCCTTACGGAGGTTTTCGATAATTCGCATCATCTCTTTGCGACCACCATAACTGTCGACCATCTTACCACCCATGCTCATCGACACCTTCTCGCGGGCATTAGCGCAGAGAAGGCGCTTGACGAGGAGGTGTCGCATCAACAAACAGACAAAGACACCACAGTCGCTTCCGTTCTCCTGCTGGGGGCAGTCCTCGAGGTTGATAAATCGAAGAGGCCGCCCGAGGATATTGGCAAGCTTGCGAGTCGCAACGTTGGCCTCGGAGTAGTTGGCACCGCCTAGGGAGTCGTAGTGGAAGGCGACACCGTCGAGTGTCGAGACAAGGAGAAGTGACCAATGGCTACCACCCTCTGCGACGCTCACGTTACGATTGTCGTTGATGGGTAGGAAGATATGGGTGACCTTTGAGAAATCGGGAAGGGCGGATTGGACTGATCGGAGGTCGGGCTCCTTCATGAGAAGGAATGTCATGCTTGGACGGAGCAGGACGATACGAGCCTGAGGGTACTTGGGAAGTGTTTCGCGCTCCAGATATTCCTCCCAGAAAGCAATATTGTTATCCGTTAACCAGTCGTGCTTGAGCGCCTTGATATCCTCAGCTGTCAAGAGGACATCATAGTAGCTGAGGTAGGGTTTCTCGGGGGCAAGCTATGCAGGATGTTAGCGTCAACGCCACAAGACAAGTCGCATTCCATGATAAACTCTACCAAAAGCGCATCTCAAAGATAGGCGCATTGGATCGATACCTAGACAGGCACGCACGGAGATGCGGGGTTACGGTTACATACCGAATCGCCAAAGTGGCGGGCCATCCTCTGACGAAACGGCATCTTGTGTTGCTTGGATGTCGAGGATGAAGTAGAAGTAGATGATGTCGACGAACGAGGTGAGATTTCCGGAGAATACGACGTCGAGTCTGCGGGAGTGATCTCGTAGTCGGAATTGGCGGTTAAGGTTGAGTCCGAGGTGTCAGCCGAGCTTGAGCTGCCTGGTCGTCGTGATCGGCGGCTCCGAAAGTTAAGAAGACCGTGCAAACGGCTGTAGAAAAGCAATGATGTCAGAGACCGATTGGTAAAAAGACGGATGCACTAAGGGCGATATTGCGCTGAGGATTGGTAGATAAAAGTTCGTAAAAGATGAGAGTGTTATAAGGATGAAGAAGTTGAACAGATGGAAGTAATCTGAGCTGAAGCAGAAGAACAGATGCAGCAAGTGGCAGTGTAAGTGACTGACGAGAACAATAGGCAGAAGACGTAGTGGAAGCGGGGTCAATAATGGTAATCTGAATAAGAGGAATCCATACACAATAGAAACAGCTCCTTTGAACTAGTGGCTGTGGTATTATACCGAGGCTTTTCAGGTAGTTTTGACCCTTGTGCAACGTAGAAAAATGGTTGAGGTCTGGGGAGAAAAAAAAGAGAAAGGAAAAAAAAACTGGACCGAAGGGCAGTGTCTGCAGCTGCCGCGTTGGACAGGAGGCTCAGCCCAGTCCACACGCCC
This sequence comes from Fusarium mangiferae, assembly GCF_900044065.1. Taxonomy (NCBI): domain Eukaryota; kingdom Fungi; phylum Ascomycota; class Sordariomycetes; order Hypocreales; family Nectriaceae; genus Fusarium; species Fusarium mangiferae. The sequence continues at coordinate 560,284 of NW_024573930.1, read as the reverse complement.
AGGACGCAGTGGAGGCGGGGCAGACGACGGCACTGGCAATTTAGCGCCAATGCCCTGGAGGCCCCCCCCTGCTTGTAAGAGATGTGATGCGGGCAGCCAGCTTTGACTGATGCAGACGGGCCAGAACTCAGGACCTCTTTATCCAGTGACAAAAGGAGTTAGGCAAATCTAGTGCAGTATCAGGGGGGCCATCAGACTGGTCTTTTTCGTCACCTAGGACGAAGAAAGGTTGGGCCTCCCTTATGCAGAGTGGTCATATGACGATGTGACAAAGAGTGGTTGGGGATATGGATGTGCCCATTGTTCATGACTGAAACAGAATAAAGGCACTGGCCTCTGAATAAACGGAATGGCACAGAACAAAGCCAAACGAAACAGAACAGAACAGAACGAAACAATCGTCTTACTCACCCTGGTGTAGAAATATGCCCCGCATCATCTGAACCCATCCTGTCGTGTCGTGCCACTCAAGTTTCAAAGCTGTAACAAACAAAGTGCAGTTGATATCCGAGCGCAAGTGGTCCAAGCAAAGAGTTAATTAAATATTAATAATAATAAAAAGATGATTAATATTCGTAAATCGGTTTATAGTATAATAGGTATTCAGCAGCATTAATCGTACTGTTCATCGGCAGGTCCTGGATCTCTTATATCATGCATACCATCTAAATCTCGGACTTGGGAATGACCCCGTCCGCGCCACAAACTCACTACGTCACCCACAACCTAACAAAACCACCATCGTCATCGTTTCCCATGTTCGTTATCGCGCCGGAAACGCCTCCCGGACTGTACACTCCAGGCATCGACATCACCAGCCACGAATGCAGTAATGTATCGGCTCGAAAGGGCAGGCAGCTAATCTCGAATATCGTGATGCTCATCATGACACGCAAGATCAACAGCACTCGTATCCAAGTGTCTCATGGTTATTTCATCCAGTCCCCATCGTGATATTCGTCTCCCTCTCGCTTCCCTCTAACCGCTATTCGCCAAGTATTCTTCCACCCTCATTCAAACGCCAGTGAAGCCAGTCTACGATGCTTCCCGTATCGAGTCTAGCCTCATCAAATAAGCGAAGAATGGCTCTCTTCCCATTCATCCATCCATTCAGCATGCCTAAAATGCCACCAGTCTCAAACCTTGGATTTGCTTCACACCCATCTTAACACCGTCTCAATCGTCTCAAGATCGCTTCACATCTTGCCCAGATTCTGTAGTACGTGGCCATGTGTACCATCATAGCGAGGACATCACTCCTCAACAAGTCACTATCAATGCCCAGCGACTCCTCATCAAGCATAACATTGGCCAGGCTCGGGATCCTTACCGCTCGACTAACATGAAACTGACCCATCAATCAACCTTTTGATCCCTGCCGCCATTGAACCCTGATTTTCAGTCCCCATTCCACCAACTGCCATCACATACCCACCATTTGAGTCAGGCTTGCCATCACCTAGCTCCAGCAAATCCCATCTTCTGTCATTCCAAAATCTGTACAGTAAATCATCTCAATCTTCGTAGTCTGCAACATTTCCCTGCATCAATCGTCCATGAAGTGCTCGTAAACTTGTCGTCGCTTGTTCAAATAAGTGACGGCGCCTTGCTGCTGTTTCATTCAGCTGCTGCATCGCCTTCTCTCGTATCTTTCCGCGCTCATCAATCGCTGCCTTGGTTGCCCTCGTCCCCCGGAGGAACCTATCACTATCCTTCTTCCACGTTTCATTGAGCGCCTGCCTCTCTTGCATGTAGCGTCGTTCGATCTTCTCCACGCAATTGATGCCATTCTTCCGATAGGCATCAGCGCCACGGTAGATGGTCGCTTCCTTGGCCTGGAGATGATCCAGCATCATCTAGGCAGCATATTAGCAATGAACTGACCTTCGGTGATGGACTTACCTCGACGAGTCCGTGGAGTTTCTCTCTTATCTCTGCATTCGGCCCGGCCGGTCGTGTCTGTCTGGGAGACTCTCTATTGCCGCGGACTTTGTCATGCTCCATGGCCTGTTCCACTTCGGCAGTCGCTTCTTTTTGTTCCTGCAGGGACGCCAGTATCTGAGCATGAATGTCTTGGTCACTTGAACTTGGCTCAGGGTGTAAATTGGCCGGCTCGGTTTTGACCTTCGTGTTCGGTTTGAGTCTCAATCCGACTCTGGTCTTGTCGGGAATGGCCTCTGCAGCTGCCAGACTAGAGAGGTATTCTTGTTGTAAGTAATTACCATCGGGGTATGGGGATTCCTATTCCGCAGTTCTTCGAAGGCGTTGGGACCTTCTAGGCTCCGTCTGCTGATTGCGCTTGGGCACTTTCGCAGATTCAACTTCTTCCATAGCACTTGGACTTGTTCCACTGACAAGCTGCGCTGGGCTTGTTTCAAGTGGCAGCGGGCTACCCGCTTGGCTGACACTGAAGCTCCGTGAAGTTTTACTGATCTTGCGAGGTGGGTGAGAAGCATCAATGATGGGATCAACTGTCGTGGCAGGTCTTTTCAGGGTCCTTGCTTGTGAGGTATTTTGTTGAACGAGAATGTTAGTATCGCGAGCTGACAAAACCTCCCGGCCCTTTTGAGTTGCACTGAGTCCCTTCGTGCTTGGGAGAGGTTCTTCGACAAGATTCTGAGGGTCACGCTTAACCTTCACGGTTATCTTCTGCCTGGAGATTTGCTCTTCTTGGGGACGTGAAGGATGAGGAGCCTCGAGATTCTGCGGTAGGGTCTGCGGGCGTGTAGAAGGCTGCGCTTTCTCACGATGAGCATGGCCTGCTGGTTCCACATCGACAATTGGGTCAACGAGCAACTCTCCCATTACTGATCGCGATTTCCTTGCTGGCTGGGTCTTCTCTTTTGGGTGTGAGTCTTCGATTGGAACGAAGGCATCGTCATCATCAGACAACAAAGAGCTTTCAGGGTCGCTAGAGAGCACGATAGGATCCTGAGTTGATCCCTGAGTCTCATTTCTTGATTCTTGTGTCTCTTGGACTTTTGAAGGCTGTGACACTGGTCCACTTTCCTCCTTCACCTTGGCCCGGGTTATTCTCCTAGTAATCGCGGGTGAAGGCTTAGCTGCTACTTTTGCAGCAGGAACTGCACGTTCTTTCCCCTTTTCAGTCGTACCAGGTTTCTCTTGAGGCACCACGTTCTTCAAACCTGACTTTCGTGTAGCTGGCGGAGCTTTCTGGGGAGTATCTTTAGCAGGCGGTTTGCGCTTTGGTGCAGGCTTTCGTTTCGAGCCGGGCGTCCCCTTTCCTGCAGCTGCAATGGGAGAGACAGAGGCAGCATACGATTTTCTGAGACTGCTCACGATGGGCATGCGAGGTTGCTGTTCCGGTACCTTGCGTGGTGTAACCTCTTTTATTTCCTGTGTCTCTTCGTCAAATTGGATGGGAGTCTTTGCTCTTTGTTTCCGGCCTTTCTTTTCTTTGGGTCGCTGCTCATCTGCTCGAATATCCTGAGTTTTCATAGCGGCAGGTTTCCCTTTTGGTATCTCTTTGCCTTTGCTAGCGCCGTTCTTCGGCTTTGGGGGCTTTACGGGTGGCTTTTCAGGAGGTGAAGATGCTTGCTCATCTCCTTCGTCTTCTCCTGATGAATCCAGCTCCTCCTTTAACAGTCTCGTAAGAGCATCGGGCTTTTTTGAGGTCTTCCCCGGCTTGCCTTTTGTCTTTGAGTTCTGTGACGAACTTGGCTTCTTAGTACGCTGTGAACTTTCTGGGGCAGCTCCAGGTGCTTCCTCCTCTTTTCGCGACGTCTCAGCTTCAAGCTCAGCGGTCGACTTGGGTGGCGTGACATCATATAGCTCGTCTTCCGGCAAGTGATCCATAGCTTCTAACTCAGGGAAGGGTGGCAATCCAAGAGACTGTATCGAATCTTGGATCGTACTTGGTAGTGGTGCCAAAGGATTGTTCTCCACGATATTCAGTGCCTCGTCATCTCCGATCTGAGAGGCAGCCAAGGAGTAATAAGGTGAACTTCGTCGTACTGTAGAAGCTGTCTCAGAAAAGTCAACAAAAGGAGGTTCTTTGCTTTGTTGATCAGACTCTGGTGGCAGTGGCTGAGTGTTGGGAAGCTTGCCTAGACCGGACTTTGGACTAGAAAATTCGTCGAGAAGAGAATCTTGGTTATCTAAAAAGCTTGGTTCGTCTTCCCGCAGAGGCGTGCTTCGGCGTGTTGAACCGATTTCAGACCATGAGAAATCAGCAGGCGGTTGGGCGGATGGAACGGCTTCAGCTTCAACCAACCGCATCAGATCATCCTCGTTGAGGTCATCATCAAATTCGTTTGTAGACGGTATCTCAGAGTTTGGAGGCTCAGAATTTGCGCCCTGATTTGGTAATGCTGGTGTTGGATCCTCAGTCTGAACTGCACGAGGAGACTGATCGTGACGATTTGGGGTAGTGTCGAGTTGCCCCAGGGCCCCAATCCTCGCTGAGTGCCGCGTACGCTTTGGGCGTGGGCCAGACTTCCCACCTCTTCGCTGCGGCATTGGTGCATACTGCAAGACTGTCAGTGGATGAAACTGTACTGGAGGGGTACACAACGTTTGTTGTAGGGGATTTGACTTACAGTTCCCCTAAATGATTGGAGGGTGCAATTTGGGCCATCACCTGCTTGGGAGAAGGAGGGAGAAATAAAACGATGCCGAGATCACAAGCGAGATCAAAGAATTTTGAGAACGTAGATTTATTTCGAGAACGTTTTATGATTTGGTAAGGTAAGAGATAGGTAGGAGCAGATGATGCAAGCTACTGGTAAAATGGAAGGAGCGGGCATGCTCGAGGTTGAATTGCTCTTGCTTGCTTCATTGATGGCACCTGCCCACTCATTCATGAATCACTGCGTGAAATGTAAGCTATTTCTGATAGTAAAATTTTGTTAATGTACGATAAGAGAAATAAAAGCGTTCGAAATACCTGGTTCAGGGTATTGCAGTAGTATACAACGTCAAAAATATCACAATTCGATTTCTACACGTCCAACCCCAACATCACAAGTCAACTTGAGGTACACTTAGTTCACATGAACTACACTTCACCCCACCTATTCTGGCATACGAATATCAAGAAAGCCCTCCAATGGATACGGGTGATAAGGTAATAGTCAATGTCAGTTGTTGAAGTGGTCGAACTGGTTCGGCCTACCCTGTACAGCCGGAGGGTTTCTCAATACAATGGAGGATTTTATTAATGTTGATCTGCGATCTATCGCACCGGGACATCGCTTGGTAATCTTTCAGCAAGCCAATTCGTCACATAATCTTAGCAAAACCCGATGGTCCGGGATTCAGCAATAGCGAAGCGGACTTTGACTGCGGACCATCGGTCGGCGCAACTATTCCCATGCCTTATCCGCGCGGCGCATTATTCAGCAGCGCAGTGAGGGACGCCCACTATCTCCGCTCCGCCCGAATCGATGACCCGTTTCATGATGAACAACGCCTCCTATCTCCCTGGAAACCCCATGCTTTGAACGTTTATTGTTTATTGTGATATTTATATTTTGCGAGCGCTTTTATATATTCCTCCTCCGCCACCTGGCAGGATCACCGATCTGTCTCAGCGACACCTGTGCAACGGCCCTATCAATCAGTTGTAAGCTTACGTCTAAGCTTCTCGCTCGACGTACGTCATGTCAAATCCAATCAACGCCCGCGAGGCAGCCAGTAAATCTTCGCTCTCTGTCGTTCTGCGCAAGTTCAGTGTTCTTGCGCAGCGGCCCGAACCGAAGAAGTACCCGCCGATCTCTTCTATCCCTCGTACATCAGCTGCACGCTTGGCTCAAGCTGCTGAGGATCATGTCATCGATCGAGACCATCCTGCGCCAAAGACATATCTCTATCTCGCTTATGGATCCAACCTCGCCGCCGAGACATTTCTGGGCGTTCGTGGCATTAGACCTCTATCCCAGGTGAATGTCTCAGTACCAACGTTGGAGCTTAAGTTCAACCTTCCTGGAATCCCTTATCGCGAACCATGCTTTGCGAACGTCGATTACAGAAAGCTTCCTGAGAAGCCAAAGCTGCCTCCAAAGGTGCCAATCCCACCTTTTGAGCCTCCGCAGCCACCTCACTCTGAGGAGATTAGGTGGGATGAAGGTCTTATGGGTGTGGTGTACGAAGTAACAGAGGAGGATTACCGCACCATCATCCGCACTGAAGGTGGCGGAGCAGGCTACAAAGAGATTGTCGTGCCTTGCATACCACTGCCTCCCAAGATGTCAATCCCTGAGAAGCCATTCCCCGATATTCCCCGACCTTTTCTGTCAAGAACGCTTTTCGCACCACAGATTCCCGACAAGGACTTGCCTGATGACCCTCGCAAACACAAGTGGTGGTATCGCTTCCTGCTCGGTCCTCAGCGTGAGCCTGGCTATGCACAGGCCAGTGCTCGATATCTCAATCTCATCAAAGACGGTGCCAAAGAACATGAACTTCCCGATGGATATCAGCGTTACCTGCACTCACTACAGCCATACACGATAACATCGTTGAGACAGAGGATAGGCGCATTCTTTTTCCTGTTCTTCACTGTCTTTTTCTTCGGAACGGTCATTCTTCTGTCCAAGTTTCTCGCTGACAAGCGCGGCAAAGTGCCCCAGTGGTTGGCTGTCACCATGACTGTTATGTTCACTGTTGCCTGGATGATTTACGATAATGTATTCAAGCCTGTTTTTGGAAATGGTGAAAGGACTGAAGAGAAGGACGAGAGGAAACCACACGGGCGGAAACGCTCTCTGTCGGCCATGCTTAATCACTTCCCATCGGTAGATGAGGAGAAGGTGGAATTATTGGGCGAGTATAATTGAGAGGATGACAGGGTAAATCTTTCGTGGAATTCAACTGTTGTTGATCGCTGAGTTATGGGACGTATGTTTTTCATATTGGCACTTATCGGGATCTGACCAGTATTCACTTTGACAAAAGTTCAGATTGGAGAGATATAATTTTATATCAAATATTTCAGATGACCAAATGCAGGCATTCGTATCTCTGTTAAATATACTGACCTCTTCACGGATAAAAGGGATGGGAGTGAGATGACTCCGTTGGGGTAAACTTGGCAACGTCAACATGCAGTTGAGCTCTAGCGCCCTTGAGCCAGTCACAATGCAACGATACATCCTCGGCAGCGGTTGATATCATGATATGAAGCGACTCTTAGTAGCGATAACCTCAAAATCTACATCATTTGATCCAAGCCCATGATTTCTTGTTGTCCCTTGACATGTGCTCGTCACGCGACAAGGGGATCGGCCCGCGGATTACGGAACGGGGCTCGGTGCTGTAGCTGTTCCTGGATTATGCATCTTTGCCCCCTTGTCTCCCGGAGAATCCTAGACTTTGCAGAGATCCTTGTTTCGAGGTTCTTTGTTCGACATGTGAAATCCCACTTAAAAAAGTTGAATTGGGATTTTACGTTGTTTCCATGTGATTGGAGATATCGTTGAGAGTGAAATAATCTTTCAAGCGTACTTCATATAGTGTTTTACCTTATATGGCTATAACTCTGAGTCTGAGCTTGTTCTAGAAAAACAGCTTCCAATTGACATATGCAGCCACAGCAATGAACATCTGCTTGCATGTGAAAAACTGCCCCTCGGCCTCATCAAGGTCTTGAGATTTCTCCAGCTCCATTATCACGGATATCAATGGGGTTTTGATGGGACGCTTTCCCCCTTGGAGCAGGCGGTGTCACTTATCTCATTCTGCCATGCGTCATTGTGGCTTGCTCCAGGGTTCAACAACCTGGAAAGCTGGAGCTGGTTCCCTCGGACTATTCAGCTTCAGTACCCCTCATAAAGCTCTTTTTTCGCCCTTACCTTGCACAACTCTCGATTCTTCTCTTCCCCTCTGTATGTTTCGATCGCTTGTAGTGCGCTCTTCTTTTGTCTTTGCTAAATCTTCGAGGTTACTGTCTTGTACTACTACTCATATCCGCTCTTATTCCTCTGCGACATTCGGCAACATGGCGAGCTTGGGTGGACATTCAAAGAAACACAAGGTGACCATTGTGGGATCCGGTAACTGGTATGTCTTCCGCTTCTCTGTCTTTGCTTGAGCCATTGACTAAAGATACTGTTCAGGGGCTCAACAATCGCCAAGATCGTCGCTGAAAACACACGCGCCAACAAAGATCTCTTCGAGGAAGATGTCCAGATGTGGGTCTACGAGGAGGACGTGACGATCACCAAGGACTCCAAATTATATGACGAAACCACGGGCGACAAGCCCCAGAAGCTCACAGAAGTCATCAACAAGCACCACGAGAACGTAAAGTACCTGCCAGGTATTCCTCTGCCCTCAAACATCATCGCCAACCCCGACATTCGCGACGCTGTCAAAGACTCCACCATCCTCGTCTTCAACTTGCCCCATCAGTTCATCGCAAACGTCTGCAAGCAAGTCAATGGACACATTCTTCCTTATGCCAGAGGAATCAGCTGTATCAAGGGTGTCAATGTCACTGATGACGGTATCAGCCTGTTCAGCGAGTGGATTGGTGATGGACTAGGCATTTACTGTGGTGCCCTCAGTGGTGCTAACTTGGCTCGTGAAATTGCTGAGGAGAAGTGGTCAGAGACTACCATTGCTTACGATCCTCCTGCTCTTGACAACAGCAGAGCACCCACGCCACGAACCGGTAGCCCCAACCCTACAATTGGAGAGCTCCCTGAGATGCAGCACAAGGACGTTCGAGGCCGAACTTCAAAGACCAAGCTCACCGCTATGCCGGCTGATTACCCTCCCCTGGATCAGGATTGCTTCCGAACGCTCTTCCACCGACCTTACTTCCACGTCCAGTTGGTCTCCGACGTTGCGGGTGTATCTCTGAGCGGTGCCTTGAAGAACGTAGTTGCTCTCGCAGCTGGTTTCGTCGACGGTCGTGGTTGGGGTGATAACGCAAAGGCAGCCATCATGCGCGTCGGTCTCATGGAAATGGTCAAGTTCGGCAAGGAATTCTTCGGCGAGACCGTCCACACAGCTACCTTTACCGAATCTTCCGCCGGTGTCGCCGATCTTATCACATCCTGCTCTGGCGGTCGTAACTTTCGCTGTGCCAAGAAGGCCGTCGAGAAGGGAATTTCAGTACAAGAAGTTGAGAAGCAGGAACTCAACGGACAGAAGATCCAGGGTACAACCACTGCAGAGGAGGTGAACAGTTTCCTCAAGGCTCGTGGTCTGGAGTCGGAGTACCCGCTGTTCACGGCGGTGAATGCCATTCTCAACGGACAGGCCAAGGTGGACGACATTCCCCATCTTGTGCAGGATTCTTGATTTCGAGGGATGAAATATTTAGCGAGTGTATCGTTGATTGTATGTATGCACTGTGGCGTTTGTATGGCTTAGGTGGTTCTACATGGTTTACTCGGATCAGGAGGGAATACGCAGTGATTTAGAGTCATGAGTGATTGGGGCTGTACTTTGCTAAGTGGAAGGACGGGTTATATACATGAAAATGAACATAGAAATGATATCTACTTATGAATACAGCTATTCTTTGAGAATGCTTTATTGTTTTGTATGAGGAGCCGTGATTCGGTTGCATGTGAGACACTGAACATTCCTGGACATGAGAATGAGAATTTTGAGGCTGAGACCTGCAGCGTTGCTGAAGATTCTATCGTAAACATTACCTATTGCGGCTTGGCAGGGTCCCTCATAAGTCGTACAGACCAACAGCTCGTGTAAGTGAAGTGCAAAACGATATCACAACGTTTTTGTTCAGAAGGATCCTGGTTCTCGGGATTATGCTCAACTTGGTAAGATACATTCCAAGAGGATGAACCGAAAGAGATTGATAGGAAGCACTTGACCTCGCCGAATTTATGAGGATAGATGAGGATTACGCGGTGGAAGCCGCAATGGGCATGAGATTCCGCCTTCAGTTGAGACAAGATAACATGGCGACGGGAAAGGCCGAGCAACGAATGCCTTTTACATCACCAGAAATCTCAGTTTTGTTCTTTTGCCATTAGTTTTCCCTTGTTCTAACCTTGGTCTTCATTTCCTCTTCAGCATCCTTTTATTGACCCTAGCCAGCTTCTTCAAGCATCTCTTGCTCCGATATCGCCTCTCTCTTCACAAGCTGGCTTTTGTTTTGTTAGCATGTTTTAATCCCTTCAATACTCGCACTTTACTTCACGATATATAGTAGATACAAGTTGCAGAGCACGATAGCGCGTCGGCATTATCATGGCGGAGGTTGATTCAACCGTCCCACAGACATCGATGGACCCTACTCAGAATTTCGGACAATACATGAGCGGAGCAGATCAGAGCAGCACGGAGAATAGCCACGGCCAGAAAAAACATAAGAATGTTAAATATCGCTTCCTATCGTCTACAGAATGGGCCATTTTTGCTCGGGGAGTTGGCGGGATTAGAGATATAGAAGACAATAGGCCTGTTCATCCGACCAATAGCTTCTGGCCCCCGCACGGCATTCCTCATGGCCTCTATCGCGACTGCATCTACCGTCGTGCCATTTCATCCTACTCATTTCACTTCATCGGCCTTGTTCGCGCAATTCTTTTTGTCCTGCAGTTGATGATCGGTGCCAGCATCACTGCTCTCAGCTCTGGAGGCGCCAGCGACACAGCAATCACTATTCTCGCTGCGTCCAACACAGTCATCGCAGGGCTGCTGGCTCTGTTGCACAACAGCGGTATTCCGGATCGATACAGATACGACAAGTCCGAGTTTCAAAAGGTCGAAGATCACATTAGAGAAGTTCTCGCCACGGGTATTGTACGTGCGGACCAGTCGGTCCAAGAGGCTCTCGCTAAGTGCTACGATCGTTTCGAACACGCCAGACGAACAGTTGAGGCCAATATGCCATCGTCTTATGCCCCAAGCTCATCAACGCCTCCTTCACGGCGTGGATCGCAACCTCAACATCAGCCACTACCGCCAATGCCAATGCCTATGCCGATACCAGCACGAGCACCAACGACAGTGGCATCAACACCGACACACACGAGAGCAGCAACAGAACCTATCACACCGCCTAGGATGAAGCCACTACATGCTGAAGCAGCCCAAGGAGAAAAAGGTCCAACCACCATCAAGCCTAGCGAATGATGCAAGGCTAGAGCTCGGCAAAGAAACTCCAACGGGATGCGGTCATTTCCTAGCTTTGCCGCTTATCAGATAAATTACCTACCGAAATCGACTTATTTTGCGACTAGGGCTGTTGTTGTACCTGCATTAGTCTGATTATTGGCAAGAGATTAAATTACCACCCAACCTAGTTCTCGTTCCGTCATAGCCTCTCACCCACCAGGATTCAACATCAGCATCCTTCATGCATTGATTGGGACTTTGAATAGACGCTGTCAGGAAAAGGAGTCAAAAGATCTTCAATTCTGACACTGGCTCCAATTGTTTCTCATTACTGTATCTGGACATATCGTGACCTGAGACCTCCACTGATCAACCATGAAACGAACCACGGACCTTGTCACAGTTTAATTGCTTGCCTTGGCCTTCCCCTCTTTAACCGTTATTGACGTGGTGCGACCAGGGATCATGGTCTGGGGCGCCTAGTTTCATGATGCTCTGAAGGATGGCCTCCCCCCACTGCGGCCATTTACCACTTACACTAGACAAGGGCATTGTGACAGTCTGTCACTCTACGCCATTTGACTCTAATTTGCTTAAATCTCTCGCTGTGCCTCACGACTCGCGAGTCAAAGCCTCTTCGCTTCTTCTCTTTCACCGTAGTCAGTCCTTACCCGCCTCTCGCAGCGTGATCATGCCTTTGTTATAGCCAAGCAACACACTCATTTATCCAGGTTATACCCACCCAAGTCACTCTTTTTTACTGGATTGGATCGTCTATTCATCATGATTATGATTTCTAGCCCGCCTACTATTCCCCGCAGGGTTGTTCAACTGCTTGTTCTCGTTGTCGTCGTTGTTCTCTTCTTTCAGACAAGATGGCTGCACTGGCCTCGAGCAAACGCCAACAATGAAATCGCCATCAAAGGACCAGTTCCGGAAGAACAGTACCTCGAGCGACTGAGGCAGAAAATTGGGCTTTCGGATCAAACTTCATGGACTGCATGGAAAGTCCGTGTTTCAGAGCAGGACTCTGAGTATACTTCAGTGACGAACATCGATACAGACTTTCATTCAAATCAACCACGAATTATCGACACCAAGACTCCCGAGAGGAGGAACCTGGTTGCACGACAGGAAATGAACCTTCCCATTGTTGGAGGACCGAAGCCAGGACAGATCGACGCTTCGGACTTTGTGTTTGCGATCTCGACGAGTTTTGATCGCGTTGTGAGGGATGATTACGCTGTTGCGAAGGATTGGGCAAGATGGATGACTGGTGGGAATCAGCATGGGAACGGAGCGAGTTTTCTGCTTGTTCTGGATCAGGGACATTATCAACAAGCGAAGAAGCTGACCGAGGTGTTGGTTGCTCTCGGCATTGATGCTCACGTTACGATATCTGAGGGTCAGATCTCGACGGCCAAGAGATACTTCAACATGATGGAGTCGGTCAAGAAGTACAGCGCTACACTCGCACAGAAAGGACAGATGAAGAAGTGGTACGGCATTTTGGACGAGGAGATCTTTCTACCCAACCTTTCATATCTCCAAGAACGACTATTCGCGTACAACTCTGAGAAGGAATTGTACATTGGACTACCTAGCGAGAGAGGAGACTGGGCTATCGGCGAGGGATTCATGACGACGTATGGAGGTGGAGCCATCTTTCTTACACGGCCTGCTATATCCAAAGTCACGCATCTTCCATGCTTTGATGGCGTCGAAGACAGCCCTACAAGCAAGAAACGCTGGGACGGTATTCTTCAGGACTGTTTGGCGAAGCATACCAAGATGAAGATGCACATTATCCCAAGCTTCTATTCACCTAAGGATAACGACGATTACTCTTCCCATCTGGATAGCTATGAGACGGGCATTCAACCCCTGGCGTTACACGACTATGAAGGACGTCATCACCTGACCCCAAGCCAAGCTCATCTCGTCACCGACGTCTGCGGCGAAGCATGCTTCCTCCAACGCTACCGCTTCCGCGACAACTGGGTCCTCGTGAACGGGTACACTATAACCGAATACCCCGATGGAATCCACCTCTCGGACATGCCCCTTTCCACCGCTGGAAAGGCCAGTTCTTCTCGTCGTTCCGTCATTGGCCCCGTGAAGCTCAAAGAAAGAGACACAGACCGAAAGATGCTGTTCTGGACAGGACGGCGAAATGTGTGGAAGCTGATGGACTCTGTCACTACCACTGAGGGTGATGTGTGGCAGGCTTACGTGAAAAGAGGTGTTATCGATGAGCCGGCCTTGAAGAAGAGATGGGGTGAGGAAGTGGGTGACATCAAGGATAGTGTGATTGTGCTGATCTGGGAATCAGCGAAATGATTATGATGGCTTTAAGGATTCTTATGTATGTATGTTATGGTTACGGATCGTCCTTTGGATGAGATTTTTGTTTAGCACTTATGAAGATTGATATGTTATTCTGCTACAAGTATGGTGTCACTTTTGGCCAAAGGATTTATTATGTCATTTTCTGACAAGACAGTCACAAGTGATGTTTTAAAATGATTAGTGGTGGTACAATTTATATTTTTGATGTAAGTGTATATTAAAACATTTTGCCATACTGTAACTAATTAAACAAATTATTCTTTGCATTTTAGACAAACAAATAACATTATGTCTAACATCCATATAACTCTACATAAAAAAAAACAAATGCAACTCATGTCTCATCATTCTCTGGGCAATATGCCCTAGTTCTGTTCTTTGGGGGCATATATTTTGGCCCCCCAATCGCCGAGGCGACCACTTATCCAGTAGTCTTGCCCGTCCTCTTTCTTCTCCAGCCGGTCCTTGTAGCCGGCGAAGAAGTCTCCCACGGACTCTGGGAGGTTCACCTGCTCCAGGACCCCACGGTCCAGGCCGTCTATGCAGCCTCGGAGCGTATACGACTTGCCGTCGATCTTGAGAACCACGCCCAAGAACTCGTCCATCGCCTTGGTGCGGTCTGGTGCCCGCTTGACCTCCGCAATAATATCCATTATTACGTTTTGGTAGGTGCAAGTCTTGCACCGCTGGTCAATGCTACCACCCTTGCCCACGACATGCGGGGTGAATGCCATGCGTGGTACACTGCATGGCATGGGTTCCCCGTAGAAGGGATGTCCGCAGGCAGGGTGGTAGCATGCGGCTCGGCACTTGATGCAGGAGGCACGAGCTCCCTCCTCCGACTTCATGTCGAAGTACCTCTTGACGCACGAGGCGCCAAAGATGTGTCCACAGGGGAGGATAACGGCCCTGTGGCTCTCGCCGACTTCCTCCTCAACGACGTGATCTTTTGGGAAGATGGTCACGTCGGTGCGGCAGACAGCACACTCGATGGAGAGGTCCTTGAACTGGACCTTGTTGCTGTCGATGCTGGCTTCTAGGTTGGGCCAGTAGCTGTCTTCGGAGTCCTCTGTGATGTTTGGTGTATCGTCGGGAATCTTGCACCAATCTTCATTGTTATTGAGGTCCTCCGGAACACAAATTGTGTCTTTGGGGTGGGTAGAGGAGATGTGTTGGAAGAGAGTGGTGATGTGTCCACACATGATGGAAGATGTGGTGGAAGATGACGTGAAGATAGTGTGAGAGGTAGTGTGAGAGACAGAGGTAGTGCGAGAGGTAGAGGTAGCGTAAGAGATGTGTGTAGCAAGAAGATGTAAGTCGAGAGATGTATGTCGCGAGATGTATGTAGAGCGAGGACGTATGTAGAGAGAAGCTGTATGTAGAGCGGAGATGATGTCGAGCGAAGAAGTATGTCGAGAAGTGATAGAAAGTTGATTGTGATGTATGTCAAAAAGTGATGGAAGTTCAAGTTGATGCAATTGAAGCTGATGATACAAGGTCGTGAGATATCAGGTAACTCGGTGACAGAAGACAACTTGACGAAAAAAGAATCTGAAGAGAATTTGAAGAAGGGAATGAACAAAGGGGGGAAGGGGCTCTTATATAGTCAGAGGAGTGATTAAGTTCTGCTCAAGTCCAAGGGCTTTGAGCGGGAACTTAGATCGTAAAGTTTATAACTGAATCTGTTGGTCAGTGTGATGAAGAAGGGGGAGCAAACGCCAATATCTACACTCAAAATTGCACAAGGGACCAATCGATGGATGTTCCTGGAACAGAGACTGACTTACTGAATTGTACGGGAAGAAAGCTTTCATCTTTTGGGAGAATATTTCTGGAGATATTGTTTCGTAGTGTTCACGTATTGGTTGAGCTCTTTGATCGAGTCACCTTTGTAGTCCATTCAAGCATGGATTGTGGCTGAGTGTTCACTTACACAAATATAAGCTTCGCACCGCAACGAGCAGACCTTTTTAACATCCACATGATAGGCTGGCCTTTTGCTGGATGCCTGGCTTTATCGTTTAAACTTCTGAAACGCGTAGATTGCTATTGGGTCATGGGACGATGAACCAAAGTATAATCCCCGGTTCTCAGCTTCACCCTCATACGATCTTTGGCTGAGCTGTAGTCGTGATGTTCTGAAGACTGAAATAGTGATTTCTCGTGTGAATGGAGTCTTATTAGCTATCTGAGCTTGATCTAAGGTGTCTCCCCTGCACAATCTCAGATCATTACTACTGTATTAACTTCTGCTTGTATGTATGAAGTCAAACATGTGCGTAAACTTTTGTAACAGTAACACTGCCCGAGCTATTGGCCACCATGTCTGGGCAAATAAAGTACAAGCTTTCTTACAACTTAGAAAATCTAGAAACTGTGGGAAATTCGCCATGGCCAATTGTAACCTCCAGATTATTGGCCATTGTGAATATTGCTTGGGCTCGACTTTGGACTCCAGGCGTAAGGACGCTTGGTTTGATGTCTATTGAGCAAGTTTTAATCTCAGGCAAATGAAATCTTGAGAAATATAGATGCCTGCCACTAGAGTTCGGTTTCGAAAGAAAACAGACTCTTCATTGGATGAACATTATGGCCGCGCCTAGTGACTGTAATGTTGGTGTCTGCATGCAAATCATATGATCACCCACCCAGCACTGGGTCCTACCAGACACAGATAGAAGCGTCCAGAATCTACGAGAGTCGATATTGAATTCTATTACATGTTAATGTAGTGTAATCCTATCCACTAGAAGTTACGCTTCTCGTAGTAGAAGTTTCAAGGGCCATTTAGCAGAGGTGAAAGGCTCTCATGGTGAAAACGAACGCCAATCAAGCCAATATTAAAGGACTCATACTTCAACAGAGTTCTTTGCCTCTTTTTCTATTGTTAGTGGCCTGAAAATGAGTGATTATACTCTACGTGGACAAATCTTGGGAACAGCGGCACTGGAAGGGGGAAGGTATGGGAAGCCTGTTTCTGGGCATGACACTGGCAGCTAAGTGATTGCATTAGGTAGTAGGATGCCAGTCAAGGCTCTTTTTCTGTGCCTCTACACTGAGCACAAGGCGCAATCCCTTGCTCAAGCCGAACACGACTTTGCCCTGGCATATCATACTCTTCAATCTCAAAAAATAGCTAATCCCACGATCTCAGACTCTGCTTAAGACAGGATATGCATCATTATCCTCCCACCCTTCGATTGCATGGGCCCAAAGGGAATCACCGAGGAGGCTTAAAAGTTATTCCAGCCCCAGCTTACCTCAGGAACTGAGAATAGCAACGTGAAACCTTGAAGAACTTGCTCCAGAATATGGAAATTGCCAGGCCATCACTATTCCCCCCTTTCGAACGTCTGCTACAGACAAGGAAGATACTCACCAGGCGTGATCCTCCCCTATGGGCATATCTTTGGGTTTTTCACTTCGGGTAGAATGTTTGATATTGCCTCCAGACCAGAACCGAGATCTGCCGCCTTCTGCAGAACTGTATTCGTCCAACCTATTGTGTGCACTACTTCATGGGTTATATCTGCCTTCAAATCAACCAGATATGGATATCATCCCTCCCACGCTCAATAATGGACGCATTATTGTCGACTCCAGCGACGGATGCGCCATCAATGACACCAGAGACGAGCTTACCGACAACATCAATAATCTCCTCCCCAAAGAGTCCGAGGGGCGTTATGTTGTAACTGCAGTCCACGGCGGTGAGACTTTTCTCCTTCCCTAGATGCGGAACTGCCCGGTTTTCTCTCTTCAGTGGTGTCTATAACCTTCTTGTCTCAAACCAACGATGCCTGGATAAGTATGAGCGCATTACGAAGCTCTAAAATAGCTATTGCCATACTGGCACCCTAGTGAAGGCCTGCGACCTTGGATCTTAGCAGTAAATGATATAGCTGGGAGGTGACTTGTAGAAACAGACACAAGTACTTTGGCTCAAACATGTTGTTGGAGGGGGATATCTGGTTCAAGTTTGGAGTTTGGCAGAGATTGTTGGCTTCTGTCTATCTCTCTTAGTTTGTATTTGTTCTTCAGTTGCAAATTTCTGATTACGCGTACCTATTCAGATATAAATAAGCGCCCAAATTATTTTTTCCTGGAGTTCTCTCAGCGCAACCTGGGGTTCTTACCTTCGCCTTGTATATAATAGTTCATCTGTAATCATGTGCCAACAAATGCACTCACCGATATACCGAGACACATTCACTATATCCGCCGTCAAATGAACAAAGGCCATTATACTATATAGTATTCCGTCACTTGCCGTAACTATCATGAGATTTCGGCGATCAGTCCTCGGCCTGGACCACAAGCTCAGTAGACGGCCGAAGTGAACTCCTTTCCCCATTACCAGTGACAGAAAGCCAGTGCCAGCGACTGAGTCTTTCATCTGGACTTTGATACTGTCACTGGCAGACACAGCTCTAGTGGCAGTGGTGCGTACGAAGAAATCACCCTGGTTGAGAGCACTTGTTCAAGTTCGACTTTTGTTCTGTCCCTACAACACAAGAAATTCGAGGCTTCTTCAGCTCTTTCTTTTCTTCATCCTTACAAGAACTCCGAGACTACTTGTTCTACAGCCTTGCATATTCAACAAGTCTGTAGTCCTTCAAGGTAACCCAGACTTTCAACTGCATCCTTCTTTCACCTATTCCCATCATCTTCATACCAGGCTAACACAACAAACCAGAACGCAGTGTACCTAAAGCCACAAACTGCTGTCGACGTATCTTGGAAACCCCTGTGAAAGAATTCCCACATCGCAGCACTTATTGTCGACCTAAATCCCAAGCGACATGCCCAACCAGGAGCACTTCTGGCCCAATCTCAAGGCCTTCGCCCAGAACAACAGGGTCGCTAATCTGGAGACCCTCGGCCTAGAGTGTGTCGTCTGCAGAGATTCCTTCCACTACCGAGGCCAAAGCGATGATGAAACTCAGCCTCCGCGTCGTCCTCGCGTCCTCCCATGCGGTCACATTCTGTGCGCTAGATGTATACTCGCATACTACGACACAGGTGACACCCGGTGCCCTATCTGCCGCACAGAACTAGTCCACGACTGCGGCCACGCTCACACCGGCATGCCTCTGCCCTTGACTCCGGGTAATATGAACAAGCTGCCTCCCATCCTATCGCAAGGTGGCGGTATGCCACGAGGATGCGGCCCCTGCGGAATCCTGGGTTTGCAGAGACTCTTTGAGCGAGAACTGAGAAATAGCCCCTATATTCCAGAAGAGCTCAAGGGCGAGTACCTGGGTATCGGCATCATGCTTTATAACAGTGACGAATACTGCTCGCGGGAGGTGACTGGACCGGTTCTCGAAATCGAGGCTCCTACCTCCATCAAGCACATGATCAGCGAGATTGTCGCCTACGCGGTCCGATCGCAGCGACGGAACGAGGTTTGGTTGGAAGCGGACTTCAGCTCGATGAAGATTCGGGTGCTTCACTTCAAGCCCGAAATTCTGTCACGGGTTGAAGAGTCCCCTGCAGAGCAAGAGACTGCCCCCAACAATGAAAACTGATGGCTATGTAGGGAAAGAGGCTCTTGGAGATGAGGAGACGTGAGATCTGTGAGAGTTTCGGTTCCTGGTTGAGGCTGAGGATGACCAGATTTTGGATGAGGATACCCCTTAAGAGAAATTTCTTGACTATTTGGCCAACGATTTAAAGACTGAGATAACCGCAGACAAGAAGATATTATCTATTAGAAAATCAAGCAAGTAAGTTAAGAAAAGAAAAGTCAATAAAATACATAAACCTACCTACCTTATTAAGTAATGTTAAGAGAGGGTAATAAGATAAACCAACATGGCTAGTCTAGAGCCCCTACTATTAGCTGATAATTAAGATCTAGAGATAGGAACTAGTAATAAACTTTTAAGCTATCCCTTAAACTGTATATCAGTACCAGCCAAGTTTAAGTTTAATAAAACGGTAATAATAGGATGTACCGGCTAGTACCTGGCTATTGCAGCTTCTAGGCTCGTAATGTTATGCTCTTAAGGTTGAATGCCAGTAATGTGACTATTATTGGCACTATAAGACTGGATGCAGGTAGAGATATTATTGTGAGAGAATGTAGCTATATGGCTCTGTAATAGTTCTGGGGCTTCTTGGCGAGCTTCTACCGCAACACTACTAAACTAGGTACCTTAAATATAAACATGTATTCAGGAACTGTAGGTTCTGATGTAAGAGTGTTTTCCTATTTGTCTCTAAAAGTAACTGACCGAGTAACTGAGACTACCCCTCTGGAGCAAGGAAACTTGCGACACTGAAAGATGCCAAAATCTATTCGCCAAAGAGACCCTCAGAATTAGGCTAACATACCGAGATCTTGATATATTCTAAGATCTAGATCATAGCTTTCACTTCTCTGTTGAGTAACATCGTTGTCATACTGTATAGAGTACCAAGCTATGCCATGCCTACCCTGGCTGGTAACAAGGTGTTAACTCTTTGATTGTAGAGCAGGAGAAGTTGGATAATCACTTATGTTCAGGTACTTTAAAGAACACTTTTTCAATGCCTATCCAACAATCACATTTATTCCCCTATACATACCTAACTATGCTAATAAAAAAACAACCACATTCATGACAAAATACCCCCAGTACCCTCAACGACTCTCGCCCCAACTGTCCCCAGAACCAGCAGACGATGACAGGTCATCTACATACTCACTTCGCAAGGTTCTGTTCCGCAATTCTTCACCCTTCGCCTCTCACTACCTTGACAAATGTGCCTAGCAAGAAAAGCACCGAATTGGTAACTACTAGCCAAAAGCCCACCAACAACCGAGATAGTAGCCAAGGGTTAGAGTCTAGGATTCTCGCTATCCTCGTCATCCTGGCCATCTAGTTCATCCCGGCGGCCTGAATCTCCTCCTCCAGCTCTAGAGTCTCAAAAAAAGATAACCTCCAGACGTTCCTGGTTTCTCATACGTCTCTGATGCTCCTTGTAATCCTCATCACTGATGAACGCCTCACCTAGCTCGATTGCACCCTTGAAAGCTTCGAGAAGTCTCCTCCGTTCGGTACTGTCTGGTCGGCGCCACCCCACCCGTTCGACAAAGTCCATCTATCCTCTTCGATGCGGCCAGTCCTTATGTTCCTCAGGATATCGCTTGCAAAGAGCCAGTTCAAAGTCAAACAGGGTGGATTCTTCCTCTTGAGCAAGCCCGTTCCATACCGTGTCGAGGCCCCTTCCCGCAAGGTTGAACAGTTCCATAGGCTCTGCCGATATTGGCAACTGTCTGACCACTTCTGCGTTGTCAGATTCTGCTCGAACTTCCTTGTCATCGCGTTTCTGAGCCGTAACTCGCAGCATATGTCCGTCTTTGATCAACGGTGCGGGATCGTGTTCGTAGAGAGCGATGCGTCGCAAGTTACGGACCAATGTAGCCATTTGACACGAGACGCAAGGGCCCTCGGGGTTGGAGATTTCATCCTTCAGTCTAGCCAAAAGGCTCTCATCTTGATGCTGAGTGGGCTCGAATAACGTATCTTTGTCGCCCGGACACCCACAGATCTTGCCTTTGAGATCAGTGCGACAGACAGGACATTTGTAAGGGATATCATTGGAAAGGGTGTGCGTTCTATACTCTTTGACACAAGGGGGATAGAACATATGACCGCAGGGGAAAATGATAGCATCGCAAGTCTTGTCCTCTGGGTTACTCATCTTGTCCTGGCACATGCCACATTCGAGCTCTAAGCGCTCAATAGCGGTAGGATCATTGTTGATGATCTTTGCAAGCTCGGGATAGTAGGCCGTGGTGATAAGATCTTTGGGGGAAGACATTTGGAGAACCTATTCGCTGTTAATTGAAATGGTTTGATAGTTGCAGGATCGCTGATGGTATGATGGATGGGTAGAAGAAGTTCCTTGCTACACTGGGTTAGGAGGTGAGATAGTATTATATACTTTGAGATCAAGACTTATGATATACCACTGTCACTGAACATAGTCACTGTGCCGCTGGAGACTTCACGCTTATGATAATGAACGGCTCTTCATCTGTTGATCTAACAGGATCTTTGTTAGCACATAACCAGACTATCTTGCACAATGGGTCTGGTGAAGGAACAGACCGCGTCCAACTATGTTCTTTGAAAGCATGATCTTCAATTTCTTCTTGCACTGTGGGGGTTCTTCCATTGGTGTCGCTGAGGAGCATTTGTCTCTGTCCCTTAGTAAAAGAGCGTTATTCCACTATTGAGTAGAGGCTACGTTTCCGTCCATACGCTAGGGCATACTTATAACCTGATGATAAGGGTCTACGAGTAATCCATGCTGTGTTCATGATAGAGACTCCATTAGCACTTCTCAGTTGCAAAAAGGGCGGATACTCTTACTGAGTGTAAGTGAATAATGATCAACCCTATTTGCAAGATGGCCTAGAAGATTTGGAGACAATCCCAAGCCAGTCCATTCATGCATCATCTCTATAGTTCTTGCGCATATACAAGCTCAAGTTCGAGGTCACAATGGAAACTTAACGATGAGCACAGCAGTTTATTCCTTGACCCATCACTGGATATCTGTATGAAGCGAAGTAAGTGGCCTACTCCTACTACGCTTTACTTACCTTACTTACCCTTTCTTCAAACCACGTACACATCTGGCTCTTCATCTTCGCCGTCTCCAGATTCATCTTCGTCGTCTCCAGCTGCTTCTTTGACTTCGTCTATATAATCCATCATACTCATTTTCCCACGCTCTACTCGCTCTTCCATTTTTATACGAATATTCTCATCAGACCAAAGATCGCGCAGGTCGTAAGCGAGGTCCAAGACCATGAGCTTTCGGCTTCCAAGCCAATTGTCTCGTATCTCCTGCTCCATCTTCTCGATGTGGCGTCTCTCCCACACGAGAAAAATATCCTGTCTGTCTCTCAGTTCATAGAGACGAATTTCATAGTTAAATACTGTTGAGCCATCATCAGGTACCGCAATCCCGTGGGCCTTCAGAAGGCCCTTTTCAATCATTTTAATCGGCACCTCAAGATCTATGGGCAACGAGACCTGGTTGACGAGCCTCAAATCATCATCCGGTGGGGGACCACCCCATGTCCTACCTTCATATTCGACGCAGATTCTCAGAAACTGTCCATCGTTGACGACGTCAGTACAATCCATTGATATCTTCAACATCATTTGCAGCCAGGTTGTGAAGGCAGCCGCATCGCAACTGAAGCAGTACCACCGATTACGCCGCAGCTTTAGAATGTCTTCTATAAGCGCAATTGACTTTCCCTCGTCCCTGTGGATCAGACTGCCCTTCTCACAGGGGGCTAGGCAAGTTGCACAATGCAGACACGCACGGCACGTTGGACAAACATGGTGCGCCTCGTTGTCGTTTTTGCTATGGGCTACCATCGCGTCTACGCATCCTTTACAATAGATTTGCATACAACGGAGGACAAACGCACGGAGTTGAGGATCAGTTCCATCTTCCAATGTCATCTGTTCGTGGCAAATCCCACACTTGAGTTGGATAACCAGAATGTCGTTAGGATCGTCATCACAAGCTTTCAAGAATGCAGGGAAGAAAGTTTCTGTGATAGGCATCTTGGCGGTGTGATCGAAAGAGCTGTCGAGAAAGGTTGTGGTCGCCAGTTGGTTAGAGATGAAATACTGGAATGTTAAGTTCACAGGCGTACAAAGGCTTCTTTGCGCGCTTGATCATTCGTATCCATAGCTGGATTTGATGGATTTATATAAACTGCCTCAAGAATTACATCTTTTCCCTCATTTAATTATTTTGAACATGATAAGAGTTTAGATAGACGCAGTATGTGAGCGGTAGGGACAACTCATTGTCAATGGATACCGCAGCCCAAGCTTCAAGATCGTAGACACGTCCACCAAGTTCCAAGGGACTCAATTGACAATACAAGTACATAGTCTGAACATTACGGCAGTTAGAGAACAAGATTTAGTTTGTTTATTCTCAAAGTCCCTTACTTGGTTGGTTTGTAAAGCCAACAAGGTCCTTTGTTATTCTCACCGGTCTTTAGACGCTGGCCAGGTCTGTACCAACCCAATTGAGTATAGGAACTTGTCAACTGACTTCTAATAATAGTCACCTCCGAATTTGTGAATACATATCAAGAATCCATTGATTACTGCTTGAGACCAACAGTCGATGCCATGGCATCTCACGTTGGGAATGAATTCCGCATGGGCTTCCGCAGTGACGTAGGGTAACGTGATCAACATGAACCCTTGCAATGCAACGTCGAGGGACGTTTCAGGAAAATGTGAGATCTGACGTGTCCCAATCAGATTTGACTGTAACCTGTTCCAAGGCCTGTATTTTCCATTTGTGGAAGGTATTCAGTGGAGTCAGGCCATTCGCTAGCCATGATCTTCGCTCGGTTTACAACTCTATCGTCGTGTTTCCAGCCTGTCACTTGACTCACTTTGGACGACATTTCTTGTTTCACTGCGCCATGACGGCTGCGTCTCATTGGAGTTCCTGTATCTACTATGTAGTATGTGTATGCAGTCAAATTCTTCAGCATGCGATCTGCTGTGTAAGCACTCAGTCAGATCATCGCTGTAAGGCACACCACCATCTTCAATCTAATGCACTTCAACGAATATGGACCAAAATATTGGCGTTTCAGCTCAAAAATAAGCCACAGCGCTTGCGGGAGACTCGACCGAAGACAGCAGTATTTTTCATCCCCTATGTCCAGCTGTCAATCTTCAATTGGGTACCGAGTATCCGGAAGGCATATTCTGCTAAGCGCCTGGGAGCTCGGTTATATATCAAGTGGGACGCCCAGCCAGTTGGGAGCTAATCCAGCAGGACGGTAACGTATCGCTACCATTCACTCGGACCACAACTCAGCCTTAAGTCTAGATAGTGGTGTTGATAATGCGGTGAGGAAATATAACCTGCCCTCGAGACTAAGTCTCTGACGTTAGCACTGTCTAGCGCCAACAGTTTATTTCTCCTCTTCCATACAGATGACATGAAAAATGTCCAGAATGGGGATCAGGCATCATCAATATGCAGGAACACCGAAATAGTGCTTCGGATAGAGCTAGGAGGGCATCAAGTTCAGTCCATTGGTGAGAATATCTTCATTTCCTCCTGCAGTCAGCTCGTTTGCCGCCGTTCTGGATCTTGTTGCTCTCGGATCATGCGCGTCCATGATATGAGACGAAGAGTTCTCTATAGCAACGCGGACCTTGATACAGCTTGAAATTGTATAAAGAGTTGAAGTATCTGCTGGTTTTGAGATTCTGTAGCAACTCCTCATCAGATCAAACACACCCCGACAGGCTTCGGGTTCCCTTTTCATTCATTCGTTCCCTCGTTCGTTCATTGAATCAGTTACTTCATTGCTTTGAGTTTCATCATGAAGTCTTCACTCTTTCTCGCTTCCTCTCTCCTTGCACTATTCCCCTCTTGTCTTCATGCAATGGCCATCCAAGGTTTTCCCGAAGACGTGAGGATCGGCGAGCCGACCTTTGTCGAGAGGGGAAACACCACCACGACAAAGCGTCAAGTCGCGGACCCCCCTGACAACTGTTGGGTTCAAGGCCTTGGCCAGTCAAGCTACTGGTTTCTACCAGTCTACTCAGGCGACGATGTGTATGCTTGCATCATGGCTCGCAAGAGGATGACAGGGTCGTCCTGGGTTTGCCCCAGAGATGACTGGTGGCCAGACTCCTACGTTGATGAGATCGTCTCGGCAGGTCAAGAACAAATCTTCAAAGAAGGCGGCGGCAAAACAACCGAAAAGGGAGTTTTCAAGGCCCGGTTCGAAGGAACCACTCGCAAAATTGAGGATAAGGAGGGCATGTCAGCCCTGCTTGACATGCTGTTCCGATATACTCTGCCCAACTGCGATGCTAGTTATTCACTTTGCGTGACTAAGTCTCGTCATTACTACTACCAGTACAAAGGAGATGTAAGTATCCCTTGCACTGATTCGTCTAAGATGTGCTAACAGAGACAAAGACCATTGGTATTAAACACAAAGAGTCCGACTGCCGTGGATGGTTTGGTATTGGCGGCGACACCTACGCTTACTGCCCTGGGGGTAGTCATTGCCAAAAAGATTAGACGGAGATTTGGATTTGTCGACAGTTATCCATATGTTTAGTTCCTGGTTTATGTTTGTCTTGCTTGCGCGTTTTCAAGGGTTGTGTATAACGTGTACCACGTACGATCTAGATTATCTGTTGTTAGTTGAAGCGATGTAAGAATGGATGGATGAGTAATTGGTAATATGTTTATTCGGCTGTGTCCGCGTATTCAAGTTAACCTTCATTAAAGAGTTACATTACACCCCACGCGCGTTACCATAGATGTGGCACCTGTAAATGAAAGACCGATAGATAAAGGAGACGTCATTTTAGGTTTGCGAAAATGACAGACAGCAAAAATTCCCAAAGAGAGTCTGGGGCAACGTTAGATATTATCGTTCGTGTGAATTGAAGCGCGCGGCTCGCAAGTTTCTATTTCTAGGTAGTGCCCGTTTCCCGTCCACGAGAGTTGAAGTCCTCAACGAGTCTCAGCCAACGAATCCGATACGAGCAATGCCGCTCCAGACCACAAAGGGGGGCCTGTTTCAGCATAGAGGGTTGGCATCCAATCAAGCCTCTGATGTCATGAGCCCCCCAGAGTGCCCAGTTTTCGCTGCTTAACTTCGCTAGGTGGGGGAACTTATCCTGTCGGCTAAGCAGCCGCTGCAGCGCAAGATCCAGTGAAGCCCCCCTGTTGTAAAGATTAGTGCCCATGTGTCCAATCATACACCGCTTCGTTCTTCTTTTGGAATTGGTTGCCGCCCGTGAGAGGGCAGGGGTCGCCAGTCATGACGCGACCGATAATAGGTGCAAGTCCAAACACCGAATATCTTGGAAACTCAACCTAGTACCAAAACCCTCTTTTTCGTTACATCTTCACCTCAACATATCTACCACTTGTTTTCTTTCTTACAAACAGTTTGGCTAATGGTGTATCGCCTACGTTGTCAACTGTCATACTTTATCACTTATCACGTTTCAGATTGTGCTCCAACCCATTACAACATTCTTTGAGAACAGGCCCTTTCAATATCCACCCCGTTTGGGGCTCTCGCTCTCCTCTCTCCTCCCGTTCCCAAGTTCTAAACTGTCGACGGCTTCGATTTCGACATGTCGTCAACAGATTCAGACGCTTCGGCGTCAGCGACCGATTCGGCAACAGGAACAGCAGCTTCGGTCACCAGCTCTATCGCGAGCTCCCTCCTCTCCTCAGCGATCTCCGCCTCCCAAACACTAAGTCCATCTCGCACCTCGTCCGACCGTCCAACAACAACGACTTCAGCATTCCAGGGAGATTCAACCAGCGCTGCGGACAAGGACAAGGGAATCGGCGTCGTCAGTTTCCTCACTGCCGTGGCAGTCGCTGTGGCAGTTTTTGCAGTCCAGATTCTACTTTTCCTAATTCTTCGCAATAAACTGGCTCGCATCTTGTAGGTCGAAACCGATCGTCGCTCCTGACTCCGACATCACTGACTTTTCCCAGCAAACCCAAGACCTACTTGGTACCTGAACGAGAACGAACCGAATCACCGCCTAATAAGCCCCTTGCTATGCTAAAGACATTATGGCATTATGGAGATCGTGAAGTTATCGAAAAATGTGGTCTAGACGCCTATTTCTTCCTCCGCTACCTCAAGACGCTTCTGATCATTTTCCTTCCCATTGGCGCTATCGTTATGCCGATTCTGATCCCCCTGAACTACGTTGGTGGTCTCGGACAAAAGGTTGATGTCAGGGATGATGATGATGAAAAGAATGAAGGCACGCCCACTGGTCTCGACACACTCTCATGGGGAAATGTCAGTCCCAAGAACTCTAGCCGATACACAGCACATTTGATTATGGCCATCCTGGTGGTTATTTGGGTTTGCACAGTCTTCTTCTTTGAGCTCCGGGTATACATCAAGGTTCGACAAGACTACCTTACAAGCGCTGAGCACCGACTCAGAGCCTCGGCTACTACCGTTCTAGTCAACTCTATTCCTGCCAAGTGGCTCAGCGAAGACGCTCTGATGGGTCTCTTCGATGTTTTCCCTGGAGGCATAAGAAATATCTGGCTCAACCGAGATTTATCATCACTATTGGACAAGGTCAAGGAGCGCAACAAAATTCACCTGGCACTTGAACAGGCAGAGACAGATCTGATCAAAGATGCCAAGAAAGCACAGCTTAAGCAGCAAAAGGCAGAAGAGAAGAAACGACGCAAAGAATTGAAGCTTCGATCCGAAACAAAACAAGAAAGAGCAGACCGGAATGCTAAAGACGACGCGGCAGCCCAGCGAATGGCTCAGAGCGCTTCAGGTACGGCGGCTGGCGATCAACACAATGTTCCCCACAGTGTGGATGCTGGTGTTCGTGAGTCTCAATATGAGACGTACAACCATGATCTTGAGCATGAGCATGAGGAGCATAACAAAAAGAGGGGCTTCAGGGTACCTGTTCTAGGTGATCCGCTCGCTAAAGTCGGGCATGGAATTATGGGGGTTGTGTCTAAGGCTGGCAACAACGTGGATGACACTCTGGAGACAACAAATGGTTTCATGGGCCTCTCCAAATCAACAGAACCTCGGACTACGTCTCGAAACTCTGATCGAGTTCGTGAGCGGGCTTCAGTGGACGAGGGTGAGCTCAACTCTCCTTCAGACACTCTCCGGGTTCTGAACAATCAGTCACGAAACGGCAGGGCCTCGGCTGATAGTACCGCTGCCATCAACCCCCAACCAAACCGGGAACATTTTGGCAATCCTGGTAACACTGTCCGAAAGCTGGAGAACATTGACGAAATTTACAGCAAAGAGGAAGCCAAGTGGTGGGAATTCTGGAAGCCACCTCCTGGTGCTTATGCTTCGCCTGTTCCCCAAGGAGGTGTTTCAGCAGCATTCAGGCAGAAGAAGACGAACGAAAGCAAGCCTTTGTGGCAAAAGATCAAGTACGCCCTCCCGTTTATGAGCCCGGAGGATGAAGGAGAGCCCATAGAATATCCTACAGCTTACGACACTGAGTACAAGGAGGATGCCGAACCAGCGGAATGGGAGAAATATCTTAAGAAGAAGGATCGCCCAACGCATCGTCTCCCTCTATTCGGACAGTCCTGGCTTTTCGGAGTTCCTTTCGTTACTAAAAAGGTCGATACGATCTACTGGTGTCGTGAAGAACTGGCCCGCCTCAACCTGGAAATTGAAACGGACCAACAGCATCCCGAACGATTCCCGCTCGCGAACTCTGCATTTATCCAGTTCAACCACCAAGTTGCGGCTCATATGGCTTGCCAGAGTGTCATTCACCATGTACCTAGACAGATGGCCCCGAGAATGAACGAAATCTCACCCAAGGATGTCGACTGGGATAACATGGCGTTTAGCTGGTGGCAAGAGTGGCTACGATCCGGGCTTGTCTTTGTTACTGTTGTTGCCATGATCTTCCTGTGGGCTATCCCTGTCGCTTGGACGGCCGCGCTGAGCCAGCTTGACAACCTTATCCGATCAAATCAGTGGCTGTCTTTCCTCAAGGACAACGATACAGTCCACAATATCGCGAAGGCCGTGGCTGGTGTCTTGCCAGCAGTCGTCCTCGGTATACTGCTGGTGCTGATTCCCATCATTCTGGATTTCCTCGCTCGCTTTAGAGGTGCGAAAACAGGTTCCCAGAGAGCCGAGTTCGTCCAGATCTTCTACTTCGCCTTCTTGTTCATTCAAGTTTTCCTGATTGTCTCTATTGCGTCGTTCTTCGCGGCATCGCTCGATGAGCTAGTACACAATGTTCAAGAACTCCAGACCGTTTCGGACGTTCTGAACCTGTTGGCGTATAATTTGCCCAGTGCTGCCAATTACTTCTTCTCTTACATGATTCTGCAAGCCATGTCTACCAGCTCTGCAACTCTCCTTCAGCTCGGTGCTCTGGTCATGTGGTACGTTATTGCCAAGATCCTCGACAGTACTGCACGTAACAAGTGGTCGCGGAACACCAATCTGCGTCAGGTGAAATGGGGCGCATTCTTCCCAATCTATACCAACTTCGCGTGTATCGGCATCGTTTACTGTGTCATCGCACCGCTGATCTCCATCTTCGCCATTCTTACCTTTGCGCTCTTGTGGTTTGCTCAACGCTATGCTATGCTCTACGTTACCCGCTTTGAGCATGATACAGGTGGTGTCCTGTACCCTCGAGCCATCAACCAGACCTTTACTGGCATCTACTTCATGGAACTTTGTATGGCTGGTCTGTTCTTCCTCGTACGAGATGAAAAGGACAACAGTGTTTGCACACCTCACGGCATTATCATGATCATCGTCCTTATCCTTACGGTCCTGTATCAAGTCCTCCTCAACTACTCATTCGGACCACTCTTCCGCTACCTCCCGATCACTTTCGAAGACGAGGCGGTGTTGCGTGATCAGGCATTCCAGCGAGCCCAGGACCGCCGTCTTGGGCTTTTGGACGACGACGAGCTGGCAGAGGAACGTGATAGCTCCGATTATCAAGAGAAGGATCAACAACCCCAGAATGGTCAAGGTATTGAGATGCGGAAGTTTGGTACCATTCGACGCCCTGTGAAGCAGGTCGGAACATGGGCAAAGGATGGCGGTAACCAGCTCCGCAAGTTGGCCGGTGTCAGCAAGGATAAGGACAAGAGTAAAAGAGCCTCGGAATACCGACGAAAGCACCGCCAGAAGGATATCGAAGCTCAGCTTGCCATTGGCGAAGCTCTCTTTGGTGGTATTCATGACGAAATCGAGGACCTCACACCCGGAGAGAGAGATGCGCTCGTTAGGCACGCGTTCCAGCACGAAGCTCTTCGGGCCCGTCGGCCTACTGTCTGGATTCCACACGACGATCTTGGCATTAGCGACGACGAGATCCGTCGAACACAGGCATACAGCGAGCACATCTGGATCAGCAACGAGGGCACGGCCCTCGACAGCAAGGTCCGAGTTGTTTATGGCAGAGCACCCCCGGATTTTTCCGAAGTTGATTTGATCAACCTGTGAAACATGGTCAATGGCTTGAGCAAGAGGGGGATTTTACGATTATCAAATGATCTGCAGTTGTGTTTTCAGCACTTTCATTGCTGGGCGTTCTAAAGATGGGTTTCATTATAGTTCGTTGAGCCAGTATACACGGCCATTCACATCGAAGATGTTTAGAGAAGGGGAAAGAGGATTGTGGTGCTCTATGTCTTCAGCGCCGATGGGGAGGTTGGTTACTTCATTTGGGAATAAGCAATGGAGCTGGGGCGAAATTCTGATTTCTTTCTTCTTTCAGAGTTGAAGAACGCTTAGTACAATAACAGGTTATTGTCACTTCTATTAAGAATTCTAGTCAACGAGCATGTGAAACTCGCTTTGTTCGAGTCATGCGTCATACTCAAGTTTCACCCTCAGTCAGACATGATCCCAATATTGTCGACCACGACTCATGTCATTCGTGTAAGTGACAGCGTGGTAAGTATTCAGCACACAGTGATGAGACGCCTGCCGTCCAGTGTAACAATAAATGGAATATCAATGTTGTACAGTCTACTCTTAAGGCGCCATGCCAAGCAGGCGATAAAATAGGTATACGCAAGTCTAAAACGCAAGCTCATCCAAAACAAAAAGCTCAGTAGCAAAAAAACGCCTTTTTTCCAATGTCTGTATGTCGTGAACCGTCTAAAATCCCGCACCGCACAGAAAATACCGCGTGTGCCAACAGCGCCGACGTGTTAATTCCTTCATACCTCGTCATCACTCATGCCAGCCAAACCCAGACGTGATAATTTGGGGCTATTGCTTTCTTTGCTCGGATTTCCGTGTGTCTTCGAGTTCTTTGCGGATCATGTCGTTGAAGACTTCGGGGTTGTCGAGGTAGAGATGGTGACCGGCCTTGGGAACGAGGAGAACCTTTGCGCTGCCGTTTTCTCGCTTCTTTTCATCTTCTGTAGCGTTTTCGAGGACTTTTTGTCTCGTTTCTTTGAGTTTCTCTTCTGAAGCTAGACCGCCTGCGACGTCCATCCAGTCGTTTTCTCCGTACATGAAGACTACTGGTATACCGGTTTCTTTGACTGTAGTTCCGTCGGGTTTGGTGATGGTTTGACGGCCGACTTCTTGGATGCGGTCGATAACGGGACGACGAGCGTATGCGCCAGGTGCGAGGATGTAGGCTAGAGCATATTCACCACTACCCTTTTGCTTGAAGATTGAGAAAGAGTAATCGTGGAGAGCTTGTGATTCAGCTTGTGGCAGATGGTTGAAGCGACGGAAACTCCAGCCTGAGACGAATCGTGGGCCGAGAGGACCGCTCATTCGGACGATGCTGAAGGGAGAAATGTTCTGATCCCAGAGCCAGACGAACCAGCCCGGCAAAGGTCGTCGTAGGACGTTTGAAGCAGGTTTGTGTTTCTTGAGAGTACCGTTTTGCTCAGTCGTGCTTTGTTGGTCCTGGGTGATTTCGTTTTGGATCGTTGATGTGTTCGGTTCGGGCATAGAGGCGTTGACAGCGTAGGGATCAGACGGGATACCGACTGGAGAGGCGAGGATGAGCTTTTTAAGTCGGCCGGGATATTTGATGGCGTATGAAACTGCGAGATAACCACCAAGAGAATGACCGAGGAGGGTGAACTGTTCGAGCTTTCTGGCCTTTCGCCATTCTTCTAGCGCATCGACGAACCAACCCTCCGCTTCTAGCACTTGGTCCTCCTTCTTCTTCGCGTGGATCTTGAAAGCCGGTCGTGACGAGTTTCCGCAGCCCAGCATGTCTAGCGCATAGAGCTTGAGTCCCTTCATGCGAGAAATAGGCTCAAAGTTCTTGTAGAAGAAACCGAGACCAGCGCCGTATCCGTGGATCATGACGAGAGCATCCTCCTCCTTTTCTCCGACTCGCTCGACGGTGACTTCGTTCAAGGCTCGGTTCTTTCCGGAAAGATGGACCATTGTTCGTCGCCATACTCGTGTACCGTAAGGGTCAGGTCGTTCGGGAGTATCGATGTTTGTAATACTGTCGTTCGCCTCTTTAAGGTGCGGCATGAGGTTCAACAGATTGCGCTCAACGGCTTGAGGTGCCAAACTCGTCCACTACAGATCGTTAATTTTCACTCCTTGATCATGTCTGGTTACACACCCATTGATACGCAGCATCTTTATAACCAAGTGGAAACAAGAACGCATGCGAAGGCTTCAACTCGGCCTGATGCTTAATCTCCTCTGGCGCATCGGCCACTCTCCCACCATGAGGCGGACGAACGGTACCGTCGGTACTCATACTGCGTGTAGGTGTAGTGGTATTAAAAGCGGTGATTGAAGAAAGTCGCGATATAGGAAGTACCGCAGAAGAAGGTTGAAGTCTAAGCATTCCTTGCCTGGGGGGAGGGCGAGGTTAATATGTATTTAACCTCGACCTCTGTAGCGACACTGAAAAAAACACTTTGGAAATTATGGATGACGCCTCGTTTCGTGACGCAACAGGCACAGGCCGGAGTTAAGGTACGAAAATGTCGGGGTTTGAAACAAGCTCCGGTCCGTGGACAAGTCCGCAAGAGTAAGAAGAGTGAGATTGCGGAGGAATTGAGTCGATTGTTTACTTGTTTGGGTAAGCGATAAAAAGAGGCTGAGCTGAGTAGGCAAGGTAGATATAGAAGAGAACAGATTTAATAGTAAATAACTCTGTAATAGTGATGGAATATCTTGTCAAGGGAAAACCGGAATATATCGGTTTATGATGTACTCGGTACCCGTTGTGGTTCCCCAACGTGTTGGGGCAATCCGCTACAATTGGTGGTACTTGGTAAGTAGTTCCACGCAAGGTCCTACCTAGGTAGGTATTCTTTATACAGGCACGTGACTAGTAGAAGCTGCTTGTACCCTGGTGCAGCTGGAATTTAGAGACTTTACTGTCTCAGCCATCTCAACGACTTGAGAGAATGACCGCCAATGATGGAGGCCGAGGATCGTCTGGGCTTTTTGGGCGTCTTCCAGCCGAAGTGCTCAATCAAATATTATGCGAACTGCACAACATTGACTTGAAAAATCTGCGCCAAACATGCACTTATTTCAAGGATGTCAGGCATCTTCGCCTTAACCGCCTCTTCCTTTCGCCCAACTTGCACGATATAGAGGTCTTCAGAGCTGTTGCTGATCACAAAGCACTTCGGCTCCAGGTCACAGAGATCATTTACGATGATGCACGTTTTGATTCAGCCCATGAAATGGAGTGGTTCTCGTGGTACGACGAAGAAAGGGATATCGGTGAGACCACTGGAGTTCCTGAATGGTATTGTCACGTCTACCGTGAGAATCGCAACATGGTCGAGTGGGCAAAGCCACGCCATCCCCAAGTTAAAGAAGCCTTTGAACATCTACTCAGCCCAGCAGAAGCATTCAAACATTTCAAGAGACTGTGGCAAAAACAGCAAGACACGATTGCCACAAACAGAGACGCCGATGCGCTGAAGTATGGGCTGCTACGTTTCCCCAATCTGAAAAGAGTGGTAGTTAGTCCTGCAGCTCATGGAAAGCCTGGTTTACCCTGGTATCTCACGCCCACTATCAGATCACTCCCACGCGGTCTCCTTTACCCTATCGAGCGTGGGTGGCCTCTTACAAGAAGGCATTCCAACTTTCCCGAAGCGAGAAATTGGGATAGCTCGGAGAAGGATAAATGGCGAGGCTATTGTCTTGTCAGTCGCATCATCGCCCAACATCTACGGGAGAACCCAGAGAGTAAACTTGCCGACTTGGCTATTGATACCAATCAGCTTCGGACGGGGATCAGCTGTCGTATTTTTGATGACGCCGAGAACAGCGAGATCAAAGACCTGAAAACTATCCTAAGCCATCCTGGGTTCGTAGCCCTCGACCTCTCCCTGCACTGTGGCAACCAGTGTAATATGAACTGGTGCTCTTTTCGAAGTAATCATTTGCGGAAGACACTTTCCAAGGCGAGGGATATCCAACATTTTAGTCTATTGACTAATGTTGCTTATGTTGACGACTTCGATTATGACTCTGACGACCCTGATGGAGATGGAGAGGAAGGAGACCACTTTATTCCTTTGCATAGTATCTTCCCTGTTAACGACTGGCACCAACTTCGACATTTCGGCCTATGTCGATTTATTGTCAAAAAGGACGATGTCATTGAATTTCTTGGAGCTTTGCCGCCAACCCTGGAGTCTGTTGAGCTGAGCTTCTTTATCTTTATGCCCGATAGTGGCGACTATCACAGCTTGGTGCACGACATGCGGGAGAAGCTTGGCTGGCGCGGGCGGGACTCAGAAAACCAGCCCAAAATAGTTGTTCGCGTTGATGTTCGACGTTCCAAGATCTATGGCGCTGTGATGATGGATGTCAGCCGGGAAGTGACCAATTTCATGTATGAAGGCGGGGAGAACCCATTTAGTGAAGATGAGGGATGTGTTGAGGAGCCCTATATTCCTCAAAGTGATACGCCTGAAGGTAATGGGAGGCTCTTGGATGCATTTGATCCCAGTTTCGAGGAACCTAATGTTAGCTTGCGGTGGAGGCTTGGTAGAAGCAAGTGCAGTCCCGAGCCCAAGGAAAGAAAAGGCTCCTCCTAATCCGCGTGCAGCCGACGAGGTGCAAAACTGCACTTCTTGGTTCGCTGCAATGACTGGATGGTCAGGTGAGAACCTTCTATTTGCAAAAACATCTTGGAATCGAGGATTTCTATAGTATGAATCCTTCTTTCAAGAGTAACTGCTCTGTAATGGCCATTAGTCAGCCAATGGTCCTAATGAAGTGATTATCCTTTCAATAGGTAAGGAAAGATATAATAAGATATATGCAGCATATTCAAGCATGCATTTGAATCACGCAATTACCATATCGTAATGGAGAAGCTAATTTAGTATAGCAACACGCAATTGCACAACTTAATTATATATCAGCCTCAATTCATATTCTGCATGTATGCTTCCCCGTCCGCGAAAAGGGTATAGGGTAAGCAAGCTCCGAAAGTACCCATTTACCGAGCCAAAGCCAAGCCTACGAGATCTCTTCTTTCTTTTGGCTTGTGATGACGATGGAAGCGGGTCAAAGAAACCGAACCATATTCTCCCCAGGAAAATAAGGAACTAAAGCAAAGCACCACAAGAATCACACGACTCACCCACGTTGATCAACAAAAACACCAACAAAACTCAACTGACTCGCTCAACAAATCACAGCTCGACCTCCCGCTCTCTCCCTTGGGTTTATTTGACCACTGCCGACTCTCTATCCCTCTTCCAGTTGCATGGCATCGAGCTCTCTTTGACCCGGGCTGCCCCTCAGCCTCCAACTCAAAAAATGTCCGACGACGTCGATTCCATCGTCAAGGGCGCCTCAGCTCCTACGCAAGGAGCCAAAGATGCAGCCGGCGCGAGCCCCATCCTCCCCACCACCGCCAAACAAGGCGATCCGCTGCATCACACGCCGAGTTCGCCGTCTATGATCTATCTCAACCTGTTGATCCTCGAAGCTTCACTGCGCGCGCAATTCCTCGAACTACGAGCTCGGAAGCGACACCATACTTTCTTCCTCACGCTGCTGTCACTGTGGATCGCTGGTTTTGGATATGCTCTCTTTCTCGCACCCCGTGAAGACGGCCGTGGTGTAGGTGGTTCTATCTACTGGGCTGTCGAGGGTGCGGAGAAGGTCTGCTTTATGGGCGGCATTATCACTGCGATACTCGTCTGGGCGACTGGGATCTGGGAGCGTGGAATTCGCTGGCCAAGACGATGGTTCGTCATTTCGAATAGAGGACTACGGGGCTTCAACTGCAAGCTGATCATAATACGACGGACGTGGTGGGCCGAAGCACTCTCGACGATTGGATTCTTCCTGACATACGGACTCTTTTCACACACGGCTAGTTCATCGTATCGATACGTCGAACCGAGTCTCTTGCGAGAGGTGGAGAAGGAGCTCCAGATCACGAGCGATACACACCCGACGCTGATACTGCCCCACGAAGATGAGGAGAAGGGCGGTCACGAGGAGGATCTAGCGCCTGGCGGCGACTACGTGAAGCTGCTCCTCCTAGCAAAGCCCTTCTCTGCTACGTTCCGCGAGAACTGGGAGCTATATAGGACGGAATACTGGGAGAAGGAGAACGAGCGCCGAGCCCTGCTGCGGCAAAAAGTCAAAGAGCGCGACAACCAACTCGTCAAGCAACAATACGGCTGGCTATGGTGGCTCCCGGGGCGACAACCGCGGCGCCAGGAGCGTGAGAAGACACCGCCGCGTCACATCGCCGTTGAGCGCGAACGGCGTCGTCGCGGGAGTAGCGTGCGCCGCGCATCCACAAGCTCAATACGAACTCCTACGCCTATCGTTGAAGAAGAAGCTTCTGTTAGTAGACGGCCCAGCAGCGGATCTATGTCAGCGCGGCGCAAGAGGCTGTCGACGAGCTCGAAGCCGAAGAGACCTGGGACAGATTCGAGGTCTGTTACGCCGGATTTCCCGTCGCCTTTGGCGAGGGAGAGTAGTGCGACGCACACACCTGATTCTGGACCTGAGGGGGGAAAGGTTTTGAGGAATTCGAGTTCGAGATCGACTGTTGGGTCGAAGGAGCGGGATTAGGCGATGTAGATGCTGTTTTAGTGTGTATGTTGAGTGGTTGGCGATGTTGAAGAATACCATGGTTCTTTGCTGGGCTTTATTCGACGTGAGGTTTAACGTTTTGTTGATCAGCCAAATCTAGCTTTCCTTCTGAGGTAGCATTGTGTGATTATCTCGGCCGTGAATCACGCTGTGTGAGATGCGCCCCCAACTTTGTGAGGTGTTCGTCGACAAGCATCCTTGTTCGCCGTCTTTAAATATGCAGATGTCCATATTCAGAGTGGTAATCCATCCGGTGGTGATCTATGATAGGTCGATGAGTTGAGATCACAATCAGTGAAGGATCTCACATCTGTCCTTGTTCCCTGTCTAGCTCGCCAATTTGAGTTTATGGGGGATACGAGGTGCAGTGAGTAACGAGTCATTGACAGACGAATCGTACATAAGTAAGGTGAGATAGCAGGATAGCAGGATTATGCAGAGTGCCCGATGATACCAAGGTTCGAAGAGACCTCAGATTGAATTACAAAATCTGCAACGGCACAAGACACTTTGAATGGATATGGGCAAATAGCATTGGTCTTAAATATATCGGTATTGTGATGCGTGAGGAGAAACATTCTAGCCTCTCAACTAGAACCATCACCATCGGTCTAAAGCGTCCCGAGAACGTATCGCCTATTATTCAGAAACCAATGTCAAATCTTATCTCGCGTTCTTATCTCTCACGCTATACAGTACCGAAACCATACTATAAATTGTGGAATAATCGAACGGGACATAGGAATAAAAAACCCGCACCATTGCTCGGCGCCCGTCCCGAAATCGGCCGCTCGGCATCTCCGAATCGATATCAGAAAACAGCATTTCCGCCAAATCCCATCTCGCCTCCTCTGTACCTACCTAGGTATACACCACAAGAACAGTTATATCCAAGCAGGTCAGTTATTTAAAACAGTCTCATGACCCCAATTGCAAAGGAAATGCAGGCTCCAAGTCCCGTGAACATCTTCCCCGCGATATTCAAAGCTTGGCCCATTCGGCCTGTCACCGAATGAATAAAGAAAACGAAACGAAATACGTAAAAAAACCCTTTCCCCGTCCCCATTCCCGGGCTGTATTTCCCAAACCGGCATCATGATACCCGCCGGGGCCCTCTTCGCCGGCGGCCGGTGCCCTATCTACAGTGGAGTTGTTCTCTGCAGTGTCGCTCCCTTCCTATTCCATCGTACAATAGCAACGCTGTGTTCTATAAGCGAAAATCTGGGGTAGATACGGCCAAGTACCGTTATCGCTGGGAGTTAATAAAGTTAATTTATTGTTCACTATCATGGTAAGAGATCATCCGGCCGTAGATAAGGTAGACTAGTATTTAAATACAAGCGTTGCTCTCCCTCTTTTGTCACTAGAGACTGGATCCTCAGAATAAGCTGTGTTTGACTTCCTATTGCCCATCATGTTCTTCAACTGGGACAAGTTTCTCTCGCCAAAGCCGTCTCTAGACGTCCCTGCTCTAGAGACGGTCGATCTCAATGACAAAGAGATGGAAAAGAGAATCGTGAGAAAGCAAGATCTTCGAATCCTGCCCTGGATTTGCATAACATATCTCCTCAGTACGTTTCCCCATAGCCCATCCAAGTCATTCGTCGCTAACAACAGACTCAAGATTACCTCGATCGTGTCAACCTTGGAAACGCAAAGACTCTCAACAATGACTCCCCAGAGCACAACATCGTCTCACAACTCAACCTCACCGGCCAAAGATACAACATCGCCGTCGCTCTGTTCTTCGTGCCCTACGTCCTCATGGAATTCCCCAGCAACATCCTCCTCAAGTACTTTTCGCCGAGTAAATGGATTTCGCGAATCATGGTGTCCTGGGGTATTGTCACCATCTGCACTGCTGCGGTCACCACATATGGTGGATTGTTGGCTGTGAGAATCATGCTTGGACTGGCTGAGGCTGGTTTCTTCCCTGGGTAAGTTGTCAGCGCGACTGGGCGAGAGTGAGTGTGAGTGTGTGCTAATGAGCGTTAGTGTCATGATGTATCTTTGCTTTTGGTACAAGCCTGAGGAGAGAGCTACACGAATGGCCATCTTTGCTTCAAGTATTGCTGTTGCGGGTGCCTTTGGTGGAGTTCTTGCTACGGGTATTTCGTTCCTCAACGGAAAGGCTGGTCTGGCTGGATGGCAATGGTGAGTCTGTCTCAATCCATTCCAACGACACATCTAACGGCTATAGGCTCTTTGTGCTTGAGGGTATTCCCGCTGTCATTGTCGGAGTCTTGGTGTGGTTCTTCCTCCCTGACTGTAAGTTTCTAACCTCGAATCCCCCTGGGATCGTGTACTGATCTGTTAAAGACCCCCAAACTGTCTCTTGGCTCTCCCCCGAAGAACGCGCCTTCGCCGTCAAGCGTCTCGGCCCCTACGCCCCCTCCATGAACGACAAGCACTGGGACAGCAAAATCGCCAAAGACACAGTCGTCGATCCCTTCTTCTGGCTCTTCTCCATCGCCTACTTCTTGATGGTCAACTCCCTCAACGCCTTCGGCTACTTTGCTCCCTCCATCGTCTCATCGCTCGGCTTCGAGGGCTACAAGGCTCAGCTCCTCACTGTCCCTCCTAATGTTTTTGCAGTGTTTATCATTGTGGGCAATTGTATGCACAGTGATAGGACCAAGGAGCGCTCGAAGCATATCTTGGGTGCCCTGGCGTTTGTTGCGACTGGTTATCTGCTCCTTGCTGTTGTTAAGCATTGGGGGGTGAGATATTTCGCTGTTTGTATTATTGCTTGCACCAACTCTGCTATTCTTCCCTTCGTTGCTGTAAGTTTACTTGCTCTCATCACTGGTTACATATACTGACATGAAATAGCACCGAACTGCTACCGTCCGAGGCTCAACTGCTACTGCTCTCGCAACAGGAGGAATGATCGCCATCTCCAACACAGGCGGTATCACAGCACCTTTCCTCTTCCCCTCCAGCACAGGACCCATGTACTCAATGGGTAACTGGACAGTATTCGCAATGCTCTTCGCCGCTGCTTGTATCACTGGCTACTTGTGGTATGTGTTTGGTGCTCACAGTGGTTACCGAACTGGCGATGCCACCGAGACTGGACACTTTGAGGTTCTCGATGTCGGTGACAAGGACCCCAACCAGGTCATGGACCAGGCTATGGAGAATGAGAAGGCCAAGGATAAGATTAAGGCTATGGACATGGCCTGAATGTTTGAGACAGTTAAAAGTTATGATTGATGCAGGGGATACCTGGCTAAAGATATTTACGTTGGACCGTTATTCTGAACTGAAGTTTCGTCTGAAATGCACAAGGAATTTGCCATGGTGAAGATAGATTGCTGAGTGAACGTGAGTAGCTCGCTTCCTAAGACTTTGAAGATATTAGGATGAGTTTAGGACAAATCCATAAATTCTTCTAATATTTATCTCAATTTACCTAACTTATTCCTAAAATTTTAACACTCCATACAAAGACAGCAAATTCGATGAAACCTTACTTACGAGTTGTCCATACATTGCGCTTGCCTGTCTTATACACTTTTGCATCTCATAGTCTAAATGATTTACACTTTCCTATCATGGGGACCTTTTAAAGTGAAGTACAAGGCAAATCTTTCCCTCTTGCTTTATTCCTCTACCCCAAGATCTATCAGCTATATTCAGACCCCAACAACACAAAGGCAAGCATGTCATCTAATCTCGGACACTCGATTCGTCTGATGCTCTCATCGAGTCTCCGTGGCGACGGTTCGATCCATATTCGTTCAGCACCGAGCAAGGAATCTACATTGCTGCTTACCCAAGATGAGGCCCATTATGCGGACGATACCGAAGACGACAACGATGATGAGGACCATTACGAGGACTATGGCAATTACGAGGACGATGCTGAAGACCAGAGTCACTCTGACGAAGGTAACATCGAGTTGAAGAACTACCTCGACGACTTCGCAGATACTCTCAACAAGTCAAAGAATGACTCCGAGATTGCTGCAGCCTTCAACGAGAAACTGTCGCAGATGGTCTACGGCTCAAACATGATCGAGGCGGTCGGCAGCAGCCTCGACATCACAAGCGAGCTCTGCCGAGATATTTTTGCTGGAGGGATAGACGTAGACGATATTGAGATCAGCGATCGTGATCCAACTTATCAAGCTATCCGAGCAGATCTCAGTGAGAAGAAGAAGCCCAATGCACATGGAGATGTGCTCCGAACCCGACGTGAGGTTATCCAGCACGCAAAGGCTGCGTACTTCATTATGAACGAAGTCGCTATCGAGGGAAAGGACATGTCGGAAGAAATTATCTTGGAAACGCATCGCCTTCTGACATACAAGATTGACAGTCCGGATGGTATCCCCTCGAGTCAGTACGGAGGCATTTATCGAAATTGCCCGGTTCAGCGAGGCTTCCACTATTTCCCTCATCATGCTACAGTCCCAAAAGCCGTTCGAGATCTGACAGCTTCTCTCAAGGCTGATATCGCAGCAGCAGAGGAGAGCGGAGAGATTGACCCTGTGGCTCTAGCAGCCAAATACTGCCATAAATTCGTCAACATCCACCCGTTTCTTGACGGTAACAGCCGTACAAGCCGTCTTATCCTGAATACCATTCTCCTCAAGTATGGGGGCTGCTTCGTTTGGTTCGGCAAGGATGCAATAGAGCGCGATGAATAC
This sequence comes from Fusarium mangiferae, assembly GCF_900044065.1. Classification (NCBI taxonomy): domain Eukaryota; kingdom Fungi; phylum Ascomycota; class Sordariomycetes; order Hypocreales; family Nectriaceae; genus Fusarium; species Fusarium mangiferae. Next base: position 518,593 of record NW_024573930.1, on the reverse strand, counting down.
ATGAATATCTCGGCAGAGGGTTTCGCTGCTGAGGCGATGGATATGCAGGAGGATGTGGATGATCTACCGGAGGGCTTCAAGCCCAAGCATCACAAGAAACTCGCCACGTTCACTCTGAAGCATGTGTATAAGTACTTTAGCATATTCAATTGATGCTTGTTAGGCTCCTTTGATTATCATCATAAGTTTAGGAAAGTATTAGATAAAATGAGTAAATTCTGCAAAACTTAGTCTATCTCTTGTTACTCTACACAATCTTTACCTAAGTTTAGAGTAGTCTCCTGTGGGATTAGGTAGGTAAGGCAGACCAGCCTAGGCATGTTTAAAACTTACAATATAGCCCAGTCAATAGTCTCTGGTAGTAAACTCTTATACTAGGTAAGGTCCGGTATTGCTAAAAGCCTTGGAGGGCCTTTGACAAGTTTATAAAGCTTTGAGACATCAGTATGATTCTGTGTAACTGGAGTCTATGTCTTTAATGGGGTAAAAAGCCTACTCTAGAAAGGAAAGGGAAGATCTGTTCAGTTCAGGCCGGCATCTCGAAGGAATTCACGACAGTCGGCCCATCACCACCGAGGACCCATTGAGTGCCTCAGCAGATTACAACAAGTGCCTTACCCACCAAATAGACAAAGTACAGTTAGGTGCCTGACCCCAATCATAGCAGTAATTATAAATTTGGCCGCCTTCTAAGATAAAGTAGCAAACACCTGCTCTAGCCTCTAAAAAATTCCCCGACTAGCCAAAGCTACAGCGTCGTAGTCAAAGAGTCATGACACCGCCAAACTTCAGATTCCCATGGTCGCAACCTCCACGGAAATAAATGCCGCGACGGTTAGTACAAAGTTAATCGAACAGAGTTTGGCTGACACAAACTTCCAACGCCGAATCCCGGCAGCGGGTAAGTGGCTTGGAATGAACGTTGCCGCCATTACTCATTCTTCTAGGAGTGAAAACAGTCACAGAATATCATGTTGATGAATATGTATGTATCTTTGTTGTAGGTAATATGTAGTGTTGTGGTTTCGTAACACCGGGTATATATAATAATAATAATGCGTATGTGAAGAAAATACTGTGTTGAATGGTCGTGATGCCCTGTCCTGATTAAAAGCCTCGTGACGCTAGATGTATTTCTGATGAAGATTTCGATAATCCCTCACTTTCGTAATGATGCCCCTTTGACGTCCCGATCGTAGATTCAGCGGATGACTTTCCGCCCATACTCATACCGTCGTCTTCTCCTCTCTCTTCCCGTTGAACGATGACCTCAGTAGTCATGACAACCTCATCATCACGGGGTGTTTGACGAGGAGTCTGTCGCTCATCACCGCCCATGACATAAGCTCTATACGATATATCACCAGGTGGCTTGTCAACATTATTGCTGATGAATGTATCAAGCGCGATGTTCGTCTTGTTTCCTGTCGTCGTACCAGCCGTGTGACTCCGTGGTCCCGAGCTAGCATCCTTGTTACCCGTAGTCATCTCAACGAGACGGTTGAGAATAGTGAACTCGAGCTTGAGTTTTGTGCTATACACAAAAGCTTTGTACGATGTTTGGTACTGGTACTGATCGGCGTACTCAAGGCCGAGGATGGTGATGTCGAGAAGAATGATGAGGATGTTGACGTAGACGAGGTGGTTCATTAGACGACGACTTCCACGCTTGTTGCCCATTGTGCGTTCCAGACGCATCAACTTGACTGTTTCGTAGATGTAGAAGCATGATATGATGATCTCTTGTATGAAGAAGACGGTGACTTGAATCTTCTCCATGATGGAGTATGGCTGCTTCCACATATCTGTATTCGGTGAAAATGAGCCGTAGATCATGGGAATGACAGCTCCATGCATAAGAACGCCGTTAACAATAATCATGTACAGCACAGCCTTTAGCTTGAATCTATTCCTCAGAACAAGATGTAGTCGTGACCATAGAACGAGCGACTGGCCCGAAACCATGGCTACCCATCCTACTGAGATGAACGTCGAGGCTAGATATCCTAGCGCTGAAGAGGCGTAGTATTTGGTGAAGAAACCACAGCAGTACACCGCAATTCCCCATGTTGAAACGAGGAATGACCAGAAGTACAGACCGGAGTGACGCTTGAAGGTCCCAAAGATGATGAAGTTGAGCTCAATGACGTTGTAGAGCGATATGGCAAGGAAGACGAGAACGACGGTTATTGTGGTCTGGGATATGCCTTCAAGGCCTGATCCAAAGCCGTTGTCGGCCATGGCTGTGAGTTATTCTCCAAGGGAATGAATGGTAGGCCGTTTAATTCTGAGAGGAGGACATGAGGAGATATAGAATGAAAAGAAGACAAACAAGACTTTTCCGCATGCATCATCCAAGTTTCCCATGTCTTAGGATCCTCTAGTCTTATTATTAGACGGTTACAAGCTTTTTTGACCGCTACGTAATATAAATGGGAACAAAAACGGTGTGAGCACGGGTAGGCCTCATCGCAAACTCTCACGAATCGGAATCGAAAAGAGCGAGTCAGGTCCCGTGCCGATCTTGGTGCAGATTTGTTACTCGACAGGGCTGATCCCATCTCCCATCCATGGGATTGGGAGAGAGACAAGGTTTGCGCTAAGTGGACTGTTGTAGATCATGGGGGATTCTGGGGTTAGTGGGGAATATGCCGTGTGAGGCTTGCTTAGTTATTGGTAGTGAGGATTAATGGGTGATGATGGAGTGGTCACAGTGGTGAGAGAGTTTTATCCCTGATGATCTGGCTGAGATTTCTGGAAGAACTTTGTTGAGATTTGGCATTGGTGATGATGGGAATGGAGAGCTTGGTAGTATCAAATTCTGTAAGTCTAGCAAAGGATATCTCGCTTACCACTGCAGGACCTGAACCATTCTCTATATCTCTCTCTAAATCTGATAACACGTCAAAGACGAACCTCAGACCTCAGCCAAGCTAAGAATCCTCTGCCGATCACTACCGCCAAACAGGAAGCTATACAAAGCACTTGATTCAGCCACCTCAACCCCAGACCACTTCCCCGCGATATCTTCAGCTCTTGGCACACTGGGACCTTTGCGAGGATCATGACAAGGATTCTTACAAGACATGGTTTGAAGATACCTTGCACGCAATTTTAGCATCTAAATTGATATGCAGCCTCGTGTCAATGAAGTGCATGAAGAATTTTCACGTGGAGGAGGAAAAAGCAAAGAGTCAAAGCCAAGGATCTTACGTGCAGATAACTTCTCGAAGATGCTTCTCTCATTGTTCAATTTTTCTACCTCGATGTGAAAATACAATGATCGACGACATGCTTCCACTACGGAGTACAAACTCATTGTTCAGGGGAACTTCACTCACCTGAAGACCCCAGCCCCGGAAACAGTGTCTACCGGGAATGCTCCCATCCTATTAGTCTACCGTTATCGGTGGCTTGTCCCCTAGCGTCGTCCGCCCACTCCTAAAAGATCTACATTCCGCTCCTCGTTTCAGCTTCATTCCATTTAGCTCACGATCGGAACGGTTGTCCGCTTCCCAGGAACCGGTTCTGGCACTATTGTTTACTAGCGAGGACAAGACCAAGATCATCGTGCTCGGTCCCTCGATTAAGACGACGATATGCGGAGTTGATGATCTCTGTAGGAAGTAGTTAAAGCCGACATGTCAGCATGTGAATGTAAGCAGATTCTTGCGATTTTATTCGAGAATGACTCGTCGTGAGTTTAGTTGTCTCTAGGAGTATCACCGTTGTGCATGATCTGATGCCCCTGGTGTTGATCACAATGCAGATCCGGGGAAGAGCTCCAGTAGTGTGAAGCACATACATTGGATTCAGTGATTGGAAGTTACTTTCTTGCTAATCTTGTTCGACTTTGCTTTGAGCCGATGTGCTGGGTAAGAATGGACCTTTGTTTGACCGAGAGCATCTGTGCGGGTTGCAGAATGCGCGTAGCACAGGCTGGATTCAATGACCAAACACTTCAGACTTTGGCCTCAAGTAAGAAGATCACTTATGCAGATTTAGGATAACTTTAACTAAACCCAATAGGCTTGTTGGCCAGCTTGCTTTGGACCCCTGATTCAGAGTCTTGGATCTGTGACTCCGAGGACTGGGTGCAGCTGAAGGGTCGTTCGAAGGATTTAACAGATGGTGTGTATTCCCGATATGGAATTCATACCAACATAACATGTCAAGCCCTCGTCTTGGCCACTAACCCCCTCAATTCACTTATTGTGCTTGACCATAGCATCAACAACAACCCTCTCTTCCTCCCCCTCAACCTGCACAACAACACTCCCAAGAACACGATACCCCAGCTTCAAATACAACCCCTTTCCCATAGGCGTAGCCAACAAGCTTAAACTCTTGCCATACTTATCTGCTTCTTTCTGTCCCCATTCACATATCATACTAGCTGCTCCCCTCCTGCGAAAGTCAGGATGTGTAACAACCTCCCATAAAGGAATTTGCTCTGAACCGAATCTCTTAAAGTACTTCTTTAGACCGGCTGGAAGAGCCTTGGCGTAGGCTTCCATGTGCTTTTTGTTTACGTCGCGACGTTCGTTGATGCCATGATCTGTAATTGTTAGAGAGTTTGAGATAGAGAGCAATACGAACCTCCTGGTATAAAGTCGCTTGCGACTTTCAAGTCCCATATTCCGTACGAAATAGGCTGATGGATGACTTCTCCATCATCAAGCACTGGTGCTGTAACTACCAGGATGACTAGTTTATCAGGTCGTTGGAATAGTTCCTCGTGCTCTATTCTCGTCCACTTCCAGAAATCCTCTGGGTACTTATCACGGTACGGAAATCTGTAGTCAGTTCCTGGGTCATCAGGTGATCCGTTTACGGCTATCCAGGTTATGTCATCCAAGTCAACTATGGTCGCGCGGCGAAGCGTCAGAGGGTCGTTGGGTATGGCCTTTGATGATGGGCTGATGGGGCCTCCACCCATGATGTGAACGATTGAGGGAACGATGAACTGGTAGAAAAATGTTGGCGTGTAAATGGAGAAGTTGATGGTATGAAATGTTTGAGGATTTAGTTCTCAGCGGGGTATAGAGAGTCCTTCTCAAGGGAAGATCAAGTCTGACCAACAATTCCACTAATGATACGGGCCTTCGTAGTTCTGACGTCGTCGTTATCGGGGTAATAAGCCTCGTGTTTATTGGATAGAGCGATGTATTCTTGAATGTGCCTCTCTTCTGCATAAGACTGAGATCATGACGTTACCTGATAAGATCATATACCAAATGTGACAGAAGATTAGGTTAGCAGGGTAGCGAGAGATATTGTCACAGCTAACATTGCATCTACCTACTAGGTAATGATCATCAATATATTGAAGGATATAAAGTACGGTTTATCCTTACTTCTTCTTTTTAAAAATTACTTCTTATATTTAGATTATTCATATATAATAAAATGAATGTTTCTTTTTAAGACAGTTGGTGAAGTTGATGATTAGCTCGCCTTTTGAAAGAGAATCTGATGGTTTCTGGTCCAATAGACACTCGTATCAAAGCCATTGTTTCGCGCTTCTTCGGTGTAATTGAGGTTTTGATTGCCTTGTTCGCCTTTAATAGATATCGTCCTGACTGGCGGAACATATTCGCAGGAACAAGCCTTTGTCTGCCTTGAGGCTCTCATTGTTAGTCTGAACAGTGAGCCTCACATACCAGCACAACCTGTAAGTGAACTCAGTCATCGTTCATAGAAGAACTTTTCTACACAATGCCACAATCGCAGAATACCCTAGTGTCAAACAAACAGCTTCTCTCATAAATACGTATTCGAAGCCCAAGATGCATCTCTCAACCTCATCCCTCACCATCCTCACCACAGCGCTATTCAGGTATCTCCTCCCAATACCTGGTATAAAACATGCCTTCCTTCCAAAACATCACCTTCGGAGTCGAGCTGGAACTCATGACCCCCCTCCCCGACTCCCGCCGCATGTGGCGCTTCATCTCCCCCTCCGCAGCATCCCGCTTCAACATGGCAGACCTCCTCGCAAAGCGAACCTCCCTCCCCATCGCAGCACAGTGCTGTCATCCTTCAGATGGCAGATGCACTATCTGCGCGACAGTCCCCAAGGAGAACCAATTCAGCGGTGACTGTGTGCTGCAGTTCCCGGAGATATTGTCTTACGAAGAGGACGTCTCGGAGCGTTGTTTTATGTTCAAGGGTGAGTTTCTGGAGTTCGCTCATCCGTTGAGTCATCAACGAGGCTGGGATGGTGTGGAGATAACCACGCCTGTTTTTCATGCTGGTGAGTTGGACAATGGACTTGATACTATGAAGACTGCTCTGACGAATCTTCGGCAGCTGGGTCTTGAGATCTCTGCTGATGATTCATGCGGTATGCATGTCCACGTTGGTGTTGAAACTGGTATGACCATTCTTCTCGCCCAAAAGATCACCACCCTGGTAATCCTTCTCGAGACCACCCTTCTCCTCCGACTCGTCGCGCCTCCACGATGGAAGAGTGCTTTCTCCCTGCCAATCTGCGAAAACTCATCTTTAGCAATGGACATGGATCTTCACAAGCCCCTCGAAGATCCCACCGCACTCAACCAGCATGTTCCTTGCATGAGTACCATGAAACCAGGTAAGTGGAACAACTGGTATCCCAAGCACATCTACAAGATGCTCTACGGTGTATGGGGCAGCACAATCCTCGCAGATCTAAGTCTGCGCCTCAAAAAAGCACGTATGAACCGCTGCGGCTTCGCCCTGTCTTTACGAAATCACAAGGTAAGTGGTGCAGAGAATCTCGAAGGGTCTCCTACGACTGTTGAGTTTCGATACTCGCAGATGACGTTTGATCATGAGCTTTTGAGGAACTGGACTGAGATTCTGGCGAGGATTGTTGTTATTGCTCAGGGTGATGCGGAGGAATTTAAGAGGTGTGTTGAGGAGATTATTAGTATTAATGGGAGGGATGATAAGGATGTTTGGAAGGGGTTGATGACGGATGTTCTTGGGTTGGGACATCGTGTTCCGCAGTGGGAGGAGCAATTGAAGTATTTTGAGAGGGGTGAGTATGTTTCCCATCTTGATGATGAGCTTCTACTCAAACCTTTTTGATTGCTAACCTACGGAGCGAGTTGGGGGATGGGTTTTGCAGCTGGCTGATGATTTGGGGATTCAGGTAAGTCAAAGGTAAGTCGACTGACAAACAGGTGGTTGTTTACGGACGGAATAACATTGGTGACGTCAAAATAATAATACAAAATGCAATTGTTTCGCATGTATTCACTTGACATCGTGATTTAAGGTAAAATGTGAAGTTTCGTGAAACGGTACAGGGTATGTTGATGCCATCACGATCTCAAAATGCAACCCACCCATCAGCCTAAGATCTCAGATCTATCTTGGCAAATGCTTGACAAATAAAATATCCATAAAAACATCTTCAACAAATCCTTCCACCCAGATATTCCCTATCTCCCTATAAACCCTCAGTTATTACCGTCCACATCCCGAGATGTCAATATAAATCGCCGATGGTTGACGTGGCTGTCGTGATGTCATGTCTCAAAGCAGGGCATCATGAATATCCCCGATAAGCCAATCATCGTGATTTGAATGGTAATCGACACTTTTCGATCCCTCGACTCTCAAGCCTTGTTCACCGCGTCATAGACAAACCTCACAAAGAATGAATGTCGGATCTCGATGGGGCACTGGATCCATGACGGGATGAACTATCCGGGGAAAACGTGGCTTGTATATAAGAGTGACCTCCATCGTGAAATACCACAGTGAAGCTTTGAGTCTAAGATCCTTTAAAATTCACGATATCTGTCAAAATGGCGCCTTCAGCAACAGACACCTCCTTCGCAGCCCACGTAGCAAACCAATTCCGATCCTACGAATCAGACCGTCAGGCCACTTCCAAAGAAACCCTCTACACCACCTCCAATGGCGTCCCCATCGCGCATCCCTACGAGACCCAGCGAGCCGGTGAAAATGGCCCTCTTCTCCTACAGGACTTCCACCTGATCGATCTCCTCTCGCACTTTGACCGTGAGCGTATTCCCGAGCGTGTTGTCCACGCAAAGGGAAGCGGTGCGCATGGGTACTTTGAGTGTACGGACCCGTTGGATGATCTGTGTCTGGCGGATATCCTGTCGGAGAAGGGGAAGAAATGTTCGGTTAGTATGAGGTTTTCGACGGTGGGTGGTGAGTCGGGATCGCATGATATGGCGAGAGATCCTAGGGGTTTTTCGGTCAAGATGAGGACTGATGAGGGTGTAAGTGATCCGAGTGAAATGCGGTGGTGAGGTGCTGACATGTGTAGAACTGGGATATGGTCTTCAACAACACGCCTGTTTTCTTTTTGAGAGATCCCGCCAAGTTTCCTCACTTTATTCATACTCAGAAGCGAGACCCAAGTAAGTTATTTATAATTTAATTGTTGTTTATGATCGGGGGCTAACAAACAAGGCACCCATCTCACCCATGCTGACGACTCATTCATGTTCTGGGACTATCTCTCCCAGAACCCCGAGTCAATCCACCAAGTCATGATCCTCATGGGTGATAGGGGGATTCCAGCCAATTATAGACAAATGCACGGTTACAGCGGACATACTTTCAAGCTCATCAATAAGGCTGGCGAATGGGTTTATTGTCAAATCCATCTGAAGTCGATGCAGGGTGTTGACTTTGTCACCCAGGAGGACTCAGCTGAATACTCGCCAGACAACTCACAGAAGGATTTGTACGAGGCTATCCAGAATGGAAACTATCCCAAGTGGACTCTTGAAGTTCAGACAATGACCCCCAAGGAAGCCGAGGAGTTGTGGGAGAAGCAAAAGATCAACGTCTTTGATCTCACGCACGTCTGGCCTCAGAAGCAATTCCCTCTCCGAAAGGTCGGAGAGTTCACTCTGAATGAGAACGCGATCAACTACTTTGCCGAAGTTGAGCAGATTGCTTTCAACCCTTCGCATCTTCCTCCCGGTGTAGAGCCATCGGCTGATCCCGTTCTCCAATCCCGGCTGTTCTCGTACCCGGACACCCATCGCCATCGTCTCGGTGTAAACTACCAGCAACTCCCCGTCAACGCGACACGCACAGGTTATCAGTTCGGCAACTTCCAACGCGATGGCCAAATGGCATTCTATAACCAGGGCGCACGACCAAACTATCTCTCCTCCATTGATCCTATCAAGTTCAAGTCCCGCGCTGTGGATCTTGATAAGACCCATGGCCATTTCACTGGAGAAGCTATTACGTTCCTCACCGAAATCCGACCAGAGGACTTTAACGCCCCTCGCGCACTTTGGAGAAATGTATTCGATGAGCCAGCCCGTGAGCGTTTCATCAATAATGTCACGGGCAAGATGAAGCTTTGCAAGCAGGAAGAGCCTTTGAAGCGACAGATTGCTATCTTCCGGGAAGTTGATCCTGAGATTGCGGAGCGATTGGAGAAGTCAACTGGTATCAAGGGATACGATGGAATTGCCAATATGGCGTTCAACGGTACACATAACGGCATGGCTTCTGGAAAGAGTAGCAGTGCCAATGGAATTGCGGATAAGAATAAGAGTCCTGCTGCACGCCAAGGTGCGCCTGGTTCTGGGGCTCATGGCAGTTTGGTAACAAACGGAAAGTCAAACGGTGCAAATGGACATTAAATAGTTTTCAGTAGCGTCAATATCATCCTCCCTCAACAAATCTCATCCCAAATCCATCCTCCGTGCCCTCCTCCGTGATCTCCGTATGTTCCGTCGCCGGCCCTCCTCCGTGTGGGGCCGTCCCTTACTTCGCCTCCTCCTTCACCTCCGCCCTAGGAGCCTGCCAACTACAGCTCGGGGGCGCACACGTCTCAGCACACTTGACGCACGCCAGCTCGCTCTTCCTGAAGCTCCCCTTGATGATCCTCTTGTCGTCAAAGGCATATCTCGGACAGTGCATCGTGGGGCCCGCGTTCCGCCCGAACAGCCGTCGCTGGTAGTCGCACGCCGAGCCCAGGTCGTCCACCGCGTAGAACATGTCGATGTAGTGGAAGGCCTCGCCGCCGATGATGGCGCGGCCGCGGGTCATTTGCGGGCACTCGGGGCCTTTGGCGCAGCAGCATACCATGCGTTGGAAGGAGTATGTGCACATTCTGAGGAGTGGGAGCTGGTGTTTTTGGTGGAGAGAGATTAAAGGGGGGTTGGATCGTTCAACAGTACAGTTTTGGTATTTTTATTCAGGTTTTGGGATGGGATGGATGGCTGCTTGTATATATGAGAATTGCCGGGCCCGTTACACCTCGTCCGGCTCCGCAAACCCCAAAGGGTGGTCTGTTTGTCCAACTCCCGTTGTACCATGCGGCGAGCCGTAACCAGCGACGGGGGTCGCGGGACAAAGTGCAAACACGGTCCTTGGGAACTCGAGATAGACGAGACGGGTCAGTATCGCGAGTGCGACTAACACGGTAACCATTGCTTCTCTCTCTGCTATCTCTCTCTCTAATCCATCTGATCAACAGTCGTGGCATCGCCGTTCCGTCCCCCAGGCGCACCAGCAATCTCCTTATCCTTCTCACCAACAGGATATCTCCACCCAAATGAATCCTCCGCTCTGCCAAGCTGAATGTCCTTCAGGTGCGTGAGCAGCTTCTCAAACAGCGGCCCAGGCTCTTCCCTCCCATCCTCGATATACGTGACAACATCCTCCCCTCCCCCAACACGTCGCGTAATACTCCTAATCGGCACCAGCGCCGCCGCAGTGCCCGCTGCAAAAACCTCTGTAAACTCCTTGAGCTCCTCATACTTGATCGCCCTCTTCTCCACGGCCCAGCCGTAGCTGCGCGCCAGCTCCTGGATGCTATCGCTCGTGACACTCTCGATAACGCACTTGGAGTCCGGCACCGCGAGGGTGACCTGTCCCCCGTTGTCCTTGACGCCGATGAAGCCACTCGTGCTGAACTCGTCAATCTCTTCGTGGCGCACACTGTCCAGGTGCAGCGTGATACCGTAGCCCTCGTCACGCGCCTTGTCGCTCCATCGCAGCACAGGAGCGTAGTTGCCACCAACCTTTGCATTGCCCGTGCCATTCGGCGCCGCGCGATCAAAGTCCTCGAGAATAAGCGCTTTGACTGGATGAGCGCCGTGGTAGACACCCGTAGGAATGACAAACACCGCAAAGATATACTCATCCGGCGGCGAGAGACCGAGCTGAGCGCTTGAACCATACAACTGCGGGCGGATATACAGCGCAGCCCCAGTGTCGTGAGGAGGAACGTATTCAGCGTTCAAAGCGACAGCAGCGCGCACGGCGTCGAGGAACAGCTCTTCGGGGACGTGGGGCATTGACACGACTTCCGCAGAGTGCTGAAGACGCTTAGCGTTTCGGTTGGGTCGGAAGATGGTGATTGCTTCGTCATTGGGAGTTCGGAAGGCCTTGAGACCTTCGTAGGCTTGTTGGCCGTAGTTGAGAGCTGGCGCCATGCCGTGGATGCGCATGAAGGGATCGGCGACGAAGTGAAGAGGAGTCCATTTTCCTGTGCTTCGACTGTAGGTAGATTCAATGTGTCCATTGACTGCAATTGTCAATATATAAACTGGCTTCAATGTAGTCAATTGGGCAGGGAGCTAACCTTCGCGGACCTTGAAGCCCACGTTGGACCAGTCAATGGTGTTAACAGGCGGAGGAGGAAACGCAGTCATGATTGCGATACACAGAAGCTACTTCAACAGTCAACGTACGTCCAATTCAGCCTCTTTTATAACCTGGGCTCAAGCCCACTTACGTTTATTTATAAGCTCTCAGTAAGTCGTAGTAAGAACCAGAAGATGCTTTCACATCGACACTAAATTCCTCTGACTCCCAATAAGAATTATCTGGGCCGATGTCGCAAGGCGCGGGGTGCCTCTGCGGCAGTTTATTTTTGGCTGTTTTCAGGGCGCATAATTCGCTGCTGAGCTGCTGGAATTCACCGGTGTGATGTCATTTCATACGTGGGCGGGAAACGGAAAACGGTTGGAACGGGAATTAACGTTTGTTGAGAGTCAAAGGCATTGGGTGTCGGAAACGGCGGGAGGCGTAGTAGCAATTGGGATGGATGAGGTTATATCCTTCTATTCATTTTCTATATCGTGGCCTGTATGACAGCAGACTCGCCTCCATCTGTTGAGATGACCCATGTAAAAAGAAATACGAATGAGAGTAGAGTGTGTAAGAAACCATTTACTCGCGAGAGTCCCTAATAATGAAACCATTCCTCATTGTAGCCCATGCCCATCATAACGACTCTAACGAAACAACTATAAAAATGCAAATCATATGGAACTACTCTTTTGGTGTCGTCGAGTTGCTGGACGTGACGATCGTTTTAATTCCCCTGCGCCCGCTGACCCAACGCCAACGGCACAAAGACAAATGCAATAACACGCAATAATTCCACAATAAACCTGTAGTCAGGACGAGCTGAGAGAAGCGAGACGCTGGAGACAAGAGAGGACGCCTGCAGAAAGTAAGTTAGTATAAGGTACTGCTCAACACGGATCTGTCGGGAACGGAGACGTACCACTGACACCCTGCGTAAGGGTGGCTGTTGCTTCGGTGTTGCGGTTACCAAGACTGACTGTAACAACATTCTGTACTGATCCGTCTTCCTGGAGTCTGTTTGCCCACTTAAAGACCTTCTCATCCTCTCGTCCATCACCGATGACCATCAAAAAGTCAACGGGCGTCTTGTGCTCCTGCGTAGAGCTCATCTCCGTCTTCAGAGTCTCAAACACCTTCCTGGCAGCGGTTCGCTTGGTCCAATCTATGGGCTCAACGGCGATACACCCGTCTAGGGCAATAGCATGGACGCGCTGAGACTCGCAGGCATCATTGACGTGACTGGCGCAATCTGAAGCCTGTCGTGAAGCGGACTCATAGTCCTCCGCACTCTTGTAGTGGAAGATCAGACTGCAGCGACGCTCCTCGATCTCAGCACCGGGGGTACGCTCGAGGTAGTATGTCATGATAGGCCGGACTGACTCCTTCCAATCCTTGACGTGGTCGAGATCAGCCATCTCAGTCCACTTTTCGTTGCCGTGGACCTTGAGAAAGCATCCATTCTCAGCAATCAGGCCCAGATTGGGAACTCGGCGGAAGACTCTATCGAGCTCCTCAGGTCGTCGGCCAGACATGACGTAGACTGTGTTGCGCTCGTCAAGAAGTAGGTCATTCAATACATCAAGAGTTCGTTGGGGGCTGATGGGAATGATCTGGTTGACAGGGCCCCAAGCTACCAGGGTACCCTCATAGTCAATGATAAATAGTCGACGATTCGCGTTCTGGTATTTGTTGGAAAGGGCGGGAATCGATAACCGAGGAACAGATGTCTGATCGCGCTTGTGTTGCTCCTCATACACGATATCCAGGCGGCCAAGGAACTCGGTGAACCAATGAGAGCCGGTGTGGCTGTTGACACGTTTGTATAGATTTTCCCATCGTCTATCCTTCTCTTCCTCGCCCATTTCCAAAGCCTGCTTGATAGCATCGGCGCATTGTCGGTAATCCCAAGGGTTCACAGCAAGTTCATTCTTGGCGAAGAGGGAAGAAGTTCCCGTGAATTCGGAGAGGATCAGAGAACCGTGCTTCTTCTCTGGCAATAGCTTTCCATCTTGGCAGAAAAGATATTCGTGGGAGGTCAAGTTCATACCCTCACGTTGACTGGTAATCATGAGCGCATCGGCAATGGTCAAGAGAGCAAGGTACTGAGCGTAGTCAATGTCTTGCTTCAGGTATACAACTGGCTGATACGCCAGGTTAGCCCACGATGAGTTGACTCTGGTCACAATGTCGCTAACGGTGGCCTCGAGATCACTCTTTTCGTTGGATGAAAGGGCGACTTGGATGAGAACGGCGTTCTCGCGCCACTCAGGGTTCTTGTTGAGGAAGAGTTCGTAGGAAAGAAGCTTCTGACGAACACCACGGACGTGGTCAAGCTTGTCACGAGCAACAATGAGCTTCTTGCCCTTGTATCGCTCCTGCAGGACCTGCAGCCACTTTGCAACATCTGGGGCGTCAAGATGCTCACGAAGACTGACAGGATCGATACCAATGGCAAGATGAATGACATCAATAAATCGATCTTCAAGCTGAAGACCATCCGGTGTAGCCTCGGCACTCAAGATGCGACTGCAAGTCTGGAGGAAATGACGTCCATACTCGTGAATTTGGAAGCCAACGAGATTGGCGCCCAGCATACCCTCTAGAAGCTCTTTTCTGACAGCCAAGCATCGGAACACCTCAGATGAAGGGAAAGCGACGTGTAAGAAGAAGCCAATCTTGGCCTCAGGGAGCTTCTTGCGGACCATTCCAGGAACGAGAAGCAGATGATAATCATGAATCCAGATGACGTCACCTCGCTTCCAGTTCTTAACAATCTGGTCGGCAAAGGCCTGGTTAACGTTGACGTAGTATTTCCACGAATGGTCTTCGTAGGCCTTGCTCTTGGGGTTGTCGGGGATCTGGTAATGGAAAACAGGCCACAAGATGTGCTTGCAGAAATGAGCATAATGGCCATCAAAGTCCTTGTCGGAGCAAAAGACAGTCAGCATGTTGTGTTCATTCGCTAGAACAGCCTCAATGTCCTCTTTCTGCTGTGTGCCTTCGAGGGCATCAGTGGGCATACCGAGAGTGCCCACCCAGGTAATATCGTCAATCTTGCCATCACGAGCAGCGGCATCAGCAGCATTGCGAAGACCACCATTGCCCTGGTCGGCATTGACAACCATCCAGCCGGCTGATGCAAAGACTCGATCGTGGCTGTCGCTCCTAACTAGAAGTCTCGGTTGAAGAACTCCCTGACGACCAAGTTCACGGGCCTTTTGCATTGTTCGATTGTTTTCGGAGAGGGAAGCGGAGGGAGGAGGAGAGCTGGCGCGAGACTTGGGCTGGTTGGCGCGGCTGCCCCAGGTCTTTGCATGCTCAATGCTGGAGCTGGCGCCATGAGGAAATTGTATTCTGAATCCATCTTCGTTCGCGAACAAGTTGGAATCAGTCTCTTCGGTCGGTGTATGAGGAGGTGTTATATCCTCTTTCTGAAACAGACTCGGTTGGCGAGCTAGAGGCGCAGGTCGACCACCGGTTGGAGCAGCGGGTTTGGGGTTGAGAGGAAGAGTAGCAGCTTTTGTAGGCTTGGGATCTGAGGATCCGGACAATGAAGCTCGAGTGGGATCGGCGCCGTGGGGAGGTGTGCCGGGGAGGGTGAAGTGAATTGTCTTGGGGAGGAAGCTATCGTCATGTTAGTCTCGTCATTTTTCGCTAAAGTTTGGTGGGCTTTTAATGATGGAGGGGCTAGAGCGGGGAAGCAGCGAAAAAACATCGAGGGAGGCAACATACAGAGAACACACAAAGACCGTCATTTTGGCTGATGTTTTGTGTGAGAATCGCTCAAGAAGCTTATTTGTTGGTGTAGAGTTCTTGTCTTCGCGGTTCGAGTTTTGTTGGATGTGAAAGGTTAACGAGAATCAAAGGTTGATCGAGTTGCTATTGAATTCTCTCGTACGGCGACTTCATGTGGATGTAGAACTGGAGATACGAGTGGCAGAGGAGTCGAGTTTTGTTGAGGGATGTAGCTTGTCGCAGGCAAAACGCCTCTTTGTCGCAGATGCGCTCAGGTGTAAGATCGAGCCGAAAGTGGCGAATAGCACCGCAAATAGTTGAATGCGCACGGCAGAAAGATGGGAATTCTGCAAGGTAGATAGTTGAAACCAAAAAGATCAAATGTAATTTGAACGAGAAAATGTCCGATTTGGCCGCTGTTGCTCCGTGTCGTGAGATTCGTCAGGTGGTTATACTTGTTGCACGGTTGATCAAGCTTGGATAGCTCCGAGATCGTTGCTCAAACAGCTCCTTTTTTTTCTGTCGCCGGGGGCTGATCGGCAATTAATAGAAGAATTTTATTTGAGAGGTATTTTCCAATCAAGGATCAACCTATAAAGTAGCCCTGTCAGTTTCGAAATGGTCTGGACTTGGAGTGCGGTTGTCTGGATGAATTGGATGAATGGGTGTATAGAAAGACAGGGAATGTGAGGAAATGCAGCCAGTAAAGTAGAGCGCTCACTCTGACGTAATGATTGCTCTACAACCTTTGGGCTGCTGGAATGGGTGTTGACAAGGGCAGTGTTTTAAGCCTCAAGCGAGAACCGTTGGTACCTGATAAATAAAAAGAAAATCGTCTGCTCAAGTGGAGAATTATAGCATGAGCACCATGTGAACAGAAGAAGCGGATAATTCTGGACTGTGACGAAGGGCCGATTCAAAGTGTGCTATGATAGAATACTGCAGTTGACAGAAACAAGAAGGGAGACTTAAAAGAGGCGGTTCAACAAAAAAGAGGAAACATTCAACGCACAGAAAGGAGTCAACCGTGACGTAGTTTGCGAGAAAAGCAATCGGGATCAGTTGTTGAGGATCTCGAGACAGGAGAGTTTGGTCCGTGATCCACGAAGAAAACCAAGCTCAGGTCAGGTTTAAAAGCTGATAGCTTGGAACAAGGTGGAATATTCACGTCCAATTGAGGAGAGGGGTGTGGTGTAAGACAGCCAAACCAAGAGGGGCATCAATCAGTATAAAAACCTGGTCTTTTCTTTTGTTATATGCATCTTAGCTAGCAACCCAATCTGAAGCTTTTCCTCTCTGAGCTTTAAATACTTTTCTTGTGATGAGGCAGAAAAATAACGCCAGTAACGAAACAAGTCAAGATAAATCGGAGCGTGGACCGATGCACAAAAGAAAAAAGACAGCGTGTGTGGAGTTTTTTTCAGGCCCCACGATAGCCTGTCATTGTTTTGTTTAGGCGGAGCTTTACAGAGCGGGTAGGCTAAACGCGGGTCTAGAGGTAGAAAAAACAAGGATGATGTATGGATGATGAGACAGAGTCAAGAGCAAGCAAGGTCCGGTAATGTTTCTGTTTGGCTGATCTGATATGATAGAGAGTCGAAAGTGACATGATATTTCGGCATTTGGCTAAGAAACCTCATGCATAAGGTGAGACTATGCAAATAAAAACGCTGATTGACTGTGCCTGGATGCGTTGATTCAATGGGGAAGGAGATGTACATGGGAATGCTCAGGTGTCATTGGCCTACGAATGGAGAAAATGCCTCCGGGTGATGTTTGGTGGTGGTGATGCTGCGTTGGTGGGAGGCTGTTAACCAATCTCTCGGGCCTGTAGGTTACCTGTTGGTGTACAGTTACCCCAATGGCTGGGAACGTTAGGCGGCCTCTCAAATCGACACGCCCTCTTGTATTTCGTCGATCATGCACTTCACATGCCTGATGAAATGGTAGCTTGTTTGGCAACTGTCTTGTACTCAGGTATTTGTATTTAAGTGGAAGACTATTTATTACAGTATGATCATAACTAGGACTCAGAGAGAACAATATAGAACATGGCTGCTATAAGATTATTCTATAAATGCTTCGTAGCCGGATCATGAATGACACTGTCTAAACTCTCATCTATGCACCATGCTCTACGTAACGCCGGCTATTCTTGACATGATATCCATGGTAACCATCAGCGTCTGAACTACGCCTGAAACAACCACCACCATCTCACCAACCACGCCAAGCCCAGAATATCTCTTCATCTGCCTCACTCAGTCACTCATGCACTTCACTCAAAACATCATCTTACACCCTTGTCCAACAACTGGCTGCACCGGCCCGTCTCTGCCATACCACGCCGTCCTACACGGGCCGTTTCTACTTCCCGTCTTCGCATCAGATTGACTGAATTTGCCGCGTTATATTCAGAGTCTTGAGATTAAAAACCGCATGGACCATGCGATTGGAGAGATGCATGCGGTTGGTGGCGTGCATTTGAGATGGGATGCGTGTGCACCTTGCAGGTTATGGCTTGTTTTCATCGGACAGGTTCCATCTTATACCAAGCCCGGGTCTTCCGCCCTTCAATAACGAGTCTCAACTCAAGGCTTGTACTCCGTAGGTACTAACAAACAGTAAACTTTCTCTCCAAAGATCGTCAGGGGACCCTTTCCTATTCTCGATATTGCTTCTCAACTTGGCTGCACCCCACAGCTTCTCCGTGGTGGAGCACCATAATTCCTGTGCCTCCCAAATTCTTAGTCCAACCCGAGACTGTGCCTCGGGGCAATGGACAAGAATAATCCAGTTCAGATATTGGGGTAATAACGGCTCGCGTCACATGAAGATTACTATGTACCTATGATCGTTGTCTACAGTGCATGCAACATGCACGCATCTTCTCCAACTTTCCAAGCACCGGCTTCCCGTAACATCACACAATGCGGCAGCAGGGATATTCGGCTTCCACCTGAGCCCACAGCCGGCCGGAGTACCGGGGGTCCGCAACGGGACCGGACAACTGCGTTTTTTTATTCTGCGTGTTAGCGCTTGCAACACCCTCCTTCATGAGTACAGTACACTACCCTCATATCACCTGAGTGAGCAATATACTTAGCTACTGCTGTTAGCCATTTTCTGATCTCCCCGCATCTCTTTGGGCTGCTCGCTGCCCGATGCTTTCCGGGGTCATATCATCCACTCACGATCAGCGGGGAAACCTCGTGGTGTCGATGGCAGGCTGTAGGTTTGCAAGGAGCTTAACTTGAGAAAAAAGGAAACATCATCACTTGGATATGTATGCAACGCCGGTCCGGGTCCGATATGATCCGACAGGGAGGGTTGGGCATCCAAGCCTGATTCGAAGACATGCAGTATGAGGCTTTCTACGTGATCGAGATGAGATGATAGAGCCAACTTCAAAGATAATTCTAGATATTTCGCTTCCAAGTTTAGCTACGGACTTTGCTTCGGGAATTCGGGATAAAGTACATTTAGCTTGGGCATGGGTCGCTTTACCCCACAGAACCAACACCACTTTCTAGACAGTTCCAACATATCGCGAGCTTCACTTCAACCCCTCTCTTCATTACCAGCTCATCTAGTCTTCATACGTGTCTCCAACAGAACTATAGTAGCATCAGGTGAAAAGAGGCCCATCTGCACACAAGCGGACCTATCAACTCGACCGTCTTGAAAAGCCGCAACTCAATCGAGGGTGTTCAGTCACCGGTGGGACTGCATCTTGGATCACAATCTAGAAGCTCTCTCCAACTCCCGTGCATGCATGATCTGTTACGAGGCCCTGCCTGACAAAAGAAACGATACTCACAGACTGTGCGGTAGTGCGTGAGATTCGGAAGTCCCCCGTGTTGAGCGCCGCGTACGCACCTCAAGATCTCATTCTAAAGATAAGCCCAAGCACGTTTTTCTACGCCTCACCTATCATCCAGTGGAACATGCACGGCACAGCAAACTTGTGAATCACTCACTTCGGGGGTATCTTGACTTGTAACAGTAACAAACACCATTTTCGGGATTCTAATTCCGCCACAGCCGAACGGCCTTGTCTTTACCACCGCTGCCAACCCTCTTTCCATCCGGCGCCCAATCCACCGCGTACACTTCGTCCTGGTGGCCGGGCAGATCCACGGCGAGTTTGTGAGAGGCCATTGACCACACCTTGAGTGTTGTGTCCTTTGATGCTGTGACGAGGAGACGTGAGTCTGCTGAGAAGGCGCATTGGTAGACGGGAGCTACGTGGCCGCGGAGGGTGTTGATGAATTTGCCGTCCCTGTGATCGTTAGTATATCGAATGTGAATGAAAATTGGGTGGCTTACCTTGCACTCCAGATCTTGGTGTGGTTATCCCAGCCTGCACTGGCAATGAGAGATCCATCAGGGGAGAAAGTGACATGATTCACTTGCTTCTGATGGCCCAACATACGCGCGACGGGCTTTGTGCTCTGCGCCGGATCCCAGAGATACATAGTGAAATCATCACTAGCAGTAACCACCCGCTCAGCGATTCTCCCCTGAAACTTGGCAGCCTTCTCAAATCTCTCCTTCGCCTTGCTTCTCTTTCCCTCCTCGGTATCAGGAACAGGCGTGTGGTCGTAGAATCCAGTCCGCAGAACAAAATCCGTTGAGAGCGCAAGATGGTTCACCCAGTGGACGTGAGACGACAAGGTGTGCACAAGAGTTCCCTTCTCAGCATTCCATACTCGCACCGTCTTATCGTGACTGGCGCTGTATACGAGACCCTCGCCTCCCCAGCGCACACAGCTTACACTGCTCTTGTGGCCAGATAGGACATGCTCGGTCTTTCCTGTGTTGACAACCCATATCCGGACTGTTGCATCTTTGCTTGCACTCGCTAACCGAGGTGTACCGTCTCTCCAGAGATGATAAGGCTCCCAGCAGATATTGGTCACCCACTTTGAATGACCCGTCCAGGGGTTTCCAACGGCTTTTCCAGTTTCGGGGTCCCAGAGTCGAACAGACTTATCCATACTTCCTGTAGCGAGACGTGCACCATCGGGGGACCAAGCAACTGCCAACACCCATCCACCATGACCGGAGAGTGTGTACTTGGGTGTTCCGGTATCAGTATCCCATATCCGCGCTGTCTTATCTCCAGAACCTGTCGCTAGTCGATTACTGTTCTTGGGGCTGAATTGAGCTGCGAGAATTGCTTCGCCATGGCCGGGGATCTTATGGGACATGCGCGTTACAGGCTGGACCTTGAAGACAGCCTGTGGCTCGGCGCTAAGTGTGACAGTCGTTTCGAAGGGATTCTCGATGCCATGGTTGCGGAGAAGCTGGAGGAGGTCGGTAGGGTATTGGTCCACGATGATATCGGTATCTGGGATGTGAATTCGGAATCGATATGGGAGAAATTCCTCTTTTTCCTGGGCAAGTCAGCAAAGCTCAGAAACACACATCATGCGACAAACCCTAGCAAGTAACGTATTCAAAAGAAGCGACAGGTTCTTTTCTGAAGCATCCGCAAGAGGAACCTCAATCACATCTGCCATTTGCTTTCCATCTCCATCCAAGAACCTCGCCTTGAACGAGCCAGCAGGCCCAGAAGCAAGCGCTGTAACATCCTGCTGAATCTGAGAGCGCTCAAGCTCTTCTCTCTTCTGCCGTTTCGACGGTGGGGGTACAATCGTCGCCATTTTGGTTTATCTAGTATCTTGATGCTTCACAAAGGCTGGATATTTTCAAAAGCGGGATGGTGGGGCAGATTTTTGGCAAAATCTTTAGAAATTTTGGCGGTGAGGAGCTGCAGTGCCTAAGGCAGGTGACAAAAAAGGTTTGATATGAGGATAGGTGGCTGCTTTATTGAGTTAATTTTGGCATCCAGCACTATAAAAAGTCGATGATTCCTCATTCTAGGGGCCCAGGCCCGTTCTTCCTAAATCCCCAAGGTGCTAACAATTTTGGCACGCGCCCCACATAAATCCGTTAACGACGGGAGGAAGAAAACTCAGGACCGTAATCCTAAATGACAAAAGACTCAGGTAAAGTTACATAAATTTAGGATATCTTTACTAAGTTCAGGATGTATTTACCAAGTTCAGGATATATTTTACTGAGTTTATTTTGACACCCGACATTAAAGCCCAGTGTTTTCTTCCTCGATGGATGCTAACAATTTTGGCACGAGTTCCCACATAACTAAATCCGTTAACGACATGCTACCATGCCAGTCCAGTCTATCTATAAAAAGTTCCCGTCAACCAAAAACAAAACTACAGAAATGATCAGTCTACGATGCTGGTCGTTTTACAAAGCCTCCCAAACGCCGTATTCCCCTTGCTATTGAGCTTGTTGTCCGCCTTGAGACCGCCCACGCATCCTCTTATTCGGAGCCACGTAATGCTGAAATTGCGGCATGTCCATCGTTGGCACCGCGATTGGGGCCTGAGGGTTCGGTGGGAGATACAGCTGTGATTGCATCATGGCTTGGGCCTGCGCTTGAGCCTGTGCCTGTGCCTGTGCCTGTGCCTGTGCCTGCGCCTGTGCTTGGGCTTGTTGTACTTGGGCCTGAGTGGTTTGTTGAGGGAGTTGCTGTTGCTGAAGGTGTTGATGCATTTGCTGCTGCTGCTGTTGTTGTTGCTGCTGCTCCACTACTTGCTGACGACGCTGTCTAGCCCGCTGCTTCTGCACGGAGGATTGCCTCTTGGACTCCTCGATTTGTCGATGGCGCTTGTCTTGAGCTTCTTGCCTCTTTTGTCGTTGCAGGTCCTCATTCTGAACAGCATAGATGGCTGCAACGCGGAGCTGGAGATGCGATAGCTGCGCAACACGATCCGGATGCGACATCTTGCGGTACTCGCTCTTGAACTGATGGAAAGTCTCGCCGGTCAGACGAAGAACTGCGTTGGAGACACCCGCGACCTGGATTGCAGCTTGTGTCTCCTGATCGGGTTGTGGCCCTTCGTCTTGCCAAGGCGTGAGGAGCGGCGTCGCATCCGGATCCAAACTATGCTCACCTTCCAGGTCGTCCATCATATTCGTCTCTTCCTCGCTCGCAGCTTCGGGCGTCGGTGGTTCGGGTGTGCCGGGCTCGTGGTTATGCTGATCGCACGTAATTGTCAGTACCCATCCCCCCATAGTCTTCCGATGGACCGCCTTTGCTTTCCAGGGACAGTCGGTCTTCTTTGTCGTGGTCTTATGTTTTGTCGCCATGCATCGATACGGCCTCCCGCCGCGATCGCAGACAAGATCGCATCGTACTATGTCGTTCCCCGGGACGTCTGCACCACCCACTTTGCCTCGATGGGATCTAGCCTTGACGATCTTGTATCCTTCCTTTTCCATGCCATCGCTGAGTTGCTTGAAAAGTTCCTCATAGCTGCTGTAGATGCCCGAATGGGGCACTTGGACGGTCTCGAGAATGCCAAACATGTCGCCGTCACGGTCGCCGGAGTCAAGAACGCGATCAACGCGTTTGGAGGTCAACGATGTGTGGATTTGGTGGTTGACCGGTGTCAGGCGTGGCCACGCGTAAGGCAGCGGGGACGTTGAGGAATTTCCCTGTCCGTGCGGATAATTCTCGGCTGTTTTGGGAACCACTGGCACTGACAGCTGGTGTAACATTTGCTGACGACGCCTTGGATACATGATAATTTGCGTACATCGAGGAAAGAAAACTCAAGACCTTGGATGGTGTTTTCTTGCTCCCCAAGGGTGATTGACCTCTTTTCCTGCATTTTTGTTAATGTTGGGCATGGAAACGAAACGTCCGACTACCAAGTTGGGAAATCCCTCGTTACTGAACTGACCTTTATTTTCTCGAACCTTGGTTGAGCCGTGGCAACGTGCACTGTAGATTCAGGGTCCAGGCATTACCCAAAGCATTCAGGTTTCAAAAGTTCACATGTTTGAGACATGGCCTTACTTTTATATCTTGCTTTGTTTTTCTTTTTTTCTTTTTGCCTTCTTGCAACCTGGCCTCGAGAAAAACTATATTGCCTCGAAACAAGTTGAAGGTTTTGATTCAGTGGCTCAGAGTTTTTTGTTTAGGGAGAATAGAGTTGTGGGAAGTTTATAGAAGAGGGGGCCAATGCCATCCCATACTCTTACTCACGATGTTTTTACTGCCGTCATTTGGCCTATCAGTATGTGGTATGTATTTGACCGAAAGACTTTAATCCAAATATTATGTACAGTAACTTCGGGCTGCCTCCAGCACGTCAACTAACCAACAATGGTGTATCTGTCCCGACGTCGGGGAAGAAAACTCGGGACCTTGGTCCTAAGGGATAAAAAGACCTAGGTGGCTTAGCATAAGCTTAGTATAAATTAATCCTGAGTGTAGCATACCTTTTCTAAGTTATTTCGACACTAAATATCAAGGTCTGATGTTTTCTTGCTCCCGGAGGCCGGGTCAGCTCGTTCCAGCTCGTTCGGCAATCAGCTTCCAGGAACCGTGGGCCCGAGTGTCATTGATCGCCAGCGAATCTTCTATTTATCATGATGTTCTCTATCCAGCCCCATCAACTGATACGATTCTATCCAATGACAGCAGATCAATTCTCTGATACGGATAACCGTGATAAAGTGAGTGGGCCGAAACACCAATTCGGGTCTGGATAATACTTATCCGGTCTGCCCCGGATTCCAAACACCCATTACCCCAGATTTCCCTGACGTTCATGACATTAGCTCGCATCTATCATCACTAGCTTCTATACCACTTGATAACAAGATATGATCAGCTCATCCACGAGCGGGGGAAGTGGTCGGGTAACAGTTAACCAGCTTGACATTATCAGGTGCAGGGTATGTTGATAAGAGGCTGGTATGGAGGAATTGTTATATAAACAGACAAGAGTCTCTACATCCAAAGACCAATCTTCTCGTGATACATACTAAATATTCCCTTAATTACATCTCTAAATACTCATACAAAATGGTTGACTTCAAACTTTCTCCTGCTCAGCAAGAAGCCCGACGCCATGCTCAGGCCTTCGCCAACACAATCCTCACCAAAGCTGCAGTAGAGTACAACGCCCAGAAAGACCAGTTCTCTCGCTTTCAGGCTACCAGACCCTTCTACAGGGAAGCTGTTCGCCATGGTCTGATCAAAGCTCAAGTTCCCATTCCTCTTGGTGGAACTATGGAGGGTCTTGTTCACGAGAGCATCATCCTTGAAGAGCTCTTTGCAGTGGAACCTGCTACTTCACTCACCATTGTCGCTACTGCGCTTGGTCTGATGCCTTTGATTCTTAGTGATTCAACTGCCCTGCAGGAGAAGTTCTTGAAGCCCTTCATCTCTGGCGAGGGTGAGCCTCTGGCCAGTTTGATGCACTCTGAGCCTGGTGGAACGGCGAATTGGCTGCAGAAGGGAGGCCCAGGTCTTCAGACCACAGCTAGAAAGGTTGGAGATGAATGGGTAATTAACGGTGAAAAGGTTTGCACTTCATCCCCAAACACTCAAGTATATACTAACGTCTGTTTCAGCTCTGGCCCTCTAACAGTGGTGGCTGGGACTATAAAGGGGCTGATCTTGCGTGCGTCGTTGTCAGAATCTCAGACGATCCATCCAAGCCTCAAGATCCCAACGTAGACCCGGCAACTCAGATTGCTGTCCTCTTGGTAACTCGAGAGACTATCGCCAATAACAAGGAGGAAGCCTACCAGGTCCTGGGCGAACCTGAACTTGCCGGCCAAATCACCGCATCTGGTCCCCACACTCGCTTCACCGAGTTCCGTGTTCCTCACGAGAATCTTCTTTGCACCCCTGGTCTCAAGGCACAAGGACTGATCGAGCAAGCCTTTGCCATGTCAGCTGCTCTCGTTGGCGCCATGGCGATAGGAACTGCCCGCGCAGCCTTCGAAGAAGCTCTCGCCTTCGCCAAGTCCGATACTCGCGGTGGCTCCAAGCCCATCATCGAGCATCAGAGTGTAGCTGACAAGCTTATCGACTGCAAGATTCGCCTTGAGACCAGCCGTTTGCTTGTGTGGAAGGCGGTTACCACTCTCGAGGATGAGGCTCTTGAATGGAAGGTCAAGCTTGAGATGGCTATGCAAACAAAGATCTACACCACTGATGTTGCGGTCGAGTGTGTCATTGATGCTATGAAGGCAGTTGGTATGAAGGCCTATGCAAAGGACATGTCTTTCCCGAGGTTGTTGAATGATGTTATGTGTTATCCGTTGTTTGATGGAGGAAATGTTGGTCTGAGACGACGACAGATGCAGCGTGTTATGGCTTTGGAGGACTATGAGCCTTGGGCAGCGACTTATGGACCCTCCAAGATTGATAAGTCACGTCTATGAGGTAGATAGCATTGTTGCGTCTTCGGTTTCGGGAAACTTTCTCACTTTGAACGAATAAAGCCAGTCACCCCAAAACCCTCTACCGAGGCATAATCCTTTACATGCCCTGCGATACAGCATTGGATGTCCCCGGTCTATGTGATGGTCTTGATCCTTGCATATAAGGCTATATACAAATGACGGAAAAGAACAATAGCAAGATTCGTCCATTGGACTGCGAGGTTTAACTCACCTGAGCAATATGGGCTTGTGATCACGAATGAACCGCCGTAGCAGTAGATACGGATGATCTGTATAATGAATGCTAGCATAAAAGATAATACTGTCCTTGATGTGGTGCCATGTAAGCCGTATTGAACTCACTACAATATCAGTTGAGGTACCATAGAGAATAATCTGATAAAAAGACGTCAGAGGTGGCCAGGCAACTGGGGATCAAGGGTCAAAAGGAGACGCGAGGCAGTACTTGGCCTATTGAACAACGTTATGTAGTGTAATCCCCTATCCCCCAATAGCATCTCAACGAATGCCTGGGGGTGGTGACGTGGTGAGCGGCCACAAAGGTATAAATACACGACCTGTTGCTAAAGGTCTCAGTCTTCTAACTTGAATCACTTCACAACATTATTCCCCTGGCTCCCCATAAAGATCCGCCTGAAGATCCCCTGTCACGGTTCCCAACTTCTGACACTCAGAGCACAACGCAAACTCACCAGCGTCGGTCACCGGTTTCCATGGAATAGAATGCAGCTAATTGTTAGACAGGATGGATTCTCAGCTCGAACAGCCGTGGAAGAGCTGGTATTCGCCAAACAAGAAGTATGCGAGGCCTTCTCACTTCGTTGTGCCCATCATGGCTGCTGGCAATGTGATGATCCCGCCGAAGGAGTCAGGAGGACAAAGTAACCTGGGGCAGCCAAAGGGGGGTAACAATGGGGTCGAGAAAGGTAATTGAGAGACTTGGTCTACATGGACGTGCAAAGTGCGTGGTTGTACAAATGTAACCACTTCATGTAGTCCTCGATAGGAGTGTCGTCTTATAATGCGTTCAGATACGTTGCACGTAACCAGATTAGCTAAGTAGTTACACAATTACATAGTGAGCTAGTTAGAAATTCCGAGGACATTGAAACTACAGCCGGCCAAGATCCTAAATCCGAAGTATGATAAGCACTGCATGGCTCATGTAGGTGGGTGTACAACCTGTATTTGGTGTTTCACACGAAGTGATAGCCAGGTTTGAGTTGCATAAGCAGTAAAAGTGCAATCATCACTTGCTCTCCATCCATAACCTGACCCCGCTCCTTGCAAATCCTCGTAAGCATTGGCGAGAGCGTGGATGCTCAGCTGCATGCGACCCTGCTGAGCAACCTGCTTTCTACAGAATTGGACCCGAGTGCATGCACCCAAAGAGCTGTTTGAATAGAAGTACGAATGATCTGATGTGTGGTACCTCACCTGGTGGAAGACGTTGCACCTTTGACTGTCTCTTTGTCGCTCCAGAGGATCGTACTCTCCTCACGATACAATCTCCACGGAATCGCCCAGTGAGTTTTGGAGTCAGTATCAGATCTACTGTTGCTTTGACCTACCACGATGGATTTAGACATTCAGCTTCCATATTTGAAGAGAGACGATCTGTATCGTCACCAAAAGCCCTACACCACGGACTTCGCCATCGACCATATACCAGACTCAGTGGCGAGTAACCATCGTTTCGATTATCAGAATGTACATGTCGTGGACGCACAGGATTCGCCAGGAAAGTTTGACCTAGAGCGACACGGCTTCTGTTTTGTTAAAGCTGAAACAGCTATCTCTATAGAATCAGCAAATGATACGGAGTACGTACGGGATATTTACTTTCCACAAGTAGAGAAAGCTTTGCACATGGCTTTGCCAGGATATGAGCGGATTGATTACTTGGACCATCTGGTAGGCTATGGCCCTCAGGTTACTCGAGAACAACCAGGCTAATTTTCTAGGTCCGCATTCGAGACGAGGCCTTCCCAGACAAGGTTGGTGAGCCGACAACGTATGCTCAGCCAGCCTGCTTGCCACACTCAGACTTTAGTAAACATGGCGGATTTCTTGCGATGAAGGAGTTCTTCCCCGGACAGGAACCATTCTTCGAGAACAGGGATTTTGATTTGATCAAGTGAGTATCCTTTTCTTTAGATATTGCGGTATAATTGACATATCCTAGTGTATGGCGAGTCTTGCGAGGGCCAAACAATGACTGGCCGCTGGCCGTTTGCGACTACCAAAGTGTTGACTTGGAAGTGGACACCATAAAATGTGATGTACTCCACGAGTCATGTGTCGGAGAGAACGTGGTTCTGTTCAGGAACCAGAAGCATAAATGGTTTTATCTCAGTTCCCAAGGCGTTGACGACATCATTGTCTTTCGAAACACGTCTTCCAAAGAACAGCGGTCGGGTATGTGCTCTGCCATCAAGTTTTTCTGGAACAGGCTGACACCCAGAGAAGTTTGCTTTCACGCAGCATTTGACACTGGCCTTGAGGCTACCGACCCTCGACATAGCATTGAGCTTCGAGTCGTGGCATTCCGCCCCGGCGGTGAACCATATGAACAGAAATAAGTCTCAAGTAGTTAGAAGAAACATGAAACAGATGATATTGAAATTGCACAAAAGATCCCACAACAGAGATCAAGTACATATAAAACTCACAGAATTCATCTGCTCCAGAACTGAACTATGGCGTCAAAGTCCTCTTCGCCCGTTGCAGGCTGCCAATTCTCTGACCCAATAATCTCCTTCCTCATCCTCTCTGCCTCGCGAATTTCTACCGTGCCCCTCTGTCGGTCACCCATGTCTTGGTAGATACAGCCCCTTTTGTACCTCGTGCGGGCAATCTCATTCTTGAGATGCTCGGGATTTATCAAATAAATGCCTAATGCCTTCTCAAGCATTGATCTTTCGGTTTATTAGCAGTGTCATAAACCATTACCATGTACTTACAATGCTGCAGCATAGTTGCCCCAAAGATGCAAATGCCAGCCGACTTTGTGGTAAGTATCTGCCGTTCGGTGGTGTCTTGGTCCAATCGTCTGGATGTACAGCTTGAGAGACTGCAAATGAGTCTCCATGGCCTCTTTGTACTTGGCCTCCGACTCCTTCTTTCTGCCTTTCTCTGTCAGTGATCGAGCTTGGCTGATTTCGACATTGCCCAAAGCTAGAAGTGCATATCCTGTCCTTCATAGAGTGAGTTGCTCTGAATCTTCTAAGCTTAGTCATCTGAACTGTACCTGAAATTGGTTGCGTCCTCTTTGTCCTTGACAAGGGGTCGGAGCCTCTTTTCAGCATCATTCAACCGTCCCTGCAACCACAAACAAATGGCGAGGTTTGTCGTGTATACCGTGCGATCTCCAGGAAGGTCTCCCCATGCTTTCAAGGCTCTATGATAGTAGTCTTCAGCTTCCTTGTATCTGTTCAAGCCATGTAACCCATTCCCGAGGCGAGCTAGGCCGAAAACCTCCCAAATACTCGGTCTCTGAAGCTCTCCGCATTCAAACGCGAGTTTGAGATAGTCCCATTCTCTACGAAAACTATCATGGGCTTGCTGGAACATATTTGATTCGGTGTGAAGCGAACCAATGCCACCGTAAATATCGGCTAGAATGCGATAACCGCCACCTTTGCCGAGGTGGCGGAGGCAGTACTGTTCTGCTGGCAAGAGAAGGTCATTAATTAAGCCAAGGAGCCCCCTTTCGTAACAATACCTTCACATATGATTAGCATGACCCAAAATATAGTTTTCTACTTATTTACCATCCTGCCTCGTATAGAATCTTGGCAAAATCCCAAGTTACGGTTTCGTGCGGAATGAGTGGGTTACCCTCTTCATATGAGGCGATGTAATGTGCACAAAGAGATTGAACATGTGGCAGAAGAGCTTGTTGTGCATCCCATAAGGAGGGGTCGTAGATGGCGGATCGAGGTGGAACTGGCCAGCAGTTTTTGACGATGGTGAGCGCATTATTAAAACTCTCCCGGCGTTGATCAAGATCCATACGCAGATGACATGATGCTTGCACCAGTCTGTGCATCCGGAGTTCCTTGTGCTTTTCGCTCTGACTCACAAGGGAGCTCCGCAAGAGTTGGCTTTTCAGCTTGTTTCTTTTATACGCGTTACCCATGAAGCTTAGTGCCGGATCATCGACTTTCTCCACCCCTTCTGCCAAGTGGCGGAGTTGAATTCTGTCTGGATCCATATATGACAGAGTCTTTATCAGGCTTTGTGGTCCAGGTTGCAGACGGTCAAAGTTCATATTCCAGACAGTTCGAAGTGAGTAGCGATAGGATGCCCCATTAGACTGATCGACCAGTCTGACCTCTTCGCAATCCTGAATCAATTCCCGGTTGTTATAGGCCTCGAAGAACTCCGAAAAAGAACAGGCATCAGAAAGTATCAGATTGGCGGCGTGCATAATTGCCAATGGTAAACAGTCGACTCTCTTGACGATATGAAGAGCAGCATGAAGCTCTTCCTTTCCTTCTTTGTCATCTAATTTGCTGCTGTCGAAGCACGACATTATAGTCAAGAGATTGACAGCACTTTCGGCATCTAGAACTGTGAGCTCTATGCCACCCATCTGCGCAATAAGACGAAAGTCGCGGGTGGTAACTAGCACAGACCCTTGTTGACCAACAGGAAGATACTCTTTGAGCAATTCTTCCTTGTCGTCGCCATCTGCATTGTCGAAAACCAAGAGCCAATTGACGTCTGTGAGCCCATTAGAGTATGCTATAGCAAGTAGATCAAAACTCTTACCGAGTGCAGTCAGGCATTCCTTCACAAGCTGTTTCGCAGACTCTGGACTCATCTTCTCGTCATTGGCGATTCCGAGCTCTTGAGCAAAGGTAAGATAGCTCTCTGCCAGTTTCGCCTTGCCGTCGGCATGGGCCCAGAGGATTACCTGGTAGGCTTCACGGTAGCGAAATGTGTACTCGATGGCGATTTGTGTTTTGCCCATACCACCGAGACCTGCCAAGGCAAATGTCTTCCGCGATTTCATCGTGTCATTTGTTGTTGTAAGGGCTTGATGAATTTCATGAAGGATATCATCCCTACCAATAAATCTGGGATTTTCTTCATATGGTGTAGTGACAAAACATGGAATCACAGCCTTGGGGGTGACCTGACTTTTGGTGTCAAGACCTAACAGCGACTTGTCGATGTGCATATCTTTGATACCTATCAGGACTTTGCCATTACGTTCATGATAGAACACAAACCTGAAAGAATACTCAACTGGGAAACATTCGAGGGAGGATCCTGGAAGACTTGCCAGGGCTCCGATAGATTCGATGGTTCTTCAGAACAGGTAAAGGCCGGTCGAGTAGAGGCTGGACACACGGCATCAACCAATCCCTCGATTGTAGTCATCAAAATATCGAAGAACTGCTGGTCACTTCTAGGGGGGAAGGTAATTATTTGTTCATGATTCGCGTCGACCCCAAGAACTTGTTCGTTGTCCCAGCCCAACGAGGATACGTGCTTTGGGCACAACTTGAAGTCTAAGGTTAGCTTTGAGGGCCAGAGACTAGACTTCAATGAAGAGAAACTAACACATTCAGACTTCCTGACAACGGAAAATCGACCGACTTGATACATGGTGGGTTTGAGTTCGAAGAAACCGCGAACCCGAAAGGGTGCATCCAGCGTGCGAAATCGTTCCATGACCTCTTTGATAGCATGCCAGTCACCGGACCTTCTCAAAGGCTCAGCCTTCTTCATGGCTCCAAGTTCGACGGCTGAACATTTGATACATAGCTCTTCAACGTTCGGATGGTTCTCGTTGTGAAGGCAGCCGAGAAAGACGATACCGCCAGTGTTTTCCAGGATATGGCGGAACTGATGTTGCTCTTTGGCGATGATCAAGGCCTAGGCGAATAAAAATTAGACAATTCGCATAGTGACTGGAAAAATACCTAATAACCTTTTTGAGGATGAAGGCGCCGAAGCTGTGGCAAACGAAGACAATGGGACGATGCTCGACTCCTTCGCGTCGCATTGTGAGTCCCATGACCAGAGCTATCGCCTGCTCCAGCAACATCTGCCAAGAAGATATTGCTTCCGTATCGTGATCTCCCAGAGTGGTAAAACCGTAGTCGAATGTCATGATCCTCGTACGGGGAATTTGGTGACTCAGGACTTGGCGAAGCCATTGGTTGTGTTCCCTGGGCTTGTATTGTGGTGATAGAGTAGGTAGAGCTGGAATTGAAACAATGCTGCGGCAGATCGTTGATCAGTGCTCTTCGTGACTGCGTGTGTGGTCACCTACTCTAATTCAGGCTGCTGAACTCCATCATATACAATCGGCAGGAGAGTCATGGTTTACATGGACCACAGTGGAAGGAGCTTAGATCGATTTTGGCAGGTGTTCACAGTGGTTTCTGTTCCTTCCCCTGCCTCTGATTAGAGGAGCGCCTTTTCTTATAGTGTCCAGTATAACCGCCTCATACAGCGACCATAGAACTATTAATCGACCGGTCACCACATTGCAATTGCTACCAGACGGACGGGCGCATGGCGACTACCCTATCCAGCACGGCTTCCAGAGGTTACACAAAGCTTACATGCGTCCAGGTACTGCACTTTCAATAGGTAGGGAGGTAAAGGTAGGTGGGCCCTAAAGCTTACCCCTCTTTCAGGTAGCACAGAGCAAGCAGGCTGCCTTCCATGCCTTGAGTGAGGCAATGATTTTTACTACCTACCCCATCACTTAACTCAGGACCTCTATCATAGTGACAAAAGGTGTTCGGGTAAGTTTCATGCAGAATCAGCGGTTCTATAGACTAATCGATTCTGATACTCTTAGATTTGTTGCTTTCCAGGGCAGGCTGCGCTTCAAACCAGCAAGTTGAATCAAAACCACTGGCCCAAGCCAAATCATCTATCCATTTGCTCTCTCAGCCAACGAGATAACGCAAACGCGGTCGGCTGCGTATCACCGTGCAACAGATCCTTATACCTTGTATATAAAGATACACCGGTCCCGTGCCAGTTGCCCAAACTTCAACACAAAAGTTGCCCTTGCCAAACGGACGGGTCACTACCCATTACCTTATGGCACACTTCAGGCTAACGCCGGTCGTAGACGGCATCCATTACCTAGTCCATCCTCAATGTCTCGTATGTCGAACACAAAAAGCCAAATTGTGATGCGACCTACTGACTCTCCATCCATGATAGCTCCAGATCGTCGAGCCAACCGGCTCTGAACCGATTCCAGTTGTTCTTCTCCCGATTGGCGACTCTATAACCTCGGTCGATGATGCGTTGCAGCTCATCGGTCGTTTTGTCGATGTTGAC
Organism: Fusarium mangiferae; assembly: GCF_900044065.1. Taxonomy (NCBI): domain Eukaryota; kingdom Fungi; phylum Ascomycota; class Sordariomycetes; order Hypocreales; family Nectriaceae; genus Fusarium; species Fusarium mangiferae. Next base: position 485,644 of record NW_024573930.1, on the reverse strand, counting down.
GATGTCTATTCTCCATCATTCTCTCGCACTGCTGTTATCCGACTCGGTACTGAGAATGGGGTTATGGGAGTGTTTGAGAAGTTTGAGGCATCTGGCCACTTCTCCACCATCTATCGTGCATCCCCAAGCTCCTCACAGGGCTATCTTCCACCAGGTCCATACTTCCTCTGTGATGATGGAATTCATCAAGCGTATCGCTTGTACGAGGATACTCTTGATAGTTTCATTTTTGGAGTGATCCCGGAAGACGTCTTGCACCCCAAAAAGTACGAGAATCTTTGAATGTCTCCCTTTCCCACCAATGGATGCTGACCTTTTCAGATATACTGCTCTAAATTTGCTCAGCTCAAGTGGACTGTGGAAGAACATTGCTGTTCCAAGTAGACTTTATGCTTGTCGAACCTCAAAGACGCCCCTTGCTGGCGCGCGCATGGGTATTAAGGACATTTTCCGTCTTCAGGGTACCCAGACGACTATGATGAGCCGACCGTGGATTGAGCTTTATGGTCCGGACGTACAGAGCGCAGACTATACTTCTAAACTCATCAAACTGGGAGCAGTCATCGTAGGAAAAACTAAGATGACTTCATTTGCATCCCCCGAAGAGCCGACAGACCAGTGGGTTGACTTCCATTGCCCAACCAACCCCCGGGGAGATGGCTACCAGAGCCCATCAAGCAGCTCCACGGGAGCTGCAACTTCTCTGGCGGGTTACGAGTGGCTGGACTTTTCTATTGCGGGAGACTGTATGAACGTGCCTATATTTTTATTCTCTGATTTTCGCTAATTATCAACAATGAAGCTGCTGGTAGTGTCAGGGCACCCGCGCCTTGCAACGGATTATTCTCCCTTCGACCTAGCTTCGGCTCTACATCGATGAGTGGAATACCGGTTAACTCACCGTATGAATGCCCTGTATTTCTACTGGCATCGGACTAATAGAAGTGTAGCGCTTTTGATACTGTCGGCCAGTTTGGTCGCAGCTTAGATGATCTTCACTTCATTGTATCACACACATTTGAGAACATCCACCTGAGTTTGTCTGGCTTTCCGTCCAAGATACTCTATCCATCGGAGTTCTATCCCTTGGCTGACAAAGAGCAGCAGGCTCTGACGGATGAGTTTGTGAAAGTACTTGAAGACTTTCTGGATGTCAAGAAAACACCTTTCAGCTTTGTTGAGGAATGGGAAAAGAATCCCCCTCGGGATGCAGGAGGCTTGCCATTGCTGAAGTACACTGAAAAGAGCGCCTTCTGGTCATTATGTTACGACTACTATCATGGATTCGACAAGTTCCGTGATGGATACAAGGCTAGGTTTGGCAGGAATCCGTTTGTTAGCTCAGTCGTACAATTCCGGTGGGACGTCGGAAAAGGCGTCACTTCTCAGGAGTACGATCTATACCTGAACCAACTCGAGACATTCAGAGAATGGTTCAGTGAGAACGTCATGGGCCCTGATTCGAGAACGCTTTCCGACGCCATCCTCATCATGCCCTACGGGGAACCTCATCCAGAGTACCGCGATGAGGCAAACCCACCTGCTGGGACCTTTCCTACGATCGCGGAAAAGTTCATCTCGCCTATCCTGCATGCACCTCAACTCGTACTACCATTTGCTCAGTTGCCATACCTGTCAAAAGTAAGCGGGAGACGCGAAATGCGACCAATCGCTAGCACTATGATAGGAGCCAAAGGGAGTGATCTCATGCTCATCAAGCTTGCCGCTGCGGCGTTTGAAAAGGCTAAATGGCCTACAAACATCCAGACTGGCCGCTACATGTACGCGATTGCCCAAAATGCGAGGAATGTAAATTCAACGCCTATCGACAGATCCCCGACGTTTGAGACGAGACAAACTCTCTGGGGGATAATCGGAGCGTCTGGCGATAGTGTTGACTACTTGGGTAAAGCCAACGCTTCAGTTTGCAACGTCATTTAATATATAACCAAATTGAAGTCAAGGGGAAGGGGGGAGGCCGAATTAGAAGCTATAGCCAAAGAAAGCCAGCCTAGCGCGGCCGCTATCCTTATACCCTTTTTGTTCTTTCTTTTCTTTACCTCTGATTTCTATGATTATCTCAAGGGGCGTTTTAATTTGTTCTTCAGCCCTCCTGAGATTAGGATATAATTAGGTCGTGAACCGCAGGGCTTCTTCGCACGGGTATCAAGCCGGCTCAGCTGTGAGACTATTTTTCTTCTCCCCACATATGGCAATAAACACATCTTGCTCTTTAGGTTCATATCAAAGCTGAAAGGTTTCTATTTGGCCCTTCTGAGCTTCTGGAAGGCCTTGGTTGATAACATCCCCAGCCAGCCCCATGTAGTGGTCCAAAACATGGTGACATATGTAGCTACCAAGGTTATTACAGCCACCACTGCGAATACATAGAACGAAGGAGTTTTGCTACCCCCCAGCTCTTTTATGTTCATCCCAAACGCCGAGGTAACGAATGCCAAGGGAACAAAGAACGCCGCCAGCTTTGTTAGCCTGGCCACCTCCTTCGCTTGCGCGATACCGCGCTCCCCACAAAGAAGCTGCGAATAGCTTACCAGAAATGCCATCGCCGACTCACAGTCTTGACGCATGGCAATGCATTTCTGCAGTAAAGCCTCATGGTCAGTTCTTAATTTACTCTGCACGACCTGTTTCTTTATGGCCGCGCTCATTCCAGGTCTAGCTCGGGGCCAGGTATGACAACCACCCTGAGCTATCCACTGTAGGTTCTCGGCGAGAGCGGCCTCGACACGTTGGACTATCCTGACGCAGTTTCGCAGTCGCTCAAGCTTGATGTTAAGAAGATCTACTTCCATGCTGTGGTCTTCATTTATGCTCACTGACAGATAGTTGAGGAGTTGCATGAAAGAAAGCGCGGATGTAGTAAAAAGGCTGGCCAACAGGAAGAAGGGATCTTCTGACAGCAGTTCCATATCTGCTTCGTCATTGACCACAATGTTCCGCGATGGATGTAGCTGGCTGAAAGTTGGTGCTAAGGGAAAGGTATGATTTCTTCGTTCATGGCAGTTGTTCTCGCTGATACCAATGTTCCAATCGCAGGATTCGGTCGCAACGGGCTTGTTATACGGAACTATCGGAACAGTCCCTACCGCAGTTCCACCTTGTAGAGAGGTGGCGTAGTTGTGGTAGCTGGTCCAGGGGAGACGAACACCTTCCAGGAAAGAAGTTCCTTCATCGGTGAGGTAGATAGCTTTGAGTTCACTACTGTTAGCCGATTGACTGGACATTATCACGTCCAGTGTGAGAGAACATACCGACCCACGACCCTTTGTTTGGGACAACCGTGAAGGAGACAGCCTGCTCAATGCTGCAGCAGCAGGTGTCATGCTGGTTAATCCCCCGAAACCTAGTAACACCGAACTGGCCTTCAGCGAACAGACGCTTCTCATATGTCCGGCACGCTTCCTCAACTGCAGATCGATTTTCCATGAAGAGTTTCAGGCTGGGGCCTTGAACCAAGGACTTGACGAGGCTTCTGAAATGGACGCGAACAACATTACCCTGCCTGGAAGGCAGAGTTGGATCGCTATAGAAACCGCGTGGATTGCTCGGTTTGTCGAAGATATGTCCTATAAAAAGCTCTGGACGTAGATTCCATCTCCGGGCCAGCTGTACAACGGCATCTGGGGATGGGAAACCCTCTAACATGACAATTTGGGGTCTTTGTGAGATGGATGACCAGTCCAGGGGGGTGAAAGGGAACAGTGCAGGATATTGTATGGCAGACTCGATAGGCCGAAGCTCGAAGATCCTTGGTTGATGTTGAGTTTGCCCCGGATACTTTCTCGATCCTTTTTCAATATAGTCGACTAAGGCTTCGTAATAACTAAAGGCCTCGAGGTCGTTCTTGTAGCATGATCGAATATAATCCACGTAGGGCTGGCATCGAAGCTCGTCGCCAGACACACGTGGACTTGCACCGGCCGGGCTCGCCATATATGATTCGGTTCGTCAACTTTTGGTTATACTCTCCTCTGGTAACTGTAGTAAGAGGTCTAGTCGACGATCGACAGATGAAAGGTGAAGAAAATACCAGCAGCGGACAGCAGTCACCCCCTATACTCAGAGCCTTATGCATAGCTGAGGCTGTGTGCAACGCCTCGCCAAGTGATAGCTGAACAGCACAACAAACGACGCTAGGCGCCCGACTTATCTCAGCCAGCCGCATATGAGGCAGCCTTTCATGATTACGGCTGCCACAGCCCCTTCCTAGTTCACCTTATTTACTCGTAGCTACTAGCCGATCTTAGGACTAGGTACCTAGAGAAGTATTGAGATTCCGATCAGGTGTTATGGTTCGCGTTAGTAGCCCGATAACGGCATATGCCACGATGTACAACCTCTATTATAAATTCTAATCCTTTTCGACTATCGCTTTATTGTGGCTCTGTTTTCATTCTAGTATGTGTAACTCTTCCTCCTCTTAAGTACCAGTAAGCACCATAAGCCATAAGCTCTTTACTCCTCCTGGTCGTCATCGGTGTGGCAGCCCCTGCCGTAAATCCACTATTTAAGGCCCCCCGGGTACCTTAGCTAAGGTACCTAGTAGCTAGCACTCCCGCGCCTACCTAGTATGTGGGCCCTCATCCGTTGCCGCCCATACAACCAGGGTCTAGACCAGAATCTTCCCCTCACAATCTTGCATGGCGCTTTTGAAACAGATAAAATACTTCTTGAACTGATAAATTTCATTTATATTGAAATATAAAAAGGGCTTTTGTAGAAACAATATATCTCTTATACTATAGAAATATAAAGACTTATTGATTGGCTCAAGAAGATATAATAATTGAACGGAAAGGCTCCTGCCATCTTAGCTAGGTTTTCACATTCTGGCAAGATCGCTCTGCCCAGGTACATACCTACTGTAGGCGGACAGGTACCCTCCACCTTTTAATGGAAGGCAGGTACTAAGGATGAGCCTCATTATCGTTCCTGCCCGGTCCAAAAAGCCTTTCGGGAAATTTACGGCTCGGGCATTGCCACACCCGACTACTAGCTAAGGTACAGACCTATTTCATACCAATTTCCTGCTTCGGTAACTTGGCCAGACGAGGCCTCTTACATCTCAATTTGAAACAGCACCCAAAACGCTCGTGCTCAGGATCGGGCTCAACGGAAAAGATTTCTCGTCGCCTTAATCTCCTTTATTCTTATTTCTCTCTGGAGTACCTAGTTGCCTATGGAGCAAGAGGATGCACCTCTCCTCGGGCCACGACCCTCGACGGCCGCCGATCGCCACACCACCCAAAGACCACAGCGTGTTCCAGATAGTTGGTCGGGCTTCTCTCCAAGCTTCAAGTACTGTATTGGGCTTGAGCTACTATGTGAGCTAGCCATGATGATTCTCACCGTGCCTATGGTATCTGCCCTGGAGCACGCCATTTGCGCTCGACATTATCACGATAACATTCCGACATCCGAACTCTGCAAAGCTCCTGTAATCCAGAGAAAATTGTCCGAGATCCGAGGCTGGGCAGCATCCTTTGAGACATTCTCGGGTAATTAACATCATTCGTATGATAGACTTGACACTGACGTTCCTGGTAGCCATCATTGTCGCGCTGCCTATTGGGCGCATCGCTGATCATCGAGGTCAACGGGGTGGGGTGTGTTCATGGTTGTTGTGGCGGGCATCTTGATGAGCCTCACTTGGACTCTCATAGTTCGTAAGTATCAACTGTATGCATACCTTGCACAATATCTTGAGGCTAATAGTGCGTTAGTCACTAATTCTGTACTGCCCATTAAGCTGGTGTGGGCTTCTTCTGTCTTCCTCCTTGTGGGAGGAGGAAGGTATGCTGCTGAAATGCTACTTGCTGCCATGGTTGCAAAAGCATGCACCGAGGAGACAAGGTAACCTCCAGACCTTGAAAGACCAGAAGGCAGAGCTTACGTCTATACCTAGGACTCGGGGTCTCTACTACTTCTACTCGTGTTTCATCTTTAGCGAGTTAGTAGGTCCTCCAGTGGCATCTGTTGCTGCTGACATTTCACCTTGGCTGCCCTTCCTCATTAGCTATCTCTTACTATTTTTTACCTTTCCCCTCCTTTTGGTCATGCCAAAGGATTACATAGCTCCATCCTCAGCGACCATTAACTCCGCTGAGGACCTACCAGCATCTTACGACCAAGGTCACGGTATCCTGCGGGCAGCTCTCCATGCGCTCTTCGATCAAATTCATCTTCTCCGCTTCATGCTCTCGAGTCACAATATGTGCTTGGCGGCAGTCGTATTTCTTATCAGCACATTTAGAGGCATCTCACTCCGTGCTCTAGTACAGTATGCATCTTCTCGTTTTGATTGGAAGCTTTCGAGGGCAAGTTTGGCAGCTCACGAATCTAGCACATAAACTAACACGCGAACCAGACAAATGCTCTCATTGGCGAAGTTGCTCTTGTTAACTTGATCTTATTCTTTTTCATTATGCCTGCTTTGTTACGAATCGTTAGCAAATACCTGAAGTCCACGCCCCAGGTCCTGAATCTCGGAATTGTGAGGGCTAGCCTGTCGCTGCTCTTCCTGGGGTCACTATTGCTTGGCTTTGCCACAAACTCGGCCTTTTTGATTGCGGGTGAGTCAAGTTCCACATATGACTCTCCATTTCCGTTGACGAACTCCATATAGCAACCATGATCTACGGCCTCGGATTTGGTGCCCGCTCGACACTGCTATCACTCGTTACCTCATGGATCGACCCTCAACGCGCCGGCACCCTTTTCAGCGCCGTATTTCTCATCGAGCAAATTGGTATGCTCGGGGGAGAGCCACTCGTGCAGAACGTGCTTGGGATTTCCCTTGGGCTAGAAGATCCGTGGAAGGGCTTGCCGTTCATATGCACTGCAGTAAGGCTCGAGCCCCTTAAAGCTTTCGACGATTTAACAAACGACCAAGGCATTCTATTTAATTGGCATCGTTTGCATGTTTTCGATGAAAATACAACATGAGTAGATGCCCGAATCTTTGCAAGTGTCGACATATCTCAGAGGATCTGATTTGTATGTTTTTGAGTTATTAGACACTTCAGCTGACTTTGATAGGGGGTTCGCGAAAGGTTTTATTGTAGACTGTTATTCTCTGAGCCACTTGAGAGAACACCTCCAATAACTACGAGGGCACTTGTCAGATTCTAAGTCCTGATCTAAGCTTATGGGCTTTGGCATGTGCTATCTGAGGAATTATGGAAGAAATATTAGTCTTGCCCTATATTGGTTATAATATGCTATCATTTTCGAGCATTGTAGACCTTTGAGATTATTCGTAAGGTTCTTTGGCTTTTAAGTCTTGGGTAAAGGGATCATCAGCGTCTCTTAGGTTCAGTCACGATTCTTGTCACTGAAGACGAGCACTTGAAATGCCTTGTAGGAGTTGACTAGCTCCTTTAGCATTATACTAAAAAGGTATAGAAGTGCGTGAAATGGATATGAATGGTCGCATGTGACTGCCTGATATCTGACTTAACTGTGCTCTCCTTGGCTGCTCTTTCCTAAACTCCCTCACGGTCTCGAGGTTTCTCACCACCAACGCAGGAAGTTGCCGCCGGTCCTTCGCAATACATTTCTTCCTATATATTATCCCGGCCTTTACTCTGAATCACAAAAAGACCAACGTCCTTTCTATCTATCACCACCTAGACAATATCCTCAATTGACCACAGCAGATCGATCGCAACATGGATGTCAATATAGAGCTGCTCCGCTCCATGCCATCTAGAACCGCTAGCCGCTCGTCCTCGGGTTACTTCCAGAGCAGCGATAGCCAAACACATCTCGACCATGCTGCAGCACTGAACTCCTTGGCCCCTAGGCGACCACAGACCAGTCTAAGCGAATACTCTGGATACGACCACTCAGGAAATAGCACAAGACCTAACATCTCAAGACCTTCTACTGTACGCCCTGGATCAAGACCTGGTACAGCGTCTGGCAGAAAGTCTCGGAATGGAACTGCCTCTTCCATCCTCGGGCCTAGCGAAGCGCAGACCATTGTATGCGCGGTGAGCGAGGCTCGCGGAGTTTCTCCTGCGGTTGGTATCGCATTCGTCAATGTTTCTCTCGGTGAAGCTGTCATCAGCCAAATATGTGACAACCAGTCGTATGTCAAGACAATCCACAAGATCCAGCTGTCTGCACCCTCACGCATTCTCTTCATGACTACTGCCTGCCCTCCAAACAACCCTAGTCCCCTCTTTTCCCTTGTCCAAGAGCTTGTTCCTGAAGTTCAAATCGACGCAATGGAAAGGTCAGCATGGTCAGAGACAGAAGGGTTGGAGTATATCCACAACCTAGCTTTCAAGGATGACATCAAACCTTTGAAGGTGGCTACGAAGGGCAAGTTCTATGCCATTAGCTCTCTTGCCGCTGTACGTCAAATCATCCGGGCCCTTCGGTTAAGATACTAACCCGGAACAGGCGATGAAGTATATCCAGCAACACTTCTCAATCAACTTCGTGCCGCACTCGCTTCGCATCCAATACCGACCTTCAGAAGATACCATGATGATTGACATTTCGGCTATCCAATCGCTTGAGATCATGCAGAATATCCGAAACTCAAAGTCTAAAGACTCACTGTTTGGCCTGCTGAACCATACATGCACCCCGATGGGTTCAAGGATGCTTCGTAGCAATATCCTGCAGCCACCCACTCGGCCAGATCTCTTCATCACACCCCGGTATGATGCGCTGGACGAGTTGACCACTAATGAAGAAATGTTCTTGGAGATTCGCAAAGGCAAGGTTTGCAGCGATAACATAGAACCTCGCTAACTGAAGCAGCCCTCAAGCTCTTTCATGACACGGAAAAGCTCCTGACCAAGGCAAGCCGACCAACCAACTATGCATTCCCTACTGACTCCTATAGTTGATCATTGTTCCCACCAATGCAGATGTCCAACAAGTAGAGGAACAGATCAACCAGGTCCTCATGATCAAAAGCTTTCTGGAGTCAATCCCCGAACTTCACACGGCGTTGGGGCCTGCCAACAGCGTATTACTAACCAAGGTCCGAGAGCTCTGTCGCCCTGAAATCACAAGCCACAGTCTCAATATTATCCGGCAGACCATTGAAGCAGACGTCACTTACATGAAGTCTGCGCTAGATCTTCGAAATCAGAGAACCTTTGCTGTCAAAGCGGGCATCAACGGAATGCTTGATGTCGCTCGACAGACATACAAAGAGCTCACCGAAGATATCCACCAGCACATCGATGCTTTGAATGGTATGAAATATTCCTTTTGTGCAATATGTTACTAAACAGATCTAGAGGCACACGGACTTGATGCTAATCTCCGATACGATAATGGGCGCAAGTATTGGCTCAGGTTGCGAGCGGCAGATTTTGATGACCGTCCCCTTCCGGATTTGTTGATCAATGTGGTGCGAAAGAAGGACAAAATTGAATGTCAAACACTTGACTTGGTCAAGCTCAATCTAAGGTTATCAGATACCTCTAACGAGGTTGTCATTCGAAGCGACAAGGTTATACAAGACTTGCTGAAGGAACTACGTTCTGATGTTCCACACTTGTTCCGCGTCTGCGAATCGGTTGCGCTTGTCGACATGATCACTTCCTTTGCGCAGCTTGCAACTACTCGGGACTATGTGAAGCCAGATCTCAGTACGACGCTCGCCTTGAAGGCAGCGAGACACCCTGTCCTCGATAAAGTGAGTGCGAGAAGCCACTACTGATACACACTGACTGACTTGCATAGACTATGAACGGCAGGTTCGTGCCTAATGATTACTATTCTACAGAGCAATATTGTTTCCACATCGTGACCGGTTGTAACATGAGCGGGAAAAGTACCTACATACGGGCTGTCGCATTACTTCAGATCATGGCGCAAATCGGATCGTTTGTGCCTGCCGAGTATGCCGCTTTCTCCATCATCCACACCATATTTGCTCGGGTTTCGCTTGACGACAATATTGAGAGTAACCTCTCTACCTTTTCTGTTGAAATGCGAGAAATGTCCTTCATCCTGAGGAACATTGACGACAAGAGTCTCGCTGTGATTGACGAGTTGGGGCGGGCCACAAGCAACCGAGATGGCCTAGCGATTGCGATTGCAATGTCTGAAGCATTGATTCAAACGAAAGCATCTGTCTGGTTTGCAACTCACTACATTGATCTGACAAAGGTTCTCGCGGATCGACCAGGTATTCTCAACCTGCACCTGGCTGCCACTACCTCGACAACTGAAGATGGATTGCCTCATATCACGATGCTTTACAAGGCGACCTCTGGTGCCATCAGAGGCGAAGAGCATTATGGCATCAATCTGGCACGTGCTATCGGGCTTCCTCAGTCCTTTATTGACAAAGCAGAAGAAGTGGCGAAGGACATCAGGCGAAGACGAGAAACTGCCAAGCGTAGCTCAGAGTCAACCAGACTTGTGGCTCGTCGAAAGCTCATTCTCAACCTGCAGGATGCCCTGAGACAGGCGAAGGATTCTGGAAGTGAGGAAGCCCTCCCCGGTTATCTGCAGCGTTTACAGGAAGACTTTGTTTCCCGCATGGAGGAAGTCGACAACATGTAGTTTGAAGGTATATTATGCGGCCACCAATCTGGGGCGCATATGGAGAGTCAATCTTGCTGTATCCTCCGAAGGGGTTCTATATGTTTATTATGCTCATGGTGTTGAAGCCATTTATACGCCTGGGCGCTTGTAATCTAATTCTCGGACACGTTTCCATACCTCTCTCACAGTTCGTTCTTGTGTCTGTCGTCCTGTCTCTGTTGCTGAAGGGCCGGCGGGGCTACCGAGTGTTAGTAGGCGAGCTTTCAAGTTTTAGTTGACGGGTGCGTACCGTATAGCTAGATACAGCCGGCCTCCAAGGTGTGCCCTTGTGATGTCGGCAGTTTCTGGGTCGCTGGGAGGGTTGGCAGTTGTTACAAGACCACCAGCCTCTTCTAGGATCGCGAAACCGGCCGCGACGTCCCTATTCGAGTTAGCATCTCTGTTGTGCTGTAGAAATAAAGAGTGAGGGTGTCATACCATTCCCAGCATCCACCCTCCCACCAGATATCGAAAGAACCCATGGCAGTGTAAGCAAGATCCAATGTGGCACTGCCCAAGCTTCGCATGCCATGGACCATACCACCCTTTCCTCCCCTGCCATTTCTCTCGGAAGCCATGTTCACAAAAGACTCGATCTTTCGTGACATGTTGCCGTCTGGTATATCGCGACGGTCCTTGCCCCATTCACAAGAAAACGTACAAGCGCTAGGCGCATTAGCAGGCATCGGAGGGACCGGGTTTCGGATCAATGGTAGTCGCTGTGTCTCGTTGAGCCATGCGCCTCGGCCTGTGCATGATGAGAAGAATTGGCGGAGGAATGGGGCATTGATGACGCCAATGACTGGAACACCCTTGACGACTAGAGCGATTGACACGCAGAACATGGGGAAGAGATGTGTGAAGTTGACGGTGCCATCGAGAGGATCAACTACCCATGTTGGCTTATCGTCAACAAGGTATGTTCGTGAAGCACCGGCAGAGTAGGACTCTTCTCCGAGGAATCTGCAATCGTTAGTGAGGGTCATGATAAGACGAGGGGTAAGACATACCCATGATCGGGATATTTACTGAGAACAGTTGTGCGAATAAAGTTCTCAACATCTAGGCAGTCAGTACCAAAGCCATGAACACAAGGATACAAGGGGTGGAATACCATTGTCTGTCTTTGTCACGATATCTACCGAGTTCTCCTTCTCAACATACGAAACAGCACTCGAAGACTGCCCATTCCCATCCATGCGGCGTTGAGCAGCGGCCATGAGCATGTCACCGGCATCCTTGCCGAGCTGCACGGCAAAAGCGTAAATATCGTCCAACTCGTGCTGCTCCATTATTATTTTTTTCTCGGTCTGGAAACTATTTGTTTTTCCAGAAGACGCAGGGAAAGGATAAAAGTCCACGGCAGCTTGTTTTGTTGTAACAAATGCCGTGTGAAACCGTAGCTTGAGTGTTTTCCGCGGTAACGGATTATGGTGCGCTGTGGGGAGGGGAATGTTTCAGTGGGGGAGGAGGGGTAGAGGGGGATGAAGGCTTAACCGCGGGCGGGGGATGCCGAGAGTTTGGGGATGGGGATGGGGGGGGATGGGAAAAGCTGGGGAATTGGCGGAGTTTTACTTTTGCGAGGGACCATTGATAAGTTTACTCGACGAAGCTGAATTGAATAACTAATACTGTAACCTCAATTGACATCCATAGTCTACACAATTCATCATGTCTCGTCGTCTCCTCCTCATCAACGGCCCAAACCTCAATCTCCTCGGCACACGCGAGCCTCACATCTACGGCTCGACCACGCTCGCCGACGTCGAGTCCTCTGCCTCATCCCAAGCAGAATCCCTCTCGTCCAGCCTCGTATCCTTCCAAGCCAACAGCGAAGGCGCCATCGTCGACCGGATCCACGAGGCACGAGGAAACGTCGATGCGATCATTATCAACGCGGGCGCGTACACACATACCAGCGTGGCTATAAGGGACGCGCTGGTGGGAGTTGACATCCCGTTTGTGGAGGTGCACATCACGAATGTCCATGCGAGGGAGTCCTTTAGACATCATAGTTATCTGTGCGATAAGGCGGAGGCGGTGATTTGTGGGCTGGGGGTTTTTGGCTATAGTGCTGCGATCGAGTATGCGGTTAACCATTTGAAGTTGAGGACGAAGCTGTGAATAGCATCACTGAATTAAAAGTTTTTATCAGAGATTGAATGTGTAGCAGTATTTGATTACAGTCTAAAATAGACCATGGGATTGGGTGGCTGTGGAGTTGTGATCGAGTGTTCACTGAGTAAAAAGATGTAGATGATGGTAACAATGCATTCTGGTGGTATTATAAACTCGCAAACAACAAAACTTATTATTTACAACATGGCCTGCAACCTTGGCTGAACATCATCGGCTGTTCTCAACCCCAGCTCAACCTTCATCTTCTCCCACGACTCAGCCGCCCTCTTGGCCGTCTCTTCCGGCACAATCTGATCCCTGTCACAAAATCTCCTATTAAACACCTCAAAGCTCAACCACCCCTCAAACCCCAACCCTTGCACAACAGTCCTTAGTAATTGCTTACACGGGAGATACGCATTATACGAACTCTCCCCGTAGAATAACCTTGCGTTCCTCGACCAGCTCATCCGCGACGGTTGCTCCGCGTTGTAAAACGGATGGCTCTCGTTCAGAGGTGAACTGAGTTTCTCACCGTCAGCCACTTGTACTAGAAAGACTTTGCTGACGTCGATGTCTGTGAGGATACGCTTGATGGACTCCTTTGTAACGGTGTCGCAATCCTTTGTCTTGCCGCCAACAGCTGCAGGGTCGGCGTAGATACGACCGAGGATGTTATAGCTATCCAGACAGATACCAAAGTTCTCTCGGTCCACACGCTGGATTATATCCCAACTTTGCTCCCACTTGTTGATCCTCGTTCCCCAACACAACGCCTCAAAAGCAAACTTAATCTGCGGCTGTTGCTCCAGCCCCATATCAGCAGCCACCGTGAAGTCAGCGGCTATAACATCCATATCATCCGTGAGTTGCTCCTCCGGTAAGAAACTACTAGGGAACAAGATGAGATCTGTTTCCAATGCGTGACATAGCTCAAACCACAACTTTAATTCCTCAAATTGTTGTGCTTGTGCTTGACGATCGATGAGACCGCCAAAGTGCATGAAGGGTTGGAGACAGATGATGGTGAGGGAGCGGGCGGCGCAGAGGTCGCGGATTGTGCGGGCGGCGGTTACTTGGTTGGAGGGTGTGTCGCCGCCAGGGAGGGACTTTGCGAGGTCGACGAGGTCTTCGTAGAAGACTTCTATGCCTTGGAAGCCGTATTTGGCCGCCATGTCGAGTTTGTGGGGGAGGGAGTGGCCTGCGAAACAACGGCCTAGGGACATTGTGCATATGCTTGGTTTGTGAGCCATGGCTGCGGTCAGACGACAGTGTTTCGTCAGTATAGTGAAGTCGCCAATGTGATGTGTTGGATGGGTATCAGTGGTAGTATGGTGAATGACACTCGATGATAGAATGCTTATATGAACAGCGATAGATACAATGATGAGATAACTAGAGAGACAAAACACCACTGACCCTGTGGCAACTTGATATAGAATCTACAGAGCGGAGAATGCCCCTGATCAAAAGACTCGATGATAAAAGCAATCAATCATTCATCCAATACCACCCCCGTCTCCCCATCTCGATCTTATCCATCGTCATACCAAAAAGCCGTCACGAGGCGGTACCAGCCGAGTCCAGCCAAGGCATGCTAATCGTTTAAGAGGAAATACCCATCCACAGAGTGATAAGGCAATTTCCACGGTCGCTGCCACACAGTTTACATCATGGGGGGGGGGGATGAAGGTGATGTTTATCCATTACCCGGGGCCGAGGTGGCTAAGTCTTTATCCGACGGTGGAGGTCGAGACCCGGTAATTTCTTGCATTGCGACCCCAGCTTTAGTGGATAAACCCTTTGAGGCGGGGCAAATGAGAAGAGATGATCTGGGGTTTTCTTTCTATTGCGTTCTCTGCTACTGGAGGGTTTATTACTTGAATAGATCTATCTTCGCTACTTTCCAGGATTATTCTCTCAATCAGGCCACTTTCTTATTCTCTTGTCTCTTGTCTCTTTGTACTATCTACCTATCATATCATGTCTGTCCAACAAGTCTCCTCTGAGCCATTGGAAGTCTCCGTCTCTGGGGACTCTCTCCAATCGAACCAGGTCTCACAGCTCCAGCGCCACGGATACCTCTTTGGCAAGAAATTGACTGCGTCGCTGTCGCCGTTTCTTCATAATGTTATTTACCAAGATTTGGGATTGAAGTGGGGTCAGGTTAGACTTGATTCAGCTGATATTCCTGGCTTTTTGGAGTTGGCGCAACATCCCGACTTTTACGGTACGTTCCACCCACTCACTCACTCAATTGAGTACCTTGTCATGGATGAGTTGAAGTACTAAGATGAACAGGCGCCTCAGTTACCATGCCCAACAAAGTCGCCATCATCCCATACCTAGATGAACTCACAGAAGAATGCCGCGACGTCGGCGCCTGCAACACCCTCTTCATCCGTGAGCGCGACGGCCGCCGTATCTTCTGCGGCGCAAACACAGACGTCATTGGCATCCGCGACTCATTCTACCAAAACATCGACAACCCCGACGCCGTCTTCCACAACAAACCAGCCCTCGTAGTCGGCGGTGGCGGCGCCGCTAGAAGCGCTATCTACGCGCTGCGCAAGTGGATGAAGGTCAAGACCATCTACCTCGTCAACCGCGACGAGGCAGAAGTCACCGCCGTGATCGCCGACTGCGCTGAGCGCGGCTACGGCGAGGGTCTGTTACATGTCAAGGATGTCTCACAGGCACAAGGCCTCGAAGCGCCCGGTGCTATTGTAGCGTGCGTGCCAGACTTCGAGCCCGAGACAGAAGAGGAGATTCGCGCGCGCGCAGTCACAGAAACATTCTTGGACAAGGAGCAGAAGGGCGCTATTCTGGAGATGTGCTACAACCCGACGCCTTTTACGCGATTAGGTGGTATTGCGGAGGATAAGGGGTGGAAGGTGATTCTGGGAACGGAGGCGTTGATTTATCAGGGCTTGGAGCAGGATAAGTACTGGACTGGAAAACAGTTGGACGAGATGCCCATTGAAAAGGTGCATTTTGCCATTGCGGAGAAGGTTGCGCAGAGGGCGGAGGCGGCGAAGCTATGAGGGTTTGTTTTGTTTTCATGGGCATAGATAGCGTGCATTACATTATTGGAGTTTTATATAAATGATTGGACTTTTGTTACAAATGTTGTCTTTGCTGCTTTGGTGGTTGAAGTTGAAGATTTAGATTGGGATGTGAGAAGTGCTCATCTGGACTACCCTAAACTTACCTAAACTCATAACTTTTAACTAATAAACTCACCTGGTGTACCTATTGTAGCAGCGATAAAAAAGTATAACCAGCTACTAGGCAAATCAGATATCATAAAATTAAGTTGGCTTTCACGACATTAGCCTTTAAATTTTAATCGGGGAAAATCAGGAGCACTCCATCCAGTCGTTGCAATAAATGGCGAGGCAGCATGCCAATGTTACACAGCTCTACTTAATCACCAACCGTGAGTCAAATTTCACCTCGATATCTTCCTCTTAATATACATACATGCCCACATCCACAATCAGACACAGAAAAGGCAAGCCACATGTCTTATAATCATTCCACAAAATACATCACAATGGCTGAATCTTCAAAACCACGCCCTCTCTTCATCTACGGCACACTCCGCGCCCGCCCTCTACTAGCATGGGCTCTAACCGGTGATGCCGCAAACACAGAACCCATCTCAGCACTCGCCCGTCCAGCCAAAGTATACGGGTACGCACGCTACACTGTGCTTTCACGGGATTATCCCGCCGTTATAAAGAAAGATGGGCACGAAGTAGATGGAGACCTGCTTATCCTGGAGACCAAGTCCATGCGCAAGAAGCTCGATGACTTTGAAGGGGAGATATATTCTCCCACGAGTGTTGATGCAGTGCTGGAGGATGGGAGTGTTGTGGAGGCGGATATGTATGTCTGGGCTGGAGATCAAGATGCGCTGAGTGATGAGCCCTGGGAGTTGGATACTTTCGTCAAGGAGAGACTGCAGGACTGGCTTGATCTTTTTGAGGGCATGGAGATGATTGGCGACGACGAGGACTGACAAGTTCTATCGACTTGTTCAACTATGAGCTCGACTCATATCTACTCCTCGCCCTGATCCTCTCCCCATAAACAAAGAAACACCACGGTATAGGCGCCATCAAAAAAGTAATACCCGCCAAAAGCGTCGTTGCCCACCCCGCACCAAGCTTCTCAAACATCTGCAGCGCAAACATCGGAAAAGCAAAGCTCAACGAGTATCTACTCAGCATCATGGCACCAGACGCTGATGCACCATACAACGGTCCATAAGCATCGAGCATGAAGAGATTTACACCAGCGTAGATCAAAAGACAGGCCAGCATCGTCATGCCCTGGAAGAATATGGGGAGAATCCAGTGGAGGCGGAATTCAGCTGTCCATCCTGCTATCAGGAGACTAGCGGGGAGGAGAAAACTCCCGATCATGGATGATATGAGACGGTGTTCTGGGGGAAAGGGTTCGCTTGCATCATGAGTTTGATTCCAGTGGATAAGGCGTTTTTGATAGTATGAGAAGTCGATTAGGACGAAAGGGGCACAGGCCAAGAGAGTGCCGAGAGTTATACCCAGGTATGAGAGGGACTCGCCCGTTGCGCTGAAATTATAGTAATGTCTGAAGGTCCAAGGGACGGAGATGATGAATGTGTATAGCAGTCCAAAGATAAAGCCGTTGTAGAGGCTGACCAGAGTGACGATTGGCTCAGTGAACAGCATATGAAGCGGCCGAAGGATAAGAACCGTAAAGAAATGTCGAATCGTCCTAGCAACTGTCGTCTGCTGAGACGCGCTATCACCCAACCCCATCCTGATAGCTCGTCTTCTCAAAACAACCTTCTTATAGGTCTCCCTCGTGAACAGAACCGGAATGTAAAGAACACACGTTATCACAACAGCAGTCCACTGCGTCCACCGCCACCCAAAGGACCTCTCAACAAACCCCCCAACAAGCGGTCCAACAGCTGCTCCAAGCGAAGGAATAGAGTAGTATATCCCCAAACTCGCACCACGATACTGCGGCGCACAATAATCCATGATAGTAGCAGACGTATTATTAACATTCGGCGACGCAAACATCCCCGCAAAGAACCGACAAATCGACAAACTCACAATATTCCCCGCAAACCCCGACCCTAGCAGAAAAGCAAGGAAGATAGGCGTCGTAGCCACATAGACCGTCTTGCGGCCATAGGTCTCAGATAGCGGTGCTCCAACGAGTGGACCGCACGCCATACCGAGGTTATACAAGCTCAGAGGGAGGACAGAGGGTAAACGGCCTTGGTGGAAGTCATGGCTGATGGCTGTTTGGGCGGGGGCGTATATTGCGCCGGCGAAGCAGGATGACCAGGCGAGGGATGTTATTGATGCTATGCTGAGGGTTTTGGTGAGGAGGGAGAAGTTTCGGGGGTTGGAGGGATCGTTGGGGCCTGTCCAGTCGTAGGCTGCGTTAATGCGGGTTATTGTCTCTGGTGAGATTGTTGGTTCTGGGTGTGAGGTGGCGTGTATCTGGACCATTTCTGGTTGGGGGAGTGGCATTGAGGGTGACATGGTGATGTGTGCATGTTTGAGTGTTCGAGAGTCAACTGGGAGTGACGTCGAGGTTGAGAAATATATGTTCGGCAAAGATGATATCTTGCCGTAGTGTTGGAGATTTTTAGCTTGGCAACATAAGGCAAAGCACCTGAATACCGAATCTCTCAGTTTCATGTCATTGGCTCTCATATGATCAGTTTTAACTCTAACCAACATCTATTTATATATTTCTCACGATGCTTCACAGAATAAAGTCCAAGTCTTGCTGAGCAACTGGATCGGCTTAAAGAGGCATAATCAACGTTAGAAGATAAATGAGATTAAAAACCAGGAGCCATAACAATTCCATCGAGCCTGTTCAAGGGACATCAAACGTTTCCACTGGCAAGCTCACATAATTGTCAGCTATTGCTTTCATTTTGACCGTGTATCGGTAAGAATGCTTCATGGCCGAATGATTACCCCGACTGATCTGCAGGGTCTTACACGTTTTTTAGGGTAGTTTTGGTCTCTAGGTCGTCATGATTTGGGAGATTGAGGCATAAGCACAGCCTTTGCTTGAGGCAGACGATACAATAGATGGTCCAATCAATTTCTTACTGAGCAACGTGAGTCATTTGAGATCACAAGTTGGGCAGAATATCTGGGTGACGTCGTCTGACTGGTTGATCAAACAAGCACATGAGAATCGATAATCGAATCTTGAAGCCGCAATTTTAATAAGTCCCTTGAGAGTATTCGGGAATATAATAGATCTCTATCATAATCAAAAGGGATAGGGAATTTCGACCGTTGAGTCACCGGCTATATTATACTGGTGATGAGAAGGAAATACTTGACGGCCATTCGCTCACTCGGAAACTAAGCAGCCTGATTGGCTGGTATAACTACAAGCCGTTTATAGCGACCCACGTGACTGTACTCCCCTCGGATGATTACATGTTCTGTCTTACATCAATCAACTGCATAAATACTCAGAGTCTCAATGTTATCAAGACTGAAAATCACTCATCACTCACTCCTTACTATATCCTTCAAACCACCCATCAAAATCAAATCTTTCTCTACTCTTGCAATGGCGAGGACCATCGAGAAGAACTTCCAAGCCGCCATCGACTCCGGCCAGATCAACGGAGGCATCATATGTGCCACCAACTCCAAGGGAGACTTCACCTACAACAAAGCCCTGGGCCAGAGAACTCTTCTTTCTGGCGAAAAGCGTCCTCAGAAGCTTGATGATCTCCTCTCCCTCGCATCAGCTACTAAGCTCATAGCCTCCATCGCAGCTCTGCAGTGCGTTGACGATGGTCTTCTAACTCTCAAGGGGGATCTATCAAAGGTTGCACCGGAACTAGCTGAGAAACAGGTCCTGACAGGCTGGTCAGAAGATGATGAACCGATTCTTGAACCAGCGTGTCAACCTATCACCCTTGAAATGCTACTTTCGCACAGCGCTGGAGTAGCGTATGATTTCCTGGATCCAAACATAGGAAAATGGAGCAGCAAGTATAAACCCAAGGATGGAGAGAAGAGAAAAGTTGAGGATACTTTCACCTATCCTCTTTTGCATCATCCTGGAAAAGGATGGATGTATGGCTCTGGTCTAGATTGGGCTGGTCGAATTGTTGAGCGTGTTACCGGAAATACCTTGGAAGAGCACATTCATAAGCGTATTCTGAAGCCTCTTGGTTTGAAAACCGACGCGCAGTTCTTCCCTGTTACAAGAGAGGGTTTACGTGAGCGTCTCGTGGATCTCAACCCCGATGACCCAAAAGGTCTTGGCTTTGCAGTCATGGGCCAAGGAGCTGAAATCAACGGCCGATCAGATGGATGTTTCGGCGGTCACGGTCTTGCCATGCCTGCGCCGACCTATCTCAGAATAATCCAATCCCTACTCGCCAACGACGGAAAACTTCTCAAGCCCGAAACCTGCACCGACATGTTTGAGAATCATCTTGCTCCTGAAGCACTTAGTGGTCAACAAGGCATGCTGGCTAGTCCACTAGGACCTTTCTTCAGAGTTGGTATCGGTGAAGAGACGAAGCTTGGACATGGCCTTGGAGGTGCTATTACACTTGAAGATGTCGAGGGGTGGTATGGTGCTCATACCATGTCGTGGGGTGGAGGCTTGACGTTTGCGTGGTTCATTGATCGCAAGAATGATATTTGTGGTGTTGGGGCTGTTCTTGCAAAGCTGCCTCTCAATGGAGGCGTCGCTACAGATTTGAAGGATGTATTTAGGAAGGATATTTATCAAAAGTATGCTGCGTGGAAGGGGAACCAGTGATAAGGGGCCCAGCATGAGAGGGAAATCTGATCAGTTTATCCTGTACCAACTCAGCTCTATCTTAACAAAGAGACACTTCACCTATGCAAGTCTTTCCCCAACATGAAGAAACTGGATACTTAATAAACGCCGCGGTATTCATGTGTCGCCGGAACATACCAGCAGTTTCTATGCCCAGGCTGAAAAGCCCTCATCTGCGCCTCTTCAAGTGGACTACAAGCAAGCCGTTTCAGATGCAAGTATGGAAGTATCATTGACCTTTCCCATTTCCCCACAGTGTCATCAAAAGGCGCGCTGTTCACATCGAAGAGGCGAGCTGAAGCAACCTTTTTCCACTCTTGAACCACTTTCTCCTCGAGAGCCAATCTCTGCCCATTCTTTAGATATCTCCATGTGATTTGAACCTTGTAAGCATCCATTTCACACCGAAATAGAATTCCATAATAGGGGTAGGAGCACCAGAGCTCCATGGTCCGCAGGCGAGGCATCGTCGCTGCTGCGCGGGCGGCTGACATCAGACAGTAAGTTACATAGCGCTGGTGTGCCGCGTGGTGCAGATGGATGCTCGTGATAGACAGCTTCTCGAGCTTGGACTCCTCACACCTTCCAGCCGCTGTGATTTCGTCGAAGAATGTTGCCAGGCGGAGGTCCTGCGGTAGGCGGAATTCAGCGAACCGGTGGCATGCTCGGGCGAAGAGGCACGCCAACGGACGGTGATTGACCCAAGGATCGCATGAGTCTTTAATTGGTCTTCTGCTATACCTAAATCTCGTGAGGGTTGTGGGCAGGGAGGTCAGGAGCTGTGTAGCAAGACCTATAGTTGTCAGCTTCGTCTAGTTCAGCAGTTGGACCGGAAAGGGGAAGGTGAACCATCGAGAAAGTCTCGCTCTTTATCATCAGTTTGCTCCATGTAAGTAGAATAAGAGAAGTATTCCAACGCCGTAAAGCTCTCCCGTATAATCTTGCCCAGTGATTCAAGTGCGATAAGTCGAGGCGCGACCCTTCGAATCACAAGCCCCTTCACAATCGGTGTAGCAGGTAGGTTCCGCACAACTTGAGAGTAAGGATGCCCTCTGTTCATCAATGACGGCTTGAGTTCGAGGTGATGCCCCCTAAGTCGTCTGAGCGTCTCGCCGTTGAGAGTCCTGTTCAAGTTTGAAGACGTTGATATGGGTGGGCCCCATATTCTCTTTGTTTCTTCGTATCTCTGTTTGTAGAACAACTTTACGGCATCGAAAAGCTCGTCTTCATCTTGGAAGCGGAAGAGAAAGTCATCGTGGAGTTCGTGTATGAAAGCAAAGTACCAGCAGTCACTCGGTGACCGTGCGTCAAGCTCAAGCTCGAGTCCTCCGTAATCACCCCTCCACAACGATAGGACCTTGAAAAGAACTGCTATGGCTTGGGTAAAAATTCTATTGTTCCTGTTAAGCGATGTTAGAAAGTGTATCTATGATCAGTAGTCTGCTGGCTCTGTCTGTCCAGTCAAGATATCACAAGCCATGAATGCTTTTCAATCAGTGAACAAAGCGGCAGAATCTAACAGTTTACTTACTGTGTGATATTTGTCGCACTTTCAGTTTTTTCTTTTACATGGCTACTGTAGGGCATGAGATTGATACGCAGACGTAGGGTCCTGATATACCCGAGTCGGGTGACATTGCCCCTGATAGCTGAGGCGAAAGTATACAAATCACCGTTGGTCAAGGCCAGGTCTTTGAATGTTGATCGCTCGAAAAAGTCTTGCCAATCTCGACATACTGTAGCCAAGACAGGTGCCGTAAGGGATGGGCTTTGAGAAATCGCAGACTGGAGGACCATCTGACGAATCTCGGGCGGGAGGGAATTCCATGAGGCCATATTGACAAAGGTGTGAGAGACTTGAAAGAATGAGCGAAGGACTTAGTTTGATCGTCTTGGCTGGAAAATCAGAGCATCTTATACTTGTTGAACTGCCTTTCATAAGCTGAAGTTAATTGTAATCTTTCAGTTTGTTGGCTTGATATGTTTCGTTGACACGTCATAAGCTTTAACTATCAATCGATCAATCAATCTTATACTTCTTTGAATGGAGGTAAAAAAGGTCACGACATAGTTTTGTGAATTGTGAGCCAGGCCTCTTATTTGCAGTTGAGATTTGTGGTTGGAAGCTTATAATTTCACACGGAACTTAAGCAGTTCAATTATACCAGCCAGCATGGTTAATAATCCAACTATAAAGGAAAACGAAAGTGATGTACAAGGGGTATATTAATCCAATCTGGCTTCTATTTAAATTCGCATTTCATTCCGCATTTAATCATCAATACTTTTAGACCTTGCCCTCAATCTGCTCAGCATTGGCCTTCTCCTCTCGCAGATCAGCACCATCAACATTATGGCGGAACTCCTCATCCTGGAGTCTCAACTCCTCCATGACAATCTTGTTGGCCCTCCAGATGGGCTTAGTCTCAAACAGTTTGTCCATCGCCTCAAGAGGAACACCCTTGGTCTCAGGAATGCAGAAAAAGACGAAGAAGACGGAAACGACCATGAGAGAGGCGAAGAAGATGTATACTCCCCATCCCCAGGCGTTGAACATCTGCTCGGTGAATCGGGCGATGATGAAGTTCCAGAACCAGTTGTTGGCAGCGGCGTTGGCCTGACCCAAAGAGCGGGTGGTTTGGTCGAACATCTCAGAGTTGAGGACCCATGGTGTACCGTTCCATGAGGGTGTGTAGAAAGCGGTCCAGAGGTAGAAGAAGAAGATAGCCGCGATGCCACCGGAGGACAGCGTGGGATTCTCTCCGGCAGCGACCTTGGCTTCGTTGTTGGCGATCTTGATGTAAGCACCGATGAAGTACATACAGAAAGCACCGCCACCAGCACCAATCATGAGAAGGTTTCGGCGACCGACGTGATCAATGAGAACGAGAATCCAGACGAAGGTAATTACCGTCTTGACAACGCCAAAGATACCGGTGGTGAGGAAGCTAGTGTTGGTACCAGTAATACCGATACTTCGGAAGACAGTGGGGCTGTAGTAGTTGATAGCGTTGATACCGGAGCCTGGAAAATGTTAGTCACTGGAGTGAAAACCTAGATGAGTGTGCTTACCGTTCTGGAAGACGAAGAGAAGAGCACCAAGGAGGAAACGCCACCGAACCTTGGCCTCCTTAAGAGCAGCAAAAGGCTTCCAGAAGCCAGCGCCAACAGCGCTGTTGAATCGGTCGATCTCAGCATCGATGAAGCCAATCTCCTCAACGATGTAGATATCCTCTCGGTCAAGGTTTCGCATCCAGCAGAGGTTCTTGATAGCCTTGTCGCGCTTGCCCTTGGAGAACAGCCATCGAGGTGACTCAGGAATGAAGACGGCACCGATAAGAAGAAGGCCAGCAGGGATGAGCTGAACAGCAAAGGGGATCAGCCAGACGTTTTCGTTCTGGCCAGGGGCATAAGGGAGGTGCTGGTTGATTCCGTAGTTGATCCAGAAACCAACAAGACCACCGGCTTGCCATCCGACTTCGTAAAGACCGACAAGACGACCTCGTACAGCGGGAGGAGCCAATTCTGAGATGTAAATGGGTGTCATGTTGGAGCATCCACCGACACCGATACCGGCCAAGACGCGTCCACCGATAATAAGGCCGAGACCCCGGGCTCCATTGGCACCCAGCATCATACCAGCACCGACCATAAAGACAAGAGAGAAGAGGATAAGAGAGTATCGGCGACCAATAAAGTAACTGCTGACATATGCAAACAGAGATCCAAAGAAGGCACCGGCCTGGTACACAGATACGATGTTCTGCTTCACCAGCGCAAGCGCGTTAGGCTCATAGTTCTCAAAGTTGAACTCCTGCACGAATGAGGGCAGAGCAAGTGTCGTGCCGATGAAAGCAGAGTCGTAACCGATTGTGCAAGCAGCCATTGATGCAATGGCGGCGCATGTGTAGACGCGCCAGTTGTAGACGGCCTTCGGCGTGGGCCGATCTTCTTGCAGAGTCAAGAGGCCCATGATTGCGACGTCTCAAGGTTCAAACCTGAACTTTACCGCTTGAGAACTGTTGCAGCTTGTGGGGAGATAAGGTTGCAAAGAAGGTTGTGGATGAACTGGAGAGTCGAAGAGACAATCCTCAAAACCCGGTGGGGGGCAAAGATTTATACAAGTCAAGTTGACCCATATTGCCCCTAGTCAAACGTCTCCAAAGACTAGTGTGCCGCTGGGCCAGCAAGGGCCAACTCAATTCAACAACCTCACAATTGCTTCTCCAGAATTGGGGTTTCAGTCTGGGGTTTGCGGGGTTGGATCTGTGGGGGAAGAATATGCTTCCGTCGTTGCATGAGATTCGAGATTGCCATTGTCTGTTTACTGTGACGCGGAGGGTGTCTGGGTCTCATGTTGGTGAGAAAACGTGTTAGGGATAAAGACTTTTCCGCGGTGCCACTTCCTGACTCAACTGTCTCCGCATCATTACCACCATGTGGCCGCGGATCTAACCTTGTTTCGTCAGGAAATGGGGAGAAAATCTCAAGCGCTCGTCATTTATCCCTGTGTTCCCCATTCACACGGCGACGTCGGCACTATTCCGAGGTTGATTGGACGTTTTTGAGCAGCTCCAACACACCGCGTCAGCAAAATTGTAACATTCTCCGAGGATGAAGGGTTGTTACTGCTGGGATGTTGTAAGGATCTCGTCCTGAATAGATGTGATCAGCGCTGTCAGTCTGGGCAGCTCTTACGACCCATCAGCCAAGACATCACAGGCAGGCAGACAGTGACAACTTGGGTGAATGTGTATCCGTGTAAATATTGATTAGATTGCATTAAATCATGTCCCAAAATCACCTTGAAACATCTCGCCCAGATCACATCCTGGCGCAAAGCCCAAGTTAGTCATAAACTGAGGATCCACATCAATACCATCCGCGCAGTCTATGGATCCAAGTTCATCCAGAATTGCGTCGTAATCAAGTAGTTGACTCGGCATCGAGTTTTGTAATGATCCCATTTGTCCATCAAGAGATGGTGTGTGAAGGGTATGAAAGGTCAGGTTGGGTGTTAGTGTGTATAGAGACTGTGAAGTAGCCGGGCTGCGGTCTGCAGTTTGATAACGTTGTCGCTCGTATGATAACGCTTGTTGCTCTTTTTGGCGTTGCTGCATTCGGCCGAGCTCATGTTCCAGTTCCCCAGATGTGATAGGGGCAGGGTGGTCTGTGTGATGCGAGGGATGAGAGGCGGTTGATATCTCATCCATAAATGATGGGCTCACTATTGGGCGGCGTGAGGTATCCACAGAACTAGGTGTATGCTGGTTGCTTTTAGGGGCCTCCAACCCTTGATATTTGAGCTTCCAGCCGTCTGTGAGCGATCCTATTGTCGAATTCCACTTGACTTGGTCGTGTTCTGGCATTCGGTTCCCATGGCCGTGTTGCTTGACTATATCCATCAAGATGGCTATGATTGGCGGTGTTCCACCTGGTCCAAAGTTTTCCAGACACGACTCAACAACCTCTATGAAATTAGATAAGAGGGACGGCCGATGGCCTGGCACCAAGTCCAAGGTGATTGCCAAGAACATGCCTTGGAGCAGGTATGCCGAGGGCACTCTTGGCGTCGAGCCACCGAAGATGAGGGAATTGCAAAATGAAAACCGAGCGTCCAGGCTCCTGACAAGGTCTTCTGGGGTGATCCGTTGAGGGTTGCGGTCGTTGTATAGCCTTGCATCCATGCTGGTACTCCAAAGTCTACAGAAGGCGAAAAGTTGTCGAAAAGTTGATAGTGGTGATGCACAATCTGGTGTTGATTCTTGTCCATCGTCCGCCGCCTTTCCGAACCCCGGAATCGAAGTCCATGGCTCGTTCAAGTCCAGAGCTTGTTCTATGACAACAGAAGGAAGGCTATGTCGAATTCCCGATGTCACCTGCGGTTGACCAAGACTAAGTGAAGCAAGAGAATCCAGGATAAAGCTTCCCGCCAGTACCCTGACTTCGTTGTGGTTCAGAGAAGCTGCGTCGCCTTCCTTGACCGGAAACATGTGAGATGCTGTCGCGCGATAATGCAAAGCAAGGCGCGAAGCCCGGCCTATCAGGATCCATGCTGTCATCGTCTTCTTTTGGCCCATGAGTACTAGCGAATGAAGGAGGAGTGAGGAGATATGGGCCAATTCGAACGTCTCGTCGTCGTCGGGTATAAGCCGTTTCGCGATAGAGTAAATTTCGTTAGGAGAGAACCCGTTGTGTCGTGATGGGTTGGAAGAAGCCGCGTCTTGAAATGAAGAGACAGCAAAAACGGCCCAAAGCTGAGCGTGTAGTGCCGACGAGGGATTTGCTTCGATGATAAGGCCCTCTGGAGGATACATCAGAGCGGTGCGTGTGATGACTCCAGGTTCAATGATTGGGAACCAGCTGTGAGTGTAAGACATGTAGATGTCGACAAGTCTTTTCCAGTGTGGGGGTAATGTCAGCTTGGTAGGTAATGATGGCTGGTCTGAGTTGAAGTTGTAAGATGCCGCCGGGATGCTCGTCTGTGATGGATTGACGCCTTGTATCGATAGTCCGGGTGATGGTTTGCCGTCAAACAATTGTGCACCAATTGGGCTGCTATCTTCAGTTCCCGAGTCGTCTGCGGATGTATCGTTTTGGGGCGTCTTCTCATCCGACAGCAACCTGCCAATGTCTTTGTGAACCCGACTCTTGCTCCATCGTCGGTAGAGGCGATGCCCAGCTTTGTCCTTCGTCGCGAGGATGCGGGTACCATCTGCTCCATCATTCTGTGTAAGTAGACGATGAAGAGCTCCCTCACAGCCAGGAACCTGCTCAAAGAGCCATGCCAGCGACAACTCAATTGTCCGTAGGTATCCCGTCTGCACGCCTCTCTTGCGGGACGCAGGGGTGTATGAGCATGGCCTGTTTTGCGCGGTGCATGTTCCACAGTGAGGACGGGCGCCATCGCACTTTTCCCTAGCAGTGCGACATGAATCACAGGCAAGGGAGACTCGTTGACGTTTGGCGGGAGCTGTGGTTGCGGGAGCGCTGGTAGTATCCGCATCGTTTTCGCGTTTCCTAGGCGGCATTGCTTGGATGTAGTTGACCAAAGAATGAATGATATGCCTGCGCCGCGAGGCCAGCAGTCATGACGAAATGAAAAGAGAGATGAGGGGAGAGAAGCCTAACAGCAGTGTGAAGAGGGATCAATGCTTGCTAGTATGACGATGATGTGGAATTGTGTACGAGTCCCATGTCAATAAAGCTCAGCTCAGATACGCGATTCCTGTGCCATTGTCATGTAGATCTGTCTCCCATGACCGAAATCTCAAAGCAACAGTGCCGGACAAAAGCAATACGATGCGATGAGACGTGATGCGGGGAGAATCTGGGGCCCTAGAATAATTCTGTGTTGCTTTGGGACGGTCTGTAGCTTCCAGCCTCCAAGTTCCGACGGCCGAATCACCTGTAATTGGACAGGGCCTCGGAGTGGGTCGGATAAATGCTTTCCCGACCAATCGCCTCTCGCTTGCCCCGGATTGTCTGGTGGGGGATCTACCGAGCTTCCTCGCCCATCGCCCACCCACTTCACAACTGACAGTCGGACTCAGCGCTTCTCGACAAGCCCACATCACCCATTCTCCCCTACCCAACAAAGAGATCCTTCTCTATAGCCTCAACAACAGCGATATCCCGGTGACTATGGCGCCTTCTTGAAACAGCACTCGTCAAAAGAGTCCGGACACATGCAGCACGAAATGGCAGGCGTCAAGAGGTCCCTGGGGACCTTTCTTGGCCACGAGGATACCTTGCTTCGACCAAACGGCCACAGCCGACCGAAGACCGTCCACTACAATCATGGAATTCCCCGCGATAACCTCGATAATTCGACACCGCAATCGCAGCCTTTTAAACTGAGCGATGTGCTCCAGTCTCAACCTCCATCGCGGGCTACTTCTCGGGCCAATTCGAGAGCCAATTCTCAATCCGCGGCTCCGTCAAATACGGACCAACACGATGGACTTACTCGAACGCCCTCTCCGACCTTTCCTCCCTTGACTGGGCAGGTCCCTGATTTCAGTCCAGACGCGTCAATGATACTTGTTGGTATGCGCGGAGCTGGAAAGTCGACATTAGCTATAATGGCATCCTCGGCAATGGACCGCAAAGTCATTGATCTGGAGCCAGCTTTCCAGAGATCCATGGGTCTATCGAGTGCCGCTTATAAGTCCGAACATGGGTCTTCAGAGTGTTACAAGCAGCAAGCCAAGGTCTTGCAAAGTATTTTGCAGCGACATTCGACTGGCTGTATCCTTGTCTGTTCCTG
Source organism: Fusarium mangiferae (assembly GCF_900044065.1). Taxonomy (NCBI): domain Eukaryota; kingdom Fungi; phylum Ascomycota; class Sordariomycetes; order Hypocreales; family Nectriaceae; genus Fusarium; species Fusarium mangiferae. Next base: position 456,834 of record NW_024573930.1, on the reverse strand, counting down.
GATGGAGAGTCGCGTGCAGAGTCTCCTCCGAGAGTTTGCGGCTACCAACCCTGTTATTCACATTGTCCGTGATTTCGATGCCATTAAGAATCATCTCAAGATTCGCGATGGTTCCAAGGTCCAGAGCTTGCTCGATGTTAGCAACGCCATCTTCAGGTCCTGCACCAACTTTGAGTTCTTCAATGTCACAGAGAAGGCTTCCAAGTCGTCGCTTTCTCGAGAGTCATTGACACAGAGATCGCCCGCTCCATATCTAACGTTAAAACATGTCGAGCGACACTTCCTGAAGTTTCTATCTCTTGTTTACCCCGCGGGCACAATACCCTTCACAGATTCTGCATTCCCATTGTCGAGGATACCTGCAGAGGAGCGCAACTTTACCTATGCCACCTCCATTCCTCTTTCAGATGTTATTAAAGACTCTGTTGATGTCGAAGACCATGTCATCGGTGCAGATGTTGTACAAATAGTTGTACATGACCTGGCTGAACATGCCGAACAAGGCACATTGACGTCCGAAGCCAGCGGAAAACTACTTGCCAACATTACCAAAGGTGTTGGTATTGTAAGGCGAAGCACCATCTTACCCATAATCCTGCATCTATTTCTACCTTATACAGCAAGCGACGAAGTCTTGCGTGTCTACCTTGATCTCATTCATCATTCCGTGCGTCTCGCACCAGAAATGATGACAGTCGATCTTCGACTTGAAGATGTCCACATCTCACGCATACTATCTATTCGAAAGAGAACAAAGATGATAGGCAATTGCTTCATCACCACAGATCCTCCTTCATGGGAATCCCCAATATGGATGTCGTGGTATAAGAAGGCCAACAATCTAGGATGTCATCTTGCTAGATTGATTCGACCGGCAGTTACCATCGAAGACAATTTCCGCATTCACCACCTCAAGACATCAGTTGCAGCTTTACAGGGGCCCAAGATCCCACTTATATCTTACAATTCTGGCCCTCTTGGTCGGAATTCCCAAGCTTTCAATCGCATTCTTACTGTTGTCCGACCAGATTCGCTGGAGCGGGTGAATCCCAGGCCCCCAATAACACCGTCCATCACCACGGTCGGTGCGACAGAAGCTCTTTTCTCGTCTTTTATATACGACCAGATGAAGCTTTACGTCTTCGGCGCCAACGTGAGCTATAGTTTGTCTCCTGCGATGCACACAGCAGCACTCAAGGCATGCGGGCTGCCCCATACATATGAGCCCGTGTCTTGCGCGTCGCTTCGAGGAATCAAGCATTTAATCGAGGATCCAGAATTTGGTGGGGGTTCAATCGGCCTCCCCTTCAAAGTTGAGATCATTACCTTGACCCATTCGTTGAGCAAACACGCCCGCGCAATTGGTGCTGTCAACACGCTGATTCCCATTCGCTTCTTAAATGAAGATGGGACAATACCAACTGGGGCGGCTTTCTTCGATAGCGTCAATCGCTCTGGCCCCATTAAGGCTCTATATGGCGAAAACACCGACTGGATGGGCATTCGCGCATGCATTCGCCGTGGCCTCTCTCCCGCTAACGCCGTCGTGTCCAGCACCTGTGGTCTGGTGATCGGGGCAGGCGGTATGGCTAGAGCAACGGTCTACGCGATGCTTCAAGTTGGTATTAAGAACATCGTCATCTATAACCGCACACCAAAGAACGCCGAGAAAATGGTGTCGCACTTTACGCAGGTCCTTGAGAGGAGAGACAATGGCCTACTGAGCGCCGGTAGCGAGCATTCTCGCTTCCATGTCATCGAGTCAATAGAAGATGCCTGGCCAACAGAATTCCGCCTACCCACCGTCATTGTTTCTTGTATCCCGACGCACCGCATCGGCAACGTCCCGGCCCCCGACCTTACCCTCCCCAATGAGTGGCTGGGAAGTCGAACTGGTGGTGTCGCAATTGACCTAGGGTACAAGACATTAGATACACCATTCCTAGCTCAATTCAGAGCAGAGTCGCATCGCGGCTGGGTGAGTATGGATGGTCTTGATATGTTGCCGGAGCAGGGCTTTGCTCAGTTTGAGCTGTTTACTGGTCGGAGAGCACCGCGTCGGCTTATGAGGAGGATGGTGTTTGAGGCATACCCGAATGAGGAGGGCAAGTCGAATTTTGAGGAGTTACAACCTAGGTTGCAGTCGCTTGATGAGCAGGAATCATGATAATGAATTGAAGCTTGAGTAATACATTTGCATAGCTCATTGAAGTTGATTGCCCTGGCCACTTTCGTCTTCTCTGTCCCGCCTTGTTCGTGACTGGACCAACGCCCAGGCTACGATATCACCTGACATGCTTCGCGGCTCATGTTAATCAACAGCAATTCGCGCCCTTCTTCCTGACTACCTCCGTCGACACGGATGCAACACGGTCCATTTTTGTTGTAAACGATGCTCTCACGCGCACACCGCCCATCGCTCCGGAGAGCCGGGCCTACCCTAAAGCATTGGCGTCGGTTATTTCACAGCGCCGTCGCGACATTCAGCAATGTCGATTCAAAGGGTCAATATGTCTCATACAAGATCGATATTAAGATTGGTAAGGCAGATGAAAGCTACATTTACATTGAGCCCAGAGTCGGGCACGAAATACGGTCTGCTATTGTCCGCTCCAGTCCTTTCCTTCACTCTGAAACCATTCCACTCCAATTTAATCACGAATCCTCCCACTTTTCACATCGTAGGTATAGTTAGTAAGCGACATATGATTTCTGTCCCTGAAAATCCGGCAGAAAACCTACCATTTCTCCGAGTCGATATCCCTCAGAACCTAGGCCACTCTTCAGGCGGTGTTAGTCCTGCAACACTTTGGCTCTCTGGGCATATGTACCCGATTACCTTGGATGGATCACCCGACGGTTAGTACCCTATGCATAGTTCCTTGGATATCTCTGATTGTTTAATCTGTCTTCGCGTGAATAGAGGCATTTGAAAGAATGTCCACCGAGACAGGGGCCAAGCTGAAGGGTGCGCTGGATAAGTTGAAGGATAACTGACGTAGAGCGGATCATGCCATGACTGTGATGCAGTTCCTTGTCACTTGTAGGCTCAAATCGAATACCTACCAACTCATTCTATATAACAAACTTCACTTGTTGACGTCTACAACCAGGTCGTCGAAGCCTTCTGCAGGCTGGCAAATCTATGTTGTGACAGCTGCGACTTGCTCAATTCTTCTCAGAAACTAATGTCATATAATTTACACGGCAATTGTATAAGTGGTAAGCCTACGTGACATTGTTCAACGTCATATACCCAAAACATGATAGGCTGATGCCACCAGCTCGTGACTTGGTGTATATCCAAGTTTGGAAAAGGCCAAAGTGTATCCCCACTAGAGCAAACAATTACCGACGGCCCGAAGAACTTCCTTCTAACTAGAATCTAGTCACGACTGCGTCATGATCATGCTCATATCCATCACATGTGGCCCGTTGCCGGATTTAGATGCGGGGGTTGGGGTATATAAAGCGCTTGGGTAGCCAAGTTCATGACTTGAGCCTTCAGAACTGTCGATATTCGAATCTCTCAAGTCATTATCTTATCACATATAACTTATATATAACCTTACGTCTGTCATCATGGCCTGCGATTGTGGATCTACTTGTAACTGCGGCGGACCAGGCTCTTGCTCCTGTGGCCAGAGCTGCTCATGTAAGAACTGCGGCGTAAGTATTGAAAAAATTCCAAAGGCTACCATCTCTGACAACTCTGAACAGAAATAAGCTACGTCAAGGTACATGAAGCCAGAGGTGGATGAATATGTCACCAGGGCCATGAATGTCAACAGTTTCTTAGTTCTATGACAACGCTTTGTCAATACAAGCCTAACTGAAGCATCGTTTGAGATAACAAGTCCCAAAACACACGTGAAAGGATAGACAAAATCAATCTGGTCAAGTGTTGGGCCAAGCTACCAATACCAAGCTTCAAGGATCAAGATCCAACGATAAATAATACTCTGTAAATATCTTGACTTTCCCTTTGATACCCTGTTTCAATCGTAAGCGAATAGACACAGGCATTCCGATTGGAGCTGTTGACGCGAATAGCACTTCCCGAGGCTGGAGGTTGACCAAGCGCTTAAGTTTAACCGCCTGCGTTGAAGTTGGTAGTAAATGATCGAGATCTAGAATTTTTATTACATCCATTCTATTGTCTCTAGATCTAACTAAGGCCTTTTCCTATGATAGGGTCATGGAAAATTTCATAGCAAGTCCAAGGTATTCTATATCAGCATCAACACTTCTATTCACTACAAAATAATCGTTAAGGCTACAGTTATTTCTGACAACTTTTCAATGGTTCCAGAATAAATTGACGATCATAACATGATCTAATAAAAGGATTCTGCGATGATCCATTAAAGTGTGTCTCAGCGCGAAATTGACGCGTGCTATTGGCTGTGCCCTATGCATGTTGGTTGTATGCGTTTCATCTACAGCATAAACCCTGCAATTAGGTACAAGGAACAGCCAAAACCGCCCTGCAAACTTGTTAGTGCCGCCCGCCATTTCTGGCGCTTAGCACTAACTGGTCTCCGAAGGAGCCAAGTACCACGCCTCTCGGCTGCAGAAGGTAAGGCATTCTTAGGACTCGGGGAACGCTTCGAGGCAATGATAAAGAGGGAAGCTGCTCTGTGCTTTCTGTGGCGTTCATCATAACTACTCAACATTCATTATGGAGACCTTTTCGAGACAACACAAACACCACGACGTCAATATCACAACCAAAGATGTCTCTTCACGAAAAGCAAAACCTGGCCCTATTCGTTCCTGGCTATGGGAGACTCTGTCGTTATTGTTGGCTCTGGGCTTGCTGATAGCTACGATTGTTATCCCAGCACAGAACAACAACAGAGTCTTGAAACCATGGCCGTACGACATCAGTCTCAACACAATTATTGCTATTCTCAGCACCTTTATGAGAGCCTCGATGTTGCTTGTCGTTGCTGAGCTCATCGGCCAGATGGGATGGAATGCTTTGCAGAAGCCCCGTCCTGTCTCCGATCTTCATCATTTCAATAATGCTAGTCGCGGCATCCTTGGAACGATGAAGTTATTCTGGACTGTTCCTCCACGACTCACGAGCATTATCGCCGCTCTTGTCATTATCGTATCTCCTGCAATCACTCCTTTCGCCCAGCAGTCTGTCAGTACAGTTCCTTGTGCAAGAACAGTCCAAGGGCAGGCATCTCTACCAATCTCTCATTATGTCCCTGCCATCAATTCAAGCTTTCAGACAGGTGCCGCCAGCAACGAACTTTCAGGTGATATGAAAGTCGCCATGATGAATGGCCTTGTTAATCCTACGGGCAAGGACACAGACGTAGCTGCAACTTGCTCTACTGGAAACTGCACATTTCCATCGAATTCCCAAGGAATAACCCATTCCTCTGTTGCCATGTGCAGTGCCTGCATTGACACCTCGGAGTTCATCGAATTAAACATTAGCAAGAAAAACGCTAGTGGAGCCGGGGGCTACGCCGGCAAGATTTACAATTACACTCTTCCAAATGGGCAGTGGCTTCAGGCAATCGACAGCAGCCAGGTAATGGTCATGTCTGGAGATTTAGAATGGGCGTTCGACACGCCTAACTCTAGGTTTGCCCAGTTGGCCAAAGTCGCTATTTCGAACATCACGACCCTAAGCTTCACGCAAAAGGGCTGCAACGTTACTACCAGCACAAACGCAACTTGTCCTGAGGATAGGCTGACCTCAAAGGTCCCAGTGTCCCTGCGCTATCAGAATGCTGTAGCAACTTCATGTGCCCTGTACCCTTGCATCAAGAAATACTACGGCAAGGTGGAGAGGGGATCGCTTATTGAGAAGGTGGTTGACGAGCAGCCCATCGATTACAACAGGGCTGCCAATGACGAGGCAGGAAATCGTGTTGGCGTACAAACCCCCTGTCTGATCGATGGCAAGGAATACAAACTTGCAAACTTTTCCCAAACCAAGGATCCCTCAGACTCTGAAACAATTGTCCCGATCGACGGTACCAACTACACAGTCCCGCATCAATGTGTCTACAGACTCACCTTTCGGTACCGGCAAGCACTCAGACGCTTCATTGAGAAAACACTCTTCAACACCGTCTGCTTGGCCAATGTTGTCGGCGGCGCAAAAGACCAGCTTGATTGTGGCGACCAGTGGTGGCTACCTCCACTCTACAACTCAACGTTCGAAGGTCTCGATGCTTCTTTTGACTTGTTCACAACCGCCATAACAAACAATTTCCGCAAGCAGGGTATAAAGGCTATAAGAGACGGTTCCCTGGAAGATAATGACAAAGCTACAGGTCAAGCTACAGAGATGGCTATCTGTACTGTGTTTGACTGGCGGTGGGTGCTGTTGCCGGCTGGTCTGATGGCCATCACGATGCTCTTGTTGATAGTCGCCGTTGTCCAGGGGTTTACTAACCCCGGAATGCCAGTGTGGAAGACCTCAATTCTTCCATTGTTGTTTTATGGGCCTAACGTGGTGGGCCACACGCAGGAGACGGACCTGGACGATTTGCAGAAGGAGGCTGGAAGGGTGATTGTAAGGATGGAACATGATGAGAGTGTCAGACTTGGACAGGTTGACACTAGGGGGACGGAAAGTTGAAGAAGCACTTTTGGGAGCAGGGCGTCAAAAGGATCTAATTATATATTCTTGAATACAATAGGTTTAATCTAGATTGATCAGCAAGGATTTTTGTTATCCTGACATTCTGATGACAATCAAAATGAGACCGATACATACCTGCGGAGGCTTTCACCACAACATATAAAAGCCTAGCTCACGTAGTCCCTCATAAACGAGCAAGTGACTACATTTGATATAATAAAGTGACTACTACTGTCACTTTTAGAGCTAGTACAACATCTCGGAGCTGAAGTCTCTCGGGCATGCTGCAAGGCACGGAATGAGAGCGGAAGGATTCCACTTGATTTTCATTCCACAACCGTGATCTTCATCGAGTTCCTTGATATGATGTCAATGATGTCAAGTGTCTTGATTGACAGAATTAGCTTCAAATAGCCCCGTGGGGAGCGGGTACACGGCACCGCAGCATGGATGCTCTGTATAATTGCCGAATTCGGAAATAGATCAGCCTCGGGATGAGTTGATCGAAATACAGCTGCAATAAGCTGAACTGCATTCTTTCCTCTCTTTAATTTGCATTCTTTTGTAACTGTCTTTTCGAGGATTTGAGCGGAAAAGGAATCAATAACCATGAGCTTCGATCTATCGACGACGTATGAGCGGGCATTGCTCCGTCCGCTTGTCTTACCTTCCACCGACGCTAATGCCACAAACGAGTTGGCGAATCTGTCTGAGGAGTCCCAATGGCGAGCATCTACACACATATTTCGAGGAACAGACGATCGCGACGAGACTGCTGCGTGGCCACCAGCCAGATTCAATGACGACCCGTCCAACATTCCCAACGATGAGGCATACAACATCCCATACGATCCCGCAAGCAAGAAAGCCAACAGTAGCGAATTTAAGCTATTCTCCGACTCAGTGCAGAACAAGGCATCAAATGTCCCGCCAGCTAAGCTGGTCGCCAAGCGCTAAATACCAACGAACCAAGTCAAAAAGTCTGAGCAGGGCATCACTCTTTTCACGCTTACAGGCATGGGGGTTCCGAAAGAGATGTTTGAGCCTATGCTTGAAGACCTTCTACCTCGACTGCGCAAGTCTGGTGTCAATGTTGAAGAGATCTGGGCGGTAGACATGCCTCTTAGCGGACAGACGGCTAAGGCTAATTCCGTGGGATACTTGTACGCCAATGAGAAGGATATCGTTCGAGATTTGCTGCTATTCCTTACAGCTTATCTCCCTGTGCAGCCCGGGGGAGAGCTACCGAAGAACCTTGAGCCACGCAAACCAACAGGCCAAGCTCAACAGCCTACACGACAGAATCTTCACGTCTTTGCACACAGCCTCGGCGCCCAAGCCGCTATCCTCGCTTCCGTCCACGCACCAAACATCTTCAGCAGCCTCATGGTCGTCGACCCAGCTATGATTCCCGCCGGAAAGATCAACGACGCTATGACAAAGCTTCCAAAAGATATCTTCTGTTTAGGTCTCAAGCAAAACTTCCCAGATCGGAACGCCGTCGAGAAAGCACTCCGCGAGACTAAACGTACAAAGAACTGGGACGAACGCGCCATCCGTATGTTCACCCAGCACGGCATCGTCCCCGACGAAAAGGGAGGCGTCAAACTCATCGCCCATCCAAGACTCGACTGGGCTTTATGGTACGACAAGCAGACTCCCGCGGAGTGTTATGATCGGTTCAAGGATATAAGCGTTCCGTTGCTTGCTATCATGCCCAAGAGGCCTTTTGCTGTGCCGGCGAAGATGTTTGAGGCTGATGTTGGGAAGTTGAAGGGGAGGGTTGATGTTAAGTGGGTTGAGGGGACGCATCAAGTTGTTTATGAGAGGATGGATGATTGTGTTGGGTTTGTGGGGGAGTGGTTGGGGGATATTGCTGGCGAGAAGAGAGCTAAGCTGTAGAATGTTGGATAGTTCCCCGATGTAGGCATACAATAAACCTGATCTGATTCAAATTGTTGTCGATGTGTAGTCTAAATGTCTAAGTCTTCTACCACTCTTCTAATCTCTTGACCTTCACATGTAACCCACCAGCCGGTCTCGCTGTAAGACCCCCCTTAACATCAACAACCCTCTCATCCATCAATCTCCTATCGTTTAAGTCAAACTCAAAGCTCCCAACCCAACCTGCCATCAAACAAGCCAACTCAGCCCTCGCAAACCCCTGCCCAATACACGCCCTGGGCCCCTGCAAAAACGACAAAAACCCATATTTACTCTCTGCACCTCCATGCGCACTCTCACCTAGCCATCTATCCGGCTTAAACAAATGTGCATCGTTGCCCCAGAGCTTAGTACACCGGTTCATGGCCCATGGTGCTATGACGATACGTGTGCCTTTTGGTATAAATTGATCGAGAATGGTGGTGTCGTGGGCTGCTTCGCGGAGGGTTTGAGGGACCGGGGCGTAGAAGCGTAGGATTTCGCTGCAGACTGCTTGGAGATAGGGCATCGAGTCGATGTTGACGCTGGATATTGGGGTTTCTTTTGCTTGGGTTAGGGGAGGGAGGCGTTGGCGGATTTCGTGGCGGAGTCGGTCTTGGACTTCTGGGTGTTTGGCGAGGAGGTAGACGCCCCACGTGAACGCTGCACCTGTTGTATCATGTCCTGCAACTGTCAGTCGTGGTAGTGATTCTGGAGGGTAAGACATACCAGCTGCGAGTAATGTCATTGCTTGATCAATGAGTCCATCCTCAGTGAACGTCCCAGTCCGTATCGCCGCAGAGATGATATCCATATCATCCAATTTCTTCTCCTTCAGCTTCTTCTGCTTCGAAGATATTATGTCTCTGCACGTCTCTCGTATCGATCGGGCTGCCTGGCTCATATCTGAGTTGAGTTTGATAGGTAAAGCTGTGAGGACCCAGGCTGGGACCAGACTCTCGATAAAATGCAGCATACGGGCTTGGGCTGATGGTTGAAACACGATGTCATATGTCTTTACAATCTCGTTCTTCGCATTTTGTATGGCCCCAAAGTCCCTTCCTAGGCCTGCTACACCGATGAGATCGAGAGTTATTCTCGATGCCCACTCTACCACCTCCACTGTCTCAAGTCTATCCGCTGTGATTCTCTCGACCATTTCTCTCGTCTTGTCCCAGAATAGCGGATACAGAGCCTTGATGTTCTTGGGTGCAAAAGCAGGATTTATGCTCCGTCTCTGCAGTTTATGGGCATCTCCTTCAGAAAGGATAAGCCCTATTCCTAAGAATCTCCCTGCCGTTTCTCTCAAGCTGGCAGGCTTTGGGAATGAATAATTCTGGGTGACGAGAACTTCGTGAAGGGCGTCGGGAGATGTGAGAACGATTCTCTCGGCGTTAAAGAAGCCCAGATATCGTAAAAAGCCATCGTTGGGGACTGTTTCGTTCCTATTACCAGATTGATGAGTTGCGTTTAACCATTTAGGTACAAGTCTACTTACCATTCTCTTACTGGTGAGCAGTACGGCTCTCGATACAGCTTCATCCCATGACCCCAAAGCCAGTGATTTCTCCCAGGCGTCGGAATATGGCGAAGCGGCGATATAAATCGAGGGCGTAATATGATCGTATAAAAGCACCATAGGGCTGTCTCTAAGCACAACGTCCCTAAGAAGCCAAGCAAAAATCTTGACTTCTGGTTATCTTGGTGTAGCAAGGCCAGCAGGTACCCAGAGAGAGTAGCGCCACCCAATATAATCTGCCACGTTTCTATCATGGTTCGTATCTCAAGCTCACAGAATTCTTGAATAGTTGATTTAGTAACATCAGTGTGCATCGATAAATAAAGATTTCCAAGGGTCTCCGCCAAGAGGACCTTAATAATACCCAAAGAATTTGCCGCAGAACTAGGCCTGATAAAGGAAATAAATATCGGACCCTTGATGGTTTCAAATTCGTTTACTGACATGTAGATCTCGGCCTCATTCCTTCAGCTCCGTGACGATCATTTACCAGGGAACTTTTTGATATACCCAAAAGGTTCTGGAGCCCCACACCCGCCCTGCCATGTTCCTGGGGACATTGTGGAGCGATGACGCAGTGTCACGACTAGATATCTGATCCTCGGTATAGATTAGACAAGTTGATATCGGTGAACGATAAGGGTCTCTGACTTTATTAAGCTCTAAAACAAGGTTAGTCTTGTGCTTTGAAACTTGGTTGTGTAGTGACGTAGGAGCCTGTTGAGAGCCAACCAATAAAGAGCACTAACACTGACTACGATCTCGTTGACATAGGCCTTTGAATTTAGATGAATAATCCCTAGGAAGTAATAAAGCGCAAGGCCTCTATAACAAGTAATTAGAATATTTGTAGTATCTCTTTAGTAAACCTTTAGTCCAGTCAATATCAGCATCCTGGGTTATCGTCGAAACTTTGAAAACTCCCTAAGGACTCCTGAGATAATAATTAAAATTGCAAGTTTCAATAGTATGTAATTATCTACTATATTTACTTCTCTGGAAAACTACTGCAACATTAAAACGCCATTCCGGCAAGATAGACTGCACCAATAGCAAGGATAGCCGTAACACCCAACGATGAACCCATTTTCCAAGCACTATTTGGTTCAGCACTCGTAGTTGCTGCTGCTGATTCACTGCTCGATGTTGTGGAATCACTACCAGAAGTTGAGGTCTCCGTTGCTTGAGCTTGACTAGTTTCATCTTTGCTTGTAGTTTCCGCTGTGCTTCTGCTCGTGGTCTCTGCCGAAGTTGAAGTTACTTTCTCATCAGAAGACTATTCCATATTAGCAATCCATTTCCAACTTCGTCTCTATGCGAACTAACCGTTGATCCAGTCTCAGTAGCCTGGCTAGCAGAAGCCGTAACAGTCTCACAGACTTTCTTCAAAACATCCCCATAGACTAGCACAAGGTCAGCTCTCTATTCAGCAAATTACCCATAGATTGAGACTTACGGTTATACGCAGATGGACCACAGATATCCCAAACGCAATCCTCCTCTCTCTCAACCCAATCAACAGAGTCATTGCACCAGCACTGAACAACACCTTCTCTGGTACAAGACTTGTAGTTTCCATACGTCTTGTAACAAGCTTGAAAGCATTCTGCGCGCTTTTCTTCAAGATCAAAAGCTGCGGCTCCTGAGGCTGTTGGGGCGAGGGTGACGGTTGCTAGATAGCCACTCTCGGTGTTGGCTGCAGCTGATATGCTGGCTAGACCTGAGAGCAGAGGCAGAGTAAACAAATGAGACCTCATTGTTGTCAATTAAGAGCTGGTGATTGAATAATTTGACAAGTTTTAAAGTTTGGTCGAGGACGTAGGGCATTTATCTACTTGTTGAGGCATATTTGCTGAAAGCAGGGGTTGTCTCAGCTGAACATTAGACCATCTTGGCACTTCACTTACCCCAGCCGACCCTTGCGAATTAGCCATGTGAGACTTCTGGCATATAAATAGCGCCAAAAAAAATGGCTCGACGAGGCAAACAAGGCGTATTTTTAATGAAGCCCAGGGCGGACATTAATGAGTCCCCGAAACCGGCTCAGCAACATTCACTTCATCATGTCATATTCAGGTCATCTTAAACTCAGAAATCACAGAAAATATGTCTAATTCATCTTTTGTCTTTTGATCATTTTAACCCTCTAAGTATGCATTCGAAACCCAGAACAAACACCTTTTCTTTCATCTCACATTCATCGCTGTCCACTAAGCTCCTTCTCAACCTGCTCCTTAACAAGCTCCCTCACAGCCTTCCAATCATTCGAAACATCAGAAACGCGCTTAGGCAACTTCTCAAGACCGACAAACTCTTCGGGGAGAACCTTCTCCTGGAAGTTAAAGTCCTTCTCATCCTTGAGAGCAAGCTCAACGGCACCAGCAAACTTGGCGGGGTGAGCTGTGCACAGAGAAATGTGAGGAATGTTGGCCTCAGCGCGTTGAGCAGATCGGAGAGAGGCGGTGACGCCGATGGAGGAGTGGGGGTCGAGAACGTAGCTGAATTGCTCGTAGATGCTCTTGATGGTCTCGAGGGTCTCGGGATCGCTGACACGTTCGCTCTCAAAGGTCTTGCGGGCGCTGTTGAGAACGTCCACGTAGACGGGGCCGAAACCGCCCTTGACCTTGAGATCCTTGAGCCAAGTGGCGACTTCTTGACCAGCTTGCTTGCGGTTGAACTCAACATCCATACCAACAGTAGCGGCAAACTCATAAGCCAAGAACCAGAGCAGACGCTCAAAGTTGCTCGAAACCAGAATGTCCATAGCAGGGCTAAGAGTCTCCTTGACGCCCTCCTCATGGGCCTTGACACCATCGACCTCCAGGCCACCTTGAGCCTCGGGGCCCTTGGCAGGCTGCTTCTCGTACTTTCCAGACTTCCAGAATCGATCAAGGATATCGTTCTCGTTAGTCGCGATAACAAGCTTGTCGACGGGAAGACCCATGCGGGTGGCGAAGTAGCCGGCGAGGATGTCGCCAAAGTTTCCGGTGGGGACGACGAAGCGCACCTTGTCGCCGACCTTGAAGGTGGAGGACTTCTTGGCGAGGGAGAAGTAGGAGTAGAAGTAGTACACGATCTGGGCGAGGATGCGGGAGAAGTTGATGGAGTTGACGGCGCCGAGCTTGAGGGAGGCGTTGGTCTCGGGGTCGCCAAAGAGGGCCTTGACGATGTCCTATCAATTCGTTAGCGCGGCGCGAAGGGCGTGCAAAAGGCGTACTCACCTGGCAGTCGTCAAAGGTTCCGGTGACGGCAAGGTTGTGCACGTTGGCATCAGTGCACGTCGTCATCTGAAGCTCCTGAATAGGACTGACACGGCCCTTGGGATGCAGAATAGTAACCGACACATCCTTCTTACCCCTCAAACCATGGATAGCAGCGGATCCAGTCTAATTCACAGGTTAGGATATTACCGCAATCAGGCCACAGCATGACTCACATCACCACTCGTCGCACCAACAACAGTCAAGTGATGTCGGTCCTTACCCTCCTTGCCCTCGTTTTTTCGCGCGAGGAGGTACTCGAAAAGGTTACCGAGGAACTGCAGCGCGCAGTCCTTGAAGGAGTAGCTAGGGCCGTGGAAGAGTTCGAGGAGGTGCAGGTTGTCCTTGAGCTGGACGAGGGGGGTGACTTCTTGGGCGCGGAATGTAGAGTAGCTTCGGTTGATGATGCCTTGTAGGTCTTCGGCGGGGATTTCGCTGCGGGAGATGTAGAGGCTGAAGATCTGGAAGGCCAATTCCTGGTACGAGAGGTCTTTCCAGCTTTGCTAGTATCGCGTTAATCGTGATCCTGACATTCGTCGCTTTCGATCGCAGCCAAGAGGTGCATTGATCGCTCGTACGCACCCATTCTGTCGCAGCGGGAATCTCATGTGGGAGGAAAAGACCGCCATCGGCAGCCAATCCCTTTAGGACAACGGTCTCGAAGGAGAGCTTTCAGAGGTCAGCAGAGAGTCAATTCGAGCATTGACGGATAGATCGTACACCATAGTCGCCACCTCTCGTGGAGAGGTAGACTTGCGATTGCGTATGTGTCGAATCGGTGGCCATTGTTGTTTTGCTTGTTGATGCTTGGAAAATTCTTGGTGCCCCTCGTTGGGAAATGGGATGGAATGAGTCGCGAATTGCAGCCACCCCGCCGGAATTTTAATCGACCGGCCGGTATCGGAACCGGAGCCGGGGCTGGATGCACTAATTGAGACCTGGAGCGATAGAGTCATAACGTGAAAAAGAATTGACATGATTGGTTCATTGTTCTTTTATACCACTTTGCATATTCAGCTTAATAGATATATAAACAATGTTGAGGTGCTTCAAAATAATTGTGGGAGCCACTGGTACGATGTACACGGTCGCGGTGTAACTAAATATCTCTCGTTGTCACACGTCTTCATAGGCTGAGCACCAGCCAGTTTTGGCATTAATCTCGATAACATAAATCTGGCAAAAGAAATTGGAGGCTTGATTTTTTTATGATACTATCCTTCATCTCAGTACTATTGAGCCTTTATAGTAACTTTCTTTGAAGTAGAAATTGCAAAGCCAACTTGTCTCCCTCTCGAAAGCAAATGGCCTCGTCTTGTCAGTTTGGTAATTTCTCCTCTTAGCACCTAATAATCCCTGAAGTCGATCCGCCAGCGAACCTTAATAGCAAGGCGCAGCTCGTCGTATTCCTTCTACAAGGGATGGAAGAACGGCACAGCAAAGAAATTACGAGCTTCGCCAACCAATCAAAGCTCTTCTTTCTTGAACTAACCCATTCGCTTCTACCGCAATCTCCTATGGCACGGGTCGTTTAGAGGTCATAGGACAACAATTCAGCCGCCAGCAGAAGGATTTGGCGAACGCTAAAGATCATACGTTATGGTTGGCTCGTTGGGTCAGTCATCGGGTAATTCTGTCAAGACCCCTGTGAGATTTTTGTTTAAAGCACGGTCATTCTCCACGTTCAAGTCCATGTCAAATCTCTCGTTAAACTTGTCACTCGTTTACGAGATTCACTCGTTAAAAGAACCTTCAAAATGGTCAAATCAACTCTTTTGGCTGCCATCCCACTGCTCATGCTCGCCGAACAAGCCCTTGGATTCGGCTGCTCAACTCACAGCTACACAACATGCGAAGATAAAATAGTCCACTGGTTTGACCCCGACGACGGAATGATCTGTGACCCTCTCGACTGTGGCGGTGGCCGAGCACCCCCAAAGACTGGCGTGCCTGGATGTGCCGGATACACCGGCACTGAGACCATCAGAACCTCGTATCTCTCGTGCTGGAGACCTTCGACTACGCTTGTTGCTGCAGCTGCGGAGACGACATCGGAAACGACAGTGACGGAAACGCCTGAGCCTAGTACTGTGATTGAGGTTGAAACGAGGACTACGACGAGGCATATCGCGTCTGAGTCGGCTGAACCGATGGGAATCACGGCAAGGACTGGATCAACTACTGTGGCTCCGATACTGCCATCGGAGACTAAATCGACTGAGGAGGCTGCTTCTACTTTTACATCGGCTGCGGCGGCTACCACTGCTGCGACTAATGTGGCTCGAGTCATGGAGGGTTCTTTGATTGCCGTTGCTGGTGTTGCACTGGGAGCAATAATGCTCCTCTAATGTGGTCCTAGAAATTAATGATTGACGGGAACATATTGATTTACGGCAAGACTCGTATAATGATCTCGACTCTTTGGCATGAATAATATTTAATTTTCTTCCCCTGGAGCTCAAATCTTACTTTTCTGATCGGCTTTCATACCTATTGCCAACTTTGCATACTCGACGACCAAGAAACTCAGCTCGACGGGAAGAAGTAGCTGCCGAAGGACCCAAAAACTGCCTTATAGTGGACCATCAACATCTCCAGATCTCCATGGTTTTCAGACTTTTTGACTTTGTCCCGACTGGTCGATTCAGATAGTCGTCCTAGTAGCGTCCCGTTCAATTCCTTCAGTAATACAGCTTGATCCATCCACTTTATGCGAACATAATCAAGCTGATATTCCGCGAGCAACCCCTCAATCTCATTATTCTGGGCTTCCAAAGCACTCGCCGTTGCCCACTAGATAAGGGGTCAGTAACGTTCGATATACAGAAGGTCGGACTAGCGGAGAACGACTTACTACAGCTGCCAGGCATGGCGGGATAAAGCTGGCACCAAGAGGTCTGAGGTTGTATACTGCTTTGGCGAGGATGATGAGTTCGTTCGCCAGCGTTGATGCTTCCAGGAGTAAGACGCCTTCGTCTGGATATGCTGCTCGAAGTATTCCGTTCAAAGCTAGTGCTGCCGTGAGAAGGATCGCTTCCGTGACTTGAAGCTTGTGAACAAGCTTTTTTCGACAGTGTAAGTTTTCAGAAGGATCCCTCTGCTCTCTTACACTGTCAATACCGTGCTGTATTCTTGCATGATCGTCCCGCAACTCTCTGTACGCAGTTTTGATTTCTTGCACGTATCGAAAAGGTTCGTGTAACAGTCTCGGTATCCTGAGAAGTCTTTGTGCTTGAAAAGATTGAACGTGAGGATCTTGATTATAATCGTATGCGTTTTGGCGTGACTGTGAGCTCAGGTCATTGACGTGTTGTTCCAAGTCGATTCGTGTATCCACAAGAGCCTCGAAGAATAGAGCTATCAGTGAGCGCTCCAGTAACTTAAGCTCAAAAATGCTACCCCAGCCTTTTCTTGCCACTGTGTCCATGAAACATGCAAGGATTTGCCCATGGCTCCGTGACTCATTATCTGCTTGTCCCAGCCAGCTCTTTGAGATTATCAGTGCATGCTCTCTACATAAGAATGTACTTACCTGACATATCGTCATGATTTGAAACGATGCCATGTCCTCGAAATTGAGCTGTGTACCTTTCTTATCTTGGAGACCTCTCAATACTTTCAAACAGCTGCTATACTTGGCTTCCACCTGAGATGGGATCTCATGTGTGTAATGATAAGGTAAGACACTCATAATCAGATCAACCGAAACATCGAGAGCATGGCTATGGCCAAGCCTACTGGGAATATGTTCTAGAAAATCCCCATAACAGTTGAGGCCATATCGAAAGTCTGTACTTTCTAGACCCGCAACAAGTTTGGCTTGTAGAAGACTGAATGAGTTTTGAGGCTTATGCAAAACGGATACCTGAGAGGATGTCTCGCGCTTTCGTGGTTTCGAAAAGCTGGTCTTGAATGGCTTGGTGAACGATACGGGTTTGAAGACATATTTCTGTTCGCCTGAACCGACGCATGGGACTCCAAGTCGTGCACACCTTGAACAAGCTGGTTTGACTTGGTCACACTAGTTTATGTAAGTAGGTTACTCTTTTCCTAGTATGAATTTGGATCTCTGTGCTTGCCTTCTTCTTCTGCTTCAGACAAGAGTTACAGCCTCTGCTTCTCGGAACGCCAGGCATAATAACGAACAGATAATTTGATATTCCATACCAATTAAAGTATCTTCGACTTGATATAAGTAAGATTTACGTCTTTTATGATATTACATGCCTGGCTTGTGAGGCGATATGATCCCCACCACAAATAAGACAGCGCTGGGTAAGACCACGTTGGGAATAGTGGCACGTCCTGGCGCAGATCGCGTGGTGCGTCATAACAGCGGTTTGGGTAATTCCCGCCGACCAGGACCCTGGATTTTCGATAGTCTGGTAGCCAAGAACGTTAATCCCGGAGCTTGGTATTCAATATTGCATAATAGGCCGATCTGGATCTGTCATCGAATGGTAGAGAAGGTAGATGTGAGATTGGAAGCCGGAATTCGGGATTATAAGCGGGATTCAAATGACGATATCCACCTTTAACTATATTTAATACTTTCTCTTGATTCCTAATTCGATTGTGGATTATGTGAGACTGCTGATGGGCGCCGTACTTTGCAGTTTCAGGGATTGATCCTCTTCCTAGATCTTCAAGATCTCCAATTGACGATACAGAGAAACAGAGACCAATAGAATTAAATATGAGTCTTTACAGCACGCCAATCTATAAAGCTGTCGTCGCCACTTCCGTGGCTTGAATATTATGTCTGCCAGCTCATTCACGATACTTGTGTCATTCATCCACACGCAGTAGCTCGATGGACATACAAAACAATGTCCAATTTTGATATAAGCTAAATATTGTGGACTGATTGGTTACCTAAGAAGTATAAGTAACGTGACAAACAAAGAGGGCCTCCAAGCTCTTGCAGGCTCGATGACAGGTCGGCGGTGAGGCTGGCTCTATTGGCTTATCTCAATGCACGGCACAGCATAATGAACTAGCCTATGAGAAATACAGGACATTTGCCGGAGCAGTTGATTGAACGAATCAGGACGTATCTCTCATGAGGAGGCTCTGGTGGCTCCCAAGAATCAAAGCGCATCATGCTTAAACCACCATGACATCATGTTTCGAACATAGAAAAAGCACATTACAGCTCTTACCAGGAAAATAATACACATATGAGTCCATTACGTACTTGTGTGATATCACATTCTAAACAGGGACCTTCTTCCGATATCACACTCGTTGAAGCCATGGCAGTTTTGAATACCTACGAAGCAACATCAACTTCCCAGAGATGATACCTCATAGAACGCCAAGTATTTCCGATGCATCGACATCATCAGCTCAAGAGACCCCTCAAACAGGTCGTCCTCGACAGCTACTCCCAGCTGCTCGTCCCCAGCAAGCTGAGAGTTCTACTCACTATCAAACTGCTCCTCTAGCAAGAAAACGAGCTCCCATAGCTTTGGCATGCGAATCATGTCGGCAGAAGAAAGTAAAGGTCAGTGTGGATTCCAACACGTGCTTTGTGTGGCAACTAATCGGTCTATATAGTGTAACGGAGCCCGGCCGGTATGCTCTCAATGCCGGGCACGGAAAACCGAGTGTGTTTACCGAGTGACACCAGATACAGACTATCGTGAAAAGTACGAGGCACTTCTAGAATCACACCCTGCAGCCGTCGTATACCGAGCTATTCAATCACGGCCACGAACCGAAGCACTCGAAATCGTACGACGGATTCAGTCGGGTGTCAATGCTGAGACTCTGATGCGTCAACTATCAAGCGCCGATTTACTGCTCCAAGTACAACTTGAGCCAGAGTCAAGATCGCGATATCAGTTCATATACTCTCCGCTCATGCCTACATATCTACAGACTGATGACAATCCCTTCATGAGATCTCTCATACATGAGTGGAGTACGAGAGATGATCTTGTTAGTATTGCATCGTCAGTCTTAACAAATACAGATTTGGGGTATCGGGCACAGTATCTGAGACCTCATCACGCAGCAACAATCGTTGACTCAAGGCTGGATGAGATAGTGCCTTCGAGATGGACTACTGTGAATGTTAGCGATGATACTATGAGAGAGCTTATACGTGCTTATTTCCTTCAGGAATATGACTGGTTCACGTTCTTTCATAAGGACTATTTCTTGGATGATATGATCGGTGGTACCAGTACATTTTGCTCATCACTCCTCGTCAACGCTGTTTTAGCAGTTGGATGTGTAAGTCTCTCTCACCGATCATGAATCGTATCCTTGCTGACTGTCAGCAATGTCGAAACTCCATATCTGAGCCCGCAGAGTATTGGAATCCCAATAGTCTTGGATACAAATTCCTCGAAGAGGCGAGAAGACTATGGATAGTTGAGGTGACTTATAACAGAAGTCTGACAACGCTTCAAGCAGCTCTGGTTTTGAATACTATCGTCAATATGTTTGATATGGATCCTTTGTCATCAGCATTCCTCGTCCGGTCAATAGAAATAGCCCATGAGTTAGGGTTATTCGAACCAACGACATACATCATGAACAAGAAGTTGAGAAACTCATATGATCTTACAGCCTGGTCTTTGTTTCACTGGCAATGGTAAAACTGTCTCCTCTTCTGGCGGATTCACAGCTAACAAAAGCAGTACATTGAGCTACCAATTCATGACCCAGCCTTTGTTAAAAGCACCACCAAAGGCTCCGCTACCTGACCCTGACCGCGATCCAGACTGGTTTGGTGAAATTTGGCTGAAGTATCCTTCAAGTTCAACGCTGGTACCACTTCAGGTTGGCTTGGTGTTCAAAGCAAAGATGAGTTTTAGTGTCATTCTCAACGAGATCATGATAGAAGCTCAGCAAGATTCAACTGATTCTTACTTGTTTCAAAATGGGGGCAGAAATATACTTGAAATAATAGAAAGATTGGACACATGGTATAAATCGATGCCAGAACCACTGTCACCAACAAATATTGTCACGCCTTCACAACTCAAGATACAGTATGTCATCCCTATCTAATTTAAAGCAGAGAATGATATAGAGTTGGCAGACATTTATTAACATCTCCCAGTCTTCATTATTGCTACGTTATCATTCAGCTTTACGAGATCCTTGCCCCAGAAGGACAAAGACAAGCGCCAAACCTCTCTATAGAAGAAGATGAACTTCAAAATTCCCTTTCAAGATACCGAGGCTACTTTGAGACCATTCTCCGAATTCACTATCTCCGACACAGCTTCGAATACGGAAACATGATGCTAACACGCTTCCTCGCAATGTTAGCATTTCTATCCCTGAACAAGATCGAGTCCTTGACAACATCTACCGAGCCAGGGCATATCATTACGGGATCCGGATTGGATGTCGGAGACACAGACCCCAAAGAGGCAAGGGCTACACTTTTAATAGCTCAAAAAGGTCTCAGTGACCAGGGTAGAGGTTACTACTTACCGAGGACATTGTTGCGCGACGTTCTGGCGAATATGACGGCGAGTGACGCTACGATTCTTCAGAGCTTTATAACGATTCCTTCTGAAGAGCTGGAGAAGACGCAGGAGAGGAAGATGTATATGGAGAGCCACTGTCCTCCGGATATTCTGCGTATAGCGATTGATCTGAAGAAGCAGCCGGATGGGAACTGGATTCGAAGGTTTGCAATGCTGACACTTGGGGAGAACTCTGGGCGGTCGATTTTAGGGATGATATCTGGAGGGAGACAAAGCTAAGCTGGGTGTTGTCATAAGAAGAGAATTAAATTATACTGCAAAGTCGAGACGTTCATTTTCAGATTTCAGGCTTCTGGTAATCTCATTAGAATGTAGTATTCGGGACAACCATCTAATACAACTTTCAGATGACACGGGCTATCTTTACCCTGGTTAAATATTCAACAGCGGGCCATTAGGTGTTGGTTGCCATCTTTGTTGTTGCCTCGGGGTACGCACTCTCGGCGACTCCCTTGCGGCTGATACACGCGGCAAGATATGAGCAGTTAGGAGAGATGATTACATCTTCACTCTTCCGAAGATGATTGCGCTTGTACGCTCCTGTTTTCGTTACGACTCTCGTTGTAATACTCCTCCAACACGGTGTTGCGGCCTAGTGGCCAGGGATTAGGCTCTGTGAACTATCTTTGTGTGAGGACGTTCTTCTTTTCTCGCAACAACTGAGAGAGTTCTCATTTCCCTTCTTCAGAAAGACAGGGCCCAGTGGTTACGCAGCCACGTTCGATCATAACCCTCACCTTTGGACCATTGAGGTCGAGTTTATCGGGTCACTCATCATATACATGTCTCTTGTGGCGCTTAGCCGGTTGAAGACTATCAGACGGATTTTCTGAATGACCTTTATGATGACGTACTTGCTGGCATGGAGCCATGTTTATTGCCGGAATGCTCACTTGTGACGTCCATCTCCTCGCCTATACCCAAAACCAAACAGAGGCCTATCCTTAAACCTATACTCAGCACCCCTATCGAGCAGTAATTTTACCGTAGCCTCATGCCCACCTTCTGAAGCTTCCCACAGCACTGTCCTGCCATCATTATCCTTCAACTCAATGTTAGCACCCCTATCAAGCAGCAATTTTACTACAGCCTCATTCCCCTTCACAGCAGCTACCCATAGCGGTCTCCAGCCTCTACGGTCCTTTGTCTCGATGTTAGCGCCCCTATCAAGCAGGAGCTCTATAGTAGCCTTAACTCTGTTCGCAGAAGCCGACCACAGTGTCTTGGCAGCGCCACCTGACTCGATATTACAACTCTCCTTAACAGCCCACATCAGCGGCGTCTCCATATCTGCCCCCATTGACTCAATATTGGCACCCTCGTCAAGTAGATATCTCACTACCGCCTTCTGCCCGTACTTGGCGGCCAAAGTTAACGGTACATGGCTATCTCGATCCCTTGACCCAATGTGAACACCCTTATCAAGCAGAAAATTTACCACTCCCGTATGCCCTTCTGCAGCAGCCTGTGATAGTGCTCCACGGTCCCTATAGCCCTTTGAGTTAATATCAGCACCCTTATCAAGCAATAACTTGATGATAGCCTTATGACCCGTTGTAGCAGCCCATAGCAGTGGCGTATTGTATGAACCACCCTTTGACTCGATGTCGGCATCCATATCTAGGAGATATCCCACGAGTGCCTCATCACCCTCGACAACAGCCCACGCTAGCGGTGTCAGGGAGTCCTGCTCATATTCTGATTCGATTGACTCGGCCTTGTCGTCAATATATAGATGATTCATCATCCTTATCGTCCGTTCATCCTCTTCTGTATAAGGGCTGTTGCTCAGGTCAGGTTTGGATACACTCCCCAATGTCGTCCCGGTCCCATAAATCTGAACAGCTTTTCCGAGTGTCCTTCTTGCGCCTTCATATCTTCCCAAAGTATTCAGTAAAAGTCCGTGATTCCATAATTTGGTAGCTGCATCCATAGAATCTTGGCCCTGACAGTCTGTACCTAAATAGCCAGGCATTCGACTGCCCATGAAGCATTCATAGTCTTTCTTCCCTTGAGACACGTCCCAGTCCCAGATAAGAAGTAAATCGTATGGAAATACTTTTATTGATGCCAGCCACTTTCGTAGACTGATCGTTAGGGGAACTGTTATCGCGATAACTGTCCACAAGTCGTTGCAAGACCTGATGATTGTAGCATTTGTTGCTCCCTGAAGAAGACAGACGACGTCTCCCACCTCGATAGGTTTTGCCGACGCCTGAAAGGTGAACTGGGAGCTCTGTTTTTCTTTCCAGTCGATGTCGAAAAAGTCAGGCGGGTTCCTCCAAGCAATGCTTACGTGTTGTTCGTCATGCTGAGTTCGGCTCGCTGATACTTCTCCAAGAATGCAACCTTTGCCTCCAATTGCTGCCACCTCCACATCATCCCAAGTGTTCACAGACACTTGAGGAGAAAGACAATATTTGATCAGTTTCTGGAAGAGTTCTTTCCATGAAGTGTTATAATTGGCCGATAGCCCTGCTGCGCCGGGATCATCCGAGCTCATACCGATCAAAGCATACACCTTATCGCGACGGTCAGTAGCCTTGCGGCTGTGGTATATGTCAACTAGTTCCCCTAAAGGACGTATATTTAGCGAGAACCTGTCGGGCCAATTTTCCCTGGATCCTTGATATCGAGGGCGGAAGATTGCGCCTCTCATAAGGTAGGCTATCAAGGGGCTTCTAAGCACAGTTTCCGGGTGGTACTGGCTCTGTGCCCTTAGGCCTGAGCAGAATGCGAACCCATCGATTTCTGTGTGGCCACACTTGACCAGGATATGTCTAGCTGCTGCAGCCTCCTGGAGGACCTAAAAATGGTTTTGTTAGCAACTCCTGCCTATATCACGTTATATTTCTTGACTCACCCAGATGCGCTGAAACCATGGCCGCTCTAACAGTGTCACTATGGCTTCTAGGTTCGTTCTGTCTGCTGCGTTACTCGTGTACTGTTTTACGACTGCGTACTCCTCTTGGGCAGCCGTGCGTATTGCTTCGAGTGCATAATCACTCTTGTCTGCCACCTCTCCAAGCCAAACAATTACGCGAGTTGCTTTGGCATAGATCTCGGCCATAGACTGAACCTGTTGTCCTTTTTCACCATTATCTTCCTGGTTGATGCAAATAGCATCTATCCATATAACACGTTCTATAAAACGATCTCGTAAATGTAACAGCGCTGCGTGAAGATTTGCCCTGACGGACATTTTATAATCATCTATATAGATAGACGACTGATTGTCCTCAGGTCCCCATACATAAGATAAGGCATCGTAAAGGTGGGTGCTTCCGGAGGTCAAGAGAGGGCAGATGAAGATTTTACATCTTATTTCTGAACTTTGATCTGAGCACGGCAGAAGCCGAAGTAGCCGCACACTGCCCTCTGGCAATGGTTCGTATAGAGCCATGACAATGTGTAGAAGGTATTAAAGGCTAAATGGGAGGCACCAATATCCTAGAGAAAAAATATGGAAACGCCATCACGTCGAGGGGTTAAAAGTGATTCTTAGGAAATCTGTCAGCTGAGTGCCTGAAGGGTGCCCGACTGGTACCCACTGTTTAGCTTCATCAGAATAGACTATTTCATTGGCTGATGTTGTACTTCAAATCATACCACAGGCCATTGGCACAGCGGGCTGGCTTTTGTCTTGCCATCAGAAATCAGTTTTACTCGTCGGTCTTTGCAATCCCTCCAACAACTCAATGTCTTCTCCTCTCATTCGTCTGTTCGGTGTTGTTCCTCTTTGCAACCCTTCATTTTCCCAAAAGATCAGTGCTAGCCCGACATGTCAAACCGAAGACAAGGTTCTCCAAGAACCAAGGTGAAGACTTGCGGGTTAGCTTACCCCACTGGCCTAAGGCTTGATGCTTGTGTTGACCGGAAATAGAATCAGAGAGATCAAATGCGACGAGGCTAAGCCGTTTTGTTAGAGATGAGTCACGACTGGACGGAAATGCGATGGCTATACTCCGTAAATCCAGTAACCTTGGATTCAACGCCAACTCAAAAGTTGGAATAATAAAGAATTCTGACACCGCGAAACCTCCTCTAGGTATTAATTCTCTTAATTGGTATTCTTTAACGAAAACTATTTTCAATCTTAAGCTACGCTATGATACATGTGTTTGGCCTGTCACCCATATGTACGTAGTTGTAACGAACAAGGTGATAGTAGAAGCACCGCCCGTGCATTGCTGTGACTTCCAAGCCTCTTGAAGACAACACTTATTCGCCCAGAAGACAGAGAGTTGCCCCGCTTTATGCCGATCACAAGATGGTAAGCATTGTCTCATACCTTGCCCCAGAATTTATTGGTACTTCTTCATCACTCTTAACCTCGACCTCGACATGGAATCTAAATCACTCCCCCAGCCTCTGCCAAGACTCATCCCAGCGGATCAGGTCCTTTCGACCATGAAACGCATCATCAAACAATATCAGGCTGGACGAGAAAACATCATTCAAGATGTGAATCCCCAAACCGCCACATTTGGCAACGTCATTCAGCCTCTGATCAACATTGATAACGCAACCCAGGGGGAGATTGGTATCATTGCCATGCTCCGTTAGGCATCAACCGACCAAGCATCTCGACAAGCCTCTGAAGAAGCCTGTGCTCTCATCAACGAAGATCAAGCGGCCTTTACCGCGAGATCAGACTTCTGGTGCCTAATTAAAGCCGTCAAAAAAAGGCCTGACGAATTAACTCTCCATTTCGAAGCTCGAAAGTACCTCAATAAGTTGTTTCTAGAGTTCGAGCAGTTTGGACACGGCACTTTACAGCCTGAGCAGATCAAACAATACTTGGAGAGAAGGAATCGCATAGACAGCATGCGACGCGAATACAACCAGAGAATCCGCGAAGACAGCGGAGGTCTATGGTTTTCCCTCGATGATCTTGCAGGTATACCCCAGCATGATATAGACCGTTTTGAGAAACACTCGGAGAATCACGATATACTGTTCGTTCGATTTTCAGTGGCAGACTCTTTGGCTATATACCGAAACGCCTCAAAACCCGCCACACGTAAGAGAATGTATATTTGCGATGGAAATCACCGTAGCCAGAATGACGAACTCTTCAAGCAGATTGTTTTGGAAAGGGATCGGAACGCTAGACTTTTGGGTTACGAAAGCCATGCAGCATATCGACTAAAGAAAAGATTGATGAAGTCTCCGGGCAATGTCAAGGAGTTTCTGACAGACTTGGAAACTAAGCTGTTGGCTCGAGGGAAACAAGATATGAAATCACTGGTGGAGTTGAAGAAACAATGCGAAGCTAAGTACACCACTGGAGAGGGCTTGGATGGTGACAAGATGTTTCCATGGGATTATTGGTATTACGCTCGTATGGCCCAGCGAAGCCTAAATGTCAATCAGGAACATATGGCTGAGTATTTCCCGCTCCAACATGTTATCAAGGTAATGTTGGAAATGTTTCTGGGTTCCTGGAGATACAGTTTTGTCCCATATCTCCAGATCAACTCAAAGGCTCCGCATGGCATCAAGATGTACAAGCTTGGGCAGTATGGGACGATGGGGAAGCCTCGAAGGTTCAATTCGTTGGTTATCTTTACGTGGACCTCCTGTCCAGAGATAATAAGTACAAGGGCAACCAGAACGTCAACCTCCAATGTGTAAGTGCTTCCGATGGGAGGTGTCAGGGAACTCACGTTTTCCAAATTAACATTCTTGCCAACAGAGCTACCTGAAAGAGGATGGCACACGAGTGTATCCAGCGACCATCTTAATGTGTTCCTTTCCACTCTCCAAGCCCCCGGACTGTACCTTGCTAAAGCACTGTCAGATAGTATCTCTCTTCCACGGTAAGCAACGCTCACCCTTGCAAACTTAGCACACAACACTTACAAGGCTAGAATTGGGACATGGTATCCACGACTTGGTGGCTAGAACCACCTACGTAGCTTTCCATGGTCACAGGTCACCACATGACTTTGCAGAAGCTCTCAGCGTAATGTTTGAAATGTGGTGCTGGATGGAACCGGAACTCAAACGCCTGGGCCTCCATTACACAAGGACTGATCCGCAGTTAAAGGAGAAATGGCTGCGGGAACATCCGGGAGAGGAGCTTCCTCCAGCACAAATACCCGGTGAGATGATCAGGCAATTGACTCAAGGCCGGCAGGTGACTCGCTCGTTGTGGTTCCTTCGTCAGATGTGAGTATTATGGCATAGTAAGCTTCACGGCTAATTCAAATTCAAATGCAGGGTGTATGCAAGATTTGACATGGCCGTGCACCATCCCAGGAGTCACGCTGAGCTTCTAGAGATGGATTTCACAAAGGTCTACTATGATCTCATGGAGAAGCTATGGCTTGTTCGTGCACTGGAGCTTGAGGATCAAGGATATCCACACGCCGACCTTGGCCATCTGGTTTCTGGCTATGATGCAGGCTATTACTCCTATCTCAGGCAAGTCACCTTTACCCTGCCATGTAAAGCAATCACTCATAACAGATCCTCAGTGCTCACGTGTTTGCGGCAGAGCTTTTTGAGTCTACGTTCCTTGAGGATCCAAGGAGTGTATAAGCTTGGGAAAAATACAGAAAGTGAATTCTTGAATTCGGTGGAAGCCGAGATGAGTTGGGGCTGCTGGAAGAGTACCTGGGACATACTCCTACGGCTGAGGCGTTGCTCCGTGATATCTTACAATAGGAAGGTTGTGGAGCGAATCCACGTCCTTTCAAAGTCATAAACGAAGGCGAAGCGATATTTGTACTTAGGGTATTTCCTAAATATCCGGTAATCTACGAAGAAGGTTTGATTGACATATCTCGCACTAATTAGGATGGCCGCGGCGGTCTCTTAACCTGAAACCCTTTCTCCCGGGCCTTTGGCATCGGCCTAGTAAATACGTTCGTAAACCCAGCCACAAGCTTATTCTGCCTACCTGCTCCATGTGGCCTCATTCCTGTTGAGGGTCCTGGATTTGTGTCCACGTCTGGAGATGAGGTTGACGAGACGAACACCCTTTCTTCGTCAATTCCATAGAACCTGTCAGACTCGCGTAAGGAGTAGTCGACGTCTGGCTGAAGTGCTACTTCCGACAGGGCCAGATCTATGCTGAAGTGCCCTGTGCTAGGACTGCTCTTGTCAGCTATTGGTGATCTTGGAGTTGTTGAAACAGCGGCTAGTCGAGGTGCGTGATAAGCAGGGCTTATTGCCCCTGACCTTGGGGGCCTGTAAAATGTTGATGGGTCTGGTTGGAAATCTCTTGTCGAGGGTTCTCTGCTTGGGGCCTGGCGATATTCAAGTAAATCGGCCGTCGAATTGGCTTCAAGAGAATTCATATTGAAAGACTGTGGAAATTAATTAGCATTGAGAATTTTGTGTGATGTTTGACAATGACTTACGTTACTTAGGTTCGATTCTCCGCTGGTGGAGTGGGCTGAAGAGCTTTGGTCGACAGATGTACCTCTAAATATTGTCTTATACACCTTCCAAGTGTGTTTAATCAGAAATCCTATCAAGATGACCAGTCCGTGGAGAACTAATACCACATAACCAACCCACTGTCTCGTGGCTCCGGTAATGGGCATGGCAAATACACTGATGAGGAACAAAATGATCAATCGCATGGCTGATATATAGATTGTTGTTGATGTTTTAATCAGCATGCTTCGTTTTGAATTGAAGTATGAAATAATGATGAAGGCTTCACAAGCAATCAGCATGAAGAGCTGGGCAAGAGGAAAGTCTTGCAGGCTCCCAACGCCGATCGCCTGTAAAAGCGGCATTGTATGCGGGATATGGCGAGAAAGTAGCCGCCAAAGAGTATGGAAATCCACACTGGGGTTAATTGTTTCCAATCGGCTAACTCGCAGTGGTTTCAGTTGGTCACCTGCCTGGCCATCCAGCACTTGGACGAGAAAGTGCCCGGCTGCAAGGATTATGAGTAGCATGACGACGGCTAAGCCAATGCGATAGTTTGGAAGGTAGCCAGTAAGTATAAGATCATATGAGATGTAAGAGAGTAAAGGCACACTAAAGAAGCAAAGTGCAACGCCAATAGTGGTTGAGGCAGCCTTTTGCAGAATTGAAGAAAATGGGGGCGAATGCACCGAACTCGAACGGGAGAAGGTCCAGAATGAGACTAAGAAGAGAAAGAATATCGGGGATATTAAGATGATGAGATTTATCAGGGAGTTTGCCAGGGTATTGAGCATATTGGGGTATCGAAGCATCTGCGTCATGAAACCAAGTCCATAAGAGGCATTGCTGGTGTACATACCACCAGTCGGTCCCTCATACATATATTCGTTGCTGAATGGGCCTGACCAGTATAGTAAGGAAGCCCAGGAGAGTTTGCTCACTGCAGGAACAAAGAAGCCTGGGTACTCAATGCTCAATGATGCCGTTATGAAAGCGAATTGCAGGTAACGAATGTAGCTCGTCACGTCCAGAATGACTGACCACAATGAGCCGACATTGAGGCCATGGGTATAGATGAGGTTGCTCTGGTTCACTCGCCATGATGAGAGAAGGACGATGATCAGAATGGCAAGTGGTACGAATGTCAAAGCTGCTGATATGCCGTCCCCTAATTCCGGGGTGATTTTCGCTTTCCCGCAATCCAATTCTTGGCCATCGTCTTGTCTGAAACGGAACGTTGATTCGAGAGTTTGAAATTGATGTGTGTTTTGAAAGCTATATAGCAGATGATAAGAGCTCAAACGGGTCTTTTCAATTCTATCCATCCAATTAGCTTCCCGACAAGCTCTTGAGAAACACAGATTATACTTACGGCGTCAGAGTATCAGTGATAGGCAGAGGACAGTTACTCGAGAAATTCTCCAACTTTCCAACTGAGCGGCCAAGGACTTGAAATTCAATCGAGTTTCTTAGTGTAGAAACATCAATATCCTCACAGGTCATGAGCGATGCATTATGGACTGCGAGGATATTCAACTCCAAGCTCGCGGACCTACTCTCTGCATCAATAGTCCATGATCCTCGAAAGCTATCAATCCAGAACGGGTTGATCTCAATTGAAGGTATGCCTTGATATCCACGGCTGCATGGATACTTTCGAACCCAAGGCTTACTCTGCCAGATCTGCTCAGCAGAAGCCGGTAGCGTCTCGCTTAGTAGAGCGAGTAAAAGACATGACCTAAAGATGTTACAGGAGTTTTTCGAAGGCATAGCAAACGCTCATGGCTTCTCTCGTAAGAAGGTACTTCAGTTCAATGAAGATCAATAAGTATGAGAAAAAGTTGGTTTACTTTATTTGGTAAGCAGACGTCGCGTCAAAGTTTTGAGGTTCCACAAAAGGGGCTGTTTTCAGCCAATGATGAAGCACCATTTATGGAAAGCTTGTTCTATTTTAAGATCTTCAATGGGTAATAAGTTGGATATAGTTAGATCTAGCCTCTAGGAGATAATACTTAAATTTTACATCAAGAGAGAGATGAAATTATTAAAGACATTGAGATTGAAATGGGCGGGGAGTAACATCGCATAAACAACTCTTTGAAGTAAGACATGAGACTTTAGGTAATAGGGCTCGGCAATGGAGCATCTCAGGCTCTGCGGGTGGACCAAAATGAGCTATCCGTGATGCTGCAGTCGTAATCCAGCTGTAATCTTGTCATAGTCAGGGACTCTACAGAGGATGCTGGGTGCTCTCGCTACTCTTGCAGGCATGCAATTCACCATTTAACACAGTAAGATAACTTAGTGTCCTCCTTTTCGAAGTACTCTCTACATTCTTCATTCCCTATTCTGACCTCTTAAAGTCCAGTTTTGTCACACGTGCTCCAGAGTCCCCATAGCCAGGCTTACGTCGTTCAAGTGGCGATGCAATTCTAGTTCGTCAAGGTGTACAGTCTTCCGGAGGCTCGGAGTTGATATAATGTGAATCCTCGGCCTTTCTGTATGCGGAGGGAGCACGAACCGCTATATATCTACATCATTGTATCCGCTAAGTTTGTACTACATTTCCAAGATTATCAGAAGTCAACGCCATCAGCGCAATGACCGCACCAGCCACAGTCTTTATCGCAGAGACTCCAGTCTTCATCGTCCAGGCCCGACACGTACGGCTTCCCGTACTCAGTAAACCTTAACTGTGGCACTTCCGGACCGGTTCCGTTGCCATTCTTTGTCAACTTCCCCCCTTTCCACTTCCTCCTAATATCTTTGATCGACGTTCCGGCTTTCACGAATTTGATGGGTGGATAACGAGAAGAAGACGGCACAGTGGTAGTATTCGACGGCTAGTCAAGAATGATGATGATTAGCGACTTTAACCGTGCTTGTAGCAGGATGGCTCTGGATTATACATTATTAACTGGGCCGCTGGATAAGCTATGGTCGCTTGATCCAGTTGACTCAACGCTTTGTCGATGTCTCGGCGAGTCCCGCTTGTGCTGGGCCAGGGCGCTCTGGCTCTTGACGGTCTTCCCACATTCACAAACTACTTTATCCATGATTGAAATTGAGGCTGTGGTTGTATGGACAGGAGCGGGGTGACTTGAAGCCCGATTGTTTTGAGTAAGGACGAGCCGTGGCTTCTTGACGCACTGCCAGCCCGGAATTCGTTCGGAAACGGGACAAAGGGTAAATGTCTTGCGAGCAGACCGTAGCTGCTTAAGAAAAGCAGTGGCAAGCGGCTCAGCTATACGAGGGTCAATCCTCTAGAACTGGCAACGCAAGAGTCTTGCGCTCGAGTGGCAAAGCTATAGAGGTACGGCTCTTTCAGAGGGCGCTGGTCATGTCATATATCAAAGGCTTGACGAATAGGCGTCAAGTATCTTCAAGGCATGAAACCCCCGCTCGATTGCTCGATGCTGCCCAACCAAGCCCAACTTTTGCCCATACTAAACTCAAAGTCTGCAGCCGAATGCTCTTGAGATATACTGCAGCTATTTAAATTCTACTATGAATTGATAGTTAAAGCTTATAACATCGTAATAAGATGTATTAAGCTAATACATTAAAACTTTTAAAAAACTGTAGAAGTAAAAACCTAATACATATATAATATTAATGAAATTCAGTCTTTTAAATAAAAATAAAGTAATATAATCTTATAGCTAGTACAGTATCTAACAGCAACAGGTTCTACATTGTCACGCAATATGACAACTGCAATGCAGTCTCCTGTCATGAAGTGTTTATAAACAGCTTATTCTATTTTAAGAACTGAAACGGCAATACGCCGGGCATAGTTAATCCTTGGCAATACGAGGCCCAGCAAGCTATAGTTACAGATGGGAAAACGACACTCAGAGGTGACGAGAAATATGATTAAACAAGGGCTGCGATTGCAGCAAGAAGAGAAAGCATACCAATAGCCTGCTTACCAGCCTCGCTGACAATAGGTACGATGGTGGGTTCTGTATCCTTGGGACCGCCACCATTGGAGCCGTTGGGGCTTTGGTTAGAGCCGGAGTTGGAGCCACCGTTAGGGTTGGGCTGAGAGTCGCCGTTGGAATCACCCTTGGAGCCACTATCGGAACCACTCTTTGAACCACTGTTGGTGCCAACGTTGGGTCTGGGATGAGAGCCACTGTTAGAGCCTCCGTGAGCAGTCGAGTTCGACTTGCCGTTATGACCACCATGCTGAGATCCACCGTTGTGAATAAAAGGACACTCGTGGCCATTGCAAACAGGAACATCGCCGTTGCAGTTATCAGGTGTACCCCAAGAGTTCTCCCAACGCTGATACATGATCTTGCCCTTGGCACAGGTATCACAGTCCGATGCAACAAAGAAATTGCTATAGTTATACCAGTCATGACACTCTTGGGGCTTATAGACTGTAATGCCAGAACAGCTGCCTCCGGAGCAGAATTTTGGAATATATCTTTGGCCACCAGCGCAGGAGCATGGTTCAGAGATATAAACCCACTGTCCATCACAATCGCTGCCATTGATCTCGATAAAGATATAGACAGTAACGTCGCTAGAGCTGCTAGAATAACATTTGCCTGCAAAGCATACCAGAGTGGCGGTGACAGCTTGGGTTGTCGTAGACAAAGCTCCAGCAACGGTCGTTGTGTAAGTAGTGACGATAGTCTTTTGATCCGTTACGGTTTGTGTGACGGAGTCAGTGACAGTGACGGCAGCCCCGGCAGCAGCGTAGACGGTGAGAAGGCGGCTGTTGGGGACATTTTGACGACGGTGGAGCTTTGCGCTACGAGCATTACCTCCACAGAACTGGGTGTCATCTCCAGGGCACTCAATATCGCATAGATCAAGGGTGACTCTACTGGTATCAGCAGCATCGATCACATCACCGCAATAACAAGCACTGTATAAGTTAGCAAGGTTATCTCACCATATGAACGGCATACTTACGTATCATAGACACCAAAGTAGGCACGTCCGGTGCAGAGATCAGCGCAGATTTCCAGATCCATAGACCCGCTGGACTGAGCGAGAGTGAAGCTAGGAAAGCCAGCAGTAGAGCCAACGCATCCAAAGAGGCTAAAGAGACCGATGTCGCCGGGGAATCCAGCAGGGGAGGTGGCTGTAGACGAAGCAAAAGAGATAGTACTGGTAGCAGCTCTGGTAGCAGTTCCGGTAGGGATGACAGTTTCACCCTCGGAGTTGGTAGTAGCACCTTCACTGTTGGTCTCAAAGGCAGTCTCAGTAGCAGTCTCAGTTGGGAAGATAGTTTCGCCTTCACTGTTAGTGGTAGCGCCCTCACTATTGGTGTTGATGATTGTATCAGTAGGAATGACAGTTTCTCCCTCAGAGTTGGTAGTGGCTCCTTCACTGTTGGTTCCGGTAGGGACAAGAGTCTCGCCACCACTGTTGGTAGTAGCCCCTTCGCTGTTGGTGCCAGTAGCAGGTTCAGTCCTGATGGGAATCGAAGGAATAGGAGTCGCGGTTGCGCCCTCAGGAGCAAGCTTGGCAACAACATTGTTAACAATTGCCCCAACAATCCTGCTACTGCTACCGCAGGTCTGACGGTATGTAAACTTGACTTCCCGTGGAGCTCTGAAGGGGTTACTTGAGATTTCAACACTGCCCTGTGATGAAGAGTTGATTGGTTCAACGGCGACAACGACGCCGTCGGCAAGTACTTCGAGAACGCAATCGCTTGCCTCGGCTCGCTTGCGGTCCAAGTCAGAGTCATAAACAACAGATGAAACGACAAGGAATAGAGGTCCCAGGGGAGAAAATGGGTCCCAGATGTTAGATGGGACGCTGAAAGGCATTGTGAAAAAGGCGGGAAGAGGCAGGCCGGAGGGGAAAGGAGGGAGTGCGGTCCCAGGGACTAAAGTGGGCAAAGATGTATCATCTTCCTGGCGACGGACACGGGCACCACCGGATGATCCTGGGCGTAGGAGGCTAGGTTCATATGTCAGAGTGCTTATACTTATTGTGGTCGTCTGGGCAATACTCACATGCTGTCACCATCCGGGGGTGGGTAGAAAGAAGCACCTGGTCCAAGTACGGCGTTTTTAAGATTCAGAGTGAATTCCGCCTCTGTTGGCAACGCTGATGTTGTGGTGGTGGTCTCGAGGCTAGTGGTTTCCCCGATAGAAGTGGTGATGGACTCAACAGCAGAGGTGCTGGAGTTGGTGAACCTCGTGAACTGGCCGAGTGTACTCGAGGCACCGGCCAGAAGGAGGCCTGGAGATAAAAGCATGATAAGGGTTAATGAGTGACTGATAAAGAATAACTAAAAAGAGTGACTGAAACGAGTGAACAGGCCACTAAACACGAAATTGAAAATGGGTGCGGACGATGGACAGCCAGAATCTTAAGATATGGAAATGGCTGGATTATATACGTCTAACCCCTCAATCGAACCTCGTGTCATGAGATGAGCTGACCCTCGTTGTGAAATCAAACATTCCTATCCAAACCTCATCACCAGCAGTAACGGTTGTTCGGCATTACCATCCATTACTGCGAAACATATCTAATGTGCCTCTAGTTAGTCTAGACAATGCCAACCGCAGCCACATTCTTATTGTAAATTCATATCCGTGCGTTTACAGAAAGCCAGTCTTGATGCAACACCTGAGACATCTGCTCTAACACTCGAAATGCAATATGAGCCCGTTTTCTTTTCTACTTATGGAAACATGCGAGGGCAATGTTCCAACCCTGAACTAGCGCCACAATATCTACATTATATAATTTGCGCCGTTAAGCCGATGGCTCGCTAGACCAAGCGTCCTTAGACATATTTGCTTTGTATCTTTTTGTTTTTCCCAGAATGACACAGTGGTTCTGTAGGTGTGGCAAGTACTCCGTTTATTGTTCATTGTAATTGAGATATTGTCGCTTTAATGATGAGCCTATGGCTCAATCTCCACGTCAACGAGAAGATTTGCAAGGCTGAGACCAATTATCTGGTTCAAAGTCAAAGATAGTGAAGACAGTAAGTAATTGCAGTCTTTACCTAACATAAATACAGCCAGTGAATGTCCATAGGGTGTTTGGTCATATTGAGATACACTTTGTGGGCGTGTAGCCTTTCGTTTTCTATTCAGAAGTACGATGAGAATACAAAGTCACATCAGTATAGAAACTAGGGCCTTATTATTTAGCGTCGGTCAATGAGGAGTATGTTGCAAGTACCAAGGGTGCAATGAGTTGCTGATAGAAAAGAAACCGCCAACCGGCGAGGTGAAACATATTAATCACATACGAAAACAGTCACACGGCCCAGCTACCCTTGAATCCAGCTCCTCAACCATCTCCTTGACCGCATTAGTGACCAAGCCAAGAGGTTCTTCAAAGACAAAAGACCCTTCAGCGTGGGTAATAAGAGAGCTGCTCAAAGACCTTTTGCTTCTGGCTCTAGGACAATGAATCGAGGGATTCCCATCCCCATCTCCTTACTAGTGCTCGGGGCAATGTACTCGTAGTCAAGAGGCCCAACAGCGTTACAATCGTAACCGGAACCCGTGACAAAGGCGGGAACGTATCCTACGCCAACCTTTCAAGCCTCTGGAATGAGGAATGCGAAAATGGCTTGACGCAGTGGTTCTATAAAGTTCTGTAGACTCGTCAAGCGCCATAATGCACATATTGAATCCACTGTAGAGGATTTCGTCTATCTCCAGGAGGACCCTCAGCCCCTATGTCCCTCTTGACTGCAGCCATCCCATCTTGTTCCGTGCCGCTTTGGCCCCCGTCTGGATCAACATCTATTGTCGCTTGAACAGCAATTCCGCCGGAGTCATCAACACTTGACTCTCCAGATTCCGATTCCCACGATCCGTCAGATTCCTCGTCAGATCCCTCT
This sequence comes from Fusarium mangiferae, assembly GCF_900044065.1. Classification (NCBI taxonomy): domain Eukaryota; kingdom Fungi; phylum Ascomycota; class Sordariomycetes; order Hypocreales; family Nectriaceae; genus Fusarium; species Fusarium mangiferae. The sequence continues at coordinate 420,779 of NW_024573930.1, read as the reverse complement.
TCATCCTCGAGTGATCGTGCCGGCTTCCGATTGAACATGCTCATGAGTATCTCCTCAGCTCTGTAATCTTCTGAATCATACTCGGACTCTTCCGAATCATCGCTCATGGACGTAGAAGAACTCGAGGTAGAATCCTCGGAGTTGTACCCTTTCCACTCGTCGTCAGATTCTGCCAAAGGTGGATCTCCGAATCTTGCGTCGCGAGTAGTGTCTCCTTCACCCTGAATCCAGTCGTATCGGAGCTGTCTGACGGTATGGTGCAATGCCGCTCTCACACTTTCGTCATTGATCCCGTGGTTACGCAGATGCTCATAGATCTTACTCGCGACATCAACACACAGCCTATCGTTCACCTCCCATAGCGTGCCAATTACATGCCGGAATCCTGCCAGCTGGAAAGCGCCAGACAAATGCATCCCCTCGTCTAGTGATTCTTCCTGTCGAACTTGCCCAGTCCCACAGGCGGAGAGGTAAGCAAGAAACGGCGGTGTAGATACCAAGTTTGTGTCAATAAGCGTTTCTACTGTCAGTGGATTTGTTATCCAATCTTCGAGTAAAATCAAGCTGTCTAGAGGATTGCTTTTCTTAGCATAACCATGGCCTGCAAAATGAAAGATGAAGCAGTCTGTGAGCGCCGAGAGAACAGATTGCCGGTGTGGATCTGGCCAAATAGTGGTCAGATTCATCGAACTGGATCGACAGATCTTGTCGACCATTAGAACCTCTTGGGCTGCGTATTGGAGATCCCTTAGGTCGCCGGGTGTATCTTCCATAGAAACCAAGACGATCTTTCTAGGTGATATCGGCCCGGTTGTGATTTCTGGAACTGGAAGCTGATAACTTTGGACATGGATCAAGGACTTGACCGACGATGAATACGAAGAAATGACTCTGTCGATTGCTGACTGGAATCCGGAAATTTCTGTGTGATATCCTGCTGCGTGAATTGGAAAGGAAACCAGTTGGCCCGTAGGAATCCACCAGATGCAAGGCCAGGCACAAGGCTTGTCTGCAGAGGGTGGCTCAGTGTACCCAAGCTCATCGAGAACTTGCTCCACCAGGTTATCCCATAACCACTCTAAAGTGCTTATCGAGTCACGTTGGTGTTTGTGGCCAATAATGTCCGTCAAGTGCAGCTTGGGGAGCTCGATGTGTTGAAAACCGTCTTTAAGGATGATTAGGGCGTCGCAGCGGAGTGGACTTACGTTTACCATCACAACGGGTCCATTTGAGGCTGCTAGAAGCAGTTGGGATTCCGAAGCCGGCAAAAGGAAATTCTCGAACCCTGTCTGTTTTCGGATCTCTCTGACTAGGTCAGACATTTTTTGTTCTGCCACGCAGCGCTGGTCCATCCTCTCGTCAGATATATGACTCCCGTTTGTAGTAGCGTCATGGTCGTCCATACGAGCTGCGCTATCCAGTGTCTCGCGAAGATGAACAAAGTCGTGTGCAAGTTGAGGATGCTTCTTCTCCAACACGGCCAAGTCAGTACGTAAGTCTCGGAGAGAGCTTTCCAAGACCGCACGTCCTGCTTCGAGAAGGCTAATAGCGACGAGCGGTTTCTGACCCGCATTCAATGCAACTGCCGCCGCGAGAGAGGCGATCCCTTCGATATCGACGAGGAGATAATGTTTGTCTCCACTGCGCAGAGAGTTCGGGACCAGCAAGGGAATGAGGTCAACAACGTATTGTGCGATTTCGAAAACCGTTTTGGCTTCATAAACCTTCAATGCGATAGATAGAAGATCCTTCCCGGCTGACAATCTGATTCTTACGCTCGAACGTGGGGAATACAGAGCGAAACGAAAACATTCGCAGGCCTCCTGGATATCATTAGATGTACCGGTAAGAACCGACCGCTCATTTAATCGATTACCGAGGTCGGCCTTGAGAATAGGTATATCGGAATGCCCTGGAGGCAGACTATCAATGGCCTGACGCGTCACGTCGACAGCCTTATCGATGCAGTCATGAGCTATTTTGTTCATCCTAGCTGCCGCCTTTTTACCAATCTCAGTAAAGCTACCAGGTAGAACTGGCATCTCGCCCACCAGCTGAAAATACTGCTTGGATTTATGTGCCAGTTGTCGCCCGTAGGTGCACAGCCACCTGGCCCGATCTGGATGGCCTTCCTCAGTCCACTCCACGGCTTCGAGTGCAGCATTTGTAGCGTCTTCAATGGTACGGAGACCTCCCCGTCGACAATATCTGACACTTAAAAGTGAGCTCAATGTGTTAAGAATGACTGGGCGATCCCGGTGTTCCTTGGGTAAAGCCCTTTTTGCTTGGCGGGCTATAGATATGGCATTCTGAAGGTCGTTTTTCGCTCCCGAACGAACATGCTTGTGCCCAAGACAGTTGGCGAGACTGTGAAGAAGTATCACCCGATAGGGGTCATCCGCTGGGGTACCTTCGATGGCCTCCTCGAGAACAGTGATAGCTTCAGTGATGTCTGCCATCGCCCCAATGTGAAGGTAACGTTTCTTCAGCTGAAGACTAAGACTGTTGGCCCATTCTGTTCGCTCGGGGCTTGTCTCCGGGGTCGCTTCAACCGCCTGGCGAGCGAACGAAACGGCGTCGTCCAAGTCGGAGATTGTTCCGGTGGCGAGATATTTCTTGCCAAGGTTCTGGCCGTGATTGTGCAACCATTTCGGTTGATCTGGACTATCTTGACTTCCCTTTATCGCCTCAAGGCCGAGTCTAAGAGACTCGTTAAGATCGTCCATATTTCCCGTGAAGGAGTGCCGTACCGAAAGGTGGCTGGCATAGTTCCCTTGCCAGTTGGCCATGTCTGGGTCGTCTGCTGGGGTTGACTCAATGGCCTGCAGTGAGGTAGCCACAGCTTCTTGGAGATCCTCGAACGCTCCAATACGGTGGAATCTCATGGCAAGACGATTACTCAAGTTATTGAGCCAGGGAGATCTCCGAGTACCAGAGGAGTGTTTGGTTGCTTTACGACTGAAATCAACGGCCTCCTCGAGGTCTGACAATTGGCCGAGACGAGAAAATCGTTGACCAAGCCGTGAACCCAGTTTTCCGAAAGCTGCCGCTCTGACTTCATTCGGTGTGGAAGTGGCAGTAAGCTCAACAATTTTGCGAGAAATTGAAACAAGTTCCTCTAGAATTGGTGGCTCTCTCGTCCACTCATACTTTTGTTCAAGTAAATTTGCGAGGATGTTGAGATGAGCAACTTGGTCCTGTACATCTTGTGGACCTGTTTGCAATGATTCACGTGCATGTAAAATCTCGCTGTCAAGATCCATCGCAGCACTGTCATCATCTGTAAAATCCACCAGCTCAGCCATGGCGGCGAACTCGAGAGGCGATGAAATGATAATAGTATTCTAGGTTCACCAGTATATGGAACAGTTGGAAAGTCGCACAATTAATAAATAAAATCCATTACCATGGTCGAGAGCACCCCCGCTTAGCACAGCCGCTATCTGACGGCTGTCTAAGCGCCCGCTAGCTGCAGGCATGGTCACCTACTTAACCAATAAATGGCGATCTTGGCTATGTACGTGAAGATAGGCCCCCAGACTTGTTTCAGTGTTTTTCAGCTCATGCAGCCATAAGCCAACGACATGCTTTGCTGTCTGTGCTCGGGTGCTTCTATTTAGTTGTCCCATACCCATCAAGGACGGGCGTTTACCTGTTTCTGTCCTCCCCGTAATCGAAATTAGAGAATCCCATGACGATAAACTCTGCCGTTTCAAGGTAGGTGAAGGCTCGTCGCTGGTCAATTGACTGGCACACGATTTACATACTCATGCTCACACTTCAATCAAGGGAACTCAACGTGTGTCCAATTATACTGGATCTTCTTTGATCTTGAAAGCACCCATCACTTTTCAACTCGAACCAGCAGCTCTTGCCCCTAGTTCATCCCTCTCTCTTGGAAAATATGGGCTTTGTTCGCAGCCGGGGCCAAGGACGAGCTTTCTACGGCGCTGAATGCTTAAATTGCGACTATGACTTGGGTGGGCAGCAGTGCGTCTGGGCTAGGTTCAATTCTTTTCGCGGCCTAAGGGGGAAGTGGTTCTTTTGCGATGATGATTGCTTGGACACATGGTTGGAGGACTAGCAACGATGTATCGATGTATGTCTTTGTGATGCTATGTGTCTCTTCCTTTTCCATCTCCGACTTTTCGTTTTGCGTTTGTTCAAGCTTTTTTCTTGCGCAAACCAAATAACTATCCTAGTTCTATAGGGCTGGTATTATACACTCAAATATGTTACGTCTTTTACATTCCGTTGCTTCTAAGTGTTCCGTGGACCCCTGGCTCCCAAATCGTGACCAAATAGACGTCTGCCGCCCTAATAGAGTTCAAAGAACATAGAATACTAGTTTATCAAACCGAGGAGTTTTATAAATTTCCACTTCCTCCTAGAGGTCGACAGGTTCGTCGTAACCTCGCAGTACACATTAACAGAGCGCCCCTGAATCTGTAGCAATGTGGCACACGAAGACTAGTCTTGCACTAGGAAGTTACGTTATCCTTTTATGCCAATACGGCAAATCCTCTTTATCTCTATCAAGTAAAAGGCCATGATTTATATCGTGTTTTTATTTTCCAACACGGTTTTAGGCTATGACTTCTGGATCAACAAATCGCCGAGTCGTGTCAGTCGCAGAGCGTCAGACCTCGGGACCGCTCAGTATAGGTTTCCCTTTGTGATCGAAAGTCTCCATATTGGGCATATTAGAGAAGTATACAGTACATCCAATAGGCACTTGATCATTTTCGATATACAATTCCATCTTTGGCCCTCTGAAGATTGAAACAACGGCAAAACCTTCTTTGAGTGACCACAGCGGGAAGCGACCTACGCTGCCGCTATTGGGTCCTTGCTCTTTCCAAGCTGCAAGAGTTTTCTTCCCAATGGGTTCATTGAATGTCTGAGGGCGAATAGATTTAGTGCGAGGAGCTCAAGGGGAAAAGAAGAGCAGGGAATGGCTGGTGACTTACCGTAGTACTGAAATTGAGGCCTGCGCTAGTCGCCGAGGCTTCCACCCCAACCTCTGTGAGAAGTCTTCGGGGACGATGCTTCGATACAACGACAAGAATCTCCTCATCGTGTTTGTTAACGACCCAGATGAAAGGTTCAATCCCCTTGATTTTACGAATGATTCCGCCCACAGATTTCTGTTATGGTTTTGCCATGCTATCAGCTCTCACGGACGGCCATCGCGCTGCAAGGATCAGGAAGAAACATCACTTACGGCGTCTGGTTGCTCAGAAAATGGAGGATACAACGGAATGTCTTTGAAAGCAAAATCATCAGGCTCGGGTATATCTTCGAGCCGGACTTCATACCCTTCCCCTCTCTTCCAATCCAACGGCCTGAGCGCAAAATTGATCTGTATCAGATCCCAGTTCAGCTTTGCGCTACGGCTCTGAGACCCGACGTCCCGCAGAAAACCTGTCGCAAGAGAAAACGCAACCTGTTCGAGAGTAGATGAACCAGGGCCGGAACCTCGAGCATCAGCGAGGGAAGAATCGGCCAAGCACGTAAGGTTCAAAGGAGAATCCGTCACAATTATGACAAGACACTCGTTGACGGGTCTTGTTTTGGGTATCCCATTTGGCCAAGAAATGGGAAGACCTTCCAAAGTCCCAAAATCTCCAGAACCAATGTCCGAGCTTCGATTGGCAGGAAGGTCGATACCTCTGGGACGCTGATTTGAGATGAGCGAGATCTTGCCCCACGCATTGATGTTGAAAACAGATGCATACAGTTGCTCAGTGCCCCTATTCTTCAAGGACACGTACAATCGGTCGTTTTCTACGACGTATCCACTACCATCCTGCTCAATTAATCTGTCTTTCTTGCCGTCTTTGACGGTCCCAATAATGACATCCAATTGATGGTCAAATTGCTCATCTGGATTGTCACATATTAGAGTCCGAAGGTGCTGGGATTTGGCAAGTGTCTCAGCCCGTGAGAAGAGATATCGGCTCGCTGAAGCTAGACAGTCTGGATCGTTAGCAGTGACGTTGCGTGATGCAAGTTCAAGTCCCTGACTATCTTTCAGGACCAGTTGCTCTCCTTCTTGGCTAATCTTGGCCAATAAACTGTCTTGATGACTCGATGCAGTGCAGAGATTTGTAGATGTGTTGACGAGATGGCTAAGAATCTCAAGACCATCTGGATAAGCGATTGGCCACATTGGCAATGTTTCCTTCTCAAGAACGGCGAGAGCTGTATCCTTGGCACCTAGTGTCTTTCCACGAAGGAGATCTAGTTCTGCCGAAGCCTTGGAGCCTGTGATGTTCTTCACCGTGGCCGTACCAAGACGCGTAGATTCAAGTCGCTGCTCGGCCTCGAGTGGCCAGAGGCCGTACACATTACCTTCTCTTACGCCCGATAGTCTCCCGGCCTGAAGAATATTCAATCCGCTATTTTCATCAACACGTAGCAAAAGCGCATTGAGCATTGACTCCTCCAAGGAAAAAAGAAGTCTTTTGTCGGGTCCCTCGACGTGTGGGTGCTGCTGAGGAAACTGGGCATTCACCATTTCACTTACGCGGACCATCATCGTCCGCCAGGAAATTGATTCACCGGTTTTCTCGTAATTCTTCCATGCGATGTTCAGTGCATCGACAAATGCCTGCGTCATTGACCCAACCCGCTGGCCGGAATGATTACGGTACTCCCAGGCTGTTTCGGCGGCGGCAGCAGCGACGATCGTCACTGCGTCCTCGCCGCCTCCAGTCTCGGCAATTTGAGCATTAGCACGAAGGCGGTTGTAACGACTTGAAAGGGCAGCGTGCTGAACTTTGGGCAAGCTGCGGGGAACTGCATCGCAGATGGGATGTCGAGACATGGCGCCGGAATGGCAGCAGTCGAGAATGATAGTAACATTGCGAGTCCGTCTGGAGGCCTCGGCGCGCAGTTGCTTGACTTCTACATCCAAGATACCAGTAAATTCCTTCTCGCTCTCAATCACGGCTTCCACCTCATCACCGACATGGGTATCTTCGTCAGGGCGGAAGTCGATGGGAACCAGAAATTGATACCGCCAGGGAGTGTGCTTTACGCGCTCAACCCCCGCTTCATTGCCCGGCTCCCGCTTGGATGAATCTTCAACAATACCGCCGTGGCCGGAGTAGTAAATGACAAGAGTGTCGTCAGGCTGACATTTACTGATTATCAACCTCCAGGAGTCCAGTATTCCGTTCCGGGAGGCCTCCTGGTCGTAGCAAGTAGTGATCTCAAATCCCTGCTTGGCGAGAATGTCGCTCATCAGCTGGACGTCGTTTAGTGGGCCAGTCAGCCCAAACGATGGGACGGCGATGAGAAGAGCACGTTTGACAGGGGCCATCTCTGCTGTATTTTGGGGAAGATAGCTTACAAGACAAACAAATCAAAAAAATTAAGGAGGCCTTGGCCATGTACGCACAGAGAGTAGTCTGACATTGCTGCCTAACTGCCCGAATCTGACCATGATGTACTCCGTACAGAGCATCTTGCATGAAGCGAAGGGGCGGAATAAAGTAAATCCGCGTTATCAAGACAAGGAATTCAAAGATTCGATATATAAAGGATACTATGTTATTCCAGTTATGTAGTAATCGAGACACCTTGAAGAAATGAAATTACCTCAGGGCCTGCCGGCGGTGGGACTGTCTTTCGTCTGCATAACTTGATAGAAAAGCTAGTTCAAACCATCAACAATAAAGGGCCCTTTCCAGTGACTTACTCTTATTGAAGAACGGACAAACCGAAAGCATATGTGTTGCACCCTTGTAGATCCCGAACTCCATTTTCTTCATTTCATGGTACGGCTAGTTCCTAGCTCCTTTCTTGCAGATCATTCTTTCGGGTGGCCAATTCTGAAGTCTTGTTAGTACTGTTGGTTCTCTTCGAAAATAAGTTAAAGTCAATGATGGTATCACTGGTCGGCAACTCGCTCAAATGACCATATGGCAAGGATGCAAAGACTGAGTTTAGGAACAAAGCTCATTGATCCTATGGCTGTGTGGTGGAGTAAATCATTCAGCTCTTCAATCAATCATAGAAAATATGGTGCTGTGGAACGAGTTGGCTGCCTTATGAGAGGCAGAAATGTGGCACAGGTTTGCCAAGTAGTATGATCACGTCTCCTGCAGGAGTAATAGTTAAAACTTAATTACATAGCGAAGAAAGAAACAACAACCACCCTTATCACCACTGCAGTCAGAGCGGCGGGTAATATCAGATTCGCCACATCCTCGGCGTCCTTAGAACCCGGATACAGACGTTTGCAAGAGTCTGGACCCGGTAGATTCTTCTCATCTGGCCATGGCTGCTCGTCTGGGCATTCTGCGTACCTGAGCATCTCAGTATCAACCATGGTTGCCAGTTCGTGACCAGTTTTAATACTACACGGATCACCTTCCCCTTCCTGATCAGTGACCACCACACAACTTTCAGACCTCCTATCCCATACTACCTCTTTTGGTGTTGTCCTGTTGTCCAAGAACCGAGTGTGCTGGATCTTGAGGGCACAACGCCCCTTGGCTTGTAACTGGGGAGCAAGCCAGAAGGTGATGTCCAGAAGTTGGTGGACCAATATTTCCAATATCGCTCAGTCCAGGGGAGCACTCTTGGAGAATTGACAAACTCCATCCAAGCTCCCTCTCTTTAGAAGAAGTGTTGGACATGATGCCTGTAGCATTGATCACAAAGTATGGTTCTGTGGCTGGATCAAGGGACCCTGGGCTGTAGAGCCAATCTGGAGCTGATCCATAGACAATAGGCACATCCTCCTTCTGTATGCGAGTTTTCCAGTTGCCTTCTAAGCACCACTGCAGCTCGAAGCCATAGGGCCACGCCTTGGCAGCTCCAGTGAGGTCGAAGACGATGGGGAAAGGGTAGACGGGGCGGTACGTCTCATTTGGTCGAGTAAATATGAGACTGACACCAAGGTCAATGGGAAATGTTGGCGAAGGCTTCTCTTTCGCCTGCATGTCAAGAACTGCAAAGGTTCCCAAGAATATCCTAATCATAATGTCTGCATGATCTGATGGTCATAGGAGCGGAACCCAGCGGACAAACCCGAGAAGAAAAGAGAAGTTCATGCTTGCGATCCTTTGTTGGTTCAGTACTTGGTTGTGTGGGGAAAACGAAGTTTGGAAAAGGGATCGCATGGCATATTTATCTACATTCGTGCCCTAGTTCCTGCATTGACTCGGCTGGGCGGCCCGTACCATGTCACCTGGAGGTGGTTGATCAGAGACAACATCGGTCAATAAGATTGATTGCGGCGTAGGACCAACCCCGGTATTTGATTTTTCTAGGCTAAAGGTAAATGGAGCGTACGATGAGTGTTGCAGTTTGAACCAACATGCGGAAATATACATATGTTTTAACCTTTTCGACTCGCTTTGAAGTGTTGTGATTGTTTGGGAGTGGTGACCTGATTCATCTAAGTCTAGACAGCCGTTAATGATCCATACCCAGTTGGTCAATCTGACCAACGTTGAGAGCTGAGGTAGCCGACATAGGTTCCTGCAGTGCAGACGAATCATTCAGATGGTTACTTCTGATTTATCCGGAAACGTGGTGCAGTTCAATCCGGTGCCATCTTGTGATTCTCTCCCTTCTTTTTCAAGCCAGCCATGGCTCTACATCTCACCATCAGCGTCCCGGTGATAAGCCATCTATGCCTATCGCCCCAGGAACCATAAAGAGCTGAGCTTCATGGTATGAAAAGGATGATTCAATTCCGTGCGAGCTGATCCCTTATACATGGAATCCGTCTTTGGGAGACCTAATCAGATTGGTTTGTTACGATAGTTGTCCGATAAAGGTCAAGGCTGATGGAAACCATGGAATTCCTCCGTCACTGCAGAATGCGGAAACTCCAAAGAAGGTTCCTTCGATGACAGCACACACGAAGTCATCTACGACTGCCGCGTGGCAATGGCGTCGAGACGCCTGACCGAATACAGCCTGGCATGGTATCAAACTGTAACAAGTTCTACTTTGTCGAACAAGAGGATAAGTACAATGTAGTCTCCTCCAAACATGGCATAACCCTAGCCCAGTTCACGACTTGGAATCCGAAGCTCGGCACAGGCTGCTCAAGATTGTAGGCTGATGTATGGGTCTGTGTGTCTGAAATAACACATACAGCAACTCCTGCGCAGTCTACTAAGCCTACGAACTAGATCGAAACAGCATCGCCTATCCAGAGCGGTCTAACCAAGAACTGTAAGAAGTTTCATCAGGTAAAGTCTACCACGACTTGCGCCTCAATTCAGGATTACTACAAAATCACGATGGCCAATCTTTTCAAGTGGAACCCTGCTATTGGTTCGACTTGTAAGAGCTTGTGGGTGGACTATTGGGTTTGCGTCCAGCCTTAGACCTACCTTGAGTGTCTCACAATTTTACTTCTATGTATATATCTCTTTATTCTCTTGTCCCTCCTCAGTGTTTGTAATTTCACATCTTTTCCTAAATTGATATAGGATGTCACGTCACACTCACTGTCGCTTCCCGCTGAGACAAGAGGGAAGAGGAATCATGTGCCAATGAGAAGCCGCGCTAGTCCTTATCCGTTTGGTAGCTGACACTTCGCGTAACCAACATCCTGGTCCATTGGCCCAAGCTCCAAGCCCCGTCATTTGTAGGAAACACGGCTCGCAGCTTCACTGCACTTTCAAGCCCCGCATCTCCCGTCCGTTTCCCTCCTCCATCCTCAACTCTCCCCCGAATGCGATCGCTATAAATCATTCATGACATCCTTCTCATGCTCCCGCACTATCTACTCCTGTGAAGTGCCGCCCGATTGACGTCCAGCATGGACGATCTGCTCGCAATCTCAAAGTCCATCCTGGACAAGGTGCCGCGGCTCCAGGCGCTAGACAACTATTTCCGAACCCCAGAGATCCTTGCGCGGCAGCAGCGCGTCGATCAGCTTGAGGAGCTGGCCCAGCAGAATGCTAAGAGATTCCGTGAGGACACAGCTGGCAAGATTGATATTCGACCGTTCAGGATGCTCGTCCTAGAGCAGTCCAAGCTCGAGGAGGAAATCGAGAAAGACAAAGCTCGGTTTTTGCAACAGCTCCTCGACGATTGGGGCACGGCTCCGGAGGGCCTTCGGGCACTCGCAGCTTCTACATCCCAGGCTCCACAAGATACTCTCCCAGCCGATGCGACGATACCTACACCTTCGCGAGGGCCCCTACCAGCTGTTTTTATGCCTACGCCCCCAGCTCCAAAACCCCCTCTGCCGGCTAGTTCAATTCCTACACCTTCGCGCAGCTCTTTAGTCCACGATAGTCTGGAAAGCGCCGGGCCAGAACGCGATGCGACCACTGACCCGAAGGCCTCGTTGACCGACAACGCCGAACGTATCTCGAGCAGAAAGCCCCGAACCTCTGCATCACGACGAAGATCCTCCAACATCTCGTTGGAAGAGAACCGGCCCGTCAAGCGCAGTCGCCGAGGCGAAATAACACCTTCCCTTACGCCAGACCGATTTATCAAGTTCAGCGATGTCTATCAGGGTAGCGACGTTCCAGCCAAGTACAGGATTGTGCAGTTTCCGTTTCGCCAAGGAAATTGGTACATCTTGGAGTGCAAAGACTGCGATATACAGTTCCAGAGGGAGGATGTTGTTGAGGATGCATATGAACATTTCTATCACAACCACGGCCGCAGTTTTAGTACCACTGAGGAGCAGGTTGTTCAAGTGCTGGGAACCCATGTGTCGGACTGCAATGCCGAGCTCGCCGAGAAAAACAATGCGCTCTGTCCCCTACCTCTGGATCCCGATGACGATGAGACAGAACTTGATACTGGAGATGAAGAGCCATCCGAACGCCCGAAGCGCGCAAGTTCACGAAAGAAGAAAGGGAAGCGCGGGAGACGGAAGAATCCCAACGCTCATTGGGTGCCTCCTAAGTCCTTCAAGGACCTCGATCCTCGAATCATCAATGCAAAGCCTGGCGACATTGTCTGCTTGTACAATGACAGAACAAAGTTCTTTTCTCCTCTCATGATTCTCCCATGGGGCCCTTTCCCACGTCTCAATTTCGAGAAGGTCTTGCAGGACGTAGAACTCCACACAACAATACCTAAATGCTACGATGGTGCAAAACCCACGGATCTGACTCCGTCACCTTGGGCCCCTGGCTATGAAGATGATGGCGAATTGGCTCACAAGCGTAGCCTTCCGGGTCTTTTCTTTCGGCCTTCTCAAGACTTCCCACATGATTGCACGTCGGGTTGGGTCCCGTTGAACAAGCTGAAGGTTTACGATAAGAGTTGCCCTCGCACTCGGAACAAAGAATCCGTTGAAGAGTACATAGAATACGATGCAGAGTGGTGCAATGACCCATCGGCTGGGGCCATGCAGGATGAGGCGACCGCACCAGAGAGAACCCATCGGTTTCAGCCGGGAAGTCATCGAGGTCCCGAGAACAGTGTCGCAGATCATTCCGTGTCACGGAGTACAGGTAACACGACGCACCGTAAGCTTTGAGTTTGAAGCTGAGAATTTCTGTAGTTCCAAGCAGTCGACACTCGTCAGAACAGAGCAGCATTGCGCCTACGATTGAAGATGCTGGGATCAAGGAAGAACAAGAAGAGGACGACGAACAAACCGAAGAAGAATTAGAAGACGGAGAGGATAGTAAAGGTAGGGGGGAAGAAGGAGGGAAACAGGTGAGCGGTTTTCGGAGGCACTATAGAGTGGGTGTCCGTCGCGCGCACATTGTACGCAGTGTTGAGGTGGATGGGTAAGGGGAGATTGGCATATACCCCCCTGGACAGAGAGTTTATGGGATACCTGGATTGTCTGGTTTAATTGTGTGTTAGCATTCATTCAGATGGGCGTTGGCTATGTAGATACCACTGTACCAGCATGGAGAAAATTGATGGTTGACATGAACCGGAACAGGTTTACGATCTCGGCTACCCTATACCATACGTAGTTTTATTGGCTTTCACGATATTTTGTTCGGCGCTGACCAAGATATCTAAATATCTCGTTTGTAAGATGCACCACGTAATGGATAAGTACTAATTGTAGATATTCGCTCTTGTCAATATCGCTGCCTAATCCTCATTCAAGACATCATCACTCTCAGCAGGCTATCACTATCACTCATTGCCGATAAACTCACGCACCAAGCTGACTGCATATGATCGGCGAGGTTATTCTCCCGCCCTTCCAATTCTCTTCTAGCGGCAACCATTAACCCACCGACACTTCGACTCATACAGTGTCAGCGTAGCATTGTAGGGTAGTAATCACGACCGTATTGGGCCGTTTTTGCGACAAGCGCTTGATGTGACGGTGCTTGTCTTGTAAGTCCATTGGCTGCTATGACACAGACTGAATTGGCTGCTCCTTGGAACATGCCTGTAGAAGAACTGTTGCTTTTGATGTTAAATGTCGGGATATACTCGATGAACTGGGTACAGTAGCACGTCGCAACTCGGCGTCCATTTTCGCACTCACCGAGTTCCTCGTCTTTTCCAATTGGCTGATGCTCTCAGTCATCACGCTGACAGAAATTCCAAATTCTCGGGGCTGAGCCTAGCGAGGCGCAGCTCTTTACCCCCCCGCGTGGACGGACCCGCGGCGCCGGTATTGCATTGGGTGGATGATTACGTAGCTCAATTTCGAGGCTGAGAAAATTAATTCAAATCATTGTGACTGCGGTTTGAATGTGGATCTGACGACAACCACTCACAAGGTAGATTTTGAGTGGTGACGATGTAAGCTTAATTGAGAGGATGGGGGATATATAGAGGTCTAATCGCCACGCGGTTTGAACATGCTTACCTTATTGTTTGACTATAGAGAAAACCTAATATGTCTACGACTCAGCAATCACCGTCGCGTAGTGCGAATAAAACACCAAGTCCGACTTCGAATGTCAGATCGAGAAGATCGCATACAAAGTCTAGACATGGATGCTTGGGGTGTAAACAGCGAAGAAAGAAGGTAATTACATCCACTCCTCATCAATGACTTGAGTTCTAATGGGAACAGTGTGATGAGCAGAGGCCTCAGTGTACACGATGTCTCGATAAAGACATCCCATGTGAATACCCTCGTCAGAAATCTCGTACATTGAGATCACCTACCCAACAAGACAATTCATGGACTCAACTCCAGTCCCTCACCATCCCATCGCCACACTACGACCGCTCAGCAAGCGCATGTCTCTCAACATCAGGTCTCTCACCGTGCTTATCTCCCTATCTCGCTCCAAGTCCTAACTTCACCCTCCTCCCTCCAGAAATTCCCCTCCCATCTATTGATCTCGGCGCCGCAGAGCTCGAACTCTTCAGCTACTATCTCTCCCACACAGCGCGCTCTCTAGCCTACGACGACGATGATCTCTATGCTTTGCAGGTTGGCTTCCCGAACTTGGCTTTCAGAAGTAAACCTCTCATGAGCTCTATCCTCGCTCTCGCAGCTGTGCGAAAATGTCACGATTTGATATCCCAACCTTTGCAGAGGATTGACAAGAGTCAAGTTAGGCATTTGCTTGCTCTTGCGGATGAACACCATAGGGTGTCACTTCGTCAGACGAGGGCTGATATTCCAATCGCCAATCACTATGATCACGTTGTTGCGAACGCTCCTCTTATGGTTCTTTATGCAACGGCGAACCATGCTGTGAGAATTCACGTTGCAAAGACGCTGGATGAAGGGCGGAGTACGAGTATGCTGCCTGCCCAATTGCATTGGATGACGCTTATTCGCGCGGCACACTTGGCTTATACAGGTCTTTTACACTCAACGAAAGATTTCGGGTTCTTGGAGGACTTTACGGCTAGTCCGCCTGATATCACGTTGAGCAGTCAGTCAACTAATGGGTTGGTTCCTTTGGGTGAGAACGGACCTACGCCTCAAACCGAGCAACTCTTCATGCCTATCATCGCAGCGACTTCTGGCTCAGCACTGGAGAAGTTGAGAGGAAGAGCGCAGGCTCTAGAGTTTGCTGCACACTTGAAGCCATCTTGGGAGTCACCGGGTGACGACACAGAACTACAAGCTTGTCTTGTGGCTCTCGAAGCGTTGAGCAGTATCGTGAATGAGCTCTTTCAACCAGACCAGAGCGCTTATACAGACTCTCAGCAACCTGATATCGAAGCTGGTTGGGCTGCGCTGAGTCAACTCTCAGATGTCTCGCCCTGGCTCCGAAGTTATATGGCCCGCGTGACATTCTCGACACCACCCAAACCCCTCCGCCGAACGATAATGTGGTTCCTGAACCGAGTCCCCAGCGAGTTCCTTAGTATCGTCGAATCTGTTCTCGATAATATTCCCTTGAGTCCTGATAGTATTCCCGACGAGGGTATTCAGTGTGAAAGCGATGTCTCTGAGGTAACGAGACTTGCTATGGATATCTTCTCGCATTGGCTTGTCTTAGTTATGTTGTTAGATGGTGTTTGGTGGATTGGAGGTATTGGGGCTTGTGAGTTGGGCAGAATAGTGAAGTATACGAGTAGGAAGAATTTCTTTGGGGAGTATTTGGGGATGGAGATGTGGTGGCCTAGGAGTATGCTTAATATTGCTATAGAGATAGGCAGTCAGTCCTAGAGCTGGCGTGTATTGGGAACAAGGCAATGGCTCGGACTTCTTCATAATAATTGGGAATACCACGTATAGATTTCTCTTATCAAAATATAACTTTTATACCTCCGATACCGTTTCTTAACGTGCTTCATCATTCCTTGTCCGCGCCCTGACTGGCTCCATCGGGATATCCCCCACTTCGTCGGTCCTATCATCCTATCATCGAATCAGTTAGAATTCATCATATATTGTCACAAAACACACCTCTTGGATCGTGATCATGTTATCCTGGGACTCCCCTCTCCGTCTCGGCGAATGGGAGCTAGAACGTCTTGTATCGTCTTCAAGCCATGGCCGTGTAGCACCGTCCTCCACAGAAGCCTGACTATAGTTTGAAGCAAATTCATAATGTCCGTCATCTCGAGATCCGACTGGATGAAGAATAGAGCCCATTTCCGCTCTGGAAGACGAATGGAATCTCGAGCTTTTTGGTTGGAAGTTGGGCGAGGCAAAATCAACAGAGGCATGGTGGTTAATGGACGGTGATGCGTGATCTCGATATTCGAACGTTGTGATCTTTCGCATAGCTGATTCTGAGATCCTGTCAAGGACGCTCTTGAAATCATCCAGGAAAATGACATCAGAAGCACATTTGAAAACCAATGCGAGCTAAAACATGTTAGAGAGTGGCTTGAAGGAAGAACAAAGAAACTCACCCTCCAAAACGGATTGATCCCCCCTCTTTTCGACACGGCAACCATGAAAATGACATCAGTGATCAAAAACACGATGGACAAGAACAAAGAGAACAACATGATTCCAAATCGTGGGCTTGTTCGAATAAGACCCGGGATCGTAAACTCGTAGTTCTCGTTGATGGCCAGAACCAGTTTGATAGTTGTAAATACCCACCAGGGGTCTCTGAAGAGTGGTTCGAGAAGTCGTGATGTGTTGAACATTTTGCTACCGAGATGGTTGTGATATTGAAAGTTGGCCCATGTTTCGAGAACCCAGTAGGGTTGGACGATGAGAAGTGAGATGATGAAGACACGTGCTCCCCATTTTGGGAGGAATGGGCGGATTTTGAGCCATGCGATGAGGTTATGGATGAAATATGAGATATATAATAGAGTTGCCGTGCTGCTGAGGACCCTGCTTCATGTTAGCAGCGTAATGCATGGTGGATCAACGCAATACTACCATCCATATTCAGGTTTATCGAAGAAGCAAAAGAACCCATGTCCAAGTGCAAGAAGAAGCTGTCTGCGATTAATCGACATTCAATGGCGGAAAACACAGGGATTAATTACTTACCTCACCGAGAATAAGCTTATGCAAAAGCGTATTCTTGCGATAATTGCACAAAACCAACAGAAGCAGAATAATCACCGCCCCGACATTGAAACCCTGACTCCACGCCTCTAAAACCTGCTGCGCTCTCGTAGTGACATCGGGATTTGGCGCCATCGCGACATTTTTGTTGTAGGATCTGGGGCTGTCAGCAACAAAAGGGGGATGGAATGCGGCTGATTATAAGGTAAAAAGCGCAACGTCATGATTATCCAACGTAAGGCAAGGGTTTGGTTTGCTGTGGTGCCAATGCTTGGCTCGAATCAAAGAGGCGAGAAAGATGCTGCCTGGACATGGGTTGTTCTGGGCTGTGGGCACCAATCATGTTATGTTATGAGATGGTGTGTGAGATTGTCTGATGGGTTTGGGGTTGGGGTAAGTTGAGTGGTGAGACTAGGGGACGTTGGGCGGGTAAATGAGGCTGAGACGTTGGAAAGTCAATTGAACAAGGATTATACGATGGCTGTCCTTTGGAGTAGTAAGACGCGTGACCTCGAATGAATATGTGAAGAGTAAATAAATATCCTGAAGAACCACTTTTTTATACTAAACTTATCCAATTCTTTGCAAAATTTAGGATAACTTTCCCAAGTTTAGACTATTCATTAAAGAGAACCCTTGTGATATTCGCCTATTGTACTTTGTATAACTAAAGTCTCTGTGCTGATTTTGAGATATCTACAGAGCATACTTGAACAATGGGCTCTTCTCTCCCATACGAACAAGATCGTCATCCGTATATCTCTGCCGGATCTCTTCCTCAGTCATCTTCGCCTTCTTAGCATTGCCTCTCTTCAGAAGAGTCTCCAGCAACAAAACTGCAACAACGCCAGCCAAGCCAAAAGCCAGAGAAGTTCCGTAACCGGTCGGGTAACGGGGAGCTTCACGCGCGAGGTAGATGTAAGAGCCGATGAGGCCGCCAATGTTGCCGACACAGACGAGAAGGCCAATGTTGACGGATCGCTTGGCGGGATCGGGCGTGTTGGCGACATTCCAGGCGTTGACACCAGGAAGGATGGGATACATGCTGGTAATCGTTAGCGATTGACTACGAGGATGGTGGATGAGAACTTACCCGAAGCATGCGAGACAGACGGCAAAGTAACAAACAGCAATGTTGTCCTCGATGTTGCTGGACTTGACAAACAAGATGATAAAAGCAACAACAAGGCAGCATTGAGGTCCCAAGATGAATGGAGCGCGCCATGAGTACTTATCCGCAAAGATGGCAAACAAATAAGCCGAAATAGCTCCAATAGCATAAGGAGGGATAGTCATCAACTGCGCATCAGAAGACGTATATCCCATACCTGTCAGGATAGTAGGCATAGTGAACTTCATAGCATAGTTGGGCACCGCATTCGACCAGTTGGCAAAGAACAATAGCCAAATCTTGTAGTCCATAAGAATATCCTTGAACAGACGGAGATTAAAGTGGTCGTTCTCCTTGTAGTCCATCGGGACTGTAGCCCGACGGGCAAGCTGTCGGAGTTCAAGATATCGAATCTCATCGGCGTCGAGCCAGCGTGTGGAGAGGGCTGGCGAGTCGCAGAGGAGGAAGACGCACATTATGGCGACGACGACGGTGAAGAGTCCTTCAATGAGGAAGATCCAGCGCCAGCCCTCCAGACCTGCCATGCCGTCCATCTTGGCGATGGCGAAGGCTAGTAGGCCGGAAAAGGCACCGCCTGTTGCAGCTGATGTGTAGAGGATTGCGATTCGGGTTTGCGTCTCGTTGGGGAGGTACCAGTTTGAGATGATGAGGATTGCACCAGGGAGGAAACCGGCCCTGTTGAAGTCAGTATGTGATCACAGTACAAAAGATTAGCGGGATTAAGGGGACTCACTCAAAAATACCAAGTAGGAATCGGATGGCCAAAAGTCCAGCGTAGTTCTGGACCAAAGCAGTGAGAGTCATGATAACACCCCAGCAAAAGACGATGCCGCCCATGTACCACGATGGTCTCTTGAACTTGTGGAGGATCATGTTGGAAGGAACTTCGCAGAGGACAAAGGGGATGAAGAAGATGGCGGTGACGATGTTGTATTCGATGCCCTTGAGGTGCAAGTCAACAGTCATGCCTTCAATCTTTGCATTTCCTACAGATGTTAGCCATTGGCCCTTTTGAAGAATATTAAATGAAGCATACCAATGTTGGTCTTGTCCAAGTATGCGATAAGATATAGGAGAACAAGCATGGGAATCAATCGCCACTGATCTGCGTAAGTAAGGAGAAGTACTGATTGGATGAAAAACTTACATCGACTTTTCGAATAATAGCCTTCTTCCTCCCCTCGGGAAAGTTATTCAAGAAATCAGCATCTTCTTGAGATAAACCACCCTGGGCATGCTCATTATGCATGATCCCGGACTTTTCATCACGCGAAAACTCGCGTTCGATATCTTGAGTCTGAGTTTCCATTGCGAGCTGATATCTTCTTGAAAACAATGAGAAGATGTCTGATGAGAAAAAGAGGAAGAAGATCAAGGTCCTAGAGGTAACTTTATATCCCAAATAGGATGATTCAGCTGAGTGTCATTGTGAAGGAGAACAGGGAAATTTCAAGAATTCTAGTCATGGTCCCAGAGTCTGGGGTTGGATTGTGGAGTTGCAAAGTCCGGGGATGCGGGGGATGAGACCATGTACAAAACTAGTGACGAATCGACGAATGAGAGGCATTTCCGGGGTGAGCTAGTAGAATATGGGGTCATGAGTGGAAATTGAGTTTGTCAGGCTGGAGAAAGAATCCGGACATGCTCGGAAATCAAGAATACGCTTCTCAAAGTGGTGATGCTTGTGAATCAAGACACCTCGGATTCTCGGATTCTATCGGGGGGATTGTCGTCAAGTTGGTGAATTCGCCTTCTGAACATGAGGCCGAGGCGCGAGATGGAGACTTCTTTTAGATATATAAGAAGACGATAAACTTCAATGGAAGAGAAATAAATCATCACATCAATCAACAATCACAACCACAACAACAAGAGCAATCTTGAACATTCATAAACACCTCTCAACCACACTTGGACACTTCAGAGTCTCACAACCAATCACAATGTCTTTCGATCTCAAAGGCCTCGTCCCCGCCCCCGTCACCCCCTTCACCAAGGACGGCAAAGTCGACTACGACGCCATCCAGCGTCTGGGTTCTTGGCTCGGCAGCATCGACGGCGTCAAGGGTCTCGTCGTTCTAGGCCACGCCGGAGAAGGAACCTTCCTCACCCAGCAAGAACAGGTCGACACCATCAAGGCCTTTGTCAAGTCCGTCGACAACAAGATCCCCATCATCGCTGGCATCACCGGCGAGGGCACTGAAGTCGCCGCCCTAGAGGCCAAGCGTGCCAAAGAGGCTGGTGCCCAGGCTGGTCTCCTGTACCCCTCCCACGGATGGCTGCGTTTTGGATACCAGCCTGGCGCGCCTCAGGATCGCTACAAGGTCGTCTACGAGGTCTCGAAGCTGCCTCTGATCTTGTTCCAGTATCCTGATAACACCAAGGCTACATACAACCTCCAGACTCTTCTCGACATTGCGGCTCAGCCTGGTGTCATCGCCATGAAGAACGGTGTTCGCAACATGCGACGCTGGGATACCGAGATCCCTGTCTTCCGCCGCGAGCGGCCCAACGTTCCCGTCCTCACATGCCACGACGAGTACCTTCTCCACACCGCCTTTGACGTGGACGGTATGCTTGTCGGATACGGTGGTATTGCCCCTGAGCCTCTTCTGGAGCTGATCAAGGCTGGCAAAGCTAAGGACTACGCCAAGGCGAGGGAGATCCACGATCTTCTTCTTCCTGTCACCAAGGCTGTTTATCACCGGGGCTCGCATATGGAGGGTACTGTTGCGCTGAAGCATGCGCTTGTTGCTAGGGGTATTCTGTCACATGCTACTGTGCGATCACCTTTGTTGCCTCTTCCTGATGGAGCTGAGGAGGAGATTCATGCTGCTATCTCATCGGCGACTCTTAAGAAGGTTGCGTAAATTTGGATTTGAAATTGGAATAGCATAGAGCTTGTATTGTAGATTTAGAACAAAAGAATCTCATATCATCTGTTAAACAGCTTCTCATCTGTGATTTCTACTCAAGACTGCTAAAGAGACTGACTAGTCGATAACAAAATTGAATTAGAATGGCAATCGCCTGGTATTCTTGTTTACATCTTTTAAAGGCTTTAGAAGTCATAATATTGTTTCCACAAGATGTAAGAGCGTTGGTCATAGAACCGTTGGCCTTGAGATTGGCCATCGACATCGGATTTCCAACAGCTCAAGAACCAGCTGAACAGCCCGAATTCCAGTACAATACATCAACTCCGAATTTCAGTTTCAACGATCCCCAGATCCGACCCAAAAACACAGATCGCCTGACGAACATACCACAAAGTTCATCCCGCAGCTGTAGTAGCCTTAGGTTAGTCAGAGCCTGGGGTCATAGAAAATCCGGGGCAACTAGCTCACCCATGCTCTATAATATCCGAGCTCCCCGCACTCTCCTCCTCCACATCTCGGATTCCTCCCCCTTCAACCTCGGAAACCCACCAAAATGACCACCCCAGTAACAACAACACCATTGTCCGAAGCATCAACGGCCACAAATCCAGTCAATCGGTCAAAACGTGTTCTGCCTCTATCGCCAGACACTACCCGCGAGTCCGAGAACCGTCGGAAAGCCTCCAAGGTGAGTTGTTTTGCCCAAAACGGATTTATGTACTTTTTCTTACAGGAAGTAGGTTAGCCGAGCCTGTGATCACTGTAAACTCAAGAAGCTCAAATGCTCTGGAACTCTCCCCTGCGAGGGTTGTGTGAAAAGACGGCTGGACTGTCAATATGACTCGCTTTATCGAAGAGGAAGGCCACCGACGCCGCCTACCGTCGGACCACAGCGAGGATCTATGAGTTCTGCTCCTCCTGATACCAATCCCGAACAAACGAGCTCAAGATCCACGTCACAGGGAGACTCTGGCCTTGAGACTGCAGAGATTGAGGGTCAGTTCTTCGACCCCACGTCGAATCTGACTTTTGTGCATCGTGCGTGGAAGAGATTGGCGCAGCAGACGCAGCAAACGGAGTCGAGGTCTGGAGTCTTGACAGGTGCGGAAAACCTACAGCCTCTTATGTCTGCGGGTGATAAACCCTTTACTTTAAGGGGTGACTCGAGCTTGATGTTTGTCAATCAGCCAGAAGCCTTTGAGCTGTTCAACTACTATTTCGAGAACTGCGTTGTTACATACCGTGTTCTGAACATACAATACTGTCAGGTATGGTTCGAAGCTGTCATCAACAATGTTCATAACGGACAGCCGTTAGACACAGGCATTGGTCATGCAAAAGCCGCGATAGTGGTCAATATTCTCGCTATTGCGAGTTTTAGACAGCACAGAATCTCGGAACAGGCCTCACTGCCAGGCGGCGTGTCTATAATGTCACAGCAGAGCGAGCAGTACTTCCTCCAAGCATCTGAGCTCACTGCCCAAGAGACTGGCCTACCTCGACTCGAATCAGCCCAGGCGCGAGTTTTACAGGTTCTCTATCTCTTGCAAACATCTCGGATGAACCAAGCCTGGTATGTCTTTGGAAACACTGTGCCCATCGTCACGGCGCTTGGTCTGCATCGGAAGTCGACGCAATATCGGAATGGAGGTCGACAGCCTACTGACTACATCATATCTGAGTGTCGGAAGAGAACGTTCTGGGTTCTGTATACCATTGATAAATACCTAGCTGTTGTTTTTGGCAGACCTCGGTTTTATCATGATAACGATGTCGACCAGGAGCTCCCTGACAGTGTCAACGATGAGGACATGACACCGGAAGGACCGTCACCACTGGAGCCCGCCATGGACTGCCATGTTGACTCATTAATTTTTCACGCGAGGTAAGGCAATCCCACAACAGGATACGTCTAGCGTTACTCATAACCTATCAGGATCGCAATAATCATCGAAAATGTATCACGGCAAGTGTATTCACTTAAAAAGATGCCACCCGAAGAACGCCTTGCCGCAGCCCAAGGCTTCATCCAACAACTCCACGAATGGCGTCAAGCTCTTCCTCCGCACCTCGGTACCGTTCGTCCTTCGAGCTTGATACCGATATTTTCTCGGCAGGCCACTGCTCTAAAGCTCGCGTACTGCCACGCTGTAATGCATACGACACGACCATTCCTTCTTGACCATTCAGAAGATTGCAGTCCTGCCCTACAAGCATGCGTGACGCAGTGTATAAGCGCAGCCAAGCTTGCACTAGAAATCGTCGACGGCATGTTTTCAGAGAAATCAGTCTTATTTCATGCCTTATGGTGGATGCCTTATGTAACCTTCTGCGCACTAGCAGTGGTGTACGTATGGGATATTCAACAAAGGAGCAACACAACCGCTGATCCTGGTAATGCACTGCTGTTCGACCTTGCAGAGAAATGTCAGAACCACCTGGCACGAACTATTGCTGCTGAGTCCGCTAGTCGAAGATACAGCATCATCATTGAGGAACTACGACAAGAAGCAAGACAAGGACCACAGCATGCTACTAGGCCATCGCAGACGATTCAATGTCAGCAAGAGTCACTCATCTCGAGTGAACATGAGTCGGGCACGAGTATAGATGAGTTGGGTTCCATGTTTGACGATCAGGATGAAACGAGTTCGGGGTTGCAGTCTATTATGAATCCATTGAGTCAGTGGCAGCCGACTGACTGGTTGGATCTTGACTCGTCGGTAAGTATTATTCGGATGTGTCGACGTGGCTTGCACTAATGATTATGATAGGCCTTCACTTTCTTCTCTCAGCTTGAAGACTCAATGCTTTATTAGTAATGCCCAAGTTCATCCCTCAGTTTATGTCATCACCTCTCTCTGCCCTAAATCACTAGATAGGCTGGTAGGATGCTATGGAACAGAGTAAAAACAAATCTGGCGTGTCTCTTTAGACCTTAAACACATCGTTGCTTTATGATGAAGGCTCTTTGCTCTGAACTACTTTATCCATATACTCATGGAAGAATTCAAGGACCCGTGGACAGTCAGCTCTCTGGACCCTCTCAGGCTGCATCATTTCCTCTTCAACAAAGGCCAGAAATTTCACAACGACACCTGGCATCGTCTCGTTCTGTACCTGCGAGATGAGCTTTGCAATCCACTCATCTCACATGTTAGTTGATTCGCCCTAGCAAAACTTTGAATAAACATACCTGAGATACGCTTGGCTTCAGTTTGGGAATACTCACTGAACGAATATCTTGAGAGTCCACCATCCAAGTGTTGCTGTTTACCCGCCGTCCCCGGCCGTGTAAGGATAAACGATCTGTAGTAACTTCGCAATTACGGTAAATGTTGGAAAGAGCTACTCTCTTAAGTCTTCCTATTTTCCTCTTTTTCGCTCGCGACAGATGGCTCTTGTATTCTTGTAAGTCGGTATTCACCAACCGATCCATGTGGGAGAATAGCCCAGGAGAGAAATTTTGAAAAGACACAACCCATGGCCCATACATTAACCTAGGTGATGCACCAACGTCTTAGCAGCGATAACTTGAATATATGAACAGTGAATAACGAAATTTACTTAACTTGCATTTATGCTATTCACTTCAGAGAAGTTAATTAAGAAAATGAGTTTCAAAAGTATTATACCAAACTCAGTGGTACCTACTTGGGATTACTCCTTTGATTGTCGTGATGCATCTAATGTGTTATTTGCAGTTGAGACTTGTGGCTGAGAACTTAAATCAACAAAGAGGACTCAGTTAAATTGCTCACACTTCTGTTCCCATTCGTAGCATATTGCAGCCCCTTCCTTTACCTTTCGATGTCCATATACCCGCATTCCTCAACCTGATTTATGTTACGCTCAAGAGAAAAGTTAGAGCAAGGGAATTGAAAAATAAGAGGTAGCCACAAAACTCCAGAGAACCTAGACTAGGCAGGCAAAACGTGACCTCTGTGGAAGGTCTATCCTGACTTTAGGATAGTTTATCCCCTACCAACATGAACAGAATTATGATTTAGGACTAAGGTCTTGGACTTTTTCCTGTCTCCTAGGCGCTTTATTATTTTCTGTAAACTCATTTCTGCTCTGTTATTGATAGATTCCATACATCCTTTGTAACATAATAAGGCTTCATGGCTTCGGTAATGACTTGATCTTTTGCAGCTAGATGCCCATAACGCGCCAGCTCGTCCTGAACCACTTTTTGGATACTTATTTCACCATAATTCGATAGCTAAAGAAGTAATTTCTAGACACTAAAGTGTAGCACAAGAACGAAGGTGCTCCGGCCCAAGTGACCAACCATGATTGAGAACTCTTTGACATCGCCATGCACGTCACAACGCAGTTGAAGTCGTACTTTCGATGTAAAACACCAGCTTGAACTTCCCCATACTTCAAACCATTTTCATTAAAGCTACCCATTTCGCGCATGTCATTGAGCCTGTCCGTGTACCCTGCTGACTATACAGGGGAGGGATTGAGTCATTCGCTGGTATCGTATTGCTTTGCGATGATAAAAGCCGAGGTCGACTAAGGTCTTGCATCCAACGTCCAATAATTGAAGTCGTAATTGATTCAGGCTTTTATTGGTTTACGTGTGCTCGAGACACTTGGTGCGGTACTTTTGACGACTTTTGGTTGCCTACGCGTATATGGCGCCTGAAATTGCGGGCAGAACCCCTCAATTACGAAGAGTATGAGTCTACGCGTCGAGGATGCCTTCAACAGACCCATTTTCAGACTGCGTTATGTTGAAGTAGGTTTTTCTTAACTCGTCTACTTAAGGATGCAACAGGCCACCAATCTCTAGGTACTTATCCCATCAAAAAGCCTCATTGGTCCCATCTCATCACTACGAAAATGTCTCAATTAACACTTTATACTGACAGCCGGTTCCCTTGCCCTCAAAGACTGCAATTGGTAATTCTTGAGTTGGGTCTCAACATCACCAATATTCATGAGGTGGACATTATCAAACGTGAGCAGCAGGTACGTGATGCTGATATTGTCTCTAAAAACAGGCGCTAATAGTTTGTGCCACTGTGTTAGAAGCCAGAATTCCTCGAAATCAACCCTTTCGGAGCTGTCCCGTGCCTCCAGGACCACTCGCATGATCCAGTCCTTGTTCTGACCGAGTCGCGCGCTATTGCTCGATATCTCGCGGATCGATATGGCGGACCGGACAGCAAACTCATACCCGATGGCGAAGTTGCAAAGGCCAAGTTTGAAGAAGCCGCATCCATCGAATTGACGTCTTTCGATGCTGTTGCTAATCCATTGGCCTTCGAAGCCTACTTTAAATCGTAAGTAGCCCTGCCGAGGCGACGAAAAGAAGCTGACAGCTCCTGGCAGGCAATTCATGAGTCAAGAGCCCAAGGAGCAGGTCGTCAAGGATCTTAAGGTGAAACTTGAACGAGTTCTGAGACTCCTTGATCAAAAGCTCAACACACAGCCTTTCATGGCTGGCGAGGTTAGTATGTTTGCAATTTGACTCTTGTAGCAAGGCAGCTGACATGCATAGACTGTGACACTGGCGGATATTTTCTATGTCCCGTATATGCACTACCTGCAGGATGGAGTTTGGCCTACCCTTCTAGAGGCTCATACAAATCTACTTACTTGGTGGAGCCGGATGAAAGCTCGAGCGTCTTACCAACAGATTTATGCGGATGGCAACAACGGGATCGACGATGCTTAGATTTTGATATTATTATTGGATAGGTAATTTATCTTAATAATATCTCTCTATTATCTACATTCCTTTATGGGCATAAAAGCTTCATTTAACTCCTCCACCTTATACTGGTATTATTACTGGCAAACTCAAAGTTGACATGTATTGATTAATTGATAATACTTTATAAGTCAATTACCCAGTTTCTGTACACCTTTTATCTACAAAACTATCAAAATAGTCGAGAATACTCTCACAATCAGCTCTATCTTCCCTCTCTGGATGTAGCATCTTGTCCTTGATGAATTCTAGAAGTCTTGTGAGTAATGGTGGTCCTTTCTTGCGACAATCCTCGTGCTCGAGTTTTGCAACCCACTTGAGGCAGTTAAATGAGACACAATTCGAATTGAATAACGCAAGACTCACGTACATGTGATACACTGGGCTTCAGCCTCGGTGTCTGAGTCTGGTTGATCTTGTTGGAATAAGTAGATGGTTGTTTGGGTGTAAATGGAGTGAAGGGAGCTGATTTGAGAAACCGCTCATGTTGGTTGATTTCATTTGGAAGCAATATATATTCGAGTTTGTCCTTCAGCCTATCGCCTTCAAGCCCAGTGATTTTCAAGTCTTCATGCATTATTAGGTTGTCAATTGCGGCTGGAATTCTTGAATGTTTGGATTTTGTTTCTTTGTGTATTATGTAGAACCTTTATGCTATCTGAAAGCTCGTTTGTGCTCTGAATCAGGACTACTTGACATTGATTTAGAGCAGTTCTTCATGGCTGTCCTGTAATGAGCTGATCTGTGTGCGCTGAAATCCATGACTTCCGATAGCGAATCACTGCCTTGTCCGTTCCCTTTTCAGATCAACGTTAGGTCGTAGACTTGTAGTGTTGTTTCATGTGTTCTTGGATTTCTTCGACTTCATTCTGAGAAACGTGATTAGTATTCAATCCAGAGATTGGCAAGAAAACCAACCTTGTCCAGTTTCCTAGGAATCATGATCTGCCATTGGTTGCCAGACCGCTAGTAGTTGTCAGTATTTGGTAAGGTAGGCAAAGGATTGAATTTCAAACCTCTACTATCTCATAGTTGCCACTCCCAAAGTAATCGTCAAGCTTTTGCTTGAGCCTCTTCTTGTTTCCGTACTCGAGAGCCAGAAATTGCTGGATCATACTGGAAAGAAGCTTCGTTTTGCACAATGATATCGTGATGGGTACTGGGTGGTGATTTGAAAAGCCTTGGTGTTTGTTTAACAAGGAGTGCAGCGATGGAACTCTCGATCTCTTGTGGACTGTGGTATTGTAGTGGGAGATTGCTGGCTTGGTGCTCTGAGTTAATTGTTGCTCGCGTGAAAGCTTTTATGCCCTTGGAATGATCGTGAATGCTCGTGAATACTCTCTGTGAATGTTGTCTGAACACTACTTCGCGCTCTGAATACTTTCCAATTCATTCTGAACCAATGCCAATCCTTTGTGAATCCATGCCAATTCCCTCTGAATCCATGTCCATTCCTTGTGAACACCTGTATATTCCCTCTGTGAATACTTCTCAATTCCCGCTGAACATATGTCAACTCCCTGTGAATACTTGTCAAACACCTCTGTGAACGCTCTCCCAGTGCCTTCTGTGAATAATGTTTCAACGCTACTTTGCGCTCTGAGTACTTTCATAAAATTATGTGAATGCGTACTGACGGATGCCTTCTCTCTGGATACGTTGGCTAGAGTAGGAAATACTAAGTGCTGGGCATGTGGCTGAATTATTCTCAGACGACACAGCTGGCGATCGTCATGAAGGTAATACACTTTTCTCTGTCTTACGAATTAATCAGGTTCATCAGGTCAACATAGATGTGATGGAAGAACAACGATGCTTTGGTGTTTTGCTCGCAACTGATCGAGAAACTTTGTAGTAGTATAAAATTTAGAGGAACATTGAGAATTCTTTATGTTTAATATTATGCGGCTAAGAACTGGCATCGTAGTATATAAAATATAATCTCTTATTACTGCCTCAAAGATAATTTCACTATTCTCAACTCCTCCCCGTAATGAATCAAGCGAGATCTTGATCATCACCGACTATGGATAAGGTTGCTCTCAAGGTACAGATATAAAAGATGGACATAGTAAAGATAGTTAAGCCAACAGCAACAACGACATAAATCCAGAAATATGGCGACAATATCTCGGTTCGTTCCCCGTCTTCCCTAGTCCACTGGAAAAATCCCATCGAGAAGAACGTCTGCGGCTGTTAGAATTTGAAGGAAAAAGTGCCAGCAAGCTTACAGAGACAAAGGTTGCAGGAAGGAAGACCATGCCCAGCATTGCAATAGACTTCATCAGACTACCATCAAGGCGAGTCATTTGCGCAACCTCAAGACTTACGCGAGAGATTTTCTGGTTGGTTCTTGCGTCTTTACGGCCAATGTTGTTCAGTTCCTATCTCAGTTTAGCTTCAGAGGTTGAATCATATTGCGTGACGATGCACGGCACAGCAAAAGCTCAGCGGGTACTGTTTTAGTACCTACCAGTTGTGTTGCCAAAGTCAGGCCATCCATAATGTGTGTACATTGTCTAATATACTCGTCATATTCCTCAACGAGGTCCTGAATCCTCGTCTTCAGTCTATCGCCCACCTCCCGCAGACAACGAGATCTGCTCTGGTTCTTGAGGTCTTCGTCTGCAGATTTAACGCCGTAATCAGAACCATTCAGTTGATGAATTTGATCGATCATCTTGCGGAGCTGGGTCTGCCAGTTCTGGAGCCCAATCCTCAGGAAACTAATGTTTTGCCACAAAAGGACGGCAGGCTCTTGCTCTTCTTCTGTCTGACGTGAGTTTGTCTTTGGAGGGGGAACAGTCTTGGCAGCCTTTGAGTGAATGAGTTTTGATACCAGTCGAAAGTACGACGCCAAGCATCCTTCCTTTGCCAATGGCAAGCCATATACGGATTTGTTCTCCTTGTTGTTCGAAGAGTTCTCGTCATTGTGCAATGCTGGTAGGTTCGGGGAGGCTAGGTCATGAATTCGCTGAACAAATTGTGTCAGACACCTCCTCACTGTACCAATGTGCCTCTCCCTCTCGAATCCTGCGAAGATCACTGGAAGAACCATCGGGTGCAGTACGTCTCCGTCAAAGTTTTCCAGCTGACCGCAGATAAGCTCAGAATCTGTGATTAGATCTCCGTGAAACTTGCGCTTCGACAAGTCACATCCATACCAAACGGCGTTAGTTGTCAAGGTTCCAGGAAAGAATGTCACAGAGAGGGCCATATCCCCATCCCAAGAAGCGGAAGTCCGGCAATTGTATACTAGAGAAAAGTAAGAATCACATTTATGAAGGTCTGACAAAACAACTCACTAATAGATGGAATGGCCGCATTCGTAAGATTCCACGTAAACGGAATAGTAACGAAAGCACAGCTTGTATTGCGATTGATAGCCCTCACAATAGACCCATGAACCTTGAGCTTGTTCATTATCGTCTCGAATCCCGTCTGCGTGAACGGGAGCTCGTCGAGTGAGTCGGTTTTTGAGGCCATGATCAAATTTATGCAAGAGGCTTCCTCATGCTGACCCTCGGGGTCAATACTCTCAAAGGATTTCAGTAATAATCATACAATAGAGGAAAGATTGCTCACATCTAACCATTGGCGGATGTCATCCTCACTCGCAAGGAACCGCCCATTTGCATGCTGATTGGGTCCGTTTCTAGAGGTGAGAGAACAAAAGTTGTTCGAATGGGGGATCTCAAATGGTCTCGAAATTTTGAATGCTTCGCTAGGTCGTGGTGAAAACTCGAGCAAGCTCCAGTCATGTGTATGGAGCTCCGACCTTCTTGTGATCCATGACATATTGGCAGAGGGGTTTCGGTAGACCAGCCCGAGTTTTCGACTGCGTGGCAATGCTTCTGGGCAAAGTCGGTGGTTCCCAAACTTGTCCGACGGCGGATTATAAGGCTACACTGAAACCGAATAATGGCAGCTCAATCTGATGAGAGAGGTGACACCATAGCTCATCAGGAACTTTGGCGTGGTACAGAAATTTCGGAAACATATTCACGAACCTCGCTGTCCCAACCAACAGTGTTGCTCTCAGCCTTCGTGTCACAGCCCTCGTCTCACGAAGCCACTGGTCTTTGATTATGTGAGTAAGGTCCTTACGAGTAGGTGACACAAATGATTGGGCGACCAAATGCAACAGCTTGCTTATGCGGTGTGCCACCTAGAAAATTCATATGCTTGGGTGGTGGAAGTCTTCCGGTGAGCCCTTTTTTTTCTGAGCGAGGTTGCACGCTGTTCGCGTCCTACGTATCCGTGGTCCTCTAGTTACACGACAAACAAAGGTGCTATTGTATGGTTCCTAAGCGATAGAACAATCCGTGGGGTTCTTGTGACCAGTCCCTCACTGCTGTAAGACCAGAAGTCTCGATATAAGATCACAGGTTGGATCCCCTACAGAACAAACCACGCACTCACGGAATCAGTTTCTTGAACGTAGCGGTAGCAATGACACAGGACTCAGCAGCTGATGAATCTATAGGTGCTACGATGAAGGACCGTCTCGAATATGCGTTGCTGCCAAATGGAATCCGTCAGCAAGAGCAGTTTCTCCCAGCCGGTTCCCTTGAGTCAATTTGTACCGAAGTAACTGTATTTACTGAGCTTTCTAGGTACTTCGACGAGGAAGAGACTAAGCAAGTTACGTCCTATATATGCGACCGAAGAAAACCTGCCAAGAAGATATTTGCTATCTTAGCACTCATAAACCGCATTGAGTTAATCGAAACCTTCCGAAATGCGACGTTTATTGACGAAGACTTGCCGCTCGCAAAGAACATTGAAGAGTCGGAATTACGATCTCGCCGGCCAGACGATCAGCGTGCCGTCCTGCTTACCAGGAGCCTACGAGACATCAAGGCCATACGCGACTTCAACCTCAAACAGTGGTGGGTGAATATCCCCTTCTTTGACAAGGGTATCAATCAGACCTATGGGTATCTGGTGTTTGATTCGGATACAATTATGCCTTGGGAATCTGCTGGGCACAGCATCGTCACTGGAGGGTATGGGTTTGTTCAGAAGGTCAAGATTCACAAAGACCACCATTCTTTCGTAAGTTGATTACCGACCGAATGTACGCAACAAACTGACATCCAGGAGCCAGGACATAAAGGTTTTGCATTAAAGACTATACTGCCAGTAAAGGAAAAAGCTCGAGGTATTTTCCAGAAGGAGTTAGTCGCTTTTCGCAAGGTCTGTCCCAGACCAAATCTAGTGGAGCTCCTCTCTGCTTTCGAGATATCGGGAAAAGATCAGTTTATGCTTTTGTTCCCCTGGGCAGAGGGAGGTAGCATGGATGACTTGATGAACCAATCGTCAAAGGATCTCTTCATTTCTCTGCAATTGCCACCAAGAGACTTTGTTCAATGGATCACATCCCAATGCCGTGGCTTGGTTGAAGCTCTTGGGGAAATCCACCAAGCCAATATCGTTACTGGGTCTGCTGAGGAGGAAGCCTCCAAAAGCCAAGTTAAGAACTTCGGGATACACCTTGATATCAAACCGACCAACATTCTATACTTCTCTCAAGAAACAGCCAACCATCCACTTGGAATTCTCAAAATTGCAGATTTTGGTCTCACCAGGTTTCACAGTCAATCATCTCGAACAAGAAAAAGTCGATCTACTGCGTATAGATGCTCGCAAGAATACCGTTCACCCGAACATGATATTGGGTATATCATCTCTAGGAAAGTCGACATATGGGCACTTGGCTGCGTCTTCTCTGAACTCTTCACCTGGATACTTCTTGAACATAAAGCACGTGAAGAGTTCCGTCAAGCAAGAAAGCAAGATGCCTTATTCTCAGGAGACTGGAACTACATCCAGAATGGCGAAAACGACATTGAGGACAACTTTTTCCAGAGACATATCGAGATGAAGGGTACGAAGACTTTTTATAGGCTACTACGAGATCATCCGAAGATTGGACACGTCAAGCAAACCTGGGTTGCAAGAAAAGAGAAAGCAAGATTGGATCAAGCAAATTCCTCTGCTAGCTCCAGACAGTTCAAGCAGATACCAAGGCTCAAGCCCAGCGTATCACAGGTATGTACCTTACACTACATTTGATTTTCATCTCCATAGGCTAAAGCTTAAAGTGGATTGCAAAGCTTGTAAATGAAATACATTGTAGGAACGGGCCGACCTTTCTTGGAAAGTTCTTAAGGTTCATTGAGAAGGAAATGCTGCACCCAGATAGGATATGTCGAGCTGATTGTGATAGGATTCTAAGGTATCTTGACTAGTGTATAGATATTAGGGTAAACAGAGACTGGAGTATAGACCTCTAAACCTATTACAGGCATTATGAGCATTTTATTGTTTGGAGTTTACTAAGTATTACAGTTAAGAAGGATTTAAATATATCTATTAAAAGGAATCCACAGCATAACCTTAATAGTAAACTTAAAAAAGGCTAATTAATATTAATAGTATTTAATTATAGGTATTAAATATAAAGTATCTTTAAGGCCAGTCTATTACGGATTATTTATAGTATATTTATAATATAGTTTATAAAAAATAATATATTAAAATCTTAATATATTATTTATTATATTATATTAACTTTTAAGATATATATATTCTAGCCTATATACTTATATATAATAAAAGAAATAAAATAGGTAATATTAATAAAAGTATAAAGCTGTATATAGAGAGATAGATCTTATGTAAACTAAAATTAGCATGAATGAAAAAGTTGGACGAGGAGGGAATTGAACCCTCGACCTTTCGCAGGTGCACAAAGATGCGAAGCGAACATCATACCCCTAGACCACACGCCCTAAGTATACTTGCCGAAAAACCTTGAATAATTATATACTGTGCATCTATGTCCCTGCTCAACAACTCTGATCACACCCTCCGGAACATCAGCCTTAACCAAAACATGATCTTCAAATGCTACCCTACAAGCCAACGAATTTTTAAACAACTGCAGATCCCTTTATTACCCATTCAATCACTGATTCCCCAGTCTCGGCCTCTTCCTAATTGTCTCATCGACATTTGCCAAGCTCATCACCCGACAACTTTATCCCCAACTGGTATGCAATCTGTCTCCTTTTGCCATTATCGATGCATCACACACGGAAGAAGGGATCTTTGCAAGCCCAGTGACGACCGCGCAATGAGAGCCCTATTACATTATCTCACCATCCATTGGTTCGGGCGACCCATCCGGCGGTTCACCGTCACCCTTTCGGCCCGCTGCCATTGGAATCTTTGTCAATAAACCTAGAACATATTGAAAGTAAGCATATTCAAATCGAGGGATGCTTGGAAGGATTCATCCGGAAATGGCAGAGCGACACTACTGTATACCCGCGTGCGCACACGAGGAAGGTTCCCCCACGCATTTGGGAGGGCTCACTGTCAACCCTCCCAGGGGTTATACGTCTCGTTTTTGCAGCGGCTGCCAAGCTTTAAATACCTAATAGATCCTCCATCCTCCGGGTGTTTAGCCTGAAAAGCCGGTTCCAGGTGAACGGTTGATGAGCTGAAAGACAGGGGGGAGAGGCCATTGACAATCCCGGTGCAACCCTCTTCTCCAAAAGGTTAGATGGAAAATGAAACTAACATCTCTTTTGAAGCTTATGCTTGTTCTCGTCTTCGAGAATTATTCCATAAGGTCTGGGGAAGAGGGTTGTGGGTGAGATGAGGTGAAACGGAGCTGACATATAGACGACGCTGAGTGGCTGGCTATATTCACTTGCCGAGGCTCTTTACCGTGTTTATATCAGCCCAGTATTAAATTTAGTCATGAAAGACATGATTCAAGTCTCAGCCAGTCGGCCCAAACCCTTGTCTCCATAACTCAGCATCACTTCACTCAAATGGACGGGAAATTGCAGAACCGTCCCCCACCCAAACCCCATCTGCTCCAAAATGCTAGGCAGCTAGGGCAGGGCAGCTCGTTCAAGCTCGTATGTCTGACCCCGCAAAATTTGCGGTAGGCAGTCATGTGGTGTTTTAGATCTGGCATATGTCTAATACAAAGATAGAAAACGATCAGCGCTTTAAGCATAAGCTAGCCCACCATCAGCCGGTCCGTTTAACCGCAAAAGTTGGACCGAGAGCAGCACCTCGGCTCGAGAATCCGTTTGGATACAATAGAGAGGAGATAAATTCTGGGGGGACTGTCAACCTGAGCTAGGCCGGGGTTGGGCTGCATGCGAGCGAATCGTCGGTCCCTGTGTGGTCGGCCGCTGACGGGAATGTCACGTCGTGATGCAACATGGACAGCGGTCGAAACCAAGTATTTTGCGGAGACTCCACGTTTCCCCAGACAAACTCCATAATTAGCCTATATACGGAGAATTCCGTTAAGCTACCGCTAGGTTCATAGCTGCTCTGTCCCTCTATCTTATCTACGCGCACACGCGGGGGAGAGGCTCATGTATAATATGATCTGCAATGCCCCATTGAAATTCTCTTTTTCGTTTCCCATCTCTCAAGCTTGGTTTCCTCTACTACTCTGGAGACGGGCCCCTTGCATAGAACCACTCGACAAGTTTAGAAGAGCCAGTTCGCCAACATGGTCAACGTTGGTAGCGCCGCGGACCCCATCGTCACTCGCCTCGTCGAGGAGGATAAGACGCCATGGTACAAGAAGCCCAATCTGCGTCTTATGTACGTCTGGTTGTTCTTCTGCTGTATGGGTGTTGAGATGACTTCTGGTTTCGACTCGCAACTCATCAACACGCTGCAATACTCTCAGAACTTCCACCACTGTACGAATCACCTACAAAATCTAGGAAGAATTGTTTCAGAGCTGACGGGTTGTTATAGATCTCGGTAACGGACGAAAGAACGCGGAAGACAAGTGGGCCATCGAACCCGGTCTGCTCGGCTTTGTCAACTCTTCCTACCAGCTCGGCTCTATCTTTGCGGTCCCATTTGCGCCTTGGTTTGCTCAGCGATTCGGTCGAAGATGGTCCATTATGCTTGGTTCTCTCATCATGGTCGGCGGTGCTATCATCCAGGGATTCGCCCAGCACGGTATGGAACCTCTGTTCCATCCAATGAATGATTTACTGACGAGTTCTCAGTTGCCATGTACATCATCGCCCGTATGATTCTCGGAGTTGGAATTCTCTTCTGTATCATCTCCGGTTCTGCTCTCATCGGTGAGTTGGGATATCCCAAGGAGCGTGCCGTTCTTACTTCTCTGTTCAACGCATCCTACTTCATCGGTCAGATTCTCGCTTCTGCTATCGCTCTGGGCACAACTCCCATCACCAACAACTGGTCATGGCGACTGCCCTCTCTGCTGCAGATCGTCCCCTCACTGATCCAGATCTCCACCGTCTTCCTCCTCCCCGAGTCTCCTCGTTTCCTCGTGTCCAAAGACCGTGAGGAGGAAGCCGCTCAGGTCCTCATCAAGTACCATGCCGAAGGTGATCCCAGCTCCCAGCTCGTCCAGGCCGAAATCGTTCAGATCCGAGAGACCATCAAGGCCGAGATGGAAGCCTCCAAGCAGTCCTGGTTCGAGGTTATTCGCACCGCCGGTATGCGTCGTCGATTCGTTGTCACCATCTTCATCGGTCTCTTCACCCAGCTTTCCGGCAACACCCTTCTGAGCTACTATTCGGGTGTCCTTTTCGGTATGATGGGATTCACCGACGACTACACAAAGACCCGAATCAACCTCGCCTATGCTTGCTGGAGTCTTCTCAATGCTACAATCATTGCTTTGATTGTCACTCGCTTTAAGCGTCGACACATGTACATGCTTTCCGCGGCTCTCATGCTGTGCGCTTTCATCGGTATTACTGTGTCTCTTGAGAGAATTCAAGCTGTTCCCGAGGGCCAGAAGAATAATGCTGCTGGTATTGCCGCTCTGTTCTGGTACTTCGCTTACTCGCCAACCTACGCCATCGGAAACAACGCTCTCACGTACAGTAAGTCATCAGTCACCATTTTCATATCTAAACTAACAATTTGTAGCCTACCTGGTCGAACTTTGGCCCTACTCGATGCGAAGCCGTGGTATCGGTGTCCAGCAGATTTTCGGAAAGCTCGCCGGTTTCTTCTCCACCAACGTCAACTCCATTGCTCTCGATGCTATCAAGTGGCGATACCTTGCCATCTACTGTGGTTGGATTTTCTTCGAGTTCTGCATCGTCTACCTTCTCTACCCCGAGACCAGCGGCCGAACCCTCGAGGAACTTGCATTCCGTATGTTGTCTCGCTCTCGTCCCTTTAAGACAGTACTGACAGGTCATAGTTTTCGAGGACGAGGAACTCAAGGAGAAGACCGTGGCTGCTGTCGAGAAGCAGATCCACTTTGGAGACTCAAAGGCAGACGAACAGCAGACTCAAGTACAAACCCGCGAGGTTGTCTAAATGGTTACTATATTGAAGGGAAGAGACGGCTTTGGTCTCGATACTTGTTAGCGTTATCAGGACTATCGTTCATGAATATCACCTTACATTGCGATTCCATATTTTGGTCAGCAACAGCGATTGACACCGCCAAACGGTGCACTTCTAAAATCAATATGATAGCTGAAAGTGAGTGGGGATATAGAGGTCATGACAACTCAATCTCCGGTACAGAACATCAGAAAACGGTGGGTCTTGAGTGTCACAGCAGGTGGCAACAGAGCATTGTATTCTGACTAGGATGATAGTATATCTATTGGTGGCTGAGGATTTCATCTGGGACCTCAAGAAGACTTTCTGAAGATATTCTTAACCGTAAACTAACCAAATCAACCCTGTGCAATAAAGCAACTAGAAAGATATGCACACATGCTCCGTTCCCCCTTTGCAACACTCATTCAAGTCTAAGAGCGCCCTGGATAATCTTCAGAGCTCCGAACAGCTGGTTGTCATGATATCTTCTCCCCACAAGCTGAAGGCTAATAGGTGCCCCTTTGAAGTTCCCACTCTCCCAGAGGTCCTTCACGTGAGCGCACTCAGGTCCTAACGGCTTATAATCAGCATCGTATTTCTCGCCCTCCTCGACCTTGAGCCCCGTAGGGAACACCAGGCCAGGGCAGTCGAGATAGTTCCAAAGAGCCGTATACATAAGATAGAAATTTGTGTCGTGAGTCGTAGCCGGACCAACACCAGTAGGACAAAGAATAATGTCGACATCCTGACGCTCCCAATCCTCTGCAAAAGAATGTCGGAAGTCGAGGCATGCCTTGCGTACGTAAGCCATTTCAGCGGCAGTCAGCATGCCCTTGGGGACAGCGGTCTTCCAGATCCATTCGGTCAGAGGATAGATTGGCTCGCCTGCTGCGAGAATAGCATCACGACTTGGAATGCCGCCGTCAGGGGAGTATGCTTGCCTGATTTCGTCCCAGGCTTGCTTCACACCATAAGGTAGGAATGGCTTAATCTCGATAAGCCCTGATAGCCTGTCGTC
Organism: Fusarium mangiferae; assembly: GCF_900044065.1. NCBI lineage: Eukaryota > Fungi > Ascomycota > Sordariomycetes > Hypocreales > Nectriaceae > Fusarium > Fusarium mangiferae. The sequence continues at coordinate 382,787 of NW_024573930.1, read as the reverse complement.
AGATAGAAGGGTACTAGCCCACGACAGGGCACGCTTGAGAGGTGGCTGAGGCTGGATGAAGCCGTCGTGTGTCATGATGCCAATTTTGAGTGGGCGGCCAATGGTCAAGCCTAGCTGGGTTGACAAGCCAGTCCAAGTCGTGGGAACCAATGTTAGATCTCTGATATGCGGCTTGATAGCAAGCTGAATACGCATGAATAGGTCCATATCCCGTGCAGATCGACACATGGGACCTGCGTTGGCCAAGATAGTGAGTTCAGCCACCATAGGCCCGTGAACTAAGTCTCTTGTTGAAAGGATGCCACTTGTTGGCTTGTATCCATAGATGCCGCTAAAAGCTGCTGGGATCCTGATACTGCCACCGATGTCGGTTCCAATGCCGAGGACCGAGCCCTTCATAGCAATCAAGGCTCCTTCACCACCACTAGACCCTCCAGGCGTCAAAGTGGTGTTGTGTGGGTTCAAGGCTCGCCCCCAAGGCGAGTCACTTTCGCCGTGCATGAGGGCCTGAGGCTGGTTTGTCTTACAGTAGAAGACAGCACCGGCCTTACGAAGGACAGCAGGAAGGGGAGAGTCATGCTGATCGTACTCAGCCGTAGCCAGAATACCCAACGAAGCGAACGTGCCAGCCAATGGAATATGGTCTTTAATACTGACAGGCACACCGTGAAGCGGGCCTATGGTGGTGCCATGCTCTGCTAGATACTTGTCTAGCTCCGTAGCTTGCTGGATAGCCTCTTCATAAAACCACTGGGTAAGACAGGATGTGAGCTGATGGGCGATAATTGAACGCTTGCAAAATGCTCTGGCAACAGCTACAGAAGAATACTTGCGCCTGGCAATAGCCTCAGCAAGGCCAGTTGCATCATAGTCTTCGGTAATGACTACTTCTTCGTCCGTGAGTAGACCACAGGTAGAAGGGACCTTGGTGACATCGAGAGGAGTGTCCTTGAAGAACTCGGGACCCAGACAGAAGTCTGCGGGTACTTTGTCGGAGAGTGCTTTGAGAACAGCAGCACGCTTGGCCTCGTGCTCTGGCGTACCTTTTGGCACTGCTACAGGGTTGTTGACTTGCATGGCGATTGATCAGATCAATAATTGGAGCTTTGGGGGAATAGTTTAATAATGGAAGGAATATAGATAGGGAAAAGGCGAGTAACAAAGTCCCTCTTTATAGTCGTGTGCGATCTCAGCCGGAACCCCGGAGTACTCTCTACAGGTTGAACCGAAGACATTGTGCCCTGTGAGACTGTATCAGCCATCAGGAAATACCGATCATTGGAGGTTTGATAGACAGGGAGTGGATAACCCAATCAAACATATTTGCGACCTGTTGGTGATGTGCAGGTAACGATTGCGGAGTGAATCATTACCGAGGCTTGTAACCCTCAACATAGACGTAACCACCATTTCCAAGCTCGTCTAGACATCTACCTACTGAACCAATCATATGCTTTTGCGATTACTGCATGAACTAAACTAGCGTGAACCAATGAAGCGTATCATTCTTAGTCTTCATGCATCGCTAGTGTACTTCCCCGCAAACTTGCTTGGGGAACGGTATGCACCATGATAGCTTATCTTGAGCTGGGGTACTCGACCTTTGAGTCTGGGCCTTGTCAATCCTTTGACTGGATCAAGTGATAGAGATAACCAATTCCATCGTTTTCAGGAAGGACAAACCGTTAACTATCTCTCTCTTACAACCACGCACACGGCTTCAGACATCCCTGACATATATCTCACGACAATCCACCACAGCGTCGTAAAACGCCTCACTTCAGTCAATTTGCCCAGACTCATAATCCATCATGGTCACAGGTCTTCAGAAGCCCAAGCTACGCGCCAAGACGGGCTGTCTCCCATGCCGACGACACCGCATCAAGTGCGATGAGCGGACTCCCATCTGCCGAGCCTGTCATGCTTCGCGTGTCCCGCGGGATTGTCAGTGGCCTCTGGACAAAGACCTGGTCGACCGCCGCTTTCGATCATGCAAGCTTCGCGGAGTTGCAAAGACTCACCATCATCAATCTTCCCCTTGGCCTTGTGCAGCGACATCGCAGCTTCTGCTGGCTGACTGCGTGATGGCTCGTAAACGGGACCGAGATGACATCGAGTGGACACTGTTCCGCGAGTTCGGCCGTCGGGGAACACCACTTCTTCTGCTACCACATTGTAGTTCTACCTTCTACAGGACGTGGCATAGTGCCATACGCACCATCATGGTATCGCGCAGGAGTCTGTCGCCTGCTCTTATGGCGTGCGCTGCGTCCTTCGTTTCCATCAGAGAAGGGTCGCCAGGCATGTGCCATGTTTCTCATCAATACTATACCGACTCATTGTCCAGGCTCGCAGACTCACTCGGCCAAGACTCACCAGAGAAGGACGATGATATTTTTGTCACCATTGTGCTTTTGTACGCATTCAACTTTATGTCTGGCTCTTCGTCTTGGGACGATCAACCTCAACACGTCAGCGCTGCCATCGAGATCATCACCTCCCGGATACTGAACGCAACAAGCGCTGACTTATCAGCCTTTCTCCGTCTGTCACTTGAGAGTGTCCTATACCAGGTCTTTCTGTTGAATAACGGTCTTTGGTCCAGCGCGACTAGCTACGAGTCCCTCCAGCCGCTGAACGCTGAATTCTGGGCTCGCTCTGAGAAGCTCCTAGAGCATCCTACGAACCTGGACTTGTCCTTGTTGAGTCTTAATAGCCCTGTCCTTGGTATGCCCTTAGCTGTGATGCGACTCGCCACGTTTCTCGGCCAGCTTTGTCTCGGAAGAGAGTCCGCAACCATGGAAGATCTAATAAAGCTTCAGACTGAGGCCACAGCCTGGGAAGACTTTGCCCTGCAGGCTGTCAAACAGACCGGTGCTTCCGACACGCTGAACCGAGATGCAAACTGCTTATACGCCATGATCGCTTCTATTCTCATGCAACACCTGATGGCTTTTGGCCCAAACACAGGACTTCCCAGGGTGTCTCCCACAGACAGTTGGCAAGCTTTTACATCACTTCAAATCCTGTCCGGACGTGCTGGTGATCATAGCTGGTCTGAGTGTTTCATCGGGACATGGCCTGTATACGCTCTCGGGTTCTTGTTATCTGAAGGCAAGGATAGAGACATTGTGCGTCGCGATATACAACTTCGACGGGAGCTCACAGGCTTCTGGATAGTCAAGCGCTTTCAAGAGGACTTGGAGAGTTCATGGGCCGGGCTCGAGGCAGACTCACCTTCGGCATCCGTCAACTACAGTGTCTTAGACACAACTGATGCCGCCGGCATTCAGTCTCCCATGCCAGTCATAGCTTTTTGAAGCAAGGCTGTAGTGGAGAGTGACGTGAAAACGAGTGAGCCGCAACTTTGGGCGGCGTATCTTTAATGCGCCTGAGGCTTTCTACTATGGGTTCGGGGGGATTCTTTTTGGCAAAGTCTACATGATGTTTGTTGTACTGACACTACAGCACTTTTAGTGATCAGCAATTGCTCATCCGTGTTGAAACATAGGTCATTGTAATTCACTCACCCGTCCATCCCATATGATACTCAGTGACCAACTTAAACATCCCACTAGGTTTAGTAAGCAGTAACCATATTGCTATCACAATAATTGATTTTTCAATTTGAAGGATTGTGTAAGTTTTGTCAAATCAGGGCATGGTAAGCCTCTTTCCACTCACGCTGGGTCCTGCAAAACCTAATAGCCTTCAAAGTTCACGACCCCTCCATTCTTCTCGTCTTCCGAAAGAATAATAGATTGGTCTCAGTCTGTTCGTCCTGTCTTTCCTCTCCAGACACATTCTCGCGGCATCACCGATCTACTGGCCATCATGAGTCTTGATAGCCTGCCCCGCGAGCTTCTCGCCAAAGTCGTCTCGCTTGATTCTGGCTTGTCAAGGCGAGATCTCAAGTCACTTAGACTGACCTGCCGCCAGCTGACTACCGAACCGTCGCGCATCCTTTTCTATGAAGTTCGGATTTCCCCTCTTCTTCAAGATTTTCAGCACTTCTTTGACTTTTCAGTGTCTCCTCTTGCCTCCCTAGTTCGAGTTCTCGTCTGGGAAGAGCTTGCGTTTGACACTACGCACTTCGAATATCCTTTTTGGAGGCCCTCAGTGCTTTATAGGGATGAAAAGGAGGAAATGGATGACAGTGATGCGAATAAACACTTCTTCAAAAAGCTCGGCAGGCTCGTGCAACTTTTGGGTGGCTCCCAGTATAACTCGGGTTTTCCACGTCAGTCGGACCCTTCTACTGCGGATATGGTATATGATAACGGACAGGTAATTCCAAAATTAAACTCTCCGGATGAATTCGTGTCTGCTGTCCGCAACAACATGCCTAATCTATATACCCTGGTCTCAAGGCCCATGGATGGCCGGCGGTGCCTTGGGCACCCCTCCTCGGGTCTCTCCATAACCGTCAGCAGCCTCAGGCAACTTGTGCAGAGACGTACGACAGATCTAAGCTACAACATTGGTTTTACGGATTATTTCATCCCGCTACTCGAATCTTTGGCAAGTCAGGCGGCCAATGATGAAGCGCTAACAAACAAGATTACCCATCTGTTCTACTCAGACGAGGGCATCCACACCCGTTCAGCTCTCCACCGGATGGAAAAGCCTTTGAATCTTCATATTTTTGAACATCTTGTTCACTTTGATCTCTGTCTCTGCAGTAGTCAGATCAAGAGTCTTGCTTCCTCCGGAGAGTTTACAGCGTGCCTTGCGAATGCGAAAAACTTGAGGAGCTTGAAAATATGCAACGAGAAGAGTCCCTCTATGTCCATTCCTAGCATCATTCCCACGCTTACCAAACTTGTTAGTGTGGAATTCGTGGAAATGAAAGGTATTGGATGGCCCGAGTGTGCCGGGATCTCCCAGACTATCGCTTTCATTCGGCGCCACGCGAAGACACTGAGAAGGTTGTATTTCACCTCCGCGACAGTCAGTGGTTCCTTTCTTACGGAACTTTCACGCTTGAATTTGTTGCACTTGGATACGTTTGTTATAGCGTCAGGAGACGACACTGACAACGACGGCGATTACTATGGCGAGGGCTGCGGCTATGATTCCGACAGCGACTCCGCGACGCATGAGCGTATGAATGAACAGACAGTTCTTGATTATGTCAACCAAGTGGATGACCCCGATCAGAAACCTCCACTATCATCTTACATAGGTCAAAAGACGCAGATATCTACACACTCCCTAGTCTTCGACACAACTACCTGCCAGCTTTCAGCCTTCCATGCTACGCGGGACAGCCTCTGGCAAAAGAGGGGATATGATTTGAAGGATATCGAAGCTTTGGATTCTGCTACCTTTGAACGAAGGGACGAACATGGGATAGCCCATAGTCTTGGGCCCCGAAGGATCTACCATATCGAGGCGGGTTTATGGGTTGACTCGGACGAAGTTTTCTACGACCCCGTCACTGATGAAGAGGTTGATGAACCTTTTGAAAAACGAGAAAAGCCCAAAGATGACTCCTGGACTGTCCAAGGACAACATACGTGGGATTCAGAAATGGGTCTCTGGAGAGATGGACAAGGAAAACTGAAGAAGTTCGCTGCTGAAAGGAAACTTCCAGAAAGACCACAAGTCCCCGCCGATGACCAAGACTCTGATTTCCACATCGACATGCAGCCTTTCTACGACAGAGAAGAAGACGAATATCTCCTCAGAATCGAAAACTCTCCACGGTGGGATTGGGGACGAGACGCAAACGGCCAGGTTTGGTACTGGGAAGCAAGTGGCACAGGTGGTCAGGCAACCGAGATTTGGCGCTTCGAGCACAACGGAGAGATTGCATATGGTCATGAACCGCTGGACTTTTGGGATGATTGGTACGATGAACCTGTGGATAAGGCTGAGTCGACACCTTATGGCTGGAATCTACACGCTTTTCTCGCGAGTGATAGACTTGGCAGTGAGATTCCGCGGTGGAGCGCGTGCAATTCCCTAGATATTTATTGTAAGGAAGACGACCCGATCTATGGCAACAATGACCTTTTTTATTATCTTCCAAAGCCAATGGATTTTGAGGTGTGGTCAGATCAGCCATGGGCCTAGGTTGTATATGCGCTATATCCAGTTTTTGTAGGCTTCGCCTTTCTAGTATACCCTTTTCAAATATCCTTGAACTGCTAAGAGATAGGCTTTTATAGAGTCATAGGTATAATGCAATCTTTCTATAAACAAATTATACAGCAATGCCTAACTGTTGTCTCAAGTTTTGGCATTTCACGTTTTCTAGCCAATACAAGTCTAGGGTGAGTAGATGTGTGGCTACAGTGAGACACGCGGTTGGCTACGTCACCCATCATGAGTATGACTATCTGTCCACTAAAGAATCTACGCCAGATCCAGGCAGCAGGAAAACAAATTCATAGAATATTAGCAACTGAATTTGTCTCAGCAAGTCTGTGAATAAATGGAGAGGGGAAAACACCAACACGTTTTACATGCGCCGTAATCAAGGCGTCGTACTCTGTATATGCCAAGACTTTCATATACACAGCCACAGTCGAGAACGCCACACGCCACACATCAGTCAATTCTCGGGGGGCAATAAAACTCAAGACATCTACTGGATTCTAAGTAATAAAAGACTTTGGGAAAGTCAATAAATGGTTTTTCTAGAATGAAACGGTCCAAGGACCATAAGTAAGCATTTCCAGCAAGCTGCCTCAATGTTTGACGCTTCTCTATACAATACGACATAAGGCTTAATTAATATCAGAGAGAAAATAAACTGGCCACTAAGCCCATTACGAGCTACACCAAATAACCAAAGTTATTTTGTCACTTAAACTTGTAGGGATGTTCTCTGTTGAGGGTGGCGCAGTAGGTATGACGCTAGCGCACGCTGGGCATCATTTGGTCGCCTCCAGGCCTGAAAGACGCTTGGCAGCCGCGCAACCTTAATCATCCTGTCACAGAGGCAGCCAAGAAAGAGCGAACTAGAGCCCGAGCGCCATAACTTATAAATGACGAAACCCTTGGCCCAAAATCTTGCCTTTTCAACCCCCTCTTATTCTGCTTCTATTATACAAAAATGCGCCCTTCCCTCGAATCGTCGCTGGGCGATCAGGGCCTTGCTACTGAGCAACGAAGCCTGCTTGACCTTATCGACAAGCTCCAATTCGCACAGCTCGATGATGTCAAACTACCCCAAATCGTCGTCGTCGGCGATCAATCCGCTGGTAAGAGCTCGGTTCTCGAGGCTCTCACCGGCACACCGTTTCCTCGCGACGCCGGCGCCTGTACACGCTTTGCGACAGAGATTCGCTTGCGACGAGCGAAGGAGACAAAACTGAAGGTTTCCATCATCCCCGACAAGACACGACCTTACAATGATCAAGCTCGACTGCTACAATGGGGCGGTGATGTCACCGGTGACACACCCTTTGATGCCATGATGCGCGATGCTACAGAGTTGATCGCTCCCAAGAGTATTCCTGGTCGCTTCGCCGCTCGCGATATCCTCGTCGTCGAGAAGGAGGGCCCCGACATGCCACTCTTGACTCTGGTCGATCTTCCCGGTCTTGTCCGTGTCGCCAACCGCGATCAATCCGAGTCTGACATCCAAACCATCGAAGCCCTCTCCGATCGATACATGAAGAGCTCTCGAACTATTATTCTTGCTGTTATCGGCGGAAACAACGATTATGTTCAGGCTCCTATCCTCAAGAAGGCCCGCTACTTCGATCCCAAGGGATCACGCACAATCGGTGTCCTCACCAAGCCCGACATGACCGAACGTATTGGCCTTGAGGAAAAGTTCATCGAGCTCGTTACCAACAAAGACCAAGAGAACAACTTCAAGCTCGGCTGGTATGTCCTGCTCAACCCAGGACCAGGCGAGCAATGGCAAACTCCTGAGGACCGCGCCAACCGGGAAGCCGAGTTCTTCTCCCGTGGAAAATGGGCAACTCTCCCACCAGAGATGTGGGGTATTGGCGCTCTCCGCGCAAAGCTGAGCACTCAGCTCCAGCGACATATCGGCAAGCATGTCAAGACTCTTCGCCGCCAGATCCAGCAAGCTTTGGAAGGCTGCGAGAGCCAGCTCAAGGCCATGGGTGTTGGCAAAGATACCCCAGAGGAGATGCGTTTCCAGATGGGCGAGCTCTTCACAGCATCCAACAACCTCGTCACTCCTGCGGTGAACGGTAACTACAAGAACCCTTTTGGTGAGAGATTCTTTGCCAGACAGTCAAGCCCCAAGGGTACCCCATCACAAAAGCTCCGAGCTCGCATTCGTGACGAGAGTGAGCGCTTCGCTCGAAGGTTCCGACAGCACGGTCGTAAGGTTACGTTCCAGAAGAGCCAGCCTCCTGCCACAAATGGTGTCAACGGTACGAATGGTGCTGCCGAAGGCAACGGCCTTCCCACTCCGGGCACCGCTGGAGATCGTTCAAAGAAGGACTTTGCCGAGTTTGAAGTTGAGCCTCTTCTCCGACAGATCCGGGGTAATGAACTTCCCCTGGACTCCAACCCTCGAGCCCCTTATATCCTCTTCCAGGACTACTCCAGAAACTGGCCTGTTCTTGCACAAGAATACAAGGACAATGTCGGTGTTATCTGCAACGAGTTCCTTGCGGATGTAATTGATCACGTCTGGCCCATGCGCATGCGTGACCCTCTTCGCATGCACTTCCTCGAGCTCAGAATGAAGGATCTTGTCGAAAGCGCCGACACTGAGCTTGGACGTCTCACCGACGATATGGAACTCGAGATCCAGCCTTTTGACCCCGAGTACGAGGAGCGTCTTCGAAAGTGGCGTGCCGAAGCTACTGAGAACGGCGGAACCTACACAGAGGCCGAAGAGGTCTTGGAGAAGATGCTTATTTACTACGACCTTACTGCACGCATATTTACACGTAATGTCATCACTCAGGTCGTCGAACGGCACCTACTGCTTGGCATGCTGCGACTGTTTAACCCTATTGAGATTCTTCGCATGCAAGATACCACCATCGAGGCTATTGCTGCCGAGAACAAGGAGACCCGTGAGCGCCGCAAGGCTCTCCAATTGCAGAAGAAGGCTATTGAGGAAGCTAGAAACATCTGCGCCAGCCTTGCTATGCGAAGCGAATTACGAGCCTATGAGGATGATGACGACGATGCAGAGACGGATGAAGAAGAGCAGACGCCCCGAGAGGTAAGCCGTCGTCAGGTTGGAGCGCCTCAGAATGGAGTACCCCAGAACGGTGCACCTCAAGGCGGTCTTCTCCAGACACAACCGGCCCCTCAGTCAAGCCGTAACGACTCCACACGACGAAACCGCGATAGTCGGGACGAGCGTACTGAACGCGAGGAACAGCGAGCAAGCCGACCCCCCATCCCAACTCAGGACTCCTACCAGAACGGCCCTTACCAGGCCAACCGTGACTGGGAGCCAGTCTACCATCCTCAGCAACAGGCATCTGCACCAGGCCATGCACCCCCACCGCCACCTCCTCGTCCCTCAAAGGTAGGCCTTGGAGAGACAGAGTCTTACTATGACAATGCGCGTCGCCAGGACTCCTACACTGAGAGTCCCGGACGAGGCGATGGTCGCCGGGAGGGCGCGAGGCATAGACTTGTGAACGCTATGCGAATGGGAAACTAGGACTTTATTACTAGAAGAGATGGATTAGATGATGCGCGGCGTTGGGAAGGGACTTGTGATATCCTTGTGTAACGATGCGTTTATGGTTGGGTTATTGTCGGGTTTCGATAGATAGAATACCAAGAATGATACATTTATACCCTAACTTTTATGACCCTAAACTTATGTGCCCAACTCGAATTACATAAAGATCCCCTAACTCTGTTCTCGATTCACTTGGCCAAAATAAGTTATACAAATCTGTATCGAATGACATTGGCAAGTGATTCAATATGCCTGCGCCTTTTCATTGTTCCCACATATACATCCCCTGGGAGCTTGTGGCTCTTGGCTCGTGGAAATAGGATCTATACCTACCCGACATTCATGTTGACCCATCGAGACCTTTGAAAGAGGCATACACTTGTAAAGCGCCTTCAATACTCTGCACCAAGCCAAAGAATATCGTCAACACAAGAACGAGGACGGCTACCCAGAATGTGTACCTGTTGATGAGACCGGTATTAGCGGATGACAATGTGCGTTCGGAAGATCAGCTATCGAAGAGCGGTACCATTGGACGCCGTTCCGCCTGTCATGCCACCATTGCGATAACGATTTCGGCTGTGCTTCGTCAAAGACCTGCTTCAGCACGACAAGACGATCATTCCAGAATCTAAACTTTTCAGTTTGCCGATGGTCCGTCTTTAGTTGTCCACACTGGATGGCTCGCCTGTCAATGTTGGCGTCTAACTTGGAGAACCACTTCCTTGTTTCCACGTCTGAGGATGGGAAGAGGAGTGCTAATGTCTGCAGTGTCTCATCTGCGAGACCTTTGGGCAGTAGGGAGTCGGCACTGTCATGATAAGTCAGTGGCCTCACACATTGAGTGGTCTTGAAGAATTGTGAACCTTTGTTGTTGGACATGTAGGAACGAAGCATGATGGAAGACGTGCACACGGCGATCGTCATCTGTCAGTCGGAGATGATCTACCAAGTTATCAGTCCAAACGATATCCAGGCCTGCGATGCGGCACAGGTTGCGCGCAGTGAATATCTTCTCCATTTTAACATTCTCCTTGGCCAGCTGGGGAGCTCCCGGATCAAAGTAAGTTGACACAAAGCTCTCGAGGGACCCATGACTCCAACGAAGATGGCTTCGACCAGAGAAGCCGTACGTGAAACTGCAGAAGCTTATCATCAAAAGCAGACTGGCGGCCAAATCAATCGAGTTGTCGAGCATCTCGTCTTCGTTGTCGTGAAGCGCAGTGAGTTTCTCCCGCAGCTCCTCCTTGACGTCATGGCGCAGCATCCCGTCCTTGAGTTTGCGAATGCAGTCGACCACATCACGGTGCGATCGCAGAGCCACGTATCGCCCTCCATTGTGGAGAGCCCTGGTGCATTCTTTGTTGTAGTATGTCCAAAAAGATTGCAGGTCAAAGTCCACGCGGTTGAGGCGCTGGTTCTGGTGCGGAGAGGCCCAGTATTCGCTGGCTATTGTTGTTTTGGTAAGTTGCTGCAGCGGGAAATCTAGCAGGCTCGAATCGAGCTCCGTCTTGTCTGCCATGATCGCGGTTTTAGTCGCCTTCTAGTCTATTGTTTTCACACGAAAGATTAGGGTCCAGCGACGCTGATGGAGGATAAGGCGGATGAGGCAGCCAACCCTGTTCGGGTGCATGAAACTGCATCTGTCATTGGCGGATGATCTGCCTCATCAGCGCGACGAGGCCTCTGAGCACAGCCCCCAATTACTGCGGCTGAATTGCCTTCATCAGCATCGAGAGCCACACTTTTAATGACTTGGAAAACCACATTCCCAATGAATTGAGAAAGATACCATAAAATACGCTGAAACATGCCGCTGGAAATCGTGACCTCCCCTCTGCGGTCCTGGGAGAGCGGCATCGCCATACTTAGTGGCAGGTCGGCAACGAGGCGTCTCGCATGGCCTGAACCAGAGCTATCTATCGGCCGCTGCATAGGCAAGGTCGGCAAGGAGCTATGCTGGGTGGCCAAAGGCCCGGCGAGAGACGCATTCGCGGCGCTGGCTCCAAAGATCAAAGCGTACCTCGAGAGATCGGTCGAACCAGTATCGAGCTGGGTTACATGGTCGATGTATATGTTTGGTAAGTCGGAGAACAGTGCCAGCCCAGCCATCCTGTTTTGCTGCGAAGTCGTTGCGCATCGCAAACAGGTGAGAAATGCAATTAAAGACAGCGGCATTCTCGACGAGTTCCCCGGTGTTAAGACGGCACACATGTCTCGACCGCCCGACTTCAACCAGCTCGTTCAGTTGGCAGACGATGACACGACGTTGCTATTTGATCATCGGCCTGTCCTTGCGTCCCTTGAGAGCAACCCATGCGGGATGCAGTTGTTCGTTGAATCAAGCATAGATGACGGAACTTGTTACAAACAAGCGACCGTCGGTGGCATCATTCAGCTGTCGGATAAATTCTACTATACCACGGCAGGTCATGTGCTCAGCCCCGACACGGCCCCGAGCTACACTGAGGACGAAGTCAGTGACGACGAATTTGAGATTGACGACGACGATGATGAGCTGAGCGAAGTGGACGATGTGGCATCGACGGCTTATGAGAAAGCATGGTTGGCACAAGCCAACGACGCCGCCATGAGCCCGCCGTACACAAGCTCTACCGAGAGCAAGATGCTCCAGATACCATTCTCCTCGATCATACAAGAAATGCAAGCAACAGATGAGGAATCGAAATGCATGAGTCGTCGGGTTATCGAGAACGGACCTTCACTGAGCACTTTCTCGCCTCCAGAGCGTCTGGGACACGTCTATCTGTCCTCCCTCGACGAATCATCTTCTGGTCTTGACTACGCCTTGATCGAGGTGACCAGGCCTGCTCACTGCATCGCGAACAAAATCGCCTTTTCCTCCGTTTCTGCAAAGGGCGAGACCAAGATCCAGCGCGTCGTCACAGACGGCCCCAAGGACGTCAAGATCTTGACGTCCACCTCGAGAGGAACACTTACAGGAGTCATGTCAGGCACTCCCCTGTACACTCGACTCCCCAACAGCAGTCTGTACCAGGAGGTATACAACGTCCTCTTGGACTCGCGGTTGGAGGCCGGGGACTGTGGCTCCTGGGTCGTTGATGCCGAGTCTGGGAACTTGTACGGGCACATTGTGGCCGGGTCCCCAGATTCGGGTGCTGCAATCGTGATACCCTTCTCGCATGTATTCGAAGACATAGAAGCGCGAGTGAAGAATTCCCCTCATCTGCCCCTTACTGGAGCTGCATCGCTATACAACTTTGATAAGAAACTAGACCTTGCTACGCATCTGCAACACACAAAGTCCGTCACGGCGTCCTCTTCTACACCACCATCGGAGCACGTTCAACGGTGGATTAAGGACCTGGGAAACCGATTTGAGAAGCAGTGGCGGATCAAACTATTGGATGAACTGAAGCTATCGCGGACTAGCCGCCGCCGAACTACTACTGCACAAGCTGTTTCGTCCACTGAAGATGGATCAACTTCGCTCCATAGTCCGTCTGGAGAGCAAGAGTCGTGCCCGCAGTACACTGTAACTGAAACTGGAAAAGCATTACTGCTGCCACCCCGAAACCGGAGACGAGTGTGGACACCGCTGTTCCCCCAGCTTCCGAGTGCAAACGACCTGAAGTCCCAAAAGTTCCGTAACCTACTAACGTCCCTCTCCTTAACCCCGAAGAAGTACGAGAACCCAGGATTACTTGACGAGGCTCTGGCCAGCATCCCGCTAGAGAGACTCTACAGCGAAGCTGAAGAAGAGAGCATGATATTCCAGGCCCAAGCAGAATCATATGGCGATGGACGGCAGCCTGAGTGGGGCTACAGTGACTGCATCATCCGCGCAATGTTGCAATGGTTCAAACGCTCGTTTTTCACTTGGGTGAACAATCCAATATGTCAGACATGTTCGTCTCCAACGACTATGATGGGGCTCAGTACGCCACGCCCGGAAGAGTCAGCCTGCGGGGCTTTGCGTGTCGAGCTCTACAAATGTTCAAAGGAAGACTGCCCAACATATGAGCGATTCCCCCGATATACGGACGTGTGGAAACTACTCCAGACCAGAAGAGGGCGAGTGGGCGAGTGGGCGAACTGCTTCACGATGCTTTGCCGGGCGATGGGTGCCAGGGCGCGGTGGGTATGGACCATCGAAGACCACCTTTGGACCGAGGTGTACTCGGAACACAGGAAGAGATGGGTTCACATTGATCCATGCGAGGGTGTTTTTGATCACCCAAAACTATACAGCGAAGGTAAGTCATTGCACTCAAGATTCACGCCCGCCCTCCTAGGACACAACACTGACGTGTCGCGATTAGACTGGAATAAAAAGATGTCATATGTGATAGCCTTCTCTATTGAAGGCGCTACGGATGTCACACGACGGTATGTTCGCAAGCTGGAGCACGCGGCAGACCGAACCCGTTGTCCAGAAGATGTCCTGCTGTACGTCATGAATGAAATAAAAGACCTCCGCCGCCAGAATATGAGTGAAGAGGAGAAGATGCGACTGGAAGAGGAGGACAGATGCGAACAGCGGGAACTCAATGACTACATTGTTTCAAGTGTCACCGCCGACTTCATTGCCACGGGATGTGCTAGCATTGAGGATTTGTCACAATTGATCAAGTCGCCGGGAAAGACGGCGAAGCAAAGTTCGAAGCAGAGGAGCGGAGGAGTAGAAGAGGGACCTTTAGTTATCCCTTAGGTCGACAAATCCTCAAGTACGATCTATACCCATTTGTTTGTCCGTATATACTGAGTCTTAAAGGCATACAATAAAGCACGTCACTCTAATTTACGACCATAAGTATATTACATAGTCATCTTATCTTAATCTAGCACTTGATATCCTCTAGGCTCTAGATAATCTATAGAATCTTGAAGTTACGGTAGATAGGTAGATACCAAGAATGATTTATATATACCCTAAACTTGTGCTGCCCGACGTAAGTTATACAATCATCTCTCACTGCACTAAACTTAACAAAATATTTGCGGTTTAGAAAAGAGTTTCTGAATTTTCTTGACTTTATGTGCCTTGGTCCAAAGTGATGAAGATGACAATTTTGCTCCTGTCACGTAGCCGATTGCGCAATCTAGCGGAGCTGTGTGAGCCAGTCATTGCTTATACGTATTTTCGTAACCTTGTTCGTCAGTTTAATTGTCAGAGCGCTGCTCACTTTTGGACTTGCTGTCGGCGGAGTGCTTGATTGGCCTTGCAGTCTTGCAGTTCATCATTTAAGTCGATGTTCCTATGTATTGCTCGGCTACCGTGCCCTCCATCGTCGTTATGGAAGTCAATGAACGACATCCATGTCGTGTAGCTTGAACTAGAGGGGCTTGCCCGGACGTCACGAGCAACGAAACTGAGAGACCTGGTCAGGGTCAATCTACTAAATTTATTGCACTACCTAGGCGGCGAAGGACACACGACACAGTGGTTGTCTCCCGCATCTGACAGGGAGTCATGGCGCAAGTTTATCCTAAAACACGCTAAGGCGAAAATAAAGAACGACCCCTAATTCCGTGCATCACCAGCGAATTTTGGTGTAAGCCAAACCTGTCAGGGGTCGTAGAAGTATTCCCCCCCGAAACGCACACAATGCCTAGTTAGGTCATACCTACCTTAGCCATACTACAACCATGAGAGCGCTTTGATAAAATTACGAGAGCCAGCGATGAAAGCAACGGCCCTCTTGCCGATGTGTTGGTTCCACGGTTTCAGGACTCTTTTCACATGCAAGGATGACGTCGCTCTATGGCCAATCTCTACTGCCATTTTACCGCCGCGGGAGGCACCACATTTCCTATTCTAATTTAGCTCTCTCAACATGAATGGCTCAAACATACAGAAAAGACAATAATATTTGCTGCCCCCATCTGATTGCTAAACAGGCCTGCCCAGGTTACCTACTGTTCATATTGACGCGCCGACCATGATGTGCCGCTGACCTGCATCAAGAGAAACACACCTGAAGTGTGAGCTGAAGCTAGCAAGCTAGGATGTTGTGACCAACATGCAGAACAGTCGTCGCACTAGACAAGGGAGTCGAGAGATGCCTCAGTTGGCTTTCTCACGACACTGGCTTTTCTTTAAAGACTTCTGGTCCCGTTCCTGTCCCCTCTTCCCCAAATGACTCTCGCATACCTCATCTGCTACCCAGCCCTTGCGTAGCTTAGCTACCCATCCGTACCCATAAAGGAAACGAACCAAATAAGCCATACTTGCCAACCATGGCTACCATACAGGAGGCGGAGCAAATTGTGCGACGCTTGACTAAGAAGTATGGGTTTCTGAACGAAACAATGATGGACGATATCGAACAATTTAATGCCCAATATCGCCGTGAGATCGATGAAAATTGGCTGGCGATGGAAAGCGCCGTATCGCACTCCGTCAAGATGTAAGTGTCTACTCATCTGGGCCAATTTTCTTATTGCACTTACTGAAGCCATCTGCTAGATTGGCAAAGCAGATCTATGGCAGTGGTGCTCGGTTTGTCTTTGAGCTTCTTCAGAATGCAGAGGATAATATCTTCAACAAGGCTCGCGAAGCAGAAGCGCTGCCTTTCGTCTCTTTCAAGATATATCCAAATAAGATCATCGTCGAGTGCAACGAAGACGGTTTTACAGAGCCAGACTTACAAGCTATTTGCGCTGTTGGACAAAGCACCAAGTCAGCTTCCCACGGATATATCGGCGCGAAAGGCATTGGTTTCAAATCCGTATTTATCGCAGCATCTAGAGTTCATATTCAGTCTGGGAACTTCTCATTTGAGTTTCGGCATAACAAGACAGACCCAGGTATAGGCATGGTTAGACCTATCTGGGTACGTCCAGTTGAGGCCATCCCCAGCCCTCTAACCCGCACGACACTATACATCCATGACCAGGGAGACCCAGACGAACTTCGACATCTGAGGAGGATCATCTCTATGCAATTTGACGATCTACAGGAAACTTGTTTGCTCTTCCTGCGCAAGCTTGAGCAAATCAGCTTGGAGTTCTACGATGAGGACGGTGAGCTGGAACGATCAAAGTACTTCCGCAAGCACAAGATCGACAAGTATCGCGTGTCTCTGGAGACTATATCTGGCGCTCGTGGAGATGAGACTACTCGGAGCCAAATTTATCACATCACGAGACAAATGGCGACCAACTTGGCCCGGGGCGACAATCGCGAGCTTCCTGATACCAAAGAGGCTAAGAATGATTCCTCAAAGGCAGAAGTCGTTTTGGCTTTCCCAATCACCGACAACTCTGAACCGCTTATCACTCAGAGGAACCAAGACCTGTTCGCATTTTTACCTCTAAGAAGATCCGATTACAAGGTTGGCTTCATCTATCATCGCACGCAAAACATAACTGACTCCACTCTAGTTTTTGATTCACTCCGATTTTGATACCAACGCCAATCGACAGGATATCGTCACCACATCACGGAGGAATCTAGACCTTCGCGGCTGGATTGCGTCCGCGTTCTTCCAGGCAGTTCTGCAGTTTTGCGAGCATCCTAGACTCTGCTACGGCTGGCCTATGTTCCTCCCGTCCTCCTCAGATACCAGTTCCGATGCATTCTGGTCAGGCCTCAACCACGAGATACAAAGCTTGATGAAGAAAACCCCAGTACTGAAATCCCGCAATCGAATCGACTTGCGCCTGGTAGGCGACGTTGTCATTCTCACCAGCGATGCCCAGGATGCGGAAGGGCATCCTTTGTTTGACGACCCGACCAAAGATCTTTATCTTTCGCCTAGCTATTCCCAAGATGCAAAGGAAATTCTCAGAGGCTACGGACTAAGACTGCTGAACATCCAAACAGTTCTAAACTTACTGGAAACCGATCTCCGCAGTCTCTACTCCAGGTTTCACGGAAAGAACACGACCGATGAATGGCACTCAGCTGTAGCACGCCTGCTTACCAAAACACTCAAGAATTCCTCATCTATTCAACAGAGATTGAAGTCGTTGCCTTTGCTCCCTCTGAGATCGGGAGCGTGGACATCGACTGCATCCGGGCCAGTGTATTTCCCAAAGACGGGAGATATCAGCATTCCTGACTCCTTAGACATCAAAGTTATCACTGTTTTTGCATCCAGTAATTCGGAAAGAAGCACCTTGTTCCAACACCTAGGAGTCTGTCAGGCCACATATGAAGACGTTAGAGCATCGATCTTCAGATCGTTCGCCTCGAAAAAGGGCTTATCGTTCGAAATCCTAAATGAGTATTTGAGCTTTCTTTATCTCACGCACCAAACCGGGAAGCATGGGCCGGAAGAATACACGAAAGTAGAGATCGTCACAATGGCTGGGAAGCGAGCGAACCCACAAGAGACGGATGTATACCTCCCTGGAACCCACCATGCGTACAGTCCTTCAAGCCTTTTAACCGCCGAAGACCTCCCAACAGGCTTATCCGTGGATTTTATACACTCCAAACATATGGAAAGTACCCCAGACAAGCCGAGCGTCTTGCACCCAAGGTGGGAGACGTGGCTCTGCAATTCCATTGGTGTACGTGAGCGGTTGAGACTCATGTCACGAGACAAACGCGGGTTATCGGATGTCTTTCTGCATATCTTTGAACATCATCCACAAAAGTTCTTGGGGTTATTTGAGCATCTCTGGTTGCACGAGAAATCAGGTCTGGTGAAAAACAGGGCTCTTCGATCAAAGATTGAGGATCTGCCTGCTAAGAAACTCTGTGGAGTTGACTATCCACTCAAGCTGAAGGAAACCTGGCTTCCCCTCGAGGATCTTAAACACCTCGTCAACCGCTATATGGAACATCCCAAGCATTTTCCCTTTCTCAAACTCGAGGAATCAGATGCAACCGAACTGCTTGGATCAAAATGGCATTTCCTGAGTGACTACTTCTCAGTCAGTAAAGACGATAGCATGGATTTCCTACTCCAAATACTTCACTACATTCAGCAATCATGCCCCGAAAGGCCTTCCGACAGTCAAACACAAAAGGTGTTTGACTTGTACAACGCCATATACGCCAGACTTACAGTTGCTAGTGATGGGCCAGCCGCGAAACTCAAGATTATGTCAGTACCACTTTTTTGTGCAAACATAAACTTATAATTGACCTATTAACAGACAATTCTTTGAGAAAGGAGGTGTCCTCGACCCTAATCAGAATGATCCTATGTGGACGACATCTCCGCTCTGTTTATGGACAGCACCGCCAGATATGGTCATGTTTCACTCTCTCAAGGCTTCCTACTTGGAAAGGATGGATAATGAAAAATTCAGGAACATCGAAAACCTATTTACAAGAACACTTCAAATTCCGGATGCGTCGTTGGATGATCTGGTGACCGAGTTGACCGAGCTTCGGGACGAAGGTTGCGAGGAAATACCTCGCATGCGGGCAATCTATGATTACTTGCATAAGGCAAACGTACCTTCGCCACTTCTCAAGTACGCGAACAGCTAGGTCCAGGATGAGAAGGATCGTTTCCTGCATGTGGCTAACTTGAGAACAGAGCTGCATTTAAGGCATCCCCCCTCATCTATTGCGAAACGCGGCATGGCGAATCAGGCTGGTATAAGACATCAGATTGCCTATGGTCTAGTGAAACCGTTATCCGTGGTAAAGCCATCCTGGATGAATGTTGGGAAGCTTATGAGGAGTTCTTTGTCGGCAAACTAGGCGTGAAGCTGCTAACCTTGCAGATGGTCTACGATGAACTGCGACAATCATCCGGGAACAATACGGAAGAGACCAAAGTGGCTATTCTGTCACTCAATGGTCTCCTACAAACAGAAACGACACTACTGGACCCGGACCCGATCAGACAAGCCAAAGTATTTCCGGTCAGGTACCCAACTGGCACTGTCGTTCTGAGCTCTGTGAGCGTTGACTTTGCCATTGGAGATCGAGACAAGTTGAAGACGATGTTTCGTGACAAGGTTGCTCTCTTGGACTTTGAGATGGAAGAAGTCCGTCGCCTTAGACCGTTGATCGAATGGCTGAAACTCCAAGATCGATACTTGTCTAACTCCGTTGAAGAAAATACGTTCATCTTAGGTGATTCGGAACGTCTAATTTCTACACCTAACCGAGACCTCAAACGCAAGGCTTATCATATTGCTCGGTACGTAGTGAACGGGGGTACATTTGTTTCTTTATTCTATTGGATTCAAGATGCTAACAACGGCTTATCCTGTAGTGTCGCTTCTACTTTCAACAGCCCTCGATTTGAGGACGACCCCCTCGGTCTCTATGAGCAGCTTCGCACAATGAGAGTCGTTGAGGTCGAAAGAATATCATCTGTGCTGAAAATCTTTCAGAACAAACAGTCCTTCGAGATTCCAGTAGCAACCGCCAACGAGCATATCGAAGATTCGACAGGAGAACTGACGATTTATGTCCCAAAGGAGCGCAGAGCGCAAGAGCTCTGCTTCGGTTCAGTTCTTCCTAGAAAGTTCGCGGCATGGCTAATGCGCACCTCGAAGAGCCCCACGAATGGACCAATTGAAACGGACATAGTTAAGGTCTTGACTGCAGTCTTTGCAAGTGAAAGATTCGTCCTTGATGATGTTCTTGACGACCAGGGAATCTTAACAGTGCCGTTCGACAACATGGATGAAGAAGACAACAGTGATGAGACAGAAGAGCGCCAGACAGAAGATCAGGAGGAAGAAGGTCAAGAACCACGACTACCAGGTAGTTGCCTCGAAACCAATGATACCTCTCCAGAACAACTTACACCCGATCGTTCTTCTATAAATCCTGGTACGCCACCATATGCGGGTTCCTCCGGAATTTCGCCAGAGGGAAGCCTTCCTGAAACACTCGTCGAGACCGTCTTCCAGCGAAGCCAGATGTCATATCAGCCTCATTCAGGAAGGGTGCATCGCTCCTCTCAATCAGATTTGTTTCCCGTCCCACCACAGCCATTACACCACCCAAGCGGGCAGGCTCCTTCAAACCTGCTTTCGGCTATAACCTCGCCGTCTGAGCAGCAAACTTCCGAAGACACTAGATATCGCTCAATCCTGGATAGGGTTGTTGAAAAAGCCCGTAATGCGGCATTCCCATCCAGAGGGTCATTTGATATGACCCACATGCGGAATGCTCTACCTGGTGATACGGACTCTTACCAGAGTTTCGATGGCCTGGACATCATGGGTACATTTCGTTCAACTAATCAGCTAGAGCGCGACAAGAAGGTTGGGGCTGCAGGCGAGTTATATGTGAGCAACCTCATCTATACGTCGCAGGTTTTTCGAGGCTAACAGATATATTCGTGTAGGTATTCGAGCTTCTGTCAAGTCTCAACTTGCCAAATTGGAACCGAACGAATTGGCAAAGCACGATCAGATCGTACACGACTATCCATCCAGACTATACGAATCTAGAGGCTTGGAGAGGGAGGGAAACCGCCGACCTAGTTTACGTCGATACTGAAGGGCACTTGACAAATACGCTGATCGATTGTGGCTTTATTGGCCACGATGAGTGGCATGGAGCGCGGCCCAGATATTACATAGAAGTCAAGACTACGACTGGGCCATGTAGTACCGCATTCTACATGAGTGGCAAGCAATACCAGCTGGTAAGCGGTCGGAGGACAGTTGTTCTGATCATGGGCTGACTTGACACAGATGCAACAAATTCACCACACCGAAGACCATTCGGAGATCTATATGGTCTTCCGCGTGTTCCAGCTCGATAGCGACGGGATTGGCCTGTGTATTTATACTGACCCAGAGAAACTCAGGCAAGATGGGCATCTACTCTTCAAAGGACAGGCGTGGTCTATTACCCCAGGACCCAACATGGGGTAGGTCAAACTTCACACTAAGGTAGATGACGATGCACTTATAGCCACAAAGAATGGTAGAAGGGAAATGAGAGGGACTTCAGGCACGAGGAACGAGAGTTATATGGAACTAGCTATTGCAGTTGACAGCGCTGTAGATCAGTAGATCCGCAATAGTTTCCAACGTTAACATCAAACCGTCTTGGGCAAAGCAGATACTGCACCGCAGGCAGCCACATATTGTGAGAAGCCATGGAACGAGCTGTGTGACCAAAATTCTCCGTTTCTGATATATAAAGACTTGAGGATCTGAGAAGAAGTTCGATAATGTCGAAGTAGCCTTCAGCTGAAGCGCATACAAGCGGAGTCCAATCAGTCTTTTTTCTGGGTTAAAAATGCCGTATGTTGTGATACAACATAAATGCAGCCATAGAAAAGGCACCTAACATGAGTATAAAAAATTCCCCGAAACCAGTTTAACGCCATCTGATCAACCGTCCCTTAAACCAGCCGTATATCCGTAAATCGAGATCAAACTAATTATCATGGCGTAACAGGCTTACCCATGACGACGAGATACCAAGACATCGGGACAAACGGCACGGAAGCATACGCGTTGGCTACGATGTCCACAATAAAAAACCGTCGCAAACAAGGACAAGTTGGACGGAACGTAAAAATAGAAAAAGAAATGCAACTATTTCCTTGTTATTTCTCCGATTCAGTGGAGCTCCCTCTCGTTCCTGAACCTGTCCCCATTCGCGTGTCTTTTTTTGAAACCCCGGATTTTTACGTCACCTACGTCATATCGTGTTACACGTTGGACAGGGGTGTAGCTCTCAGCCCGGGAATAAACAAAAAGCAGCTCCCGTCTCTGCATCACCTTCTGTACCTTTATATTCATTTCTTTCGTGCCTTTAGTTTCCTTCAGTGAGCTTCAAAATGGTGGGAAAACGTCAGTGGAATAATGAAGGCGCTCGCCATCGCGGCCGTCACGTCGGCGAAGAAACAAACCACGATGAACACCCTCGCGATCTCGAAACAGGTCGCTACTCATACTACGACCCCAACAAGAAATCCCGTCCCAAACCACGAATAATGCAATTCCAAGATGCAGCGCGCACAGCTCTCGAAGACGCCCGTCGCGGGGAGATCAAGCGCGCATTACTCCACGGCATCGATCGTCAAGGACTCGAGAAGTACAGAAAATCAGAAGAGGAGCTCAAGGCGATGAAGAATAAAAAGATCCGTGCTTTTTACGAGCAGCAGAACGAGCGGCTTAATGATTGGCTCGAGGTAGATGCCGTGGTGATGGCGATAGCGGATGATGTACTAGAGAGCATGAATCCTGATCCGGACCATGATGGTGATCAGGAGAGATGTGGAGGGATTCAGCGTGTAGAGGGCAGGATCGGAGAGTTGTTGCCTGAGGAGGAGAAGGAGAAGAGGAGGAAAGCTGCGAGAAAGGCGAATTTGGCTATCAATATCAACGTGATAGCTAATATTCTTCTTTTAGCAGGAAAGGCTTTTGCTGTGTTCACGACGGGGTCGCTATCGCTCGTTGCGTCGCTTGTAGACTCAGCGCTAGATTTACTGTGTACGCTCATCGTGTGGTCGACGAGTAGACTTGTGCTGTGGCGCTTGCAAGCGATGCAGCGACGATTCCCCGTTGGACGGAGACGGTTGGAGCCACTGGGTATTCTGGTGTTTTCGATCATCATGGTCATTTCGTTTCTGCAGATTCTGCAAGAGTCGTTCTCGAGATTGCTGAAGCACTCTGAGGCGGAGATTCTGAGCTGGGCTGCTATTGCGTCTCTGCTCGCGACGATTATCCTCAAGGGAGCTATTGGTCTGGGATGTCGACCTATCAAGTCAAGTCAGGTACAAGCTCTTGTGCAGGACTGCAAAACGGACGTCATCTTCAACACGCTCTCACTCCTCTTTCCACTGATCGGATACCGCGCAAACGTATGGTGGCTCGACCCCGTTGGCGCTGGGTTACTCTCACTCTTCATCATCTACGACTGGGGACACACATGTTTCGAGAACGTGGTCCGGCTCTCGGGCGAAGCAGCTGACGACCACACGCTCAAGAAGCTCATCTACCTGGCCTATCGCTTCGCGCCCGTGGTAGCGGGATTCAAGAACGTCACGGCGTATCATGCTGGAGATGGCGTCTGGGTTGAGTTTGACGTGTTGCTGGATGAGAAGACGCCGCTGAATAGATCGCATGATATCGCGGAGACGCTGCAGTATTGTGCGGAGGGGTTGGGGGTTGTGGATAGGGCGTTTGTGACGACGGATTATGCGGCGAGTGGACCTTTGGGACACGCGCTGGATTCGGAGTGGAATCATTAGGAGGTGAAAGAAAGAGTAGGTAGGGGAGAAGGGAGAGGAGGGGATTTGTATGATATAGGTGTAAGATATGTGTTGGGCTGAGCTTGGCTTATGGCATAGATTGCGAATGGGCTTGGTTGTGGACTTGGCGGGTGAGATGGTTCAAGATACCCTCACATATGATGGGATAGGATGAGGTTGAGCATGAGCATAAGCGATCTGAAACGATAAATTGATGAGTACATAGAAGCAATAGACATACTCTTGATCAAACCCATTTTAATTCGGTAAAAGATGGCGAGAATATCCAGTTGTTGCAAAGTCATTTGATGCTAAGTCTGCCATGGCGCCAAGTCGTGTGAGCATTCTTCTGTCGTTGACTTCGTGAACCCTTCAACATGGCTTTGTTTTTTGGCGTCCAAATGAATCATCATGAGTATCTTATCATGGTCTTTCTGGAGTGGTCATGATGAACTAGTGGACCATGGACCTTGATGTCCTCATGATGCAATGTCCATCAGGGTACGTCCTCAACACCACAAATGACCGAAACTATACACAATATGGCTTCAAAAATGACCAAAAGGGTTCTCAATCCTCATGAGATACTCCATGAGGGCTCACAATAGAGGGCTGAACCTGTCACCATATAAACCAGCATCTTCCCCAGACCCCTGCCACGACTTACACTTCAACCGCCATCACAATCACAATCACCATGTCATCAATCCAAGTAGAAGAAGACATCTACGACGTCCTCGTCATAGGCGCCGGCCCCTGCGGTCTCGCCATCTCAGCCCGTCTCCACGAACACACCCCCGCCGCACTCTTCACCGACGAAGAACACCGTCGCTTCCACTGGATCTCCAAGTACGGCAACAAAATGCCCCTCAAGCACGTCCGCAGCGGTAAAATCTCTCCGCCCAAGCACGCTGCAAAACCGCAGTATAAAATGTTGGTTCTCGATGCAGATAGCGACACCTGGATGGGCCGCTGGAATAGGCTGTTCAAGATGTATGATATCTCGCATCTGAGGAGTCCGATGCTCTGGCATGTTGATCCGCTTGATCGGGATGCGCTGCTGGCGCATGCGTATGCTAATGACAGAGCGGATGAGCTTGTTGAGATTAGGAATTGTGTGGGTAAGGAGGTTAGTAAACATGGGAGGAAGAAGAGTGGACAACGAGCTTGTGGTCGCAGGTACCCCCGCCCCCCCTTCCCCTATCCTTTTCACTGAGGGCTATTGAACTGACGAGGTGTAGACAAGAAGCTCGTGTTGACATCAACGTGAGAGAGCGCAATGACTACTACAACCCCTCAACGTCTCTCTTCTGCGATCACTGCGAAAAGGTAGCAGCGCGGTATAATCTCAGCTCAAACATGATCCGCAAAGAAAGCCTTCAGCATCTGGACTACGATGAAGTAAAGGGCATTTCCATCGACGGCGAGAAACTCTTTACCGTGACAACCAACAAAACTCGTCGCTATGCTCGCACAGTAGTGCTGGCAGTCGGTCCAGCAAACGTTGCCAAGATCCCCCACATCCCTTCCATGCCCGACGGACAGCTCCCCCAGACGTGTCACAGCATGCACATCACCGAGTTCCCAGACCCCATCGTCAAAGCTCGAATCGCTGCGAAGAAAACAACGAATATTCTCATCGTTGGCGGTGGTCTTACATCTGCGCAATTAACAGATCTTGCTATTCGGAAGGGCGTCACCAAGGTCTGGCATGTCATGCGTGGACCACTGCGCATCAAGCATTTCGATGTTGGACTCGAATGGATGGGAAAGTTTAAGAATGCAAAGCAAGCGCAGTTTTACTACGCTGATTCAGACGATGAGAGGATCGAGATGATCAAGGAGGCGAGAGGTGGAGGAAGCATCACGCCTGTATTCCACAAGCGACTCAAGAAGCATCTTCTCTCAAAGAAACTCGAACTCTTCACCGAGACAAGTCTCACCGATGCCCAGTTCGACGCTGAGAAGGGCACATGGAGTGTTCAGACCAATCCACCCATCGACATGCCAGCCATGGACTACATGTACTTCGCAACCGGCATCCAAACAGACTTCTCCTCGCTTCCCTACCTACAAACAATTCTAGAGAAACACCCCATCGAAGGACGCGGTGGGTTTCCCTGCATCAACAACGATCTCATGTGGAACGATGATGTCCCGCTCTTCATGATGGGAAGACTGGCTGCACTGCGTCTTGGCCCTGCGGCGCCGAATCTAGGCGGCGCGCAGGTCGGTGCGGAGAGGATCGCGTGGGCTATTGAGGATAGGGTTGCGAGGCGTGGGGAAGATGAGGGGGAGGATTTTAGGAAGGGGTATTTATCTGGGCATGGGAATATGTATAGTTCTTTAGCTTGTGAGTAGATGAAGTCATGGGGTTGCTATTGGTTGGAGTGAGCTGAAAAGAGTACCCCTGCATTATCCCCGCACCGTTAGTCCGTTAGTTAGGTACCGTAATGACTACGCCTCAATCCTTCAACACCAACGCTCACCTTGTCCTCTGCATATTTATCATCACATCCCCCTTCATCTCATCCTCCCTCATCTAAATTCCCCGAGATCATCATAAATGGCCCGCACAGGGATACAAAAAGTAAGAACGGGCTGTAAAACATGCAAGTACGTAACTCTCTCACCAAACACGTTCTATAAGTTAACTCTCAATTAGAGCCCGCAAAGTGAAATGCGATGAGACCTGGCCGCGCTGCAAACGCTGCCTTACAACAGGGCGCACATGCACAGGCTACATCGCTCCACCACCTGGCTCATTCTCATGGACTTCTCTTCTGCGCATCAAACCTCAGACTCTACCTATAGCCAACACAAAAGAAGTCCGCAGCTTATCATTCTTTCATCACGTGGTCGCTCCCGTGCTCTCCGGTCCATTCGATGGATCCTTCTGGACGTATTTCGTTGTTCAGATGGCGCAGTCGGAACCAGCGGCACGTCATGCCGTGTTGGCGATAAGTTCACTCTTTGAGAGCTTTGAACCCACAAGGGAGAGTGTGGCTGATGAGTTTGCGATCATGCACTATAACAAAGCCATAAGTATTCTCACGCGCGATACTAAACCGTGTGTTGATACCGTTTTGTTAGTGTGTATGATGTTCATATGCATCGAGTTTCTACGCGGCAATCGTGAAGCAGCGGTCACACATGCTAGCCATGGCGTACAGCTCCTCAACTCCGAAGGCCACAAATCCCGCCTCGCAAACACCTTTGCGCAAATGAGCGTCTGTCCCCTCTTCTTCATCGAAGTAGGCACCGACTTCCCCCTCCTCCAAGGCGATGACAGCGCGGATCTGAAGAACCCCGTGTTCTACACCATGAGCGAGGCGCAGCACGCCTTGGAGCATCTGAGTATAAGGATAATAAAGCTTGTTCGCGATGGGAATGCGTTTCGGTTGCATGTCGTTGATGAAGCGCCGCAGGAGTGGGTTCTTAATGAACAAGCGGAAGCGAAGCAGGATCTTGAGGCTTGGGGGGTTGCGTTTGAGAGATTTCGGGATAATCGGCCTTTTGGGGAGGATAGCGAGGACTTGCCGACGTTGGCGCTGATTACGAGATATAGGCTTATGAAGACCTGGGTTGTGAATTGTTTTGAGAGAGGAGAGATGGGGTTCGATTGGATGAAGGAGGACTTCATCGCGATCGTGGACTGTGCTCGGAGAGCAGCAGAGTACCACGAGGCTCAACGTACGACACCAGGGAAGTTCATGTTCAACGTTGGATTCAATCCCATGCTTCATTTTACAGTATGGAAGTGCCGCTACCTGTCTCTTCGGGTCGAAGCCCTATCACTCATGCGCCGGTTGTCAAGTCAGCAAGAAGCACTGTGGGATGCAGCGCTGTTATACAACGTGTCGCGGCGGATAATCGAGGTTGAGCACGACATTGATCTATCTGGTGATTGTGATCTTTATGATCAAAGACTACCGCCCGATGAGAACAGAGTAAAAGGTTTCTTCTTTAGAGAGGGGCCAGAGGCAGAGTCGATTATGTGGGATAAAAACGCCGAGACGGTGTATTTTCTCATGGCACATCCCGAGGGTGGTGTGATATATAGGAAGGACTACGTTAAGAACAAGGACTTGGTCTCGGATTGCGGGCTGACTTTTTGGATGTGAGCGAATCTCTGTTTGTAGGGCTATTATTATAGATCCCTGATTTTAGATAGAACAATGCATTGCTGCCAACAGTGGCCCTCATTCTAACATCTCGAATAGTCTAAGCGCGCTTGATCATTGCCTCACGGTCGGGGCCGGTGCCAATGTACTTGATCTAGGAGATGTACGTTAGCAAATTGTCTTCTCCCATATCGGGGCACCATACCTTGACTCCGATGTATTCCTCAATGAACTACACAATTGATCAGTAAAAGTCATTTTTAAAAACAGCGGTCACTGTACCTCGACGTATGCACGCGCTTCTTTAGGCAGCTCCTCGAAGGACTTGGCATTTGTCGTGGGTGTTTGCCATCCTGGGAAATCCTTGTACACAACCTCACATTGATCCAAGATATCCAGATCAGCTGGGTATGACTCGATTTCCTGCAATAACATTAGTGCATCGCCACAGAGTAAGGAATCGTGGAAGGCTTACCTTGCCGTCGATCTTGTAGGCTGTTGCGACGCGGATTGTCTCAAAGGTGTCGAGAACATCGAGCTAAATGACTTTGGTTAGTATTGTGACGAACAACTGATGAACCGAAAGTGCTTGCCTTGGTCAAGTTCAGAGCGGTGTAGTTGTTGATGTCATTGGAATACTTCAAAACCACCAAATCGAGCCTGCATAGTGTTAACAAGTCTCTAAATGAACGCGGCCCTGCTTACCATCCGCATCGGCGTCTGCGGCCAGTGGATGTTCCCTTGACACGTTAGACTAAGTGATTCAATAAAGTGTCGATAGTGTCTCACCCATTCTCGTCCAATTTCTTGGAGCTTGGTTCCGACCCTACAATGAATCAGCCTCATATCGCACTTCTCAACAGCGAGTTACTCACTCTCCCAAGTCTTCGGTCTTGAAGGCTCCCGAGCCCACTCTTGTCGTGTAAGCCTTGACGACTCCGATGATGTCTGTGATCTTGGTGGGATCCAAGGTGAGTCCGCCGATAATACCGGCGAGCGAAGTGTTGGACGATGTTACGTACTACTTCGTCAGCTATTGTGACCCGGTATCGGAGTTGGGTTCATGAAACTCACAGGATAAGAACCATAGTCAAGATCGAGCATGAGCGCCTGGATAGACGAAATCAGCACTGCATCACCAAACTCATACCAAAATTCTCACGTTCGCTCCCTCGATCAGAATGGGAGTGTTGCTCTTCTGCGCTGACTTCATGAAAGATACTCCATCAACAGAATATTTTCGCAGCTTCTCTCGGTACTGCTCAAACTGTGCAAGCTCCTCTTCGACGTCGTATTTGAAGAGATCTCCATAGCGCTTTCGGTAGCCGTCGGCCAAACGTCGAAGCTTCTGCTCGAACAGCTTGGGGTTGAAGACATCGGCCAGTCTAATGCCACTTCGCTATTGGGGTTTAGCAAGCATTCCAAAACTAGTTTTAAGTGCCGTCATACCGCAGCTTTGCAGCTATACGAGGGTCCGATACCTGAAATGGTCAATATCAAGTCATATGCGACATTTTCTCAAACAAACCGCGTCCAGTTGTTCCAATCTTGCCCTCTAGTCAGTGTTAGCCATGTTCAGTTGCATGTGCCACAAGACCCGTGACCAACCTCCGAGCTCCTGTTCCTCAAGTCCATCAGCTGCGATGTGGAGCTGTAGATCGATGTGCACTCGATCAGACACACGAATTCTATCGTGGACCGCCTCAAGCCCCTTGTCCGATAGATCTTGTAGCTCCTTGAAGAATTGCGGCACGTTGAACACTACTCCGGAGCCGATGAAGTTCATGCTATTATATGTCAATTGACTCGGTCGCTGGCTGCGTTTCAGACAATGGGTTGATAGTACCATTTCGGGTTGATGAGTCCGGAAGGAAGCAAGTGGAAGCTAGCAGTCGATCAGTCGTCGTAGAACTCGTAGCTCGAGCGTCGGTTTGTTACCTGTACGAAACTCCATTGGCACTGCTGGAGTTAATTATCCATTTATACGAAACGGTTTCCACCAAGAAACATGTCCAACTCACACGATAGAGTGTCCTGCATTATGACCTCCCTAATCTTCATTTAATAACTGATCGCCTCGGTCGGTTGTGTTATGACTCACAGCAGCGCGAGCGCAGAGTTTAGCCTCCGGGGCAAGGATATCGGTCAGCTTTCCTTTCTATACCATGAGCATGTCAGTATTTCATCTCCCAGTTGTCTTCCAATCGTCTTGGAAACACGTACGCCCTCATCTCCTGTTGAGCAGGAAGTATTAGCGCATCAAGGAACATCAATGCCATTGCCAGCGGAAACTTGAACCAGCAGAGTCCGCATAACATTTCAAAGCTGTAATAGCGCGTACATACCCCATTGGGAGCCAAGAATGATCGTGATGGCCATGTTAAAGATCGAAACGACGGTTCTCGGTGGTTGCGTTGTTGTCGTTTGGAGAAAATCATTGAGATGGCATGCAGGAAGAAGAACCACCCCACCATGACATGCCCCGCCGGATAAACAGATTCCCCGAAGTCGCGACATCGGAAGCGCATACATTTGAGATTCTCCCCAGACCCGCGAGATGTTCTTCTAGCACCCTCACTCTTAGCCTAAAACAATCGCCGTAGGTTTATGTCAGTCAACACTTACAATGATACTCTGTCGCATTATTTTCAATCTCAGATCCTATTTTAGGCATTTTGACCTCTCGAATTAGGTTTAGCCTTCATCTGTTACCACTCTGCAAGATATCCCCTGTGAGCTAACCGCCTTTAGTCTAGCATCCCTTCCCTTAAGGCTGAGCAATGGATCCTTCGTTTCCAATCTAATTACGCGATTGGCCAGCTCGCATTTGACTGCGCACTCTTTGGCGAGCATGCCATCCAACTCGCATTTCACCATGTCGGACTCAATGAGGCATTGCAAACAACCTCAATTATAGAAACAGAAAATATACTTATAAGGCCCCCAAATCCCATCTCATCATGTATCTGTATCATTCTCACTATCAACATTCAATATGCATTCTAATCTTGGAGCTCTTATTCTTTATCTCCTCTCGGGATCTGCTTTAGCATCTGCAATCCCTGCCCAAACACAATCCCACGATGTTACCCTTTTAGCTCGTGAAGCGACAGAGACAGCTGCGCCAGAGGGATGGTTCACCACTACGAAAAACATCGCTACTATTGGCGGTACAACAGATAAATACGTGACCATCCCTGCCAAAACAATCTCAATTGTCGTCCCAACATGTGTCCAAACTCTCGAGCCCGATGAGAACGGATATCTACCCCCAGGAACATGCAATGCCCACTGGAACTACTATCCCAGCTTTGCAGCTGCTGTAGTGTTCGCTTTACTTTTCGCGGCATTGACTGGTGTGCACATTTGGCAAGCTGCTCGGTATAAAAAGGTCCGTATGTTTTACTTTTGTTGTGCGCTGTGTTAGGATGAAGCTGACTGGTATAGACATGGTGTTGGGTTATTATCATGGCGGGGATCTGGGAGACAATGGCTTTCACCTTCCGAGCGATAAGCACGAAACATCAGCAAAGCACGGGAGTGCTCTTGACGTTTAACATCTTTATACTTCTCGCGCCAATTTGTATGTCAATTCTATTCCCTGGCATCGCATTACTAACAATGGCAGGGGTTAATGCGTACGCATACATGACTCTCGGTCGAATGGTCTACTACTTCATACCCTCTCAGTCCCTACTCCGCATGCCTGCTGCTACATTGGCTGCTATCTTCGTTGGCCTGGATATCCTATCATTTATTGTTCAGCTCATCGGCGGAAGTATGTCTGGGCCTGGATCACCACCTGACGAGCAGATGAAAGCCGTGCATATCTACATGGGTGGTATTGGTCTCCAAGAGTTCTTCATTGTCATCTTTGTTGTCCTCTGCTTCCTCTTCCAAAAGAAGATGCACACGATTGAGCGCCAGCATCAGGGTCTCAAGGCTTTCGCCACATCCGACTGGGGCATGCTTCTCTGCACGCTATACTTCTCACTTGCCATGATCTCTGTGCGCATTATCTACCGACTCATTGAGTTCTCTGGCGGAATGGGTCAAGATAATGCTCTAGTTACACATGAGGTGTACTTCTACATTCTTGAAGCAGCACCTATGTTTCTGGCGCTATTGGCGTTCAATGTTGTTCACCCAGGAAGGATCATGACGGGTCCTAACTCGGACATGCCTGGATTGTTCTCGTTCATCAAGAACAAGATTCGGGGGCGGAAGGGAAAGCAGCTGTTGGACGACCGTAGCGACAGTGATGTTGAGTTGAATACCCGGTACGAACCGACTAGAGAGGTTGGGCATTATGATACTGAGCCCCCGCGTTATGGATAGGTTGACTTTGGGTTGCTGTTCGATAGAGGGAGTTTTGGGCCTAAATTTTGATCTGAGTGGTTTGCTTAGGAGTTTGGTATGATATGCAACATTTTGTCCCTTGTTAGTTTTTTATATAGTAGAGTCTAGAGATACCTTATTCCATTGCTTTCTTGACAGAATTGCTTAAGAGCCTCCCTACCAAATAGCGATGTATATTTTCCCATGATTATACCCCCTAAAAGTAGTTGGTGTAGTAGATTAAAAAAAGCTTGAGTATTGGGACAGCTTCAGGGTAATACTCATGACACGTAAATCCGGCCATCCTCAGGAATCTCTTGATTGCAACATCATCTCTGGAGTTGGATAATTGTACTGCTTTCTAGCAATATCGAAAATCGCAATCGAAAATCGCAGAAAAAATTGTTTAGAAATCGTTTTTGGCCTTTTGGTCTGCGGATTGTCATGGTAGGAATCTCTTCCCTCTCTTTCTTGGTCTCAAGGTCACGGTACGAAAATCCGGGGATGTGGGCTTGTGGAGCTTGAATGAACCACGGCGTTGATGCAACGTCAAACAATACACTTGAACCTCTTTAGGATGATACCACCAATTGACCTTGTGTCACAATTGAAATGTCGCCATTCTTTGTCTCGGCTCAAAGCGGCTTGTGATTTTCGTTTCTCAAGTATGCGTTGTGATGTCATTCTTCTTGACGTCACCATATCGTAGAGGAGCTTGACTTCACCTCACCGCAAGCTCCCAAGCTCAACTCGCAATAAACAAACCATCAACACAAACACAATAAGATATCTCTCAAAAAAATTGACCTATTAATCAATTTACAAAATGCGCTTCCTAACCACTCTCCGCCCAACCACCCGTATCGCCCCGCCCATCCCCATCCGTCCCTTCCACGCCGCCCGCAATTTGTATCAAGACAAAGCCAAAGACAGCAACGGGAGTTTTATTGACGGCCTCGCAGAGAGCGAAGCCAAGGGACGTACAGGCGGCGGCGAACCCCTCGACGCTACGTCTAAGAACGCACCTCCCCAGCCTAAAGTGTCGAACCAGAGTATCCCAGGGAACCAGACTGATGAGTTGACGGAAGAGCAGAAGAAGGAGGTTGAGGAACATAATAAGGACTTTGATAAGAAGCATGATCGCGGTAATGTTGCGCCGGGGGATAAGGTTGATAAGAAATTCTGGGGCGGTGAGAGGCATGGGGAGAAGGACAAGGAGAGTGCGACACCGCCCAAGGAGAAGTGAGGACGGAATGATGATAGTCTGTATGTCAATGGATGGGATGTGGAGAACTCAAAGACCCGCGGATGATAAGTACACGTTATTTATGGGGCCAATGGAATCAGTTTTACGCGTCTGAATGTTGTCGTGGCGTGGTGTTTGCCCATTCCATACAAGAGCCTCTGGTGACTTATTCGTTTTGCCATATTCTTGGAACCACCAGGATAAACTCGAGGTCCAAAGATCTGCTTAAGTCGATCTCTAGAAGCAGCGTGCTCATCTAGTGTTTGTAACCAAGCCCCTCAGCTCAACGCATCATCTCCACTGCCTCCCAGTATGGAGACATCATGTTGACTTCCTCTACCCCAGAGTGACTGATTCCGAAGCTCGAAATCACCCTATGCCTACTAGATACTCGCTCAAGAACTGAGATCCTGCCCAAGCATCCATCCTTCTCCTCGATAGCGTCTTTGCTGCTATCAGTCTTGGGAAGTGGATCTGACTGGGCCATCTCCCACTAGCCAATCATGGCCGACAGATTACAGTTTCAGCCAATCACATAACACGGTGTACTGTCATTCTTCACAAGTAGAGCCACATCTCATCCCCCATGCAGATGTTTTCGAAGGGCCTCGCTTCATTTCTCCATCTCGGGGGTGTACTTGTACGACACCGGGCCATAGTACAAGACCCCAGCATCATCGGTCTTCTTTCGTTGACTTACCAAGCATCTTGCCATGTCTCGGCTAAAGAAATAACACTGCAGATCAAATTCAGCAAAGACCGTAACGCGGAACAACTTTGTGGTGTTGATCATGGGCTTGGGCTTCGGTTCCACCATAGTAACCCAATATGGAGATCTAAAGTGCTAAGTTGTGTTGCAGGAGAGGTCTCCGGGCACCTGCATAAGTTGGGCTAAGATCTCAGTAAGTACCTCGCATGGCGCAAGTCGCCAGCGTTTGAAGAGTCTCCCTTAGGATAATCCGGCAATTATATCCGCAATAGCTCCGCACTGCTTCTGATAAGGCACTGTCGAGCTACTCATCTTCTAGGATGTTATTTCGGTAGTAGCAAGCCGAGGTTTGGTCGTGTGTAAGCCTCTGTATGGCTCTGGAGAAGCCCTAAGCTGTCTTTCTTCTCCACCGCAAGCTGGCTCTTAACATCGATGATCTCTTTATCGGCATTCACTCGAGACATACAGCTAATATAAAGATTAATTGCATGTTGAAGCTGTTCATCTGACACGGCGCCGTATGCGGTATGTGCGATAGCGAACCCACATCATCCAGGTCTGCATGTACATGAGATGCTTCGGGTTGTGGACAACACTGCGGTGGCATCAGAGATCTTCTGGAAAGCGTGCCGGTTGGTACTAAGGATCATGTGTCCAGATAGGATATCCTCAAGGCCATGAGCGGATTGGGCCATTGTATAGGGAGACTAGGGACTTCCACTGTTAAGGAGCAGGAAGAAAAGAGTGTGTGAAGGTTGGATTGTTTAAAGTGGGTTTGAAATCCAGACACCGGGACGATGTCACCTGCACATTGAGTACCGTGAGGTGGCCCAGAACCACCCACCAGTCCCCTCAACCTAAGCGTAGGAACGGCTTAAAGTGCCTCAATGATCCCCCGAGCCTTGGGAGAACTGAAAACATTTTCTTATCTTTGAGTATGAGCAAATCTTG
Organism: Fusarium mangiferae; assembly: GCF_900044065.1. NCBI lineage: Eukaryota > Fungi > Ascomycota > Sordariomycetes > Hypocreales > Nectriaceae > Fusarium > Fusarium mangiferae. The sequence goes on along the minus strand of NW_024573930.1, from coordinate 347,653 downwards.
TGATGTTTCTGGCTGTGTTCTAAAAAAGCATGGTCTGGTGATGTCATAGGACAACAACCTACCTTTCGGTTCCAATCAGGCATCTATCTTCACCATACTCTTACTCTACTCTGAGAAAGGAAACAGTTCGCAGAAGAAAAGAAATATATATAAAGGAGCGTGCGCAATACCTGCTTCGCTTCTTTGCCGTTTGCACCAAGATATCTGGAAGTTCACGAAAGCATCCATAGCTTATGTCTCCAATCTCCTGAGCGCAACTTTGTTAACTCAACGCACCCGGTATATAGAGGCTCACGCGGAAATGGCAATTACTGTCTGACTTGCGATAGCAGGGGTCATCCTTTTTATCTCTTCAAACTACCTACCCACATCCAGTTAAATCGTTAAGCATAGCGGCTGATAGGTGTCGTACCTGCCGAGGTGAGGTTCGCTCCAGAGTTGACCGAAGCTTCTGGCTCATTTCTAGATCAGCCTAGCGGTGCCAGAAGAGCGAAACGTCTAGCAGAACCAATGGACCATGGTGACGCGCGGTCCTCACGGAACAGATTATCCTACTCCAGGGTAGTCGCGATGTGATGCTTACTGAGAATTGAAGCTTGTTCGAGACTCAATCTTGCAATTTCGGCGTTCCAGGCTCAGGGTCATCCAGGGCGGTTCGGCTCAACGCGGCCCCACTTCTCCCTGGCAGCTTGAGGATGATCAGCAGGGGTATAGTGACTACTTAGAGGTTATTTCCAGTTACCTCATCTGTGTCGATAAACACCGCGTCATCTATTACCCCACCATTAGACAACGTCGTTTAGAGGGCACTGTATAATACCGTTCTGTCCTAACTACTGTAAGACTGGGTCGCATTTGGTGAGGGCTGTATCGAAAGTACAGGATGACTCTCCTCCGTCAGGCAACGAGCTTGACTGCTATAGCGGCACCAGGGACCGTCCCCTAGCATCTTATGATGAGGCTCAAATGACTAACGTACCACAAGTTGTGATTGCTACCAACTATTGCGCTTTAATGCAAACAATAAGTTGTCTCTTGATGCCTTGATTTCTCGTCGACAGAGTTCCAACTCGATGCGGAAAGATGCCGCTTGCTTTTGAGAGAGCTAGAATTCTAGCTGGGATGGAGATGTGATTAGCCTTACTCGTGGTGATCCCTGAAGACTGCACAAGTTGACAATCACAGGCTCCCGCCCAACCTACAATAGAGGTGTTTGAAAGTGAGAAAACGAACACTTGATTCGTATCTCCAAAGAGTAAAGAGGGCTTGGCTAACTGTGGATGCCAACTGGCATCGAAACCTCCCAATGAAGAACTATCCAGACGAACAAGGATGATGTAAGATACGGTAAGTACTAGGTACTAGGTGTGAGTACCTATGTGTTCATTGGCTGGCTCACCGGCTTCACCGGCTTCACCGACTTCACCTTGTTCGTTCACCTTGCTCACCTTGTTTCTAGCCCAGTGTCAAGGCTAGCGCTATCTTTGCGCCACCCTTTGGGGTTCTGACCAGGACTTTGTCCAATTAAAACACAGTATCTTTTCCTGCAGTTGGCACTTTCTAGCCCAAGTGATCGACTGATTTGACTGTGATGTATGATCCTTGCCTCAGCAGTTGAATCTCCAAGCAGGCGTTGAAGGTGACTGCCCAGATGCATCTCTTTCTCACAAGGCGTACGCGCAAGGCGTCCGCGTAAGGCGTCCGCGTAAGGCGCCCAAGGGCACCAACTCAGGTTTACACGGTGTAGCTAAAATGTTAAATGCAACTATGCCCCCACAAGAACATTTAGATACACATGAGGCCAAATTGACTCTACCTAAGGGGTAAGAAAAAACAACCCCTCGATGGGTGGAACGCCAGCGAATTGTGGTGTATCTTAAAAGTTAGTGTCGTTTATGTTTTCTCCCCAAGGGGTCACTTCACCGCTGACAAGCTGCTGAAGTTGCTGAACCGCACTTCCCCGCAATCAAACAACCAACACCCCTGGGCGCCACCTGCCGTTGCTTGTGTTCTCGTGAGGGTGCATCGGCCTCGATATACATTATACCTAGGTACCTACCTCAGGTACTTAGATAATGCTTTCTACTACCTACCTTAGTAGGCAGTAGGTAGTATTCCTGCTCTGAAGCGAACAGAAGAGGCCGAGTTTCTTTATTCCTTTTTGTAACTTGGGCTTCGATTATAGAAAAACGATAGTGATTGGATGACTTTCACCTCGACTATAGCCGTTAATAATTAACACGAATCTATTTGTGTTTATTTCTTTGATGCTGATGTTTTCAGCTCGATGACGAGCTCGGTACTCGAATCACCCGGAGAATCAGATGACAGAGTCGCAACTTTGTCAGGGGTATCCCAAATGTTTGAGGATCGTGGAAAGGCGAACCAAACCCATCATTAAAAGCCAACTGGAAAAGGCGAACCAAAACTGGATGGCGAACTAGTACTCTGCTTCAAGGCAACGGAAGTTTATAACAGTACTCCCCGTCTAGTCGAGTCCAAAAGTACCTAGGTACCTGCCAGAGCAAGAACCAAGTTCAATGATGATTTTGGGTGTGGACAGCCCTGGGTATAAAAAAACTTGGGTACTGGCCTCGTTATGTATCCTTCAAGGCCAGTATATAAATGTTTTCATTTGCCTTTCGTTTTTATATCTTGTAGTCCCAGAGCCAAACCACAAGCACATTATCCCATACTCATCCATTCAAAATGTCAACCCCTTCCCGCGCTCAAGTCCCTCGTCGAGGGAACCCATCACCCAACAGTGTTCATCAGAGCACTAAATACTCAGAGCAGACGAACGCTTGGCTTCGAGAGGGCCAAAACGATATGCCCTGGAACAACATTGATTCGGTTGAAATGTCTAGCAATGACAACTCTGAGTCCAACCCAAACACTACCGCTTCCCACAATCCCGCCGCTCAGGGCAGTGCCAAGTAGGCCTGTCTTGAAGTACCAAGGTGCTCTTGATGCCTCCCTCTGGGACCGAACATAACTGACATGATCCATCCCCATAGGCAAGCGTTAAGTCATCCTCATAGGCCACACTACTTCGTCCATCAACGTCCCACTCAAAGCCCTCAGCGCAGTAGTCGACATGGCCACGACTTGACTCGGGCCCCAGAACTCGAACGACAGCACAAGAGACACACAAGATGCATGGTTGCATACAGTAGAACACAAGATCTCTGTATTGGCGTGCTCAATGTAGACCTTGCTAGTTCAAACTGGTGAAGCACGGGATATCTATGTACATCAACCTCCCCGGTGGGAGCGATGATAATAGCCCTGTATAGTTTGGTCAGCACTCTGACAAAACAGGAACATGTAGACAGAACAAGATGTGCCGGTGGGTATCAGGAAACTTATAATGGAATCATACAAGAATTCTTGTCAAATACAATCTAGCGTGAAGTTTGTAGGTCATCATTTGGGAGGGGGTAGTGCTGCAAGTGAAATGAATAGTGACTTACTCAGCATAGATGTGTCCATTTGGATCGAACGAACATTCGGTTCGTCCATGTTGCATCCTCATCCGTACTATGATCATAACAATCCAGCCCGCGCAACCTTTACGGCCGAGCCAGTCCAGGTGAAGTGGTCCCAAAAATTTGACCGATCGTCCCACGAAATTGGTCAACAAGAGCCTTGATCATGCCTTGAGGCTTGCCTCTTCCATCAAGCCCATGGACAGGCTCAGTACCCATCGTCGGGAGAACATTGTCGCCAGCAGACAGACTAACGAACAGCGCGAATGGCACAAGCCAAACACAAAGTCCAAAATACGACGCGATTTGCGCGAAGCTAGGAACATCGGCCTTGTCGTAGTACGAGGTACGTTGGTACGCGCGCGACTGCGTATCGGAGAAATGACGGAACCAGACATAGTGATTGACCAAAACGAGAACTATATCTCGTTAGTAACGACTCAAACTTCCCGCCAGCCAAAGGCAGCATACCACATGATGCCAGGAACAACGGATCCGACAACTTCACAAAAGGAAAGCGTCTCATATTCCCCAGGTACACCACATGCGACACGATCGTCAAGACAGTAGCCCAGAAGGGCAGACCATCAACCAGCCATAGAACCGTCTGAATGCCAATGACGCTGTAGATAAGACGCGTCAGGAACCGCTTCGCGATAACGCTGTGCTCCTCGACGAGCTCGGACAGGTAGTATAGACCCGAGGCGATAGCAAGGGTCAAGAAGCAGAAACCCAGGAGGGTTCCTATGTAGCCGACAAGAGGTAGAATCCACATTTTGCGTTGCGTTGTGTTTGGGCGCAAGCAATGGTTTGAGTTGGAGCTCACATGTTGGAAGGAGGGGAGATGGTTATCTGCAGTAGGTTGAAAAGGAGATGTTTTGGACACGGTTTTAACTACCAATCAATTGCTCCATTCGTCGGCGAATAGAGACTCCGATTCCGATCGTGGTGGGGGTCACCGCTAAGAAGTTGGCCTTATCGATAGCCACGAAAAAGTCGTTTTTGCTCAACACCGGGAAATCGGCGATAAGGTGCAGCTCCAGGCTTCGTGACCCATTCATTTATTACAATTCTTAATCCGACACTGGAGATCTGGAATACTCTCAAAAGTCATTTGAATTACAGTCGCAACCATGTCTCGTCCTGAGGATACCCTGTATGTCACCACCACCCCGCCATCATGCCCCTCAAGCTCACAGAAACAGTGCCGCCGACGTCCACTATGACGATACCGAAGCGCGCAAGTACACAACAAGCTCCCGAATCCAAAACATTCAGGCCTCTATGACACGAAGAGCCCTCGAACTCCTCGATCTCAAGTCACCGTCCCTTATTCTCGACGTTGGCTGCGGCAGTGGTCTTTCCGGCGAGATCCTCTCCTCAATCGAGCCCGAAGAAGGCGGCCCTCACACATGGATCGGAATGGACGTCTCACCATCAATGCTGGACATTGCACTACAGAGAGACGTAGAAGGTGATCTGATGCTAGCAGACATCGGCCAAGGCGTACCCTTCCGAGCTGGTACTTTCGACGCAGCGATCAGCATCTCCGCTATCCAATGGCTCTGTAGTGCCGAAACAAGCGATACATCGCCCTTCGGCCGCCTAACCCGCTTCTTCAACGGTCTTTACGCATCACTCAAGCGCGGCGGTCGAGCAGTCTGTCAATTCTACCCCAAGAACGATGAGCAGCGCCACATGATCACCCAAGCCGCCGTGAAAGCCGGCTTCGGCGCCGGTATGCTCGAAGACGACCCCGGCACCAAGAACCAGAAGCTGTACCTCGTCTTGACCGTCGGAGGCGGTGATATTCAGAAGAAGGGCGGTGATATCACTGGTGTTGTTGAGGGTATGGAGGGTGTGGATGTTGAGGATGCGAGAAGGCAGATTAAGGCGCATGCTCCGAATATGTCAAAGGGTAGTAAGGCGTGGATCGTCAAGAAGAAAGAGCAGATGGAACGGAAGGGAAAGATTGTTAAGGCGACATCCAAGTACACTGGACGAAAGCGACGGATACAGTTTTAGGCTTGTGTGTTGGTTTGGCATTGTATGGCGTTGGGTGGGAAAATCTTTCGTTCTAGACCTTTCAATTTGATACGGATACCCTTTGAAGTTCATTCAGTTTCCTCTTTGACGAAAGAGACCTTTGTATTTTGATGCCTACACCAGGAGTATGGTGCTTTTCGAGTCACACTCGTCTTAGACGGCTGGCCAGAAAGCTTCTTCGGCGTCCAAGACATCATGCCACTTCCCTTGAACCCTCTTAAACAGCTTCGCCTTAACATCATCACCCTTCTCCTCCACGAGCTTGTTCACAGCATCATCAATAATCCTTCCAAGCTCACCCACAAACTCAACAAACTCCTTACACGTCCAGTTGTTGATAAACTCCTTCCTCACAGCCCCACCATCGGCGTCATTACCCCCATTATCATCAGAAAGCTGCGCCTTAGCCCACGACCAAGCATCAAGGTAACACTTTTCCGTTCCCCAGTAAATCACCGCAGCTTCCAGCCAAGGAAGTTCTTCTTTCTCGTTGGGAGACACAGAAGCGTAAAGAGCCTCCCAGCGTCGGAGACCTTCTAACTTGGTGCTTGAGTCAACACGGCCATCTTGTCCAGTCTCGAGATTAACATTAATGCCGTATTCTGCTGCTGTGTTTATAAAGAACTTCTCTTCTCGGCGGATGTTGACGAGAGCTGCGACGATCCAGTCTAGAAGCTTTGTTGTAGCTCCGGGGTCGACATTGGGTTGCACGGTATCAGGATACTCGAGAAAGCTGAGAAGACGACCAAGACCACGGCAGTAGCTGTGGATGTAGAGACGATCATTTGCAAGCCAGCGGCCGAGGAGCTCTTTTGATGCTTTGCCGTGACCTGCGAGCTTGAGGAATTCAGATTGGGTAGCTCGCTTGTAAGCTTGCTCGTCTGAGATGAGAAGCTGTTGGGTTAGAGAGTAGGACATGATAATGATGAATGAGGTATTTCCTCAGGTTGTTGATGCGGAGATGGCTTCATGGTCTGACGAGAGCTTGGCGAGTGGAATTATGTCATTGTCGGTGTAAAGTTGTTCCAGCTGCAGGATGTTAGTACTACAGGGTCTAATTCGAGTCGAGTCCGACGTGAGATCTGTATGAGGCTACGATGTACGATCTTTGGTGTTTATGAGTTTAGGTTGTTTTGTGTATTGTTGCGCCTTGTGAGACATTGCTCTGAACTTCAATTGTACTATGGGCGGCAATTCACTCGAGCTCATTGAGGTGCAAGATACTTCTTATGATGAAGAACATACGTTTCGATGACTTACATACTGGTACTCATTGATGGTTACTGTGTATCTCAAACTCTACCATTAGTTCTCTCGTCAGCAATGACGATCAACTTCTCGGGCCGTATACTCGGCTGCCCGGCGCATCAAGTAAATTCGACTATACTCAGAATTCGTAGTAGCCTATGAGAAGCATCCGTTCTCATTCAAAGTCTATCGATGCTATTCTTGGGAACGGACTCTCGGACTCTCGGAACCTCCAAGAATGTAAAAACCTAACATCGACGGAACATTCATATCCCCGTTAGGACCGCAGTTGATCTTCAACGCCATGTAATTTCCTCCCCAGCCTCATCCATGCCAACCATGTGTCCAAATCGCCCATCCCTTCTACTACCAAAAGCTTGGCAACGTTCTATAACCCGCTAATCGCTCACAATTGGACATCCAGCACGATCAACTTCCTGGTTCATTCTGCTTCAACCGTTGCGTGATCGCCGTTATCCCCGTCAAGTTATTTTCTCTGCTGCGTCCCTTAATCTGGGGGAACGAACGGCAACGAGAAGCTTTGCCGACAGGGATCATGCAGCCCACTTGGTTTAATTAATGATGGCATCCCCCACAATAAGGGGGTTGTGTTGATTTACTTGATTATCAGCAGACGAAGAAGAAGCAAGCAAGCAAATTATATTGCGTTTGTTTGAGATTTTGGAATGGGCAGTTTCAGCTTGAGTTGTTCTTTTTGGTCTATGCTGTTCGTGCGGTGAGTTTCACGGCGCATTGATGGAGGATCCAATGTTAAGAGAATGCATGAATATGTATCAACGTTTAGTCATAAACTATTGATAGAAATGTCGATCAGGTACACGTAACATGATGTGACAAGACCAGTCTAGATCTCGTATCAAATCCGATTTCGAGAGGGTCAATTTCACTGCTCACGAGATGCACCCCTGATTTACAGGGACCCCCAGCGGCATCGAGGGGCTGAGCTTCTGAAACATGGAGCTCTCGGAAGCATGTCATTCAACTGAAAAGCGCATCGTCAGTCTCGCATTGGCCTTTTAATGAATGCCTCTTGCCCTTGGATGCAATAAACCCCCCTTCCCTCTTTTTTCCTAGGTTTTGCTCCCCTCTTTAGCAGACTCGACTTGGCTCTTGATTGTTTCTTTCATTTTGCTCAGAATAAAACAAACTGAATCGTTAATTTAATCTTTTTTATTACTGCACGCTCACTCACTTTATATCATGATTCTCGACAAGGAATTAGGCGCCCTTGCGTCTCGCGCTGAGGGAATGGGTCTCACGCGGGTGCTGCCCAGAGAAGCCAAGGAAACATGCCACGATGATCAATACTCGGATACCTGCGAAAAGCCCAATATTAGCACAGGCGAGATCATGCTAATTCTCTTTGTCGCCAGGTATTTATACCCCATTTCTCGCATATCGGTAATTTTGTCTTGGCTGACCTCATTCCGCAGCGCCGTTGTAGCCCTTGGCGTTATCGCCATGCTATGCTACCTCCATCGCCGTCGACAGCGCCTGGACAAACTCGAAGACCCGAAGGACTTCCAAGAACTCGACGACTACGGCATTGCGCCGGTCAAGCAAAAACCAGCAAATATGCCCCGAGCACCACCGCCGACGTATGAACGATCACAGGACAAGAAGGAGATGAACACGGCTTCACCGGCGACTACGAATGAGAATTGGGGACGGCAGAGGGACTCGACTGATTCGTTAACGCCGTCGCTTCGACAAGCAATGGGGGTGACGCCCCGAGATACATTGGCCAATCACTAGGGAGGTATTCCACTGTGGACGGTAGGCGGATGAGCTACTGCAGGTGTCGATCGGTTATGCATAATTGACCTGAGGTGTCGGGTGTTTCAGAGATGCAGCTACGCGATAGTCGCCGATTTACAGAGGGGATAAACAAAGATTGGCATGTCTTTACGATGGCGTTTGGGAGATCAATTGGTATGCACGGCGTACGGGCTTCTTGCAGGATGGCGTTCCTTTGGTCGGGTTTGGACTACCTTGCTCATGGCTAGCGAAAGTTTCCTTGACAATTCGAGAATATTTTGATACTTGGTTGCTGGTGATGCTTCTGTTATGGGGAAGGAATCGAGACATTCCCACTGTGGTCTAGGGTGAGATGAGCCTTGCGAACCTGAGGTAAGACTCCTTGTATGTGACGATTTCGGTCCGCCCTCTCAGGTTCTCTCTGCTTGCTCACTGAGATTAGAAGCTCACTACCCAATGCCAACATGTGTAACGAGATGCCTTGAGCGAAGTGCGTTCTCGTGTGTGTAACCTTGATTCAGTTTCGTTCAGATCAGCCGATCACATTCGTGAAGTGATGGGGCTCAGTGTAACTGTGTTATCAACAAACTTTAGGGCATATGCTTCTTTGACGGCTGTGATACACTCTTAGGATTTAGACCTTGTGTGCCCTGATAAAGGTTACGTAGGTTTCGTGAGTCATAGAGTTAAATAAACGAGTTAATGGGCCCTTCTTCCTCTGTCAAAGCAAACACATCGTAACGTTTCTTCTCTCTGAACAATCGTTTCTCAACATGGCTTCCGGTTGCAACCAGAACAGCAACGCTACACCACGACACTTACAAATCTTCAATCCTCCTCTTGAGCCATGTGGTGACTTTCACCTGTTTCCACTTTTGCCTGACGATATTCGCTGGCTTGTTTGGCAACATTCTCTCAGTCACGAACGATGGATCGATATCAACCTGAATCGTCTGGATTACACAAATCCTCCGCACAGGATGCGAGAGCTGGCAAATTCCGAAGCGTATAGTGTCGTGTTAGGCCATCGTTGGAGGATCAGTAAACTCTTTCGGACCACATCTGAGTCACGCAGGGCTGCTTTGGCTTTCTACAGGATTCAACTACCGTGTTGGTACGAGTCGAAAGACAAGATTATGTCGAGAGTAACACTGTATGTTTGTCCTGAATTGGACCACTTCTTCCTCTGCGGCTTCAGCTTTGTCTATTTTGAGCGCTTTGCACATGACCTCTGGGCTTGTGACCCTTGTCATATCGGTTTGGTCAACCTTGCATTGCCAGCCTCATTTCCGAGCTGCTTTTTCAAGACATCGATTAAACCAAATTGTGAGCCTTCTGTCCTTCGACAAGGCTTATCCAGGATCGAGCGTCTTACAATGATGAGTGACAAGGGGGCAAAAACGCTAATACGCCAAAGCCGTTACCCTATCTACCAAATGAATCATGTCGTTCCCATCAGGAGTGCTGTTCAGAGCTTCGACAGACTGCCATATGACCCTCGATTGCATGGTGAAGATCTGAAGCAAGTATTTCTAGGCGATATTGATTCTCAAGGGCCATTCAATCGCTGGCTTAAACTACTCTCGACCTCAGGGGTGCATCACGAGCACAAGGTCATCTATCAGTTTGGCATTTGTCGTGGGTATAAAACCGGCTATTCGCACAGGGAACCTGTCATATCTAACCGCCAATCCGCTGTTGAATGGGTTCAGCATGACACTGATGAATTCCGAAGATGGTTTGAGACCTTTCATCGATCACCAGAACTCAGAGGTCAAATAGACCATGAGATTGCCAGAGTCTTCGAAGAATCACCACAGCCAGTCGTTGGATTCTGGCTATTCCCGATGGAGAGTGTCTTTGTTCCAGAAGATCCTAAGATTCATGGTACAGATGCTTCACGGGCAGGTTTAACGACAGTTGACATGTCACAACACATGCCGGAGCTGTGCCTGGCGAACATCTATTGACAGTGGCTGTGATCAACAAACACCTGAGCTTGGTACACTTTGGGCTAGGACCCATGATCCTCTACTGCCGAGTAACGACTTGTCAAGATTTTCATCCCATCTTTCACATACCTAGATAGCCATAACTTCTATGGGATCTTAGGATATTTTAGACTGGCTTAGGATAATCTGCACAAGTTTAGGATTTCTTAGACCAATTTAGGAGAATTCAGTCATAATAACCATAAAAGGTTGGGCTTGATATTGAAGACCTCTACACAATATTAGACGATATCGTCCCAGATTCCAGTTCACATCTAGTAAGCATAGAACAGAGTAGCCTCAGAGTCAGTCTGCCTGATCTTTCTGTTTTGCCTGACCAGCATCCACCTCATAAGCCAGACTCCAGCAATACAAGCTACAGCAAAACCAGCACTGCTTGAGAGCGGCAGCACATAACGTGGTGCATCAGATTTGGGCCATAGGTACTGTACGAGTTAGCGGTCGTTTTCAAGGATAGAGAGTCAAGGGTACTTACAGGGGTCCAGATCAGACTGAGTGTCGCACTGACGTTGGCGAGAGCTAGAGCAGAAGCCTTCTTCTCCCTCGTCTGTCCACAGGTATTGCCCACCCAAGCCAGAAGAATAGAGTTGACACCATAAGTACCAATAGTGAAGACACACATGGCAAAGTATCTTGCTCCAACGTTCATGGTAGCGCAAGCCAACACGAAACCGAAGGTAGCGACAATCTTGGAGATGGTGATGTGCCAGGTACTCTCGTTAAAGTGACCAGAAGACTTGGCCCAAAGAATAGAGAGAGCACCCGCGATCAAGAAAGGAGGACAGGTGAGGACGAGGGTAATAGTGGTGTTGAAGCCGAGCGTGTTGACGATGGTAGGGAAGAAGTTCTTGAAGCCGTTGGTCGCAAGGTGAAGATGCTGGAGAACGATGAAGACCCAGACTTTCGGGTCGACGATGGCTTCGCGCAGACCACTCCATGGATTTCCGTCGCCCTTCTGTCCGACTGTATCTCTCAGAACACGATCATGCGCAAGTTGACGCTGCTCAGGTGTGAGCCATCGCGTCGTCAATGGTTCATCAGGAAGAGTGAAGCACGCAACGATAGCAACAACAAACGTAACCGCACCCTGAAGGATAAACAACCATCGCCAGCCCTTGATTCCTGCCAATCCATCCATGCCCTCAAAAACACCCGCCGCAATAAGGCCTGCAAAAGCAGAAGCCAGGACGTTACCCGAGTAAAGAATACTGATCCTCGTCGCCAATTCCTTCCTGGTGTAAAACGTCGACAGCATGTACAGTGCACCAGGATAATAAGGAGCCTCCACGATACCGAGGAAGAATCTAGTGAGAAGAGCGCCGGTGTAGTTGTGGGCTACGGCCGTGAGGGAACTGACGACGGCCCAGGCCATCATGAAACCGCCCATGTACCATGATGGTCTGACGCGGGTGATTATCATGTTGCTGGGGATCTGGCCGAGGACGTAGCCGACGAAGAGGATTGAGACGGAGGTGTTGTACTGTGAGCCTTGGAGGTTGAGATCTTCCTCGAAGCCATTTAGGCGGGCGAGGGTGATGGCGTTGCGGTCGAGGTAGTTGAGCCAGTACATCAGCCACAGGGTCGGCTATAATATGTGTTAGTTAAAATATGCTGTCAATGGACACGGGAAGACTTACCATGATCCATTTGTCGAGCTTCTTGACGAGTTTGATCTCCTCAGGATCGCTCTTCGCTACCGCACCAGAGTAATCACCATTACCCTTCTTGTCAAGAACCTCAGCAGAGTACTCCTCATGAGCAGCGTTTTGCTTCTCAGCATCAAGGGTCTCAACGCCCATCTTGTGATCTTGGGATGTTATGATGATTGACTCTCACAAAACCTATCTCGGAGAAGTTGTGGAAGAGAATGATGGTTGATGCGAAAAAGCAGGGGGATGTCGCGGTATTTGAACTTGTTCTCTGGACTTGGGTTGTTCCCCGCATACCCCAGATTCTAGATATCCGGGGGTGGGATTGTTGAGGGGATCACCATGAGGCGAGGAGCGAGAATATCCTGGTTTCGGGGACGGGGCCGATGGCCGAGTTGTGGTTTTGCCAAGACGCCATTTTGGGGGAGCTAGATTGTCATGGAGGGGGATTTCTAGTGTTGAGTCAAGACTTGTGTAAGTGGATGATGTAGAGGATAACGATATCCGCGGAGGATAGCATTGGATCAATTTCGTTTCAAGAGTCTAGCTGATGAATCGAGAATTATAGACGGACACGAGAGTAGAATTGTTTCGTTGTTCTCCGTAATACGAGCGGAAATAAACATCCATCCTCATAGTCACATCACGATGCATCCATCATCCATCGACGTTGCGGTCCCAACCCCACGAGTCAGGATTAAGGTAACAATTAAGCTTAGTTCCCCAAATTCCACCCATCAAACCAACCAAAATAAAACCCGCATTCACTAGCCGACGCCCCATAACTTCTCCTTCTCAAGCGGGGGTCTCTCCATCCATCATCCTCTCACCATCTCGGCCTCGGTCTCCGTTGCCATTTATGCCCTCAAACGCCTGCGACAGATGTCACCGCCGCAAAGTCCGCTGTGACAAGATCCAACCTCAATGCGGGCCCTGCAAACGCGCTGATGTCGCCTGTGAGTATGCTGTTAGTGAGCATCAGTTGAGGAGGAGGAATGTTCAGAAGTTGGAGAGGAGGATTAGGGAGTTGATGGATTGTAATGAGGGTTTGACGCAGCAGTTGAGGCGGTCGGAAGAGGTGACCAGACGATCTGAGGATGTGACGAGAAGGTCTGAGGATGTTACGAGGAGACCTGAAGATGTTGAGAGAGGTGAGGCGTCGGTGGTGCAGGATAGTCCTGGGGATGGAGAAGTAGCTGAGGAGGTTATTCAGATGAGTCTCATCGCAGGCGGAGGCCATCACTTCGTTGGTTCAACAAGCGGTCTTCTCCTCGCCAACCTCCTCCAATCCCGCCCTCAACCATCCTCATCCCTCACCACATCCTGGAAACCAAACTCCCTCCCCGGCCTATCCTCACCACAAACCAACTCCGGCCTCCCCCCCAAAACCCTCGCCTCAGAACTCCTAAAGGCCTACTGCAGCCATGATCACCTCTGCTACCCCTTCCTCTCCACCAAATCCCTCTACCGGTCTTTAGACGCCGTGTACGAAGACTCCAGCGCCAAAGACCCCGTCGATGCCTTCTTCGTCGACATGACCCTCGCCATCGGCACGGCGCAGGTACACAAGTTTAACTGGAATGGTGTATATGATGCTGAGACGCATTATAACCGCGCCATGACGAGACTAGCTGATGTGCTGGCGAGAGATGGGATCGAGAGGTTGCAGGCGCTGTTGTTGGTGTGTCAGTATAGAATGGGCACAACGTCGAGTAATACCACGACTAGTGTTTGGCATCTCATCGGCGTTGCGGCGAGGACGTGTCTTGAGATGGGGCTTCATCGAGCGGCGACTTATGCGCTTCCGGGAACGTTGGATGAGCCGACGAGGAAGGTGAAGGAAGAGGAGATGGAGACGAAGCGACGGTGTTTCTGGAGTCTTGTTGCGCTGGATCGCGTGACGAGTCTTGCGCTTGGAAGGCCATTGGCTCTACAGCTTGAAGACATAGACGTTGATCTTCCTCCTTCGTCGACAGCAGATCAACTTCCTGAGGATAGCAGTCCTCTCTCATCGGCACCCTACGGAACACCTCAATACCGCGCTGCGACCTCTGTCTTCGTGCATATCGTTCGCTACCGCCTCATCTGCGGGAAGATCATAAATGCCCTGCACCGGAGTGCCAAACACGTCACGTTCCCGAACACAAGCTACGATGAAATGCGAACAGCTCTAGCGAGGGAGTTACAAGAGTGGCATACAGAAACAGCGAATCTACCCCTTTTTAAGAGCGATACAGCTGCTTCACCGGCTAGTGGTTCGAGTTTTCGCTCTGAGGAGTGGTATAGACTCTTGTACCATAACGGCATGCTCATGCTGTTTCGGCCGTCGCCGTGTTTAAACGATGCAGCTGTGAATAGTCTCGCGCTGCAGAATATATATGACTCTGCGAGGGAGGCTATAAGTCTCTATGCAAGCCTTCACCGATCTCGAAAGCTGAATTATTCATGGATAACAATGCATTCCGTCTTCCTAGCCGGACTATCATACATCTTCGCCCTACGCCATCATTTCTCTGGTTCAGAACCTCAGCGCGCAAGGTTACATACAACACCTACAATCAACCAAGTCGTCAACGACACGAGGGCATGTTCAAAAGTGTTGGTGGCTGTGTCGGAGAGATGGGACTTGGCGAGGAATTGTTCGGACTTGTTTGATAGGCTGAGCGATGCGGTGGTAGCTGATGTCGTGGAGGCGAGTGTTGCGGCGCCGGTGCAATTTTCGGCGGATCTGGCGGGTATGACTGTTGATAGTACGTTTAGGGATTGTTTTGGGGATTTGCAGAGTTTGGGGCTGGATGAGTTCCATAATGATGCTATTTCGCAGTTGAGTCAGGAGTGGTTTTTTGGGCTGGGGGGTGAGAACCATTCGTATTATTGAGCTGTTGTCCTCTCCTTTATCGTGAGACTTTATCTTACAAGCTGTAAATATCGGATGCCTGGTATATATGTTATGAACTCAGACTAAAAGTAATCTATCTGTTAATGACTATGTGCCTTGGTTCTTGCTCTGCCGTCAGTTCCAAAACTGAGAGGATTGTTGGGTACAGAAGCATCATCAGCAATACCCATGAATAAGATAAGTATACTAATATTTCCCAATCTAGTTCTCCGAGCATAGCAAGAAGGGTAAATCTGAGCCGTTGAACTTGGAGGGATCTCACATTATGTTCCATCTCATGTTGAGCAAGTACATCGACGGGCTCGGTCGCCGAAGCCGAAATGCCAGGGCCTGTGTAAGTGGATCGCCACTCGGCGCCGCGTCCGCCAATCCACAATCCACCGAATACAGTCTTATGATAAGTCATGAGAGGCTCTTAACATCCTGAATAATCCGAGATATTACACAATTGAGAATATCTTTATTCCGACGGTCCACTAGTTAAAGGAGTGTTTATCAAGAGCCGCAACCTAACCTCATTCCATTGCTCTCAGCTCACTATAACTTTCACCTCAACTCACCTCACATATACTTCACATACACATATTCTCACATTGAGCATCACTTCACTTCACACAAAATGTTGGACAGACCTCCAATCCGCATCGGCAACGTCTCCGGCGCAACAGGCGACCATCCCCACGCAATGTCCCGCATGGTCCGCTCCGGCAACGTCCACGTCATAACAGGAGACTGGCTCTCCGAGATGAACATCGCCTGGAACGCAATCACCAAGCAAGAAGTAGACCCCAACCTAGGCTACGAGAACGGCTTCTACGAGCAACTCGACGAGTGTCTTGACGATATCATGCAGCGCGACATCCGTGTCGTAACTAACGCTGGGGCACTCAACACTGATGCATTATATGACAAGGTCAGAGCGCTCTGTGAGAAGAGAGGGTATGGGGATTGTGTGGTTGCAAAGGTGCTAGGTGATGATGTTTCGGATGTTGTCGGGAGGAGGGATGTGCAGATTACGCATTTGGATCATCCGGAGCAGACTCTTGAGTCTTGGGGGTTTACGCCATGCTGTGCTACTGCGTATATTGGATGTTGGGGCATTGTTCAGGCGCTTCGTTCTGGTGCTCGGATCGTTATCTGCGGTCGATGCACTGATGCTTCTCCTGTAATGGGCGCTGCGGCGTGGTATCATGGCTGGCGAGAAGAGCAGTACGAGGAATTGGCTGGTTCGCTTCTGGCTGCTCATCTCATTGAGTGCGGTCCTTATGTCGTCGGTGCAAACTTCTCAGGGTTCAAGGACTTTCTACCCGAACTTGTGGATATTGCATTCCCCATTGCTGAGATCGATCCAAGAGGACGGTGTACTATTGGAAGAACAGCAGAAGGTGGAGGAAGAGTCACAAAAGAGACCGTCACAGCACAATTACTCTACGAGCTTCAAGGGCATTTATACCTTAACCCCGATGTCGTCGCAGATCTCTCAGGCGTACACGTTGAGCAAGAATCAGAAAACCGCGTCTCCGTCTCAGGAGTAAAAGGCCTCCCTCCACCGCCAACAGCAAAAGTCATGATCGCCGCAAAAGGCGGTTTCCAGGCTGAAGCAACATTCTACATCAACGGTCTCGATGTCTACGAAAAAGCAGCCATGATGAAGAACCAGCTAGCACACATGTTCAAAGACTCAAACTTCAGCCGTCTAAGCATCGAGCTTTATGGCACACCGGCTGAGAACCCAACGTCTCAACAAGCAGGCACCGTATCACTGCGTGTCTTTGCGCAAGCTCGTCGAAAAGAAGACATCGACGCGCCCAAGTTCAAAGTACCCATTTACGCACTCCGCATGCAGAGCTATCCGGGGTACCATATGAATCTTGACTTTAGGACTATGGTGCCCAAGCCATTCATGGAGATGTTTCCAGCGCTCATGCCCGTGTCTGCGATTGAGCATCGGGTTGAGATGAGTACCGGCGCGTCACATCGCATTGAACCACCAGCAAAAACAGCAAAATATCCTATTGTACGGCCCTCGACGGAGACGCATGGACCGGTTGACATGCTTACTTTCGGGCCGACGGAGTGGGCGCCGCTGGGAAGTGTTGTGCATGCGAGATCAGGCGATAAAGGTGATAATTCGAATGTTGGGTTCTTTGTGAGGAACGATGATGAGTATGCTTGGTTGAGGAACGTGTTGACCGTGTCGAAGCTGAAGCAGTTGTTTGGGGACGATTGGTTCAAGGGTGATCCTCAGAGGAGGGTTGAGAGGGTTGAGTTCCCTGGCATCAACGCTGTGCACTTGTAGGTCTCCCGTGTGAAGATTCTGAAGCTGAGGAATACTGACATGATACAGCCGTGTTTTGGATAACCTGAATGGAGGAATTGCATCGTCAGATCGCATTGATGGTCTTGGGAAGGGAATTGGCGAGTATTTGAGGAGTCGATACGTCGATGTACCAAAGGCGTATCTTGAAAGAGGACGGATCTAGAAGTAGGAAAAGCAGACACGTTCAAATAGATTCCACCGAGACTTGTGGCGTATCATCGAAGCCTGATGTTCTCCTTTGCTCTCGCTCTTTTCTTTACATATTTTTCGTCATTCTCAGACCTCACTTGTCACTACCTACCTAGTAACAAGACATCTCACGCCTCGGTATCGCTGCGATAAAATAACTCGCCAAGCTCGGAGCATGACAATGAAATCATTTCTCGTTCAATTCGAAATTGACAATTAGAACGCCTTGAAATCCGCTGTCACAGGTCGTCAGGAGTATATAATTGAGGTGTGGTGGTTAGAATGTGTATGTAAGCGTGTTATTATTTTTAAGAGAGTTGACAAGTCTGCCTTGAAAGGTACATCCAAGTGTCTCTATCATAGCATACCTAATTTAGATATTCATTGTCCCTCAGCCGGCAAAGCTTTATTGGGTTGATTCTTAGACATGGATATCTTTCGAGGCTGACCTGCAAACTTGGAGAATTATAATTTAAAAAGTTCTACGATATACTAGGGGAGCATGATACCAGGAGAGAGACTACATATGTTTTGAGATGGTAGGCTAATAAAATCGGTATAAACATGACTAGCCTAAGGGAGCAAGAAAACATTATACCTTGATAAGGTATAGGGAGTCGATAAGCTCAGCAAAAGCTATCCTAAACTTATTCGAAGTTACCTAAGTCTTTTTATCATTTAGGATTGACCTGGGTTTTCTCCCCTCCCCTAGACTGCCGGGGTCAAGTCAATTGAACGTTATTGTTGATCCTCAATTCTGTTTCCGTGACGTCGTTTGCGTATCTCAGGCAGTTCACCCTAAGCCAAGAAAAGCAGTAAATTCTAGCGGCGGCGCCCTGCAAAGACTCCCCCACAAGCTACCCCATGCGGCCTAACGCTACTCCACTCGGGCCAGTGACAAGCTCGGAACAATCGCGTTTTCCGAGCGGCGGCCGAAAGAAAAGCAGTAAGTGGTAGCTAAAAAAAATTATTCTACAGAGGGCCCCCGGCCAATGCGACACCATAGTTCAGAGGGAAGAACCTTGCAACTGGGTTTTGTCCTTCAGAGCTACCCTACCCGACGGGAACGGAAACAGGCTTGCGCGATTTGCACTTGCGTTCCTTTAACCTCAACTTGTAAAAAATACTCTTCTTCCTCTTTTCTTCTTCTCGTCTCTCCTCGTGTGCGGTGCCTCGGTTCTTATATACATCTCTCTCTCTCTCCTCCCCACGAACGCTCTCCTCTCTACCTTTTAGATACCCCCCACTTGTCATCATGTTGTCTCGAGGATCTCTTCGATCGGCCCAGGTACGTTTCTTTGTGGTGTTATTGCTTTTGTGGTGTTTGTGTTACATGAGGAGGAATTTCTTTGGGCAATGGACTTTTGTGGCTGTCTGACGATGATGTGCATCATGTCATGATCATCATCGCGACATCACAACAAGCAAGAATTGGAGTTTTGCGTGGTGGGACATGATTGCGGGACAAAGACCACAACAGCGCAAATGGCTCAGATTGATTATACGCCGTCTTCACTACTCAATTGATCCCGTTGCTAACAATTCTTCTCAGCTGCTGCGCGGCGTCGCCAAGCAACAACCCCAGCTCGCCCGATCCTTCGCCACCGTCCAGTCCGACATCTTCAAGCCCGCCAAGTACGGCGGCAAGTACACCGTCACCCTAATCCCCGGTGACGGTATCGGTACCGAGGTTGCTGAGTCCGTCAAGACCGTCTTCAAGGCCGACAACGTCCCCGTTGAGTGGGAGCAGATCGAGGTCTCTGGTCTCGAGGGCGCCGGCCGAACCGAGGATGCTTTCCGCGAGTCTGTCGCTTCTCTTAAGCGCAACAAGCTCGGTCTCAAGGGTATCCTGCACACTCCCATCAGCCGATCCGGCCACCAGAGTTTCAACGTTGCCATGCGTCAGGAGCTTGATATCTACGCCAGCATCAGCTTGATCAAGAACATCCCCGGCTACGAGACCCGCCACAAGGACGTCGACCTGTGCATCATCCGAGAGAACACTGAGGGTGAGTACTCTGGTCTCGAGCACCAGAGCGTCGACGGTGTCGTTGAGTCCCTCAAGATCATCACGCGCGCCAAGTCTGAGCGTATCGCCAAGTTCGCCTTCTCTTTCGCTCTCGCCAACGGCCGATCCAAGGTTACTTGCATCCACAAGGCCAACATCATGAAGCTTGCCGACGGTCTTTTCCGCAGCACCTTCCACCAGGTCGCCAAGGACTACCCCACCCTCGAGGTCAACGACATGATTGTCGACAACGCCTCCATGCAGGCTGTCTCTCGTCCCCAGCAATTCGATGTCATGGTCATGCCTAACCTTTACGGTGGTATCCTGTCCAACATTGGCGCCGCTCTTGTTGGTGGCCCTGGCATCGTCCCCGGTTGCAACATGGGCCGTGAGGTCGCTGTTTTCGAGCCCGGTTGCCGTCACGTCGGTCTCGACATCAAGGGCAAGGATCAGGCTAACCCCACTGCCATGCTCCTGTCCGGCAGCATGCTGCTGCGACACCTCGGCCTCGATGAGCACGCTAACCGTGTCTCCAAGGCCACCTACGCCGTGATTGCTGAGGGGTAAGTTCTACACGATTCATTAGAGTCCAACCGCAATGCTAACAATCCTGCAGCAAAGTCCGCACCCCCGACATGGGCGGCTCCTCCACCACCCACGAGTTCACCAAGGCCATCCTCGACAAGCTCGAGACTGTTTAAATGAAGCATCTTTTGTGATATCCCCCTCCCGAAACAAACCACGCGAGATCACCATTTTTTTATTTTTTTCGTTTGTCTTTCCCGTAGCTAAAGCGGGAGCCGATTGGACATTACAGCCACATCATGATCACCATGACTTGACATAAGAGCTCTATTCCCCATGTGGAGCTTTTTATGCGGGTCGAGCAAATTCTTGACGAGGTATCAGGTTGCAAGATTTTGGTTGCGCCTCGGACTTCGTACTTACGAAACGCTTATATGTAGAAAACTCCGAACCTAGTATCGAGAATAGAATCCACTGGCTATCGTTTGGCCAACTGAACTGTACTTTTGACCTCAAAGGCTTGCATACTGGGTTTGGGTATACTCGCCGAAGAGTGGCGGCTTTTGTATCATGCTCCGTGGTATACATTGTTCATGATAGCCTCTCAACAGAAGGAATAGCAAGGGACGCATCAAATTAGGCGAATAAGAAAATTACTTCATATCCCGAATGCTGTCATGTGTTTTGTTAAGGATTGCGGACACGGAGATGCATATACTTCCGTAACCCAATATTCCTATAGCCTTCTGATGCAGCAACGAATATCGCTAGATTCGATCTCAAAATCATAAACAGACTGACATTTATTTTGTACCAGCTATTCTCAGCCATGCCATATCCCTTTATACTCATCATGCTAACCTGTTCCGTCCTTTTATCATCAACCCGCCATACGGGCTCATAATGCTCATAACTAGCCATATACAATGTGAAACCCAAACTCCAGAAACACTCTTCAACGCTTCTCAATCACAAGGCCCACCACAGAACGCTCACACATCACGAAGTAGGCACTTCCTCATCCTCATCCAAAGGCTCAACTCTCACCAGAATCTCCTCCAGAAGCCCCTCGAGAAAACTGCCAACCTCTCGGCCCATTCCAACAGGTTCAGCCTTGTCATAATGATCAATCTCTTTGCAGACATGTGCCAGCTTATAAACCAATTTTCGTAACTTTTCGTGCGACGCTTCGGCGCGTTGTTGTTGGGGTGTCAGTTGAGCTGGGTTCTGTCCTGGCTTATACATCTGCTGCAAGTTGATCTGTCGCCTCTTAAGCGCCTCCTCCAGGGCTGGGAATATGACATCGTTAAGAGCATCCAACTCCCCATTGGGGTTGGCTGGTGCAGGTGTAGGGAATGCTGATGGCGTGTTGAACTCGGATGGGCTGGGCGACTGAGCTTTCGATGGAAGAGGTCGAGGGCCTTGTGCACCCCCTGGTAGTGGTGTGTGAATTTGAGGCACAGAAGTATGCTGTAACGAAGGCACCCTTTGCTGTGTAGGAGCCTGGTTTGGCCTATATGGAGGTATCTCAGGTAGGCTCATCTGCTTGGTAGTTGTTGGCCGTTGCTGATGAGCTGGAGGAGCAGGGGGTAATGTCCATTGTGGTGGCTGGACTTGCTGGATCTGCGGGCTGGCTTTCCTCTCGGTCTGTGGCTCATAATCCAGGTTGAGCATGCCAATATCACGCTGTAGTTGACTCTGAAGCTCCCGGTCATAATCTGGAGACTCCTGCACGGTTGCAGGGGGATTTATTCTCAATGGGCGAGGCGTCTCGGCGTTATCCCTTGGAGGAGGGAGCTTCAGGGGAGTCTGAGGCAGTGCCCTCGTAGGCGATGGGAGTGGCTGCTGATATTGGGATTGAGGAACAGCCTTTCGTTGGGGGCTAGACTGCCTTGAGCCTGGGTTTGCTTTGACAGTCTCAAGGGATTGAAGAGCGAAATCCCTGGACTTGGTGGGGCTTGCGTCTCGTCGTTGCTCGCCATAGTCTTCCTCGCTCTCTAATGGCCTAGAAGCGCGTGCGTTTGTTGCGTTCTCATCCAGCTGGTTGAGACCTGGTCGGTTGACAATGCCGCCACGCTCACCAACAAGTCTCACAGTGCCAAAATCCCACATGTCTTCGTCAACTCGCTCACGTTCTGTAGGAGCTCGTCCACTGTTAGCTGAATCCCAGTTGTCGTCATCCTCTCCCTTATGAGTAGCAGCCCATCGTTGATGCCTCTCGATAAGCTCAGTCAGGTAAGTTGTCCGCTTTGCCCGTCTAATAAACGGGTGCCGCAACATATCCTTGGCTGTTGGTCGGTCTTTGGGATCTCGCTGGAGACATAGCTCGATGAAATCTTTGAATGCCTTTGTGAAATTGCCTTCTAATCGTGGTGGAGGGTTCTTGGGAATAAGAAAGAGAACTTTCATAGGATGAATATCGGCATAAGGAGGCTCTCCATTGGCTAATTCGAGAGCTGTAATACCAAGAGACCAGATATCGGCCTTGTGATCATACCCAGATTGCTTAATGACCTCTGGGGCCATCCAAAAAGGTGTTCCGACGAATGTATTCTTCTTGGTCATGGTAGCAGAAAGCTGACCTGACACACCAAAATCGGCGAGTTTGACTTGGCCATTGCTGCTGAGGAGCACGTTGGCAGCTACAAGCAATTAGCGACGTCAGGGGTGAGAGTGTCGTTCGTACCTTTGACATCTCGGTGTAGCTTCTTGTCTGTGTGAAGATAATCCAACCCCATGAGCAACTCGCGCACAATGATTGCGATGTAGTCCTCTCCAATCAGTCCCGGCTTCATCAAGTCGGCGCAGCTTCCTCCCGAACAGAACTCCATTACGATCCATAACTCGGCACCTTTCGCATAGGATCCATAGTACTTGGTGACATATGGTGATTGAAGCTCGGACAGAATGGCGATTTCTTGGATAATATCCTCGACCTCGTCTTCGGCACTCTCTATATCAATAACCTTGATCGCTACAGCCTGGCCCGTTCGTTTATCGACTCTGGATTCGTTAGTAAAGTTCGGCTGCCGTGGAGCATATCATCTTCACCGTACCCTTTGTAAACTTTGCCGAAACTGCCACCACCTGCGCCATGTCAGTACGTTTATGCCCAAGTGCCCAATCCGATGTCGCACGACACGAGACCACGTCAGGACTAACCAATACAGTATTCTTTGGAGTAGAGAAGCTCCGGGTCAAGCGCCTCATTCGCGTCATCAACCTCGTGCTCGCGATCTGACATTGTGTAGGTTCGTGGGAAAGCTTATGCTTTCGGGTAGCTAACGGTGTTTGCCCCACGATTGAGTGACGTTGTCCCTGCAAATTCGCCGACTGCTATTGACTCGAAGCAGTATCAATCGGTTGGCAATCGCTTCACAGTCTCTTCTTCGGTCCAAGGAGTTCGCAACGGCGCGTGACGTCGAAATGAATCCGCTTCCAGTTCGGAGATCGTAGTTTGGCGGTGTCGATTAGCAGAGCAACAACCCCACCACTAAGAAAATCGTAGCCTTAATTCGAACCGGGTTCGTGGTAAATATCTGTCTCGGTTGTCGCGACTTCTTTTTCTTTTTTTTCTTCACAGAAGAGAAACAGTGAGCACTAAATGGGACGAAGAAGAAAGAAAAGAAGGGAGGGAGGGAAATAAGAGACAAGCAGGGAGATGATAATGTGCTCATATAAATGCGAGAAAAGAAAAGAGGTTGTCGCACAGCACAGCCAATCTGCGTCCGCCTACGCAAGGGAAGGGAAAGAATCAACACAACATGCAGCCAAAACAAGCAGGCGCAAGCTAATGAGACAAGGTACTTTCAAGAAAAGGAAACACTCCGTACAGTGAGCTGAGACCTTCCCACTATGAAACGGAACGGGCTGGCTCTGATGGTGAGGTATTGGTTGCTGGTCGTTGCTGTTTACCTGAGGTGGGGGTTGTTGAGGAGCAACGGACTCATGTCCTTGCTTTGCCAATCAATCAATGGCACGCATCGAACCTGAATCGATCTGGCTCACGGCCGTTCCTGGTGTGACCTTATTAGACTCTCTCCCCCTGTAAGTGGTTGTCCACAGGGGGGAGGGGTCGCTGGGAAATACTCCCCCGCACCTGATTCCAACCAAGATCTCCAGCTAGGGCCTGGCCTGGCCTGGCCTCAGCCTCAGTTATCGGGATGGTCTTGAGGCCAATTATCTTCCGTGTTCAATAACGCCCAACTCTAGAGATGCGAAACTCATTAAAGGATGTTCAGGTATGACGACTTGATATCACACTCTGCAAGGGTTTATGCTGCTTTATTGGCTCATGTCTTCTCTCTATCGCCTGGTGAAACGTATCATTTGATGCTTTGACTTCAATGTATTCAAGGGTTGGAATAAGCGGCAAACTATTAGTTCTTGGGGATCAGGAACAAGCTGACGCGATCACACTAGCTTCACAGATAAAATTACATTGCGATTACTTGCATTGGTGTTAAATTAGCCTTGTCATACACAGAATGCGACCATGGCATTTGCCCAGTTCCATTGCTTTCAAGTGTCATTTCTCATGCATGACTTGGATGAGCTGTCTAAAGATAGTAACCTCCCACGCCCTCCTCCATGATAAAGCTAAATCAATTCCGATAGCAATGATGCCACGAGGATTCAGAATCCCCATATTCCACTGGCTGCAGCCAGTCCAATTCACTCCAATGGCTCCGATACTGATCTATCTACAAAGTTTGCTGCAATCCCGCATAAAAGGAAATCATTCAATCAGCCACAAGCTCAGTCCTCAATGTACTCAATCATGACTGTCCCTTGCTTCAGACCTGCATCTGCAACGCTCGTGTCCAGGCTCTCGATGAGATCCTGTCCAGCAGGCATTTTCTTAAGCTCGAATTCGACCCCTTCTTTGCCTTCCAGTGCCTCAGACTTGAGCCATTCGTAGATTCTGCGGACTGGATCATTGAGGTTGAATCGTCGAATGATACGGCCGGTAGAGTGTCGGAATTGAATGCGTGTAGTCGTTGTTGGGTCGGCCTCTGGTTCGGTATGTGGGATGGTGCTCGAAATTTGAGCCCAAGGACTTTGTTCAACCGGAGCTTCAGGTTCCTTTCCTTTACCCTCCTCGGGGCCAGACTCTTTGGTTAAAGCATCGGGATCATGGAGGTTGGGTGTTGAGGAGCCTCCGCTTCCTGTAGCACCCTCCAGACTGTTCTTCAAAGCCATTTCAAGCATCTCGTCCTCGGTCATGCGATCGACATCCACTCTCTGTGGCTTTCGTGCTGTCGTCTTCGCAACCGGGTTCTTACTATTGGCCGCGAGGCTGTAGCGGTCCAGGAACTCGGCGAGTTCGGCATGAAACTCTTGCGCGGAAGGGAAAGGTCGTCCGGTCCAAACCTTGACTTGCTCGCCCGTTCGGGGATCGATGATCGAGACATGTGGGTAGTTATCAGGGTTCTCGTGCGTTTGATTGGGGAAATAAAATGTCACAAACTCCTCGGCATCCGGGAAGTCCTTGTCGTACTGTAGGAAAATGAAGTTCTCCGAAACCAGAGATTTAATAGCTTCGTCCTTCCAAATATCGCGGTTTAGCGCCTGGCAGTTAAAGTCGTTCATGTCTTGGAGATTAACCAAGATCCACTTCTTGTCTTCCTTGCCTAAGGTACGGGCGTCATCCCAAGACATACGCGCCATCAGATCGTAAGGTGGTCGGAACAGGTCTTCAAGACGTCTTGCATGGGCTCCATTCTCGGCTGTCTGAGCTGAACGGCGTTCAGGGTCGGCCCATATTTGCTGGGAGAACGGTCCTCCAGCACGATTGGCTATATCACTGCATCAGTTCGAGTCCACTAATGGTAACTGAGACACTTACGTGGATTTGCCCGCCGCCTTCGTCGCAACTCTTCTAGAAAAGCGGCCTCCATTCCATCATCATGCTCACCACCACCCCCCCATCCGGGTGCCACCAGGGTCTCAGTAGTCCGCGCGATAGGTGCTCGGACATCATCTGGGTTTCCTCCTGATCCAGACCCTTGGTTGCCTTGGTATAGCTCCTCCTGTAATCGCTTTGCCATTGCCATATCTTCCTCTTCCTGGGCTAAAGCTGCTGCTTGAGCGGCGACGGCTCTCTCGTTATCGTCGTCATTGTCGCTGAAGTCCTCGATTTGCATATCCTGGTCATCATCACTATCGATGTGGATGACACCCGCCGAATCTTGTCTGCCAATGTTGCCTCTGGTTGCTGATGTTGTCGCGGGGGCAGCGGCTGGCTGGTCGGTTGAAGAAAGGCCAGCTCCCACGCCGGAAACGAGATCGGGGTTTTCGAAGAAGAGTCCTATAGCACGCTCAAAGTTACCCGCAGTCATCTCGAGAAAGCTCCGGGCGACATCGGTGCTTGTGCCCGTAATCGACATGAATGTGGAGATGTTGTCGTCCATGGTTGGCGACTCTCCTGGCCGGTCAGGAGTGGTCAGGCTGTCGTGTTTGGTAGAGTTTTAAAATATCGAGAAGATCGGAAGTAAGCAGGGCTCGGTGTCGAACACGTAGTTGATTTACGTGATATCGTAAGGTTCGGTGTAGCTTGAGCGAGGAGAGTTGATGCCCCGCTATGACAACAGCGGGGAGAGTATCGGGTTAAATAGTCACTAATCTCAAGCTGATGGCGTGAGCTGGATAGTGAGCTGTTCAGTGCCGTTATTCTTTCAGCTTGTAGCGGCAACGCGCTTGAAAGAAATCGACCTTGTCGTGGTTGAGATGTGCCCTCTCAAGTTGCAAGGCGAAAGTTGAAGGTGAAAGTGAAGCACAGACACCAAAGACAGGCACCCAACCACAGTGACGCAACCGGGTCAGTGGAGCTTAGCGCCTTTTTCTTGGAGGGGCAAGTGACAGGGGAGTGCAACATCAGCGGCGACGGAAAATCAATGACGCGACTTCTTTCATATGGATAGCTTACCCTAGATGAGCGCTGATTTTATATCCTTTATTGTGATTCATGGTGTTAATGACCTGCTCGATAACTTAATTGAGAAAAAAACTAATTTATCTTCCTATATTTTTGCATGTTAAATAACAATAGTAGCAACAGGCCTATCCTTATCGTGCTAGAAGGAAGAGCTCATCGACATCTATAACCTTCATTTCCACCAACTTAATTTAACCAAACAGCTGCTGGAGCCTACTTATCACTTTACAGTCAGAAACAGTACAGCTTATTAACGATATATAAAATTAAAATAAAAAATAAGATCAAATACTGACCAAGACTTATTTTTTTATTTTAAATTTTGATAGAAGTTTTTAGCTCCTAGCATCATGTACTAT
This sequence comes from Fusarium mangiferae, assembly GCF_900044065.1. Classification (NCBI taxonomy): domain Eukaryota; kingdom Fungi; phylum Ascomycota; class Sordariomycetes; order Hypocreales; family Nectriaceae; genus Fusarium; species Fusarium mangiferae. The sequence goes on along the minus strand of NW_024573930.1, from coordinate 320,194 downwards.
TTACTTGAAAAATGACCGACTTGACAAAAGTCAGCTTAGTCATGCAACGTCACGATATGGTTGATTGGAGAAATATCGCCGGTAGCACCTACCTGAGATTATTCGTCACCGAGCTGCCTGTGCCTTCTCTTACAAAGCAAAACAAGTCGCAAATCGCCGCCTGAACTCGTTTTTACACCTTTAATAGTTTTTATGATCAAAACACAGCGATTATCTGAGCTTGAATAAGATCAAATTCGAAATACACAATACCCCCTCAATCATGGCGACGGCAACAACGAAAGAGAGGGAACTGCAGCTGCTTGATACTGTCGAGCTCAAGATCCTAAACGTCGCCAACAAGGAACAAAAGTTGCACGAATTGTTACAACGTTATCTTCCGCCAGTCATCCTCAAAGCGGCTAGTGAACATGCTCAAGTTCGAGCTAAAGTGGTCCAGATATTCTCCAAGCTGAAGACATTCATCCAACCACCGGAGTAAGTCAGATCCCACGGTGAGAGAAGACTTGAGAGCCCCAAATTTGGTGCGAAAATGGCTATCCAAGGTGGTCGGGGAGTCGGGTTGGTTCATCCAAAAGTACCTTGAAGTCACCAAACATATCTGCCACGTAGGCGAGTTTGGGATCGTCTAGGATGAATTTACTGTCGACCTCTCAATTTTCCTGGCATTCCGGAGTCAGAGAAGTTCGTGAAATCGATATAGGACTAACATGTACACAGGGTAATTCTTCCTGTGAGCGCGCTGCTTGATCAATACAAGTCCAGTGACTCCCCGTTAGTCAAGCAACTCGACATCTCAGCAATACAACACAGCATAGAGCGCCTAGATGACTATGTAAGAAGACTGCTTATTCCAAAAGCTCTATCGGGATTCGCCAAAGATCAAGGTGCTGCCCGAGTAGGACCATTCTTCAACATCATTCTACGTCTTCTCCTTGATGCCCGGATACCTCCAAGAGGCAGCAAAGATGATGACGAATACCGTGAGGCAATCGGATTGTCAGACGAGGCCGACGCAAAGTTCCTTGCCAGCATGATCAGCATTTTCCTACGACTGCGGAACCCTACGCAAACTCAGAACTGGACCACGGCTAACCCAACACTCACTAAATCTGAGCTCGAATCGTTAGCTGTGGAGAGCCCTGAGTCGCAGAAGGTCTTCGAGAGGATGTCGGAATTAAAGCTCAAACTCGTTTCATTGCTTGCAAGTGGTGCTTTTACCGACGAGGAGAAGTTCTTGCCCGCGCTTTATGCTGCATCAAGTTTCGACAACAGACTTGTATCTGCGGCCGAAGAAGTATTGAAGCGAAGTTCCGTGTCTATGGAAGATAAGGCACTTGTCAAGCGTCTGTTTCATGCCCACTCAATACTGCCGCCCACATATCGGACCCGAATTCTGAACATGCTCTCCAAATCCTCCATCTCGGCAACAATGTCGGATGATATCATGGCTGTAGTCAAACTCAACTTCTCCACGCCAGATCAAGCTTCAAGTGAGTTGGCACAGAGTCTGCTCCCCAAGAGTGCCCTCGAACAAATAAAACTCCATACGGCGACATTCCAGTACCTCGCCTGGGTAGCACGCGTTGGGCCCTCGCAGGAAGGATTTGACATTGCTGTTCCTCTCGTGCATGAGCTGTCCGTTTTTGTAGAGCGTCAAGGCTGGCCTGTTCCGCAGCGGACATCCCACGACGATATTGCGCTACGATCGAAAGCTTACGAAACGATTGGGGTGCTGGCGAGAAGTGCGAATATGTCAATTGGAAAGCGGCTACAACTCGCCCACTGGCTATTCAAGTCATTGTCAGAGGATACGACTTCAGATGCAGTTGTGAACATAGATGGAGCTCTGTCTAGCCTGACCACAACCATTCCGGCAATGACGGGCAGTGAGTCTCAAGAGTTGAAGACAATGCTGCTAACGTTCATGTCTCTCGCTGATGAACCCCCTGCTGTTAGAAGTACTCGACATGCTGTGGTCAAGTGGGCCAACCAATGTCTCGCTTTTTCTGATGTTATGGCACGCTGGGTAGATATTCTGGCCATTGGTGCCTACGAAGGCGAGAGAAGTGATGTTATCGAGCAGGGCCACAAGGGTATCGACCCTTGGACCTACCACGCACACGCCGAAACCAGCCTGACATTGCCAGACTGGAAGGAAATGATAGTCACATTCTTTGGTTCTGAAATCAGCCCAGATTCCATTGCGGAGGTTGCCGCTGCCCTTCTTCCAGATGTGACAGAAAAGTCGCACTCAGTATTCGAGAACTTCCAAGGATCTCGTATAGCTGCTTTCCCAGTTGCCCTGAGATATTGCAAGCACATAATGTTCCTCACAGCTCTCGAAGACTTCGAAGTGGAGCCTGACTGGATGCAAACTTTAGATGCACGAGTCAAAACGGATATCAAGACGAGAGAGAAGATCCTGGCATATCTACACACAATCGATAGCGGATTCATCATCTTCTATCTGAAGGCATGCCTCGATGGAGCCTACATGAAAGACTCACCGATCACGGAAGAATGCATCCGTTGCTTTGTTGATGTGGCATCCCTGAGTCCCGGCGGGGCACTGGGATTCTTGACCAAGTTTAGCGATGGCCTTTTCCAGCTGGTCAAGTCGAACAATAAGGAAATCCGGTCACTGACTGCTCGAGCCCTCGGAATTCTTGTATCGCATCTTGCGAATGGCCCTTCTGTGATAGGCAACTGCCGCAAGACTCTGAGTGCGCTATTTGAGAACGCCGAGAGATTGGTTGGACCTGAGCTCAACGCTGCCGAGGGAGGATTGTTAGCTTATAGTTACGTCTGCTCTCGAAGCGTTTACTACGGGCAAACCATTCCCGTTGATGTTAATTATCCCATTCAGTTCATCACCGGCGAGAAGGTTGTGTCGTCACTGCACGACACAGCGCTGGAGGCTTTTGCACAGCTGTGGACCGCCGGACTCGCCATCCCAGAACGTGAAGGCGATCACTCCCTGGAAAAGGTCATCAGCAAGCTCGTCGCCTCAGCAAAGAAGGGAAACGAGAAGGCAATTCTTGCTCTGGGAAGACTGGCTGCCGGGCTGAGTGAAAGTGGAGAAGCCGCGAATGAGAGTGAAGATGAATGGTCGCATGGAATCCTGGGTAATATCCTCAAGGAGCTTTTCGCCCTACATGAGATTAAGCAAGTCGAGGTGCAATTCACTGTGGGAGATGCTATCACCGCAACTCTGGCACGGTGGGAATCTGATTATGTAAAGCTGACCCTGGATGTCGAGTCTCGCCAATGTCTTCAGAAGCGCAATGGATCGCGTGGCCCGCTTCTCACAGCTGTTCTTAACAAGATCTTCGCGGACTGCAAGGCCACAAAGCCATCACTGCTGAAGGCGTCCGGCATCTGGCTTTTCTGCATCGTTCAATATTGTTCACACCTGCAAGAGGTCCAGTCTAGGCTCCGAGAGATTCAAGCTGCATTTATGAGACTTCTTAGTGCACGCGACGAGCTTGTACAAGAGACTGCCTCGCGAGGTTTGTCTTTGGTATACGAGCGTGGCGATGCTGATCTCAAGAGCGCCCTTGTCAAGGATCTGGTGTCTGCCTTTACCGGCAATAGTACCCAGCTCAAGGTGGACCAAGAAACAGAGTTGTTTGAGCCCGGTGCTCTGCCAACTGGAGAGGGCAGCTCCATCACTTCATACAAGGACATTGTCAATCTAGCCAATGAAGTTGGTGACCAAAGACTTGTTTACAAGTTCATGTCACTTGCTGCGAATGCTGCTACCTGGTCAACTCGATCTGCCTTTGGTCGATTTGGACTCAGCAATATTCTTTCAGAGTCTGAAGTTGACCCTAAGCTCTACCCAAAGCTTTACCGTTACCGATTTGACCCCAACCAAAACGTCCAGCGATCCATGGACGATATTTGGAAGGCACTTGTCAAAGATTCGGGCGCAGTTCTCAGCACTCACTTTGATGCGATCCTGGACGACTTGCTCAAGAGTATCTTGGGCCGAGAGTGGCGCATGCGAGAAGCAAGCTGTGCTGCTATCTCAGAGCTCATTCAAGGCCAACCATTTAACAAGTATGAGAACCGATACCGCGATATTTGGACATCGGCATTAAAGGTTCTCGATGATGTTAAGGGTTCCGTGCGAGAGGCTGCTTTCAAGCTTTGTAGAACTTTGTCTAACACTCTTGTTCGACAACTCGAGGAGGGAACCAGTGGATCTGCTGCTAAATCTATGATGAAAGAGGCTCTTCCCTTCCTTCTGTCTGACAAAGGTATCGAAAGCTCCGTCAAAGAAGTCCAAGCCTTTGCTGCCATTACCGTCATCGAGCTCACTAAGAAGGGTGGAAAGGCTCTCCGACCATTTATTCCGGAGATGGTTCCTCAACTTCTTGGTTTACTGAGCTCTATCGAGCCTGAGCAGATCAATTGGCATTACCAGAGAGCTGGTGAGGACAGCCGAGACCAGATTGATAAAATCCGATCACAAATGGTGAACCGATCTCCGATCTCTGAGGCCATTGACAACTCACTTCGATTCGTGGACGCGGATGTTATGGCTGAATTGGCACCTAAACTAGAGGCGACTATCAAAACTGCTATCGGCATGCCGACCAAGATAGGATGCAGTCGTGTATTGACAACCCTATTCACAAACCACACAAATGACATTAAGGGAGTGAGCAACAAGTTCCTCCAGTTGATGGAGAAGCAAACTATGGACAAGAACGATGAGGTCAGCCAGGCGTATGCTCGAGCCACCGCATATATGTTGAGAGCTGCTTCGGACTCGGCCAAGAACCGATTCTGCAAGAAGTTTATCGACATGTACTTCGAAGCAGAAGAGGAGTCACGTCGTCAAAAGACAGCAGATGTGATTGTGGCACTGGCTAAGGTCTCGCCTGACCATTTCACTGCCCTTGAGACACAATTACTACCCTTCTCCTACCTGGGCTCTCATGATACAGACGAGTATACTAGCAAAGTATTCAAGAAAGTATGGGAGCAGCACGCTGGAAGCAGTCGCACTGTTGTTCGTTACGTACCTGAGATCGTAGCACTCGTGGAGAGGTGTTTGGATACAGCACAATGGGCCCTTCGACATGGTGGAGCTTTCACCGTTGCAGCTATGGTATCTGATGTTGCGAGTGCAAGTGATGTCAGTGGCCAAATCAGCGACGCCAACCTCAACAAGATCTGGCCTGTTTTCGAGAAAGCACTGGCCCTGAAGACATTCGCCGGCAAGGAGAAGCTCCTTGAATCATACCCTAAATTCGTCGAGAAGGGACACAGCTTGTGGAAGTCAGACACAAAGATCGCTGCACTGATGAAGAAGATTGCTCTTCGAGAAGCCAAGCGAAACAACGACGAGTATCGTGTGCATGCTTTCCGTTGTCTCTGGGAGTTTGCAAAAGCTCGGGATGACATTGACATGCTCGATGATATTGCGGAGATCGTTACGCCTTATCTTGAAGAGCTCAAGGGAGACGACGAGACCGAGAATGGAGATAAAATGGATATCGACTCTAAGGATCAAGTCGCGAAGGAGCAGCTTGTAGAGAAGACGGCCTCCAACGGCTTGGAGGCTGTTGCGCGCGGGCACAGCCGAACTGATCTTGGCATTCTGACCAAGATCATCAATATTCTCAAGCCTTTCCTATCAAGCCCGAATTTTGCTACAATCAAGCGTCAAGTATGGTACGAGTGCGTACGTGATCTTATGAGCGATGCCACACCTTCATCAGCACCAGATGAAAATGCCGTCGCGCTTACTTATCTACTGAGCCTGGATGTTGACTTGGTCGACACTGGCACTGAAGCACAAAGACTTATGAGGGCCAAGGCCGTGGGCGCATTGTTCAAGGCAAAGGGCAGGGGAATTTTTGGACCGACTGGAGGTCCCGACGCTGCGCAGTTGAAGACGATGGTGAGTCAGGCACTGGAAGCTGAGAGGTCTTTGGAGGTACAGCGGGTGCTCAGGGATGTTCTCGTTGAGATGGAGTAAGAGAAGGGTAAAGGTTTCTAGAGGATTCAGCGTTTAGATCGTTATCTTTTTACTAGCGTATCATGGTTAAGAAATACACTAGATATCATGAGATTGGCAGCGTTATCATGAGACTTGCTGACCACAATACATGTTTGTTCAGAAAGACCTCTACATATCACCACAAGCTTGCGCGTATCATCGCAATGCTAGACTGACTATCACAATACAAAGGCATGCCAGTTCCTTACGTCCTGAACCCTGAGAGCTACCCTTGCTTTCAATCTTGGCAAACATCGCAACCCCCTCACATCTTACCTCAGCACTCATAATGTCGTACAAACAGCAAAACAGAAAAAAAGGGCAGTTGCCCAACGTTACATAGTCCCCCCCAATCAAGCCCAATTCGTCAAAAAACTCGTTAAACCGAAACAAAAGCAGAATGTTCAAGCGACACAAGAGACGCGCGTGGTTTGTGACCGTTGGCTATCAACCCATCTCCGGCCGGATCGGACGTTGGGAAACGGCCGGAAACGTCGGTACCTTGGAGGATCCACTGCCGAAAAATGCTTCGCCGTGTGACGGGGGGTCTAAAGGCGCCGACGAAGGATACGTACATGGCACTTTTTGTAACGCGGAGCTGGAATGCAAGGTAGGTAGACACTGTTTCAGTTTATAATTGCTATGTAACAGTAAACGCGGGTCAGAGGTAAAATGCCGAAAGCATCATCAAAGTTGAGAGCAAAACTGCTCTATCTTGCCGAGTTGAAAAATCAGACATCATTGGCAGAATGTGTCCAACATATTGCCGATAAAATGTGGAAAGGACAAGGATGGCAGCGTGGCACAGAAAGACTCAATGCCCCGCAGCGATATTGGCACGCCGGGCTGTCGCGAGATCGCAAAACGCAACGCAACCGCAGCGTAGCGTAGCGTTTGCTGCCAGTCAGATGTGATAATGATGCCAGTCTTGTGTCATGAACATTTCAGCAACAACTTCTGCCGCTCCAAGCTACTTGACCGAAGAGCCAGTAAAATCTCACGATGCTCAAAAGTTCACGATTCAGTAATTGTTCAAGGTCAGAGCTGCAGCACAGTTAGCGGAGAACTATTCAGGACCATCGGTTTTCTAAGCCGCAATTTGCGTCACCAGCCCAGCCCAGTCCAGTCCAGTCCACTGCTGGGTTTCCCACGAGGGTCATAAGGTGGGATTGAACGATCTGCAAGTAGCAACCAGGGGCCTGGTCCTAAGATTGATGAATGCGGCTAAAGGGAGGAACCAGAAGCGTAGAAATTCGCGAAACCGATATGCATAGGCATGCCATCTGAAGTTGTTTGCAGATTTCGAGTCAGAGTGCTATGAGCACAAGCAACGTACTGTTAGCCGTAGTCGAACTTCAATACGACCACCTAAGGAGAGTCTGACAGGGGATAAAGCCAGACTGTCAATATCGACCATGATGCACTGTCTTGCAAGACCGAGATCTTCAACCTGATTGGACAAACTAGTGCTCACAGGTTCGCCAGTCATCATCAAGGTCAAAAGATGCTTTGTCCTGTAGCAGTGATGCCGCATGGTGGTGTCAGGAATAATCTTTGGTGTGCAAAGGATCCACTAGCAGTGATTCCCGGAGGCCTGGAAAAACCTCCCATTTGTTGAGCTGTTGAGTTAGCAATATCGACGGCGTGCTGTAGTGGCACGCTTTCAGTACAGATGGTTCCATGAGGTGACCTCGGCACGAAGTTGTTTCAATACAGTGCTATGATTCACGATACGCAAAATCGAAATATTGCCTGATATACGAGAGAACTTTGCTGTTCTGGCATCTAACCCCGAAGTAAGGGCAACACACGCTATCACCAAGACGGCTCAACCCTGGTGCGGTCTAGAAGGGCTTTCCTGTCTTGGCGCGAGAGCAGACCGAGATCTTGCTTAGAACAGGGCATTTCGACATGGGTTTTGGAGTGCGCCACACTTTAGGTTAGAGTTAACACTTCTCAGGGAGAGTTTGTCACCCAGGGATAGATAGCCTCAACTCTGAGGTCCATGCATAAGCGGCATGCAATTGAGTTGGAAGGCGTCGAGGTTCCTGTTTTGTTACCGGAGAGTCAACCGTAATGAGCACTAGACTGTGCGAAGGCGACGTTGAAGTTGTTAGCTATCGAGAGTATGGTCACTACTGGCTGTGATATCTCGAAATGACCAGATGCTCAAGGATCGGGCGTTGTCTGATGATGCCCGCCCTGTCTGTTGTTAAAAACAAAGCAAAGATGCCCGAACAAGATCAAGTTGCGATTGCCTACGCTCAGGTCTTCTGCCAACGAATGGATAAGTTCTAAGGCCCTGTCGCATGGGTTGTCTCGGCGTTTCTATTCTGAGCTCGCCTGTAGCACGTCGCTATGACGAGCATTCGACACTATGAGCCGTGCAATTGATGCAAGCAAGGGATTCTAGGGTTTGCTTGTTGCGATAGCAATCTTAAGTTCTAGGGCTGGTGATCAGGATACGATGTCCGGAGATATTCAGATAAATGAGATGTTGAAACATTGTCGCTGATCTGAGTGAGCCGTGCATTCGTGAATTGCTGGCGCGCTTCATCCGCAACAAGAAGTTGTAATGCTTTTGTGTGGTGAAACCAACAAGCGAGGCCCTGGACGCTCCCTTCATTCCATTTTCATGGTCGCTCAACCTCAGTTGACAGGCCATTTGCATGAATTCAATGCCGTGCTCAATTGTCCCGAGCGTTTCCATGCAACAAACAACACGATGATCAACAATGATCTTTTCACCTTCCCTGCATTCAGCTCTCCGTTGGTCGTCTATCGCCGGCTGTCCTTACAGTGCAGTTTGATAGATCGGGCTACTTTCCAGGCCATCGACCCTCATGCCCTATGATTTCATGGTCCACTTCAGCAGGGCTGTTTTAACAGGGGTTGTGTTCATTCATCTCGCAAGCTCCGTCCTGCTTCCAGCGCCCAGCGCTCAAAGTCCACTGTTCACTGTCCAGCTTCCAGTCCAAACGGTGCCCAGCTGTGTCGCTTTAGGCACTAGGCACTGAGATAGCGCCACGCCAGCCGTCAAGGGTAGCCCTGGTTGCGGAGAGCCACACAATGCTTTTCAGCACGACAGGTAACCAGGCCCAAACATGGCTGAGTTTGGCCGTTCGAAAAGTAGCTCAAGCGAAACAGCAAGGGCCCCAAACAATACCATTGCAGCCTCGAGTTTTCGAGTAGACGGCTCGAACTCGAGCTTTGCATTGTCTCAAACCACTTTGACCATCGCCATCGCCGTAGGAAGTCCGGTGAGTGTATGCATCCCGAACTAAATTGTCGATACTGTGCGTAAGAGCAGCTAGGGCAAGGCCCACAGGTTTTGTCCTTGTCCTTCTCGTTCTCCTCCCTTCCATCCCTTCCAGTCTCTCCACATCGCGACACACACATTTTCTCAAGCCACGCCCACCCTTACTGGCTCCCACCACTTCGTAGTGAGCCTCTTCTGGGCTCTTGACTCCCAATGGAAATGTAATTCGATGTTGTGCGTCTATTCTCCAACAGCCCTCTTCCTGGCCATCTTCCCCTCCTCTGTTAAGATGTTGTAGAGACCCTCCATCCCCCCTCCCATCTTAAACTTCTTGCGTAAACTTATCTTCTCCCGAAGCAACCGCTTGATCGTCTTCTCGTCTCTGTCCCTTGTGCAATCGTCTTGAACGCTTTGTTGTGTTACGGAGTGTCCGTTACTGCGCCTGCTTGCCCAGGTCCACGCTACCGTTACCATCATCTCATCTGAATTCCGTGCACCTGCAGCCGCTCCGTCACTCGCCCAGTGACTTCACAGCGTCATTCGTCCATTGGGCTGTTTCAGTACCACCCTTAGCAAGCCTGCACCAAGATCCAAGATCCCCTTGTAAGCGGATACGGCAGCCCACACCCCCTGGTCGACAATTTTCCCCTACCGGCGCCCTCGTCCCCGCGTGCCCCCGATTGTTCCCAAGACCAAGGCCCAAACAAGGCAAGGTTAAGAAAAAAAAGCTCGTCTTTTTTCTCTCTGTCTCCCGCATTACGACTCATCCCACGACTCTCTTTCTTGTTTCCCCTCATCCATCTTTGTACTCATCACGGTTTTCACGGCTCTTCCCTTGCGCGTGTTTCGGAAATTGGCTGTGACAGTTACTGTTGTTTTTGTTGGCGCCTAAAAGTGAGTTTTGCTTTCTTTCATTCCCTTGTTGCTTGTCGATTCCTTGCACGTCTGTTGGTGTTCGTGGTTGGTGGAGGGAGGTTTGTGGGATTGGGCCGGATATCAGCTTCAACGACGCTTCATACGCATTGCGCCCACGACCATCGACAAGTTTCTCCTTGAGAATATATCCAGCTCCATGGATCTTCGAATGTGCTTTGATTCAAAGATTCCATGCTATACTCGACTTTTGGGCAGCACTCAGTTTCTCCCTTCGCATCTGTTCATCCGTTCCGATCATCCGCGAAGCGACCATATCGATAAGCAGCGCCGAAGAAGTCAGCAGCGCAATTAGTTTCTTGCCGACTTCTGAAACGATACATACAATGCGTCACATGCCAAGCTTTCGATTCCTGACAATCGAGTGTCGACCGGCTGCCGACTTCATAAGCTCATTTACGCCAGCTCTTGGTGACCAAGGTGCAAGCTATTGCCATTTCGAACAATTCGTTACTTCCGGAAATAGGGATGCTGAAATCCTGGAACCTCTGAAGAACGCATGACGCCGAAGAGAGAGGATCTTTGGGGATGCCTTGCCTCCTGGAAACAAGACCATGAATGGAAATGCCTGCATCATGTTGGCACTTGTTGTCAAAGGACTGTTCTCCGATATACTGCGACCGGGCATCACGAATAACTTATCCGCGGACTATCCCCCATTAGCAAATGAAGCGTTCGTTGAAGCGGTGTCTGACCTGCATCAAACTTAACGACCAATGAGGATGGACGAATTTGCCCACAGAATTTGGAGATTTCCAATCCAGGCTGGGGAACGTCAGGACCAATTCGACACTTCCAATCATAGCTTCCAGGACCAACATGGATATCGGCACTTGGGGGACCAGCAGAAGACTAACAAATGCATAGGTTCAGCTCATTTCGGGAACGTTTGCAGCTACCTTACCACATTCCTTTGGAATCTTTGGTAAAGCACCTTGCCCCGTGAGAACGACGATTTGGCGTTTCGCATCCCCATCACTCTCCTCAGAAGCATTTCATTGCTTATACCGGCGTGACGGCGTCTTAGAGACTTGATTCGCATCTGTACGAATACTTTTCGGAGTCCAATTCTCGGTTATCAGATTCATATTCTTTAAGGATTAGACTCGGCGTGAAGGTAGGAGGATTCAATTTGGCACTGCTGAAATGCACCGCTCACATCAGCTTTGCAGGTCTTACGATCCAAAAATAGCGACTTACTTCGGTGTGCTTTCGGTACTCGATTCTCGAACGGTACGTTCTGCAATTTCTCCCTGATGTTGCCACTCGCTGCCTTGTGTGACTGTTTGCCTAAGCACATGGACTTGTCTCGCAAACCTTGTCATGTTGGTGGACGGTCTTGATGAATATCGATGTGTCCTTTTGCATTTGGAAGCGAGACTTTGAAGAAGAGGAAAATTTCCCCTCGAGAGGAACTTGTTGGTCCTCGTTGTTTGGTTGAGGAGGCAGGAGCTGCATGGGCAAGCCACTGTTGCCTGAGCTCCAACCTTCAACCTTCAACCTTCACCTTCCCACATGCAGGCGCACCACGTCGCAATGATTTCTTGACCTTGCATCAACCTTTCGCTTCTTCACGCTCCTTCGAGGCCCTCGACAGCGTTGCTAATATTTGCTGATAGCTCTTCTACGGCTTTTTTTACGACGTGTACGAGTTTACTACCCACGGTAAGTTGCCTTATCGCGATGATTTCCTCTCAAAAGCCACCCGCATATGGACGATCAGCCCCTACCAAGGTCATTGAAGCGCATCATTCGATGCGCCTCGGAAGCCCACCAGTCGGTGACAAACCACTCCGGCCATAGTTCAGTTTGCGGAGCTAGAGTTCACGAGATGGAACTGAAGGGATCCACCAGGTTCAAGAGCCTCGAACCTCTGATTCACTCTCCCAAGCCCCGGAATCCTCATTCGGAACAATACTGGCCACACCTGGAGCTTTCGTCCCTGTTTGTTCGGCCCGGCGCTTCTGATTCGCTGTGGATTGTATTTTTTGGCTGCGGGCTGATGGAGGCGGCATACTCACTTTTCCCCCACATTATATGCATTTCTTTTTTGTCACGGCACAACTTTCATCTCTGCCAGTGCCTTCGTATTGGGGCGCTCAGTTCATTTTGCTGACTCACGAATAGTCTTCTTTTATTGTTGCTCTGCTCTGTAAAGCCCTGCAACATCTTGCTTTTTCCTTGAACATATAAAGCTCGTGCTTGGTTCTCTCGACTCTGGTTCGTTCTCCCCACATTGCCTCCTCCCTTCTTCCGCCTCTTTTGCGAATTTGCACTTGGCTGTAATTTTCTTCGCTGGTACTCGTTCGTATTTATCCATGGTGTTAACTCTTGCAAAGCGCATTATGGATTTCGCCGGTGTCCCCCCCAACAACGCAGCCCCTGCTGGCCCAATGTCTTTCCCCAACGGTACTCCTCCCGCTCCTGACATGGGCTCTGCCCCTCCTCCTGGTTCTGGTCCTGATTCTCCCAAGACCACTCTTTGGTAAGTAGTAACTGGCTGTCATGGTACAAGCGAGTGCTGACTATTGTAGGATGGGAGAGCTCGAGCCCTGGATGGATGAGAACTTTATCAAGGGTGTCTTTATGTCTGCCGCTCATGAAACTGTCAATGTTAAGGTCATTCGTGACAAGAACTCTGGTAACGCTGGCTACTGCTTTGTTGAATTCCAGTCCCCGGAATCCGCTACCAACGCCCTCGGCATGAACGGAAAGCCAGTTCCTAACAGCCAGCGCTCCTTCAAGCTTAACTGGGCCTCTGGTGGTGGTCTCGTTGACCGACGGTATGTGCTCTCCCCAAACGCTTAGTGGAATTGTTAGTAACATGCTTCAGGGACGATCGTGGCCCCGAGTACAGCATTTTCGTTGGCGACCTTGGCCCCGAGGTCAACGAGTACGTCCTGGTTTCTCTCTTCCAGGCTCGATTCCCTTCTTGCAAGTCTGCCAAGATCATGACCGACGCCATGTCTGGCCAGAGCCGCGGCTATGGTTTCGTTCGCTTCTCCGACGAGAACGACCAGCAGCGTGCTCTTGTTGAGATGCAGGGTGTCTACTGCGGCAACCGACCCATGCGTATCTCTACTGCTACCCCCAAGAATCGTGGCAACCACGGCTTTGGTGGTCAAGGACACCACAACGGCGGTCCCATGATGGGTGGTATGCCTCAGCAGCAGATGTGGAATGGAGGTGGTATGCAGGGCTTCGGCTATGGTGGCTTTAACCCTGCCACTCAGATGAACCAGTTCACTGACCCCAACAACACCACCGTCTTCGTTGGTGGCCTTTCTGGCTACGTCACTGAGGACGAGCTCCGATCCTTCTTCCAGGGCTTCGGTGAGATCACCTACGTCAAGATCCCTCCTGGCAAGGGCTGCGGCTTCGTTCAGTTCGTCCACCGCCACGCTGCTGAGATGGCCATCAACCAGATGCAGGGCTACCCCATTGGTAACTCTCGCGTGCGCCTCAGCTGGGGACGTTCTCAGAACAACTCTGGCGTCGGCACTCCCTACCGCCCCGCCCCTCCTCCCCCTCACTACATGGGCATGCCCAGCCACGGCGGACCTGGCAACTATGGCCCTCAGCACTTTGGCGGCCCTGCTCCCGGTCCCCAAGGCCCTCCTGGACCTCCTGGACCCCCCGGACCTGGCGGGCCTCCCCAGGTAAGCGTGACTCATCCGATTGACCTCCCTTTACTGACATGTTTAGGAGTTCTAACTCCATTTGCAGTAATTTGACCACGAACTCGTTGACGAAGGGGCTTTTATACGACCAATCCCCGGCACTTATGTTTCCTTGGGCTCAGTTATCTTGCCTTATCATGAGCTATCGCGTAGCAGTTGTATCTGCTTTTCGGCAGTTTACGAGTGATACCCAACCTTGATTTCGATTTGGGATCATGACTTTAAGTTTTATGGCAGCTCAGGATTTCAACACGACACCACGCTCACTCCATTTCCTTGGGTCTGAATCATGATTGGCGTTGGAGATCTTCGGTCCCCCGGTGGATTGTCATCAATTCAATTCATTTAAGCTACTTGCCTGTACCCTCTGCGTTTACTTTAGTCACTCACTGCTTTTTCCTTTTTGCTTTTGACTGTCTGTCACTGTCTTTAACCATGGATATGTTAAGTCGCTTTAGCGTGATGATTACACGTTGTCGTCTTTGCAAAGCTACGCCCACTGTTTCCTTCCAAATCTTTTCTCGTAGTCAGACCAAGCCCTTTTTACTTGGTGGGATTTGGCTTCGCGCATTTCGTTGGCTTCTTATAGGAGGACTGGCTGCACAGCGACTCTGTTTGGCATCGCCCTGTGGTTCATGCAAGCATCGGAGGCTTGCTCGGCGCGTAGGTTTCACGGTTTAGCACGGTATACCTGGTGTGCTTGGAGGGAATCTGGGGTGCAAAAAAAGCGGTTAGGAAAAGAATGGTCTTGGCTACGAGTGTTGTTTCTGATGAGGCGATGGGGAGTTTGGCCCGCGGTTTTGGGAGTCAGTATTATTCGAAACAGACCGATCATTGAACTGATGAAGGCAAACTGACTCGCGTGACCATGGCATGTCGACACGTGTGAATCCCCTCTTCTGACAGCTCAGCTCCAGCACAGAACAGCACAGCACAGCAGACTAGCTTCACATCTCCGCATTTGGAGACCTCCACATAATGGAGAGGCTGACGTAATTTGAAAGCCAAGATATTTAGGGTTCGAGTCTGATGGCTGCTGTCATTGGGCGTAGAAGCCATGGAAGCTCCTCGTACGTAGCTAGTGCTATGTTTAAGCTGCAGCATGATATCTCCATGACCTTTGAGTGGAACTTTATTTCGAAGTACTTTAAGCCCAGCACCTCCTCTTTCAAACTTTACCTAGAGATTATCCCCTCATTTGACAATCTTATTAAACATCGACGATATCATCATAACAATCATGTCTTCTATTGATCTGAGTGCTTTCCCCGCAGCAGCTCCGGCAGCTCCATCATCTGAGATTCGTTACGCAGATGTAAGTTGAACACCCTAAAGTTATACATGCCTGACAGTTTAGGTCGCTGTCACAGCTACCGCGAAGGAGTTCAAGGGCATATACCGCGAAGATAAGCAGTACCACGAACCGGACTTTATCAACACCCTAGACCGTGCCAAAGATGCTGGCGTCAGTAAGGTTATGCTGACGGGCATGTCACTCGCCGACGTGTCTCACAACGAAAGTATCGTCAAGCTCCGCCCCTCGCAGTGTTACTATACAATCGGCGTACATCCATATCATGCTTCTGAGCTTGACGCCGGTGGAAAGTCATACATCGATGAATTGGAGCAGAAAGTGAACAGTGCACTTGCACAGGATACGCCACACATCGCTGCCTTTGGAGAGCTAGGTCTTGACTATGATAGAGAGCAACACGCTTCGAAGGATGTTCAGAAGAAAGCGTTCAAAGCGCAATTGGACTTGTTTGTCAAGAATCGCTGGGATCTCCCACTATTCTTGCACTGCCGCAATGCCTTTGACGATTTCGTCGAGATGATCACACCATACATGGAGAAACTCCCCCGCGGTGGATTAGTACACAGCTTCGTCGGCAGCACAAGCCAGATGGAGAAGCTCGTATCTCTCGGGCTAGGCATCAGTGTCAACGGGTTCAGCTTCCAGAGCACAGAGAGTCTGGAGATGGTGTCCAAGATACCGCTCGACGCACTGCAGCTGGAGACGGATGCGCCGTGGGGAGAATTGAAGGGCGATGTGGTGAAGCGGTACTGTGAGAATGCGAGACCGTTGCCGGCGTCGAAGAAGAGGGATAAGTGGGATGCTAAGTGCTTGGTTAAGGAGCGGAATGAGAGTTGTTATATGGAGCGTGTGGCGCTGGTTGTAGCGGGTTTGAAGGGTGTTGGTGTTGATGAGGTTGCGGAAGCGGCTTGGAGGAATAGTGTGAGGATGTTTGGACTTGGAAGAAGATAGAGGCTAGAAAAATAGCATATAGGTAAAGAAGTCGACATTTATAAAAGTCTTGCGAGAAAGAAGTCAGCATTTGTGTAAGCGGTCGTATGGAGGGGTTGTAATAAAAGAAGAGCTGCTAAGGCAGATACTTCTGAGCAATTGGCAAACTCTCTAAAGTACTATAGTGACCTATGCTTGTCGATTCTGCTTGATAGAACCGTCCATAGCCAGTTCGTTCAATCTCTGTAATATCAGACTTGTTGTTCTGTACAACGGATGTGCGTTGTATGCCCCCGCAGCCTCCAAACCACCCGTGGCATCTCATCCTACCAGGACCCTAGAAGATAGCCAAAGCATTTGGGGGCGATCCAATCAATCCGGGTTGATTCAAAGGTGTCGAAGTAAGCATAAACGAGTACCTCTTCTTCTCCTTACAATACTTCGCCAACTCGTTCAGATCCCACAACTCGCCAATTGACATACCAAACATGTTCAAACAATACATATGAAGCACTGCACACGTTAGCTAACATTACATTATCCAAAACGGTAACGAAAAGAGCAACTCACCGAGATCTTTCATTCCGCCGATGGAACCATCGGGCTTCAGTGGGGGATACGCTTCAAAACTATTTGAGTCCGACGCCGCAGCTGCAAAGCGCTTGTTCCACAACCACCGGGCTGTTTCTTCACAGCCGTGAAGACCTGTGAGTTTCGCAGCGGCCATTTTACCTAGGTCAGCGGGGCTCATGTTATCTACTATTTCGGTTGCGCCCGTTCTGATGATCAGGATGTCGCCGGGCTGGAATTCAACGTTCTGATGGGCAGCGCAAGCCTCGAGATCTTCAACCGTGATACGATTCCCATCAAAAGCGTGGAACTCAATGCCCTTTTCTTCAGCGTAAGAAGCGTAGTCAACTAGAACGCCACGACCGGCGATGCAGCCTCGGGAGTGCCAATGGTCTAGGGTTGGCATTTTGTTGGTCTCGGTTGAATCAATTGACAATGCTTCTTTATCGGGATTCGCGCCGTTGTATGCTAGACCTGAATCCTGGTGCTGGAAATGACACAGACTATCCCATTGACTGCTACATTGCGTATTGAAAGATAATTCATCGTCCCACGATTTACCCTGTTCGAAAGGAAGCGCTGCCATGCTCTCGGGTATGTAGAGAATCTTGTGCTGGGCGGACAATCGTCCTGGAATGTTGAGCTTGTTCATAGCATTGAGTGGCCAGCTAACAAGGGTTAGTATTGTATGATGCAGGGTTCTGGGAGATGTACTTCAGAGATATAGACACTCCATCTTTGACCTCGAGAGCGGCATTTCGAACAACATCTGGAGTTAGGAAGTTCAGCGTCCCAACGTGATCTTTCTTCCCATCACGGTCAAAAACACCCCAAGCACAGCCCTTGGGCATGCTTTCAACTGGAGGGAGGTCATCAAAGTCAGGTACTGAGTCAATATTGAAGGACATTGTCGTTGCTGGGAAGTGAAGAGATGGCGAAATGAAGCGGTGAAGTTGGGGATGCCGCCTGTTTTATACCACGTCGCAAAGGAATCCCAATTCTAGACACTGCATGTTAATTAGACTGAATTGGGGTCAATTCATGAGAAATACTGTAGCTTGCTGCATCGTATCGTCGTTTTCGCAAATGAGTATCCACTGGCTATTGTCAGCCACTTCTCCAGGGTATGTAGGCACCCATCTAAGAGTGAAACTATTCTCAGATTTATGCTGAGGGTACGAAAACGCGCGCAATGGGAATAAATAACGGAACTTCATACAGGAATATGAAAGTAGTCGTGTGATGATGTAGTAGATAAGTGAGGTATGCTATTGGTATGGTGTTTTTGGTCCATATCCTACTGCAATGGAGGAAACATGTTCAGCCAGCGTGTTCTAAAGCCTGGCTCCTTTCGGTCGAGGTCGAACAAGAGAAAGGGCAGCAGTGATAAGAGTGATGCAGCATATGAATGGTTATTAGATCTGATGTATGTGAGAACGGCGTAGTATTGGGCCTTGAAGCCGCTACAGACAGTGTGAGTTGCTTGTTTGTTTATCGGTCTCGTAATAGAACGACACCATGGGCTATTCAAGGTGAACACGATGCCCTCCACGATTTTATTTTAAAGAATGGAAAAATAGCTAAATCATTGATTAAAAGTAGACATCGGTCTGATTGTTTGTAAAAGGCTGAAACCGCGGACCATTGGCATCTAAAGCTTCTTCTCGAGATTAGAATCACGGATCCAGCCCAAGCACGAATACGAAACACCAATATTCAGAACATAGCAAAAGAGCTCCGGAGAACATAGGAAAGTCTAGAATCTCCAAATAGAGTCTGACACAATAACCGATGCCTCAAATAGCCCAGCACTGTTAGCGAGCTGCAAGGACACCCGCAACTCAATGGCTCAAAAAGGATGATTCACAACAATCCGATTGGTGCAGATAAGTTTCCCTCTATCTAGATCAGATCAGATCGTTATCTTGAGCGATTAATCCCCCGTAATAAACTGGAACGCGTAACGGTGAGTGCGAGTTGATAGTTCTCGCATTCGGATGTGGAGTTCGTATTCGTACTCTGTTTCACAATGTCGACTGAAGGATCACAACAGCGGCATATACAGCTCTTGTTCGTTTTCGCAAAGGGATTGTATCATAGTTGTAGGAATCAATAGTAAGATCTTGCAAAGATTATGGAGTTGGGGAGGAATCCGAAATATCAAAGGACCAGCCTCCTTAGCATACAGCTTTGGAGATTTCAGATTTCTATTTAAACAAGAACAATTCTCCTCAAGAGAAAATCAGACCACTCCAAGTTCATCAACTCTTCAGTCTTATCTTCTTTCAAACATTTTACACTCTGAATCTCTCGAAACCCCAAAATGTCTTCCTCAGAGCTGATTTCCTACGACGAGGCTCAGAACTCAGCGTTCGACAAAGTCCTCCATCGAAAATCAAAAGAGTCAAAGGGCGGAATGCGAGCCATGATCAACAAGGACAACAAAGCACACGCCGCAGCTGTCGACGAGTACTTTCAGTTCTGGGATAACAAGAAAGCTGAAGATGAAGTTGAGGCCGTACGACAGGAGAGAACCGACAACTACGCCAGTTTGACAAGACAGTAAGTTCCCCTCAACTCTGGTATCTTTCTGTTGCTGACTTTGAGGAAATAGGTATTATAACCTCGCAACCGATCTCTACGAGTACGGGTGGTCTCAGTCTTTTCATTTCTGCCGGTTTGCTTACGGCGAGGATTTCAACCGTGCTATCGCTCGACACGAACATTATCTCGCTCATAACATCGGTATCAGGCCTGGTATGAAAGTCCTAGACGTTGGATGCGGTGTTGGAGGACCTGCTCGAGAAATTGTCAAGTTTACTGGTGCTCATGTTACTGGGTTGAACCTCAACGAGTATCAAGTCCAACGAGCAACTATCTATGCTGAGAAGGAGGGACTTTCTGATAAGCTTAGGTTTGTCCAGGGAGACTTTATGGTAAGTTGATTCTGAGCAAGCCACAGAGATATGCTAACATGTAGTAGAAAATCCCATTCCCAGATAACTCTTTCGACGCCGTCTACGCTATTGAAGCAACCGTCCACGCACCCTCTTTAGAAGGCGTCTACAGCGAAATCCGACGAGTCCTCAAACCAGGCGGCGTCTTTGGCGTCTACGAATGGCTCATGACAGATAACTACAACAACGACGATCTCGAACAGCGCCGCATCCGTCTAGACATCGAGCAAGGCGACGGCATCGCCCAGATGTTCAAGATCGACCACGGCCTATCAGCTATCCAAGCAGCTGGTTTCGAGCTTCTCCACCACGAGGATCTCGCAGCTACAGATGACGGAACAGCACCGTGGTACTGGCCTTTGGATAGTAACATGCGATACGCGCAGACTATTGGCGATTTCTTTACGGTTCTGAGGATGAATAAGTGGGGGAGGCTTGTGATGCATAATGTAATAGGGGCGTTGGAGGCATGTTGGATTGCGCCGAAGGGGACGAGGAAGACGGCGGATAGTCTTGGTCAGGCTGCGGATGCGTTGGTTGAGGGTGGCAAGAGAAAGTTGTTCACGCCGATGTATTTGATGGTTGGGAGAAAGCCCGAGGAGTCTACGGAGTAAGTGATGGTGAATTGGTGCGACGTTCGAAAGGGGGCAATGGAGAATTATGGAAGAGTCTTTAAGTGGAAAATTATTGGTAAGGGTTGGTATACCCAGAGAGATAATAGATCGAGAAATCGATATTAGCCAACATAGCCCAGTGAAATGTTTCATTATTAATCGCAATTATCACTTTCGCCTCCTGATGCATTGCAGAATCTCGATGCTCGTAAGCCCAGGGTCGCATTTACTCTGTAAGCGATAGGGCTGGCCGCATCATACCTCCATGGCAATGAGCAAACAAAGCTGGCCACTATCAACCCTTAAAAGCCATAAGCGGAATTATATCAGTCAGAAATATGTAATCCTCCAATATCCGTCCATTATAACCTCTAGAGTTCCATGTTGTTAAGGACCCCACGTGTTGAAAGCTTAGCCGTCTAGCTTATCGATAAGGCTTAGATCTCCAACGGTCCCAAATATCCACTACCGATAATCTCACCAAGCCTCCGAGACCGCGCGTCAATGACCAATTACCACGGGAAAAGCAACTCCCGGGTGGGAATGCTCATCCTATGACCCTGTGAATAGATTTCTGCAGGCGCAGCTTGTTCGGAAGATGAGGAATCCGACCTGT
The DNA here is from genome assembly GCF_900044065.1 of Fusarium mangiferae. Taxonomy (NCBI): domain Eukaryota; kingdom Fungi; phylum Ascomycota; class Sordariomycetes; order Hypocreales; family Nectriaceae; genus Fusarium; species Fusarium mangiferae. The sequence goes on along the minus strand of NW_024573930.1, from coordinate 299,304 downwards.
GATCACTACATATGTTTTTATTTTTACTGCCGTACGCGCGCTGAGATCTCGGGATAGCTCAGCGGGATCTGGGATGGGGCCGATGTGGGACAGGGCTGAATACGATTGTTTCGAAAATGGGGAGCTTTATTCTCAAGATTTTGCGATCAAAAATGCTAAAAAGACGGGATAAAAAAGACAAGGCTTGGTATTTTAGATGATTACGACACTGCTCTCTGGGCATTGAAGCTCACAGCTTGTTTGGGAGCAACTTAGCAAGTGATCATCAACGCCCAGCAAATGGAAGCGGCCGTCTCACGTCATCATCATAGTCGTGGCGGTATAGCTTAGACCCCTTCCCTTTCGCATCACTCATCAGTGGCTGGCCACCCCCTGCTTCTTCTCTGCAGCCCTTTTTTTAATCCCCGTGGTCTCCCCCCTCTTATTATCCATTTTCCCTCCCCTCTCTCTGTTTTGCGAGTTTAGCTGGAACAAGGGCGAAACAATTCCAGCGATAAGAGCGTCAATAGCGAAACGAAGCTGCGACGAGATATACGAAAAGACACGATATTTTACGATTTGAAAAAGGACGATTACGGAGATAAGATTGCTATTGGCTAGCTACTTAGCTATTTGGAGCTCGATCGATATCGTGGCGTACCTTGCAGCTGAAACATAACAAACCCCGATACGGACCCCGAGATCTATCAAGCCACGATGTTGAAAAAGAAGGAAACCCTCACCATCATCACGCCCATCCCGGGCTTCATCCCGCGACAGCTCGCCATCGATCTTCTTCACTCCCACGGCGAGATCATCACCCTCAACCCCCTCGTCCTGTCGCACAAGCCCATCCCCGCTCCTCGCCATGCCGCCGCCGACGAGTACTACAGCACCTGGTACGAGATCACAGAGCGCATCCAGTACATCCCCGGCCTGGGAAAGATAGGCTCTGGAAAGCTCACGTTTAATGGATGCTTCCACGATATGCCGTGGGGTATGCAGTCCCATATTTATATCCCGCTCGGTATCGACATGCGAAACAAGTACCGCATTATGGGGAACCAGCCGGGCATTGAGCCGCCGGAGCAGCCTGAGCTTGGACTTGAGCAGCTTGGTGCGCCGAAGGAGGGGCTTTATCTTCGCACTGATGTCGAGCTCAAGTGTAACATTACCCTGATGGGTTTCGTCAAGGCGGAGTCGAGAAAGGCCAGTGTTGATATGGTTAACCGCATGGTTAAGAAGGCCGAGTTGCTTGATGCTGGTCTTTTGAAGGCCATGTTTGAGGATGGAAAGCTCAAGACTTATAACCCTAATGATCGATCGGAGGCGAGTCAGGCGAGACAACAGGCTTTGAGACAGCAGACCATGCCTGAGGGTCAGTTCGCTGCTGCTGCTCCGCCTGGACCTGGACCCATGAGCCCGGGTCCTTCTTACGCTCAGCCCTACGCATATGCTCAACAGCAACAACAACCTCATCTTCAACCCCAACCCTCACCAACATACCCCTACGCCCGTCCCGACGCCACCAACTCCCAATATCCACAAAGCCCATACGGCTACCATCCAGGCCAAACGCCTCCCCCCAACGCCCAGTACCAACAACAAGCACCACCCGTGCCACCAAAAACCAACATCCAGAGCTTTCCCATGGAACTCCCCGGCGATTACTACCACCCACAGCAATCACCAAACCTGCAACAACAGCCTAGTCCTGGACACCCACCCAGCAACTATCGCAATTCTACGGGTTCGTATGACCCACGATGGTCGCAGTCTAGCCCATCGGCTGCTGATTCGCACCGAGCGAGTATGTATTCGCAGCACTCGGCGGGATATCCGTCGCCGGCGCCTGCACAGCAGAGTTTTGCGGCAGAGTTACCGTCGCATAATGAGACGTCGGAGGAGCATAGGCATTGAGGGATGGGATCTGGGTAAAAAAGCAGCCAGTCATTTTAGTGATGATACATGGGATGGCATTTTGTTTGGGATGATTTCAATGTCGATACCTTTGCTAGTGAGTCAACGATGAGTGGCAGAGAATATTTGAGAGAACAAAGCTATGTGTTTGGGTCTGTTGATGCCGAGGGTGTTTATGATACCATTTTGGATAATATTGAAGGATTTGCTATTGACACAATGGCTTGCGTGAGGTTTATAGGTGACATGTCTCAATATCTCCATTCAAATGGCCTTTCCGGCTGGCGTCGAAATAAAGTGATCGACATTGAGCTTCCGTTACGACGCCAAACTATTATTCTAGAGCTAGTTCAATATTCTCGGATACATTTGCGAAACGCGGCATTCGGGTTGTTGCCGGCGAGATAAGTCTGTCTATTTTCAGCCTTGTCGTGATCCAAGCACCTCTGTCCTCGTCTCGCAGCACTCGACATTTACCATTCTCAGCGTCCCACGCATCTTTCACTTGACATGCATATTTATATTCCAACGAACGTTGACTTGACTCATGGAGAGATGCCAAAAGCGGATGTTTGTTAAGGATGCTCAAGGGAGTGAAGATGGTGAGCACTTGGAGAGAGGGAGAAAGAATGATCGACTTGGTGTTCATACAAGACCAATCGCAGTAGCGACCTACCTATCTCTTCCCACACATCTCCCAGTAATGGAAGGCTTTGGTTGAAGCGTGTTGCTCAAACAGAGATCAAGGCTCCTTCTAGATCTGTAAACCTCCTACCTACTAATACCTGGTCGGCTGTGCCTACCTACGACTAAAACAGGAGATGGGGGTACGATGTCTTCCTTTTCTACCTCTCCATTACCTTAGGTTAGTGGTAGTTTATAAATCTGCATCTAACATCTCTGTCTCTGCATTCATCCAACATTCTTTCATCATCGATCCATACATCATCAGTCACTTCCAGTCACAATCCAATCAAAATGGCCAACAATGCAGGACCGCAGAATATCGGTAATCCTTTCTATACACTCAACGTCTCTCCCATCAACGTCTCGCCGGTTCTTCTCTCAGAACTAAACAAACACAAATACCTACCCAAAGTAGTCTACTTCTGGACCGACGATGACAAAGAAGAATTTGAACTAAAACCAGTGCGACTAAGATCCAACTTGACCCCCAAAGAAACCGGACTGACAGTTGCAGGTCAACGAGGCCCGTAAACCTATCACCGTCCACAAGAGATCCCACTATCAAGAACCCCCCTGCATTCCAGGAGAGTACAGGGAGGTTTCTTTACTGCAAAAGCACCCCAGTCACCCGCTTGCGGTCGTATTACAGGCCATGAAAGCTGCTAATCCTGACTGGACATGTGGTCATGTCGACATCATCGCCCAAAGCGATCTTTTAAACCGTATATACTTGTGGATCAGTGGTGCTCAGACCTCGAGCTTCGTAATCGACGCGTCCGTGGTCAGTGATACGCTTTGTATCACACTCTCTAAGGACGAGGAACCCTCTAGCGGCAGTCAAGAGGATGAATCACCATCGCCGTCGCCAACCACCATCGGACAACATCAAATTCTGGAATACTCATTTGGAGGTCTCAACTTACTCGTCACCTCCCCTGGCCACCTTGTCCGCTTTGCCCAGTCAAACAAAGTGTGCTTTGCACGAATACTCCAAACCGGCGTTGGGTCCCCCCCTGACTGGCCTAATGTAACCCCTCTGTTATGGTTCGACGGAATCTGCACATGCGTGTCTGGCTCTGTTTCCGATGGAGTTTTCAAACAAGATAAACAGTGGTACGTTACCAGGAAGCTACGATATTGGCAGAATGACGAACCAACGCGAAAGCATATGCAGACCATGGCTTGGCTCCTCAATCACGTACAAATGATCACCTCGTGGGAGATGTTTTCCGGATCAAGTTCGATTCACTTCAAGGTCAATGACGGTCCTAAACGGTTAGAGTTCTATGCTGCGTCGCGGGCACAGAAGTTGCCTACTTTGTTTGGGGAGTTTTGGGATTATTCCTAGGGACCTTCTGGGGAGACGGAGCGTTGTGTTATTTATAATAGGTAAAGCGATTTTAGGTGTAGCGATTAACTAGAATTCACTCAGTCGTGCGCCGACTTTGCTATCTTTGCCTCTGATATCACTCTATCCATGAAGGCAATTGGGTCAACCCTCTCATCTCCTCAACAGTCTCGTCCCACAACAATTTCCTAATCCTCAACCCTTCCTCTGACGGTACAAAATCACCCAACTCCGTAACCTCCTTATCCCCCAATAACTGTCCATGCGTTTCTTCGCCCACCACAAGCGCAGCATGTAACCCGATCCATCCCGCCTTGTCAACCGATCTTGCACGCAGAGCTTTGAGCATCAGTGCTGGAAGGCGGATGCAAATGGGCAGAATATCCGTCAAAGATGTATCGACCATCCCGGGGCAGAAGTGGTTGATAATGACTTTCTTGGGAGGGTAGCGAGTCGCAAGTTCGTGTTGGAAGAGAAGAACAAGGAGCTTTGTGTCGCCGTAGCGAGTCAGAGAGGGGATGACGCCCGGTGCGTCAAAGTGCTCAAATATGCCTTCGTCTTTCTTTAGGGGGGCTTTGCTGGCGAGGCTTGTTTGCCAATGCATGCGACTTCCCGTCCATGTAATGCGTGTAAGTGCCCCCTCAAGCTCAGCGGTATGTTCAAGAGCAGGCAAAAGAAGTAAAGTCAAGAGGACATTAGACAGGTAGTTAACCTGGAAGTTCTTCTCATGCCCCGTAGGCGCAAGTTCAAAATTGATATCACTTATCCCAGCGTTCAACATAAGTAAGTGAAGTTTTCCGTGCTTGCTCTTGAACGTCTCAGCGAAGGCTTTCACACTAGCGTAGTCCGTCATGTCGAGCTTCATCACTTGGACAACAGCTTTAGGGTTGCTGACAGCAAGCGAGCTCCTGACTTCTTCGCCCTTGGAGACATTTCTGACCGCAAGGATTAGGGTTGATAGATTGAGATTGAGGAGTTGGTGGGAGAGTTCTAGGCCGATGCCGGCTGTTGCGCCTGTGACGATGGCTGTTTTGTTGGTGAGGTCGATACCAGGAGGCAGAGGTTCGACTTTGGGCTGTCGGAGAGGCATTTTGAGATCAAAGAATGTTCTGAAGCTATTAAGCAAATCAGTGGATCGGTAGTAGAAGGAAACGCTGGTCTTGATCATCATTTCTCCTTGGGTTATGTAGTGAAGTGCTTCTTATATCAACATCTCAAACCATCCCCAGCGATGCATCAATCCCTATTACAAATCCTTCATCTCTACAGTTCACTATGACTGACAAATTCATACTGAATGGGCTAATTTCTGGTGTGCAAAGTCGCCGAAAAATGTTGTTGAATCCCGACTCCACCAAAGTCCGCACTGACGAACTCCGTCCGTAGGGCTGAGACTTAACCCGCCAGCAACGATCCGAATGCCGGACTCTGTGAATCTGTCCGAAAACCTACAACATACTCCAAATTTAATGGTTTAGCATGATTATTGGAAGCCGAATCTCGGTCACTTTTGAATTCATGATTCTCATTTGACATAATAAAAGTTTTAGGTAAATTCAGTCAAATTTAACCCGCTCTTGTTAGCATCCCCTCTCAGAGTGAAAAGTTTCCTTGGTCTCTCACGGAAGTCTCGGGAACTTCTCCCATACAAAACCTCACAGTCGTTGGTTATACACAGTCGAGGAAATCACCAGGCCTAGATTTCACTAGTCTAATCCTACACGTAGCTTAGTTTCCAGGGTCTGGGGTCTTCAGCTGTGTTGAAGTGAATGGATTGAGTCCCTATTTGACCGGACATAAACGTGCATCTAATAGTCTCTTCGCTCACGGGGTTTGTTGGTTACGTTGCTGTTGGCTTGGCACTTATACCTCAGTGTAACAACCGATGTCATCTGCCATACCAAATATGGCGCGAAGAGTGTCGCTTCGAATGAAGTCCCGCGGTCTACTATGCCGTGAAGAATCAGATCATAGTTATTAAGAAGGTCATTCGGAAAGTCAATGTTGTTGTTGTACCCAAGGCAAAGACTGTGATCAAGGTAACAACAACAAATGTTGATTCAGATGTCGAAACTGCTACTGAGACCGAGACTGGTGAGTTCATGGAAGTAGAAGCGAGTGATTTGAGTGGTGCTGATGGTTTAGATATACAAACCACGAATCGTGTTATGCTGCTCGCACGAACCTCGACATCGGTGTCTTCAACAACCACGACAAAGTACACCACCAGCACAATTCTCGCACCATCTGGCTTCGTACCCATCAAACAAGTCCAAGGCTACATCGCCAGATTTAAAGCCCGAGGTCCCGTACCTAGAGCTACCACCGCATATCTCCAGCGCATCGACTGCACCAAGAAGATTCCTTCTACGACGACCAAGACTGTAACTACTGCGGTCGAGGGAGCTAGAATCACTCTCAAGCCTAAGACTGTTACGAAGAAGACGACGAGTTTTATGACTATCACGATGACGGAATATGGACCTCAGGTCACGGAGACGGAGACGGAGACTGTTACTGACTTGGGGGGGTAACCTTGCTCAGAGGATTCAGACTCAGATAATTCCCCAGACTGGTAAGGACGCTATTTTACTCCATAGTATTGATGCTAATAAGTCTAGTCACCGTTGAATCCATCGTCCCTGCGAGCCCCTTCTACGCCGCATGCTCCTCCAACAATCTCGCCAGCACGGCCAACGGCGGCAAGAGAATCGCCGACTTTGACGCTTGGGTAGTCAACAGGCCCATTTACATCTCTAGTCTTACCAGCGCTTATGCATGCTGTGTTGAATGCCAGAAGAAACAGAATTGCTTGATGAGTCGGTCAAGTGCTGGTGGCTCCTCGTGCTGGTTGTACTTGACGCCTAGTGATGATGCTTGTTCAGCGCAGATCAACTGGTTGACGTATCACACTGACAGTGGTGTTAGTGTGGAATGGACTTATAGTAATGGACCTTGTGGGAGGGCTGTTAATGGGCGGAAGTCATGGTCATCGCATTGGTGTTGAGCATGGCTTCTATATCATAGCCAGATTGAAGAGGTTCACACAACAAAGTAGCACAAAAGAGAACATAAATTATATAGATAAATAACGAAGATGAGAATGGAACCATCAGATCAACCCGTCGTAGTACCATCACAGTCATTTGGTGTGACTACTCAATAAGAACCTGCTTCTCCTTCTTCAGACTCTCAACAAAGCTAATCGACACATTGAGAGTCTGAGCGACAACATCAGGGGGCGTCAAAGCAAGCCACTGAGTCAAAGAGATGTCGGCAACGCGATCAGACTTGTAGACCTCAATCCAGATGAGATCCTCATCTTCCGAGGTATTCTCAATATAGTGCCTACTCAACATTAGTATCATCTTCACATACAGGCACGAACGAGAAACTTACCCAGAGTTATCAGGAAACGCAGCAGTATCACCCGCCGAAAAGTCAAAAGTCCTCGCCGCCGCATTCCCAATAAACACCGTCGCCCTCGCCTTACCCTGGTGAAAATACAGCCACTCCTCCGCATTAGGGTGCCAATGCAACTCCCTCAAACCGCCCGGCTTAAGCGTGACAAAGGTAGCAGCGAGAGTCTTTGAAGCAGGGAAATTGGTTGAATCAATCTTCCAGAAGTTACCGCCCGTGCCGCCAATCTTTTCAGGGTCGTGCTGGAATGTGCGGTACACGAAGGAGCTGTTTCCTGAGAGTTTGCCGGCGGGACCGTCGGTGACGTTGTGCTTGGTGGGTGTGCCGGGGAGGATGTAGGGGTTGGGGGCTGTGACGTTTTCGAAGACGGAGGCGTTGACGCCGAAGTTCTTGGCGAGGATGGACTTGGGGGTGTGGTTGATCCAGTCGTCGACCATGAAGGTGGTGCTGGCTTGTATTAGTGGTGTTGTGTGATGGATGGGTGTAGGCGACTTACCCGATTTTGTCAAAGTCGGCTTCGTCAAAGACTAGGAGATACTCGTTCTCATCGGCGAGACCTTGGACGGTATGAGCTGCACCTTTGGGGAAGTACCAGATGTCACCATAGTTGAGGACTTCTTCCTGATACCGCCCAAATTCATCAACGGCAGAGATGAGGACGGAGCCGTTGTACACAATGCCCCATTCAGCCTGCTGAATCAGTATTTGGTGATCGATAGGGAAGTGCTAGACTTACGACTTTATGCCAGTGAAGTTCTCGAATAGCTCCCTTGACGAGATGCTGCTGAGCACCAGAGATGTCATGGCTGGAGGGCAGATCTTGGATGACCTGTTCACGAACCCAACCACCCTTCAAGAGACGAGTCTTGGAGTCGGAGAAACTCCATTTGAGATTGGGAACAACGCCGTTGTCAGTGGGTTGCTGGCCAAGGTTGTCTGGGTTCTGGAGGTCAAGCTCCTTGTTTGTGCCGCCTGGTCACTGTGTAAGTACGTGATAATAGTAAGAGAGCATCGAATACTTGTAGCTTACCTAGAAGAACAGCACCTTTGCCCTTTCCATCATAAGGCTGGCCTTTGTCAAAGCCCGGTTGCTGTGTGTCTTTTGGAGCTGCAGTAACGATGTTGGAGCCAAGGCATAGAGCCAAGGCAGAAGAGAAGAGCGAAGCGCCCTTCATGATGGTGATAAAGGAGGACCCAAAGACGAATAAGCTGAGGAAGGGGAGTGATGAGGATGGATGAAGAAGGTGGAAAGATAAGAACTTCTGTCTCACCAGCGACGTCTTATACTCTCAACACCACAAGGTTCATCACGACATCATGCATACAGACACATTCAACAAACTGGGAAATTACGAGAGGCGTAGCTGAATGGCAATCACACCCTAGACACTTACACAAATGACACTACGGCAAGTCACACTGCCTGAAAGAAACAGTGATCGGCATAGCTGCATGAGGCTACCAAGGAAATTACTGTACGAATTATGAGTGTGAATGGCGTTTGCTTACCCTGAACACGACCATTTGATGACTCAAAACACATCAAGTAATTGCTCTGGTATAACTGCAATTATGAATTCTGAGATCTCATCTGGATAAAGCATTGAATCTCGTGAATATTTGAAGCGAATTAATTCTGTAAATCTTTTCTCGTTCAAAACTCAAGTTGCTGTTTGAACGATGCCTTGATCTTTGTTCAGTGTAACAATCTACCGCACGCACCCATCACAGCCAAGCGCTGCGATGATCGACAATCCGCCTGCCAAGACGGATATAAGCGCGATAGCGGGCCAGGATTAATGCAGATCTGGGGTTGACGACATAATTAGTGGATTTAACGTGATCGATCCGTCTTGTTTTAGTGCGGCTCAACGTGGGTTTGGACGAACCAGGGCCCCACGCTATAAGCATACATTTATGGTAATTGATAGTGTATTTGCCGGGTTTCAGCCTGTTCCTGATTATCGCGATCGAAGCATTCTTGTGACTTGATGTCTCTGGTATTGATACACTTATTGACTATACACAAAAAGGCCAAGTAGTTTAGTAATATCGGGGTTTTCCCCTGTGGTTTATGGGTTTCGCAGCTCGGAATGGCTCGCCACGGCCCCTCGGCGTGGATGCTCGCAGCCTTACAAGGATCATACTCGCAATCCAGACTAACAAGACGTCTTCCCAGCCAGTCAAAGCACTCTGAAGATCTCCCACAGATGTAGCCTAGTGGGAAACAATTTGTATAAGTCATTTCCCAAAGGAGATGTTTAGTCTGTTGCCCCCACCGGTATTTCCAACTGCCGGGGATTCGTGTCAGGGGTAGCTGGGCGCGCCCGAGCTAATGGGTCAAGGCTGATGTTGATTGCCTTATGGATAATTCCGCGGTATGGTATTGTAAGTGCAAGGCTGTCTCAGTGGGGATGGTTAATACCACGCGATACTGATGTCATTCGTTAGAGCTGTTGATCCAAATATCCCGGATATGTGGGATGGGACTGTGTAGGAACCTTATCTCGGGTAAGCTTGAACTCAATGGGTGGAAATACGTGCAAAGCATTTGCAACTTCATCTCAACATCGCCTGTAACCTGAAGAAAGAGAATTGAGTAGTGTTTGGAGTTGTTCTGGTGATGCGTCGCTGCCTGATCCCATCAGTGACCCCTGTGTTGGGAGTAGCTGCTCTCGACCGAAGCAACAAACATCCAACAATAGTAGACCATGCCAATAATCCAAATAGGCGTGATCAAGAACCTTAGCCATGCAGGTCTCAGCTCAAAGTAACCCTAAGAGAATGCAATGCTCCCAACCGGGTAAGTGAGCGACTCAGCTATGCCAGATTGACAACCATCAGGGACATCACCGACAACCCACCACTGCCATCCCACGGACGATCGGGAGGTCGGTAATTCAGTCCAAGAAGTCCGAGAGCATGGATGGATGCTTTCTGGCTAGACTTTTGTAGATCAGTCTTGTAGTCACCGGGTAGTTCAGTTCCGTTCTACGTTTGTATGTCCTCCTTGCCAGCACATCAACCAAACTAGACCAGAGCAGTCAAGGCTGAGGAGGAAAATGTCCTGAGAAGGAAATTGTGATAGCCGTGGCAGAAGAAAACTCATCATGAGGTTCAATTGTGTCTTTGTGAGGCTTGATGATACAATTTTTGAGAGTGAAGTCGTGAATGTTGGTGGATGTTGGACTTGGGAAGAACCTGATGACTCGAGGAAGTTGTTACAAGGCAGGACCAAGATGGGTATATAACACCTTGGAAACTCCCTCAAACTTTCTCATCATCAGCTCACACCATCAACTTGCTCACATCCCATCAGCATCACTGAGCTTCCTCCACAATGCCCTCTCTCATCTCCATCACGGCCCTTCTCGGTGCCCTGGCCTCTCAAGTCTCGGCATCACCCGCCAACATCGCCAAAAGGGGTCTCAGTCTCCCTCCTCTGATCCCCAAGATCCCAGGAGTGACCGAGCCTCTTGCTGACAACGCTCCTCCCCTGCCTATTCTCCAGCTCCCTACTCCTCCGTTGGATAGCCCCCCTTTCAAGGTCTCCAACATCAAGCCCAAGAAGATTGGATACTTCTGGACTGGTGCTGGTGACAACAAGCATGCTGATTTCTTGGTCACTGCTAGTCTCGATGATGTAAGTTTGCTGAGTTTACAATGGGAAATGTACTAACAGACTAGGACACCTTTGGTGAAATCATCGACATCACTGATGTCAACACCAGTGGTAACTCACCTCACCATCTAGGCAGCTCCCTTGATGGAAAGACCCTCGTTGGAGGCGGTCTTCTCTCTCTTCTCAAGACCCAAGACACTGCTTTCTACTTCGACACTTCGGACCCATACCATCCCAAGTTCGACCACAGCAACCGCGGTATTCTCGGCTCCATCGTCGATGAGATCCGCGCCAAGCCCGACGGTGGTTTCTTCATCACTTACATGGGTAGTGCTGTCGGTACATCTCCCGGCCGCCTGATCGAGACTGATGCCAATGGTAACATCATCCATGAGTGGCCTGAGGATGTTGAGGGTACTCTTAACATTCTTGGAGAGCAGTTCTCTCCTCATGGATTGAGTGTGGACTTTGACAAGAACATTATTCTTACTTCTGACTTTGTTGTTCCGATTACGATTCTGAAGCCGACTCTTGGTATTAAGAAGGCTGATACACTTCGACTTTGGGATCTCAAGTCTCGCAAGATTATCTCTACTATCACTATTCCTAACGTGAGTTGCCCGAGTCAAGACGGGAATACAGCTAACAGGCGCAGGGTCAAGGTATCCAGGATGTCAAGTTCATTCCCGGTAACAAGGAGAGTGCCGCTCTAGCTACGTAAGTCTCTAAACGCTCAACACTCTTCAACAAATACTGACTCACTTCTACAGAGCTGTTGGCCCCGGACAAGTCTGGATCATCTACCCCTTCCGCAAAGACTCCAAGGGCAACCAGGGAGTCGCCGAACTCCTCTACGACCTCGGCGACAAGGCCAAGGACTCTCTCGCCATCTACTCCGACATCACCGACGACGGAAAGTTCGCCTACTTCACCATCACGCTCGGCAACCACATAGCCGCTCTCGACATCTCTGACCTCGACAACGTCAAGCGTCTTGATGATCCTGATGAGGAGCAGCCCATCATTGGACCTCACTATGTCAAGATCTCTCCTGATAAGAAGAACCTCCTCGTTACCGGCTACTTTGTTCAGGCTGGAGATGTAAGTTCTTGTTTCCGTGCTCTTTGATGAATTTGTGCTGACTCTTACAGATTTCTATTGTCAATACTCCTGGTGATTACAAGGGTCACTGGATTGACATCAACGATGATGGATCGCTTAGCTTCAACCGCACCATTGACTTTGAGAAGATCTTTACCAAGACTCGTGGTGGTGCGCGACCACACAGTGCTGTCATCTTTGATCTCACTGATCCTAAGAACCCTATCTATTACTAGGGAAAGAAATAGCCTGGTGGCTTTGGGGGTGGTCATTCAAGAGTGGTATGATCTATTGGACTTGATGAATCTTGGTAGGATGATGGATTGGGTGCTTGTCGCTTCTTCGTACCTCTATGAGGCTTTTATTCAGGGATATACTTCCTGCCTACTTACATATACTTGTCAATTGATTTCTTAAGTAATTAAGTTTTTCATCTGTTGGATTGTCCCGAGCGAGACCTTTAGACGCTGGATCGGAAGATTGGCCACTATTCCTTTTGACTAAACCAACACCTCCACTGTAAGGTAGTGGAGACCCATACCATGCACCGCTGTGAATAAGTGTGGACGGCCGCAGGAATAGGCCATGATCGGCCACCTCAAGCCCCCAGCCCGAGTGCAACCCGGCCTATTGAGTGAGTGCAGCCAACAACTTACAGGGATAGAAGCGTTGGCCACTGTTTGTTTTAAGCGCTCACCTGCCTGCTAGGCTATGCGTCACCCATTCAACTATTTCTTCCATGTCCCTTGAGCCACTTTGACAATCATACTACAACATGTCAACTTCAAGTTCTCAACAAGCAGCATCTCTGGAGATATTGCCTCCAGAGATCTTAATTCCCATCGCAACACGCCTTCCAGGGCTCGACATTCTCTGGGATCTGATGACGGCGTCCCCTCACGTCTGGCGTCTTTTCAGCGACCATGCCATCACAATCGTCGAATGCATCCTCTCAGGCCCCGATGCAATAATACCGCCCGAGATTGCAGAGCTCATACGCGCTGTCATCCTCGTACGCACCCGAGCAGTTCCTTTTGAGAATCTGCCTGAGTTCCAGGGCCGGTTCTTACGCAAAGTCGGACGCAAGTGGAAGGGTAGCAACATGGAAGCCCCTCCAAGACCATCTCCCGATGAAAAGCTGAGCCCTGGATGCCTGTCAACTGCGATGCCCTCTGTCGAAGTTCTTCGATCGGTTGTCGCAACCACTCACCAGATATCTGCCCTTTCGCAAGCATGCTTGATCTCGTTCCTTGACCGTTTGAGGGATCCTAGCTTCAGACCTCTGCACCTTACCAATCCTGAAGACCGGTACGATCGTCATCATAGACGAGGACCAAATGGTGAATACATCGAAGCCTGGGATCAAGTCTTCACTGGAGAACCTGTTAGTGTGGTTGATGTAGGCCAGCCTACGTGGGTAGAAGAGATGCGAGTTGTGCGTGCTCTATGGTATATACAGCTCGTGGGTGAAATGCATCGCCAGGTAGACAGTCTAGAGTGGCCGGCTCAGGAAATTGAGGGACTGAAAGATATGAGGCCCGGCGACGATCGCCATAACCTTGGAAGCCCATATCCTCTGTCACCCGAAGAAGTCAGGTCTGTCATGGGATATCTGGCAACCCTTGGGAAGGCGAAGCAAGATCTGTTCTACCGACTACCACGTCCTCCTCATCGAAAGATATGGACTACAGCTTTGCCCGTTCGGCGTGAACGATACATGGAAATCGCGGGATACCGGGAGGGTGGCAGCCCTATCAAGCGGAGCAAGTTTACCGAAGATCGGCTTTGGGGTCGGACCCCAGTGGCACTGGATGGAGACGCCCCTGGAATATCAATCTTTGAACGCTTGACCAACCCTCCCCCTCACCCTATCAGCGCATCTCCCCTGGAAGGTATCAAGTTCGACTCATTCCGCCCATTCGGTCTCGCAATCTGGGATGCGTGGAGGATGTATAATTTGGGTCTGCACTCCTCAATACTCGAAGGCCAAAGTCGCCTGCCCCACGATGCCTTTTATTTCTTCGCTTGGGAGAGTATTCTGCCCCCTAAAGAGGTTGCAAGTGTCAAATCTAATCTTCGGGCAAGGAAGAAACGCGAGGCTGGAGGGCACCAAGCCTCGTGAGTAGAGCAAGAAAGGCTGTGTATTCAATGTTAAGCTGTGTACATAGATAAAACGATTCAACACCTGATTGTGGTGGCCCAAGTACTTGTTCAATACTACTAGTATTTGTCATTTTTAAAAGGTCGGTTCCGGTTCGGGACACAAAAATGGCTTTATCTACTTTGACTTGTTGTGCATTCTGTGCTTCAATCGGGAACAGGATATGCTATCATTTGAGTAAATTGACTTGTCCCAAGATTCTATTCTAAATGATGAGCTAGATACTTGAGAAGACGACAGAATACCCCAAAGATTCTCTCTCTTGGCTTAAAATTCCTCATAAAGATATGCCCATCAAGCTCGAGAGGCGTCAACGATATGAAACAAAAGCATAACATGCCATTCCTCTTGTTCACGGCCAACCTCAGTACCCTTAACCTCAAAGTTTCCCTCAGGAACAAATATCTCGACTTTGTTAATGGCCCTTGCCCCTCCAAGTCTATTTTTGTGGTTAATTAGCATGAAGGCTGCTCCTGATCCATTGGGGCTACCCAGGATGGCGTAAAGTTCCTTGGGGTCCTTTTGATGAGTCATGACTATTCTTTTCTTCCAAGGGCCTAAGGACTTCTTCTTGTGGTCTCTGTCATATTTGTTGAGAATGGCCTGGAATACGATCTTGAGAGTGGCGTGGTTCACAACCTGGGCGCGGATGATGTATTTCAGATCTTGGACATCTCCCGATTCAGAGCAGACTCTGTCCTGTCGTCCAGGTTAGTATACCGTCCGACTATATCGAGTTTTGCGTCTCTTACCCACTGCATCCAAACAGCATCGCTCCACTGGTAACCGAGGTTAACAACCGCAAAGCATAAAGGCCAAATTCTTACCTGTTGTATATGGGTGAGAGCTGTTGTCTCCTTGTCTATTGGAGATGCCTGTTTCGCGGCATAATTAACCCCGACGTTATGATCAGCAATGATGACCCCTGGGTTCAGAGAAAAAGAGCTCGCAAAGTTTGCTCCAGTGGCCTTTTTCGCGTCAGTAAACGTTGTCCCTTGAGATTGACAACTTTCTTCTGCGTGAAGTTGCGGACTTGACCTACAGCGACTGCTTTTACTTCAGCTTCGTCTAGGTCTAGAGAACCATCGAGAAAGCCAGCGGGATCAGAGTACCAGTCACCCCCTCCAGTATTCACCCAGTTGTAGTGGTACAAGCTGATGGGGGCTCCGATACCCTTCAATGCCTCATTCAGACGATCTCCAAATGTTGGTTTTGGGTTTGCAAGTTTATCCCAGCCTTCATAATCCTCTAAGCCGTGTTTTTGGAGATATGAAGGCGACTCTGCAGACTTTCCATTCTTAGCCTCAAGTGCTGCCTGAGTCGCCTTCATATCACAGTAGAGTGCTTCACCCTTTTTGAGAGCTATCTCATACGGATCCGTGGGTGGGTCGTCTTCCCGTTTGGAGACGTGAGAAAGGGTAGGAGAGTAGTGAAAGTCATCATCGAGGGCAACTGCACCAGGATCGGAAGAGGATAATCGGAAAGCTGGGACAAACGAGAAACGGAGGAGAAAGAGTGAGAAGATAAGGAGGGAGATTGAACTCAAGGTTAGTCTCCATGGAGTACTGCGTTTGGCATGCATCGTGGATAGTTTCATGAGAATTCAGTGAAATTGTAATAATAGAGATGACATAGGATAATTCTGATATTTGTCTGGACTGGAAATGAATACATAGTTATAGTCTAGCACGAAGATCAACACTAAATATTAAACTGAGAGACCAAAACACTTTGCAAGACTGCCTTGAGTTCAGAAGCACTCTTGGTGCCAGGGCCGAGTTCGGTGTAACTACCGTAACAGATGGGGGCGGTTGGCTGTGTTGTTCCATTGATACCATTGCGCCTTGTATTGTTGGCTGTATCTTGCCAAAATCAGGTCATGAGGCCTTTTCTGCCACTCCAAGGAAGAATCAAAGATAGCGTGGGCGTGTTGTTGGTTGTGATCCTGAGATCTTCAGCAGCGCTTCGAGTGGTGCTGTGATTGGTGGTTGCAACGACGGAGCCGGGCCGCACCACGGACCCAGGCGTTTCATATACAACGTCGGCAGTTTGTTTCGGGTCCGTGAGGTTACACTCGAGGATTCTTTATCCTGTAAGCTTAAACCAACAGCATCGGGAGTACGTCGCCTTGGGAATAGAGCCAACAGCATCATATCATCTTGTCGTAACAAGGCAGACTCTTTGCCTGCCCTCCAACCAGAGAAGCACGGCATGACTCTTGCAATGGGAATTGGTTCCTGCATGATCCGACTGCAGCCACTTCTTATTTTTGTTCTCTGCCCTGGCCCATGTCTTGGCCCCCAATGCCTGCGTTATTTACCGCGGTCTACCGCGCGGAAGGGTCAGCATCAATGGTATCATTTGCTACCACAAGCGCTCTTCTTCAAGGCGGATAAGGTCACTATTTGACCGTAGTTTGAGTAGCGAGTCACTAAAGTGAAAGCATGAGTATTGAAGGCCGTTCTCAGCAAAAGCATACCAGAGCAGTCAAATCATGCTGAAACCACAGTTATTGATGCAATCTTTGTCGTGCCATGGCCCTAATTTCGACTCATTAGAGTTGAATGCTACTCTGTGTTGGTTCAATGAAACTGATCTTCATCATCAAAGCTCCCAACGCGCTCAAGTCTTGTGGGCATTTCGGACAGGCGCAGCTCCGTCCTATCCTTGAATGATCTAATTTCGCCGTAGGATCCTCTTGCATGGATATTCTGAGGTATTTCAGAACCAACATCAAGCTCTAAGTCGTGTGGTGGATGCCATTCTCAACCAACACAAGACGCAGCCGACTTGACCACCAAGGGCACACTTGCTCACGATAACAAAAGGATCCAATCAAGAGCTGAACATGACTCACGATCGACAATTTTAGAATCCAAAGAAGAAACATCCGCCTCGTTTCTCCTGCGCCTTTCTAGTCGGTTGCCAAATATCCTGGAACCAACAACTGTTCATCAACAGCACTAATGGTGCGGAAAGATGTCTCCGAGGCGAAGTCAATGATAGTTGGGGGTCGTGGTACCTTTGGTGGAAAGACTGATAGATAGATGTGTATCTTCCCGTTATGAGGTTCAACTTATAAGAAGAAAGGACAAAGTCACTTATTTTTGTTATCAATGGTATTGTCATTCTATTTACATCAAAATACTGCAATCTATCTCTATCTCTATCTCTTGAATCGCCAATAGCACCACTCCTCATGCCGCCATTCACGCTTCAGGGCGCCATCACAGTGTTGATGGTGCTCGTAGCACTCATATCACCGCTTGCGTCAGCACTTCCAAGTCTTCGCATATTGCCTCTCGGAGACTCAATCACCAAAGGCAACGGCTCAAAAGACCAAAAGGGCTACAGAAACCGCCTCCGTGAGAAACTCATAGGTCGCGGTACTTCAGTAGACATGGTCGGTAGCTTAAAGCACCCTCCCACTGGCATGGCAGACAATGACCACGAAGGCCACAGTGGAAAGGTCCTTGCGCAGATCAATACCTACTGGAAGCTGTCCATCGCAGCACGCCCCAACCTTGTTCTTGTACATGCCGGTACAAACAACATGGACCTAGAGGTCGACCTTGAGGGCTCTCCGGACATGCTGGCGTCCATTATTGATGGGCTGTTTCAGAATGCTCCAGATACCACAGTTCTTGTTGCTCCTGTCATATGGGCAAACAACCCCAGAATGCAAAAGAACACTGATCGTTTCAACCCCCAAGTCATTTCCATCATTGAGGAGAGACAAAAGGTTGGAAAGCATATCCTCGAAGTCCCAATAGACATCAATGCAGGTGATCTCTCAGACGAGAAGCACCCAAACGATAGTGGCTATGAGAAGATGGCCGACGCTTGGTTGAAGGCAATCCTCGAGGCTGACAAACGAGGATGGTTGAAAACACCCACCAAGATAGACGCTGTTGGTCTTCCTGGCGTTGGTCTTGGTGTCGGTGGGGGAACAGGAGGCGCTCAAGAAGAAATCGTGGGTAAGATCTGGAAGAAACATGGAACTGTCTTCGAAGGCTTCCGGACATGGGAGTCAGTCGGAACCATCAGAGGTTCTGCTGAGAATTCCTCACGCGAAAAGGTCATTTTGGCTGATCTGAACGGCGATGGTATCGCTGATTACGTCCTTGCTGACAAGGATGGTAAGATGCGAGCCTGGATCAATGGAGGCAAGCCCAATGACTGGAAGAGCATCGGTTATATCAACCCAGACTGGAAGTCCATCACGGGCGACACGATCCGTCTCGCCGATGTGGATAACGATGGAAAGGCAGATCTCATTGCTCTATATGAAGATGGCGCTGCCAAGGTCTGGAAGAATGTGGACAACGGAAAGAAGTTTGAGTCCCTCGATTCCAGATGGGCAACCGGTCTTGCGTCTCGAGACAAAGTTCGGTTTGAGGACATTGATGGTGACGGATATGCCGACTATGTTGTCGTGTACGAGGGCGGCGCTGTCAAGTGGGCGCGCAACACGCACAACAATGGCAAGGACAGCAGCAAGAAGAACTGGGAGACTGAAACCACTATCGCCCCGGGACCAGCTGGTATACCTCAAGGCTCTACCAGCATCCGAGACATTGATGGCGATGGAAAGGCTGGTGAGTGTTAAGTATTCTGATAGGTGCACTGATATACTAAATCGGAGCAGATTATCTTGTCATATATCAAGGCGGCGCTGTCAAAGCGTTCCGCAACACTCTGAAAGAAGGCGGCCGTAACTGGGATGACTTGGGCACAATTGCCCCTGGCATAGAGGGTGTGACAGGCGAAATGATCCGTTTTGCAGACATGGACGGTGACGGCTTGACTGACTTCCTTGCTATTGCCGACGATGGAAGCATCCGTATGTGGAAGAACCTTGGTATCACCGGAACCAAAGGCCAGAGCATCCGCTTCGCCGACTTGACAGGCGAAGGAAGGGATGACCTAATCTCTGTCGACTCTAGAGGACGAGCTCGGGCTTGGATTAACAAGGGCGACAACAAGTGGGAGGCAATCGGCGAGATCGCGCCGGGTTTTGATGAGGATCTCTCCGACTCACGCATCGAGTTCATCGATGTCAACGGCGATAAGCGCGCTGACTACTTGATCATATACGGCGGAGGAGCTGTCAAAGCGTATCTCAATAACGGAAACCTGCCTGATCCTGGGGATAGACGCATCTGGCAAGATGGTATTACTATTTCTCCAGGCGTCGGTGAACCAGGGAGCAAGGTCCGGTTTGCAGACCTTGATGGCGACGGGTACGCAGACTTCCTCATCCTCTACGAAGGCGGAGCAGTCAAGTACTGGCAGAACAACAAGAACATACCACCCAGGAACGGCGGCCGCATCTGGAAAGAGGGGATCGTTGTAGCCACTGGCGTTGGCGAGCCCGGCAGCAAGGTCCGGTTTGCGGATCTCACAGGAGATGGCAAGGCAGACTACATCGTTCAGTATGATGGCGGCGCTGCTCGAGGGTATCGCAACAATGGCAAGATTCCGATTGGTGAAGGGCGCAAGTGGAATGACATGGGGACTATTGCAGCAGGCGTCAGTCCCCAGGGTCCCGTCCATTACGCGGACATCAATGGGGATAGGAAGTCTGACTATCTTGTTGTCTTTGATGGGGGCGCGGTTAATGCGTATCTCAATGATCACGACTGGGCGCCGAAGCTGCCGGATAATCCTGGTCAACCTATTCCTGTCGAGCCTGGTACTGGTGGAGGTGGTGGAGGAGGAGGTGATGGCGATGGCAGCGGTGACGGAGGTAATGATGAGGGCGACGACGATGGAGGCAACGGCGGAGGTGGTAGCGGCGACGGTGACGGTGATGGAGGCAGTGACGGAGGCAACGGTGGTGACAAAGACATTGTCTACATTGATCCCAAGATCTGGGACTCCAAGAACCCTACAGCAGGTTGTCAACCACCTTGTACCCTCATCCTCCCGCCATGGCCACTCTCATCCAAGACGACGATCAGTTTCCCTGTCATCACTGAGACCTTCAAAGAGACCTGGCCGGAGACTACCAGCGGCGTTACCAAGTACGGCACGACAACCATCACTGTCAAGATCACACTGCCGCCTCTTGTAACTTCCGAGATTGGTGTTTCCAACGTGATACTGACAGACTCAACGTCCAAATCTGTGCCTGTACGCGGCAGTGTTATTCCATCCCCAGTCACATTGACCGAACCAACCCACGGCATTACCTACACCTACAAGCCCGGACCCCTTCCGACTGATGATGTGAACATTGGGCCTCCACCAGGCATCGCTCCGGGTGTCATCATCACCGCTGGACCACCTGGACCCATCTGCAAGTCTGGCTGCGGTAAGCCATGTTTGTTCGGTTGTGCCCCAGGTGGAGGTGGAGGAGGAAGTGGTGGTGGCTCGATCGGGTGCATTGGTGGAGGATGTCCCGGGCCAGGGGGAAACTGTGTTGGACCTGGATGTGAGAAGAACAATGACGATGATAATGATGATGACGACGACGACGACGACGACGATGATGATGACGATGATGAGGACTGCGCTACAGAGACGAACACCGAGTGTCATCAAGTCTGCACGACAAAACCATGCGCCACTGTCTGCAACACATATCTCGGCTGCGACTGCACAACCTCTCAAGTAACCGACTACTGGGTATCCTGCGAATCTTCCTCATGCACAACAACTTCTACTGAAATCATTACCGGTTGTTTCCTCACAGCGACAGCAACAACTACCGCTGCCTCTTGTCCCCTCACCACTCTCGACTATAGTGATGACCTTGGTGATGATTACAACGGCGTCGGAAACTGGGGCTCGACTTACAAAACAACCTTTTCAGCAAGCGTGGTCGTCAGTTCAACGCCGTATCCTGTTAACGATGGATATGCCACCGTTGATAGAACTGCATACCCGATTCCTGATGTCAAGTCAGCCACCAAGACCAAGATGCTGGGGACTTCAGCTATTATTGTGCCATCTCATGTCGGCAATACTATTTCCGTCACTATAAAAGGCGTTTCCTTTGTCACCACGTGGTATCCGAAAGCTACGACAACAGTCGGGGAGTCAATGTCAACATCCACCGAGCCATCGGAGACGACATCATTCCCAACCAACACGGCCATCACCGAAGCAGAAGCCTACTGCTTCGAAGGTAATTCAGACTATGTGGAGTTTACCCTCAACGAAGCGCGGCAGGTTATAGGATCATTCTGCGACTCCAGCTACACTCTCGACCCTGACAACACATTCGGCCAGAACATGGCCCTAGAAGAAGATGGCTATACGGTTATTGTGTCAGCCAAGTGGGCGCCTGATCAGAGCGGCTGCGGAGACAAGGAGGCTTTCTCCTTCGCCGAAGATGACTGGAACCATGGTCTGTGTTTGGATGGCTGGACTGCTGCTTTTTCGTGCCCAAACGACGAGGAGGATCGGCAAAGCAGCTATGGAGGGGCGTATGTTCTTGATCCTCCCGAGAATGGTGGCTGTCTTCTCTTGAGCCTGTATGCATACGATACGTCGACTATGCGGCTCAAAGCTCTACCAAAGGGGTCTGAGTCACTGATACCGCCGGTGGTGAATGTGACGCATATGGGAGAGAAGAAGGAGTGGATTGCGAATGACAAGTTTGATGGTCGCAGAATGTGGCCAGTAGCTGAGGGTACGACACAAGTGGGCAAGCCCTCGACTACCGGTGAGGTCAAAACTAAGAATCTTCCATGATAACATCGTATAGAATCAGTGGGTTCTTTTACACCTAGTCCATAGGCTTATTTGTATACAATATTATTTATTTCTCCTGCAAGCTTCACGCAACTACATGACTTGTCAATCGCCCTAAGCATTCTTCCGCTCCCTGTCCCTTATATACATTACTGTCTCGCTCTGTTTCAAGACTAGTGTGGGAGATGAGCGTCCTTGACCAGTTCGAGACAAGGATGAGTCTCTCATTGCACGCCTGACTCTCCTATTCCTAATCTTCCGCCTGATACACACCCAGCAGCAACCGACAATCATCAGAAACACGATGATGGGGAGTCCAATCATGAGAAACCACACAGCCGAGGTGCTGATATACCCCTGGCTCTGGTCAAACCTTTCAGTCGGGCGGCTGTCGTCAGGAAGTGTCTCGCCTGGCTTCCAATGCGATATCCTCTCACCATCAGTCAACGTGAGAGGCCTTGGTGTGAGATCAGACCTCTCAGACGAGCCCCAGGATATTGCCCAGGCTTGGTGAACCATGAAAGTGCCATCCAGCGCGCTAGCATCTTGGTAGCCCGACAGTGTTGTAGTCGCCGTGCTGTGGCCTTGGGGCATGCTTGTCGTCGTCTGGACCCATCGTCCACACCCACTAGTAAAGAAGTCTTTGGCAACGTAACCACCTCGATCAAAAGGATCGAAAGTGAATCCATTAAATGGTTCTATTAGTCTCTTTGCTCTAGGGGTGTAGGATGCTCAGGGGGGTGGAACCTTTCGCAACAGTATGCTGTCGAGACTGCTGGAGAGCCTCCAGAACGGGACATTTCCCAATAATCCCAACCAGAAGGACAAACAGCTGGACTAAAGGTGAACTGAGAATTAGCCTCGCCACTCTGCCAGCCAGAGGGGTAGCATGAAGTTGGAGGTGCTGATATCAGAACAGGATACGTAAAGGTGCCATCCTGAGTCCATAGCAGGCTCGTCGGCTTCCAATTGGGCGTGCAACTACTTGGTGGAATGTACGGTGTAGTAAGTGCGGCGCGATCTTGTGCAGAGGTTGCCGTAGGTGTCATTTGTGTGACATTTGAAGACATGGCTGATGCTTGATCTTCGGATATGTAAGCGCTCATGTCCAACCTTTCATTTGAGCAGTATGAAAGGTAGCCAGGCAACGAACCCGATGAGGGGTATAAATGCTTCGCTACTCTTATTCATGAGACTGGTCTTGCTGTTCGTTCGACCTTACACATCCTTGCGTAGACAGGCCATGTATTTAGCCGGCTAGCCCAATGAAGTATCCTACTCGGTCCCTTTGCTTCATCATGCACAGGGGGGGCATGATGCGGCTGTGCTGCGTTACGTACGTAATGTCCAACTTTATGCATCTGTTTCAGAAGTGTTGGTTGAGTTTCACCAAACATCGGTGCTGGTTGCGCTTTACAGTGGTCTTGGTACAAGGGTTCAGACGTTTAAACGGGAATTGAGAATGGCAATGCTAGATGAGATGTGTGCTGGCATGTAAATAAATGATGCATGATAGTAATTGGATCGTCACTAGTCATATCGCACGTACAGAGGGGGATGTTGAACATCGGGTACATTTCCTTGCTCAAGTCAGAAGCGTTCAGTTCACCGGGCTTGCACGGTATTAATAAGACTAGGGGAATGTCGACGACCAACACGCTCAAAGAATGCTACTTAGGTGTGCTGAGGCGATCCCTGTCGTGGCTGGGAAATAGGGACCTTTTAGTGGGTGCTGGAGCAGACATTCGAATTAAGCTTAAAAAGGTACGTGACTGGGGAAGTCTCTTGGCGTTTAATTTGGGTATTAACACTTTGAAGGTTGAGAGACCAGTAACAGAGAGCAAAGAGATATAGTATTATACCTTGGTGATTGAATTGTTGTGATGTCACTGTTCTTCTCTCCTAAAGACTTTAGCAGAGCCGCGGCTCGACACGCACAAAACCCAAGGTTAGAGAATGGCTGGAGCACTGCCAGGTCCAATAACCTTGAGTTGCACTGAGACAAATCGAAACAATTCAGCGAATGATGCATTCCTAATTGGTGTCTTGATGAGCCAAGCTCGGGTGGAACAAAGCGGGATCTCCACTGTTGCCCGAAACTCTGGGCATTCTGATCCTTCATCAACCGACTCTAATTATCGCTTACCAAGTTCAAGTCGTGACACTAATATTCGCCAATCCAATTCACAGCCTCAACTTCTCAAGAGCGAAACCTACCTGATCTCATGCACTGAGTCGGACAGTGCAATCGCTACGATGCCATGATTTACAGGGGTCTCCCCCACCGGGCTAAGATCAATCGGGGTTCCATATGCAAGTGACCCTTGCTTAATTTCCTGGGATGGCCACAAGGCTGAAAATTCCCCCTTCTCCATCACGATACGCAATTAACACAGTCCTGTCGCGCTGCCATGTTCAATCGAAAGCGTCGCGGCGTCACTGACGAGGAGCGGCTCAGCAGTTACGAACTTGACTGGCCAACCTCGCAGCGATGGAAGCCAAACTACTCTGTCCCGCGCAACTCGCTTGAGTATGACCTCAATGCATCACGCGACTCATCTGATCCAAGCAAAGAGCCCGAGAAACGACCTAATGTACCGCATCCGATGTCTTTCGGGAGTCGGCGCGACATGGATACCTCTGCAAAGGCCATTCGGCAAGGAGTTCTAGACCAGGGTGCCGATGAGGAGGAGTTCTCTAACTTGAAGCTTTGGATAGAGACAATGTCCGAGTTGTACATGAACGATCTCGATAATCGGGCTCGGTGGGATCCACGTTGGCTCAATGTCACTCGCAGAGAGCGCTTCGAAGGGCTGGAGTCTGTCGCCATTTCAATTGTGGACTTCTTCGCCAATGAGACCGTAGAGAAGAGCGAACTCGTCACCACAAAGAAGGATCTCGCGGTGGCTCTCAACTCGAGACCGGAGAGCTCCCAGGTACGAGTCATTATGGTCAGCGATTTGAGTCGCTTCGTCATGGGTGTGCTGGGGCAATTATATTCAGTAGATCCCGAATTCTGGTACGAGCATCTTATCGCCTCAGGGTACTGCGCAAGCGACAGTGGTCTCAAGTTGAAGAACGCAACGTGGATGAACTGGGCCGAACAAGAAACGCGTTTCCGTCATCGTCCTCTCCCGGGGATCGGTCAGCGAACGGAATGGAACCTGTCACGGAGAACCAAGACTCGTAAATGGGCACATCTTCGTTGGGGTCGGCTTGGTCTCCTTCATTACCTCGGGCGCAAGGGGTTCTACGAGGATGAGATTGCAAAGCGCATCTCTGATGGACGTTGGACGATTGAACGAGATGTTGTTCTTGACAAGTATGGGCTACTTTTGACTGACAAGAGAAAGAAACGTGCAGAGAAGAAGATGAAGGAGAAGAAAGAGAAAGAGGAAAAGGCAAGAAAGAAGGACCTGGGTGCTTTTGATGTTCCGAAAACATCTGGTGGCCACGAGCTTGAAGGCACTTCGACAAGAGCTAAAACGTCGAATGTGTATCGCCCTTACAGCACGTTCCATCCTGTGCTACCGCAGAACCCAACATACTGGAGCAATCGAGATCTCAGAGTCATGGCCCCAGAAGGCTTGGGTTATTGGTCAAGTGTTGACAAGGAGGGTCGAAAGACGAGTGAGTATGTCGAAGGAAGACTGGTAACATTGGCTGACACACGCAGTCATCCTAGTCTTTGACCCACCGCGAACTATGCAGCATGACGAGACCAAAGAGATAACACCATCTCTAACATTCATGCCTCGAGCCATGGAGTTTGAGTCGTACACGGATGAAGAGCTTTGGCGTGTCGCCGACCCTGATGAGACATACCTGGATCCACCTCCGCCAACCTTCTCAAAGAAGCAATTGAAGAAGGACAAGAAGGAAGCCAGAAGAAGGCGAGCACAAGCTAGAAGGAATAAACATGAGCAGTCAATCGCGGTCAATGAGAAAGGCAACGACACCGCTTCAGAATACTCCAGCGACTCCGAGTTCGACGAAGAGTATCGAGAGTCACTCCGAAAGGCCTATAAGCATCGTCAACAGTTACTGCGCGATCGTGACTTTGCGCGCAAGTACTCGCTTTCCACTTTTGATCTTGTGTACCGATACATGAGCAAGATACCCACCAGTACGCTCAATCAGGACGATTCGATGATTCCGTCTATCCTCACGCGACTCCCATTCGATGATACGTGGCAGCTACTAGCCGAACTCCGTCTGATGCAGGATCATGTTGATGCTGATCTTGGCGCAGACCTGCATATTCATTTGCTTGAAGCTGCTGGTACAATGACAAGACAGAATGTAGCGTGGATAAGGTCGACTTTGCAGGAGCTGAGTGAGTGGATCGGCCATATCAGAAAGTCCAAGGATATTCTCAATTTACCTGAAGCGCTGGAGGAGGAGATGGCCGAGCTCACGGCTGATCTCCAATCCCTGCAGTCGCGCTCAGAACAAACGCTCAATCTCCTGGTCGCTTCAACAGGTATCGCCCAATCATCTCTCGTCATCGATCAAACGTCTGGCATCAACAAACTCACCGAACTCGCATTCTTCTTCATACCCCTGTCCTTCATCACATCTGTCTTCTCCATGCAAGTCGCAGAACTCACCGAATCACCGCCCAAGATGTGGACATGGGGTCTCTCTCTCGGTCTGGTCTTTCTCATAACCTATCTCATCCGCAGTTTTGTCCGCTCGCCTTCCGTCAGACTCTCAGCCATGCGCGTCCGTGTAACGATGCTTAACCGCTTCACGCCCAAGTCGCGGTCTGCATCGCACCGTCTCAATTCCGTCGGCAACCGTGCTATCGCCGGGTATATCTTCTTCTTCCTCATCCGCTGCTTCTTCGTCCTCGTAATTTTGACTTTTCTCCTGCTCTTCATCTTTCTTGTGCATCTTGGCATCTGGGCTGGCGCAGCTGGTACGGCGATGTACTTTATTGTCACGCGGTGGCCCGAGCCGGCAGTGCTGGCACCTTGCTTCATCGCGATTGTCCTGGCAGGCATTGGCTTTTACGCTACGTGTTGTTGGACTGCGGACATACAGGCGTTTTGGGAAAGGTGGAGTATTGAAGTGGCAGAGATGCTTATGAATATGTTGCCTGAGAAGTGGAGGTTTGATCGGGTTGAGGATGAGGATTTGGCGGATGAGGGTGTCAAAACTTATGCGCGACAGGCAATCTTTTTTGCGTCGACGTAAGATGCCGGGCTTGCATGAATGCTTGTGTCACCAGGATATTCTAGCTATGGGAGGACATAAAACTCAGTATCATGATACTAAATGACAAAAAGACTTGGGTAAATTTACACAAATTTAGGATACCTTTACTACCTAAATTTAGGATATCTTTTACTGAGTTTATCCTAATACCTTATATTAAGGTCTGGTATTTTCTTGCTCCTCGAAGGTCTGACTTTCAGTGGCCCTGCAATTCTCTGCGTATACATTGATCTGAGTGGCTGAGGACGCGGTTGCTGCAAACGACCTCATGTGCCGTTTGGCATAACCTTGCGCAGCAAACAATTTATGGCATTCGGCCCCGACAATGGAACAAATAGCAACCCCAACCTTTGACAACTCAGTATCGCGAAAAAGCTTTTTGGTTAAAGCTTATATTGGGTAGCAATAGCTGCATATTCACCAGGGACACATGCAATCATGGAAGTCACAATGTTTACGGGCTTGATTGACTGACAAACTGAACAGCGACGGGCAGTGGCATTCTTGCCTGCATCTACTGCCTTCGCCTTCCGTGATTTGCTGCGGTTAGTCGCTTCTGTGAAATGCTGCTCACATCCTTCAAAGTTCTCCCGCCTGATTTAAGCTCACTTCCCTTAAATCCACGCTGTCGTTTGCTGCAAAACTCTTCCTCTCCTTCATCCCACAACAAACAAACATATCATCGCTCAAACTCGTGTATCCTTTCAGCATGTCTCAGGACGATATTCCTATGTCTAAAATGGATCCCGAATTGTTTCACACCCCAAACACTCACTTCAACGACTATTCTAAAGAAATGGATACTGAAGAGCGATACGCAGTGGATGATCTTTGCGCTTCTTCGGTACGCGCCTCTTCTTACAAGCTTCTCTTTGATGGCGCCTACTCCGACATATCGATCGTCTGCGGCGGTCGCGAGTTCAAGGTTCATCGTGCTATTGTGTGTACGCAGTGCGGATGGTTTGCGGAGGCATTCACAACCCCGCCTAAGGTATGCTATCTCCCATCTATCGTATGCTCTCGCTGACTTGTCGTAGAAGCGCACGATTAGAAGTGTGACTCTAGATGAAGACCCCGAAGTGTTTCAGCATTTACTCGAGTTTCTCTACACTGGAACATACACTGCCCAAAAGCCTACGGCATCGCATGAGGCTGACAGAGCGAAGGAGATTCAAGATAGACTCGGCGGTTATCCTCGTTGCCCCATCGAAAAAGACACTGCTAAAGACAATGTGCCAGAGCGCCCTGTAAGACGATCAAATAGGTTACTGTCAACTACACCCGCCCCGGCACAGACCCAACCCACAGCCAAGTCACCCTCAGGTTCACTGCACGAAATAATTCTCGCTATGAATCTCTGCATCATGGCTCACAAATACAACATCCCCGCTCTTCAGCTCCTCTGCCAAGATCGCTTCTACACGGCTGCCAGAAACCGCTGGGTCAATAAGACATGGACCGACTGGGAGGCTACCCAGGAGTTTGAGGACGTTGTGCTGGACGTCTTTTCTTCTACGCAAGAGGTTGATACTCCGTTGTGGAGAGCGCTGTGCAAGTTGATTTGTATGAAGAAGGATGGGGATCGGATGAAGGAGAGGATGATGGCAGTCAAGGGGGAGCACGCTTATCTTGTTGAGGGTGTTTCGAAGTACATGCTGGAGGCTAGAGGCTAGAGGCACGAAACCCGAGGTAACGAGTCTAGATGATGGCTGGCATAGCGAGACAGGATACCATAGCTTTGTTTGACGCTTGGTTTGGACTATTTCAAAAGATAGACCAAGGGTTCGCTTACGAATAACATTTTTAGAATTTGACATGCTTTTAGTTCGGTGATTGCTTTGCCTAGGGCTAAGGGTTCATGCGTATGATGACAAAGTTCTCTCTGATGTTTAAGCTCGCAGCCATCAGTCTCAACTGCAAAAATTACATCTAGTCATAACCAAGACATTATGCCACAATGATTGCCACTTACTATAGGATAGGTACAGATAGAAGTAAATCTAAGAGATGGCTCAGCCTTTCACGGGTAATGAGATTGGACCAGTTTAATAGCCCTGGCTACCAACTCCCGATCATTCTGAAAAGTCAACATTTGCAGAACCTCCTCATAGCCATGGCACTCTACCTCAAACCCATCCTCACATTTCTCAATTTTGTCATTCTCATTCACAGCTGCAATATACCACCAAATGATCTTCATATCGCCCTCACCGATCCTTCTCATCTGCACCGAAATCGGTTCACAGACATCTTCAAAAAGACGCGCTTCATCAGGGGCATATTTGTCGTCAGAAGAGCAGAGGCGAGATTTCATATTGATGGGTAGTAAACGACAGGGCATTCCTGTTTCCTCAGTAGTTTCGCGGATGGCAGTGCCGCGGCGTGACTCGCCTATGTTGCGACGTCCTTTGGGGAGGATGTATTCATTGCGCTTTACATCGAGCATGATGCATATGTCTTGTGTTGAGAGTCGGAAGAGGATTGTCCCAGCGCTCTCAACCAAGTTCTCGGATGTGAAAGTCTCGGTTTGGTAGTGTGAGGTTGCCATGGCTAGGATTGTCTTGTGAGATAGGATGAGCCGGAGCTTACTTCTTCTGAGTGCTAAAGCGATGATTTTATTTTGCTGGTAGACTTTTTGAGTTATAGGGTGAAAAAATGAAATTGGAATTAAGGGAAGAGTAGGAGGTGAGATTGAGTTTAACGTGAGTTTGGAGTATGAGTGAAGTGGGGCTTGAGGTTAACTGGTGCAGCCTAAACCTACAAATATTCTTTTATCACAACAAGCCTCCAACGACACGGCATTGTTTGCCATAGGGTGATTTTGACTCAGTATTCGAATTTAAACATTTTATGTTGTTACATGCATAATATCCATCTCACTTGAATTATCTAAAGACTTATAACTAAATTTAAATACAGAATCCCCTTTTGCCAGTTGAGCGCCTACAGATGTGACAATTAGTATAAGAACGACAAGTAACATCATAAAAGCACCGAGGGTGACTGCATTGGCGAGTGGGTCCAGGAATCTCTACATCTCGCCTCTTTGAAGTCTCTGTCTCTGCTTCGACCCCTATATCATTCTTTTCCAACTCTTTGATCAAGCTGTCAATCTGTTTGGTCATTTCCTCATCTGTCGCCAGAACAATTTTCCCATCGACTTCAATTACATTACCACCGTACTTTTCGACAAGGGCTGTGTCGGGATACTTTGCACCCATTTCATGAAGCTGATCCCAGTCTGTGACCCAGATGGCATCTTTGGGAATCTCAACCGTGTACTTAGCGCTCACAAAGCTACCAGTAAGCAGGACTTTGAGAAAGGAGGACCCTGTCTACTAATTAACCCTCGACTCTGGCTTTACCGCGGTTAAGAGGCATGACTATACCGGTTTTCATATTGATAGAAGGTAATTAGACTTTTCGATGGTTGTTGAATACAATAACACCAAGTAGATTTTTGTCTGGAATCACGAAGGATACCCTTTGCCTTTTGCAGCTCTTATACCTGAGATTCTGCAAGAATCACATGTCAGAGAGTGCGTGAGTATTGCCGTTGGGCCCGTTGTTGGTCTGTTGGTCGATAATAATCAGAGTTTACGAGAGTTGAGGACCAACATGCATAAATCCATGCTAAAAAGAAGACTCTGTTAGAAAAAAAGATACCGCAAAAATTGAACAGACCGTTTTCCCAGACAAAAGCCTACAGGTTAAATTAATTTTCACTTCATTTCATCTGGTACTGGCCCGTAGAGAGCCTTTCAATCAGTACTATAGCACCAGTATTACTATAACAAGATAGTGCAACAATCAATCTTGTACAACGATACAAGGGATACCTCTACTAACATATAGGAACTACCTGCACGTGGTTACCTATAAAACGCGGATCTAACGGATCAGGTTCGGAACTCGGCACGCCAAGTTAGAGAATACCACCCGTCTTGAAAAGGCGCAACAGTTCTAGAGCCTACTCATTCAGCCAATTAAAGAACCAGGGTTCCAACTCATACTACGTGACTATCGCATGTTATCACTACTGAAATCCGGTTTATTTAAAGATAAGCCAACTCCCATGTTGGGCCTTTTATCTCTCAAGATTCACCGCCATTTACCATTCAACAAACCATTTCTCAATCATGTCTCAATTTGGTTCGGAGCATCAAGACCCGGCTGGAGCAACTTGCCCCGGCATTGCATATAAAGATCTTTCCCCAGAACAACAAGAAATGAGCGACATTCTATACAAAATGGAGCAACATGACCTAGACCTGTTAGGCATTGTACACCTCGGCCGTGACGGGGTATTCCGCTACCTTGATGCTGAGCGCAATATCCACTATGCAATTGCTCTAAGGCCTGCGTTGATTAAAGCTTTATTGGACCGTGGCCCTTATGATGGTGAGGAGGAGACAGTCTTTCGCGGAGTTGATGGAACAAAGGTTCCTAAAGAGCAGTGGTATAATCCACCTCTGGGTATACTTCCTGAACCACTATCTGAGGAGCATCGGAAAGAGGGCCGAGAGTTTATTCAGAAGAACAAAGATAAGATTGATAAGAATCGTGAGGCATCGAAGAACTACAAGGACCGTCTTGTATATATAGAGTCAGATCATAAGCTTGGATAAATATACTGTCGTTTGTAGTTGAGACTCGTGGCTGAGTAAATCAGCAGAGAACTTGGTCGCCAGTTGGAGAGACTGATATTTATACAGAACCCGCCGAATTCGTGTAACATGCACAGATACCAGAAATTTGCAATTATCTTTTCTTATCGCCAGATTGACCGCTACATTCGATGAAAGTCTTAGCCCTATCCAACATCATAGTAGTGTCGACATGACAGACATAAAAAGCATAACAAGAATAACGTTGATATATTTGTACTAACATATGTTTTTCGGATCTATCTATTTACCGAATGAAACCCACTCTAGATAAAGAACCAAAGGATGGGCCAACAGTGCGAGCCAATATATCGAATGGAGATGCCTCGCCTATTGGAACTTGCCTGCCAATTCCATTGCCGCTTCATTTCATCTCAAACCTTGTCACCACCAACCCTACACCAACCCAAACCCCTCACTCAATCTACCCCCCAGCGTAAACAATCCAGACCCTTGACACATTCCCTCCCGCTCCGTGGCGATAAACTCCAACTCCTCATTCTCATACAAACCATATCCAAACTCTCTTTACCCATGCCAACCACTGCCGAAGGCGCCGCGTAGATCCCGGCGGCGTAGCCCATCGCCAAGACCGGCAGCCAGAAAAACTCTCCGGCCCTGGGCTGAGTCTAGAAGCATGCAGGTACAGCCGATCCCTGCCTAGTGCGGACATCCCGACGTCAGCCAAGAAAGACGTTGGGGCTGTAACGCGGATTTCTTGGCCATGTGTCACAAATCTCGATTGCCAGAAGCCTCGGTCGCACAAGGCACGCAAACACAATTGATGACAAACAATGGTCTAATGAATTGGTATCTATCATGAATGGTCAAAACACACGCTATAAATGAACTCCTAACCAAATGATCATGATGGACCTCTATAGTAATCCCTTTCCATCCCTGAATACTTCGTCATACCAGCGCGATTCAGTCTCCGCTTCATTACTGGCTTTACAGATCGTATCCCAATCTGTCGATCGCAATCCCCAAGCCTTTGTGTCCTTGTTCTTTCCAAATAGTAGCGACGCACTACCTTTGGTCTTTGCGCCGTATGACCAAACCTCCAGGTTGCCATCGTCGGCGGTAATACTCGCTAACGGTGTTGTTGTGTTTGCTGTCATGTGCGCCTCGATCAGGTTGCGCAGCTGTGGAAAGTACCACGTCTTATCCCACCATGTCGAGCGACGGGCCTTTAGTCCATCTCTCCAGGCGTTGTGGTGTATCGCAACGGGAACAGAGGTCGTCCAGAAGTCCACATACAGCGAAACGTCACCCCAACCGCCCACGTGGTCATCCAATTGAGAAAATGGAGCTTCAGCCTTGGAAATGTCGCTTGGCACACCACCTACGCGAGGGGGCGAAACGCCAGCTTGGCTCGACTCCTTGGCAATCGTAGAGGGATCGTCAAGCGACACGAAAGCACCGGCGTAGTCAGAGTAGCAAGTCGGGTAGAACAGTTCTTGTGTGTAATCCAAGCCGACATGGTACTCAAATTCGTTTCGGGCAGAAAGTGCCGCCTCTTTTCCAGGGTTGTCGCCAGCAAAGTCATCCTGCTTGATCTGCCGGCGCCAAAGTTCCTGCTCGCCAAAAATCTCGGCAAAAATACCCTGGTCACCAGCAAGGTCCTCGGCAGACCTGACCTCAAGGAGATCTTGGTCCATGCGATCTTTGACACGCTGGAAGTATCGTCGCATGTCGCCTGCGGGACCCATGAAACTGCCACTGTTGACATACTTGGGGCGCATGTATTTGTATCGTGATACAGTATAGTCGGTGAAGAAGCCAAAGACATTCTCGGGGAGGGTGCTGTCGGGGACGTCGTTGCAGTAGAGGTTCGAGATCTTGTCGCGTGGGGCGATGCATCCCTTTTGCGCGGCGGCAATGATGGTCTGCTGCATTAATTCCTTGTCGAAGAAACCATATTCCTCTGCAATTCGTCGGTTTGCTCGCTCGTTACTGCTGTAGTATCGGTGCATCATGACGCTCGGAGGTAGTTGTAGCCAAATGTCGTGTGCGTCCAGCATGAGCACGAGATCATGCTCTCCCAGCTTCTCCTCCTCCGAGACTTCATCGCCTGTTGCCCATTCTAGGTAGTTGAGTGTACCAGTAATTTTTCCCAGCTGCGAAGGTCCAATACCGTCGGCATCGGTGTGAAAGTCTTTCTTCCAATTGACAATCACAGGCGCGGGATACCCCAACGCCACGGCGCTGCTGACAACCTTGCAGAGATCGGGACTCGAATCGTCGACGGGTAAAACGATAACAAACTTTCTTTCCCCTGAGGAGATGTTGGCTGGGGTGACTTCGGTTTCTTGTAATATCGGACCCGTTGGCCTCCAAAGACTATCATTATGAATCTGATGGTCAGTTTGAGCTTCAATCGAGGAGAGGGAACATACTAAGTAGTATACTGTGAACGTAAACGCAAAAAAGGCAAATAGTAAAGTCAGACCCTTCTTGACCCATCTCCAATTTGAACCGTTGACACGAAATCTAGGGCGAGGACGCGCAGCGCCAGGGAGAGCAATGTGTGAAGGCATGTGTCATGAGCAGCAAATGTATCTATAGTGAAGAAAGAGGGAGGAATGTATCAGGGGACAGGAAGAAACGAGGTTTTCGGATAGAAATGTCAAGCCAGGGTTGAGGGAGAGACAGAAGTGGACCGTGGTGGAACAATATACCAAAAGAGAACTGACGAACGAAGGACGACGATCAAGAAGGATGCCACACAAAAGGAACAGAAAAGCAGGATGTTGAAGGGTTGAAAGTGGACAAGGCAGACACAGCCAAGGAGGGAAGACAAGCACAAGACAGTCCGGTCTGCGGCAGTCATGACAAGGTACCTTAGCTGCAGCTCTCTTCCCACTATAAACCGGGCTGTGGAGCACCTAATCTTATCGAGTCGCTCGAGTATCTTGTCGGTGAGAGGCTCATATTAAAGGTACATTGCGCCCTGCGGCCCCCAAGGCACTGTGAACACGGCATGCTCGACGCTAGCACGCTAATTCAAAACAGATCATCTGAGTGGGAGAGTCTGTGATTCGTCAGAGTTGCTGCTAGGGCTGGTGCCGTAACCGAAGTTAGCATTGGGACTTGCTGATGGTCGAATCCTCCAAGGCATTTCCCGGGTCACTTCGTTGATCTCCGTAAAACAATGAGAGCGCCAAAAGACAATGATGACCCTCTAAAATTCCTGACATGTTGAGTGACAGAAGACGTAAATGCCAGCCAAGATTGTCGTTCCAAGGTCATAACCTTGTTAATTTGCAATACCAAGCATTGGCATCGAGATTGCACCAAAACGCAAATCCCCGAGTTAAAAGGCTACCTGGGCCCAGAGACTCCACCCGCTAACCCGCGGCCCCCAAGTCGACGTACCACGATGAAACATTCCTTCTCAGCACGGCCGCAAAAACTCGTTCAGGAGATATTACAATGTATATCAGGGGAACATTGGTGCTGACGGGCTGTACCTATCACTTTAGCTCGATGGGCAGACTTTTTTTCTCAAGTAATTTATTACCTACAAAATAATTTAAGACAAGTAAGCAGCCCCCCCTGAGTCTGGAAGCAAGCCACGTTGAAGAGCCCAAAACGCAAAACACTTGACTGGCCAGAAATGAAACAAATCTGAGCCACCGCCAGCGCCATCTCGCAAGGTCTATCGCCCCATTGAGCCCTGTACATATCCAACATGAGATACTTTCCGGTCGCCAACGGACCCTTTGAGGCGCAGTAATTAATGCTTATTTCTTTTTTATATATCTTACCGGATGAGAAACGAAAGTCTGTCGCAGCCCGCGGCGATGCGAGAACCGGTTCCAGAACTGTTTTGGAACTGTGACTGCTACAAGGCGCAGGTGTTGATCAGCTAAAAATGACGACAGATCTTCAACGCCAGGGGAGAAAATTACAAGGCCACCGCGTAATGGGTACACGCGACCACTAAAACCGGGCACTTCCTCTTTGGGCGTGCCTCGCTGTTCTGACCGTTGTGTGTTTGGCTGCCGTGTTTGCCGCCCGTGGTTGGTGGGGCTTACTCTTCTTTTGGGGCTGAGCTGGACGGAGTCGGGCAAAAGTGTCATCACAAGCCTCTTGTTCTGATAAGAAAGGGTTCATAATCCTTCCATTCTTGGCATGTTCTTTATGTATGCTTATTATTGAGTCCTAGACATGGATCGTCATCCTTAAAGCTTCACTCGTAGCCGAGCTGGAGATGAGCATGGTCATGTGCTTGTTAGTACACGCTATACGTAAATACCCAATAAAATACGGAAATCCTGTAATTGTGATTTGTTCAATCGTCTGCTTGCAGGATTCACATGCATAGCCTCGCCCGATAACAGATGTCATAGCGAGATGGTGGCCTTGCCACGTATATTTGTCAAATTTGGGTAATAGCCGAGCTTTCAGCTTTGCAGCCGAGCAACCAGCAACATTAGCCGGTGCCCAGCTCACGATGTCAGGTATTTCAAGTCTCGACTGCAGGATAGAATTCCTCAAAAAATCCGGGGATGATAATTGACCATAAACGTAATAGGTTCCTTGGACGCCTTGAGCAATTGTTTTCAATATCCTTGTTAGTGCCCAAGTCCTCATGCACTGAATTCCAAATCTGCGCAGATTAACCATACTGCCATCCGCACAGGGAGGAAGATTTCTGATGTAAACCAAATAAACTGGTCTAAGGACTTCTAACAGGTAGTCTGAAGCTTGCAAAGACATGCCGAACTTTCCTAAGTTTATTCATCAGTCACAAAAGAGGTTCTGAGTTTTCATCCCTCCCCCATCATTCCTCCATCTGAGGCAAAAAGGGTATGTAGATGAATAGAATACTCCAAGACCCCAAAAGCGAAATCTCCATGCTTCATCATAACACTCCTCATCTTCTCCCTGACACTAGGCACATGGATCAAGGCTGCAACAAGCCTGCACACAATCTCCCTCATCGCAGTGTCTGCTGGTGGCGTGGTCTGATACAACTCATCAACCACGTCAGGAAAGCACTCAGCCTCTTCCCAAACGAGCTCTACGGCGCGGTAAAACCGATCACGCGCCAGAAGTCGGAGGGCAGGCACGTCGTACTTGTCTGCCATGACATACAGCCGAAGAGGTAGTGTCATGTCGTTGCGGAGCTCAGCGAGTTGCTTTAATCCTTCCTCCCGACTGCAGCTACAGTCTCCCACCGCTTCTGCCACATTTCTGAGCTTGGATTGTTCATCTGCATCACCGTCTTCCGAAGGACTACCCGTGCGCTCGTCGTATTCGTTGTATTCTTCATCTGGGTCGCTGTCGGAGACCCAATCTTTAATATCCACTTCTTTGGAACCGCACGTCGGCTCCTGCAAGGTCTGAATAACAGTTTCGGGATCAAGCAAAGCCGCTTCGGATGGCTTTCCCCCGGTGAAGTTCACGCCGTCGCTGTAATTTCCAGTGTACAAGAACTCAAGGAACCGTTCCACGACATCAGGATCATCTTCCGGCAGCTCAACACATCGCGACATAGATTCCTAAGCACTGATTAGTCTGACTGTCCGTGAGCTATTATAGTACCTTTGAAAACCTACTTTGTAGTTGCCGCTCATTGCTTTATCAAAGAAAGGAGACTGCGTGCATACAACAGCGCGGTGGGCTTTGAATTGACGACCTCCGCAGACGATGGTCATGTCTGAAAACTTCTCGCTGTGGAAAAGAGTCGATAGCGCCGTATGAATAGAAATTCCTTTGGATTCCTCGATGTAGTCATGATTGCCGTTTCTGCATTCACACCCTGATTTCCGCGGAGCTGGTGTTATTATTGGCGCTCGAGCGACTATTTCCTGGGCTGCTCGAGTTCGGCCAGTATCTCTGGGCGGAGGATGAGGAGGAGTTGTTGCCATGATCTTTGTATTATTGTGCCTGTGAGGCTCTTGGAGAAGGCCCAGCCTACTAAGCAGTTGAGGTTATGTTGTTGCAACTAAATGTGGGGCATTGCTTGATCGGCCACCGGCCCCTCGTTTATGCATGACCTGGATTGAGTTATGAAACATTTATGCAACATCAAACGATTGGCGTCCATATTCAATACTTCGAAAATGCAAAGCATTTTCTTTTGCTGGGACCTCACGAGACAAGATACGAGATACAAGCATCAGTTGCAAGGTCCATCAGATCAAATATCACTCTTTATCACACTCCAGGCAGCATGCCAGTTATCCACACAACCGCCCAAGCTGCTACTTGAGTCAATCATATTGACCTCAAGAGATTCCCTTTCCAAGCTATCCAGTCTCCCTCTTCTGAATCGTGAGGATAGCGTCTGCGAACTCATCCGGAGCTTCCATTGGAAACGCATGCCCGACGTCAACCTCTCTCCTCTCATAATGGCCAGAAAAGTGCTCAACATGTGCCGCGGTACCCCCTGGCTTTAAGGGATCCTGCCGGCCATCCAAAGTGATGGTTGGAACACTTATCTTGGGCTGAGGAGCTAAAGCATCCTCCAACTTCTGCAAAGCTGGATCGCCTTTTGCGTTACCGAAACAGAATCTATAAGCGTGAATGACAACATCCACAAAATCAGGATTATCGAAAGCGTCTGCAGTTCGGTTGTAAAAGTCTTCTGTGAAAGAAAATGTAGGTGACCACTGCTTCCACAAAATTCGACAGAGATCTCGTCGACTCTCTGTAAGACATGCCACTCCCCGTTCCTGTTGGAATAAATGCTGATACCAACAAACGCACTCCAAACTCGGTGCAAAAGGCTTTTGGTAACTTGAAAGATCTGCAATGTCGTAACCCGCGTACGAAACGAGTCCAGCGACACGCTCGGGCCAGAGTGCAGCTGCAACGCATACAGACATCCCGCCCCAGTCAAAGCCACCAAGGATTGCCTTTGCGATGTTCAAAGCATCCATGAGTTCGATGACATCTGAGCCCAGAGCTGCTTGTTGACCACTTCTCATCGTTGAATTTGACAGGAAGCGAGTTGGGCCATAACCACGAACATAGGGAACGACGACTCTTGCACCACTAGAGACGAGTTTTGGGACAACTTCATCATATGCGTGGATGTCGTATGGGAAGCCGTGATACAGAAGAACAGGCCAGCCTGATGAGGGGCCGTGGTCGTAGTATCCGACTTCTAGGGTTCGTGTCTTGACTGTTTTGAGTGACATGGTTGTATGAAAGTGAGAAATACTTAAATGAATGATGATATAATTTATGGCGCTATAATGCGTGGTGTTTTATTGTTTCTCTACGCCTTGTGGTTGGCATGTCTATCATTCCTGATACAACATTGTGACGTCAGATCAAGGAACAGTATTATTAATAATTTAAACAGTAAGCACAGTTCTACTTCGACCAACCACCAAAGTTAACGTTATGCCGATATATAAACAAAGAATACTCTCTTTAGAAATTTTACTCAAAATCCATCCGCTCTGGTCATTCGTTCAAAGATCTATATATTCACAGGGGTTTTCACGCTGGCGTTGTGTCCAGGAACTTCATTATTTCACTTCAAGCTCTTGAGATCCTCTGATATTTAGCAAACGAGTAAGGTGCGCGATGCAGTCATCAGCTATCAGGGTCACGACTCAAAGTGACACTCTCATAAACACAGTTCAAGTAGTTGCCCTAGGACACTTCAGAAAGACACACCAGTGAGTTTTCTTGAATTCCAGGATAAATCAATCATTGAGTAAATGCAAAAAGAAGTTTTATAAGCCTAAATGTGCCTCATGCAACTGAAAGAAGTCTTTAGGA
Source organism: Fusarium mangiferae (assembly GCF_900044065.1). Classification (NCBI taxonomy): domain Eukaryota; kingdom Fungi; phylum Ascomycota; class Sordariomycetes; order Hypocreales; family Nectriaceae; genus Fusarium; species Fusarium mangiferae. The sequence continues at coordinate 259,732 of NW_024573930.1, read as the reverse complement.
GATGAGATCAGGCTGCATGTATCGACATGCTCTTCGTCGATAAGATCCAAGGAAATTTCTCCTCTCTTCTCTCCAAGAATCCCCAACAAGCTTGATAGACAAACATGTGTGGCCATCAGTCTCGTTCTGTTGCTGATATCATCGCTGGGTGCCGAAAGACCGATTGTTCAGCAATATGGCCTTCATCCTTCTCTATTTAGCAACGACACCTTTAACAATATCATGGACAGGTAGAAGGCTTATGAATCGGATGTTTCTCGCTACCTTGTAGACAAAGGCCTGTTCATGTGCCTCAGTCTCAAATCTGACCTCCATTGAATCTGAAACCTGTGACCGTGTTCTTTAGAGTATCAACTTCTACAAGCTTAAATTTAACGAATGGCGAAAAGACATCTTTATGAGTTTTAACTCTATTCAATTTTAGCTCGTCAAATGATCCCACTATCCATTGCTTTATGTTTACTCACTAAAAGTGTATCTACGTGATAGAAGGCTATTTTCTACATGTGATGTTTCAACGATTGGATCTACTTGTAATATATGGTAAGTTTTCTCAGTAACTTAGGCCGATGTAAAGCCAAATTGTCCATGAATGACGATTGGAGTTCCGACAGCATATAAGCTTCATGAATGGATGCCCATGATCCAAAACTAAGGATATTGACTTTCAAATTAATTCTCATAGAGATCACGAGTGAGTTAATAAATATCTCTCGAAGATCACTCAATAAATATAGCTGCACTTCTCAATATTCACGGCTCAAACTTGCTCCTCAAGTAACCAACAATCTCATACACCAACCAGCAACCATGTGTGTAAATACAATGACACACTTCACCTGCATATGGTGTAAAGAGCTCTACGACTCACGCATGGAACAGATCCTATGTCATCGTGCCCTGGGTACTTTTGGCTCCTGCGGAAAGATGTCGGGTGCGAACAAATCCGTTTATCACCTGTTTTGTCCGAACTGTCCGCCAGAGAAGTACAAGAAAGCATCATACCGGGATCCAAGATGGAGTTGGGAGTATGAGAAACGCAGATTCTGATGGTGTGGACACCCAACTTCTGCCATATTAACCTTCATTATTCTCCCACATCGTCCTTATGTGATATCACAAAGGGCCCTATCCTCAAGTGGTCGAGATGTTGAGAATTTTGTGTTCTCCGATTTGGCAACAAAGGAGAACTAAGGAAGCCACCTCGAGCAATCTTTGACTATGAATTTCTTCATCTTCACACTTGGCTAGAGACCAAGTGAAACAAATCAAAGATCTGCATGGAGCTGATGCTCTTTATTGCTATGCACTCCAAAACTCTGAGGCGATACATCATCCAGATTTTTCATCAGCTTACAACTTCAAAAACTTGCTACGAAGTTGGAAATCAACGAACTTGAAAGCTGCAGCTGCCTGGCTGGAAGGTCATCAAAACTGCTGGCTAAAAATATGACCTGAGATAAACCTCAGCCGCGACTCATTTACCTACTCTACCAGAGAAACTAATGACAAGATGGCATTGCGTTTCCTTCGGCTGACCTTCTCATTGGCTGGTTTATTCCTCGGTAGACAACTTTATTTTGATTGCAACTTTGACTTTGGGGTCTGTTTACAAAGATTTGATACTCAGCTTACGGCTAGAAATAATCCAAGTCAGTGAGGATCAGAGTGAGGATCAGTTTGAGGGTGGTGATGATCCTGCTGCGCCTCGCACAGCCACACTAAGGCAGCAGGACCAACAGAACTTGGTTAGCCTGGGCTGGTGTATAAAGCACCTGGAACCCACTCTGTTCTAGAAGGGTTTTGGTGTTCTTTGAGCCGAAGCTAGTGACGCTGTTCCCGACATAAACACCTGTGGACATTTCCACGCAACGTCAATTTACGTCCCCAGCACGATACTAGCACTTTTCATCATTCAGCATCGCACTCAATCTATAAAACTATCTCGAAATGTCTTCCTCCAAAGCCACTGAAATGCCCGAAAAGGCCCAAGACCTCCCCCCATCATTCCAAGAAACAATGGCCTCATCACCACCCATTTTCAAAACCCAATTCGCCTGCATGACCTTCAACATGTTTGATCGCATCCGTCTTATAAACTTCACAGAAGCAGAAGTAGCAGGCATCAAAGAAGTCGTGGCAGAGCGGTGGTCACCTGGTCTTTCACATGTGCAACCCTACGGGGAGTCGATGGAATTCAGGCTTCGCGGAAGACCTTGGTTGCATAGATCTGGTGGGAATGATGATTCGAGGAGGTTGATGCTGAGAATTCTGGAGAAGTTGTTTGGTATGGGTTGGGTGTTGCAGGGAGCTATGGAGATTACGCTCAAGTCAGAGAGCAAAGGTAAGTTTTCTAACTCATCTACGAACTTAGCTAACGTATTAGATTCCCTGATCTTTCGAAAACAAGATCCTATCCCACCGCCTTGTGACTGGATCTGCGTATCCTTTGACAACAGCGATAAACTGAAGATCGTAGACTCACCGCCCAAAGACCTCACAGATGCAATACTTCAAACATTTGGTCACGATGTGAGACGTAAAGAAATCACATCTGACCGCGTCAAGATGCATCTCGCAAACATGCCGTGGAATCCTTCAGGGACAGATACTGTGAAGACGAGGCTTATACTGCTAAAATTGATCGAGACATTGGAGAGATGTGGCTTCACGATTTATGCTACGATTGGGTCAAAGGGAGAGGATGAGGAGGGAGCGCAGGATTTGTTGGTATGTCAGAGGGTAAAGGGTTGGATTCCTGGGGCGCCCATCTGGCACCGGTAGATTTCTTTCTGTTCTATTTCAGCTTCTTGACCAGACCACCACCAACAAGCTCATCTGTTGGGACCCTTCGCTTCTTCTTATCCAAAAACAACTCCCGTCTCCGGTTCTTGTTTTGCTCGGTGTCGGCTTCAACCTTTCGGCGGATACACACCAGGATCTCTTTGAAAGTGATGGGTTTTCTATCTATACATAGGTTAATTAGCTATCAACTTCTTACGAGGATATAATACAGATTGCATGAATGGTTTATAGTTGATACCCCATCTAATGCGTCTGTATGGCCAAAACTGAAGAGAGAAGACTTACCAGCGGCAGTGACTTTGGGTCGGCCAGGGGTAGCGCTGGCAGGAAATGAGGATACTTCACCCTCGACTGGAGGCGGCGGGAGATTAGAAAGGGCCAAAGCCAACTCTGATGCCGTGATAGGAAGGGGAATGAGAGATACGAGTTGGGGTTGGCCATTAGGCCCAGTGATGGTGAGCGTCTGACCAGGAGCAGCAGCCATTTCGTCTTTGGGGTTTGTTGGAGAGATAGAAAGAGAGAGACAGAGAGTTTTGACAGAGCAAAGGAAGAGGAGACGGTTGAAGATGGGAGCTGGTGATGATGTAACACGTGAGATTAGGTAATACTCAGCACGGAGAGGCTTTTGTGAGGCAAAACTTGATGGCAGTGACGGGCTCTCCCTAGATATAAGGTCTCTGATTCACTGGCCTCCAAGCGCCGCAGTATTTTCAACGGGCATTACTCACCCAATTTCTTCACAGTCTCTAATCCAGTTCTTTTCAGAGCCAGATTCAACATCAGCATCATCGTCTTTCGTCCTCTGCCGTTTCGAGTTCTCTCACTTGGTCAAATTTCTCCCTTTCAAAGAAACACATTCCAAAGAAAAGATGAATTCTTCTACAGACATTCTGGCCACTGGCCGACAGAAAGTCACTGCCGCCAGTAAGTCTAGGGCGTTGAAGAAGGTACTCAGAGCTAATGTGTATATAGATGTACAAGCAATGTCGATCAGAGAAATTCTGATCAACATCCATCGCAAAGTCAGGCTGAATAGGAGGAGGCGAAGAAGGAGGATGTTGTTTGCAGCAGCCTCCCAGACTCTCTCGCCGTCTAGAAGACGCGAAGAGCCCCACCAGAAGACTTCGAGGAGTGTCGCTGCACAGCAAGATCAGGGCTGTTCGAAGCCATGTCAATGGCCGTACCTGCAAGCCATTGGAGGTATTATAATTCTTATATTCTTGTTAGCCCTGTACTAATCAATTAATAGAACCCCATCGCCGAAGCAGAGAGAGGGGTGAACGAAGAAGGAGGAGAAGAAGACGACACGGAGCCACCTACTAAGAGGCGTCGCGTGAGGAAGTAGATTACTGGCACACTGAGAATGGACTATCAAGTGTGCGAAATTCACTCCCAACTCCAAACCCTAAACTTGAGGATGATGCCTTGGTGAGTTTAGATCAGCTTATATGAGTTTAGACTAATTCACATGAGTTTAGACCAACTCATCTCAAATAGAACACATCAGGCTCAGGCTTCGCAGCAAAGAAGGCAGAGTAATTGATCTTGCCAACGCCAACCCTCTCAGATACTACATCCCTTGCCTCTCTAAGCAACAACACGTTACAAACATCCAATACACTGGTAGTTCCAAACCGACCCATATCCCATCGCGGATCTCCGGTTTCATTAACCTTCTCAGTACTTGGCTTCACGGTCTCATCAGGTGCTTCAGGCAGGCGCCTACGCTGCAGCCACTCTTCTTGAAGAATTTCATACTGCATTCTCATCGGATCACCATCCCAGTACATTTCCCAGCCAATGGGTGGAGGTGCAACGTATGGAAGACTGTCTCGAGACATAGCCACCAGGATGTACTTTACTGGAGAACTCTGAACCTCTTCGGTTGTCGACGGAATGTTGAGATTCTCAAGCGAGACGTTGAGAGTCAGACTTCCAGCACGATAGCCTTGATGGTAAAGGATACGCTGCCACGGTCGACGGTTGTTGGCTGACCTATCTTCATCGTTGGCTCCTATCTGGATGAAGTTGTCCTGAATAGGCGATGCCAAATACGACTCAGACGGCTTCTCACATAGGCGAACTGGTACTGCCTTGGCGCGAAAGTACAGAGTATCTTCGAAGGGTAACTCCACGATAGGCTCATGAGGAAGATTGATCGGAAACTCGAATTTCATGCCCGGGTACGCTTCGTGCACAAAGAGATGCTGATTCCGGTCTTCATTGTGCTCAACCGCCCATCCATGTTCGTAGCAGTCAACATGCAACAACGACCAAAGATCAGTCTTGTTCAATAAAAGACGTGAACTCTCAGCTTGCCGTCTCCTCTCATCAATTTCTTCCTGCGTTCTCTCCACTTGTACAAACGTCTCCATGAATTCGTCAACTGTAGCTGACTTCAGCCACATTATCATGCTAACTGGCGCATAACAAACAGCGTTATGGAATCCTCTACCACGATATGTAACGTGCCCCTGCCAAGCTGCCCAAGACCAACTGGGAAACAAAATTTTTCCATCTGGTGATCGTCGTCGAGAAAGAGGTTCTTTGGAATACCATAGAAGAGATCTTGTGAGAGCAAATTCCGGCATGGCGTGCCAGAACTTTGTATTTGTGCCCCGACGAATAAGGTCTGCAATACCGATAAAGGCATTCACGGCGTCGGACTGCCATGTCATATTTCTCTTTGTATAAGCATCAACAGCGTGAGCGTACGCTTCCCAGGGTGTATGCCCCTTGATGAGAGGTGCATCGATCGTATCTGAGCTCGGGATGGCTTTGTATTTGTATAATGGGGCACCATCCTCGGAAGCTTCGCCAGTAGTTGGGTCTTCGCCGACAAAAATCGTCATGTCATCTTCTGTTGCGAAGGCTTTGTTGATGTATGCGGCCTGAGTTGGATCCGACCATATACGAACCCACAAGTTGTGGATTCGAGATGTTAGTTGGAGATGGTCATTAAATGGCGTCATGGTGTATGAAATGGGGTCAGAGACAGGAACAGTATCCTCGAAGCAGGCTCCGTGGGGACAGACAAAGCACATCTGAGAGTCGGTGAAGTAGACTGATCGTCTTGAGAGGACTCGTTCTTGAAAAGTCCATGCTCTGGTATTCCACAGTCGATCTTCGATATCGAAATACTTCTGTCTAGCATCTTGAAGTGCGACGGCAAGAGTGATTCCTTGGAGTTTTTCGATGCTCTGCTCCTGTGATCGAGGGATACCAACGCCTGGGAGTCCATCGGTGGGGTTGGCGTTGGAAGAAGCCATGATTGTTAGCACTGCATTGGCGTAGATGGTTCCCATGTTAGAGATGATCCTAGCTTTGTCGTCCTTGTCATCTTGCGTGATGCACAGAGCGTCGATCCAAATATAACGAACACCGAGTTCCTTCGTAACTTTGATAGCATCAAGAATAGTTTGCGGAAGTTCGACGTTGCCCAGACCTCCGGGCTTACTGAGCTGGTCTCTTGTTTTGGTAGTGTACTGTGTCTGACTGCCGGTTCCCCAGACATAAGAAAGACAAATATAATCGAACGGTGCGTCGACCTCCTTCACACAGTTTTCAACAGTGTCGATGACTCGTAGTTTACCCATGAGAGGCTTGAGATGTTCAGTAGAGACAGTTTCTGTTGATTTATGACTCTTGGTGCACGTCTGAAGCCATTCTCTAAGGCGAGATAAATCAGCAGAGTCCTTTTGAACCACAAGACCCTGAAGAGGCTTCGGTTGGTCATCGACTGGTTCAACTGAATGTATCACCAGTCTTGAAACCTTTGAGCGATCAAGATCTGAGAATTCGACTTCCAGCCTCAGAGGAAACTCCAGTCCATCATCCAAAGTGCTGATGCTCAATTGCATCCCCGGCCAATCATCAGGATGAACATCGGCGAGTGTCCCACTCTGAATAACTCTCTTTCGGATCAGTCTACAGAAAGAACAATGACTGCTCTCATCCATAACCTTGGGGATGCCGTAAACTGAGATGCGGGACTGTCCTGGTAGTTGATTGCCTGGTAGCCCTCGCTGTGATAGAAGGACTTTGAAATCAATGTGTCGACACATATCGCACAGATATTCAGGATCTGTCACTTTAAGAACAGGCGGATCAGCGATGAACCACTCCTCATCACGCCCATCCGAGTCCTGAAATAGCCCCCATCTGCGTATAAACTGGTGATGCTTATACTCATCAAACTTGGCCGTTTCCTCATCTTTAACTTTCTCATCTGAATGTTCTCCAGATTCTTCTTCAACGGAAGAAATATGAATGCTGATTCGACCGAGCTCCTCATCCGTCATACCATCAACATCCGGCTTCTTTTCCTGTATAGCCTTATCAACATTCTCCAGACTTTGACTTCCCCTTTTCTCGCCAAGTTTCTCCCAGTCGCTGATCATAGCGGCGGTCTCTCGTGATTGTTCCAAGGTCTTTCCATCTTTTTCTTCCAGGGCCTTTCTGAGGACTGTTCTTGTTGTATGGTCGCGAATGTTTTTGGAAACGACTGATTTTAGATTCGGTGCCATTGTGAATGGCGTTTGTAGCGTGTATATTTGGATAGTGAAGTGAGGTAGGAAATGAAGCTTAAAGAGAATCAGAGGCTTTATCTAGTCTTATATCTGCCGAGTTCCGTAGGGCTTCTCCCTGCGGAGCGTAATCCTTGCATTTCGGGCTGGTTATCTTACTGCGCCACGGACACGGACACGGACTTCGGAATACTGAGGCTTTATGTCATTCAAGACTGCACAGAAGCAAAAATGAAACTACCCAGTGCCAAAGACCGGTATTTTCGAGGTTTATTATTCATGGACCCAGGTACTATAATATCGGACTTGATCAATTCACAAAGCTTGAGGGATCAAGATAAAGCAGCAGTAAACCACAGGGATCTCTAAGTTCGCAAGAGTCTGTGAACTGTTGGAAGTTCGGCCAGACTAGAATTCACAACCAAGTTTGAACTTCCTATATCTCATTAGCTTGTTCTATTAGACCCAAGATCAAGAGCGGTCTATTACTACCACCATGCCCTTGCGAATTCACATAGACCGTTTCTGCTGATAACTCTTCAGTAGGGCGTAGAGTGAAAATGTAGTATTATATAAAACACTAGGCGTTACTAGTAATCTCTGCCTCTCACAACTGAAGATAAAATGCTGTGCTAAATTCTACATATAATACCGTAAATCATGTTCACTTCTGATATAATGTCACCGGAGTGAGTATACCCCATGAAGCAGTTGGCTTCTAGTAAACTGTGCTAGCCCTGCTATACTTTCCAACAATATACACTCCTCTTAGCGATATTACATATAAAGCTAGGCCAATACTCTCGAGCACTATAACAACTAGACCGGCAATAAATGTGTAGGACTATAAGTTATTAGTAACTATAAATACACAAAAGTCAGAGGATTCTCTTACTAGTTCTGTGCATAGAGTTGCCCTAGTATAGCTCTGCCGGGTGTTCTGGCATGACCAAGACCACAGGTCCCAGTCACTCTGCAGCACTTCTTTGTCGATAATCAAGTAAACAGTTGCGGCAACCCAGGCTGCAATCACAGTACCAGAGCTGGCCAGCACGGCGACGGTATGTACCCAGCCGTCGCGCAATGACTGGGGCTATCCTGATGTTAGAATGGACTTTGAGTAGTATCTTCGTGAACTCACAAGACTGAGATGAGTTGCTATCGCTATTATCTGGACAAAAGATGCAAATACTGCAATTGCTAGCATTAACCAAGTCGAGAACATGTTAACCGGAGCCCGTTGAGTTCCCCGGCCATCCTCGTTTCTATCCACAGAGTTGGATGATTTTCCCCAAGTATTAACTCCATGGATAAGTACGCTCAGAATACTGAGATCGAGTAGAAGGATCAAGATGCGCAGGCAGAGTCTGATGGTATCAAAAGCTCCCCGGCGCTTATTCCGTGCATGGCGCCTCCTGAGGAGAACATGTTGATCGGAGGCCGGGTGGAATGTCTTCACAGGGTAGTCATCGTCGACTTCGTCATGAGGGTCGAACCGGTTCGAGTATGACTCGAAGGCAGATGATGTACTAAGGTCCATGACGGTTTAGTATTGGGTATTGATGTGACTTGCTTGGCTCGTGCTCTTCAAGTGAATTATGTGCGCGGGCCATCTTCTTATGCTGTAATGTACAATCAACGTCAACGAGAGCTTGACGAATTTTCGCGTGGTAGTATCCCGATCATGTCAGCTGCAATTCGGCAACACCGTACCTTGAGCCTTGGTCCATTGGTAAGCCAATCATTTAACATCTAGACAATGTAAGTAAGCTGACTATCACCCGTCATGATAAAGCTTGATCTTCTAACTACAATATGCTTACTGCATGTCAACCAATCTAGACCATTTGCGGTGGTCGAAGATGCGGAGCTGGGGCATTAGCCAGACTTGGGCGAGGTAGCTCCCATCAGCCCTGTAAAGAAAATTCGCTTATTGCAATTCACAGATAACTCGTCAGCCTGGGAGAGCAGCTTCATTGGGCAATACGTTCTTGAAGTGGGCGTGGCTGTGCTCAGCCCTGTCCTGCTCACATCTGACAAGACTGGGATCAATCCGCTTGATCGCGGAGGACCAACGTTGGCAGCGCAAAAACAATCGTTACAATTGTAGCCGGCATCAATCACTCAAGCGACAATTTGGCAAACAGACCCCAAGAGTCGGAGTTGCAATTGGCTTTTTGTCATTCTCTCTCATCAAAGTCTTACAAGTCTAGTATACCACGATCCCCTGCTCTCCCTAAAACTCCAATGCCTTCTACCATCGCCAACCATGAGCCAAATTCTACAAACAAAAAAGGTAAAACCTGCCGTGTTCTGTCATGCCGCCGCGCCGTTTTTTGTTTCGCCCGAATGATGATGTTACTAGTATACAAGAATGTCTTTTTCGTGAGTGGCTATTATTATCGCTTGCGTGTGTCCTTGCCCTTCTTCTTCCCCTTCTTTTTGTCCTTGGGGAGTTCAAGTTTCGTGTCTTTGAGTTGCTCCGCCATTGTGCTGAGCATGTAGTCGTCAATGTTGTGCATTTTGTGGCCCCATGCGTTGTACTCTGGTTCTTCTTCCACTTGAGGTGTGTCCAGATCATCGAGTCCGCCGTCGAGGACAGACTTGCCGGCGGGAGTACCCTGTCGCGCTGTTGATGTACCGGAAGCATTGTTGCTGGGCTTCTCAGTAAAGTCAGCATCGTCTGCTTGGATTTCCTTCTCTGCGACACGCGCAGCTGCAACATCCTCTCTGTCTTCCGCTTGTTCAAGCGCACGACCGACCCGTCGTTGATCGGTATTGGTGTCAGGGCCGCCAAGGACTCTATCCAAGGCAGCGTCTGCAGCATCCAATCCTTCGCTCTTCGTGTCAAGTTTGTCGCTGAGGACGTCCCGTACGGAGAGTTTGTTGAAGTAGTCGGTGGTGAACTCTCCTTCTTGAATGACCACATCATCCAGCATCTGCTTCTGCGAAGCTTTGCGAAGAATGTTGGCTTCAATTGTGTGTTCACTGACTAGACGGTAGATGTGTACATCACGAGTTTGTCCAATACGATGGCATCGATCTTGACATTGCTTGTCCATGGCGGGGTTCCAGTCTTGGTCGTAAAAGATGACGGTATCTGCACCTGTAAGATTGATGCCGAGACCGCCCGATCGAGTAGACAGGATGAAGCATAGAATTCGCGGGTCATTGTTGAATCGATCAGTGAGGATTTGCCGCTGTTCCACCTTGGTAGCACCATCCAGACGGAGGTACTTGTGACCGTGTATGTTCAAGAATTGTTCCAGAATGTCCAAGACCTTGGTCATCTGTGTAAAGATGAGGGCACGATGACCGCCAGTCTGAAGCTTTCGCAGCAGCTTGTCCAAAACTTGGAGCTTTCCACAGTCGTATTGTAACAGACGCTTATCGGGGAATTGAATGCTGAGTCGCATGCGCCCTTCATGCCAAGGATCGGGTGGTGCTTCTTTCGGTAGGAATGGCGCCCATCGAACGGGTTTCGAGAGTCTGAGGTCTTCGTCTGTAAATGCTTCAATTCCTTTGCGACCAAGCACAAATTGATCCATGTCTCTGGTCACAACGGCCGGTGTTACACATGAGAACTTCTCAATGATCGTCTTGAAGCTGTCGGCACGTTGATTGACAGTCGGTATCATTGACTGAATGAGCCTCGATTCCTCTTCAAACCAAGACATTACCATTCGAGGGACTTTAGGGCGGGGCTTGTATGGTCTCTTGTCGGTACCAATAGTTAATAACTCTACCAAGTTCTTGCCATAAATGGGCTTCTTCTGGCGGCGTAGGGCATTAAGATATACGCAATGTTGCAGCTCTTCAAAACGTCCCCATCTTGCACCACTTTCCAAGTATGCGATATTCGATGCGACTGTAGAAGGATCTAGGTGGTCGTTTGCTTGGTGTGCTCGGGTTCGTTGAGCCTCTTTAAGGTCCATTAATATTCGATGGGAGCTGAGTTGTGAGATTCGTTCGGCCTGTGTGGTGGAGAGAGATTCGGACTGAGTAGGAATGAGGTTGAGGAAGCTGAGGCTGACGTCTCTCATGGGCTTGGGATCAAGAAGTAGCTTCTGGACCCTTTGTTCGATAAAGTCATAGTCTGAGACGACAGACTTGCTCATTCGGAAGGATGTCATAATTGGTCGGTCAACGAAGAGATCTGGGTGATTGCAGACCTTTCGCAGCTGCATGAGACAGTTGATGATGGACAGATAATTGCCAGAGTTGAGTGTCTCTTTGGTGTCGTTCCGTGAGAGGAACCCATCGTAGAGCTCACGTTGTCGCTTGGAGAGTCGGCAAAACTCAACGTGCTCATACTTGGCAGGCATTTGCTTTTCAACGTCGGCTTTCAATCGTCGCAGTAGATAGGGTCGCAGAACTTTGTGTAGCTTCGAGATGATAGCTCGTGCCTCATCGTCCATCTGTTCTCTTCCACTCTCGAGAATTTGTGACTCAGGCTTTGAGAACCAATCGTGAAACTCTTGTAGGTCGGCGAAACCACCAACGCCATTCTCAGCCGGCATGAGGAAGAAGAGGAGCGACCAAAGTTCTGTGAGGTTATTCTGGAGGGGTGTGCCTGTAAGTAGCAGCCTGGCTTGAGTATTGAAGCCAAGTAGCGTCTGCCATCTTTGAGATTTGAAGTTCTTGATGTTGTGTGCTTCGTCAAGGATCATGTAGTGCCAGCGACGTCGCTTGAACACTTGTTGATCTTGAAGAACAAGCTGATATGAGGTGATACAAACATTCCACACATCATCATTGTTCCAGCCTTGTCGCTTGCGTTTTCGTTCCTCTTGAGATCCGTAGTATGCCAAAATTTTAAAGCCAGGACACCATTTCTTGAACTCCATTTCCCAATTGAGCATGACACTGGTAGGGACCACAACAAGATGCGGTCCCCATACCTCGTGTTCACATGCTAGATGTGCAAGAAGAGCGATGGTCTGAATCGTCTTGCCAAGACCCATTTCATCGGCAAGAATACCGTTGGTGCTGTTGGCGTAAAGACCTGCCAGCCAGTCAAGTCCATCGCGTTGATACTCTCGTAGTGTGCCTCTAAGAAGAAATGGTACATCGATTTTGTGGTTTGATGCTTGCTGTGGTGAATCAGATCGACTTGGTCCAGTTTTGTCTACCGCCATCATCTCCCCAGAAGAAGCCGTGTCCAGCTCAGATGGCTTGGTTTCTGATGTAGGAGGGGGAGACATACTATGTGCGCGACTGGGAGGATTAGTAGGTTGCTCTGATGCTAATCTGCGGTTTTCCGAGGGCAGAGTTGGCGCGGCTTCTTGTTCCTCAGGTTCTGTCATGACAACCTCAGTGTCTTGTGGCATGGAGCCCTCCGCCGGGGTCTCGATGACGGCATCGCCATCGACCGGGACATCCTCAGCCGCGCCAGGTGCATTAGTCTCTGGAGTCGGTGTTGGGGTCTTCTTTGCAATATCGGTGCCTTCAGTTTCTGCCACTTCGGGCTTCTCAACAGAAGAACCCTCATCTTGAACCTCACCATTGACCTTTGGCTCTTCTGCATCAGCCATCTCAGTATCCCCATTCTCGGTTGGCCCCTCTGTCGCAGCTTCATCATTCATCTTCTTCAGCTCCGACTTGCCGAAAAGAAGTCCCAGCAGGCCACCTCCAGCATCTTCATCAGACTCTTCTTCCGATTCATCATCTCCCTCCTCATCACTATCCATATCGGTGGACCCCATATCGTCATCCATATCAACAGACTCGTCACTCGTGTCGGCATTTTCTGTCGCGGTTGCTTGGGCAGTATCGACTGCATCAGTGTCATCCCGGCTTTGTTCGGTGATCGGTGTTTCCGCGTCCGGCTTTTCGAGTTCTGGTATATGGGCATACTTTGCTCGCAGCTGTTCTTGTGTCAAGTTCTCATCACCAACATCCTTCAAATCCTCCTCTTCGTCACCCTCTTCCTCATCTGATGACATTATATCGCTGTCGGGGTCGTCCTCGTTATCTCCATCTTCTCCCGATGCCAAGTCAAGGTCATCGTCGTCGTCCATGCTCATGTCGTCGCTAAGATCATCGAATCCATCCTCTTCCTCTTCCGAAAGCTGCTCAGAGTCCAATCCTGCTCTCCGGGCTTGCAATTTTTGTTCAGAGAGGTTGACAGCTTCATTCAAAGCTGCCTTGACTCTCTTCTGCTCTTCTTGTTCCCATTCGGCCAACCTTCGACGATTGACTTCAATACGAACATTCTCCCATGTACCGAAAAGTGCCTTTACCACCACACGATATCGAGAAATCCATATTGCCCTTTGTTCTGCTTCGATCTCTTCTTCTGACTTTGGTTGGCGCCGTAGCCACTCGTCTCGACAGGCCTCTGCCACTTTTTTCGCGGTCAATCGATGCCGTTGTTGTTCAGCCAGCATCAGTTTTCGAAAGTTCATCATAGCCTTCACCATGTGGTCTTGTCGGGCCCATTGCCTGGGCGGCTCTTCCTCTGCTTCCGGGAGGAATACTGAACAGCGCCCCTGGGAGAGTAGCCCGCCAGGTTCGACTTCTTGTTCAATTCGAAGAATGGTGCGCGCGTCCTTGACGGCCATTTCATCAGTGTAAGGAGGGCCATCTTCAGACGCAAGAAGTCCACCGTCCTCAACAGGGATGTCACCAGCTCGAGCCCAAAAGTCTTCAAAGTCCGTACTAATCTTGGGTTTCTTTCGGACTTGATCAGGATGCACTAGAGGAATATCGCCAGATCGTCCGACTCGTAACTTAATGCGGGGCGATCGATTGGTAACATTTTTCGGTTCTTGAATGTCGTCTTTAACATCGCTAAATCGTGCGGATCTTCTTGATCTAGTCGAGGCTTTTGGAGAAGGGCTTCGACGTCGGGTGGAACGGGAGGGTCGGGTTTCTGTAGGTTTTTTTGAAGATTTTGGAGTCGACGCGGGTGTTTGCTTCGAGGGAGCTTTGGTGGCGGGGCTAGCTTTGTGTGAGCCGTTGGGCATCTTTCTCGAGTTGCCATTAGTCAACTGAATTTCTGCCTTTGGTTTGGAAGCATTGGAATTTGCGCCAGATCGTCTCGTGCTTCGAGTTTTTGTACTTGTTTCGGCTGGGAGTGTATTGATGCGGCCCGATTTTCGACGTCCATTTTCCGTGAATGACGTTGGGCCGTCAGCAGATATCTTCTTCCACGGTGGCGACTCGGGCTTGATCTTTTTTGGCGTACGTGGAGGTGTCGATTCTCGTGTGCGTCGTCTTTTTGCAGGTCGTTCATCGTCATGGACATGACCGTTTGGCTGTGATTCTGGTGCATCACCGTTCGTCTCATCGTGACCATTAGTCATCCCGTTCAACGCGTCATCACCATTGGCATGCGCCTCGGGCGCGTTCTCGTCCTTGATGGCATCAGGGTCCGACTTGGGCTGCACGTTGGCGGGCGACGCGGTCTCGGGCATAGTCGCAACGTGGAGACAGTGGACGCAGGGGGCGTTTTCTCTGCGAAGCTATCATTTGCGGGGTCGAAATTAATGTCTACAGAATAGTAGCGCTTCAGCGGATATTCATACAAATTCTGCACATGTTCAGATGCCTTGCGGGCGAACTGTGTGGAATTTAGTGGTAAAATCCAATGTCGTCAGCAAAACTTTTGAGCTGGGGAAGAATCGAAGATGCACGCCCCTGGACGTCCAAATGAGCTAACCGAAAATGGCCCGAACGCGCCTGTAGATGCCTGAGGCCTAATTTTTGGTTGAGAATCATCACAGCCTCCATTGGCTAAAGCTTCAACGAGCATCACATCACGTCACAGAGCAATTGGTCGCCGCGACACTGTCACTCGGCCGAGGTATGTTGTCGGGAGGATCCCTTACATGCCTAATTGATCGATAATGGTCGCTAACTTCTCAGATGCTCCCTCAACGAATTGTGCGGGCCTCGGCCCTGCGCAGCACCATGACGGCTGCTCGACGACTTCCCACGATCCAACGCCGAACCTTCCTCCCCGATCAGTACACGGACAAGAAGGTCATTGACCAGAAGTACCCCGACCCTCCCAGCTTGAGCGAGGCCGAGGACCCCGGAATGGTCAGTGATGAGGGATGTGAGGAGGAGCGAAGCTGATAATCTCGCAGAACGGCGGCTACATCAACCCTCCCCGAATCAAGCGACAGTTCCGTGACCCTCATGCGGGCTGGTGGGATCCTCAGGAGCGACGAAACTTTGGTGAACCCATTCACGAGGATAACGATGTTCTTGGAATCTTTTCTCCCTGGGAGTACACCTGGACTACCGCTGGTCCTGGTGCTGTCATGGTCGGAACTTTTATCGCCGTTTTCCTGAGCGTTACCGGAGTTGTCTACCTCAACTATCCCGATCGACCTGCTTATCCCCGAGAGTTTGAAGGTGGTCTGGAACGAGAGCTTGGTGGCCCTGGAGCTACAAGGGTGAGTGGTCAGGGATATTGGATATTCGTATGCTAACAGTTGTAGGCTCGCATGGAGGGTGATGAGGAACCTTGAGAAAATACTCATTTGTACATAAGAAAGCATGGTTCAATGGATTAAGTTCAATGGATGTTAGAACTGTGTACCAGCAATTGATTGAGACGAACTGACATGATGTGGCTAACAAATTGCTTGACTGTGTAAGTAGTTTGTGACACGTACTTGGTGTAATCAGAGGCCAATGAATGATTGCAGTTAATTCCTAATTGCTATTTGCCCAAAGAGTACCTATCCCAAACGTTCAGCTTGCAATGAGTCAAACTACACCAGTGTCTTGTCCTTATGGTGCCTTTGCTCCTAAAGCCTGCCACGGTCCCTAGAATCAGCCCTATGGACCACGTTTAGTCCCTAAAATTGGCCAAACAGGCTCCTCGTCACCTTCCTACAAACATCCATCGCATAACATCTCAGGCAAGAGCAAAGACAAGCCGTCATGTCGTCAATAACATCTCCTCCAACTCTCATCCATCACTTCTACTCCCCCATATCATCCATCCCATCAAGATGCGGTACGAGGATTGGGATGTCCTTCTTTTCGAGGAGGGCTCTAGTATTCCCTCTCGGGAATTTAAAGTGGCATGTCATGTCGTTCAACATGCGGGTAAGTCGATGTTTGGAGTGTACCAAAGGCCAAGCTAATCATCACAGAGTCCATGGGTTCTGCTCTTCCAACCCTCACGTGTTTTGTCCCTGGCCTCAACGCAGGAGTTCCCTTTCGTCTGTCTATCCACTCTTGGAAAGCATTAAAGGATTTAAATGATGATCATATCCTCAATATTAGCAATTCGGTCCTTGAAACCAGGCTCTTCATCGATGGATCTCTTGTTGCGTATGTTTCCCATTTGGCTGCTGGCGTGATGCTAATATTGGTAGATCTACGTCCTCCACTGGCAGCATTCGCTTCCCGTTGATCATAGATAGACAAGGTCACGAGAGCCTCAAGTTCCCCATCTTCCAGCAGCAACTGCTCTATCAACGTCACTGGAGCCCAGCCGACAACCTCGGCCGTATCAAACTCCTCATCAACCAAAGCTTCTCCAGTGCTTCGCCGAGCGTTCTGTTCACGGGCACTGTCAACAAGACAGTTGTGTTTTCCTTTCAACATGCACCACAGCACATTTTAGAAAGCCTTCAGATAGCCTGGCCCAATCCAGCCATGTGGTCTCGTCAACGCCAACCTTCTGTACCAGCTTCTACAGATACTTCCCATGTCACCTCACGTCCACCACTTTTTGCGCGTCGTGGACAACCGGGCCCGGAACATATTGATGATGCCTCTCTTCGAACGCTGCCATTATCTGGTAACCCTACTTTTGGATGCCCAAATACTCCAGTGAACGGGCCAAGGTCACCATGGAGCTACGTTCTCGTCCCGCCGGGAAGAGAAGGATCACCATATCCGTTGGCTTCCGAGGTGCAGCCTCACAGAAACCACGAACGAGCATGGCCGATTTCTCCAGTTTTCACTGACGCCATGTTGAGGGTGGATCAGACCCAGAATGCATCGCAACAGTACCCCCAGCCGAACAGCGCTCCGATGTCATTTGTACAACCTCAGCTACATAGTCCTGCGATTCAAGGGTCGACCGAATTCGGCCGAGGAACCCCAAGAAATCCTGCCAGGCTTATCTTTGCGCCGAAACGCAACAGTCCACAGGAGTCTTTCAACTTGGATGTTGTTGAGAGGGCGACAAAGAGAGCTCGAGCCAACACTCCAGAGTCTGCAAAGACACTTAACCACGAACAGCAAAATATCAGCCCTCACTTTGACAGCCCTTACGAGTTCATAAACGTAGATGAGGATATCATTTGATCTTACAGGCGGCGGTCTCCTGTAGTCGATTACGGAACGCATCACATGGTATAGTAGGGGGGTTTGTTATCTCACTGTTTCCGACATTGTTTTCTTGTCCTACATGTAGCATCAACCCATGTTTTATCACATATCAACTTTGTTGTCTAGCTGGTTAGATGCACAAGCTTAGTTGGACCTTGACAGGCAGTCGTTAATACAACACGCGATGATTCATCAGTTTCGCGAATGTTCCGGGCATCCGTCTTAATGCCTTGCATGTAAATGGCTTTACAGAAATATGAATGGCAGGCTACTAGCAGCTTATAACACCTTGTACGACAGTTGTAACACCAGTCTCGTCATGTTGACTCACTCAACGTGCAAGATTCGAGGTCGGTCATTCGACCTCCGCCCTCCGGCCCAAAGTTCATTCATTACAAAGCTGGGTAAATTCGGGCTCGGGGTTTATTGTAAGTCCGTATGCTGCGAAACCTCAGAAGTAGGGACCGTTCTGACCATCTTGTTCTCTTCCAAATGATCGAATTGGTTTGGTTAGGTCGCACAACTTCTCATCCTCAAGCCTCTTCTTATATCGTGTAGCCCATTTGCACCCAACATACAACGAAATTACTGCCGACCTGATACGATTCGTGGCTTTCATGTCGATCTATGCGAGTTTGTCAAAGGATCAATTGTTCACATAAGCATCCGCCTAGGCCATCGCGCGATTGAGATGAGATTGGCCACAATCATATCCCAAATATACGGGCTTACCCACGGCTGAAGCTGAACGGAGACTCCGATAGTTATCCAAGGCTTATAGACAATCCGAGCATCTCAAGCCTCACGGCTTCCGGCTTCCGCTAGGCCGCAATTTCTGGCCTGGAGGAGGAAATGCGCTACACGATCTTATCGTTCCACGCTTTCTCTTGGTCAAGGCCGCTGAAGTCATAGCAGGCCCCCATATGCATGGGCGGAATGCCACACCTTTGTGCCAGGCCACAACTGCAGGTGAAGATCTTTTGTCAAGTCCTGTTGCTGTAGTTTTCTCTGGCCCCCGAGGTGAGACGAAAAGTTCATCGACTCAGCATGAACTTCCTGAAAAGATTCCGTCGTGTTACCTTGCTCTGCAGGCTTCTCGTGGGTGGTTGATGAAGCTAAAAGGGCGTATCTTTCCGCATGCTGGGCTGTTGTTGTTCTGTTCACTTTCAACGGCGCTCGTTGACTCTTCAAGATGGCTTCTATTATGTCCGCCCCAGACTACTCTATGGCTGCGACGAGTCGTTCGCACCTGAGTGTACGTCTGCCAAAAGAAACGCTTTACTCATCTTTAAGGGAATCTTCTCGCTACTTTAACTTTGACTCGGAGACTGCCAAGCTTGCTCGGGATGCTGATGAGTGGCTTGCAACGCATCCCAACGGTTCGGGATCTAAGGAAAAAGATGTCAACGGTATAAGTCGACCTTCATCAATTGCCCCAAGCAACTTTAGTGTTCGATCTTTACCAGCAGACTACAGTATGCCAGAGTATCATGGCAGAGACTTTCCTCATCCTGTTATGGGCTCAGTGCGTCACAACGAGATTAGACCTCGATCCGCTGCTCCAACAGAGAGTACTGAGAAGCTTCGTTCATCGCCTCCCGTAGATGGTGCTGAGCCCACAGGGCCTGACCAAGAGTATCCCACTGGAGTGAAGCTCGCCCTGATCACCCTCGCTCTCTGTCTCGCCGTCTTTGTCATGGCCCTAGGTAAGTTCATCATCCCATCAGTGACCTCGCTCACACATCAGACAACTCCATCATTGCAACCGCAATTCCCAGAATCACCGATGCTTTCGAGAGTCTCAATGACGTGGGGTGGTACGGCTCAGCATACATGCTCACAACGGCCGCACTGCAGCTGTTCTTCGGTAAGCTGTATACCTACGGCAGCATCAAGTGGACCTTCCTGTCAGCCATTGCTATCTTTGAGGTCGGTAGCCTCATCTGCGGTGTCGCCCCCGACAGTGTCACCCTCATCGTGGGACGAGCTATCGCCGGCGTCGGTGGCGCTGGCATATTTGCTGGTGCACTCACCATCCTTGCCTTTTCGGTACCTCTTCATAAGAGACCTATCTATACTGGTCTTGTCAGCGGTATGTGGGGTATTTCCTCCGTTGCTGGGCCTCTGCTTGGTGGTCTCTTTACAGACAAGGTTTCATGGCGTTGGTGTTTCTACATCAACCTTCCCATCGGTGCCATCACCGTCGTTGTCATTCTCTTTTTCTTCCCCGAGCCCGAGCGTGATATCGAGCCTGCGACATGGCGCGTTCGCTTCTGGCAGCTTGATCCCATCGGGACTGGTATCTTCATGCCCGCCATCGTGTGTCTCTTGCTTGCTCTGCAATGGGGTGGTGTCGACTACGACTGGGATGACTCCGTCATCACATCCCTCTTCATGTTGGCTGCCTTTCTTCTCATCGTGTTTGTCTATGTGCAATACAAGATGGACGAGAACGCCACGGTGCCTCCTCGTATCTTCAAAAAGCGCACCGTCTGGGCTGGCGCCTTTTTCTCATTCAATACGGGCGCGTGTTTCCTCACAGCCATGTACTTCCTGCCAATTTGGTTCCAGGCCGTACAAGGACAAAGCCCCATCATGTCGGGCGTGAGAAATCTCCCCATGCTTCTCGGCATCGTTCTCTGTGCCATGGCCGCCGGTGCTGCCGTCACTGCCTGGGGCTACTACACGCCCTTCATGATCGCCGGCTCAGTTCTCATGGCCATCGGCTTCGGTATCATCACCACATTTGAAGTCGAAACATCAACGGCCAAATGGATAGGCTACCAGCTCATCGCCGGCATTGGCGTAGGCGTTGGACTCCAGCAATCTCTCATCGCCGTCCAAGTCGTCTGCGAAATGGTCGACGTCCCCACAGCCACAGCCCTCATCGTCTTTGCTCAAACCCTCGGCGGTGCGCTCTGCGTTACAGCTGGTAACACCGTCTTCACCAATACGCTCATCAACAAGATCAATGAGCATGTGCCCGGTCTTGACCCATACTTTGTCATTGCGACTGGTGCGACCAACATTCGCAGTGTGATTAGAGAGGAGTGGCTTGATGGAGTGATTCTCGCGTACAACGACGCGCTGACGACGAGTTTCTATGTTGGTGCTGGAACCGCGTCGGCGACGATCATTGGTGCGTTGTTGGTGGAGTGGAGGAGCGTCAAGGGTCATGAAATTGAGATGGGAGCGGCTTAGGTAATGCCTCTGAAGTGTCTTTGTCTGATGGTGATGCTTGATGTCGGTGAGGTGACGGGTAGAATAAAATGAGGTTGGTAGGGTAGACGATAGCAGAGCGTTCTTACGAATGATGATGATTTGTTGCGTCTTTAACTAAGTTTAACTGTTGTTGTTTACTGTTGCGTCTTGTCTGCCAAGATGTGCACTTGAACATTAAATTACCCTGCACCTTTAATTATTTCCGGTCTTTATTCTCAGGATTTATATAATCTCACAGGTCTTCTACTGCATTGTCCTTTATCCAAAATCGTGTGCTTGTAGTTCAAGTCATTGTTCCTGGTCTGGGTTGGAGTAGTCACGGACATGGTCACTCCCAATCTCAATTGATGTACATTGATATTCATTCGCTCTGAGATTGATTTGTAGTACATACATAATGAGAGCACAAAAATCCAGAAGCATCCGTAGATAGATTCACAAATAAAGAAGAAGAACCGCAAGTAAAAAGCTTCTAGTTCCTGGCAGTAACCTTTTATCTCATTTCATCATCATCAATTCAGGAATGTCGTCGCGATTAAGCTGTTTCCTTCCATCTTCAAAAATGCAAGCTCTTAAGCTTAAGTAAGTGGAGCCAATGAAATCTTGAGATGAATGCAGGGAGCTGCCGTTCCCGCGGGATATCATGTGACGCACCAAAAGCGAGCCGACGCAAATGTGGGGCGATATCGAAACTCAGATCCTCACTAAAACAACACAAAAATGCCTCACCAGCATAACAAACATCAAAAAGAATCAATCAGGGCTCCACCGGGGATTGAACCCGGGACCTCTCGCACCCAAAGCGAGAATCATACCGCTAGACCATGAAGCCGAATCGTAGTTATTATCAAGAGAGTTACAAATGAATAATATAATCGTAGTGTTGTAGCGAGGAAGAGTCTCCAGCCCCCACCACCTTCTGGCCGTCCACTCTCAGAAGTCTGTCAGCAGTTTCCCAGCCTCTCAATACACGTTCTCGTGCTTGTCAAGGTCTGTAATAGGAGGACCTCATCATGGTATCCCAACCTCACGAAACTTGAAAGCGAGCAGCACATCATAGCAAATTGTAACAAATGCACTTCTCACGTGGCCAGTCACATTCTGTCCTCTCGTTCCCATACATATTTGCTGTGCTGTGTGTCAGACGAGGCTTTCCGGGCTTTCGGAGCTCCCCCGCATCGCGAACACCGAGTGGGGCCGTAAGCAACTGGCCGCACTCAAATAGCACGGCATTATTATTAGGCGCAGGAATATAGAGTAAATGCGATGTATAAAAACCCCCCGTTAACTTAGAATCTATCGACAGCCAACAGTACGCGCTCTATAATCCCTGCATTTAGGAATGACCTAACCAACATGCATGTAACTCTAGCTTAGGGAAGGAAAGAAAACTCAATACCTTGACCCTAAGCGATAAAAATACTTAGGTAAATCTAGCCTAAACTTATGGCACTTTTAGCTAATCTAGTCTAAACTTAGAGGGCTGTTAGCTAAGTTTATTTTGACACCCTACATCAAGGTTTGGTGTTTTCTTGCCCCTGAGGCCTAGTCACCATTGAGCCAGCCAGCTCCCCTTGGAAGTCAGTTTACGCGCGCCCAGATTTTCTTGCTCAAAGTAGGGCGGGGAAGGATAGACGCAGTAAAACCCTCACAAACTGTATCTCAATACAAGCTCATGGGTTGGCCTGCTTGGTTCAGCATTCGCACTGCACAACTCACTTTTTACCTCATTCCACTTACTTAATGGATTCCACTGCAACCACAAAGGCCGAAGCGGATGCTCATCTGGAAACTCTTCGTCAAAAGAGGGGCGTTGGTAGAGAACAGCCAGAGGAGTCTGTTCTTGTACAAAGTCTAGACCAGGCACTTCAAATGCGTGTATCTTTGTCCAGGAGTATGTTGTCTTGCACTGACTACTTACCAAAGGCGTTTCAGATCAACTCTATAAAGCTTTAACCCATTTCATTCTCGAGTTAATCCAGAATATAGATGATAACCAGCATAATTCTGGAATTGTGCCCAGTCTGCGACTGTCACTGTACGATAATGGAGATCAGAGATGTTTCCGATCTGACCGTAACGTGGTTGGCTTCACTTTCAAGCAACTTGACTCTCTGACACGGGTTGGTCAAAGTCCTACATCGGTGAAAAGGGCATCGGATTAAAGTCCGTATTCGAGGTAGCTGATGTGGTCCACATTGCAAGTGGGTTTTACGAGTTCAAGCTTGACCGCAATGCTCGCATCGGATTGATTCTTCCTATTACCTCACAATTTCCTACCGCAGATCGTGTAGCCGGTCATACGCAGTTCCTGCTGGAGTTGAAAAGCCAAAGTGACTACGATGTCATCAAGGAGGAGCTCAACAGCTGCAAAATTGACTGCTCTAATACCCATTCTCGAGCCAGCATGGAACAACTCTCATCATTACCATCATCATCACAATAAGACGTGTACTCAGGCCAGCCTGCAGAGCCAGCCATACTTGCAATATTGACTCAAAGGGACAGTAAGAATGATAGCCACATCTAGTGCTATAAGGTAAAACTTCTTATCGCCTGATTATAACTTTTTTTTAAATGGCTTCAGCATGCTCGTGACGCTCTGCCATTTCATCCAGTGGCAGCAGGGATACAGGGCTTTAGAACAGGACATTTGCCGATAAGGTTTTCTTAATCCATGTGGCTCTGTTCTGTTGATATGCTGTCTGCTCCTGAGATGTAATGGCTAGGTAGGGAAGGAAAGAAAACACAGGACCTTAATCCTAAATAATAAAAAGATTTAGGTAAACTAGCCTAAAGTTAGCCTAAGTTTAAGATAACTTTTACTAAGTTTATTTTGGCACCTTATAGTAAGGTTTACTGTTTTCTTGCCCCCTGAGGAATAGTTATTGTAAAAGCTTCTGGGTAAAAGCTTATATTGAGGGAAAAGAATACCGTGTTCTTATTCGTTACCTGTGTTTGCAGCCTAAAGGTCAACCTTATAGGCCGCAGTCACCCCATAGTTAGCTGTCTGCTCCTGTTCAAAGAAGTCGTTTACCAGGTTTTGAATGCGCGCCCGTTGGCGCAGATGGGGAGGATCGCTTATGCTGATGGTGTTGCTTGATCCTTGAAGTAAGAAAGGGCGACGAGTATTTCGTCCGTATGTGTTTTTTGGTGTTCTTTACCTTTGTGGCCTTGAGGCTGAAGCCTCTTTTTGACCCCTCAACCCTATCACAGTTCACTCCAGGCTGCGCCATGCGGACGAAAGGGAAGCCAGTTACCAAGAGTTACTATAGAGCTGCCGGACGTGCCCCTTCTCCGCAGAGTCCTCCCACGATTCGAACTTAAGCCCCAGATCCCTAACCACCACTCCCTCTCGCAGAAGCGCACGCACGCAAGTCGGTTCGTGGGTGCAGGTTTTCACGTATTTGCCGCAGTGCTGGCATGTTGCTACTAATCCGCAGTTCTTCTTGCTGTCGTTGACCAGCAGCGACTCAAGGGCGACGTGAATCGCCTCCAAGCACTTGGGCTTGCTGCACAGGTGAGATATATGCTGATCCTGGTCGGGGTGGAGATCCCGCGACCAGGTCAAGACTCGGTGTAGCAGAGCGAATTTGTTGGCACCCTTATATACCCGTCGCCCTTATTTGGGGCTTTGTTTGAGATATGGCAGAATCCGTCGCGAGACGAGGCGTTGACGATCTTATCTTCAATCTTCTCTGCCGACTTTGTCGGCGACGTCTCGAACTGGCGTCGCATAGCTGCTCTCGCCTGCTCGATTCGCCTATCAGCGTTCGTTCAAGGTTAGAATGGCCGCCGCGTTCCGGAGGCAGGGCCAGGGGCACGTTAGAGACTCACCTCCTGTGGTGTTAACTTAACCTCCCGTCTGCGCGGGCGATTCTGGCGCTTCTTCAAGCGCTGGGATACACTAGGTCCGAGGAGCGAGGCATGGGCCGGTGATATTTCCTTCTCCTGATCCTTGACAGGGTTTGTGGCTTCAGTGTCTATTTATGAGTATATTAGTGATGAAACTCTTTTTTAGATAAAGTCCTGAACGTATGGACCGTATGGGATCAATGTCTTATGGATTGAATTTGTGCGTGGTGTGAATAGACGAGGATCTTGTTGCGACGAGAAAACTTGGTTTTGTTTGGTAGGCTGAGGATTGGCAGGATTGGAGGGTCCTTACGGTGACATCTAATGACCTTTCTCGGACTCGGCGATTCAACGGTCCAGCCCCCACCGAGCGCTCCCATCCTGGCCAGATGTTGTTTCCTGCTTAGAATGCAGAACAATAAATGTACGTCAACGGGCCTGTCTTTAGGTGTCGGTGAGGCTATTGTCTCAGTCCTTGACACCATCTGTCTCACTGGTCAAGACGCGAGTCGTCGCCCCCCCGTTATGCAAGTCTTGGAGTACCCCTTTATGGACATATACATTCAACGCGCGTCCTGGTCTCCGAATACATCGACCACTGGAATCACGACTGTGCCGCTGAAAAGGAACTCAGTTACCCCCATCAGTTTGAAGAAGGGCAATGGTTCACATCCCTTCGACCGTGGTGATCATTACATGAGAGAAGTAAACATCAGAAAGGGGCGGTACGACTTGGACCTCCTCGACTCTCTGGGAGGATACACATTCAAGGCCAAGGATTCCATCGCACCTATGCTTCAAACAGAACCTAAGAATCGGCCAAATGCCAAAGAGATCCTGTAATAGGGTCGCCGGATGGTTCCTTTGACTCTGTCGAATCTCCTGGCCCAGAGGCTGCGGCTGAACTTATCATCATAATCATCAAGACTGCATTTTTCATCAAACGTATTCTATAACGCGGACAATTCGCATGACTAGAATAAATCTTTCGCTTTATTCTTTCCACTGCTATGGCTATTTTTGGAACTGTACGATCTGCGGGACTCTTACTATTTAGGCTTCGCTCTTCAGTCATCCTCGTTAAACAGTGTCTAGCCAGGAACATCCATGCTACAAGACGCCAACGATACCCATTCTTCTGACGCCTTGGAGTTGGAGCTTTGAACCTCCTTTATCTTAGGCTCTGAGATCCCGGCGCTGGTGCCCTTTCTCATACCTGGCGGTGGTAGACCAGTTACTGGATAGTCACTGAAGTTTCTAATCGAGACTTCTTTGTCAGCGTATGTTTGTTGCTACCAGTTCACACCACCGCCTCGTGCATTTCAAGTGGGGGGAATGTGGGTATATTCATGACCTTTCTCTGCTGTGTCTTCTCCTTCTATCTTCGATCGTAGTGGATGGGGTTCATCTCAAGGTTGTGCCCATGGGTCGGCGGTGCGGCGGTTGAAGATTGGTCGCTTGCGTTGTTGGCTTTGTTGGCGGGGGGTGCCCATCTGTTGGTTTGATAGGATATCGGCTATGGGATAGGGCCTGACATGTAGTTGTTCTGTGGGAAGTCGTTCATTGTAAAATCCTTAGGTCGTCTCAAGTCGTTGTAGTTACTCGCTGCGTTCATCTGAGCAGCTTTTCTGGTCATCTGTTTAGATATGCAGGTGCACATCCGAGCACAGGACTGGAGGGGGACTCGAATACTACCTTACTCATCTTCATCCTGATTGGACACGGATAGGCAGCACACGCACCCCTTTCCACACCATTAATTTTAACTGCTTGAGACAAGATACTTAACCCTTCACTGGACTTATCGCATTGATTTACTTGAAAAGGTGCATTGGAATGCTCTTACTGTCCTGGTACCTCAAAAACTCGTACGGATTTCGCTTTGTGTCGAGCCTGCCGCTATTTCGGGTGAGACCGCAACTCTTATGAGTACAGGCACTAATCAAGGAACTATACAACTCAGGCTTGCCATTCAATCTCTTGCAATAGCATTGATGTGGAGAGGTGTGTCATATGTGACAGAGAACGCCTTCAATGGCATAAGTTCCTAATGGAGCCAAGCATATCAAATATCGGCAGCTTTCTTACCGTCAGGTGTTACCATCGAAGCCAGCTAAAGGCCAGGGAAACGCTCGTAGCGATGATGTAAGAGCTGGAACAAGTGGCCAGCCCATAATTGAAAGTTTTAAGAGGCAGTCAGCTTGATAGCAATCTGGATGACAGGTTCGGAGATGAGCCACGTTTCGTGTATCAACTGGAGTAGCATGACGCTGGGGTACATTAGGTTTCTGTATATGCGAGGAGGGAGAGATCACGCCCATCTTACAACAATATTATCAACAATCCTGAGTCCATATATCAACAAGCTGCATTTCCCAGTCCCTTTCATGTCATTATAAGGTCTAGGCCTTTGTTGTAAGCAATGATTTCTCAAGTCCACCAAAGCCAACACAACTTGCTATGCCTCTTGTTCCCAAAGCAACCTTTTACAAGATCTCTGCAAAGTCTGCAAAAAGCAATGTCTAACCGAACTCTATCACTCTGCAGTGCGCAGCGGAAAAGAGAGGTGGTTGTGAAACTCATCCCACTTGATAGAGAACAAGCCCTTGAAGTTGCCATCCCGAAGAATCTTGCAGTCCTCCTTGTGACCGTTTTCCTTCCACCCGCGAAGCTGACAGTCCTTGCTGCAGTACCAAAAGAAGCCGCACTTGGCACACTTCATCAGCTTCGCTGCCTTGTTGTTGCATCCGTGGCAGGTTCTCATCCCGTCGGTAAGGGTAGCGTGAGTTTGAATTTTGTCGCTGAGCTGCATCATGTTGTCGAGGGAGATCGGAAAGATCTGAAAATGAGTTAGTATGAGAGGAACTGGAGAGAGAGAATACAAACCTTGAGGTACTGGAGATCCTCATGCCGGATGCCGATGGTCATGTCCATGAAGAGATGCTTGACAGCGTAGAAGATGACGATAGTATTTCCAACTTGAAGGTTCGAGGGGCCAAGCTCTACACCGCGGGATTCTGTGTAGATAGCGATTGGAATCTCTAGACCATCTCGGTCCTTGACGGTGAGCCTAACGCGGAGGTCGATATGGACCTCGACGATCTCGCCGATGAAGACCCAGTGCTTGCGAGGCTCCCAGTAACCGTTGTCTCGCTGGCGGTAGTACTGGATGTCGAGGTTATTGTCCCAGGCGAGATCTTCGAATCCTGGGAAGTGCTTCTTGTCTTGCAGATTCGCGAGTTGGGCGTTGGAAGCCATGATGCCTGGTAGACAGGGGTGGCTTGATGTCACTCGTCAAGATCTTTGAGAAGACGTGAGAGGACAAGAAAAGATTTGGAGGAGGTGGAGAGAAGATATTTGGAAAATGAGGGAGTGGGAGCTAGGAAGATTTGTGGCAAGGCGGTGGGGAATGCTGTTTGGAACGGCTGGGTGCAGCGTTTGTCGGCCCCCTGCAGTGCAGCAGACAAACAAACAGCTTCGGTCTCTCTTTGCAATGAATGGCTATTGAGCAAGCAAGATATTTGCCAGGTCTGGTAGATAGCCAATTTACCAGTCTGTGCCCGTTTGAAAGTCCATATACATTGTGACACTTACACAAGGTTTTCTGGTGTTTATTACTTCCATTGGACGACAAACTCCTGACGTGCCGGCGCAGGTAGCAGAGCTTCTGTGCTACCAATTACGATATACGAGGGACTGCTGACATTCATAGAAATCACGATATTACTTACAGAGTTGGTAACTCACGCCATCATGCCGATCTACACCAGTGTTGAGATCAGCAACAGACACAGTTATAAGAATAAGTGAGAAATAGCAAAAATATGACTCCCAACCCAAGGAATCACCTTGATCTTATCGCAATGAAGGAGGCGACCCCCGAAGAGGTCCCACATACCCAGTAACCTAGGTAGTCATGCAGATATGTGCTACCATTGCACCAAAGCGGGCTTCTGATTGTTGATTATGAGATATGCATCTTTAATTGATACAATATGAACAAGGGCCATATGACTTGGGCAGCTGCTTCTAAGTAGAGTTCCTCCCTTAGAAGCCATGTAGTTGAACAGGGCGTATGATTTAGCTATATTATAAGTATAGATCTTGGCTATAAAGAGATGTCTCAATTTCTGGAACCCCTCCCTATCTTTTTAATAAATTGTGCATCAAGAATAGAGTTCACGGTAAGTGCATGATAAGTAGAGACATGAGAGTTACTGACGTTGTTGTTGTTCAGGCCTCGGAGATGCTTTCATCTGTAGACGCGTCGTGATTTGCTGCATTTTCTCCGCGCTAAACGGGGCGGGGAGGGTTGGAACTGATCGGCCAATCAAAGCCACTTTCTCTCAACGACCAAGCTGACAAGTCGTGCATTTCATTATCGCAGCAACTTACATCAACTCCTAGGCTCAGCTTTTGCGATGTCACTCCTACGCTTACCCACCGAAACACTAAGACAAATCTTTGATCAACTAGATTCGTCTTTCTTTCAAGAGGATCTGGGCCGCCTCACGGTCAACAAGAAGTGGTTCGATCTCGCTCTACCTGCATGCCTCAAGTGCATCGCCCTTTCTCGAGAGGCCCTGTGGAATCTAGTTGTTTCTAAGGAAACAAAAAGGCCTTCGTCGCTTGAAAACAACCTAGAAGCACTAAGTCTCGATCTCAGAGGCTACGATTCCGATCTCTCTAATGCGCGGGGTTCGACTTCACAGCCTAGGTCTCCCCAGGAGAACCCGGCCAAGGCGTGGGAAAGGGGCCTAAATGATGACCTTTCTCAGCTTGCCGTTATGGTCCAGCGGTCTCCTAGATTACGCACATTACGCGTGCGAGCCTGGAGTTATCCCTCGGCATACCGCTTTCCTCTGGAGGGCTATCTGTCACTATCTACTATGCGAGCATTGCTCTCGGTAGAGAACCTGGGAGTCCTGGTTCTGGATCTAGCTGGAACTTCTCTAGACCCTTCGGCACAGCAAGTGAATGAACATATCTGCCCATTCATTAGCGACCTTCTTCGTACTCTCCAAACACTCCATTTGCGCATGCGCAGTATCTGCCCTGATGTATTGAAAATCCAAGAACCCGATAAGAAGCTGAGACTAAGCGCTGTGGTCATCAATTTGAGTTTGGATACTCGCCAGTCGGATATAACGTCAGCGGCTCATTCAGTACCATGTGGCTCTCTGTTTGGCGGATTGATCCAACTGAGGGATGACATACAGAAACAGGCGGAAGTTCTTGTCACTCACATGGAGTCCCCAAAAACCATGAGGATTCTAACTCACACCCTTCCGCAGTTTGATACACTATCGCTGGACGTTTTGACTGGCAAGATAATGAGACTGGAAGACGATGCATCATGGGATGAGGATGGCAAAACTGTTCGGGAGGACTCGGAGCCAGAGTCCGAAATTTCAGACGAGGAATTTGACGGTTTCTTCGATGATTGATGCTGACCGGATGGTCAAGTTTCAGATCAACTTCCCACATTGGCTTGGCTTTCCATGCCTGCGGGCTGGCAATATCACCCGTCTGCCACTGAGCTTAAGTGTTTTTCTTCAGCTGATCTAGTCTATCAATCTAATCTACTTCACCTTTCCAAAGACGTACCATGTCAACTCAAGACCCGCGAAGTTCTATGCAGTTGGCTGGCAAGTATCGAATATGGGTTTTGCGGGCTCTAGGACCAGCTGCGAACATCCAGCTTCTCGCAACCAGTGGATTATGACTAAGGTCTACACTAAAGTCGGGGACCCATGTTGGTAGTGACTTGATTCTTCGTAAGCTCTCATCTTACTTCTGAGAAAAGCAATCAAGGTTGAGCTCCTTAGAATACAGGATGAGTTTGGTGGTGTTGATGTAAGCATCCTCAACGCTTTGGAATAATCTGGGAGAAGTTTTAGCCCTTTCTGCTTTACGTCATTCTCGGTGATGCCGATAAAAGCATAGACCTTGTCTCTGGGATCCGTGGCTTCACAGGCTCTGAACATTCTAGTAACGGTGTCTATGGGAAGTGGCTTTTTCCAGTACGATCGTGTGAGTCAAAATCCCTGGTGCCTAGACGGTAGGTGACCCCGCATAGTCTCTTGAAAAAGTTCGGAGTGGCTGAACTACCCGTGTATTTGTGGTTAGTAGTAAGAGTAAGCTTTCGAAGCCAAATAGAGTCACCGAGAGATCTCATGAATTTTGATAAGGCATCGAAAGGGATAGCGAAGACACCAAAGAGTGCATTTGACTTAGGGGCTAGGAGGGCTTCCTGTATGATCCATGACCTCTTGAACCAGGCTCGACTGAAAAAAGCCAAGCATTCCACGAGCTGTCTCTGGACTGATTGGCCGAAAACAGAGGATTTCGCAGCACTTTGGATCCGTAATGTCAAAGGACTTGAACATGTAACCATCAGGCCCGTCTAAGAATGGTTGAAGGAGTTGAATAGAATGAGAGATATACAAGAAGTCTGAGATGTCTTTCTGATAACCTTCAACCCATATCTGAACAGCGGCGCATTGGCGATATAATTGCCCCATAAGCTGAACCTTAGAGCTCTTTTCAGCAATACCAGTCTGGATAATGCAAAACTGATCAATCCAAATATACTCCGACATGTTTGACAATGGTGTAGAGACGGAGGCTCCTCTTGATTTGGTAAGATGATAGCGTAAGGCGATTAGAGCAGCCCACAAATTCGTTGTGACCTTGAATCTACGAGGAGTTTCTCATATTCCAGTGGAGGAAGATCCGTGGTATATTTAGGTACATTTGGCGGCTCAATGAGACTTATCTGAAGAGACCACATGATGCAGGTCGCGATCGGTGGTTATATGTTAAACAGAGTCGTGAATACTTAGAGATTTAGGGTAGAATATTGCGTTATAGAGTAGGCGATATGGCTGTCTAAGCAAGTGAATGGACTTCGGACAAATTCAGTAGTCACAGAAAGCAAACATAAGGGATTAGCTTTGTTTTATTGTTTGTTATAGAACTAGGTACTAACAGGTCAATTGCTATTTATCAAAACAGTTACTAATGTACCTGTTTATCTGATTAACAGTGAGGGCAAGGAGTATTTTGCCTGTATGTATCTTCTTGGTGTTCTTTACCTTTGTGGCCTGGAGGCTGAAGGCTCTTTTAACCTCTCAACCTTACCACAGTCTATCTGATCATACATGGTATGCAAGTAGACATCATGGAGGGCAGTAGGTATATTGACTTTACTTAATATGAATTTCTTTCCCTTAGAGTTAAGGCTGGAGCTTTATATAAGTCTTTGCCCTTGCAATAGTCGTCTGAGCCTAATAGCTTACTCAGAGCTTTATGCGATGGTTTGTGTCCTACGCGTGGGCATCTATTATCCAATGTAAGAAATGCATATGCCCAAATAACAGATAGGATCCAGAGTCTTTGAGTTCTCTCAGCTAGGGATTTTCTGTGGGTTTTACGTGCGCTAAAGATTTGGCCTTGTACCTGGACTACATAAATTGATTTTACTTCGAAAAATGTTGTTCTGCATGGCTTCTTCACTTTCTTCTGCAAAAGGGATAAGTAGAAACAGACTAGTAAAGAGTCAACGGCACATTGATTGACAATTAATGTGAAAACCGTTTGCTGCTTGACAAACTGGTTACCATGAATGGCTGAGAAAAAGGGAGTAGTTCCCTACATTGATTGCTTGACTGTATTAGATGTATGCTATAAGTTAATATAAATGTGATAGACGGTTGGACTCCATCAATACGACGACAAGAAATGGAAGCAAAAGCAATGCATTGCCCAATCCCGCGCTTAGATACAACAATTATCTTCGTCTATAATGAACGCTTTGACAACTATCTTTGCTTATTATCCATCCCAGTCTCATCCACTGCAACGTCGACGGCAACTGCGGCAAACCCGCTTGAATACGAACCCTAGTGAATTTTCGGATTCATCCCCTTGTCGCAAGTAAAAGGGGGCGCGGCAGCTAAGCCCAAAACCGATTGGACCATGTTTGGGCGGGAGAGATTCTTTTGAGATACGCTGTCGCCGATCGAATAGCATTCCCGTTTCATAACGAGGCTGCAGTTACATTGGAAGATGCGACGTATTGAGTCAGAACAAAGGGGCTTGTTGCTTTTATAGGAGCGTGTAATAGACTGATAGTGGAAGCGAGTTGGAGTCTGAAAGAGGAGTAGTTAGAGTCTTATCCCTCCTCGGGGAGCAAGAAAACACCAGACCTCAATATAAGGTATTAAAATAAACTCAGTAAAAGGTATCCTAAGCTTAGGCTAAATTTAGGCTAGTTTACCTAAGTCTTTTTGTCATTTAGGGCTAAGGTCCTGAGTTTCCCCCCCCCCCCCCCCCCAGTCCCTGTATTCTCCGACGGAGAGTTTGACTGCCGATGGAATTGGAGACGATGCGAGAATTTGCCGACGTTACGAGTTAAACTCTATCTACTGATATGTTTCATCGTTGTGCTATTCGAGTCAGTATCCAAAGTGCCGATATCCATGCCATGGCCACGGAACGTTCAGTCATCTCATCGCCAAACGCCCCAACGGCAATCATGACCTAATAAGCAGACTAGACCGTAGGCATCGAATCCATGACATCTTGAAATATCCAAATTACCTTTTACAAAAATTAAGCAAGGCTGTTGCGGATTGACCAAGTCCAAGCTCTGCCCTAATGTTTCGAGACCAAGAAATATGCATTCATAACAAGGAGATCCCTAAACCCCCGAAGCGAACCGCCCTCCCCGTCTCCATAAAAGCCCACAACGTTCATTTCGAGACTCCATTTCCCAAACTCTAATCCAAATACCGATGAAAGGCAAGACACATCCTTTCGGAGGGATTGTCTCTGTTTGAAGATGATCGACGATATACAATCACTCCGATTGGCTCGTCAGAAATAGTAGCTGTAGATCTAGTCTCGTTAATGACTCGTAGTGCCCGTCGGGTTTCAGCGGACCAACGGTTGATGCGCAAATTAAAAGCAAAGCAGCCTTGTTTAGTCTGAGCTGACGACACCCAATGTGGAGTGCCTTAGTGAAAGATGTGCACACTTGAATGCCGTTGAATTGCACAGACAATGGATGGTAGTGGCTGTTGTTAGTTCTCGTAGACGTCATGCCCCATCTTCTACTTCTATACATATTCTCGAACGGCATCTTCTAGCTCATAATATTCCATCTTCATATTGTCATCCTCGTATTCTCCACGATGCTACCGGATGCCCCATCTTCCGTGAGGACCTCCCAGATCAATCCTTGGAGAAGCCCAACTAGCGCCAGGGGCTTTATGTATGTACATACAATCTCACCACTCGGGTAACAAGTAGCCCACAAAAAGATCGGCATCGAAGAAATCCCAAATCCCATGTCCTTGAAAAAAACAGGGCAAGGCAATGCCGTTCACCGCTGGCAACCGATGACTCGTATGCTCAGCTGCTGCCCAGTTATATAGACAGCGAATGATAGCATGTCATATGCCGATTCTTAGTATAACGCCGGCCGTTGGATCTGCATAGAACATATCTCGCCCTAGTTAGGTCTTATCTCACAGGTCTAGTTCATAACGGTCCAAAACATCTGTGGATTCACTAATGCACGTACATGTCGATCCTGGATCCATGATTTGCCGCGGGAGCAGAGGTCGTATATGATCCCCTCAGCGGGCGGTTCGCTAATCTATTTGATGCGCCTCTTTTAATTCTTCTCTTTTTCTTTTGGCTTCTGAATCTTGACGATACAGATTGTGAAAAGACGCCCATTACAAGATGGAGACGACACCGAGGGAGTCGAAGCAGATTGATTTATGGATTTCTGAATTTGTCACGTTTGGGGCTGCGACGGTATTTATCGGGTTACGGTTGTTAAGTCGACGACTTACGAGGATTGAGTTCTGGTGGGATGATTGGTTTGCGATTGGGTGCTATGTAAGTTTGCGCCTCTACATGTAATTGACTTTGACTATAATACTAACTTCATCAAGTCTGTAGCTATCGCTTGGGTAGTGATCATTCCTATCTGTACGTCCCATTCACGTTATTCGCTACGACTGGATCTAACCTCGACCAGGGATCAAAGATGCTGGACTTGGACTTCACATTAACGACATTCATGGTCGCGGGACCAAGGCAGAGATATTGATGCACAACAGTCTTATCCTCTACGTCGCCGAATTGTTCTACGCGACTGCTCTTTTCTGTGCGAAAGGATCAATCTTGAGTTTCTACTGGCGCATGTTCCGAGTCACGAACATCAAACTTCCCATCCAGATCTTGGCCTGTTGTTCATTGATATGGATTATCATCCGAGTGAGTGGACCTGCAGCATACTGCCCATGATGGAAGACTAACAATAATAGACATTCATGGGTATCTTCCATTGTATCCCCGTGCAGCGCTTCTGGGATCCCTCTGCTGGAGGCTCTTGTGCCATAGAGGACAAAAAGTTCTTTTTCGGAACCATTCTGGTCCACGTTATGCTCGATATAGCCATCATCGCCCTACCGATTCTCCAGATTCGCAAGCTACAGCTGCCTGTCTTTCAGAAGATTGGTATCATGCTCATGTTTGTGTTTGGTATTGTGTAAGTTACGGCACTACCGTAGCTTAATTTTTACTAACTCTTGCAGAATTTGCGCTTCAGCTATGGTTATCATCGTGGCCTCGACCCAGTTCGATGCCACGTCAGAGGATCTAACCTGGAACTTGGTCACTATTGTCGTCTGGGCTTCTGTTGAAGTGAACCTTGTCACTGTATCAAGTATGTACGAAAGTCTTCATCTACGGAAACCAACTAACCGTGCTTAGCCTGTCTGCCTACCGTCCGTCCCGCCATCCTGTACCTCTTCACTTGCACCAACCCGACATCGACCATCGGCTCCGGTTCCAACAGCTACGGACCTAGCTACGGGCGCAGTCAGACCAAGAACACGATTCGACTGTCAACTCTTCCCAACAACAAAGACAACGACGAGTCAAGCTCCACTCATCAACTCGCCGATTCCGATCAAGGTGGCCGCGGTTCTTTGTCCGACTTTGAGAGTCACGCCATGGATCGATACCGCGGAAACGTTTCAACCGTCACTGGCCGTGCCCATGATCATGGTTCGGAGGAATTCAACACCGGTTCGCCATTTGGAGGAATCATGGTCAAGAACGAGACGACCGTTCGTATTTCGACGGCCAGGCAATAATAATGATAGCCAGAGGCAAGGTACATGGGGAGTGAAGGGTAACATAGGCAACGGGATAACCAATTCGACTCGGTGTATAAACGAGGAAACCGGCTCAACAGTCACGAAGCTAGAATATGTCTCAGTAGAACTTGATAGATTTTGTATCATCAAATATCACATTTTGCTACCAAACTATTGCTTTATCTCATTTTAAAAGTCTTTCAAACTGTCTTATCCGAAGCTGCTCTGTGATCCGAAGCTATCGGGTTTCGGGTTCGCGTTTGACCTTCGGGTTTCCTAAAGCCGAACTCCAACAGCTCCAGCAGTTAGTTAGAACGCATACCTTTAATGCATACATAGGATTATCTACCCCAGAACTTATTTGGACCTAACCCCAGATTTCCTTGCCGCTTGTAATTACCGTTGTTGCCCCGCAAGTACCTCGCTGAAGGGGCTCTGATCCGAACGCTCAGTATAAAGACCGTCCTCCGGGCCCACCCATTTGATGCGAACCACAGACAACACTACAACTCAGCTTCACATACTCTACTAGACTACACAAAAATGGTCTTCACACCTCCGTCGTGGGTGCCGAGCCTCCCAATTGGTATGAAATGATCCTCAGTCTATAGAAACAACGCTTATTATTGTAGATCCTCCCGACTCTATTTCGCTTCACGAATTCATGACAAGCGAGGCCTATGGCCGACTTCCGATCGCCAAATCGAGAAACCCATTAACTTGCGGTATCACGGGAAAGACATATTCCGTGATAGAGGCTCATCAACGAGCCGACTTCCTCGCCCGTGCGCTCGCTAAAAGACTCGACTTTTCACCCAACGAGGGTGTTGAATGGGACAAAGTCGTTTCCATCTTTTCTGTCAATACGGTAGGTTAGAAGTGTTTACGTCAACAGGTTAACTGATAATTTGTAGATCGACAATTTCACAGTTACGCAAGCTGTACACCGACTGAATGGCATTATCACACCCGCGAGTGCTGCACACTCTGCTTCTGACCTGGAGCATCAACTGCGCTCATCTGGGGTCAAAGCGCTCTTCACGTGCGCTAGCCGTCTGGATGTCGCCAACAAAGCAGCCAAGGCCGTGGGTATTCCTCAAGATCGCATATTCATTCTAGCTACGCCAGGCGACAACTCAAAACTGCCGTTTATAACAGTTGATGA
This sequence comes from Fusarium mangiferae, assembly GCF_900044065.1. Lineage (NCBI taxonomy): Eukaryota > Fungi > Ascomycota > Sordariomycetes > Hypocreales > Nectriaceae > Fusarium > Fusarium mangiferae. The sequence goes on along the minus strand of NW_024573930.1, from coordinate 222,677 downwards.
TCTTATGAAAGAGGGTGCAATCCTCCCGGAGTTGGAACCGCTGAAATGGGTAAAGGGTCAAGGTGCGAGGCAAGTCGCCTTTCTCTGCTACTCCAGCGGCACGTCTGGTCTTCCCGTAAGTGTATGAGGCTGTTGCGATGTGTTCACTTACTCACAGATGGCAGAAAGCAGTCATGATCTCCCATCGAAACATTATCGCCAATGTTCTTCAACTCACGATATATGAGAGCGTTTCCCGCCAGAAAGATGCAATCGAGACGCAAGCATGTCTCGGTGCTCTTCCTTTTAGCCACATCTACGGATTACTCATCATTTCATTTGCCAGTACCTTCCGAGGTGACGAAGTTGTTGTCCTACCCGAGTTTGATCTGGAGAAAGCCTTGATTGCCGTTCAAACGTACAAGATTGCTCACATGTTTGTCGTAAGTTGTCATCTATCTGGTACAGTCCAAACACTTACGGCTACAGGTCCCGCCGATTATTATCCGCATCATTCACAACAAGGCCCTGTGTTCAAAGTATGACTTGAGCTCCGTCCGCTGGCTGTACACAGGCGCGGCCCCTTTAGGCTCTGAGGTAGTTGAAGAGGTAAAACGACAGTACCCGAAGTGGCGCGTAGGACAAGGATATGGTATTCCATTAAAATCTCAGCTTTACTCATGGATTATGCTAACTTGGGTAGGCTTGACCGAAACTTGTACAGTTGTGTGTACCACGAGCGAAGACGACATCGACATAGGATCCTCGGGCTCTTTGGTGCCCTCAACCAAAGCCATGGTTATCAATATCGAGACGGGCGAAGAGATCACGGAGTACAACAAGCCGGGAGAGCTCCTGGTACAGACCCCCTCGTTGGTCCTGGGCTACATGAACAACGAACGGGCTACATCCGAGACATTCATCTGGAGAAAGGACGGCCGCTGGATTCGAACTGGCGACGAGGTTCTCATTCGGCTAGCGCCTTCTGGGAACGAGCACCTCGTGGTCGTGGACAGACTTAAGGAACTCATCAAAGTCAACGTATGCTTACCATTGCCTTTCTTATAATGAGAGGTCTGGAACAGTAACTGACACATGCACAGGGCCACCAAGTTGCCCCAGCAGAGCTCGAAGCTCATCTCCTCTCACACCCATACGTCTCAGACTGCGCCGTCATCCAAACACCCAACGACAAGGCTGGCGAGGTCCCCAAAGCATATATCGTCAAGTCGGAGGCTTGTGGTGGACAACCTGATGGTGTTGTCTCTCGCGCAATCTGCAAACACGTTGAAGATCACAAGCAGAGATACAAGTGGCTTGGAGGTGGTGTCGAGTTTATCGACACAATCCCAAAGAGTCCCAGTGGCAAGATTTTGAGAAGGCTGCTGAGAGATAAAGAGAAGGAAGCAAGGAAGAGCTTGGTGGCTAAGCTTTAGCTGGGAGTTCGCGTCGAGTGACTGGAGTCTGGTTGGCAAGACATAATATCTCAAGCTACTCTGATCCAATAAGCCGTCAGTAGAAAGACATTAAGAAAATAAGAATCAAACAAAGTAAATTTCAGAATGGACTTGATTGCATTGACCGCAGAAGCACAGGCAGTATCCATCCATATTAGTATATCTGCTATATGACAAGGAATGCAAAAAGTAAATCCCCGGTACAAGATTTACTCGTGACCTTTGTCTTTGCCTCAACGGGAGTTGGTCGGGTACTGCACCACAGAGGGCGACAGTAGGCAAAGACAATGTGCTAACCACTGCACCAACCGGGGTTTCTTGATGGTGGTTGTGAAGCATACTCTGACTTATGTATGGCTACGTACACTTGTGCATTTAGCGCTTTGTGAGTGTGCCTATTCAACTGTGATATGGCACATGCGATTTTACACCAAACTCTTCACACACGTTGAAAGGTACGCTTGAACTATTGTCAAACGCATAACATCACGAATTTTCGAGATATCGGGTAACTAATTCTGCACCAAATGGTGATTTACAGTAGGACAAGACAAGAGAATGATATCAATCAACTACCCTTAGTCCATAGGTCCTTATTTACGAAATTTTTGTCCACTAAACACAACACTTACATACCCAAACGCATTCCTGAATGATTTCTTCATCAAGGAATTTCTGTCACTTCTATGGATCACTGAGCTGAGAAGAAGATGAACCGCAGGCGCCCACACTTGAACAATTCTGGGAACGACCGCCGTGTATGACTTTACCGAAATGATCGGTGGAGATTGTCTAGAACGATACCTAGGTTGATTCCACAATTTGTTTCCACAACAAGACGAGTTGAGGCATGTGTTGGTAGATATCTTGCTGTGCAAGTTGACGTTTATGGAGGGAGTATTTGACTTGTGTGGAAAGTTTTATGAAGCCCTGAATCATCGCCAAAACTAGCCTGGATTGATGAGTCGTCTTATTGACGTTGAGGGGTTGTGACTCTCGGGGCTCTTCAGAATAACGAGGCTGAGTTGAGTTGATGGGATGTAGTCGGTTGTTGTGGACCTGAGTGGGCCTCCGTCCTATCACCATCAGCAAGACCCATAAATTTGACATCTCAGGACAACCTCACCTCTTGGACCTCTTCACGAGAAGATTTTGATTTCAATTCTTTCTCTCATTAGAGATACTCGAAAAATAGAGAGCGATGATTATTGGGCTTTGGACAGGGGAAGAGTTCTGGTCTGGGCTTCCGAGCAAGAAAACATTATTTGCTGTATTGAACCTGTGAGACGCTCAATCAACGGTCTGCTGTGGTTTTGTAACAGGTCTCACATCGCTCCTCAATTATATCCGAGCTCTATGAAACATACCATCACTGTCCAATTCGCCGAGGTTACCAAGCTCGATTCCTTTCAGCGATACAGCGCCAGATGCGATCAGGACAAAGGATGTGTTCAAAGTCGCCCATGTCTGGCTCAAAGCAATTACGTGAGCGTGAGCCTGAACATGTGCTGGCATTGGTATCTGATGGTCCAGTATGTCTCGTTGCCACTGGTAAATTAAGTGTTCCAGATTTCCACCGGAGGGGCACCGTGTCGGGGCGACAACAAGGCGTAGTCAAAAGCTACAACGCTTAGCATTTAGAGCAAAACCAGCGATACTGGTGCTTGAGAATTGCAAACTGTCCAGTTATTCACGGTCAGTAGAAAGCAGAGCTATCAAGAGAAGCGATGATGGAGTGCGAAGCCTGATATTGTGTGTGAGGTCCAATGTGGTTATATATAGAATAAGAAAACATATTACAAACTACCACAATATAGCTGACGTTGGCATGATTTACAGAGAGGTGCAATATCTATCGCAATAAGAAAAAAAAGCACCTTTGGTCGGTCCAAACAGGCACTGTCATGAAGTCAAAGCATTGAAAAAGCCAAAAAGTTTGGTCAGGAATGGTCTCACCCTCGTCAGGGGTCTTTGACTGGGTTCGAACGGTGTAGCCTCTAGAAGATGACCACCTTTCTCATAGGGTTGGGTATATGTCCACCTGACCACATCCCAGTTTCTTGTCGTGTCCCATTTGCTTAGAGGTGTTTTACTTGGGGCTATATACCTTATGCCGCTGTGTCACTGACTGCAGAACATAGATGCTCCTGGCACTGGCAGGCAGTGCTTCCCGCACCGCTGCTCAACCACACCGCAGAGATATGGCACTGCGATTTTATGAGAGTGGAAGCACAGTGGGGCACCACAGCGGCTTCTTCCCACCCTCCTTTGTCAGAGGGAGAGCCAGTCAAAGAAGAGTCAATATGCGAGGAGACTTTTGTAGCATGCTTATATTTCTTGCAACCTGTAAGTCAAGGAATGACAATACAGGAGTGGCAGAGTGATGAACATGTTTGGATGACTTCCGTGATATGCTTGAATGATGAAACAACGACACTGGGAATAGAAGAGATCTTTTTCAGCTTTGCTTTTTCACGAGGGAAAAACACTACTGTACATCAAAATATCTTGAAAAATCATCGCTGGTGAGTTCCCCTTGTCGTGTTACCATGGCATGACATGAACTTGTCTTCCACCCATTCTCGCCCAAAACGCTCTGATCAACCATCAACCTCCATTTACATCTCAGCAATATGCTCCTTCTCCAACTCCATCAAGTGAAACACCTGGCTTGGGGTGCAGTGGTGGTCGACGAGAACACGAAGACTGTTCGGGATCGAGACTTGGTTCTTGAGGCAAGTCTTCCAAACGTCCTTTAGGTGCGTGTAGGAGTCAAAGAACTCCTTTGGTGGGCTAGCTTCGTCGACTTGTTGTTCTCCGACCTCATGTGGTTTCTTCAAGATTTCTCGCCGAGCGCGCTTGGCGATGGCGCGATCGGGAGTTGTGAGTCTCTTAGCCAGGGTCTTCATCTGGCGGGTGTAGTCGCGTAATGAGATATTGTTATCCTCCAACTCATCGTCTTCGTTTAGAGCGATGGGGCTGTTCGGGATGTCGTCAGGCTCAACAGATAGAAGAGGCCTATCATACGGCTCAAGTTTTGGATACACTGGTCTAGGCGTCTTGTGTGTCGGGCCGAAGACTTGGCGAAGGATGTCCTCAAATCTGTTCACCTGAGGCATTCTGGTTGTGACTACCCAACAAGAGATACCACCCAATTGTTCGAGTTTCGCCACAGGCTTCTGGCAGGCTTCGTCAAGTTCGATAAGGAATACATGCGACCCAACCTCTGCGAACACTTGAATGGCAACTGATAGCCACTGGGTTACGTTGAGCTCGCCGAACACTTTGACTAAATATTCGTTTTTCTGAAAGAACTCTTCATTGTCAGGCTGAAGCTTTCGATAGGCTATCGCGGCAATTAGACAGCCCATGACGTGTGCTGGCGGGCAGACAATCTTGCTAGTCATCGTATGCAATCTGATGACTTTGAGTAAGTTCTGTCGAATGAAGTCCATGGCTTGGTAATCCTCAAGCTTTGTATGATGAAGTAGCCTGGTATGGCCGAGTCGTTCAGTCATGGCACTAGTATACTCTGACGCGTTCTTTTTCTGAATTCCCACCGAGTGGCAGATATCAACGGTGATATCTGTATAGAGGCGGCGTATCTGAACCCGGTGAACATGACGGTCGGGGAAATTTCTGCAGACGTCAACCCCAATGCGATGAATATCTATTTTGCCATCTCTGTTGATCAGAGCGAGTGCCTCTGCCTTTTCGTCCATCATAGGCCCACATCGCCATCATCATGCCCAAAAAGAAGCCGGTTGTGGCTCCCAAGTCTAATCTCCCTCCTACTCTAAAGGTGCCATGCGTTCTTCAGGTCAATGGTAACCCTTTTGGCGGCAAAAGCCTCGGCATCACCACAAGTATAGCCACCTCGCTGCTAGCAATGAGATCTCCAGACAAAGAATCATTTCTTGGCTTTGTCATCGAATTCCCGTTACCCACTGATAGCATTGGTTTCGGACAGTCTCATCACAGTGAGCTCTTAAGACTGTTGTGCTCGATCCGGCATCTGCTAACAACCTGGCCCAGTTGATTTTTCTACTCGAAAGGCCAGTCCAGGCAACACTTGGAAACTCACCGTGAAGTTCCCCCGTGATGATATTAATATCAACTACCGGGTTGCAAGTGAAGAAGAAACCGCCAGATACCCCACCGGTAGGAAGCACATGACTTGGGTTGACGTCTCCCTTGGCAACAGCGTAGCAGTCTCTGTCCAAGGATTTGGTATGCCGTACTAGAACCCAGGTCACCCGGCTGAAGATTGGCTGCGGTATACTGCCTCGGCAACCGTTATTGGCGGCCTTTCCCTTCTTGATATCATCCAACAGCGACACTTTTCGTTCCTCGCTGCTCAACCTGAAAGGACCATGATGGCGAGGTGGAGTATCGCAAGCTTAGCACCCAACTTCGACTACGGCTATGGTATAGACCAATCATGGAACATGGACAGGTACATGAAGCAGCTTCATGATGTCAAAGGCCACCGCTTCCAGACTGCTTGGAGTTTTGCAACCGACGCCTCCCATGTGACTTCTCTGACACAGAGCATAGTCCAAGATTTCATGTGGATCCAGAAATTCTGCCTCAATAAGACTACCGAAATGGGCTCCGCGTACTTCGTCAAGCATCCAGCGAGCCGGACGTCGGGAAGATGGTTGGTCATAGTCAAGATGGATCGGGGGTTTTGGAAGCACACGGAATGGTCTCAAGCATGTATCCATGGTACCATGAAGCTGGTAGTTCATCCGGGGCCAGATGAGCTCCCTGAATCATGGACGGACGACCTTTCGGAACGCTATTCAGCCCGAATCTGCCACGATCCCGATGAAGTCAGATTGCTCAACCGACATCCACTCACTGAGAACGACTTTGTTATCAGGGTCATCGAGCCGCTTCATACTCAACTGGGTATCAAGGAGTTTGAAAGCCGTGAGGAAGCCGACGCTGCCTATGATACCGACGAATCGCCTTAGAATCGCGTTTCATTCGAATGGGACCTCAAACTTCATAACGCAAAGCGGCAAGTCGACGCTATTTGCGACCTTTTACCATCGGCCAGTCCGAATCGCCTCTTCTGTGATCAGGGGCGTCATGTCTCAGAGATTGGCGCCAGCAACGAGGCGCTGATGATGAGCCTTCACAGAGATCTCCTCCGAGGCGATGGTTTCTGGAAGACGATGATGTCCGCAACCTCAGCCGTGGACCAGATGGCAAGCCGCCTGGATGATCTGGATGTTGGCGGCCAACGCCAACAATTGGCTTTGTCTATACTCCCGTCTGTCAACTTCCTCAAAGAATATGGCAGAAGCGGCTGGGCTGATGCCCTACTGTCAGAGGTTTCTGAGGCCAACCAATGTCTGCTTCGGTACTACCTCAGCAACCGCCCTCTAGGCTTTGGTATTATCACAACTGTAAGCAACTGGCCCCTCAAAATCAACCCTTTTCCATACTAACGAGAGATTTAGGGTGCCAACAGCGCCGATACCCCCGTTTCCCCCGTGGCGGTCCTGGCGTTGCATGCAACCGTGGGTACCGTCATGGCAAGCGGTCCGACCCCTGCTGCCGTCGACAAGTTCGTTTCGGACCTCCATACCGTCTCTCGCAGCGTCGCATGCAATTACAATATCGGAAGAAGTCAGCAAGCCAGCACCCGAGGTGCTTTGATCATCCGTGGCTTTCAACTTCAGGTTGAATGCGATGCCTTCAAGCATTTACTTCAATTCCCCCACCTCGGCGATGAAGCGGCCGGTAATGACGAATGGGGCATCAAGTTGGATTGGCAGCTCCATCTCTCGGCCACGTTTTGGCTTCTTGTCTGCCTTGGCTCCGAATGCCTGCCGCCCCTACAGAAGGAAGACAGCAACATTTTGCACGAGTTCCAGACCTTACTTATAGGGTCAGACAACCCTGTTCGTCTCCGTGAACGGGTTGCTGACAAGATCTCGTGGGAAGAGTACGTGACTGGTGAAACTGTTGGAGACGCTGAGATCATGCGACTGATGAAGATGCTCATTGAGGTCGCCGACATTGTCTGTACAACCCCGTCCCTTGCCCATACCGAAGATCATCTCAAGAAGTGGAAGGTAAAGCGGGCTAGGGGCATAGCCATTGAAGAAGCTGGCGGTATGAGCCGTGGCGATCTGTATTCGATTTGGGGTAACACACTCTTGCCCTGCTTTCTTGCCGGTAATGAAGAGTTTGTTCCGCTTGAGGTGAAGAGCTACCATGATATGGATAGCTATCGCAACTTTCGGAACAGGTTTGGAGATGACGCTCGGAAGTCTGCACTCGAGTTTCTCACTGCGACTGGATGGCCTGTATATCGCGTTCGTGCTTAGTGAGACTGGTAGTTGTGCTAGTATAACACATATAGAAGGGTAGCGTACACTACTAAACTAGTTGAATGTTAGGAAACTTTAAGGTGATCTTCAGAATGTCCTTTAGTAGACTTGATAAACATAGGAGGGTTCTGTAAATTCTACCAAGACCTCAGAATAGAGTCCGAAGTTCCTTTACTCCCTGAAACTAAGTACGCAACGAAACTGTTGAGTTGTAAGAATAATGTACTAATATGATACGCAAAGCGATTGCTCTTTTCCGATAGAATTTCACTGCCATGTAGCCCAGCCAGGTGAACCATCATCAGCCTCAGTGAGAAACAATCACCATCACGAGATTTAAGTCTTAATTATGGCAAGATCTAATCAAGTTCTTTGCTTCTATCATATTGGCCCCTACGGGAAAGCTCCCGACAACTGCAAACAACGCAAAGGCTTTAGATGACCACCTCAACAACTGGTACCCCAAGACGCCTAAAGCAAGCAAGCTTCACGAATGAGTTTCTAATAGGTGCAAACACCGCAAAGTCCTTGAATGCCGAGTACACCCTTTTGTAAGGTGAATAAGACTATGGATAGATGGGTCAACTAGCCACACTATTCCGTTCTGATGGTATCGGTCTGGACGCGAAAGAAACCCAAACCTCTGATGATGATGTTGCGCGACGAGTGAAGTTGACTGAGTTTCGCCTTGCCTTATCTGTAGCCTCACGGAGGATGACGATGTAGAGGATTTGGCTAGGAGATGCCATCGCTCGGTGGTAACAGCGAGATGTCCAGATAACAGCATGAGGAGATGTTGTGAAAAGTTTAGAAACGAGATGATGCGAGGTAAGGTGCGATAGTCCATTGAGTTTGTTGATAGTGTTTCTGCACTCCCAAGAGACCTAACTGTTTTGACATCCTTATGAAAAGACTGAAGTTGGCTGACCGAGCTTATGCAACGAATGTTAATACGGCACTGAGATAGAGCAACCCGACACACCGACAGCTCATTCATTTCAGCGGTTCAGAGTGTTCTCCAGTTTGTTGTTTTGCAAAAGCCATCACCTTATTCTGACAATCTCGCCATCAAAAATCTAGATATTTTCAGCCACCTCCAACTCATCGCTGGCATGATTCACGACCCGCCTCTCCAACTCCCCTTTTATACCATCCTCTACAAGGGCGCTTTCCAACTCTGGAAGAAACTTCACTCCTCACACGGTATACGCCACTGCTTTTGAGTCTCTTAACCCTTATCTGATATCTCGATGCGAATCTTCTATCGCGGTCCTAGAACTTCAACACAACGTCAGCCACACACTCGAAGTAGTGTAGAGGAGAAGCAACTGAACTTACGCGATCGTTCATATTTTCAAGAACCCGTCGTTTCTCCCATGCGGAAAGCCTCTTCAAGCTGAGCCAGACGGAACGCCTCATCTGAGCTACAATGATACTCGACAAGTCGACGCAGACTTTCTGGAACACTTCCAGTCTTTGCCAGACTTCGGTACCAGCGCCTCTCAATACAAGGAAACATCTGCGGACCTTTGTGAAGGGTTTGCTGCAGACTTTGAAGTGAGGATGCCATCCCTGCCCTCTAGTCAGCGATGGCTTCGTTCTGGAGTTCAAATGCAGTGGAGAAAGCGCTGCGCTCAATTTCCAAGAAGTCACGCTCCTGCTGCACAAGACCATGGGCTTCTTGTTCCATGGCTTTCATCTTCTCGTCGTGGAAATCCGCGAAGAGGGCGACTCCTCGACGGACCTTATTCACGATCTCTCGACGCTCCAGCTCTGGAAGTCCCCTTCGCAAGGGCTTCAGATCCGCGACGTAAAAACGAAGGATGTCAGCACCCATGCCACACCAAGCCATGTCCTTTCTTCGGTTGGGGACTTCAACTGTATACTCCCATTCGGAGATATCTTCGTCGATGAACTCGGAAAGTTTGTTAAACCACATCGGGTCGTGACTCAGGCACCAGTCGCGAACAGTGTGCTTCATCTCGGGTGGGAGGACGCGAAGGACAGGCTCGGTTAGCCACTTCGATACCGCTGGCTTTAAGAGCTTGTCGACAAACTTTAACTTTCCCATCTTGCTGATATTCTCGCTGGCTTGCTCGAGGGCTTCTTCTCTGGTGATTGTCTTCTGGACCAGAGTGGGGGCTGGGTCAAAGCTGTCCACCGAGGAGACAGACTCTGTGTCCTGCTGATCAAGAGAGGGCTCAGACATGTTTGTTTGGAGTGCTCTTTGCAGGACGTGAGGTTGATCGCCGTAAAGACTCTTGGTCTTGTGAAGAGCAGCTTTGATTGGCACGAGCCCTCACAGCCGGAGGCAAACAAATAGCAAGACGTTGAGTTTCGTCTTCGGTACCGGCGCTTTGCTGTCAACACTCCCAAAGATGTCAGTCGATGTGTATTACTGAGTTGCCAACAGAGACTCACCAACAAGCTCAAGGTGGCGATTATAAGCTCTCAGCCCAAGGAGATGATCAACAGACACTATGCTTTGTCTCAGAGCCTAGACTGAACGAAATCAAGATGTAGTGATAACACGAATCGATAAAGAGTATTTTAGGCAAAGAAGCAAACAGAAATGGCAAAAGTAATGAAAATTGGGTTTCCGTGCAGCAAGACGTAAGCCAGAAGCAAAGTCTAAGAATTCAGAGTGCGTCGAGACGAGTGAGTGGATCAGAGGAAGAAGAGATGAGTGGGGCCTCGAAGGGACATTCTCTTCAGGGGATCAACCCTGCCATTACCTCTCCTCGGGAAGTAAGAAAACACCGGACCTTAATATAGGGTGTAAAAATAAACTCAGCAAAGAATATCCTAAATTTATGTAAGTTTACCTCAGTCCTTTTGTCACTTAGGATCAAGGTCCTGAGCTTTCTTTCCTCCCCTAGCCTCTATCAAGCTCACTGGCCCTGTGTCGCATGCTCCGGAGTAGGTCCACTACTTATTGTTACACAGGCGACGTTGAGCGATATCGGGCTGCTTCTGCCTGTTTGCATGGATCGATGCGTATTCAATTACACGGAAATCATCTTCATCACATTGAGAAAAGAATTACTCGTTGGGAATTCGCATAACTTTCTCCTTGTCTCACTTGTGAACAAACTCATATCGACGAGCAACGTTTGATTTTCAGGAAGATCCTATCACTCTCACGTTTTCCTAGCCACTTTAATTCCGTCTCAGGCCAACTAAAGAAGACGTAGAAACACAAGTCACAAAACCAACTCAACAGCGTGCACACAAGCCTGGAGCCATGAGGATGCCTCAAACAACCCACCAGCCAAAGCGGCAGCCAGCGACTTGACAACTACCAGGCCAGGCACCCATCATCCAATCACAGGCCGGTTCCGTGGTCTAGTTGGTTATGGCATCTCGTTAACACCGAGAAGGTCCCCGGTTCGATCCCGGGCGGAACCACTCTTTTGCCCTGTGCTCGACTAAGAAGTGGTTCTTATTTCTCTTCTTTTTGATAATGATGTTTTGAAACTGTTGAAAATGTAAAATGGCTTCGATCTCTCGTGAAAAGATGGTGTTCGGACATACTGATAGTTAATGCTACATTACGCGGGTCTCGAGGGGTCAAGGAGCAAGAAACTTTCTGATTCTTTACAGCCAATTGGTCCTAACGTCCACTGAGTCTTGACTGCGGTTAGCAAAAGTCTGTTCATCGTCTAGGTTGAGCTCCTACGTTTTCTTGCCTACAGTTGGCAGGGTAGAGCTTGAACGTTAGTCTTGAAGATGTAGTTGATCACGACAACAACTCAGTGACAGTACGGATACAGAATAGCGAAATAGAGACTTGAACTGTCTTCCCAGTTCAAGAACTCAGATTCGAAAGTCAAGGTTTGATGCCCGCTGGATCTTGTGTAACAAATGAGTTAACGACCTCTGCATGATTAGAGAATATTCACATCAAACAGGACAGATAAAGGTAGGAAGCTGTTGAAGTTTGAAGTGATCATAATTATTTATCGTCTATAAAATGCTGAAATGCTCATAAACCATGGTATTCCCCCTCTTTCATTAAACCCTCATTAAAATCCCATCTCTTTCATTCATTTTAAATCATCAACATATTTTACTTGATCTGCTGGATGCTCTTCCAGCTTCCGCTGTGGTCTCCGTACAAGTACTCGCGAACACTCGCTGTTGTAGGAGCGTCGCCACCGGCATAGTCGACAATGGAGATGCTCTTGTAGTAAGCGTTGAAAGGACCCTGTGAGTAGTCGGCAAGACCACCGGCCCAGGCGATGGTACCAGGGGCAGCATCGGGAGAACCAGCAGTCCATGTTCCGAGCTTGATCTGCATGGGGGTCTGGGGGTAGCCGTTGGGACCGGTGGCGTCGGTGTAGGGAAGGGTTCGGACGACTTGGTCGTCGATCAACCAGTTGATGGCTGCGGGAGTCCACTCGATGGAGTAGAGATGGAACTGGCCTGTTGGGTTGACGACGGGATGGAATTCACCGCGGTCGTATGTTGAAACATCTCCCTTGCTGAAATAATTCGACTGAACTTGAGCGTTATCACCTCCAAGCCACTCCCAGTCAATCTGAGGCTGTTAGTTAATGTTTTATACAAGTTGGTGGTGAACTTACCTCGTCAAGGTTATCAGACTGAAGAACAGCACTAGTGCAGATGCCTACACCCGTAGAGGCTTGCACCTCGACATCCACACGGCCAAAGAAGATGTACTTGCCCGTCGCAATTGTAGGAGCCTGGTTAGGTCCCGAAATTGTAAAGACAGCACCATTTTCGTTATGCTCAAGCGCAGTACCAGCATCCTCAGCGAAAGCTTCACATGCACCCTTTGTGAAGTCACAGTGGACAGTGTCTCTTCCAAAAGCAGGGTCGGCAGGACATGCTATGTTGTGTAAGTCAAGTGTACCGCGTTGTTGGGTTAAAGAGGTGAGACTTACTGGCTGTCATGGGGTTACACTTTGTGAATGTTTGGGCTGAGACAAGAGGTGCCGCGAGGGCGAGGGCTGCGATGGCTTTGGAAAACATTCTTGCTAGTGTCGTGTAACGAAGTACAACAGGAAATATGGCTTGTCAGTAATGCACAATTATCCAAAATATTGGTAGGATGAGGATGGGATGAGATATTTTTAATGTTCTCACGCACGTTGATATAGTACTCAGAATTCGAGTCGATTGGCAGTTGGTGAAGGCTGGTTTAATACTTTGCTTTCTGGTGACAAGAGGGCTTCCCAACCTCCTCCCCTGTCAAAAAGCCTCGGTTTATATCGATCAGACGATGGCTCGTATTGCAGTGCTAGCGTCGACTAAGCAACCAGGGTTGGCCTACTCGCAAGCCACCAACGGCAGGGATCTCCACACCCCTTGCATCAGATCACCAATAGCACGGACAGAACCCTGCCAAGAGGAAGTGAGTGAGTTGCTGTGGTGAAAATAACGGCCAGAGGGTGAACTGCTATGAGACAAGAGGCTTTTCCAGATCCGGTCGGTGGTGCAGTAGTTGGGTGGCTTGCAAGTCTTACCAACCACTGATACGAACTCCCGCCCGGCCATTTTTCTCTCCAGCAAGGGTCTAGATCGTGGTGGGCTGCTTGGCTAGCTCGACATCGTGGGTGAGCGGGCTGTGTGCGATATGCGTCCAGGGACTTTGAACTAAAGCATGCGGATTGTCAGCGGAGGAGTAAATTCCTTGTTGCTGACGTCAGGTCAATCATCAGAAGTCAATTGACTCACTGTAACGATAATTCAATTATCCCTCTCTTCTGCTCGTGGTATTTTCGTATGATACTCTATCGAGAGGTCGGCTAGACTACAACCGTATTTGTCTGGGCTAAACGGCCAACCTCCCCAAATACGAGACGCTATCGCGACAGCGAGCGGCTAAAGAAAATGGGAGGCTGCAAAACCGCTGTATCCGTAAAAGAAGGTTACGATAGGGATGACTTAGTACCTATGACCCGTTCTTCTTTTTTTGTCCCGCCGCTCTAACCGACTTTCTCTTCTTCTCCATTCTTCTCTGCATGTCGACCCTAGACCGACCGAGGCCTAAGCTGAGGAACATGAACATGTCAAAGCTCCGCGTCCCCCCACTGATCGTTATCAGCTCTCCACTGATAAACGACAATCTGCAGGTCTATTGCTTTGGACACTTGAAGATCTCGCGGATCTTTATTTGAGCTCGTAGTCAACCAACTGAGTTGATGTCATTGAATAGACAATCATTCATCGATCGATCAATTGACAACGAGAGTGTTTTCTCTGCCAAGAGAGAGAGTCTCAGTAAGCTTCCATCGTGGGCTCAGCTGATCCGTCATGAGGTGCTGTACCCCGCTTGAGCCATGCATCATCATGGAGTACAAGGCCCTTGATGCATGCATCACCACTCGGACCCGGCATCATCGACTGAACATGTCTGACCGTATATCGACTTTTCTCGTTTCCCCGCTTTCACACGCTGATTCAAGCAGATCTCGTGCTTTAATCAGCATAGACCTTCCTGATGAAGACATCACGACGTATGCATGCAACCCCAATTGTTCACTCGCGCGTCAATCATAATCATCCGAGCGTGAGTTGATGCGATGGGACGTTGGACATCACAAGTTCCACCGAGACAAGGCTGTAGTGAGGGGAAATGCACCATGATTCTCAGCCTCATGGTCTAGTAATCAATAGCTCGGGGTCATCCTGGCATCCGGATACCCGTGCTGCCGTCCTTGAAGCTGTAACCCCGCTTGTTCCCGTTCAATAGACAACCAACAGAGAGTAGCTCGACGGCCAACTCCGCATTCTTTCACGAAGGCAATTGAAGTGAAACTATCTCTACAACGAAATAGAAGCATTTTAACGCAAGGCACAGCCGTATTTCAGCAGTAGTCGACATCTAAAAATACCAATTAAGTCCGCGCTTTCACAAATGCGGTACAACGTTGCAAAAGGTGAGCGCCACGATCGGTGGCTGGTTGCCTCAACAATAGCCTGGATCCGGAGGTCCCGAACGTTAAACCGACCGCTTGCGTGACAATCCAACACGAGGCAGATTTGAATACGATCGCTAGACGAGACGATGGACACTCAATCTATGGATAAGTCAATGTGGCTAGAAATTCGATTTTCACTTGGCGATTCTTAATAGCGCCAAATGGTTCATTCAATTTATCTCGGCATTCCTCTGCTTCGTATAGCCAAACGGAGCTTCATTCCAGCTACCGCACTAAAGAAATAGAACGATCTGCTACACGAAAAGAATTATTCTAGCGTCAGGAATCATTCCCGCCGACATCCAATCTCATGACGGCTGCATGTCCTCGAGTCGTTCCAGAAGCATTTGGATCATCGAACCAGTAATCATGCACAACCTCAAACCCCGACTTCTCGTAGCATTTCACAGCCGCGACAGAGTTGAAGTTGACCAGAAGAGCCAGCATAACCTTCTTGCCCTCATTCTGTCTGACTGAAAGGTCCTTGGCGTGTTCGATCAGCTTATTTGCCAAGCCCTTGCGCCTCTGAGATGGAGGAACGTAAATCGCATTCAGGACGTAAGCAGACTCGATCTCATCCGCGATCGGACCAAAGTAAGTGCTTCCGGGTTCGAATTTCTGCAGATCTTCCCATGTTTTGGCTGCTGTCTTGGCTTTGAGCGGGCCATACAGAACAAGCGACGCGAGCCATGGTTGGTTGAGAATTAGCGAGAGGTCGTCAACTGAGCCGGGGTTTGGGTCGGAGGTGATGACGATACTGGATGCGAGCGGGTTGCTCAAGCGGGCTTCCCATATGTCCTTTGTGAACTCCGCTTCACGGGCATAGTTTGAGCTGAATGACTCTGGGGATAGCCGCAGAGAGAGCAGGCGGAATTCTTTGTACAGGTCCACGAGGTTACCCCATTGAATTGGGTTGGACAAAGATTTTGGTAAAGTTAGAACCTTGAGAGACATCTTGAAGCTGCTTTGAAACTTGGTTGAATATTTCTGGGCCCTGGTGGCTTAAGTCTGTTGGCTGAAGTTGATAGCCGCTGCTTATGACTCATTCGTATCACGCAATCATGCATACGATTCAGGCAGCCATCGTGAATCTCAAGAGAACACCGATATAACCTCGATTCACGTTTCTTGAGATCCTTAGAATCAGTTATTTCCAAAGATTGTTCAGCAAAGTGCTTGTCGGCCAAGCATGATCTCGCTCAAGCAACGTCACCAACTCCATAATCGCAGCCTGTTCTCCCGGGTCTTGGAAATACTCGCCGCACATGGATAGTCCAACAGCAGCAGTTACCATTCCCTCTTGACACCACTTCTGTGACATGGCCAAGCCGCAAACTCTTCTTGTTGCTTCTCGCATGAGCTCTTCTAGTGCTTTATGCGCAGCTCTGCCGCCGATGCCGAGTTGGATCTTGGTGTCGTGTACTGCAAGGACTATGCGTGCTAGTTCGATATGCTGGAGAGCTAGCATTTGGCATGGGCTGGTAATCCAATACTCTGGGAAATACCGACCTTCTGATGGGTTACGTTCTCGGTAGTAGAGTGGCGCGAAATGAGGTGGTCGTTTCTCATCCCAGTTTCTTTGGAAGTCTTTGATAGCTTCCCATTGCTGGGTTCGAGTTCGATTATCGATTGGCTGTTCGTAGTCTTCATCTGGGTAGCAGAATTTAAGAACATGGGCACACCAGATGAGAACTCGGTTGGTCCAGTCGTAGTCATCAGCAGCCAAGGTATCATCAAAGATGCCATAGTTTTCGACAGGCAGGATGGGTAGTCTAAAGGGACGACGGTGCATGAGAACGGACCAAATCTCTTGACGAAGCGCAATGAGGCAGGCTGAGAATCTGAGGGAAGAGAGAGAAGTTGCATAGACATCTGAGCCACGGGGAGGTTGGAGAATTAGGTGCAGAAGCCCATCTGCGTCGTTCTGGGATGCTTGGAATACGGCGCGGACTGCAATCGAGAAAGTCTCGTTATCGGTACCGGTGAAATGTGCTGGAATACTGTCAGGTTTGATCAACCGAAGAAAAGATGCCTCCTACTATCAACTTGCTCATGGTACCTCAATATTGTAATGGCAGCCAGAGCATCATCACTGCAGGAGTTGATCGGATCTGCTGATACTCCCATCAGATGTGAGATGCACTTGTTGTGGTAGTGAATAGCTGATTCCATATTAAGATCCGGGAGCTCGACACCTGCATACTCGATAATGCTATCTGGATCTTGGAGTGATGAGACCCGAGTGAGAAATCGTGCAGAGGCGGTACATATAGCGTTGAGAAGAAGAGGGCTGTGTACGGCTCGAAGAGGAAGTACTGAGACGTAATGATGGTCCCTATCAGTGGTGTCGAACTACCTCCACGGTCAGCTTATCTCATGAGAAATACCCTGCAATGGTCTTACAGCTCTTGCGAGTTTCTCAACAAAACAGCGAAGCAGGCAAGCTTCCTCCAGGCTTAGCGGCTGAGACGACTTTGCACTCAACAACGAAGTGGGATTATGAAGTTCCAGGTCCATCATGGAAGGAAGGGTATCCGCTTGATAAAGCTGGGAGTTGTATCCCCCAAAGGGTGACTGTTCATCAGTCCCACTTGGATACTTCCCTGTATCGTTTTCAGGAGAAGAGTGCTGCCATTGGGCGGAGAAGATAGGAAGTGATGCCGCTCCATAGTGATTGGTAGGAAGATGCGATTGTCCACTTGGTGATGAAGTAAGTGACAGTTGAGAAAGATCTTGAGATGTACCGAAGCCTCCATCTTCATAGCTTCGGGATGTCGCAAAAGCATCCGGGGGTTCTTCTGAAGGTGCTTGAGCCAGAGACGTGTCGTGCTCATCGGGTATTTGCGGGTTGCCTTTTGATAACGTCTGCAAAACTGAAGCAGCAAAATCTAAACTTTCGGATTGAGATCCATTTTCGGAAGAAGGAGATTCAGCGGCGGTGGGACGGGAGTGGCGAGACGCAGAGTTTGTTTCGTCGACAAAGGAAATCGCGTTTGATTTTTCTGTCAATCTCAGTTAGAACAAATACAATCAAATATGTTGATGAAACAGACTGTGATTTGATGTTTCTATCCATGTTTGGTTCGGATCAAACTTGAACGTGTTTTCACTCGTGATGAGCTTTTTGATGCGGAACTTCTTAGCTCGAGCGCAACTGATTGAAAGCTTTTTACAATTGGCGCAGGGATTCTCATTATCGCCTGTACCCGTCAGTCTGACTTCTTCGACTCTTAATACATTCGGCATACATTTCAGATGCTTTTCTGTCAGTGGTGGTTAGCTTGATCGAGGTATCCTTGCCGGCTTTGACGAACCTCGACATTGATCGCAGGGCTTGGTCCGAGTCCGAGGCGTCGAACTCATGATCGCTCAGAATTGAGAGATACGCTTTTAAGAGGTACGAGACGGATTAGGAAAGATTTCGCCGGGTTTGCAGGGAGAGGAGCGTGGAGTTGGCATAAGAATGAAATCTCGGGGAGTTGGCCGAGGTGAGGGCAAGGATGTGAAGTTGGCGTAAGGATGACTTTAGTTCACTGCTTCCCCGCATTTTAGCGTGTCTGATGACCTAACGGTGTCGAGTTAGTGGATTGATCCACTGGAGCTCTCCGCAAGGAAGAATCACAGTTCTGGCAGGAATTTGTTGCATAATTAAGGTATGGTCTCTTAAGCATAAGTAGAGGCAAAGCAATGACTCAATCGCTGCAATCATAAAGTCTTAGCTTTGATATGAAGCTTTTATAAGGTCAAAGGTAGAAGAGATCATGCATGAGGATGTTATACAGATTAGCCAGAATGGCCAATTCAGAATCGGATTACAATAAGACATAAAAAAGCCATAGTTAGACGTTTTCAAGCTTTGCGAGAACATTGACTATTGGAATAATGCAGCTAAATATATATGATGGGTCCTCAAATACTCTGCTTAACCTCAGCATGCTCAGCACCATGAACATGACTAGCCCAAACCTGATGCCGAATGCGTTCGTAGACAGCCTCTTCATCCGCAACAGCATGATCTCCAAAGAGCTCAGAAATCTGCTCCAGAGACTTGTTGGCTGTTTCAGGGACAAGGAAGAAAGAAAAGACGGAAGCAAGAGAGCAGAAGATTCCAAAGAAGAGATAAGTACCCCAGCCGATCTTGATAATCATCTCGGGAACAACCACGCCAATGATGAAGTTGGCGAGCCAAACCATGGCAGTAGCGGCTCCAACACCCTTTGCTCGGCGGGAACTGGGGAATACTTCGGCGGGGAGAGTCCAAGCCAGAGGTCCATATGAGCAAGCGTAGCAGAGGACGTAGATGTCTGAAGTTGTCAGCATGGAGTCTGATAGTTGACGTGAGAGAACTTACAGATCAGGGCAACTCCAAACCAGCCCATTCCTGGGTTAGCTTCCCATTTACCGTCAAACTTGCCGACGACGCCGGACATGATGAGATGAGGAACAGCCATGGCGGCACCACCGAAGATGGCAAGCTTGCGGCGACCCATCTTGTCGAGGTAGAGGAAGGTAGGAATACCAGCGGCCTACGATTCTAAAATCAGTATGCCTCAAGGACATGTGCTAGAGACATCGACTCACCAGCTGACAAATATTCACCATTCCAGACAGAATCAGCGCCATGTTGTCATCCTGCCCGAGCGCCTTGAAGAAAGTGGGAGCATAGTAGACTGAAATCATTAGAACTCTTTAATATAAGTAGGTTTATGACTATTCTTACCGAAAGCATTTATTCCAGAGAACTGTTGGAAGAACGGGATTCCAAGTGCAACTGCAGTACGCTTGAGACACCTGGGTCGGAATAGGTCACCCCATTGCTTCAGCTCCAAAATGATACCGCTGTCGTTGGGATGTTCCTGAGAAAGAATCTCCTGCTGGAAACGAACTTCAGTGAGGATTCCTTTCCATTCAGCCTGTACGCGATCGTCGGTTGCGGGGACGCGACGGAGTTGGGCGAGGGCATGAAGAGAGTCGTCGTCTCGTTGGCGCATGACGAGCCACCTGGGAGAGTATGGGAAGAAGTGGATTCCGAGGCCGACTAAGAGAGCAGGAGGCTAACGTGTGAGGTCAGTATTAGTAGTTGAATCGGTGGAAGCTGGACAAACCATCTGGAGAAGGAATGGCAGTCGGAAGGACCATTCACTGGCCATATCCTTCGTGCCATAGGTAATCCAGTAAGAAATGATTGCTCCAATGACAATACTGTCCTATGTTAGATACCTCTGACGACTTGGTCTAGAATTCTGACATACGAAAGAGCTTCAAGAACCAGAAGAGAGCCTCTCAGGTTCGGAGGGGAGATCTCAGAAATATAAAGAGGTGCACCCATTGCCAGAGTCCCAACGCCAATTCCACCGATAGCTCTTCCAGCGACAAGTTTACCATAGTTATGAGCAGCAGTTTGAATGATAGCGCCGATGGTGAAGAAGACAGTAGCTACAGTCATAGCCCACTTTCGAGAGATGCGGTCTGCGAGGTATGGGAGAAAAAGACATCCAACAAAGGCACCAAGTTCGAGCATGCCGGTCATGAAACCAACATTGAAGCCATATCGAGGATGGCCAGGGGCTGTTTCAGGGAATTGGTCGTGGAATTGCCTCATCGTGAGGATGATACTAATAACGCCCTGATCTGGTAACTGTTAGCTTGGAGATGAGTCTTGCAACCAGAGACTTACCATAGCCGAAGGAGAATCCTCCAAGAGAGGCCAGAGTAGCAGCTCCCAGAACATAAGGAGACCTGACGATCCCGCTTAAGCCATTACTATCATATTCAATGGCAGCCTCGGCTTGGGGCACTGGTTCAGTCTCCTCGACATGACTGGGCGAGTTGCTGAGAGATTCTTTGGACATGGTGATTGAAAAGTCGTAGAAGAACCAATTGATAGATGAAAGTCGTAGATCTGGTGACTTGTAATTTCCCCAAGGTTGAAGGGATCATGAGCCTTTATACTTGGCGACAGATAACAGAACCCATGAAGTTGACCTCATCCTGGCATCAACCCCACAGGATTTAGTCTGGGGAAGACCCTAGCTCCGGGGAAAGCCTTTGGAGTTGGCCCACTCATGGCATTAGTGGCTTTCTTGGAGAAAAAGCCTTCGTGCTAATTGGGTTTTTTAGGGTAAGTTTTCGGCGAAACATTTCCATTTTGGAACGACCCACGGCGAATTTCCCCAGACTAAATTCTGTCGTCTTGGACTAGATACCCAATTGGAAAGCTGCGAATTGACATTGGTTCGTAAAAGACTATCCCTCGCGGAGCTGCTTCGGTATACTGCTCCCTTACTTCGGCACGAGAAGTCTCAACGAACGGTGAATGATACCGTCCTGGATGAATCGCCATATCCTATACAAGTCCCCATCATCATACACCGCATTTGTGAAATGAACGTATGACCGGAGATCAGACCGATTCAAAGCCTTGATCTTGGACAGAATATAATTCGATGCATTTCTTTCATCATCACCTCCCATATAATCTGGAAATTCATCGCGCAGTGGCTTTTGTGTGAGTCGCTTGGCAAATCCCTTGGAATTATTCAAGATGACAATGACAAATGAATTCCTCAACCAATATAAATTGACGGTTGATTCATACTGGAGCAAGGACTCGCCGCTTAAGCTACTCAAATCGAGAACAAATATCACGGCTGTTGCTGTCTCAAGTTGAGGAAATACTTTTGCCCGCTTCATTGCGTTGCCAAGATCTGTCAGTCGCATGGTGAGCTGGCCCATGTTGAAAGCAGCCTCCACGCAGCCAGGCAGTGGTGTTGGACAACATATAGCATCCGAGTCTGTCGATATATAGTCATCTTGCATGATCCTTTCGATATTGTTCAAAAAGCTAGGAGAACGCGTCAGTACGGTCAGGTCAGGCCAAAGTTATCAAAAAACATACTAGTCAACATCCTCTGGAAGCACCAAGGTTTCGTCAGCCATAAAGGCCTTTGTCGCTGCATGCTCCATTATTGTGCGGAACAATTGGACAACCCATGGTTCAAAACCATTGTCGAGATCCAAGTCTTCTTTGCCGCATATCAACACATCTGCCAAGAACGTCCGTATGGCATCTCCTCTGGTGGCCTCGCTGACCAGGAGCTTCTTTGCCAGAAACTGAACACTTTCCAAAACCGTGCCGAGGATTATGGGGCGGAACA
Source organism: Fusarium mangiferae (assembly GCF_900044065.1). Lineage (NCBI taxonomy): Eukaryota > Fungi > Ascomycota > Sordariomycetes > Hypocreales > Nectriaceae > Fusarium > Fusarium mangiferae. The sequence continues at coordinate 200,790 of NW_024573930.1, read as the reverse complement.
GCCGTAGTTGCTCAGTTGTGTAACATTGTGGTTGGCCGTCTGATAACCGCATCTCTTCAAACACTCGTTTCCTCGACTTTGAACCAAGGATGACTACTTTGACCTCTCGTTTAGCTGATTTTAAATCATCTTTCAAGTTCTGATCAATACGTTGGGATTCCTTGGTTTGAAGTTCCAAGCTGCTCGTGGTTCTGCTTCGTCTTAGGGGTTGCATCTCTATGCCCATGGCGTTGCGTGTCAAAGAATTCATTCGTTCTCCAAAATTTGTTGATGACAAAGACAGGTCTTCTGATGTATCAGTCTCTGTTTGTGTAAGAGCAGTTTGCTCCTCATCTGTGGGTTTATTCGTGAAGGTAGTCTGGTTAGCTGAGATTAGTTGGTGGCCTTGCTGCGTTGTATCGTCCGAGCGGTGACTGCTGCTTCGCCGCGTTGTTGCAAGCTTCCGAATCCATTTGTCGTACACTTTGCTGATGAAAAGTTCCCGATCGAACGCAAACTGAACCGACCATCGCGAAGAACTGACGGATGTAGCGGTGACTATGGAGTCTGAGTCTCGATGGACAATGAGAGATGCAGTGTCTCGGTCCATGACCTCCAGAGCCTGAATGATTTTAGGCTGTTGCAAGATTCTAGTTTGCTCTTCCAAGGCATTTCTGCGGTAAAGTTAGAGTTTTCAAGAACGTTGGAAGATGAGCAAACTCACGAATTGCATGCACTTAAAAGAAGTGTTAATGTATGTGTCTGTTGGTCAACCATCCGTTGAATTTGCTCCATATCTTTCGTCTTGAACAGAAAGGAAAGCTTGGAACCAAGCTCTAGATCTCCAGCTACTGTTTTCTCAAACTGCGACACTTCGCCATCAATCTTGCCAATGAGAAGCCGACAACACGTTACACAGCTGTCTACTTGCATCACCAGTTGATATGATTGTTCGTCGGGCCTGGACTCTGTCCATTTTTGAATTTCAAAAAGTGCAAACTTGAGGAGGTTGAGCTGGTTCTCGAAGGCGAACACGGCGAGGTCGGCGATTTTCCAGGCTTGTCGCATGTCGCATACCGTTGTGATTGTTTTGGTGAGGACATCGATAATATTCGCGATGGCTCCCGCTGTTCCGATGATTGACAAGGGATCCGCCATGTTGACGTTGCGATTAGGGTTTTGAGCAAAGTTGTCGCGGATGTTGATAAGTCAAAAAACAATGAGTGGGAGGTGAGGTACGCGTTTGCTGGAGCCGCCCCTGAAATGATCTGACGTGAGTGGTTCGCAAATCTGCCTCGCGAGGCTGTGCAGAATTGGAATTTCACGGAGTCAGTCAATTGACAAGGCTGAAAACCTTCACCCTGATGTAATTGGAAATACCAGAACGGAGTGAATTTCTTATTGTTTATTAGTACTTAGATATGTTTTGATTTATTCTTTAGTATTATTAGACAAGAACGCAGCTCAAAGACTTCTTCTAGATATATACAGTTATGTAAAGGGTTTGAACATAAAGCAGCTCGCCAAGCATGCTGTTTACCTCTTTGAAATGGCTTTACTTGGACTAAAATATCTATAGTACATTCTAGTATTGCAGTACTCATGTTGCGTTGCGAAGAGACAATATGTGGAGTTTCTGATAGAGAATAAATCCCTGAGAGACTGGCTTCATGTTATGGATCAACAGTTCTGCGAGGAGCATTATCGCGCAAATGTCTGTATTGCATAGTTCCCCAAAGCGACTGGGTGATAAGAATGAAGGAAGGTAGCAAACATCTCTCTCCGCCATTGACTGATGACGATAGGAGTCTTTGGGACGTCCGCTTCGTGCTGGAGGCAGACTTGGGTCGGAGAGGGTGAATAGCAAAGGTTGATCTCGTGACCGGTTTCCAAGCCGACCTTTGTTACACCATCAGTGGGAACATTCGAGAGGCTAAGGTAAGCTAAGTTTTGCCTTTAAAGCTGCGGTCCCCGGTGCGACAACGCTCTTGATTGGCTCGAGCGTTTATGAAGCATCACCAGGCTTTACTAGGCCATCGCCCATCCCGTCAGGATCGATCTGCCTAGGGCATCCGAGACGCAATTTAAACTTCAATTGACTTTACTAGAACTTATTAAGGTTAAACTTATTACAATGATGCAATGTTGGTGACATCGAAAAGTTGGTTGGTATCAGGCCATGTCATCATTCTTCACACTCAATGATTGTAGTTGGGCAAAATTGTACTGAGGAGCTTGGCTTCAAACCTTCAAGGACACATGTTGAGCAATTACTATGTTAATTATGTGGTACTTCTTTCATTGTCTCTTCCACGGCCATTCTTTTAGCCTTGGATTCCACAAAAACTGGGAATGAGGAGCAACCGGGAAGATGCACCAGGCTTATGTGGCTCAAATCAGCACTGGATCCATATCCTCTTCAGGAAGGTAGAAGCAAGATAGATTCATTGAGTTTGCCGGGCTCAAAGAAGCCACTCTAGGCAGCAGAATAGAGCAAGTGGCCCACTTGACGATCCCTCCAGGAAGAGGACTTTAATTGTCTTTGGCGTATATTATCGCACCAAATACCCCAGCTCATGGAACAATTCTGGGGAACTAAACCATGCCATACAGTTCAAAAACTATACTAGGCTGACTATGCGGCATTTATCCGAAACCCTGCGTCTAAGCTTAAATCAAGGCAGAAGACAGAATCCTTTGAATCCCACGGGGCAACGATGGGTCGAGGAACTTGTTCTACTCCAGTTATCATGCCGATCTATACTCACTCTCTCGGCTTCATGGTACTCCGTATAAAGAGTATGCCTTGCTAGGAGACCTGGCAAAAGGTATATAAGTCATGGGAATGCCTCGCTGAGGAGAGAAGCTTTTATCATCAGTATCAGCTCTACTTCTCCTCGATATCAAGATGCGATCTCTTACCTCTATTCTCTTATTCCTCTCCACAGCTCTTGCGGTTGATGTCCAGGTAACCTGGCGCCTCGAGAAAGATACCAAGGCATCTTCTGTGAGCGCTACGGGCTCTGATGGCAAGGTCATCGCAGAGGCCTGTGGCAGTGTCATTCATGCCAAGTATCCTATTGACTTCTCAGATGTCGATGATACTGGCAGTGGTAATTTCACTGTTGGTGATGCCAGCTATCTGGTGCACTCCCTGCCTGAGTGGTCCGGTGGGCCTGTATGCTCTCGCATCTTCAACCCTCAGTATACTCTCGTACAGTGCTCAAATGTCACCTGGGACTCTACCGATGTGGTTAAAGACAAGGCAGATGACTGCTTTAGCGATAGTACCACCGATGGCGAGCTGCAGTCCCTCCAGAGGAGGAGCTTGAGCCACGAGATGCATTCTCGAGGCGCGGAGCTTGAAAAGAGACAGACGTTTTGCTCCGGCTGGTTCACTAGAACAAGGCTCGTCGGGGATGGTCACTACTCCCCAATATTCCTGACATGATAGTCTCTGACTCTACCAAACAGGCGATCCCCATCAGAATTATTTCCACAAGCAGCTATCGGTATGTAAATGTCCCTTTGCCTCATTCCGGCAGTATGTAAGATTTGTACTGACAAACTGCAGGAAAACATCAACTGCGCCAATGCTGCATCCTGCTCCGTCGGTCAAACTGATTCAGTATCCTACACTATTGGGTGGACTGCCAGTGCCGGCGGTCCAGCTTCTAGCTGGATCTCGGGGGGCTTCAGCGTCAGTGAAAGCTGGACGACTGGAAATAGTTACACCTGTAACGGTGGGAAAGGGGAGACAATCTGTATTTGGTACAACATTGCTCACACAGCTTGTAAGTCGCTTGAGGCAGAGAGCTTGGGGCAACACTGACAAATATTAGACACCGTCCAAGAGTACACCAAGAACACATGTACTGAAGGCAGTGGAGGGACCCCTTATGTTATGTACTCACCTAATGAGAGCAACAGGGGCGGTGGTTATTACTGTGTTATCGGTACTTGTCGATCTAAGGGTGATGGCTACTGGGATTACAATGGCCGTGCTGGTGGTCCTTGAAGCAACATATAACTTCATCGCCATCTACCTGCACCTAAAAGATATGTGGAACTAGCGGTAGTGGCTTTCTACAGAAAGCATCCGTTCTTTTGAGTGTTCTGAACTGTTTATGTATTACTTTCTTTGACAGAGGGATTATATCTAGTTTTACGCCTAGCTGTTTATAAATCAAGTTATGGCGACCTTGTTTAATCGTGTTATCTCAATGGGAACTTGAAAATGCTTCATGTTGGAAGTACTTATCGCTATCAATCGTTGGACTCTGAAGACGGTAGGATGTTCTCGTGATGACAGCCACGACCAGTCTTACTACCTAAGCTACTAAGAAAACTGTGATTTCTACATGATTGTGCCTCATTTGTAGCGTTTTGGTTGGCCGCCGTCCTCGGCTTTGCGCCAAGGATTACCACCCTGACCTCTACCTTCCTCTATTCCATCAAAGATTTCGAGGCTGTTTATTGGGTTGAGGCTCTTTAGCTTGAACTTTCGGTTCATTTATTGCTTTGTTGCGTCTAGGAAGCTGCATTTCCATGCTCGAATTCATATTGGTACATTTCGAAGGGCTGGCCTATTCTCCAAACTACTATCGACATGATACTCAGACCATCATATGCCATATACTTGAGAAAGAATGATAGGAGTGTCTTAATCTCAAGCAAGGACTGAGGTCAGTCTGCCAGGTGTAGAAGTCTTATTCACCATACACGCGCTCATTTCCTCCAGGTATTCTGTTGCCGTTCGGTTTTACTGCACGAAACTTGCTGCTACTCAAGAATGTGTTAGCTGGTGGTCAAAAGAAATCCTAATTTGAGAAACATACCATCTATGCATTTAGAAGAGTGATTACCAGCCTTCAACGGATAGGTCAGTCCCTGGCCATGCCTTGGCAGCGTCTCCTGACTTGGGCTCTCCAAATACATCGTCAGCACCACTTGACTTGAGAGCGCTCCATCCCTTGGCTAGATTATCTGGCTTGGTATTTCACCAATCGTCTGTGTCCTCCTGCATAGAGGGAGGGGCCACGGAATTATTTCCCTCCCCGTGGAATTCTTCATTAGGATCAATGGAGGGATCCCCTGCACGTGGACCACACGGCTCTTCTCTTTGAACCAGTTGATGAGAGAGTTAAACATATCAGACCTGATTTGGGTCTTTGCTCCAACTTCAGCAGTCGCATGTATGGACTGGGACGTGCTGGGCACCTGGGTAGTGTCGGCCGCCTGCGATGTTTCAATATCCCCGAAGATGACCAAGAATAGTTTATGGCGGCTTATAGCAACGTTAAGTCTCTGAGGTTGGGCAGTGAAGCATGGACCAGTGCTTTTTTCCACCGCAAGGTAAAGGACCACCATGTCGTTTTCTCGACCCTGATACGAATTGATGGCCGCAGCCTCAACATCCTTGAGGGGAGTATTGGAGGCCAATTCAGCACGAATATGCCACAATTGAGTTCTCTTTGCTGATTTAAGCTTTCAACCACAATGTCAACTGCAAATAACACATCTGAATATGCCACAGGTTGGAACGGTGGGGCGTGATGGCGACGATGCGATCGGCGGGGAACCGAACCGCCTTGACAAAGTCTTCAGGCCACACCATCATGCATGCGATTGCACGTGGATTGTGTTTTGACTTTGTGATGTCATCAATGCTGCAAGGTCATTCCTTGCAGTTCACAAAGACAGGAGACATTACATTGTGTCCGGGGGTAGCTCCAGTCCGTCGTGGTCGACTAGAAATTCACAGATAGCGCTGGCGAAGGGATAGTTTTCTAACGCAGCTGACGGACCATACGAGGACTGAGTTTCCAAATGGCTATAAGTGAGACGAAGCGACAAATCGAACATTCCTTGTGCCATTCGGTGCTGCTTGTAAAGGTGGAAGGCCGGGATCTTCAGGTAGAGGAGCTAAAGCTCAAACTTGAAATCTGGCTCTCGGGCTCGAGTTGTAATTTGAAGAGAATACTTTCGATGCAGTGCTTTTAAGATAGCCGAGAAAGCTTGGCGTCCTATCCGAAGCGGTTGACTGCGGTACCGTCCGGATACATTTCTCCCATGGTTAGAAGTGTTGGTGGGGGTTGCTTCTCGTCTCCGACAGCGAAGATGGGTCGCATAGAGTTTCCATACACCATGAGTCCGTCCTTCCGATGCATGGCCGCCGCGTCATCGAACAAGGCCGCCTGGGCATGCGAGGCATTGAAGCTTTTGTAGGGTTGGGTACCTGCCGTAGCCGGTGTCACTGTCACAAAGTTTGCGCTTCGGACAACCTCACCCATCCAGGGACCGATATCGTTGCGCAGTGCAAGCTTCTTTCCTTGGGCTTTCTGACTCCCTTCATACTCAGTGAAAGTCATAGTCTTGTGGGCGATTTGGACGAGAGTGGTGAGTTCCTTGAAGTTCTTCGTCGTAACTTCGACCTCGGAATCTTCCGAATCGGAACTGTCTGAACTATCCTCATCTGGAGGGCATGAGGGACCAGGGTCCGCGAGGCCTTGAAGCTTTGTATGTAGCTTGCACAAGTCTTCATTCTCTATGGCATCATTCAGCTGTTCAACGCCCCCGAGTTCAGGACCAAGGTCACGAGCTGTCCACCAACATGAGGGCGAGGAGTATACTGCCCATATGTGTTGATCGGTGTTCTTTTGGGGCTGGACCCTCATTTAGCCTCTCAAACCTTATCACTTTCATGCTGGAATCTCCAAGGAGTAGGATATAGCTCATTGTCCTCTTTAACATGATCACCACGGAGCAGCGACATGAGCTTCCCAGCCTCCTTGTGAAGTGCAAAGCCACACACTGGCATTGGGGGACGAAGCTGTGGTCCTTGTTGCGATAACTTTCCCCAGAGTCCTCGAGCCGCGTGGAAGGTGTTCCTCGGTATTGTCGCATGCGATGTTCGAAGGAGCGGAAATGATGCATTGGGAATGGCTTTCACTGAGCTCAATAATAGAATCAATCACCGCAGTGATATGAGACTAAGCTCTCTGTGCTGGTTTAAGCTCTCAGCTACAAATCTCAACTGAAAATAACACATCTGTCGCATGAGACTTTCCAGATCCAGCCGAGGCTGAGATGACACCCATGCTGAAGAGCATCTTGGAGAAATGCTGTTGGAAGCGGTCTTCTTCATTTGCATTTAAACGGCTGATGCCGCGCAGAACATCCGATATGTAATTAAGATGTAGCAAAGCGAAACATGAGACCGCTGAGGAGATTTGTCGTTCACGAGGCTGGGGCTTGAGAGGAGTACCCGAAGACCTTCTTCTGAGCTGGCCAGATATTGTGCTATCCTGACCAGGTTATGAGCTAGATCTGGTATTTGCAGTTAAGAACTTATAGCAGAAGCTATCAGTCGCAAGGGATCTCATGGTGATGCAGCTGGAGGTCCCGGCGTTGAATAATGATTCGGTTCCGGCATTTCTCTGTTTAACTTTGGCTTTGTGGTCAAAAGAATCTCGTTTGAGTTGCTTCGAGGCCGAGGGGTCTTCTGTGCTGGAGATGTATATCACATCTTCACCACTGAAGGTTGTAGAGGATGGCTCCATAGATGCAGGGAAGTAGGTGCTGTATAGCTACCAAGCTTCTCGAATGAATGTGTCAAGACATCGGTGATGGTGTTCAACTACGCGTCAAAGATTAGACAATGAATATACAGGTATGAAAAGAAGCAGACTCACCCAGGCCTTCTCGGAGATCAGACCAATAACCATCTTCTTTGTCTTCTAGCCATAACTCGGGTGGCGGTTCTGGTGAAGCCGCCTGGATCCAACCGATGTTCAAATACAACTTGGACATGCATCATACCGAGCGCTGTGTCGCGGAGCTCAGAGTTGTCGTAACGGGTAACGATGGCGGACTGTCCCGTAGTTGGCCTTGGTCACCCTACCGCAGGTTTGATCATCCATCAGTATCTATGAACAATGTTAGCGCTTTCATGTCTGTTTCTGACTTCATCTTTGGACATACTTGCGAACATCATCGTCGTAGTCGAAAGGTGTTGTATTCGAATAGTGAGGGTTCGCGAAGATCTAAAGTTTTGTAAGACCCATCGCAGTAAACCGGGATGCTTTTGAGCCAGATGTATTATTTATAGTTTAGACTAGTGTCTAAGAGCTGATAACACCTCAGAGGACATAGTTGAAACTCTCATCTTGCATGCAAGATCTTGTATATATATATGGAGTTTGATACCAGGGTGTATCATTAGTGTCTTGGTCAGGCTCTCTGAGTTGTCATAAATATGCCACGCTCCGCTTCCATATAGTCAAAACGTGGCATTTTCAGTTGAATACGATCTCCGTTGATGTGAGATTTGAAAGGCGGTGCGACTTGTTTGTTTTCGAATGCTAGCGAATTGTTAGCTTATGCTGTTTGCCGCCGGAGGATTTCCCAAACTTGAATCCTTCACTGCGTATGTAACAAAATGATGCTTACCTGCTTACATTCGTTTTGTGGTTAAGGTAATATTTGAAGGTCGATTGCAGCGGATGTTTGGCAGGGTGGAGGGGGGAAAAAGAGCAAATCGTAAGGCTCGAGCAACGAGCTTAACCGCTGCGGGGAGGCAATCAAACAGTCACGTGAAAGAGGCCTTGAGTGAGGTGCTTCGCGCCATGTCACTGCTGGGAACTGCACGGTGAGGATATCGATGATATTTGCATTTGTTATGTACCGCTGATGCACAAACACATCTCTGTGTGCGCCTATCAGCATCCATTCAAGGGTTTACGTAATAATGGCTCTGACGCTCACATAAAGTCCAAGGCAATCAGTCCATGGGTATGAGTATAGGTTTTTTCGAGGAATGAATTGGAAGGGGAGTCTTGGCAAGATTCTCAGCTGCTATACACTAGGAAGCGAGAGACCTTCTGACCTTAAACCAAGATACGACAACTAATACAAAGCCCCACTAAATTATACTAAACTTACCTAAATCTTTTCCATGTTTAGGTTAACTAATCTAAACTTTCATCCATTCTCTTAGGCGTAGTCTGGCATAAGTACCTAGTAACTTATGTGTTCATGACCTTCAACTTTGACCTTGTTGGCCCTTGTACTGGCTGACCCGCTCTTGTTCACAGTACCTATGGAGTGCTCAACATTTTCTGGAGTTTGACACAAACGGTTATTAGGTAGGTCTTAGCATTATGAGTGGTGTGTATACTTTAGGCAGTGCATACAGTTTATACGGTGCATCAAGGTCGGCTGTCTCGTTCTCTCTGCCGAATAATTAGTTTTCAGACCAGATAAATGCATCAGAAGACCGTACACATTATCATCTCGTCTACTTTTGCATTCCTGTGTCTTTCTTGCCAGAGGAATAAGATTCCAGCAGGAGCCTCCATATGTATAGTAGATCCTAGAGACGGCACTAAGGGCGATTTGCGTCTTACCGACGCTACCAAGATAACTGTCTTCTAGCTTGACGAGACGCCGCTTGGTATTTATGATGGGTTGTTTATCAAATTCTCTGATAGCATGTCAAGCGTAACAGAGGTAGGATTCATCGGCTGTTGGAAGTGGGAAAATCATGTATCACTCTTCTCACATGTACCTTTGCCCAATTCCTTTAAAAGGTTGTGCTTCTAAGTAGTGATTTCTTCAGCCATGTTTGATTTATCGATGGAGCTGACAAACGAGTGTTCAAATTCAATTCTTTGTGTCCAAAAGTAAAGGTATTTTCATGCTCTCTCGATGCATGATGTCGGGTGCTTAGCCACAAGTTCTTCATTATTGCGAAGTAGAGGTGCGGGCAGAGGAGCCATGCACCCGAGCTTCTGATTATCAAGGTGCCACCTCATCACCCATCAGGACTATTCACCCAAGACCCTGCATCAACTGCAAGGCTTCGGGGATCAGTCTGTCATAAAAGTACCTGATGATGACTTTCTTCAGAGAAGGAACAGCCTTCAACTGCGCGTCCACTTGTGACAAAGTCTTATGGAATGACTCGCTAGGAGTTTCTCCGGCGAGACCGAAAGCGTTACCCTTATGTACGTGGAGCTCTAAAGTCTTGAGATTGACACAATAGTCCTGGGGAAGCTTCAAGTGCGCATTCCTTCCTCCGCAAGTCCTAGCGCTTCAGGCTGTCCCTGTACCGTCTGAAGTACAGGAAAGCTAAGGGACATGTGAGATAGCAGACGCGCATAGGTTGGCGTGGGTGAGACTAGGAAGGTATGCAGGATCGAGGCTTCGCATTGCGTTGTGGTATCGACAAGGTTGAAGTGGTTCGAGCCGTAGAAAACCGCGTTGGTCTCTTGCTCATTGTACTCTCGGAATTTTGCCAATGTCAATGCAGGTCATTGTGTTGGTTTGCCGGACACAAAGAACTCTATCGGTTCGGTGATTCTTGGAAGACGGATATCGGACTTGAGACAACGAGCACTTTGTTGTAGGTATCCTTGCGAGCCTCTGGCGACATATTGGACAGGACATCTTTGGCTGAGCCAAGTCCGACATCCTCGCCAGATGCCATAGTTTTGAGAGTGCCTGCGGGTAGAAGATGAGGAGGAAGATGTGGGTGGTGGTAAGAATTCTCTTGTCAGAGAGAAGAAAAAAGGAAGAGGGAAAAAGGCAAACATACGGACGACGATGGGAAAGTGGATGTTGAGGACGGGTAACCTCCACCGTACAATACGCCCCCTTCATGTTTGTCAGGGTGTGACCGGCGCCACACTCTGCCACAGATCTTTAGATAACGATATATAATTAAAATAGCTATTTTATTAGAAAAATTAAAAATACAAAGAATTATGTATCAATTTTATATATAAAGTAAATAATATGTTTATAAGTATTTTAATAAAACAGTCAGAATCTAGTTTATAAGGCAGGGGTCCCCTGCTATTCTGTCACAACCTGACAAACATACAGGGGGCGTATTGTCGTCCCATCGCCGTTATGAGGTGAGTGTGGGGCTGGCATTCTTGCATTCTTGCCCAATCATGGAGGCATCATTATTCTCTGCGGCAAATAACCGGGAAAACAGGCTAGAGTCGTAGCCGAGCCGTGGGTAAGCCTGAGAAGTCGAGCTTTTGGACGGTACATCATCCAACGGTGCAGAAAACCACCCGAATTAACTGATGCTACGTCGCGCCCTGTTCAGTCAGGTCCAATATGTCGTCGACCAGTCTGCCACAAGAAGGCTTTCGATTCAAATTACGCCAGCGGCTGAATCTCTTCCGTCATCGTAGTGACAATCGTAGTTTGGAGGCTTCGACAGGTACTGGTGCTATCGCAGCTAGGTCAGACTATGTTTAACCCTTTCCCACAGCTTGCAGATGGATCTTCGGCAACTAAGCTAAGCGATGCAGTCCTCACACCCCTTCTACAAATGCCCCTTCTACGAGGCACACGAGCAGTGCTGTTCAGGGTGAGACAGCCACCGCTATTGACCAAACCGAAGAAAACACCGACCTCGCTGTAATTCCTGTAATTGGTTCAGTGCTCCAAGATGGCCCTCCTTCTACTACTGTCTCTGGCACGGCCGTTGCGTCCTCTTCTGCCCTTACTACTGAGGTGGTAACCACTCCTGAACCCGGAATTGAGGTGGCCGTTACTCCTTCAGACCTTTGGAGTAAGGCTTACGAGGAGGCAGTACAGAACATGGGTCAGGATGTGGACGTTGCCATCCTTAAGGGAGAAAGCATCGCGCAGCTATTCAAAGATCTCGAGGGTGTTGACAAGGATGCAACCAACGATTCCGTATTTCTGCGAGGAGTGCGATATTTGAGTTCCATACAGGTGCCGTTGGAACGGTTCAAGTTAGCATTAGACCTGACAACGCCCCTAACAGCCCTTGAGCCCACTACTTCTACCGTCTTTGGAGTTATTAGAGGTGTTACAGCGGTGAGCCTTGCTGCAAAGCCTACATTATGGATCAATCTGTAGGTTCGGATTAACTAAATTGTGTGCAGGTAGCTATCAGCATTTCTACCGCCGATCTTGAATTCGCCAAAAAGATTGGAGAAATGTTGGAGCAGATTTCGTATATTGATGATTGTGATACTCTCGGTCAGAGAGAAGGCAGAACAGACATTCATAGGGTATGATCTCGTTTGTTTCTACATCCCTATTGAATACGCCTTCTTACATTATACAGGCACTCGTATCGGTCTACCAGAAGCTTCTCGAGTTCTATGTGTACGCCTACGAGTTTCTGTCGAAGAGAAGGACTAAACTGGTGTTGGCTGTGATATCAGATACCGGCAAGTTACCAGATATCGTCAAAGACTTTTTGAAGCAAGCCGAGCATCTCCGAAAGATTGTTGAGAAAGCCACGTTTGATATAGTCCAAGACATCAAAACCATGCTTTACGACGAGAAAAGTATGTCCCAGTTGCAGTTTAAGCACTTTTAGTGCGCTCTTACTAATTGAGTCAAGTTTTTCAATGGTTGGGTCGTGACAAGCTGTCCCAACAGAGTCGCCGCCACGTCGAATTACAGTCCCTTCGAGCTGATTCAGCTTGTGAATTTATTCTAGAACAGCCTGAATTCAAAAGCTGGTATCGAGCATTTGATTATCAGCAGTTGGTCATCCTTGGAGATATGGGAAGTGGCAAGAGCGTCATGATGAGCTTCCTCATTGATGAACTATGTCGGCGGAGAAGCCATCAACTGCCACAACCTATGGTTTTGTACCACTACTGCCAGAATGACGAAACGGGGCACGCACTGTATATCTTCTCTTGTTTAATTCTGTCACTCCTTCAACAGCGGGTTGGGTTGAAAAAAACTTTTTTTGACTGGTACAGACAAGACCTACTTAACGGAAATTTCGAGCCTTCGACGAACGTCCATAAGTTGGTTGGGTTCTTTCAGAGGACCGTTGAAGAACTTGATCGGCCGCTTTATCTAGTACTCGATGGCATGGACGAGTGCGACATGATATCTCGGAACATCCTTCTCAACTCGCTGCAAGGTCTGTCACAGAAGACCCCAGGGTTGAAAGTTGTGTTATCTTCTCGACCCTGGGAAGAGATACTGGACCAAGTAGGCGGGGTTCCAAAGATCGATATCAGTACCGACCCGCAACGCGATAGAATCATCGCCGAGAAGACCGTTGAAACGCAACTGGCTTTTCTAACTACGGATATCAAACAGCTCGTCGTGGAGAGACTTTCTGGTCTTGCGCATGGAAGTGCTATATGGACGAGGATGACAGTCGAGACCATTGCTCGCCTTAATATAAGGGCAGTTGGCCGCATGAAGAAGTTCCTAGATAATATGCCACAGCCACGGAATCTCTCTGAATTATACACCAATCTATTCTTTCGATGTGCTGGGGAAGAACCAGAAGCCCAGAACATGGCAGCTACGGCTTTGGAAATTTTAGGCGTAGCTCGGAGGCGGCTAAGTATTCTTGAACTTGCTTGGGCTGTCGCATTGGGTATGGCTGATCCAGATGTCACAACTGTCGCCCAGGTTGCCGAAGAAGTTGACGAGCGAGCTGTCATGGCCCTCATTCAACCGTTCGTTGCCAGCATCGATTTTAGCGATCCCAAGAAACGCCAAATCATCATTGTTCATCAATCAGCAAAGGAATTCATATTAAGTGAATTGACCTTAAGTCGGCAAAGGCTACAACATGCGGAAAAAGTTCCCGCAGCAGGAGGGAAATCAGCGTCCCCACCGATCCCGTCAAAGCTGGAGAACAATATCTTCAATGTTTGCGTCCGATACCTGCTTCTTGACGAAATCAACCATGTTCCTCTGTTCTCTGATGAGCAAATGGCCGTTGAGGAACTGCCCCAAAATTTAGATCTATTCAGCGACGACAACGATGCCGCTGCCTACACTATCGATTGCTCGTGGGAGAATTGGGAGGAGGGAATGATCCGATACGATCCGGCGGATCGTGGATTCGGCGAGTTTTTCGTTTATGCCTCTTGCTACTGGATAGATCATTTCAGGTGTGTCGTAGCAGAACCTCTCCCCGATCTCAGAAGTATCGAAAAATTATGCCAAGCCAACTCGACACGGTTGCACAACTGGACTAGTCAGAACAGTCGCCCGGATTGTGTAGTGCAAGCAAGATTTGAATTCGACGGCAGCCTATACGACCCCCTGAGCATTACATCACTCTATGGGTCGGAAGAGCTGCTGCTTAAGATGCTTGAAACATCTGAATTCGAATCTCACGAGTTTTTGATCAACACAGCTTTGCTCACTGTTGACCAGGTTCTTCAATGGGGCGATTTATGTAGACTTCGAACGTTATTTTTCGGACGTGGAACGGGACGCCATCTTCAGAACCTTGACTTTTTCCGCCACATCATCGACTCTTGGCGCTTCTCCAACAAGCACTATCGTCCAGATTGGGATGCTGTATTTGAAATCATCAACGATATCCCCGACCTTCTAGTCCGAGAGGCATGGGGTAATGAACTCCTCTGCCTAGCTGCTGGTCAAGGCTGCCTGCCGATCGTTGAACGCTTGATGAGAATCGCCCAGCAGAACATTCATCTCAAGCAAGAGCTAATGTGTGAACCTCAGCGTCAGTCACGAAGCTCATTTCACCGGACTCATCAGTCTATTGGAGAAGCCGCCCTGGCCGGCCATATCAGTGTTGTCGAGTACTTGTTACAGCAAGAAGGTATTGACACACATCTTCATCATCGCAATGCGAACGGCGAAAATGTCCTACATCTAGCATCTGTGCAATGCAACCCCGCCATATTTCGGGCTTTAGCACCTCGCTTTCCGGACGGTATATTTCAAAGGGATCACCAGGGTAGGACGGCTTTGATGCGAGTTATAGAAAGCTCCTCGACTCTACAGAACCGCATAGAATCAGCACAAACGCTCCTGTACCTGATCGCAACTCATCAGAGTGCACTGTCAACGAAGGAGCAGCAAGAGGCGCTACACATAGCTGAACAAATGCACGACAAGGAGATGTGTGAACTATTGGCCGATTTCGATGGGTGTATGAAGAATACAGGTAGTGTGATATCTTGAATGATACTTAGCTGGAATCGTACCAGAACTCGACTCCGCTTGGGCTGAGCGAAGGGCTAGCGCCAAAGGACAAGACATGGCGCGACAGATTTGGAATGCAACGCAGTGGGAACTTACGGCAGAGGAGAACGAGTTTCAGAAACAACTTGGCGACAGTAGTTTCGGGAGACGCCTGTTTGCAACCAACAAGGGCCAACTTGGGCTCGGCCCGGAGTCGATGAGGGAGGGTGATGAGGTTTGGGCCCTGGTTGGAGCGGACGCGCTATTTGTGCTACGACGAAAGGAAGATGGGAGATATAATCTAGTTGGGGAAGCTTATGTCCGGGGCAATGTTTGCAGAAGACTCAAATGTTGCTGCCCAGGATATCAAGACTGTTTTGCTTGTATGATAACTATGTAGTTGAGTGCTGCCTTTAAGGTTCAGCTAGACTGCGAACACGGGTGATCAAAGAGAACGCCGTATTTGATTTCCCAGTATAAGCTTTTACCCACCAGCTTTCATGATGACCAATACAAGCTGAGTTACGACAAGCAGGGAAATATGGAGCAGATTCGAGTATGTTTCTTTCTTATCTACCTTAACAAAGCAGCCTACCAGATTTCCCATTTCTGATCACCAATAGCACAAAGTCGATTGAAAAGCTGATCTCTCCGAGCCATTGCTGTGATCAAATAGGACTTTCCATCGCTTTCAACTATTTCCAACCCATCCGTAATCTCTCTTTCCAAGGCCCATCCAGCAAGAAGTTTTGCTTTAGCTCCATATCCAGAGTATTTGTTCAGTGTTATAATTCCATTCACAGGTATCGTCCAAGTTGGCAGTACCTCGTGGTAGCTTGAATCATCAGAATCACCAACTGACCTTCTAGAAAAGCACAGGTGGGGAGCATCAGTGTCGGTAGTGAGATACACATATCCCTTTTCTCCGTGCCAGCGGCATGTAAACTCTACCGGTCCAGCAATGGATGGTTCTTCTCTGGTCGACGCAGCTCCAACCCGGTTCTTCGCTGATACAGTTCCAGTCTTTGCTCGGATCTTATTGACGCCTATGACTGTCTTTGCTGCTGCCTGTGCAACAGGCTTGACGATGCTTAAGAGCTTGCCGCGTCTTTTCCCGCCGCTCTCATGGTCAGGGTACTCATGGTCGTCACCGCCGGTGTCTTGGATAACATCAGGCTCTTCCCGAACAGCTTTTCGAATCTCCTCGGGTGACGCTCCTACTGGACGATCACCAGCTGCCGCACTGAGAATATCGCCATCAAGGACATGAGGTCCGTCGAGAGGTGGACATTTTGGTTCGGGGGATGGTGGTAGCGGGGCCTTGTTGCGTTCACCCTGTCGTAAAAGAGCTATAGTCAACTGGGAGTCCGTCGGTATTCCCCGGAATATAATTCTTTTCAACTTTCAGCAGGATAAGAATGATTTTGGAAAGGCCTCGTACCTTTCCATATTATGCTTTAGCCAGCCATAAGAGTTTCTCAAGAAGATGCTACCAAAGAAGCCAACGCCAATGCCCAAGGTAACAACTCTGTAAAACATGTAACAGGATGTGAAAATTGACAAGATCACAATCGGTAGGAGTAGTTGTATGATTCGACGCTCGGCAGCATCTCTTGTGAAAGGTGCGGTTTGATAAAGGAGACTAGTATACTAGTATGTTAGAAAACGACATGTCTGGACATATAGTCTGAGCGCGTGTAACTTACTTGGCGCTTCTCTCCCAAATATCGCAGAAGCGACAGGTCCAGTGCATCAGTGGCCTCATCTGACTCCACATAAGCTCCTGCATAGGCGACTTGCTTTTATCCCAAGAGGGTTTCTCGACTCCAGCTGCTATGTCCTTTGCAGTCGCTATCCTAGTAGCTAATGATCTTGGGTCCGGAAGGTTAACAGTCTTTCCACCTCCCCTTTGCGTTTCATCGTGCTGCGGATCTTTATCGACGAATATGTTGATAGACAGTGCCACAAGACCTGTTGCAAAGTTGCTGGCTTCCCTCTCCAAGGTTTCGCCCTTGAGGCTCTCTGGAGCGCCTGTAGCTGTATCGACCGTTCCTAGAATACCCGCGGCTGGCTTTATCAAGTGGCCGCCTTGGTAGTGGACCAGTGCAGGCGGGCACGGCGGGAATAATGTGCTTCGAATTTTGGGGGAGAGCAGGATGACCATCAAACCTGTCAGTAGTGTTGGCATGAGGAAGTTGAAATACCACGCAGAGAGATAAGCCTGAATAGTTAGCAGATGTTTCTTACATGAGAAATGATTGGCCTACTAGACAAAAACATGATGTTCGTCTTGGTTCCCTCCAGGACTGGAGTCTCGAGAGGTGCTGTCTGAACATAATGAACCCAAGTATCTAGAACTGTCAGAATTATTCGATGACCCGGACCAAAACACCTACCGCCCCCATGTAAAGTCTTTCGATTTGTGCACGCAGCTTGTTCGGAGAGAATTGCTCCTCTTCAGTAACGTTGAAATCCATCTCAGCTTCTGGGTGATTTGGGGCATGTTTGAGATGGAAGACACGCTGTTCCTAGTCAGCTAATGCTGACACAGGCTGAATGACCAACTCACTTTATTGAACCTTCGGACGAGAAGCCAGATGTCTTCGTTCTTTATGCCATCGAGAGCATAGCCCTCAGGTCGCATCTGATCATCGTCCCAGCCGACGTCTTGAACTTCTGCTGGACTGGTTACAACATCCTCCTGTACTTTATCCGCCTCGTTATGACGCAAAGGCTCATGTTGAACACTGGTGTAAAGAGTTGTGGTACCATCAGCACCGTGCTCAAGGTTGGCAGCAATGTGCCTCGTTTGATAAGCATTCTGATCCATAATGCATGGATTCTTACTTGAGGAACAAATAAGACATTTCCGCAGTGAATACGAAAACTGGAAATAAGCTCATACGGGGAGTCTTGACCCCAGGTAGCCAAGAAGTAGCGTGATTGAGGAGCTTTTCCTCCGCGAGGTTTCAAAATCTGGCTGGCGATGATCGTGGCATGCCTTTGTGTTGGTGTGGTTAAGTGCGTGATTACTCGTTTCTGTGACGTCGATCATGTCCGCGTTTTTATGATGCTGGAGGCTTAGGGTAGGGGAACGCGCAAAACAAGATCACATTAATTCCAACGGGGCAAATTGAGATGGTGTATTTGTAGCAATATAATTATAAATTAATTGACTGAGTTTTTAACGTTCAATATTGATCGCTGTATGTCTGGGTCAAGGCGAATCGTGTTATTTTCTCTTACCCAACAGTTGTATTGAGAATGTACATGAGAAGCTTTGATTGATGAGGTCCCAGTCATAATAAACAATGTTGCACCCCCAAAGCATCGCGTCTCAACAAAGACGCGTCTTCAACCAAGTCACCCTCCTCATAGACAAATGCATACTTGGCACTGTGTGTTTCCATCCAAAGGTTGCCCAAAAGTCCCTTCTGTCGGATCTTTTCCAAGATTGCAAGTGCATGGTCACAGAGACGCGCCTTCAATACCTAAGTAAGGAACGGAAGCAATCCTGGTATCTTGTAATTATTAACGAGCAACGACTATACTTGCTACGATCAATTAAGCCTTCGCTTCAAAAATCTCATTCTTCTCTAGTGCCTTCTTTCCAATTTCTACCATTTCCGCATTGGACAGCGTATCCTTACCAAACCCAGTGATCGATTGTTCAATTAATCCGGCGACCAGCTCTGTCCTCCCGATATTCGGGATATTGATGACGGCGTGCGAGAACCAACGTAGTCCTTGCTTTAAGAATCCCATATCCGGATCATTGACCATTCCTGACTTGGTGACGAGGACCTGCATTCTCCCGTCCGACAGGTGCGCGCGCTCGATGATCTGTTTCTCTACCTGGCCCTGGATGCGCTGTTAGCAATGATATGGCAACGATGGGCTTGAAGACGTACACGAAGAAGACAGTAGTCTCCAAGAATCCATGGCTTCTTTGCGGGGTCTCGTTCGGCGTTGCAACCGCTCACGTAAATGAATCGCAGGGGATCCGGATTGCCCTCGCGCGGAAGCTTTGCAAATGTGTCGGCAGCGTAGAGCGCATACTCATAGCAGATCATACGAACTTGATCCCAATCGTACTGCTTCAATTTGCCGGGTGTTACTCCAATAAGCCTGCATGGTTAGCTGGGTCATTGAGAAGCCGGCAAGACATACCATATGCAGGCGTCTGCTCCAGAGATCTCATCCTTGACATATTGCGGGTAGTTTTTAAAGTCGGAACAGGTGACAGACGTGAGCTTGGACTCGATTTCTGGTGTTTGTAGGTCTTCGGAGAGATCGTGGTCGTGGCGCGATAATGTGACAACTGAGGTGATCTGAGGGTGCAGGAGCGCCTGGCGGACGACTTCCTTCCCGATAAATCCAGTTGAGCCTGCGATAACGACCTTCATTTCGACGATAACGAGATGCTCGAGGCGCGGTTCTTTATTGCTCTAGGTAGCTTAGAAACTTCAACGACTTAAATGTTGGGAAGAAGAGTTATCGGGTCGACAAATCCTCATCTGACGACTCGAAAAGGTCCCATGCGCTGCCAATATTTATAAGACTCGTTATCGCTTACGTCGTCATCCCCAAGAAGCCTCAATTCTCCGAAAGCTACAAGATCTGCACTAGCATCGATCCCGTCAACAAACAAGCTCATGAGGCTTGTGCTATTCAATTTAACATACCAGAACCGGGAGACTGCAAGGTCCGATTCCCGGATTTACGGCGCCGGATCAGGTATCGAGCGTGAGATCCATTGCAGCAGGCATTCCACCCGCCAAGCTCCATTCTTGAACAGGCAATTTATCGGCAGGGTCCAGAGGGTTGGGGCGAGGTAAGCTTGTATTAAGTTTACACATATATCATGGCTTTCTGGATGCAAATGTGATCATTCCTGACTGTCAAAGCAGTGCGCCTCAACCACAGTCAATGATCACCCCCGCCTAGTTGATGTGGAAGTCGAGTATGCCTTGTTCAATGCAAATCCATGCAGGATACGATACCGAAGCTGCAGCGCTGTAATTCCGCTTCCCCACCTCAGCGCCTGGTTACAGTGACCGAGACACTGAGGATGGCAGGCTTCATGCAAGGCGTTCTGCTCGCCTAATTGAGATGACAGTTGCTAATTCGAAAACTTCTGTCGCTCAATGAACTTCATAATGTAACGCTTCGTGAATAGACTCGTCGCGAGATGCCTTCACTCCCCGCGTTCCTGTCTCGTTCGGTGCCAGCGTCCAGCGGCAGCAGCGGCGTAATCACTAATGCCCCTGCGATTCCCAGCACTCGCTTGGGTCCTGCAGCTGATCTGCTTGAGCATGAGCTACTCAAAATGTACTGGGAAGGAGTCGAGCGAGAATTGCCCTATTTGCTGTTGACATTCGGGCGCTGGCAATCACGTCCAGACACATCCGATTTCCTCCCAGAGGAAGAGGATGACTTTATTTACGGTTACGATACCTTTCTCGATTCAGTTTCCGATATTTCTCGCCAATTTCATGAACGCAACAAGAGAAACCAACGATCAAAGCGGCCAGAGAAGAAAGCGAAAAAAGACACAAAAGCGCCACCTTCATACGATGAAGTTCTCCGAGACCGTGGCTGGGATATCTTCGCCGACATAAAAAGCAACAGCACCAAGGGCGATATAAGAACCTCCCTCAGCGAGCGCAAACTACTGGACCCAGCCAGACGACGAGCCCGCATGCTTCTTCAATCAGCGCAATTCCTCGACATCGATAAAATTATCGAGCATCGCGAACCCGAAAAAGCACTATCGTTCTGGAAAAGACCTGCCTCCGCTCAAATACGGCTCTGGTCATATGACGATTTACACCAGCCGGTATTTGTCCCACAGCTTTGCTCCGAATGCAAGGCAACAATTCGGGGATGTACCTTTCAGGACACCAGTGACGAAAGCATTGTGATATGCGAAAGCTGTTACCGAGCAACACATTATGGCCAGACGCGCTTTGCCAAGAAATACAAAGAATGCTGTCTTCCGACAGCCTTGACGCCAGAGATCAGTCGCAAGTTGTGCTATTGCAGTACAGTCCGTCGACGCGATCAGAATGGACGGTCCAGGTCGCTTTGGCCGATTGACCCTGCGCGCGACGAAGGCCACCACTTCAAAGGCGGGCTTGGCCGTGTAGGCTGCGGACTGTACACAGTCACAGACCTCTTTGCCGAGGCAAAGTATGCGTCTACAAGATCACAGTTCGGCAAAAACGATAGTTTACTTCAGCTACGAAAAAAGGATCCTGTAGGAGGCGAGCTGCCGAAACCTGTGGCCGCCACCAGGAAGCAACCAAGTCGATTGGGACATCTCAACGAGACCTCGCTGCCAGAATATGGTTATTCTTATGGGTTCAGTACTGATGAGCCGGAGGACATTCCAATTTACTTGAGGTCGACTACTGAGAAGTACCCTTACGGGAATGTTCATATGGCTCTTCGCTTTGGCCCACTGATCATTGAGAATGGCGTCGCAAAGTAAGTCGCTCGACTCATCATCATCACAGAAGCTGACAACTTAGTACCATGGGCGGTGTCCTTGTCACCAGTCGAGATCCGCCTTCATTACAAGTCATCCGTGATCCCTCAGGAAACATCACCAAATCCCTTCTTCTCACAGGCGAGAGAGACCGTCTTCTCTACATACAGGATAGGCCGCGACACCCAAAGCGATACAAAGCCTTCATGAAACAAGTTGCCGGAGGTGCCTTTTGCGATTTCTTCGAGTCTGGCATTGAAGACGAGCTTATTGACGCCTTCATACATGAATCCAATTGTCTGACCGAGGATGGATTGACCTTTGCGGAGCAAGAAACTATGCTTGAACAGAGCACCAAGCGCCTGCTTCTGCACGTCAAAGAGTACCTCGCATCGAGGGTGCAGGCATACATCTCCAGCATCACAGCTCATCTTCTCGACCCAGAGGTCCAGCTCAAATGGCATTATCGTGACAACAATTGCCAGGCATTCTGTGACAAATTGATCGACCGCGACATGTTCGGTCCCCTCTTTGCCCCCAAGACAGCGGTGGGCCAACCGATGCCACTGTACTTGATGAGCTTTGTGTGCCGACCTGGCTCAAATGTTCCTACGCGGGCATTCTCAAAATACGATGTTCCAAATGGTCTTACAGAAGAATACCTCCTCAAGTTTCGCTATGGACGCCACGATGACTCTGACATTGTGGACACGCTCGCCGAATACTGGACAGAATGGGCTTGCCTTGAAGGGCCAATTTACCCATACCAAGATGTCTTTCCATGGGATTGTACCGAAGCATATGATCGGTATCCCGGAAACTGTGGCGACTGTAACATTTCCAAACATGTACTTGCGTTTCCGTTTGACTCTTGGTCCATCGTGTCTCTGCATCTTGCCCGAGGCCGGCAACTGTATCCAGCTAACACACATCCTTCCAGGGGCAAATCACCAGAGAAGCGAGCAAACCCAGGCATAATGACGGACACCGAGTGGTTCAAGAACCGCATCACTGTACTGCTCGGCCAAGATGTCCTCCTCACAACTGCAGTCGCTATGGCAAACTCAAGTCAATTCCGAGCATCAACCACATGGCTCACCAATCATGAGGACAAAACCATGGATAGACTAAAGCTTGGCGGCATTCATCGCGCACAACCTTTCAGTCATCACTTTGAGAAAGGCGCTTACCACCAGTACTTTGTCGCTGACTGGGCCTTCCTCGCTCAACCGTTACGAGTTGTAGAGTATGAGAAGTTCAGGGACTGGAGAGCAATTAAGGTCGATGTTGGTGCGAACACGTCAGATGACGGTGGCGGAGGAGGATGCGGCTCAGGTCCTTTCGCTTGTGGTGCGGTAGCAGCGGGATGTGCAGCGGGGTCTCCAGGAATGGCTGGGGACACCTGTGGAAGTGGGTGCGTATCAAGTTGTGGTGGCGGCGATGGTGGTGATGGGGGTTGTGGTGGTTGCGGAGGTTGAAGCATAGCAATCTACATCGATCATCTACATTGAGTCATATACTAAGTATGATGGCCCGCCCAATGACACTCATGTTTTCCCTTCCCACAAAACCACCACCGAGTAGACCTTTTCCCTATAGGCCACATACATATCGCGCAATCGACATTCCTCGGCAATGTTTTGCTTAGATAGAACTCATCCCTCATCTCCCTCATTTCTGTGAGTTTCTGCCCGTCAAGCTTGATACAGTATCGACATAAGAATCCACCACCATCTTCCCATTGCGGCTCTCGGAAGGAACAGCAATTGACATGTTGCATCTCGAGATCTTGCATGTTCCATTTCGCATTGAAAGGTGCCGCGCCGCCCTGAGCGGAGATCAGGTAACACATGGTACAAACAGCGTAGCAATGCGCGAAATGGTCTTTTATACGGGATGATCGGATTCGTTGCTTTGGGGCTCTGCAGGTCTACGACAATGTTAGCATTGGGTAATAAGAGGTCACGATTAACTTACGTTGCAGATCACGCGTTCGCATGACCAGCATTCGCTCTTATTCCCCTTGAGACACGATGCTACGCATAGCGACTCTATTCGATCCCGGCGAGAATCTGGATCCATCGATGGGTAGAATATCGCAGTGCGCATCAATTTGGATGTGAGCGACAAGTTCACCACGTCATCGTAGTGAAGGTGGCTCGCGAGTCGCTCAGCGACAACGTCGTTTTGTAGCATGATTGCCAAGGACTTTTCTCGACCCGGAGACTTCTGCGATAACAGTCGATCGATGTCATGCGGCCATCGCTTGACCGGCTTGTGCTGTATAGGGAGGAAGCATCTTCTGAGTACGATCGCTGGCACGCTTATGAAGCGAGGAAACGAGGCGAGTGGAAACAACAGAACGTCTTGACTAGCCAGAAGGATAATTGTGAACATTGTCATGATCTTACCTAGGCTAGCTCCGAATGTCCAGTCTTTGGATCCAGTGGGAATCGGGTTCCGGCAGACTTCCACGATCAAGAACAGAATAATAGCCCAGTCAACGCATAAGATGTAAAAACAGCCACGGCTTCGCTGGGACGAGTTCCATGACCCGAGGGATCCTTGGCTCTTGCATGTCGTCGCGATTATTGCGCTGACGAGAGGCCATAAGGTCAACCAGATGCCCTGCAACCGTCAATACAAACATCCCAAGCCAGGTAGCCGAAGTAGGGTACTCACGAGAAATTGACGTCCTCTGTCTAAATGCCCCAGCCTCCACCAAGGATTTAGCACGACGAGCGGTCCATACAGCCAGAGAGGGATGATTGACCAGAAGCGAAGCCGTCCAAATGTCCTTGCTGTCCTGCCGCAAATGCTAGCTACGTTGACGATCATGAGGATACCCCATGTTATCATAAAGATCGAGAAGAACGCTTTGTGTAGAGTATCCATCATTGCATTTTACTCTTAGCATGAGCGTTGATGTGTTGTGAATGTCGACAGCTCAGCTCAGTCAACTTACAGTGGCATGCTGGTCAACAGCGGAATAACCCCGCGATGATCGACGGGTCGAGAACGCCTGGGCACACTGCCCCTCTTTAGCCGGGCGAAAGATGTCTTTGTTTCAGGGCGTGCGATTGGTGAGATTGCGAAGCTGACAAGCAAGGATGCCTGAGACGTGGTACACTTTTTGTTTGAGGCGTAGCGAGGCAGTTTGGGGGCTGTCCGATTGCCCGGCGTTATTGAGCCTGGATCGCCTCATTTTGGAGCGAGGTCTGAGGATTGAAGATGTTCGCGAAGAAGCTTTACATCCTGAGAGTTGAGATATTTTCTGATTTTATCCTGCAAAATGGCTTTGGAGCATCGGTTTACCAAGCTTTCCTTGCATGAGCAGGGAAAAGATATGGTCTCAGGATCATCGCGTCCAAATAATCCAAATGGTCTGCCCTACGAGCTCGCCGTCAAACCAGAGGACTTTCCAGTAATCCCAGACCCGGGCATCTTCAACTTTACGACACCAATAAATGTCAACATCGAGCCTTCAAGAAGACGTATGGCTCTGGACTTGGCTCTGCCTACACTGGCCGAGTGCGCAGCTCACCTTGAATTCCTTGAGACGCTCTTCATCTTGAGGCAGAAGATTCTTGTTTCGAAAGAGTTGGATGATGTGATGCAGACTAAGCCTGTGAGAGAGCACAAGACTGGCTACCAGGGAGATGAGAAGACGCTCAAGGATGAGAAGCTTTGGGAACGAAGACAGGCCAAGTGGCCGAGATTCGTTGAGCTTGCTACAGTTCGCTTTCTTGCATGGCGGGATCACTTCAACAAGTCTTCGGAAAGGGAAATTACAAGAGATAATCTGCCGCCTCTTGATGTTCTCATGGTCTGGCATTCATTTCTGCTCAACCCTCGTCTATTCTTGAATACCTGCTCTAAAGAACCTCTCTTCTCAGTCAAGTTTCCATGGAAGCATACCCACCACGCCATCGATAATACAGAGTGGGCTTTCACTCTACCACCAGCTGCAGCAGCGAACTACGAAGAAACATCCGGCTTCGCACCAAATCTCTTCAACGATATCCTTTCATGGAAAGACCTTACATTCCCCACGCTTGTCCTCATGTCCCAGGAGGGTTTTGGGGTCAGTGGCTATAGACCCTCGATATACGAGAGTCCGTGTAAGGAATACTCACAGCTCTTTCGAGAGCATGACTCAGAGTTGGCGAAACAGCTCAGAGATGCTGTTATTCGTCAGGCTTCATTTGTTGATAAGATGAATTCCTTCATGTGGATAAGAAGTCCAGCTCTTCAAGCAACTATTCGTCGAGCTATTGCGCGGTATCAGAACTTCTGCAAGCTTCTCAAGATATCAAAGACCACTGTTGTGCCAACGTTGGATATTGATCTGGTCTGGCACACCCATCAGTGTACGGCCAAGCATTATGGACAAGCGATGAAGGTGTTGACAGGAAAGTTCGTCAATCATGATGATACCATTGAGAAGCCGCAGTTGGGCGATGGCTTTGGTGAGACGAGAAGATTGTATCGGGTGTACTTTGGACAAGAGTATCGTTCTTGTGGGTGTTGGGACTGTCAGGCTCTTTTGACGGAACTTGAAAGGGCTATGGAGGATGGACAAGATGTGGATATGGATAAGATCACAGCGAAGGTCAAAGAGGATGTATTCTATTATAGAGCAGTGGAGTGGTCTAGGAGACACAGGACGAGCTTACCAATGCGACGGGTCTGACAGTGAACCAAGTGCAGGATCGTATCCTGTATCTTAATTATATGTATACAATTCAGTATATTAAGTTAACTCCGACTTTAATTTAATGGCTTAATACGGTGATTTAAGTTGGCGTCTAGTTTAGCCTATCCTGAGTCTTAACATAAAGCACGGCAGTTAAAATACCAAAACTCGTATATCCAAGACTTGGTGTGAGCCGGTGACATTTAGCGCCGTGGCTTGTGAATCTATGCTGATCGTGCATTTCAGCCGCTCCTTGGCTGGGTAACACAAAACAGGACTGTGGGGCCACTCAATTGTATTTCATTTGAGATGCCACCATCTGCAGAGTGTGCAGCCTGATTTGTGACTTTGTTTCTAAGTGTAACCACACCTTAAAAATCTTCCCTGCAGGGTAATTTGTCCCCTGTAGGGAGACAAGAGACATCTTCTCAACCAGGTTCTGCGCCTGGGCAGGACCACCCAAAGGAATCAGGATGCCGTCTGCTGTCTCTTTCTTCCCTTTGGAGGTGAGTTACGTTTGTATTTGGATCAAACAACCCGTTCCCTAGCCGATACCACTGCAATAATCTTGGACTGCCGAAGATATGACCCTCATGTGCTACGACAAACCTGCGACATTGGTCTTGATCTTTCCGCTTCTAGTCATCCAGGTCGTCCTGGTACTAGCCAACCCTACCGCGCAACATGATCATGTTGCGTCGATACTGGCCAAAACCAACCGGACTGTACCAGAATATGCGACACGCTTTGGTATGTGACGAGTTCACCCATCATAATACTTAGACTGAATACTGACTCTTGATAGCACCACTCGTGTGGCTTCACTCCGAAGACCCATTTCGACCGTCAGACATTTTCGAGCATATCCGCCACACAACCCCATCGATCGACCAAAAGCCCATCCCAGACCTACCAAAGCTTGACATGGATAATCTGGCTCTACTCAACGATGTCAGTGATGAAGAAGTCGCGTTGACTTCTAACGACGATATCACGACAATGCCTCATTGGCTCTTTGGGAGCACGCCGGATGAAACAGGTCGAATCTCAAACGCGACGGCTTGCGCTGTAATCCTTGTCGAGAGAGATGCCCGAAATGTTGACGTCTTTTATTTTTACTTCTATTCTTTTGATAGGGGTGCCAACCTCACCCAAGTATTGGATCCGTTGGGCAGCCTAGTGGATGATACTGACGGAATGCATTACGGGAATCATGTTGGCGACTGGTGAGCTTTGACTCTTAAGGCTATTCTCTTGACAGATTTGACTAACACCAGTCAAGGGAGCATAACATGATCCGATTTCGAGATGGGAATCCCGTTGGAATTTATTACAGCCAGCACTCTGATGGATCTGCGTACGATTGGGGCGACGGTGCCCTCTCGATGACTGATGGACGAGTGGGTAACCTATGACTCTTGGGGCCATCAAATTGATCTGACGATTTTGCAGCCTCTCGTCTATAGCGCATATGGTTCGCATGCAAATTACGAATCTGAAGGGTAAGTGAATGTCTCAACCCAACCCTTGGTCGTCGTCCGTCATTTACCAACGTCGCCTACTAACTCAGCAACTGACTATAGTGACCACGTACACGACTATATTTTGGTAGACTACTGCGATGCTGGCGTCCTTTGGGACCCCGTCCAGTCGGCCTACTTTTATCACATGGATGCTACCACCTCGAAGCTGTCGCGCCTATTTCTTCCCGATACACCGTTGCCTCTCGAGTCTAACCTTACCTCCTTCTTCTACTATCTCGGTATATGGGGCGACGCCCAGTACCCAAATGACCACCCAAGTCAGATCACCGTCCCCATGTTCGGTTTGAAACGCTTCGTTTCTGGCCCACAAGGCCCGATTTACAAAGGCCTCGTACGGAAAACGCTTTTCCCAGACGTAGGCGAGCCCAAGCCAGTTATTTTGTTCTTTATCCGTATACTGATGGCGGTATACCCATGTTGCCTTCGTGGATGGAGGGTTTGGGTCTCTCTGGGAGTCTTCTTAGTATCTGTAGTGTCGATGGTCTACGGTACAAGGTACCTGATTAGACGATATAGGACTAAGGGATATCAGAAATTGGGTACAGATATCCCGCTTCATGACCTTGAGTCAATTGAGACAATTGTACCGCGCCGCGAGGAAGAAGTTGGTGCAGGCGGCTGATTACGACCTTGTAGATTTATCACCTTGTATAGACGAGATATTTCATGCACAGCTTGCATACGTGTAGACTGCCTACAGAAGTTGAAATAATGGATAGTGAGAATAAAGACGTAAAATGAAAGTCTTGGCCAATTATCACCGTTCTAGCTACGCACTCTACCAACGCATGCCCATCATCTGTCAGCTCTTAATAAATCCCCTGTCTACTATCAGTCTCCTCCTGGCAACTGAGGAGAAGCGATAAATTCTCTACCTGGGCCATGAAAATAGCCACCTTCTTTCATCGCTGCCTCTGAATTGCACGAGTTTGGGGTGGGATGCCGTCAACATCGATGCAACTCTGTCGTAGACCAGCCAATTCGTACATGAGAATAACTCGACAAATAGCCACACCGGCAATGTACCTTCCAACAATCATCAAGGCGTCTTTCGTACCGACGAAAAGCATGCCCGAGAAAACGAGGGTACCAAAGAGAATGTGCATAATTGTAATGGTAGATTGCCACCAAGACAAGACCAAGAACGTTTTGGTCTCTCGGAGAGTGTGGATTTTCACAACATACTTTTCCGAGCAGCACGGAAATAACTCAGTTGTGGTTATGATGTTCACTAGCCTTGGCCCAATGCCTAAAATCCAGCGCATGAAGCACATGAAGTTCTGCTCCCAGGACTTCAGAAACTTTATTAACCACGATTGTGTCCTGATTTGTTCCGACCCTTGCGGAGTAGGATCTTGTTCATAAGTCTCAGTGGCAGAGGATCCTCGGGTCCTCGACCCGCGAAGCCGAAGTCGACAGACAAGACAGGCTGCAATATGAAGAGCGATGCCAATAGCCAGCCATACTCCTGGAAGGAAGTCGGCATCTGGTGAGAAAGCACAGACGGCCCGAAGGTTGGCTTGCAAAGTGTTATCCAAGACGTTATAGCAAGCTGCCATGGTGACAAGGTATTCTGCTGCTGATATTAACAGCTGCGAGTGGACCGCCTTTGGGCGCCATTGCTCATGTCTGTTTTTGTCGTGGCTGAGGATCTCAATAGGTTGAGAGTACTCAAACGCCCTGCTAAAATATGCCGAGGGTGAGGCCAAACTCAAGCCAGCGGCAAGGAGTGGTCTTCTACCAACAATGCAAAGCATGGCGATCTCGTCGTGTGAGGGGCCGAGGAGAGCAATGATGGTGGGCATCACACCAAGTAAGACCTGAGCGCCTGTCATGGCGACCTTGAGGTATTCAGATGTGTGACTGAGAATGCACTCGACGACCGGTTGGGTGATAGCCGTGTAGATACCTCCGCCACCGAGATAGTCAATCTCGGAGTGGTTCTTAAACCCAGTCAAGTATTTATCATATTCTGCGGTGCAGTTGACCTTGATGATTGTGTCAAAAATCCATCCATATTGAGGGTACCAATGCTTGAATTGCTTGGTGGATGTCGCTGCAGCAGCGAGTTGAATGGTAGTGGCAAAAATAATAAGAAACAAGACGAAAGTGCGCGATTTCAGGTAATGGAACGACATCTTGATCATGTCTTGATAACCGGGTCAGTCGGATGGAATAGATTTATAGCCCGAATTCAGGACCTGACCGAGAGGAGAGGGCTTTTAAAGCCATTTGACAAATCAGGCTGTGGTTTTCGGATTGGCGAGGATACCTGAAAACATAATGGTGGAGTAGCTTGGCGTCTAGAAATAGTATCAAGATGTCTCCCAGCACATCTTTGGCTAACCTAGGATTCAGCTGCAGTTGCGGCTGGGCTCTGCAACCTGATGGATGACCTGAGGATCTAATGGTCAGCTTCAACATCCTTTTCACTAAGTGGCTGTTCAAGCCCCTTGTACATATCGGGTTAGCTGGCTTATGGTTGGTTGAGAGCACTGTCCGTCCAGTCAAATCCTATCTACCTAGACACGGCACCTGAAACCCACAGTTACACAGCTTTCTGTAGCACTGGCCGGACAGGCTGTTGAAGTGTTGTTACGCGCCTAACGGACCTGCCCATCAGCTACGTGGTTAGCTGTCTGCCATCAAGTCCCTGTGTATGGAGTAAGATGTGTTCAGTCTGTCTTGCTTACCCTATCGGGAGGGCTGTTATGGCTGCAAGGTTTGCACCAAAACCGAAAATGGCAAAGGACCGAGGTTGTTTTCTCTTTCCCCTAAGAGCTTCCAAAACTGTCAAAACCGGCCGTTAACACAGAGAGTTCGGGTCAGCTAGCTCCATCACCCCACAGTAGTTTCTGACATACCATAGCAATTTACCTTTTAGCTGAAATTCATACCGAAATTGGGATTTAATGGCAGCGCTGTACTAAAACATGCAGGATGAGCAGCAATTATAGCCACTGAAAAGAAAAACCTGGGCAAGCCACCGAATTTTACCCGCGATGTTAGCACTGAAGCAGCAGCTAAAGCGAAATCATTACCTTACGGTCGAACTTGCATTTCGATCTTTGAGAAATCTTGGCATCTACATTAACAGATATGCTATCACTCAAGTGACAAGCATGCCAAACTTTCTACGATAGGAGCAAGACAGCCACGATAATCCCCTGGTGTGCCACGCAACTGCGCTGCACTGTTAGCTCATGGAAGACATAAACTGCCGATGACTGAGATCTAACCGGATCAGAGGACATCGCGTAACTTGGCAACTCATTGGAGCTGTGTATAGGTACCGACAAGGCTGAGGGCCAGTATACTCCAAGAAACAGCAGTAATCGTGTGATTGGTACCTTGGGGTCACCTGCTAGCCCATCCTGTCTTTGACTTTCTCCCTTTCATTCCCCTTTCTACGGCTAAGTCGGCCATTTGGTTCCAAATGGCAATTCTTTTTACAATTCTTACGACCTTGTATTGACCCCAAGAATCTTAGAGATCTTGCTATTACATCCCCCATGTCCCACGATCGCCATACTGACTATACAATAAAAGAAAGAAGGACTGAGGTAGATTACTAGTTGTTCTTGGAAAAGGACAAATACAAAAATGAAAATGCTAAACAGGCTCTAAAATATTCTAAGATCTATAGCTTCGCCCCCTCAGCCCGTCTCTTCTCACGCTCCTTATCTCTGAGCAGTCGACGAAGGATTTTTCCGCTTGGACTCTTGGGTATAACCTCTAGGAACTCTACGCCTCCCCTAAGCTGTTTATAGGAAGCCTTGTTATCCGCAACATGCTTCATGATGTCATTCGCCACTTTCTCTTCATCAAACGACTCAGCCAAAGAACTCTTTACTACAAAAGCTTTTGGTACCTCTCCTGACCTCTCATCAGGCACCTGAATTACAGCACAGTCGAAGACATGAGGACTCGTCAGGATATGAGCTTCAAGTTCCGCGGGTGCAACCTGATGGCCCTGCAAATTGTCAGTATTGACTGCACTAGCAGCGAAGTGTTTCACGTACCTTGACCTTGATCAGTTCCTTGATTCTGTCAACAATCACAATATGCTCGTGACCAGACGGAGCCAAAGTCACGATGGCCTCGTCTCCAGTTCGGATGTACCTTCCATCTTGGTGATGCACAAAGGTCTCAGAGGTCGCTTTCTCGTTGTTCAGATACCCCAGTACAACTGACGGGGCTTGAACGAGGAGCTCGCCTGGCTTGTCATACTCGGTGACTTCGTTGCCCTCGAGGTCAATGATCTTGGCTTTGGCACCCGGCAGCAAGGAACCAGAGCCTCTTGTGAAGACATCATCTTCGCTTGAGGAAGTGACGACAGTTGAAGTTTCCGTCATGCCTTGCTGTTGTCAGTCATATTTCTTGTAGAGTTATGGTGGATAGACTCACCATACGCTTGGGCGATTGTCCAATCCGGGTATAGCTTCTTCATATCCGAAATTGTTTCTTCACCCAGGGGGGCCGCACCGCAGTAGACAAACTTAACACTACTTAGGTCGTACTTGGCGCAGATATCCTTGAATCGTAGGACTTGAATGATAATCGGCGGGACCTTGGAGGACTGTTAGTCATGTTAATACGTGTAAAGGTCCCGGATAAACTAACAACCAGCAGCTGCCGGATCTTGAACTCTTGGACTGACTTGAGGAAGTCGTTGAACTCAAATTTCGGGAGAACAATAATTTGGTCACCTCGCCAGGTGCAAGTATGAGCAGCAATAACAAGGCCGTAAATATGAGAGAAGGGCAAGAATCCTGTCACTGCTTGTGTTTCTACACCCTTCTTCCGTCTGGCAACAGAGTCGTAAGTGACATGCTGTAATACATTCGAGATAACATTTCTATGTGAGATCATCACAGCTTTCTAAGTAATATTAGCATGTATCATAGCTATGAGGGGAATGATCTTACCGGTAAGCCTGATGTTCCACTTGAGAAGCATAGAAAGGCTGTCTGACGTGCACCTTGACCTTGAACCCACTGAAGCCTCTCAAGCTCTTGAAGCTTTGAACCTTCATTGATAAGATCTTCTACGGAAGCATGTTTGAAACTTGAGGTAGGCTCAGCTCGTGGTATGTCGAACAGATAGATGTTTTCTTCTGATATGCCGACGTTCTTGGCTGCCTCAAGTGCTACCTCGAGTAAAGGTGTACAAGTAACAAGAGCCTTGGCCCCTGATGCCTTGAGTTGATGAGTCAGTTCATCAGAGGAGTAGGCAGCGTTGGCCGGAGTGGCGATTCCATTCAGTCGGTGAACGCCATAGATGGCAGTCACGAAGTCAATCTTGAGTCAATTATCAGATAGCTGCCCTCATATAAGCCATCATATACGTACTGTATTAAGAGAGAAGATGGCCAAAACCTTATCCCACGGCGTTCCCTCATTGGGCTGCCATTGAAGACGCTTTGCCAGAGCTCTTGCAAAGGACTCTGATCGCTCAAACAGTTCAGGTGATGAGTATGAGCGACCGGTAATACCGCAAGTGAATGGATGTCTGCTCTTGACAATGGGTTGGCGACCATACGCCTCATTCTTCATAAACTCAGCAATGGGTATCGAATCCGGAGGATCTTCAATATGTCAGCAATGGGCCATCATTGGAGGCACGCGACTCACCAATTGGGAGATCTGGCACCCAGCTTGGAGAAGTAAACACCATGGTGATACGAGAGCCTTGTTTTTCGCACTTTCAAACGCGTTTCGAACTATGATAGGTTGGAATGATATCGAGACAGCCAGAATGAATTTCTTATTGAAGGGCATCGGCAAACCAGCGAGTCAGCGACCTAACGTCATGAAAACAAATTGTGGTGGAGCTTTTGGCGGAGCTACACTCTTATAGGAAAACCGAGAGCATTGCCATCGTGGGTAGCGGCCACTCCCCCGCATTCTCCAGCTTATTAGAGGTGGATTTCTAAGCCAACCATAGGTTCTCGTTGCCTCGCAGAACCTCGGTAGAAATCCTACCGAAACGCGTCCGTGTCTGGGGAAGGAAACCGAGCTGGCGACAGCTCTCGGTAAACCGAACAATAGGACATGATTTAGGCTCGACTACCGCTACCTATACTCCAGTGAGAAATATCGACGTTAATCACCATATTCAAATTATCGAGCAAGTTTCATCATGGCTGTCACGAATTCCGAAAGAGTACCAGCAACCATGTTTGCGTGGAGAAAACACAAAGGAAGTCCGAAGCCGGTAATATGCAAACTCACAATTTTCATAAAATAATGCATTAACATATTCGAGGTTTTTGAAGAAGTGCCCGTTCCCAAAGTGTCCCCAAATGGCATCCTATGTAAGATGCTGGCATCTGGAGGTACGAACTGCCTTCTCTGGTAGCTTACTAAAATCTGACCAATAATTTAGTTTGTAGAAGCGACCATTCTCTCCTTACGATAGAAAAGCAAGCATCTTGGTTCCAGGAAAAGTATATCCTAGGCCACGAAGGTTGCGGACAGATCATTGAAATAGGTAGCAATGTTCAAGACAATGGACTGAAAGTGGTGAGTGATGTTCTTCAAATCTTGGAATTGATCAGTGCTGAGTGGTAAACAGGGAGATATTGTGGCTCTTCATGCGGTCCCGGGCTGTGGACAGGATGATTGCCCTGAATGTTCTCGTGATCTGGCTCAACTTTGTGAAAGAGGCCATCACTCAGGTATTGGTCAAGATGGCTTCTATGCACCATATACTGCTGTCGATATCCGAGCTGCGGTCAAAGTTCCTGGTGGCGTCAGCGCAGCAGAAGCTGCCGTGGCCACTGACGCTGTGAATACAGCCTTTCACGCCATCACTAGGAGAGGAGAAGTCAAAAAGCATGAGACTGTATTTCTGTTCGGTCTTGGTGGACTGGGTTTCAATGCTCTCCAGATTGTGCGTTACATTGGAGCAAGAGTGATAGTTTCTGATATTCGACAAGAACTGCTTGATGAAGCCAAAGCTTTGGGCATACCGGAAAAGGATATCGTTCCAGTAGGAAAACCTCCGCAGGACTTCATCAAAGAGAATGGTCTGGAAGGAAAGATTGACACCGTTCTTGATTTTGTCGGTACTCATCAGACATTCGAAGATGCTCAGCATATCGGTAAGTGAATATTTTGTTAAAAATTATATCGAGTCCTAACTAATATGTGCTTCAGTTCGTCGTGGCGGTAAACTTCTCTGCATCGGTAGTCTTGACACGGAAAACACGATTCACATGAAGATTGGCACCAGAAAGCGACTTTCTTTCATCTTCTCTTACGGAGGTCAAGTCAGAGATCTAGAGAAGGTTCTTGAGCTCATTGCTGCTGGTCATATTAGTCCACGAGTTGAAACCAGAAAGTTACCAGATTTTGAGGAAGTTCTTGGGGCATTGGGCGAAGGAAAGATCAAGGCGAGAGTGGCGTTACTACATGATTAGCTTCGTTCATAAGTTCAATTGATTATGTGTTAGTCAACAAAATGGTTTTCATTCAGTTTAGAAGGGTTCTCATCATTGCAGGATCTCAATCCAAAGCAGCTTCGCTAGATCCCTTTACGATAAGTAGTGACGATGGTGGCTCGGGTCGCGAATAAGTGATTGTCGAGAGCCGCCCCCAAGGCCAGCATATCTACGATTATACTGCAGTGATGGCCACAGAGTACCGAGCACATGACGACATCTTCGAAGCATATTATCTTGACGCAGCAATAATCACGACTGAGATGAAGCAGGAAGCGATACAGAAAGCCCTTAAGCATTAGGATACCTCACATACTGCCCCAATCTTGCTTCCAGAACCACCAGCGCCCCCGAATATAACAGAAGTTGCCTGTTTAGCCGGAATCTGGACACGAAATCTTCCCTCTGCGAAGAAGGCGGAGGAGAAGAGAGCAAATGAATTCCTTGCGATTTGTGATGCCTCGCGAAAAAGAGAACCCCTATGAGGTTAAACAACCATCTAAGTTCTTAATGTTCTAACGTGTAGCAGGAAGAGAATAGGGGGACAAGATTTGGAGGTCCTTCAAGAGGCGTGCCTAAAAGGCGCCACTGCATATCTCACAGTTATCCCAGATATCGACCTTGGGTCCCAATACAAACGGAAAGACGTCAAAGACACAGTGGCCTCGGGGAGCAAGAAAAAATCGGGCTTTGATACAGGGTATCAAAATAAACTCTGGAAAGGGAATCCTAAATCTATACTTGACTTATCCAACATTTATCCAAAACTTATCTAAGATTCATCTAAATTTTATCCTAAATTTATGCTAAGTTACCTAAGTTTTCTTTTTCATTTAGGATCAAGGTTCTGAGTTTTCTTTCCTCACCTAGAGTGGGTCATACGGATATGGCTGAATTCAAAACTAGGTAGACCAATGTTTTGCAGAATTTCAGGCCAAACAACTCCACGACTCGTACTGGCAATGCAGTATGAAGACATATAATCGCGAGGGTTCTATCACAGTACTTTGACAGAGACTACTCGAATCCGTCTAAAATGGCTCATTGGGGAGTGGCAGCCCGTTCCCCAAGTTCAAGGCGATCCTGAAGTAGTCTTCGTTGGCACTTATAAAATGTCTTGACGATTGATTAAGCCTATCCAGGTAGTAGGTCTCTAGCAGATGATTAATATCTAGTCATTCATGTAGATCTGATTCTATATGTAAGCATTTGGTTATCTATATCAACCATTAACGCTTGCGCCAGCAGGCAAGCTAGTTCCAACAGCAGCAGTTGTCCCAGCATCAACTGGCAAAATAGCTCCTGTAATCCACCTTGCATGGTTACTCGCCAGAAACACAACAGCACAAGCAGCATCCCAAGCTGTACCCTCAGTTCCGAGTAGACTCCTTGCCTTTCTTGCCTCCCTGGCTTCTTCTGACATACCCTTTGCGTACATCATTGGTGTATAAAGCATCTAGCAAACATTAGCTCAATCCTCTTGCTCTCGAAGGCTCATAGCTTACTCCGGGACAGACACAGTTTACTCTGATGCCGTCTTTGGCGTGGTGAGCTGCCATGGCTCTCGTCATATTGACAACAGCTCCCTTTGCAGTTGGGTACAAGAGATGAGGTGTACCACCCTTCAAGCCGGCTACACTCCCCATATTGACGATAGATCCTTTGATCTCACCATCGTTCTTGGCCATTGCTGGTATGGCATACTTTGCCATCAAAACCATGCTTGAAACATTCACTTCAAGACCCATCGTCCACTTGGCCATATCCACGTCAATGGCTGTCCCGGAAGCACCTGCTATGCCTACGTTGTTGACGAGAATATCCAGACGGCCAAACTCCTTCAATGCAAGAGCAACGGCACTTTCGCAATCGTTTGCGTCTGTGACATTTCCTTGTGCCGGTATCGCCTTTTTGGAAGCTGCACTTTTGTTGGCCATATCGGCTGTCTTTGTTGCCCACTCTAGATCCATGTCGAGACATATCACATTGCAACCCTCGTTGGCCAACATAATTGATATGGCTCTGCCATTGCCAATACCATCTCCAAAGCAGCCTGCGCCTGTGACGATGGCGACTTTGTCCTTTAGTGAACGAGACGGAGGTTGAGTGGGTATCTCTGCCATGGCGGTGTTTGTTTTTAGATCACTGATAATTTTGTATTATGAAATGATATAATCTATCATCTCATTCACAATATTTAATCATGCGGTCGATGTTGAGTACTCCTTCCTCCGGTACTGTCGTGCGGCTTTCCTAATCAGGAATTGCCAGAGTTTAATAACTCTAATTCGACTTCATTTTGTGGGGTCGCGCCGAGGTACGACGGCAGGAACGGGGACGGAATCACATGGCTACAGCCAATTACGTGCTCTGAGGCTTTGATACCCCTCAAGCATGTGTTTTGTTGAGGCGAGTTAACAATTGAGATCAATCAATATCGTGAGTTATTTGTTCAATCACCGTCGAATCTTTCATCATGTGCGACTTTTCGGAATATGGCCCCAAATCTGCTGAGTGGCTTGCGGTAGAGGCAAGTCTCCCGCCTCCCCCAACTTTCGCGGATATCTATGAGAGACAGGCCGTAGTGAACAAAGGTCGTGAGGAGATATCTGCGAATGGCATGAAGGAGCTGGGTCACTTGGTCCGCATGAAAGACTACAAGATTCCTACCAGAGACAACTCTTCCATAGAAGCACGAAGCTATAAGCCTGTCGATGCTGCCGATGATGCTCAGCTGCCGATTTACATCCACCTCCATGGTGGAGGATATCTGTTCGGTACTCTCTCCTCTGAAGATGCTATCTCTTCGAGAGTCGCAATTGGGGCAAAGGTTACGGTTGTTAATGTGAACTACCGTCACACACCGGATCATACATTCCCCACAGCTTGGAATGACGTCGAAGATGCTTTTTACTGGGTGCACGATCATATCGATGAGCTTCAAGGCAAACCTGACCAGGTTGTCATTGGAGGTATCAGCGCTGGCGCTCAGTTAGCCGCGGCCTTGACTCTGGGACAGAACATCTCTGCACCAGATATCCGCCAGTATCCCAAGATTGCTGGTCAGATCCTGATGATCCCAGCTTTGGTCCACCTCGACCACTACCAGTCTCAACTTGACCAACTCACTAATCCCTTGGTCTCTTCATATGTCCAGAATGAAGACGCACCGATCCTTCCCAAGAAGGTGATCGACTTCTTTACCGGAATGCTCAAGTTTCCGGTTCCTTTTCCAGATGCTGATGATTTCCGAGCAAACACTGGAAACGCATCAGCTACCCAGGTGAAGGGACTTCCTCCTACTGTCTTTGGAATCGCTGGGGCCGATCCTCTGCGGGATGAAGGACTCTTGTATGGCAAGAAGCTTGCTGAGG
Source organism: Fusarium mangiferae (assembly GCF_900044065.1). Classification (NCBI taxonomy): domain Eukaryota; kingdom Fungi; phylum Ascomycota; class Sordariomycetes; order Hypocreales; family Nectriaceae; genus Fusarium; species Fusarium mangiferae. Next base: position 162,290 of record NW_024573930.1, on the reverse strand, counting down.
CAGGGTAAGTCAGCAGTCGCTGTTTTGGTTACCATTGAAACTGACATCGAAGCAGAGTCCCAACCGATATTCACGTCTTCAAAGGGTTACCTCATGGCTTTCGTAGGTATGGGGACCAGTTGAGTGAGTCTAAGAGATGGGATAGAGTTGTGGAGGAGGGAATTATTTGGGCCCTCTCGGGCCCTGAGGCTAGACAATTTGAAGTCAAAACCGCTTAACTATCTCATGTCTGATAACCTTTAGGGTCACGAGGTTTTGGAATCTGAATCGGATAGGTGAAATAAACAATAGAAGGTATTCAAATATCTCCCTAAACTTATCATAAGATGTTCTAAAATACTCTAAAATATTCTCAAGTATCATAAGTTTTCCTAAGCTTAGGACATGGTATCTGCTTATCATTAACTTCAAGGTGAAACCCTTTTAAGCAACCAGTCTCCCAGTAACACGTCTTAGGCCTGATTCCATCACAAGCGATGATATCATAGTAGCATTTAAATTCTAATAGACCCTATCCTCAAGCGTACCTCAACACGAAATCTGAATAATCCCTGCCCTTGACCTCATCGCATCTCTTTCGATACCCCGGCGCAGGACCATTATATCTCGTCATAGATCTCTTCTGCTTATGAGCCAAGTTCTTGTTGACACCGGTCATCCACGAGTCAACTTCATTGGCTAATAGACCCTTTCCGCATTCATGCACATGTTGCGTCCATTCCTCCATTCCTTTATCAGTTGCTTCAGCACTGATGATCTTATTATCACGAGCATATCGGATAAACTCGGCAACCCAGTTCGCTGCATACTCAATGGACCTGGAGTAGCTGGTTAGTACTGATAGCAGTAAAGAAAGTCGGTGATCATACCTAGGAATATTTCCAAACATCTGATGAGGACCCATAATCATAAACATGTTAGGAAAGTCCTGGACTGTAAGTCCCAAGAATGTCCTGATGCCCTCAGCCCAGACATCCTTCAGCTTCGTCCCATTGCGGCCTTCAATATCAACCGCATTGAAAGAGCCAGTGACAGCGTCAAAACCAGTAGCGTAGATAAGAACATCAAGCTCATAAAACGCATCTCCTGTCTGAACGCCAGTCTCTGTGATCTGAGAAATCGGGTCTTCTCTAATATCAACCAACTTGACATTTGACTGGTTGAAAACTTCAAAGTAACCACTCTCAAGAGGAACTCTCCTTGTGCCGAAACCATGATTCTTGGGGATCAACTTCTCAGCTACTTCTGGATCATTGATTCTTGCACGGATTTTATCGGCGTGGAACTTGCTGTAAAGCTCGTTCGCCTTGTGGTCTGTGAAGACATCTGAAGAAACACTGAGAACTTTGGCGAAGCCAGGCTCAGCATAGAGCTTCTCCCATTGCTCTTGACGCTCCTCTTCTGTCATGGAGAACACACTCCTGCTATCACCGACATGAATGAAACATGCGTATGATTCGGCACATTTGCGGAAGATTTCTGGGTATCGTGTGCGGATCTCATCCATCTCTTCTGGGCTGATCTTCTTGTTTCGAAGTGGAGCTGTCCAGTTTGGTGTCCTTTGGAACACTGTTAAGTGGCCAACCTTATCTGAGATGGCTTGTATGGTCTGAATTGCTGTAGCACCGGTTCCAATAATGCCCACTCGCTTTCCGTTCAGAGCAGAAGCATCGCTTGGCCATCTGGCTGTATGCCAGGCTTGTCCTTTGAAGTTCTGTACGCCGGGGATGTTTGGTAAAGTTGGTTGGTTGAGAATGCCCATGGCGGTGATGAGATATCGACATGTGTACTGCTCGCCATCTTCTGTTTCCAGTAGCCACGAGGATGTATCTTCTTGAAACTTTGCCGATCTCACACGTGTATTGAACTGCATATCACGCTTCAAGTCAAACTTGTCCGTGAGATACTGAATGTACCGAAGTGTTTCTGGTTGGGGGGCGAAGTGCTCGGTCCAATTCCACTCATCCAAAACTTCTTGTGAGAATGAGAAGATGTATGAGTAGCTCTCTGAATCAAACCGGGCCCCAGGATACCTATTCCAGAACCAAGTTCCGCCCTCTCCGGAACCTGCTTCGATAACTCGTGTCTTCAAGCCAAGTTCCCGCATGCGGTACAGACTGAGAATACCACTGAGTCCAGCACCAACGATAAGAACATCATAGTCTAAGTTGCTGTCTGGTGATCCAAATGCATCACCGCGAATTGGTTGTGCTGAAGGCATTGTGAAGTTGTGTAACGATGATAGTAGATTGGTTGCCAGATAGAAAAGTGGCGTTGTGCTGAGGTATGACAAAGTTTTAAAGATCGATGAAGGTTGCAGCACATTAGGTATCATGAGGGTTACGTCCGGCGTGTCGATTTATGCCCGCGGGTTTATTCTCCTCTGTATGCATTCCAGGGATTCCTTGTCGACCCCGCACATCCGGGGGCTGTAGGCTGGGGTATCGTGTAACCGAGAGCTAAACTTGAGGCTATTCCCGCCTTTCCCAAATAGGATAACCAGCCATTGCCGAGTCATTTGACATCGCGTAACGCTAGCCAAAGGGCGTCCGATACTCGGACACGGGGTTGATAAGAAACCGAAGTTGTTGAATTGATGGCTTGCCAAGCCAGTAGAGTCATAATCCAAAGGGGCTTGTGACACCTGTCAGAAGTAGTGCATTTCAGGCCGGCAATCCAGATAAAAGTTGCCCGATTTCAAGTGGCCGACGGCTCTATTCACGGTGACTTCTCAAATCAAGATAGCTCAAAATATAGTTGAATTGAACTATTCACTAATTTAAGTTGTTACGATCTAGTCTTTTCGTCCTAGTCCTTTCGGCTTTCCAGTAAACCCTCAGATTCCCAGAATTTCTCCAGATCGCGTAAGAAAGCCCACTTCAACCCTTTCCCAAACCCTTTTTCCTTCCAATCATTGAGACTCTTTGGGAAGTGAGGAACGCCATCGCGGACGGTGGAGTCATGGGCAACAACCACAAAGATATTCTCGTTACAGTCTAGTTCCTGCAGCTGTTTGGTAGTCTTAGAAGCAAGTTCTAGATCCAAACCAAACGTCAAGTCAAAGAGAGTATCTGTTGTTTCTCTTCCTCGCGACTTTTGCAATCGTGCAAAAGCTTCTCCGGGGCAGAGAACACCGTCTTCATGTGGATGGCATGGATGAGGGCTGATGGTATCTGGCACTGGGAGAAACTTGGAAGGGCGGAAGATACCTGCGTAGTGGCAGACATCTCCCCCCATGAGAATGAAAGTGTCTGGGGAAGTTGCAGTCCTTGCTAGTCCACATAGGTGACCAACGGCATGCCCGGGACTGTCGAGGAGATAGAATGAACCGTCTCCAAAATAGTCAAACGCGGGGAACTGACCAATCTTGAGAGAGTCTGGGCCTTCGAAACTAATCTCACGCAGATTACGATTCCTACCAATGGTAAGCTTTGATCATCCACATGTTTTAGGACTATACGTACGCGTAATCGCTTTCTTGGATGGGTGATTCTGGGTTCGCCGGTGCTCCTGGCAGCATTGCATTTTTGAAGCCCGGTCCAACGACAAGATCTGTGCGATGAGGGAAACTGGAGGGATCTCCGATGTGATCCCAATGCCAATGGCTAGATAGTTCAGTAACTTGGACTTTCAGCGGGTTCTCTCGGTTTGTGGAACTAACCTCCATATCACGGCTTCAATCTCAGTCAAGGGAACACCATTTTCCTCCAAAATATCCGCCACATTCCCCGCTACTTCGATAGTGTACTTGGTAGTCGGCAAATACTTGACAATGGACGGTGAGTAATTGTTGTAATCCTTTCGAATTCCTAGGTCAAAGACTAGCTTCCTCCCAGACTGGTGCTCAATGAGGAATGATAATGAAGGTGAACTCTTGAATGTCTCTAGACCAGGAACAGCTGGTGCCATGAACCTCTCAAGAATCGCAGGTCCAAAGTTGACGGGGTTAATGAGCTTGACGGCTTTGATTGCCTCGCCATGAGGAATCTCAAGTTGCGGTGCTTTCTCCATGTTGTCTTTGTTGGGTGTGACTTGAGAAACTGCTAGACCGAGACAAACTTGCTGCTTTTACCAATAGTTTAACTTAAATGTTCTTAGGCTGATAACCCCACGTTGAGTCAAGATCAGAATGGCACAGATGATTAGAAGATTTTGAACTATACAAGCTCACGCGTCAAGAGGTTGTCACCCCGCAACAATAGCGTCGGGTCCAGGCCATCGGCACAAGATCGGCAAACCAAAAACAGAAAAGCCTGCCAAGCCCATCCAGCACAAACAATCCACCCCGGACTCTACCCCAGAATTTTACCCCGTACCATCCAGCGTCAAAGCAAGATTCAATCAAGATAAGTATCGAGCTCCGATCCACTCGAAATGCTCCATCATCATCTTCACCATCATTCATCATTTAATCAACAATGTCTGATTCTGAAAAGGGCGCTGCTATCAACCATCGAGAGGAGGCAGGCATGACTCCCAAGCAAGGAGTCGAAGTTGACACCGTCCATCAGGATGAGGCGATGAAAGTCCTTGGGGCCTATTCAGGTGATGAGGCCTGGACTGAGGCGGAGGAGAAGAAGTTGCGCCGCAAGATTGATTGGAAGCTCATGCCTGTTCTCTGTGCTACATGTAAGCTGCATGATCGTCGGGCAGGGCATGCAAGCTAACGATATACAGATGGACTGCAGTACTACGATAAGGCCATGCTATCCCAAGCTGTATGTCTATTATCTCTAAGCTTCAAGTCGTTGCTAACATGTGTTCTCTAAGGCTTTGTTCGGACTCAGAGAAGATCTGGGTCTTCTCACTGGTGATCGATACTCCATGTCGGCTGCCATTTTCTATCTCGGTTTCATCATTGGAGCTTATCCAGCCATGATGCTCGCTCAGCGGTATCCCATCGAACGAGTTGCTTCCGGCATTGTCACACTCTGGGGTATCTGCCTCATCCTGACTGTGGTCTGCAAAGATTACAAGACACTCTACACTCAGCGGTTCTTCCTCGGCCTTTTGGAGTCAGGTATATCTCCGATGTTCATGATGATAGTCGTAAGTCTGTTTGTCTCATACCCGTTGATTCCTTACTTAGCCTTTCTTAGGGAAGTTTCTATAAGAAGAACGAACAGGCCATGCGCATGGGTATCTGGTACTCTTGCACCGGCTACGTCTCGATCATCTCCCCTATCATCAACTACGGATTCGGTCAAATCAACGGAGGAGTATCCTCTTGGCGATACATGTACTACTTCTCTGGTGCTCTCACCATCGTCTGGGGCATTATCCTCGTCTTCGTCCTCCCTCCCGATCCCGTCCGTGCCAAGGGCTTCAGCGAGAGAGAACGATATATCTTGGTTGCGAGACTCAAGACCAACAACTCTGGTGTCCGCAACACTCATCTCAAAGTCGCTCAGATCTGGGAACTCCTGCTTGATCCCAAGTTCTGGACCGTTTTCTCCATTGCTTTCTTGTCTATGATTGCCAATGCCCCTATCTCGACTTTCGTCCCTATCATCATCCATGGTTTCGGCTTTAGCACACTCAACTCCCTGTTGCTCATGATGCCTTGTGGCGCGTACGCTGGAACACTTCAGCTTCTTTTCCCTTACCTGGCGTACAAGTTCAAGAACAACAGGTCCTATCTGGTCTTTATTGCTCAGATGGGCACTGTCCTTGCTGCTTTGTTGCTCTGGCTTCTTCCACTCTCAGCTACGGGAGCCCTGCTTTTTGCAGTGTATAGTAGGTACCTCATTGAAACGATCCGAGTTTAGACTAACCCGACAATAGTTCTCCCATCCGTCGGTGGCGGTTATGCAGTGTTGATGGGGCACCAGATTGCCAACACTGCGGGATATACCAAGCGATCCGTAGCCTCCTCTGGTCTCTATATCGGCTACTGTCTCGGTAACTTTGTTGGTCCTCTCTGCTTCAAGAAAGGAGACGCACCTCGCTTTGAGCCTGGTTTCATTGTGGTCGTCGTTACTTCCATCATAGCCGGTCTCCTTGCTCTTGTTTACCGTGGTCTATGCATGTGGTCCAACAGCAAGCGCGACAAGGCTGGTACCACTGAAGGATTTGACCATGCATATGAGGATGACCTCACTGATAAGAAGGTAAGTCGTCTGTTTTCACTCAGGGTTTTACATACTAACCAGTCAGAACATGCAATTCCGCTACATTCTCTAAGTGTCAGGGTTCATAGGTGTTCGTCGAGGTTGGCTCGGAATGGATCTAGTCTTTGTTTAGTAGTCTATGAGTTTTAATTGACGGTTCATTAACTGTTCGAATGAGATACATCTTGACCAGTATCCCAATGCCTTCATAAAGTAGTACACAGCACCAAGCTGTCTGTTGTGAAATGTTCGAACGTCGCTGCTGTGAGCCACCGAGGGCTGGTCAATTACATAGGGACACGGTCAACGAGACCAAAGTTGGAGGTCTTGAACAGACGGGCTGCTAAGTGTCAATGAGTATATGAGATCCGGGTTAAAACTTATATGTGAAATGCAGTCATTCACACAGATTGTTGCCTATCCTGCCGAACTGGCTTGTCTGCCCCCATGGTGTTTGTCCTGATATTTGCAGGCCCAATCTCACAATTGCGAAAGCTTACCCTAAAGCATCGTTGGAATTTGGAAGATGACCCAAACTTTAGTATATAATTCCCTAAATGATCATAAGACTTAGTATTTTATTCCTAAATAATCATAAATCTTTGTAATTGTTACTAAAGCTTAAGGCCTAAGTAGAACAACTCATCATAAAAATGAAGGATAGCTGTGTTCTTCCCCCGACGTTAGAGGAGGGACGCGTCAAACCCCGCGCGGGCGAAAAATACGCCGCGAACTTGATCTCGGTGGAGTAAAGTTGCTACAGGCGTCTTATCGCGCTAACCCCCGCTTAAACAAATGCATCTCCCCTGCCCGTTGCAACCTGAGCCACGACCTCGGCTTCTAAATCTGGGGTTAGTCTGGGGTCCAGAGTTAATCTCGCCTTGAGCGTGCATCGGCATTCAACCTCCTCACCCAACCCCAACCTCACGCAACAACCACTTCTCTCATCCGGCAATGACAGAACTCGTCGGCAATTGGCTCCACTTCAGTGCTCGACAGCCGAAACGAAAGCGTGCTGAAGCTGTTTGCTTCTTTTGCCATTCCAAGAAGATCAAGTGCGATTTGCAGGTCGGTCTCCCCGCTCGCTTCGGGGCTGGGCTTTGAACTGACTGTTTGCCAGAGCCGGACGTCGCAGGGGGAGGCGAAATGCTCTAATTGTGATAATCAAGATCAAGATTGTCATCTTCGGCCGTCACGGAGGGGTAAACAGCGTCGGAGGGCGTCCACGCAAGCTGAGTGTGGCACTGAATGCGATACTATTGTCGCTGCGGGTGAGTTACTCACACGCATCACTGAACCTGTACGGAGTAGTAACATCGATATTCAAGGTGAAGATGTGGGCGAGAACAATCCAGAACCGCCTGATGCAACAGAAATCGACTTTGATGACAATGTAATTGATCCAGGTATGGGTGACACGCCAGCGCCTGTGCATGCGACACCAATTCACGTCGCGTTCAACATACCATCGGCTGGGCGCGCTCCTGATGCTGCAGTCAATCACCCGACCAAGTCAAGCACGTCGCCCACAGAAGGCGCTGGCCGTAGTCACGCTGGAGATGTCGACACAGGCTTCCTCCAGATCTACGGGCCTGAGAACCAGCTCGAAGCTGAACAGCAGGAACTTGTCGCGAATCTTGAGCTTCGCAATTCAGCATCGGACCCTCGACAACAGGAGCTGCAACAGAGCTTCTCAGAAACATACTTTGAGTATTGTTATCCATGGTGTCCTGTCCTCGATCACGACACGCTCGACTCTGAACTTGCGCGATCGCCCATGCTTGCAAATGCACTTGCGCTCGCTGCGAGTCACATCCAACCGCCTTTGATACCCCATCAAGGACCAGCTGCGTATTACGAGAAAGCGAGGATGATGTTTTATATGGACGAAGAGCCGGATATACTCACTTCCCTCAAGGCTGTCTCTCTGTTCTACTGGTGGGCACCTCGCTCACCATCGACGGCACATCGACATGCAAGCTGGTGGTGGACGAGCGTTATAATACGACATGCGCAGCAGATGAACATTCACCGTGAGCCGAAACAAGAGAGCGTGGCCTCGAGCGCACTTCATCTGAGTTTGCGGCGGCGATTATGGTGGACTGTTTTTGTAAGTTCTCACGGGCCTGCGGTATGAGGCGTACTGACATGTTTTAGGCACGAGAGCGATTGACGTCTCTTTGCCAAAGCAAACCCTGCATCATCAACCCCGAAGACATGACGATACAAGAAGTCCAACCCTCGGATTTCCCAAGCGATCCGGCGTCACAGAAGAAAGGTCGAATATTTAAATACTGGGTTCGCCTTGCTGGTATAATGGGCGAGGTTTCTAAGGCACTATCCAAGTCAGTGGACTCGTCTCCGGAAACGGCGACATTTCCTACGGAGCTCAGACAAGAGCTCGTCGCTTGGGTTCAATCACTGCCTCCAGATCTCCAACTTCCTATCGGGTCGAGTCGAACTGAGGGCTTCGATAGAGATGTTCATCAATTGCATCTCCCATACTTGACAACGATCATTGTGATGCATTTACAGAGGACAACACCAGACCTGCCGCAAGCTCTACCACCTGCCATATTAGCTGCTTCATGCATCGCCAGAATTCTCAGAGATATTCTGTCGCGCGGCAATGCACGGTTTCTGATGGCGATTACCTGTTGGTACAGCGGTACAGCCTTCATCGCATTGTTACAAGCAAGCCGGATCAAGCAGTTCTCCCAAGAAGCAGAAGAAGGGTTGGACATTCTGGACCAAGCAGTCGGACAGCTCCAGCAAATGTGGGCTTCTGCCAATGTTATACGGCAAGGCTTTGAACGACTGCGCGCGCTGCCTAGGTCCATGATGCATGCTGGCAAAGGCAGAGTGGCAGGGTCTAATGGCTCTGGAGACGCACCGTCAAATGACTTTGACTGGAAGCTTTTGTTTCCTTTTGTGACGAGATCTACGAGTCGGATTGCGGATTGTCTGCTTGCTGATGATGAGTTTGGGACTACAGCGACTGCGCTGCCGTCGCCGGAGAATGCAGTGTTTCATGAGGACCTGCTCAATCGTTATCATGATTTGCTTGAGCCGTTTGTTGATTACAATTTTGACTTTTCAAACATTAATCTTGATATACTATAGTAATGTAAAGATATTTGGTGCAAGCAAGTAAAGTCTCATGGCAATTGGTCTGCGCTTTTGTCGTTCTGCTTTGTTTGCTGGGGCTGCCATCACAACTCTATACCAGAATATTCTCAAATGGGCTCGCTACCGGTTTCTATACGAAAACTCATAATTGTAGATCTAATGCTATCTTAATCTGAAATACTGTAAATGGTATCCTACTCCTCCTTCAAGCCTCAACATCGAAGCGTCTCAGCTTTCTCTACATACCAAGAAAGATCGCTCTCCGGATCCATCTCAAACTCCGTGAACCCATTACCCATGAACCTAAACGGATTCGCCGTATTATACTCAATCTCAAAGTCCTCCGCACGAATATCCCCCAGCATGCGATTGAACAGATGAGCACTTCCACCAAACAGCGCAGTAACACGGCCGTCAACTTTGCCACGCTTATACCAACTCGTACAGCCTCCGCTCCAGACGAGAGTCTTGTGGACTTGATCGCAGTACTTGATGAAGGCGTCGACCTTTTCCTTCTTGGGGACGACGTACTTGATGTCTTCGGTGGCCATCTTCTTGATCCACTTGACGAAGTAGTCGCCTGTCCAGTTGAGGGACTCGACGAGAGAGCCGTGGCCGCCGAGACAGTTAGGGCCCATCATCATGAAGTAGTTTGGCATGGAGGGGACGGCGACGGAGATGTATGCTTCTGGGTCCTCTTTCCATTGCTCGCGGAGGTCAATCTTGTTGAGGCCGACGATGGGATAGCGGGGACGGAAAGATACGTCAAAGCCAGTGGCATATACGACTGGAGAATGGTTAGCATACTGTTCAGCCGTAACAAGCGGGGGACTACTTACTGACGTCGACCTCATGCTCCTTGCCATCAGCAGTCTTGAGGCCCTTCTTCGTAACCTGCGTAATCGCACTATCCGTCAAATGACAGTTCGGCTTCAAGAACGACTCGAGATATCCAGGACCAGGCGTAATACGACGGCAACCCAGCTCCCACTTAGGAATGAGCTTTGAGCACAGCACAGGATCATGACCAAGCTTCTCAGCCATTTGCTCCGCAGCCAATTTCATGCCGCGCTCATTATTCTCGCCCTTTCGGAAGATGTAGAAGGACTTATTTGTGCGAGAGATGATACCCTTGCGATGTTGAAGATGAAGCTCTGGGTCTTGGAAGCGCGCCTTGTCTTGCTCTGAGTAGCGGGGATTAGGGTCATCATCCTCTCGACCCAGGTGCTTTGATGGTGGTGCACGGTAGTACACCCATGCTGGACCACGGACAAAGTTTGTGACTTCTGTTCCGGGAAGTTTTGTCATCTGTGGCACAATTTGGATTCCAGATGAACCGTTGCCAATAACAGCGATGCGCTTATTGCTGTAATCGTAAGAATGATCCCAGTTTGCTGAGTGAGTGGTGTGGCCCTCAAAGTCCTTCAGACCGGGGATCTTGGGCCATGCTTCGTGACTGAGTAGTTAGTACTTGCGATAAAGAGATGATAAGATTGAGACTTACACTAGAACTCCCTGTGCAGAGATTAATACGTGGCAGAACTCTTCCCGTTGAATACCCTCGTGCTCAACTGTGACCTTCCATTGACCTAGATCATCAAGCCACTCAGCGCCGATAACTCGGGTGTTGAGCTGTAGATCGCGGTCGAGATTCCACTTCTTGACAGTTGCCTTCATGTACGACAAGATGTCACCACCACTAGCATAGAACCTCTCCCAGTTGGGATTGGGGTCAAATGGGAATGCCTAGACATCGTCAGCTCAAGTCGCGATCATAGAAGGGTAAACATACGTAAATATGACTAGGTACATCGCACTGAACACCAGGATAATTGTTCGCCAACCAAGTACCGCCAATATCGCTGCGCGCCTCAAAGATAGTGTGATCAACAATGTCCTCCATCTCAGGGAAGCGATGTTGGAACTTGTGCGCCATCAACAGACCAGAGAAGCCAGCGCCAATGGTGAAGACCTTGATCTTGCGTGGTGTGTAGGCATATTCTTGACCCAGTGTAAACGGATCTGTTACATGACCGTTTGTATGGCCGTTGCTGAGTCCATTCTTGATGTCACCTAGCTTTGTGACAAGTTCTGGGAGCTCAGTTGCTGGCATTGAAGACAAGTCCTCGGCGGATTGCGCCTTAGTCTCTGGCGACTCAAAGGCAGGCATTGTGACTGATGATGAGGATGATCTTTGAATCTGCTCAAGGTGTTTGAGATTGAAGCGATGGTGAGGATGAGATTGATCTTGTAAGTCTGTTCAAGGTGTTGTTGAAGTACTCATGATGCTTAACAATAGGTAAAATAGCTGGTGTTGTCTCTGCCCCATCAGCTCTACCAGCACTAGGCCGGCAAAGCCTTAATCAGGTCATCGCGTTAGCATCTCGTGCCTCTTGCGTGGTCATTGCCGAAGTCATCTCCCTCTTTGCCAAGCATGCTCGGCAAAGTTGTTAGTGTTGTTGGTGAATGGCTATCCCGAAACGGTATTGCCGGGAGTTAGCGACCAGCTGATGCTGAATGCGGGGTTACAGCGATATCGCACAGGGACCGAACCGGCCAAGTTGCGCGACAGGATGGACATACTTAGAGGGAGATAGGGAATAACAAAGTGTGTTCTGTCAAATTTAGCTCAAGTTTATCTGGTTTACCCAAACTTGTAAAGGTCTTCCACGTTATCGTCTTATTTGTTGCTCCACCAGTCCATTGCCACGTTCCCCCAGCAAATCACCACCAAGCTCACTTACACTTACGCCATGGCTGTGAATCGCTATGCTTACAATGGTCCAATCGACCACACAACCGCACCTCAACTCGAGAATATTCGAGGAAAGTCGGTGATTATCACAGGCGGCGCCAATGGCATGGGCGAAGCTTTCGTGAGAGACTTTGTCGCTGCTGGTGCCTGGGTAACATTCGCCGATGTCAATGAAGAGCGCGGCAAAATAGTTGAAGCTGAGCTCAATGCCGACGGCCAAAAATGCGTCTTTGTCAAATGCGACATCAGAGACTGGGATCAACAAAAGGCCATGTTCGAAACGGCCAAAACTACAAGCCCAAGTAACTCTGTTGATGTTGTCATTGCAAATGCTGGCATTTCTCGAAGTTCGGGAGATAGCTTATGGAATCTTGATGGTGCGTACTCACTGGAACCCTCTGCAACTTTAGTGGAAGAGCCCTGAACTAACGGCACCTGTAGACCCCAATGGAGAACCTACAAAACCAAATTTAAACATTGTCCGAGTTAACATCGACGGAACTTTTTATACGTGGAAGCTCGCGGTTCATTATTTCCGCAAGCAGCCTGTGAGCGAAGAACGAGATCGCTGTTTCATTATTACTGGTAGCATGGTAGCATGGATCGATTCTCCAGTAAGTACCCGACAAAGCCCTGCTAGAGTTTGAGGGCCGTCAAAACCAGACATTGAAGCTGACTGACATGCGACAGGGCAACTGGGAGTATACCGGAACAAAATATGCGCTTAGAGGTTTCATGAGAACCGTACGAAGATCAAGCCACGAGCAAGCCATCCGCATAAACTATGTCGCGCCCTGCTGGATCAAGAGCGCCATTCGAACAGCAGAGTACGAGAAGTGGCTGGTCGACCGTGGCGTGGAGTTTGGCGAACAGAAAGACGTCTCCAGCTGCATGCTGAGAATTGCCACTGATAGGAGCATCAATGGTGAGTACAAGAGGTCTCATGATTCATTGTTGGCAAGGTACTAATGGTCGTCTCAGGTCGCTCGTTGATGATCACCCCCCGCTCCATCGCAAAGGAGGGCTTCGTAGATATTGACAGAGAGGATTACAAAAATACACCCGAAGATGAGTATCTGAAGAAAGTTCAAGCGTCACAGCTGGTAATTATTGAGGACAAATGGTTGGACTCTTACAAAGTTCGAGTATATAAAGAATAGATACTGCCATGGGATAAAAATTAATCGGAAAGATTGCGCTAAGAAACGCCGATGAAAGTAGGACAAATGAGTCAAAACGATAGTGCAGATAATTCCTGCAGATAATTCCAGAGGACTTATTCGGCCTTCCATAAAGATATGGCCCAATTTTCCTTCTCTTCCCAGAGCATGTATGCCCTCACCTATGTGAGAGGTGAAGCGTTGACACAACGCGCGCCATCATTTTGTGATGTCTTCGGGCCGTTAATTACAAGAGATTTCTCTCCGGTCTATACATTTGTTAGTAATCTACAAAAAACCGCCTGCATTGTGACTTACCTCAACATTGAATCGGTAAATGACTCCAGACGTATTTTCCGAGGCATACATGAGCTTGTTACCGACCGAATAAGCCGCTCCCCTGGTCATCTGATTAGCTTCGTACCATGATATGGAATTGAAATGACTTACCAGAGATTGTCGCCGGCGATATGGCCGAAATCTTTGATGATTTCCCAGGTAAACGTGTCGAGGCTCCATCTTGCCAGGACTGTCTTTGATGTATTTCCTTGAAGAGCATATAGATATCGGCCTCCTCCAGGGACAGACACCCAATCAGCGCAGTTATTTGCTGATGTTGCGGTCCCTTGTTGAAGAATCTTGCCGTAGGTTGCGGATGTTGGGTTCACATCGATCTTCGCCCAGGCCTTTCCATATGTTGAGATCCAGAAAATGCCATCAGAATCTACATCGCCCGTGTTCCATGCTTTCTACTTGTTAGCTCATGTCTCTTGACCTTTGCGAAGTCATTTAATACTGGCGGGGTTACTCACTTCCATCAATGAAGGTATTCATCAGCGTATACGATCCAGTGGAACCAATCCGAATGACTTGACTTCTTCCGGTTGCAATCTGGACAATTCCATAAATGAGATTATCCTTGATATTATAGCCAATGGGATTGATGGTTCCGCCGTTGGTTGTACCAGAAGGTGCTCCGGGTCCAACATTCTGTGCTACCAGAGAATTGACTCCTGTGACCAGATTGAGTCTGTAGAGAGTTCGGACTTGGATCAAGTATCCTCCTTCATCACAGCTGAAAGCTGGAGGTGGTGCCGGGGTCTCCACGACCACGATACCTCCATCGTCTGTGCCTGTCGGCGGATAAGTCGTCACGGCTCTGGCTGCATTGATGCTGGATGTTCCTGAGTACTGGCGATAGCTGGTGGATGGCTGCGGTGCAGGCGTTTCGACAACAACGGTCGGCCCATCGTTTGTGCCAGTTGGTTGAAGGGTGGTCACGGTGATGGCGCCGCTCAAACTTGAAGTGCCAGTATATCGTCGCGTGCTCGTCACAGTCGCCGGCGGCGGTGTAGCAATGATCACAGTCCCTGCCTCAGTACCGGTAGGTGTCACAGTGGTCAGAGTTAGCGGACCAGATAGAACAGAAGTCCCGGAATAACGTTGAGTGATGGTCACTGGCGGTGTCGCTACGATCACAGTCCCTGCTTCAGTTCCGGTCGGTGTTATTGTTGTGAGTATCAAAGGCCCAGTGATTACATCTGTTCCTGTGTAGAACTGAGTCACTGTAATCGGTGGTGTCTCATAGATAATAGTACCGTCCTCGGTACCAGTCGGAGTGACAGTCGTTATAGTTATTCGGCCGGATATCACTGATGTACCAGTATAGAACCGGGTGACTCTTACAGGCGGTTTCTCAACTATAACGACGCCAGCTTCTGTTCCTGTTGGTGTAATTGTAGTTACCGTAACCAGACCAGACAAGGTCTCTGTGCCTGTATAGAATCTGGTGATTGTGATGGGAGGAGTCTCAACGATGATTGTGCCAGGATGATCGCCCGAAGGGGAGATCGTTGAAACCGTAGTTGGCCCCGTGATCACATTTGTTCCGGTATAGAATCGTGTTAGATAGACTGGAGGCGTCTCGACGACCACCGTACCCGAGATAGTAGCCACAGTCGTTGGACCAGACAGGACCTCTGTGCCGGTATATGGCCGCGTGATTGTTACAAGGGGTGTCTCGATAACAATAGTTGCCGGATCATCAGGATCTGTGGGCTGAAGAGTTGTCACAGTGACAGCAGCGCTGACTGGAGAAGTCCCCGAGTATTGACGATAACTAGTGACAGGCTGAGGTGAGGGAATCCCGATTACAACGGTTCCATCCTCTGTCCCAGTCGGTGTGATTGTAGTCAAGGTGACAGTCGAAGAGCCGGAGTATCTTTGGGTTATGGTCACCGGCGGTGTCTCAACCACGACAGTAGCAGGATCACTCCCAGACCCGTATAGAGTAGTTACAGTGACTGGACCAGAAATCGGACTTGCTCCAGTATAGAACCGTGTTGAAAAGACAGGCGGGGTGGCCATGACGATGGTAGCCGGAACCGATCCAGATGCAGGAATGGTCGAGACAGCTATAGCCCCCGTAATGGACGATGCTCCGGTATAGAGTTCGGTGATTGTCGTTGTAGAGAATGGAATGTCTATGTAGACAGTATCTGTATCGCCAGGCATTGCGCCTGTTTCGGTAGTAGTCTCGCTAGCTGTCACCCCTCCGTACCTATAGATCGTCGTATATGGCTGAGGGAGATCAATATAGACTGAAGCAACATCTCCGTCAATCGTAGGCATCTGCGTCGTGATGCTGCTTGCTGTAACGCTTCCATACCTAATTACGGTTGTGTAAGGCTGGGCCAGGTCGACTATCACTGTTGCCGTCCCTCCTAGACTTGAAGGGTCAAGGGTGGTGATGGAGCTGACTGACACACTTCCATACCGAGTGGTGGTTACATAAGGCTGAGGAAGATCGACGTAGACTGAAGCTGTCTCTCCCTCAACCGTTGGCATCTGTGTGGTGATACTACTTGCTGTCACTCCTCCGTATCTATAGATCGTCGCATATGGTTGAGGGAGATCTATGAAGACAGAAGCATACTCTCCATTAACCGTAGGCATCTGCGTTGTAACGCTGCTGGTTGTGACACTTCCATACCTCGTTACGGTTGTGTAAGGCTGGGCGAGGTCGATGATAACAGTTGCAGTCTCTCCATCAATTGTTGGCATCTGGGTCGTGACACTGCTCGCTGTGACACCGCCGTACCTAGTCACAGTTGTGTATGGCTGTGGCAGATCGACAATCACAGTCGCAGTTCCCCCCAGACTCGCAGGGGCAAGAGTGGTTACAGAGCTGACTGCCATACTTCCATACCTGGTGGTGGTTGTATAAGGTTGCGGCAGATCGATAATCACAGTTGCTTCTTGACCTTCAACAGACGCAGACTCAGTAGTAATACTGCTAATTGTCACGCTGCCCCATCTGGTTGTTGTTGTGTAAGGCTGAGGAAGGTCAATTATAACCAGAGCTGTTCCGTCTGCGCTTACAGGCAACTCTGTAGTCATGGTGCTGGCTGATACACTTCCATATCGAGTCGTGGTGACATAAGGCTGAGGGGTCTCTATGATCACTGTGCCTGGAACTGTCCCAGAGTTAGGGATTGTAGTGACTGTAGTTGGTACATTGATAGCTGCAGTGCCAGTATACAATCTGGTAATCGTGACGGGTTGTGGTGCAGCTGTCGCGATAATGACTGTACCGGGAATAGATCCAGAGGCGGGGATCGTCGAGATTGCTGTTGGCCCTGTCAAAATAGAACTGCCTGAGTAAAGTGTAGTGACTGTGACTGTCGTGTAAGGTACTTTGACCACGACAACGTATGGCTCACCAGGCCTAGAGGCTGTCTCTGTGGTGGTCTCGTCCACACTAACACTGCCATAACGAGTCGTGGTTGTGTAGGGTTGTGGGGACTTAATAAAAATGGTGAATGGTTCCCCGGGGCTCTGGGGCGCTTGTGTGACCGTTAAGGGGGCCGAAATACCCCCCCAGCTGGTTATTGTTGTATAAGGTTGCGGAAGCTCGACGATCACACTGATTGGATCTCCAGTAGCTTGGGGCCTCTCCGTCCTTGTCGAGGGGACCGAGATGGTAGGTGCCCAGCGAGTTATTGTTGTATATCGCTGCGGCAAGTCTATGATAACCGTAATTGTTTCCTCAGGATTTGCAACCGTCTCAGTTGTAACACTGCTGATAGTAACGCTCCCATACCTCGTTATAGTCTTGTAAGCCTGTGGTAAATCGACGATAATGGTTCCTGTCTCCCCTGGAACGTTCGGTGTCCGTGTTGTGATACTGCTCGCCGAAACACTCCCGTAACGAGTTGTGGTAGTGTATGGATCGGGAAGATCAATTAAGACAGTGGCTGTTGACCCGGGGCTAGTCAACGTCAACGTCCTGGTGGTGGCGACAGTCACGCTGCCAAATCTGGTAACAGTTGTGTAAGGCTGGGGCATATCCACCAACACAGTGCCGAGCTGACCAGGTACTGCTACTGTAAGCGTTCTGGTCGTAGCTATAGTGACACTGCCGTAATACGTGGAGGTTGTGTAAGGTTGTGGAAGATCAAGTAGGACTGTCCATGTCTGGCCCGGACCCTGTGCACTCTGCGTAGTTATACTAGAGACTGAAACACTCCCATACCGGGTGATAGTTGTGTACGGTTGCGGGAGTTCAACAAGAATGGTGCCCGTCTGTCCTGGCAAAGAAGGACCTAGTACCCTGGTTGTAGGTACTGTTACACTACCATATTGAGTAGATGTCAAGTAAGGCTGTGGAAGGTCAATCAGGACGGTCCCGGTCATTCCAGGGCTCTGGGGACCTTGTGTGGTTACAGTAGAGAC
Source organism: Fusarium mangiferae (assembly GCF_900044065.1). Lineage (NCBI taxonomy): Eukaryota > Fungi > Ascomycota > Sordariomycetes > Hypocreales > Nectriaceae > Fusarium > Fusarium mangiferae. Next base: position 144,402 of record NW_024573930.1, on the reverse strand, counting down.
CGAGACGCTCACATATCGAATGACAGTTGTGTAGGGATCGGGGAGGTTAACTAGAATGGTGCCTGTTTGCCCCGGTACCGCTACTGTGAGTGTTCTTGTCACAGGTGCTGTGAAACTACCATACTGGGTCGAAGTGAGGTAGGGTTGTGGCAAGTCAATGACTATAGTCCAAGTCTCCTCGGGGCTCCCAGCAGTTAGGGTGCTGGTGGTGGGGGTCAACACACTTCCATAGCGAGTGGTTGTAACATAAAGCACAGGTTTTACCACGATGACCGAGCCCGTCTGACCAGCCTGAGTGGGAGATACCGTAGTCGTATATGGTACGGAGACTGTGTTGTCGAAAGAAGTTGTCATGATATAGGGCGTGGCACTTGGGGGTACGACATTGACTGACTTTGTGCTAGTATCTGTAACATAGCTGACAGGAACAGCGGGCAGAAAGACCACGACGGTACCGGTTCCCTGGATTGGGCTTTGCGTAACGGTCGATGTAGTAGTGCCTGTGCCAGTCCTAGTGATTGTCACATAAGGTGTGGGGGAGGGAGGTAGCACGATATATACAGTCCCGGTAGCGCCACTCTCAGTTGGAGTTCGAGTAGTTGTGATGATTCCACTTGCTGCCTCAGTGCCGGTGATCGTAGTAGTAACATATGGTGTGATGCTTCGGGGCACGAAAACAACTACAGTTCTGGTCTGATCTGGCGAGTCTGGTTGCTTGGTAGTGGTCGTCGTGGTGCTGCCACTCCAAGTTGTTGTAAAAGTGACATACTTAGCAGGATGGGCAGGCTCCTCAATGATCACAGTCCCTGTAGCGCCAGGCTCAGTTGGACTATGAGTCCTCGTAATGGTTCCGGTTCCTGTACCCGCGATCGTCGTGGTAATGTAATGGTCGATAGCAGGCGGGACTATTACTACCACCGTACCTATCTTGCCCGGTCCAGGCGTCTGAGAAACAGTCCGAGTGACAGTGTCACTTCCTGTTACCGTTGTTGTGGTCCAAGCTATAGCAGTAGGCGGTATCTCAACTAGAATCGTACCCAGCCTGCCGGAGCCAGATGGCATTTGCGTTGATGTACGACTCGTCGAGTCTGTCCCAATGCTGGTAATAGTGGTCCAGGAGGTGATCCATGGCATTTCGACCACAACAGTATCAGTTATATCAGAGCCAGAGTGCTCTTGTGTATAGGTTCGGGTGCTAGAACCTGAGCCATAATTTGTCACAGTGACATAACGCATGGCTGGAACATCATGGTGAATGACTCCTGTCTCTCCAGGACCCGCCGGAGGTTCCGTCCAGACACGTGCTGTCGACCCGGTCCAGACACTGCTAGTATCAATGTAGCGAATAGCAGCAGTTGGGAATAATACTTTCTTAGTACCGGTGCCTCCAGCCTCAGACGGAGGTATAGTTATGGTTCTTCTTGTTGATCCTGTCCACCACTCGCTGGTGGTAACGTAGTGTAGAAAATCTTCTGGAATTTGTATCAGGACGGTCCCCGAAGCACCAGGAGTGGATGGAGGGAAGGTTTCCGTTTGTTTGGTTGAACCTGTCCAATATTCGGTGACAGTAACAAAAGGAGTAATACCCGGGGGGACCACTGAATCCGAGGGAGGAACAGTTGAGGAACGAGCGGTTGATCCCGTCCCTTGACTAGTTACTGTAACTTCAGTCACCTTTTCAGCTGGGACTTGTACAATAATAGTTCCTTCTTCATTCGGATCAGAAGGCTTTTGTGTAATTGTTGTTGCTTCTGATCCGGACGTTCTCGTCGTGATTATGTACTTGTATGGCGTTATTATAACCACAACGCCCGTTTCTCCTGGGTTTGCCGGCTCCTGTGTAATAGTCGTTGGAGATTCGATGTCACCGCCACGGATTGTAGTTGTCATAGGGTTAGGGAGGTCGACGATGACCCAGCCTGTGTTAGAGGAGCCGCCTGGGAACCGAGTAGTGGTTGAAGCGCTGCCCACGTCTCCATATCGAGTGGTGTAGATGAGACGAGTGTTGATAGGAGGTAATTCCACAATAACACTCCAAGCGTCCCCTGCGCGGGTTGGAGATATGGTGTGGGTCACGGGTTCCGTTACAGAGCCGATATGAGACACGGTAGCCCAGCGTGCGGGAGGGACCTCGATTATAATCACACCTGTTCCGTCTGGGCTGCTTGGAGGAATCGTTCTAGTCACCGGGGCTGTGACGGTTCCAACTTGGGTGATAGTGTTGAAGTCCGCGTCGGTGATTGGGATCTCGACGACCACTTCGCCATCGCGACCAGGCCCATTTGGAGTCTGAGTAAACGTCCTTGGAGCTGAGCCAGTCCCGAACCTCGTGACAGTGTTATATCTGCCCAGCGGCTCAGGTATATCTACATAGACAATCCCAGCCTCTCCAGGGTGTTTGGGTGGCTGCGTGGATGTGGTTATCGAGGTTCCTGTTCCGACACGAGTGATGGTTGCATACAGAACAGGGTCTGAAGGTAGAATTATGAAGACAGTACCAGTACCTCCTGAGCTAAGTGCAGGCTGTGTCGACGTCACAGGGGTAGTCACGGTTCCAGTGCGGGTGACCGTTGTATATGCAGGCGTAGACTTTGGTACTTCTATAACAATGGTGCTAACGCCGCCGGAACTATCTGGCTGGATTGTCCTCGTGACAGGAGACTGGATGTCTCTTGTTTGAGTTATGGTAGTTCGCCCTACATCAATTGTCGTTCGGTCGTCGACGTGAACGACCTTAGTGAAAGGGTCTCCGTTGCTGCCTTTCTCTGTGATAGTGGTGTAATAATCCCGACCAACCGTGATTGTCTCGGGATCGCCTGGACTGCCTGGATCGCCCACTTGGACGGTCCTTGTGTGATCAACTTCAACGCCTTCTATTCGAGTTCTGTACTCAGGCTCTTCAATGACAACAGTAGTCGGATCACCAGGCTGATCAGGAGTCAGTGTCCGTGTCTGCGCGGTTTTCAATGAAGAGATGATTGAAGTGATTGTGGTTAGAGGAGTTCTCTCTATGACAGTCCCAACCGGCGGTGTTCCCTGCGGTGCAATAGTGTACGTTGATGGAGGTCCCAGACCGAAGACTGCAGTAGTGATATATGATGCCTCATGAGGTATCAGAAATGTACTGTAGCTGTCAGTTTGCTGTGAGATCGCTGTGAATAAGGTACCAACCTGGCTAATGTTGTGTCAAATGTGATTGAGCCATCAACAACCTTGATTGGCTGGACCTCAGCACGTTTCTCGCCATCAGGGCAATCAACAACGGGATCCCAGGCAGAGGCGAAAGCAAAAAACACGAAAATGACTCCATAGCACGTTGATTTATACATGCGCATCGTTTTAAGCATATTGTTCAAATGGAATAAGGTGTTGTACCTGCCGCGAGACAGATTGGAGGAGAAGGTCACGTGCGAGGGTCAGTCACGAAGCGACTGAGGAAGGAGCGCTCTGCTATATATTTAATTTCTAACTAAACTTAAGAAACACACAATTAATTGGGGAGAATAATAGACATGCAAGCAGAGTTTATGGGTATTAATATGGAAAGATTGGTTCTCAGAAGCCTTGGCATTCCGATTGCGTGAAGATGGACTGTGGCGTTGATGGTTCTGGCCTAGACCTCGCTGACAGATATGAAGATCAAACACCAGCGCCATCTGCGTTCTGGAAGGCTAACTGTGTAGTAATTAGAGTGGCATGATTCTAGATTTCCAAAGAGGCTTGCTTTAAGACCAAAGCAGTATCTTCCCGCCACAAGGCACCAAGTTCCTGGATCGCCAAACTCTCTTGTGGCTTTGATGCGGATTCGCTTATCGCCGGACACCAACTACCTGGTTCCTTGGCTATACATTTCCCTGGATATTTAATATGTCTGAACATTCCAGGTCGACGACAAGGCTACTGTTAGGAGATGTCAAGCCTGTCAGCTAGTTGTAGCCGCTGGGGGTCTCGACCGTACTGACCTTTAAGGTCGAATCTCTTTCTAGAAGCTTTCCATGGACTTACCGACTGTGTATGATTTTAGTCAAGCCATTATGATACTCTAATGCCTCATGAAATGACATAAGTACTCGAAATGTCTCACCCATCAGCATTGAGTCATTGAACCAGACATCTCTACACTCCTTTTACACTCAGCCCTACAACACTCCTTTCATCCACATTAATCTACTCAAACATTCTCTTGCCACCGCCATACCCATACTAATTACATACCCAAACCAAATCGCCATGATGAGATTAACAACAATAAGCTGTGGCCTGAGCTTCCTATTACCTGTATACGCACGAGTTATCTCTGATCCTTGCGCTACAACAACCACTTTACCTGTCATTACCGTCACAAAAGGCCCTAATGGTTATTACAACCAGTATACCCGCACATATCAAGAGTTCTATCCCCAAGGCTTGACAACAAAAGTTTACACTATCACACAATCATGTTCAAGTGTTAATTGCCAGCCCTTACCTATCGAAACCGCTCCTCCACCTGGCTTCACATCTGCTGTGGTCAAGTGTGATAAGTGCGGAGGCTCGGGAACAAAGGTCGCTACTTTGACATTCCCGAGTGAGTCTGTGCAAGCATATTCATCTTCTGGATATGTTGTTGTACCCATTGCACAACAAACGCAGATTCCTCTTGGTCAGAGTGAAGAATCTCATAGCAGCTCAGTTTCTGAGAATGGTTCTTCTAATTCTGATGCTGGTCATGCACTGAATAACCACGGTGCTTCCCTTTCTACAAACACTTCTCCAGACTCTGGGGATTCAGCCGCACAAGACTCCGGCAGTGGAAGTCAAGAGAGCCAGGATATTTCCAACATTGGATCCATGCAGCCCCAGTCAAACAATGGAAACTCTACAGGTGATAGTGAATCTCCTGGTGAGACAGATTCCGTCACCCCTGGATCTCGGCCATTGTCCGAGACACCTACCGCTGGTTATCAATTCTCTCCCTCCAACTCCTCCCCTGCTGGCTCCGATGGCCAGTCTTCGTCTTCAGCAGACGTCACAGAATCATCTGATACCGTCGCCGCAGGAGACGAAAACCCATATCCCATTCCTAACCAGAAATCCGGCAACCCATATGCAGGTGACACTTCTGGTGCATCGAGCAACGGATCCGGCTCGTTGAGCAATAAGTCCCCATCAGCTCAAAATGATACCCCCTCTACTGAGAAACCAGCCACAAAAGGCTCTGGCGATGATAGCTGGAGTCCCGATTCCCCGATCACTATCAATAGTGCGGGCCATATCAAGACAAATGTCCTTACATGTGTATTAGCGAACATTGCTGGCATGTTCGTTCTGAGGTTGCTAGTATAGCAGCAGTAACTTCTTGTATCTAGCGTTTAAAATGATATAATGACAATTAATGAGACACGATCGAGACCGCCTGTGGCTGTACATGTCGTTCCACTTTCTATTGTGCTGGTTGGACTAACTGAAGATGACTTAGCTACTAGCAAGACATAGATCCATCACGGGGGAAGCGACCGTTTCTCGGAGAACTTTAAAGTTTTGCCCCAAGATTTGTCACTAGTTTGTTAGACAGATCGCATCGGCTAGCCCCTGCCAAGACTCTACAAGCTAATTCCAAATCCGTATATTTTTGTTGCAGATCAGGAATCCTGTGGCTTGACATTGTTGTCTAGCGCTGAGCCACAACACCACTGTCCAGCTCTTTCAGGTTGAGAATAGTTGAGACATGAATCACGAGTGGCAGAAATACCTCGACAAGGTTAGAATATCGTAAGCCAGATTTATACTTCGTTGATTACTGATATTCCGCCAGCTATATCGAGTCTAACTTCTCATAGGTGCAAGCTCGCGTGACGACGGGTCACCGAGAAACTGGACTTGGGCTGACTTAGAACCATGCCACGCTACAGCTCCTGGTGTTCACCGATCTCCACGAGGCTATTTTAAACTTAAAGTCGGACTAGGTACTCGGACCCCTCGCTTAATAAGAGTCAAGCCTGGTCCTCCATCCGGAGAACGACACTGACGTTCTTGGCAAGGGGCTGCTCTGGCCTCTCGGGTTCGCTTAGGGTATGTAAGGGAACATCTTGGCAATCTGTGAGGAGTTTAAATCAGGTTCATAAAAATCAGGCCACTTTTGATGCAAGCATATGCCCATCAACGGCAGGTTGTTTTTCAAACGGGTGGAATTCTGATGGTGCTCTTGGTTGCCAAAGCCTCGAGGAGACACAACGTTTTAGGAGTATTGTTTAAGCTGGATCAGGGTTGTTCTAACATTCAAGTGAGAGGCCAAGGGATTGGTATTGTAGCTAAGTAATCTAGTACTGGATTTACTGAGATGTTTTTGTCACTTAGGATAAAGGTTCTATGGTGTATCACCTCCGAGTCTTAACCCCCTTGAGGTATCATTTTCATTGTGCTCAAAGCCAATCAAGCTAGCAGCGTGATCTTGAGGCGGACTATACCAAATAGCAAAGGTGGCCGCAAAAGGATAAGAATGGACGAAGCGAACTTGTACACTTTGACAACTCTGGTGTTCTAGCTTTCTCCCTATAGGCGGACGCCGCCCCAACCTTCCTAGTACCCAGTGTTTGGATATCAGTGTTATCAAACTGCACAGATAATACATTGGCTGGTTGGATTCTTACCCCTAAAGGTACGGGATGGATGCCCGGACTGGTGAGTTCCGAGAAGAATTTTTACAAGGAAGCGAGTTGGTATTCTGCATGAAATATGTTTGTGAGAGTATTATTTTGAGTTTATATAGCTGACAGCTGATGCTTTTATCACACGCCTTGCTCGTGGATATATGGAAAAGGGAGTAGTAGCCTGGCCGTCATAGTGCTAGGGGAAGCTAGGCATGGCTGCAAGCTCATGCAATTCACCTTGCGTGACAGAAATTTTTCGCAGTTAGCCAATAATACAGCTAGGATACACTCAATATTTACCCCTTACAAGAAGCAGGTTCAAGCTACTGCACAAAAGACTCGGGCTTTTTTAAAGGGTCTCTACGGAAAGTTGACATGAACGTTGATGGGCTGAGCTTATTTCAATCCAGCATTGAACTGCTCGACGCTCCAGGGATCTCTATCAGCAGCTAGGACCGGAAGACGTTGATCTCTTCTCCACATTACAGAGACTCAGGAGAGATCTTACAAGTTTATCGTAGTTCATACAAAGCTTAGGTCAAGTTAGTAGAATCTACTCAGAAAGTCATAAAGCCTGTAATCCGTCCCATAGCTTTCACGGTTTATAGAACGAAGATAGTTTGTTATGTGCAATCGAGAGTAATTAGAAGCTTTGAGACCCTATAGGCTATTGCCACACCTTCTGAATTATTTTGTCCTTTAGCTGCCCATAATTACTGTTCCGTTTATGCTTTATCCCATAACTACCCCAGGGAATCTTCCCATCGCTGTTCTCCCCTCGGTCATCAGCTCTGAAGCCAATGCTGTAGATCACCCCAATCCGAATCACTTTGCGAAGAGTCTTCCGCATCAGGTTCGGTGATGGCGTTGAGTTCCTGCATCTCTTCGGGGGTGCAGTTGGCGAGAGCGATACGTCGTAGGCAGTCTGGGACATTGCCAGTCCGATGGACATGCATAGACCAAAGCTCTGCGATTTCAGCCTTCTTAGCCCGACGTTGGTCGTCCAGCTGCCCCATGGTGTCGGCCATTCCTTCGCAAACCTTTGCCATCTCAACCAAACGCTTTTTTACCTCTTCGACAGTGGCTTGTTTTTCGCAAGCTTTGGCTGCAAACAGCCTGATGCCATTGCCAACCCTTTCCATGAGACGACTGGCTTCTTCAGGGTTCGAGCTCTTGAGGAGGAAAGCCTTGGTGGCAAGCTGGCCGTAGAGTCGTAAGAAGTCCAAATCACCCCCCTTGGGGATGGTAAGGTTGGAGTCCGAGGGGACCTCTGTCTCAAGAATCCAAGTCTCCCGGTCTTCATCCAGGCATGACCTGATCAACGTACACCAGCTGCGGGAATGGTGGTCGCACCAGAAAAAGAGATCATTCTTAGTCCCCCGAGGCATGACACAGATGTGTGGCTCGCTGAGCCACAAATCGAATTCAAGCTTGAGTGACGCTTGATCAACGCCTGGCTGGAATAGCTTACCCAGGACCTCCGCTCCAGACTGCATGGCTTCAGATCGTGTAGTTGCCAGTATCACAGAGATGGGCTGGTCCTCTTGAGGATCGTTGGAATCGGCTGAGACGACGTCATTCCCACTCATCGTGATATCTGGGTCGGTAGGTGTCTCTAAACCCTTAATCTGCTCCACAATCTGGGCAGGCAGGGTGCGCGGTCCGGAAGGTGAGTGACCGCTGGTGTAGACAACCCAGACTTCATGACCATCCTGAGTCTTTTGTGTGATTACAGGCTTCTTCGTGTTCTGGTTGGTTTTCAAGATGAAGGACTCATTGTGCATCTGCTCATAGTACTTTACAGCAATGGGTAGCCACTGAGCCATCTGGCAGTGTCGAAACAGGCGCGCAAAAGGTTGGTTCTTTTTAGCAAACCTATCTGTGTTGATTCGCGCGCGGCGAATGGTGAGCAGCACAATGACTGAAACGAGATGAGGCGCTGGGATGCAAGCAGGTTGTCCAGTCTGCTCCTGTAGCTCCACGGCGGCCTGGAGATGTTTCTTGACTTTGTTCCATCCCTTGTACTCGTCCAGGCTTTTCGCCTATAGAGGCTCATCACGGACGAGCTTTTTGACACATCTCTTGAAGTATAGCATGGCTTCGGTCTTGTCCAAATGGAAAGTCTTGAAGACTTCGTCGACCATTTGCGCGTAGACCTGCTTGAGGACTTCACTTGTGACTTCTCCGGTCTCTAGCTTAGGGCATCTTTCGACGCTAAGGTCGCCCAACAGAAAAGAGCCACCATTGATCTTGGTGATAAGCTGCTGCGTATCCGAAGCTGGGAGATGCGACATTCTAACTAAATGGTGTCAGAGGTAGGGAAAAGAAAGGGAGGGGACTCGGGGAGGGGAGATGTCGGTATCTTCAAGACTTACTCGAGAAAGGGAACTTAAAATATATGAAGAATATCTCTATGAATTCTTCGAGACTTCTGTTGAGTGAGTAAAACGGGAGACGAATGGGGAAAATAACCCATGAAGGTGAGTGCGTTGAGTGAGGGTGGAAAGGAAGAAGAATATGAAATGGGTTGAGAGATGCATTATTCTTAAGAGAAGAAGGGATTAAGAGCTAGAATACTAGGACCTGCTTAAAATCAGAGTTATTAATTATTAATTTCTATATTTTTATAGTGGCTTTATAGTACTAAATTTTATATTTACCGAATATCAAACTCTTATTACAGGCAGGCAGCTGAATGATATAAACTGCCCGATATGGTTAGTTCTGGTGGGGACTCACCTAAGAGCTGGTTGATCAATCTGGGAGCGGCTGTGCAGAACGTGGCGCAGCAAGGCATCATCTTGACTCCTCCCATCGCAGAGACGTTGACCCTTTTATCACGAGTAAAAGAAATATTGGCGCAATGTGGGCCTCAAGGTTTCTGAAAGGTCGGAATGCAAGATCGATCACAAAGACTTCAATTGCAGCTGCTGCCTCAGCGCCAACATCGCAAGCTGAATTCAGTGCCAACTCACAAGCGTTCTCAGTGGCTGTGACTGAGCTGTTGGAATGCCTGGACTTTGTACTCGATCAGTTGGATGACCAGGGTATGAGGCTCACATGAAATATGTCTAGCATGCTGATGAAAGTTTGAACCAGGAGAACATGGAGACTTGTTACAGTTTCACCTGTCACGGCTTGCCAAGGAGATATCTAAGTACGAAAACTCCAAGGTTAACGAACAAATTTCACAGCCATGGACTGGGTATATTTCCTACCCCAACATAAGTGGCGTCTTGCAATCTGACTGAAGACTTGTAGGGATCGCGACTTACTGGAGCTGCTGCTTGCCGCTTGCAGATGCGCATGCTCCGTCTATAAACCAGACGTACATCCTGGAGGTGACCTCGTACCAGTGATCTCTCGAACACCTTCCATCACCGGAACAGTCAAAGCAACTTCAATATGGAAATCAGAAGACACAAATACCCTGTTTGTATCCGTCAGAGGCACATCTTGCAAGACAGACCACCTTGTGAACTTTAATAGGAACCAGAAGAATGCTACCTCAGTCTTTGTAAGTCGCTGGAACTTCTTATTCCTATCAAATATTAACAGGTACTTTGAGGCTTTTCCAAGGGCTCAGGAACAGATATATGCCCATAGTGGCTTCTTAGCTTGTGCAGCTACTCTTCTTCCCTGGCTTACTGAGGAGATCATCCGCCAAGTCACAGCCGACAAGAATTTGAAAGATATAGTATTCACAGGCCATTCGGCTGGTGGAGCAGTTGCAGCTATGGTATTTTTGCATTTTGTTTGCCATTGCCCAAGCGAATGTAGGTCCGGGTCTTCTCACTGCGCGTCTCACGAGCTGACAGCCTTCCCAAGTATCCAACCCAAAGTTCTCACTCGTCACATTCGGAGCCCCGCCTGTTATTTCAACCAACATCACTGAACTGGCTCGGAGCCTTCCTAAAACGCGGCATATCTACGCTGTTGTCAACGAGCACGACTTAGTTCCTAGGGTTGATCAAGGCTATATCACATCAATCATCAGTTTGTACCGGTCAGCCTATGGGTTGCCATTGTCTGAATTCAATAACACCACGTTTACAAACAACACTCCAGCAGATAGAAATCAAGATGCTATCTGGAATTTACCTCTGCCTGACTTCTATGTCGTTGGAACTATCATTGTTCTGAGAGCAAAACTCGATTACAATATTTTACAGTCGACATCATTCCAAACCAGTACGGACACTACTACACCACCACAAAAGCTAGATATCCTACAGGTATCATCAATAGAGTTTTGTAAATTGTTATTCTTTGAAATATCTGTACACAAGAGAAAGATATACCTCAACAGATTGGAGAGATTGGTACAAGAGTCTAGAAAAACAGTATGATATACTCAAGATAGGGCAGAACTCGGTTTGCTGGGTTACTCACATCTGGTTCAACTGACTACTCTAATAGACATCTCAGTTCAGCCTGCTTCTCAGACCTCTTGTTTCCTATCGCTTACTTATGATTTCATAAACCCTATCGTTCTTTGTTATAATGTACGTGGCAGAGGGCCTCTTATCTTAGTAGACCATCTCGATCTAATATATCGAAATAACCCTTACAGCAAGGAATTCTGACTTTGCAACACCTCTTACTTTGCCTGCACTTTCTCTAAATAAAGCTTTTACTTCTTTATAAGTCTTAGATAAGACTTATAGTAAGTAGATAAAAACTATAATAATTAGTTAATTTGTATTATAGTAATTAGATAAGTGTAGTTTAATATATGTTTATTATTAGCCATGCGGCTATATTATATAACTTTTATAATTTTCCTTAATTATAATAGAATTACCTCTTTCTGTAATAATTCTCTTTTAAAGGATTACTTAAATTATAATGCTTTAAGTTTAAATTACTATAGCTTAACTAAAATATTTAATAATTTAACCCTTTAAGTTCCCTTGTTCTTTACTAAGCTATAAGGTTATCTTTAATATAGAGATTATATTTATTAATACTTTTATTAAAGTTAAGTTATTAGCCACTTATAATATATCTTTATATTAATAAGCTTAGTATATATTACTTAATTATTTAAAAATATAAGTATTATTTACTTAATTTATATAACAGTTAGGTTTTCTAAATAGGTAAACTAGTCCGTATTAGGTTTATGTTGCAGAGTGCATAAGGTGTTACTAATTGAGCACTCATAAAGACAGTGTCTCTTAAAAGTCTATAGTGCTTGTAGGGCTTATTGAGGTGAAGAAGTTATATTAATAGCTGGTGAGCTAAGTTCTGCCTGCTACTAGATGCGTAAATCTACTCGACCGTAGCCGTGATCTCAGAAGATGTTTGCCAATTGTGTCTTAGAGTCACTGGTGATTCTGGGAATCACTTGTGTTTCTGGTCAGTCGCTGGCGACCGAGCCCCGTCGGTCACTCGTGGGTCTCTCCTGGTGTGTAGTGGCCATCTGTGATTAGAAGAAGATATGGGGTGCACGTGACGTAACCGCTTGGGTCGTAACAGTAAGCCATAAGTCGGTATCATAAGCCAGGTTATGAGGCTAGCAAAACATTCCAAAGTAAAACCCAAGTCCCTAGATTGTCTACATACCACTATGATGCCTATCAATCCCGATTCCAACTCCCAACAATCTTCTGTAATGTGGCACCAGAAACACTACCAATAATCTGCCTAGACCCGTCCCCAATCGCTATATTTCTGGCCTTGACTAAACCTCTACCTTCTAAGATTATTGTCTGTTGACTATTGTTACCAATGCTGATATTCTCCATGACATATGTCTGCGTAGGGAAAGTCTGTTCGTTGGCGTGATTGAGCAAGGCACAGTTTATAGGCTGCGTTGAGTTGGTTTGAGTGGTATTTGTAAACTCCGAGTCTTCATTATGTAGAGCATCTTGTTGAGTTGAATGCCATGAGTTAATTTGAGTTTCTCGTATGTGCTCTTGTAGCATGACGACAGACTCTCTTAGCAACTTCATAGAGTTTTCAAGCATCAAAAGAGCGGCATTCTGGAGTCGGATAAGTTTTCTCAGAGTATCTATTGATGATTCGCCAGGATCCTAGAAGTCCACCCGTTAATTTTCACCATTAAGTTTGTTATATATTCTACTTACACATGTTTTCTCACAATCAGGTTCGTCTCCTGATTGATTTATGTCTGTGTGAATATATAGCGAGCTTCTTGGTCTAATAGTGATATTTGGGTTTTTATCGATCATCCTGTTTGCTTTGGGCGATGAAGATGCATTCAGTTGCCAGGATACAGAGATACAATGAGATCTACTGACAAAGTGCAAGATATTACATATTTATAGACCTGTACCTTCCGCTACGAGCCCTCAAGTCGAGGCATCATGGATTGCTGCAATCAGTAATGTCAGCACTAGACTCACTTACTTTTTATCTATTCTTTTAACTGTGCATATATGAGGAAAGCGCTTAACGCCACCCATTTCACGAGAGTGCGAAATCTAGAGAGGGAATGCTGATCTTATACTTTTAATTACTTTCTATGACGCCAGTTTATACTAAACTATAATGCCACCATAAAGCGAGACCGTAATGGGGCAGGCTCAATAAAGAATTAGTAATATTTCCTAGCTACTAAAAGTCCATGACGATATATTTGCCAGCTACTACTTGTTTAAGAAGAAAGTTAGAGCAAAAAGCCGGCAGCGCCTTAGTTTGAGGCCATAATCTGATTTATTTAGAATTCAAGACCATCCTGATATCAACTACGTCAACCCTGCGGCTAATACCGGCAAAACAACATGTCCTTACGATAGTAGTAAAAGATGAAACCAAGGTCTCCCCGGTTGAACGACGTTAAAATTCATGGAAATATATAGAAACTCATAGATGCTCATAACCATTAGAGGAATGCATGTACTGACTTACTAATATGCACTCTGACCAGTAATCTTGAAGCTATACGCCAGAAGCAGGGCAAAACTGGATAAGTAGAGCATCAAGGCGATATATTAAATAAACGGGAATGCCGCACGCCTAAAGTCTAGCTAATACTTAACTATAGGCGGCCTTATAGGGATAAATAGCCCTTATAAATGTCTAGATATATTATACTGTCTTACGAATAAAGATTTATAGATAAATAATTCAATAAGCTAATTCAGTATATATATTAATTGAGCAGCTAGTAAGAGAATATCCGTCTTGCAATTAAAATGTCCCAACCATACATCTTATGGTTATTATAACATGCTTATCAATGTAGATAAAATGTACAGATCCCTAATCGTTTTAGTCATTTAGCTACATGACAGTAATTAGATGGCACAATATTGATAGATCTAACTTAGGGCGAAACGCCCGAAGCCGTGCAGGTGTTTTAGCATGATCACTAGTTGTGTAAAGGCATTATACAATGAAGAGAAAGGTGGCATTTTCAGTAAGATGCCAAGTCTAGTAATGTGAGGACAACGTCTTAACTAAGGCCTGTGCCTCGCTTTCACTTAGCCGAATGGACATTATCAAGGACACACACAGTTGCCGCATCTTAGGCTCGATTTAGGACAAGCCGAGTTATACTTTTATACTACGCGAAGTTCAGGGTAAGTTTTAGGTAAAACAGGTTTTATTCAAGAAATATTGCCACAAATCATAAAACACTTGGCTTCAAGCCGACCTCAAGGGCTAGACTTCGAATAAGACCGGATCTCTTCATATGCCAGCAGCAAAGTCACGATTTCCAGTAGCTAAATTTAGACGCTAACACAGTACCCCAAGTTAATCAGGCTGTCGTAAAACGAGAAGATGGAGTCGACCTAACTTCAGGTTTCGGTGTTAGAGTGAAGCCTCTTCCGTTGAATGGTGTGCCTAGGGATTCCGTTGTGGTGTCTGGTTGGGCTGCTGGCGGAGAAGCATCTCTAGCTGGCTTCTTGCCTCCTGTTTGATGCAGACTGATTGTGGTGAAGTCTTGTGAAATTTGCTGAAGAGATTGTTCTTTAAAATGCCCTCCAGCTTGCTTGAGCCTCGAGCCGATGCCGTGGTTCTTTCCATTCAGTGGTTTACCATCTGTCGAGACCATAAATTGAATAGTATCGTCGCCTTCAGCATGGTTCTCGATATTACTGGTTTTTTCCTCCAGGTAGGTGTCGATGTTCGAGAAGAGGTCCAGGGAATGACGTAGGGCCTCGGCTTCGTCATTAAGATTATCAAGCAACAGTTTATTATCCGTTGGTACGGCGCCTGAGGAGCCAACACCTATTTGCTCAGACACTTTCTGCTGATGCCTCCTTAGTCGCTCTAGGGCAAATGTAATGTAGTCCTTACAGCCACCGAGCCCTTCGCTGACAAGCTTTTTCGAAGTTGGGTACGGATCCAGAAGGCTAGGCGTGTGTTCTTCTCCTGCAGCATATTGAAGCTGAATCTGATCAATATGCTGGGAAAGCTGAAGGCAAAGCTGGAGGCCCTTTTCGGTACTGATGCGCTCGTCTTCTATGTATTTAATCGTCGCTCCGTCTAGCTCAGGATTGGCAATGGTCCGGCAAGCGAGGGTATCAAGTTTCTCCTTCACATCTGCAAGATGCGCCTCTAAATCAATAGTTGTTGTCTCGATTAATTCTCTGCAAGATTGTATGCCTTCAACAGTAATGGTAGACGTGCGGCTGGGTAAGGCAGACAGATCAGTATCATGGATAAAATTAATAATTGCGGATACTTACAGGTTCGCAAAGCTGAGAGCGACGACGATGGTGGACTTATATCCAATAAGCTGCTGCCTAAAGCCTTCAATTCCATTGCCACCCCGATACGTGAGCTTGGCCCAATCCAGAAACCTTACTCGATCTTGACTGGACGGCGAACTGTAGGCTTTCAACTCCTGCGCAAATTCGTCACACGAACGACGGCATTGTTCTAGCGTTGTTTTGAGGGCTGAAAGGTCCACTTCAATGTCACCGCCGGGTGCCTGAGAGAGGTCTTGGAGCACCGTACTCAGCTCCGCTAACTCTGAAAGGAGTTCTCTGAGCTGGCGTGGGAGACGTTGAAAACTTTGTACGGCCTCTTGAACCTTGACGACAGATTGATGTGCAAAGGCGGCCAAGGTAAGAAGACCAGACACAAGGCCAATAACCTCAGCCATTGAACCGATATATTGTGAGTCGAATTGGTCTAATGTAACCAGTTGATTTTGTCACAGCTGTTAATGAAGGGTATGTATCGGCTTATTGAGCCAGAAAAGGCTGTCAAGTTGAGGTAGTAGAATATGCCAAGAGTCAAGGCCATCAACTCACGAACGGGATTGCCACGCGGCCTCGAGTCTGGCCAATAATTGAAGATGGACGGCCCTATGCAGACATACGGCCTTCATAAACTTCTCAAATCCTACGCTTAAACATGAAGCAGTTGTGAATCTGGCCAAGATACGTAACTTCGGATTTGGCAGAAATTGGGCGGCGCGGTATTTATAGACCTAAGACGAAATGCCTGAAGCCGTGTTAGCACAATAAGAGAAATGGCCTTTCCCATGAGATGCCAAGTTTCAGCCTAAGGCAGAAAACCGATCTAGCCCCGTTTCATCTACTCCAGCATAGCTAAGGCGCCTAGTCTATCCAATCAATAGCCAACAAGCTTGCTATATTTAGGTACATTGAAATGACGTGGCCTTTATGATCACTTGCACAATTGATTGTCTCTTTGCTAGCCTAAAAACATGGCAAGAAACAGGAGAACGAAATTGACGTCCAGGTGTATAACGAAGCCACCACATACACAGGACAACGGCATTCGTTCAATAACCGCCACGAGCCAGGAAGGCATGATCTTCCCCAAGATACGTGAAACAAGGAGAACCCTTGGATATTAAAGCTGTATTTCTCTCCTGGCGCTTAGATTAGGGATTGAGCTGCAGCCACTTAAAGTAAGGAACGAGCCGCTGAGCCAGGCCCACAGTGGCCGCTGCATGGCCCAACCTCCCTAACCTAGATATGATACTTAACAGGGCGCTTCGACATGCGTCTGATTCAAATTGTGTTCTACTTGACCCATTTAGACCCCTGTACTTGCAGGAGGTACCCAGTTGATGTGATTTGACCCTCCAAGTATTGGAGGACATTAGACATGTGTAGTGTATAAGCAAACGGCAAGACGGGGCTAGAACGGTGAAGAACCTTTACCAGAGCGCTAACAAGAACCAATCGCAAAAGTCAAACCAAGCGGGGATGAGGCGTTTCACCACAATGCTGCTTCACGATTTATTGGATCATCTCTCTTATAACATTCTTCTGCCTTTCGATTTATGTTTTAATCAGAAATCGACTGATGCTGTAACGGTCGGTCTACAGATTGCCGTTGTCTGAACTCAATGATGGCACATTTACCAATACGCAGGGAGACAGAAAGCAGATTGCTGTTTGGGAGCTCCCTCCACCGGACTTCTATGTAGTTAGAAACGTCATCATTTTGCGACCAAAATTCGACTCTGTTCTGCAATCGAGATCAAAGTCATAGCAGCAAAGACATAAATACACCTGCACAAAAGCTCGATATAATACAAATGTAACAGGAGTAATTTAGCAAGCTGCTGTTTTTCGAACTCTTAGTACATAAAAGGAAGATATATTTAAACAGATTAAAAAAAATTGGTACAAGAGCGCTGGTGAATCGTTCCATAGCAAAAATGTGGATGGGAATTATCCATGAAAGGCCGAATGGGCTCAGATATTCACTCGATCTCTTCATCAGTATCAAATATGAACCCCCCTCCACGGCCACTTTCTTTAAATTTGATCAGGCAAGGTAGCGACCAACACGGCAAATCTTCATGAAAAGGTCTATAAGAAGTGAACGCGTCTGCCAATCTTCTCTCAAATTATTCGTCTCCCAAAATATCATTGCACTATCTTCAGAGTTATTCAAATAAGGTGTGTGTGCTGCCTAGATCAATCCCAGGGAGACTAATCAGGATAGATCGATCCATTCGCATTCACACCAGCTATTTCCTATACTACTACAGTACATATATCAAGTTCCACAGGTTCGTATGGCATGTACCCCATCGATGTACCCGCTAATACCTTAGCCAAAGGAGCGTTCACCATGTGCACTTGGCTTATGATCAAATATACATGCGATTGCGTAAAACCCATGGAATTCGTGCAATGCGAATACGCCATTGCTTCTGGGCAAAATATCAAGTGCAAGCCCATTTCGAAGCAGCTTGGCAAGTTTTCTACAAACTATTGCCCTGGCCACTTGGTGTATCCCGATGCCGCGAGGAAGTACTTCTCGGACGCACCACCAGAATGAGACACCTACTGTAGCTAGTCGTGTCTTGGTGGACTAGGATAGCTGGAACCCTATGGCATATTGAGAAATTAGAATAGAACTCTTTTTGTGGACATTGCCCTCCGGGTTTTCAATTATCTTGGTAATCCGTCTCGATCTAACGTGCTGAAATAACCCTTACGGCGAGTGAATTCTGGTTCCGCCACACTCCTTGTTCCACCCTCACTCTCGTTAAATAAGGCTTTCGCTTCTATACAAGACTCAAAATGGGGCAGATAGCCGCTGGAAGAAAATACATCGTCCCGAGCTCGACTGACCACGGCAAGAGTCTCTAGGCGAATCTGACAGCCCTTACAGCTGACTCCATTTTCGACTTGGCCAGTAGTCGGATCGTACCACGGGTATGCAGTAGACGTCATAAAACGTTGGTTCTTCTGTTCGCTCCGCGCCTCTAAAGCCCGAGATGTGTCCGAAGTCAGGAGGCCCAGCTCTGACAGTCTCCGGGTAGCCTCCACTTCTGCTAACAGTAAGGCCGGACGTCTCGCCGGTCTTTCTTCCATAGAGTATATTCCAGGAACCGTTCTAAGGGTGTATCCAATGTTTGAACTCAAACGCTTGGCAGATAGCTTTGTAAGCTTTGATAGGGAGGACATGCTGATAACACGTAGCTCAGGAGCATTCTCAATGCATGCAAAGCAGCAACGAGAGGCAGTCGGCAGGTAAATAAAGCCGCCAAATCTTGTACAAAACGAGCATGTTTCAGTTGTTAAGGCACGATACATGTCCTCAAACGTAAAATAAGTCGCCAGTCGCGCACGCAACATGCCGCGAAAGCCTTCTATACCGTGTATGACAACAGCCTTGTATTCTTGAAGCTCACTTGCCAAGATCCGGGAGCGTCTGTTGACATGGCGAAATCGGAAATATGATGATAGATCAAGGTTGCGAAGTATGATGTTCAGTAGCTCATTCGGAAGAATATCAAGTGCCCCTAATTTCACAGTGGGCGTCGTAGTGAAAAGCTTCTCTATAGATTCTTGAACAACCTGGGTTTCGTGGGGTCGTGATCGAATAAGTACAAGGTCAAAGTCGCGTCGATGGTACGCGCAAACATCAAGAATAGTTGCAGCGTCGGTGCTTGCCATTATTGTTTTGACTGAGTTCGAGTTGGTGGGGAAACCTTTGATGGATTGATGGCCAAAAATCTCAATCTCGGGCCGAGGAATCATCCGAAGGATACCTCTCATGAACCATTTATACTTCGGTGTAGTGTCATACCCTATACCATACCGTTTAAGATTCCCGCGACGCTTTTGCGTGAGACCTTATGTATATGTCATGGTAAATTAGCTTGTTTTTGTTTGAACTGCCTGACGTTTCCCACGGACTGCTAAGTTCTCTTTGCCGATTTGAGCTCCCCGCTACAAGTCTCAACTGCAAACGACACATTGAGCTGACGTGCCACAATCAACACGCTCTCACACATCTCCAAGGCCGGCCAAAGAGTCATCATCTAGGTTTTCCTCTATCAGCCTTGTGCTGTAGTAATTGGTCAGACATCTTGGTATAATGTCTAAGTTGTTAGCCAGAAGTGTTATTTGCAGCTGAGACTTATGGCTGAGAGCTTAAAGCGGCCGAGAGAACTTAGCTTTAATCAACTGTTGGCTACAAATGTAAATAGTTTTGAGGTAGTGTCGCAAGTGTTAATTATCGATGAAACAATGAAATCGCTTAGTCCATTTATATTAAGATTTTACTATCGCGTTTCTCAAGAACTCAAGCATCCGGATCACAACTGAACTTGAGCTCACATTCGAGGCACGCACATTTGCGTGCAGGGAAGTCAAGCAAGTTCAACTCTTGTCGAAGGAAATTGGGATATTCAGCACCTCCAGCTGGTGATGTTCCTGGAATACTCCACAGTTCGAGGATCTTCTGGCAAAGAAACGTTAAGGTTGTAGTCGTAGGAGCTGCTCAACCCACGGTCATCACCTTTATCATCGCAGCCGGTATAACTTTTCATTCGGTTAGATCATTGCATCTGCGAAGGAGGAACCAAAAACTTACTGGTAGAACTGGCATGCACCACCAGTGTTGGTGGAGATCGAAGTGACATTGTGGTTGAATGCATCCGAGATTGAGGTTGGATCATCACCTTTCTTGGGGTCAAAGTCGAAGTAAGAGACTGCCGGTTGTTAGTATCACTCATGTTGAGAGAGTGGTGTATAACATACCGCACTTTCCGGGCTCAGAACCAAACGAGATGCACTCAGGTCTGAACCCAGCAGTGCTACACTGAAGGACAAAGATGTAACCATCTTCGAGGGTGAAGTCTCGGTTGGGATCTGGCTCATAAACCTTGGGTGCATCACGCTTGGTCTTGCCACCAGCGTAGACGAGTGTTCTACTATTTTCGAAGCCTTCTTTTGCAGCACTGTTCATGACCTTGCCAACAAGTTGGATGTTGGCAGCTTGGACACCAGTTACAGCTGCAGCCAGTAAGGTAAAGACGGTAGAGGTGTACTTCATATTGAATACTGGATTGCTTGTCGAGGTTGTACGGCAGTGGTATGAGCTAGACCAACTTTTTGGGGATTCATTACGCTTATTTATAGTCGAATGAGTCTTGGAAATACGGTAGACATGGCATGCCGAGCTGGAAAGTATCGTTCCATTCTCGATGGCAAGGTAGCAGTGAGCAAGCTTCTCAAATTCTCTCAAAGCATTACAGAGTATTCACCCATTAAGATTGACTTCACAGTCTCGTGCGCGTCTTTCGGATGCTTCGGGGAGGGCATTGTCCGCTCAGGCACTACAGGCATGAATAGATGATTTTTCGATGTCCTAACGCTTTGATGCTCGATGGTTTTTAGACCGCTGGACTGAAGAAGCACATGGCACGGATTTTTCTGACTCTCTCAACTAATTATGAGCATAAAATACCTTGAAGCCCTTTGAAACAAGAAACCGAAATCATTTGGAACCGGCTGAAGGTTCGATCGTTCATAAGGATCATCACTCAGCCGTTGCGGAGGTTGCATGAGAGTGCAACGTTGGTGCAGTCAAGAAAGTTTAATGACTTTGTGCAATCCAATATTCTTCCGGCAGTTGTGGTATCAGTTTAATGCCATCACAAAATTTCACCTCGTTCTCAAAGAACGGCATCGCATTCGTCTTCTGCCTGACACAAGATCTATTAGACTTTTACATGGTTGCGTTGACAGACACGAGACAGGTTTTTATGCAGCATCTAGCGGGGGTCTTGGCCGATCTTGGAGAAAACAGCTTCCCAAATAGTATTTACTATCAAAAGAACCCGAGAGCCGAGTCGTTGTCGTCCGCCCAGTCATACGGGACCGATATCCCGGCGTTCGTCATCGACTCGCACCATGTATTATAACCGTTGATTATTGAAGCTGCCTCGCTATCTCCTACACTCGGAACGAACGGGGCATTGTCACAGTATGTGCGGGCACCCTCTTCATTCAAGTGTGGCCAGCACAGCTTGAGAGTGATATCGCGACACTTGGAGCTATTGGGATTGAGCTCTGCCATGGCACCCATGATGGATAGGGACGCCTGGATCTGCGCGCGCCAGTCGGGTGCTAGTGCGTGATGAGGGTTCTGCCTTAGGCAGTGGACAGGAATTAGTGTAGCATGGAATAGGAAATACCTGTCGTTGTTAGTTGATGGTCAGCAGAGTTTTGGCTATGACTTACAGGATATAAAAGGCTGCGAGCCTTGAATGTGAGCGAGAAGTCCAGTACCCTTGGATATGAGTGATTGATTCTTTCGCGGCATCCAGACATCTAAACACAGCGAGGTTCTCGCTGCTCGTCAAGTTTTGCTGCGCGTTCTGTGCAGACGATCTTGCCCAGCGGACCAAGAATGGGCGATACATGACGATCCTGAGATTTCGGTAGCGCCACTCGGAAATACCCATGCCCAGCGCAAACTCGGAGTCTGGAGGAGGCACAGCAAGATAGTAGTACGGTACTTGGGCCAGCCAAGAGCCGATGCAGACATCATCAAGAGTTATAAGCTCCGTGGCGGATGGGAAGGGGCTGGTGATGAGACGGTTATAGACGGTCATGGTGCTGAGATGATAAGCCGACTGAACTCGGATATACGTGTACATCGTAATACCCTCCACTTCTGGTGGGCAGTGAGTGGAGTCCTGCGTGAGGTCCTGGAATGATAATGAGTAAGATGTTCATCGGTTTGTTCTTATCAACTTACCTTTTCGTGGATATTCAGAGGGAAGGCAGTCTCGACACCAGCCTGGGGCCAGTTCAGAGGTCTGCCATATGTAATAGTGGCGCCAACATCGAGCACACACAGACACCACCATATCCTACGTCGTGTCTCTGTCTGCAACGGAGAAAGGCTGTTCCCCTCCAGGTCCTTATGAAGTCCGAGACCAATGGCCAGTCGAATAGCTAAGCCACCATAATTAAAGCCAGTGTTGGGTTTGTTTCGCTTCTGCATATAGTTCGATGACAGACTAAAGGCTTGCACAAGGGTTAGATTTCCAACCTCGAGGTAGTTTGAAAACAGACTCTTTTGTGCAGCCTGGAAGATCGGTAAGTCTGTAGCATCGGCAACGTTACTGCTCGCAAATGATCCCAAGGCTGCGAGAATGTTTGCCAACGTGTTCCAGTGGCCTTTGTTGGCACATGGGAGAGTGCCTGCATACTGCGCTCGAAAAGTGGGCTCATGCACGATAGGAAACGTAGGATGATAGAAGACAAAGAAGGCGTCGATAAGGTTCTCAACAGCCACTCTGGTCAACATAGCTTGAGAACGGAACCATTGTGAATGATCCGAGTGTTGCTGAAATAGAGACTCAATCTCATGTAGTGCCACTTCGGCGTCAACTTCTTCTCCATCTGGGCGAGCAGATAGAATCTGACGCAAGAGAGCGGATCCAGAAGCGGCACCGTAATATCCTCTCTTTTGATCACCAATGGTTAGAGAAGCCATGCCGTCCATGATGGCTTGGGGGTTTCCATCAACATGGTTTGTTATAGACCAAGTCGCCGGATCATATGTTCCCCATGATGTCTCTTGCTCATTCCACTCAAAGTTGTCAGCTGGAGCTGGAGTGGCCTCGAAGGCGGTGTCTTGTGACGCAGTCCAAAGTCCAGGTGCTGCATCTAATTCACCGATAGGTGCCAGAAGCAGGGGATCCGTAGTGAATGTTCCTGCATTTCCAGTACCTGTCATATAAATATTTGAATCAGGCGTCTGATTCGGTAGCTGGAGGAGGCTGTCCACATTGCCCGGGGTCTGGGTTGTATTTGGCAAGCTGACTAACCCCGGCGTTGTTCCCAAGGTTAGTGCTGGTGTAGGTGCCGATTCAGGTGCAGTTGCTGGTGTCGCCGCTGGTACCGGTTGATTTTGAGTTACCAGTCCTTCTTTTGGGCCTTCTAGCATTTCAGCTATCTGGCCATCGGTGTAGTGGCGCCTCAAGACCGTTTCAGCCTTCTCAAGACGCTCCTCTAGCAGGGTGAGTTGTCTACGTCACTGTTAGTCCGACAGGTTCCCCAGTCAGTCACAGGCACGGCCCCATGTATGTACCTTCGGGTCAACCGGGTTCTACTGTGCTTGTCGTAGAGACAATGCCTTCTGTACTTTCGGCAGATTGA
The DNA here is from genome assembly GCF_900044065.1 of Fusarium mangiferae. Classification (NCBI taxonomy): domain Eukaryota; kingdom Fungi; phylum Ascomycota; class Sordariomycetes; order Hypocreales; family Nectriaceae; genus Fusarium; species Fusarium mangiferae. The sequence continues at coordinate 120,899 of NW_024573930.1, read as the reverse complement.
GCAGACGGGCATAACGCCATCGCATTTCACTTTGCGGCGTCGACATTCTCGGCAAGTTGTAGGCTCTTCTACAGTAGGGGTTTGTTGAGGAGGAGAGGGCTTGACTGAGTTTGGATCCATGATTCGTCCAGCCGTTGAGGATCGAAGGGCTAAAGTCTGTCTGAATACTTTAGAAGATGGGATGATGGTTAGAATTTGCGACGTCCGGTGGCTAGTAAACCCGTCGTCAGGAACCCTTGTCATCCCCGCAATTTAGCCCCGCAATTGTTACTTCGGCCCGATTTAAACGCGGGACCAGACTTTCGGATTGGGAAAGAGTAAGCTGACGGACGCGCCTGACCTTGAAGCAATGATGTTTGTTGATGATATCACTTCCCAGCAAATTATCTGGTATAAGTCACTAATATTAGAGTATAAATGATTACTTATATTTTCAGTTACGGATTGGACATTTAAATATTGTCTTTTTGCTGCTATTCTTTGGACCCCCACCAAACCATCCACGCTAGAGCACTTAAAAGCTAACCCCCACTACCGTGCGTCAACATTTGTGTAACATACTAGGTAGGTAAGCAAGCAAGCCACCTCAAATGATTGATCGTGTGACAGCTTTGAACGCTAGAGGTAGGAGGCAAACAGGGAAATGCAAGGTCAAATAAAATTTAAGTTTACGGCTTTGCCTATTCAGTTTATTTATTGGCTAAACAGCTACTTGGTCAATCATTGTCTCATTTGAGATTGCCTTTATTAGATGTACAGGCTTAGGGTAGTCCAAAATACTAACTACATGTGTTATCCCAGACCTTAGACAAGATAACGGAAGCCCTTTTGAACACGAAGAGCCTCATCAGCCTGAGCCTCCCGAGCCTTCTCGGCCTCATGGGCTTGTGTTTCCTCCCTCTCAAGCTCCTCAAGTCGCTTGTTCAACCTTGAAAGCATGATGCGAAGAACCAGAGCACCGGCGATGGTGCAGCCAAACATAGCCGTGACAATGCCGTAGCTCTTGCGGTAGCCATTTTCCTTGAGACCCCAAACGTAACTTCCAGCAATGTTACCAAGCTGAGCAAACGCGTTGATGAGGGCGATAGCCACGGCACGCTTGGCAGGGGGACGAGGGAATGTTGAGCTGATCCAAGAATAGAAGACGATGTATCTAAGTTTTGATGTTAGTTGGAACTTTTGATAAGCTGATGGTTCTAGAAGAGCGACATACCCAGCATAAGAAGATGTCTGGAGGAAGAGAGCAAGGTATCGAGCAGCAACGTTGAGTGTCGACATGCTGATGATGAATCCGACTAAGCCAATGCAGATAGGACCAACGATGTGCCAGAACTTTTAAAATGGTTAGTATGAAGAGCAAAGGAAACATGAGTCTATGAGAACATACCTTCTCCTGTGTTCTATCAGAACTCCAGGCAACGATAAGAGAAACGATGCATGCAAAGAGCCAAGGTGGCGAGCTCATGAGGAGAGTTGGTACGTAAGCAAAACCGAGGGTGCTGGTGAGAGATGGCTATAGAATATCAGTATTTAGAATCAATACGAGGGGTAGGAGAAAGTCTTACGAAGAAGGCGTTGAAAGACAGGCCCACAACATAGACGGCAAAAGTAAGCATCATGACATAGATCTTGCCATCCTTGAGGGCCATCATCAATCCGGCAACAGCTCCTTGGCCTTCAGCATCCTCATCAGCCTCACCAACATCCTCCATCATTCGGAGTTGAGCTACTGCAAGTTCCTCCTGAGAGAAACCGCGAGTGTTGCTGGGAAGATCGGGCAGGATGAAGACGGCCAAGATGGCAATGAACATGGTAATTGCACCCTCGACTAAATATTGTTAGCTATGTTCTTTCTTGGAACAGATGGAAAACTTACTCCAGAAGAGCCAGCGCCAGGAAGCGTGCCCGAGGACGCCATCCATCTCAGATAACACTCCCGCCGCAATAAGAGCTGAAAATGCATTGGAGATCAAGTTACCACAAAAGAGGACAGCATTTCTCTTTGTGAGTTCCCGGCGGGTATACCACTTGGAAAGGATAAGCAACGCTCCGGGTAGGAAAGCAGCTTCAGTGAAACCGAGGAAGAAACGGATAACAACCATTCCGGTAAAGTTATGGACGTTTCCTGAGAGAGTTGAAATCAGGCCCCAGAGAAGCATGATGGCACCGAGATATAATGAAGGTCGTTGGATCTTGTTGATGAACATGTTGGAAGGGACTTGCATAAGGATGTAACCAACATAGAGGATACTGAGACATGTGGCATACTCATTATCATCCAGCTTAAGGTCATCCTGCAAGCCCTTGAGGCGAGCAGCAGCGATGTTGTTTCGATCGAGATAGTTCATGATGTAAATCAGAACGAAGAGAGCGCAACGAGCATCGAGCTTTAGCTTGAGACGCTTCTCAACCCGAGCACGAGTTTCGGGATCCATTGTTCGGGCAAGGGCGAGACGATCGCTGTGAGGAACAAAACTCTCGAGGTTCTCCTTTGTCTCGAAGGAGGGCTTCTCAGCTCGAGCTGCACCGGTGGCAGTCGAGTTGGTGATCTCGTTGGTCATGATGGCGAGAAAAAACCACAAGGTCCTGATAAGATAAGAGGAGAAGAGGAGATAAAGTTGGATGGAACTCCAGATGAGTGATGATCCTCTGGGGTTTGGGGAATTAAACTATATCTGGGGTATGGGGAACGGATGAAAAGTATTTATGTCAATTCATAAGGTGCCTTCATCGGCCAACTCCATCCATCATGGAGTTTCAGCTTCACGCGAGCAATTCTCTAGTCTAACCCCATGTTCAACAGAACTTGGAGAAATTCGGAGACCACTTACCAATTCTAGACTAGCCGCGAAAAAAGTTAGCTATGGAGAAAGGCTGACTGTCAGCTACCAATCGGAACATGGGCCCTTTTGCTAGGATGGGGCTTTTAGTGCCGGTAGTTTGGCTTGTGCGCGGTCGACAGTCAGCCTGGCAGTGGGACACGATACGTAACCAGAGTCTTGGTAGGGGAGAGAAGTTCAATGAGGCTCTTTCTCCACGTACTTGTCGACCAAATGAACTTTCTCCACGCTACAGGTCTATCGCTCTCGATCCCCGTGGGGGTCTGCGGCTTCGAACGGCATGAAAATTCGGAGACTCCGCATGGCCGAGTCATGATCTAACGGGCACTATTCAAGTTGACTGTCGACCTCTTCGTGGGACGAACGTTCTTTATTATCGTTCATAGTTCGAAGTTTCCATGATTTTGAGGATCATATGCGCCTTTTAGATAGTTGACTGTCGACCTTATCATGTGAAACTTGAGGCAGTGCAGCATCATGGCTCACATCAGCTTGATTATTCCAGGTGATTCTTGAAAAATTCTCGTGTATTTAAATCGTCGGTTGGACGTGCTATGAAATGTAGATAATTTCGTATCCTCAACGGACAAGCCTCCTGATTTAATCACTTCGTCTTAACCAACTACATATTCTGACATCAACAGCCAAAATGGAGATTACCAAAGTAATTACCCCAGACCAACACTACCCGTCTGCAATGTCACTAATGCATGCATCCACTAGGTCGGTATCATTGGAGCTGGCACCATGGGGGGTGCCGTCTCCCTCCTTTTCGCAGAAAAGGGGCTCGACGTGTCCATAGTTGATACATCACGAGCAAGTCTCGATAAGGTCGCGAAGAACGCGGAGGCCGCTGGACTATCGAAACGAATCCACATCTGCGAGGACTACGATGCCCTCTGTCAAGGACTCGGGTCTCCCAAGGTCTTTATCTTCAGCTTACCGAATGGCCGTCCTGGCGATAGTGTCGTCGCCCAACTCAAATCACGTGTCTCAAAAGGCGACATCCTTATTGACGCTTCGAACGAAAACTACGAACGCACACAAGCGAGACAAGAGATTCTTCGTCCTCTTGGTGTTGCATATATCGGACTTGGCATCTCAGGTGGTAGCTTTGGGGCTAGATATGGCCCATCGCTTATGCCTGGTGGTGAGAAATGGGCTGTTGAGCAAGTTCTTCCCCTTCTCTCTAGGATCGCGGCCAAGGATGATCAAGGACGTCCCTGTGTAACCAATATTGGCACTGGTGGGAGTGGTCACTTTGTGAAGATGATCCATAATGGCATTGAGCATGGAGTCATGTCCAGTCTCTGCGAAGCATGGGAGATTATGGACAAGTGCTTGAAGATGACTGGTGATGAGATTGGCGACGTGTTTGACTCTTGGTGTGAGAAGGGAGAACTGGTAAGTGCTTTACATGCTGACTATCTCCAAGCTTGCTAACCATTCATGATTCAGAAAGGCAACTTCCTCGTATCGATCAGCGGTCCTATCTGCAGAACCCGAAGTCCTGTCGACGGCGGCTCTCTATTGCACCAGATCAGAGATGCCGTCGTCCAAGATGCCAACGACTCCGAAGGCACCGGAGTTTGGGCCAACATCGAAGCTGTCGCCTCTCATGTCCCGGCACCGAGTCTGACCGCCGCCCACTACCTACGACTTGCCTCAGCCGAAGTCGAGCAAAGAAGCGCCGTCAAAGCCTCCATCGGGACCGTCTCTCCACAACCCTTCACAGTTGCGCCCGAGAAGCGAGCCTATATTCTTGAACAACTACGACAAGCTGTTTATGTCACAAGTCTGGCGTGCTTCATCCAGGGATTCGATGTCATGGAACGCAAAAACCGACAAGAAGGTTGGGGTGTTGACATGACACGCGTCTTGAATATCTGGAGAGCTGGCTGCATCATCAAGTCTGATTACATCTTTGACATCCTCGACCTTGCATATGCTGAGGGCTCTGACGTGCATCCCCTGTGTAGACCTGGAGTGCCGAACGAGATCACGAAATCTTGGCCTTCGCTCAAAGCCATTGTGCTTGAAGGTCTGAAGGCTGATGCCCACTTACCTTGCTTGAGTGCCACTTTGGAATATCTCAAGTACATCGGAGGTACTGACCTTCCAACTTGCTTCTCGGAAGCACAGCTGGATAGCTTTGGTGCTCATGGATTTGATCTCAAGTCAGAGCCTATTAGACATCTCTTGAAGGGTGAGTTACGCTTTCTCACAGAATCAGGATAAAAGCTAACATAATCTTACTAGGAAACCACCACGAGACATGGTCCGGTGCTTAGATGATTGTGACATGACCCAAGTTCAACAGCCTTCTCAAAGAAGATGGCTACCTTAGTCGCCTATTTCTTATCCATTTTATGCTGTGAATCAGAACCTGTACCTAACAGTGAGCATAAAAATACCTATTGGCCGCTGCCAACAACCTTGCACAGAACTCCAGGACAGCAACGTGCTGCTTCCCTCTGGCCACCTCAGCTACAACCTTACAAGCTGAATATTAATAAGCGTCAGATATTCAGAAAGTCTGAAAAACATCAGGCCACCAATGGTGAACAGGATATGATCTCACTGGCTTGAGAACACAGTAGAGGATGATCCCCGGATAGAGAGGTTGCCATCTGGGGAAGTGACTTTGATCTACTTCATGGAGGTTCAAAAGCCATGCCACGACGGTTCTTCCATTTCGATTTCCTTGGAAGTCACACTCGGAACAAAGTACAAAAGGAATAGGAAGGAAACAGAAGGATTGCTTTCAATATTTAGCGTACTAGTTGGAAGATATCATATTTATTCTGAACATCCAAACAAGTTCATGTCCTCCGGCTGGGTTAACAAGATACTTCTTTACCAAGAATCTTCTCGCTTCACGTCTACAACACCTCAGCCTCTGTTCTGACACCGACCTTCGGGAATAAGAAGGTTCCATTTACCGTAAGCTAAAGATATCTTCATACAAGTATATTTAAGACTGTATATATTATGAACTTTGCTAATGCCCTAGATCTGTAACCTATCAGTAATAGTTTGCATTTCCATGGCCAGCACCAGGAAAGTCTCCAGAGTGCAATGAATAGAATAATTCTCGACCTCGGGCCCCAAAAACCTCGATTTAACACACAAGTATCTATTGAAAGAAGCTCTGCTGGCTTGCATAGTCTAGCTTCTCCATATCTCTGCAGCTCGTGAAGTTGCAGCCAATTGTCGGGAACTGGAGATGCTGGGTCGCGAACGCAAACTGCGCCTTTGCAGTTTCATTGCTGACTTAACACTAGGTCAAGAAGGTATAAACAGAAATCCCTCCATCTCCACCAGTCTTGACATCAACCTTCACATTGTCCGTGTTCACCCAGTTGACTGACTGAGAATAAGCCCTGTTGGCATTGAGAGTCTCGCCAACAAAGAAATTTCCAGGCTCGCGATAGAAATCCGTTTGGAAGAGTTTAATGTAGTTCCCGTTCCTGTCGAAGTACATGTTTCCAACCTTGCTGGTAGACTGCTTCTTGGTCGAATGGATATATTTCTCACTGACCGTGGATCCACCAGCTGAGTTGGTGTACCAAAGCACAAGATCTATAACTGGCTTGCATGTGGCATAGGGAGGATCCAGGTCGTTTTGAACGCAGATTTCGGTTGCCTCGCAGACAACCCATTTACGCCAGACCCGGCCATTTCCATCTCGGCAATACACCGTAAGGATGTTTGACTTGAGGCATTCAGATCGGGTATAGGTCTGGCCTGAGGCGCAAATGCTGCGTGTTGCAGGGGTAGCTCTGGAGAGTACCTTTGCCTTTTCCTTGCACCCTTCTTCATCAGGGTGACAGTCATGCACGGTCTGACCAGGAGTTGCAACCGAGATCTCGTCAAGATTGAAGGTAAGGGGTGTCAGTCCAGTACTATCGACTGCCTGACCCCGCGTGGTGAGATCCTCTTTGAGGTTCGAGACAGCAGCTGACGAGACCATTCCAGAGAGGAGGAGTCCCACGAGCATGCTTGCGGTTGATTGAGGACGCATGTTTTCTGATTGAGATTTGATATTTGGTAAGATGTTCTGTAGACTGCCTGGGAAATATTGAAGGCTGATGACGATGAGGAAAGATTGATTCCTGAGGGAACTGTCTGCCTCTTTATAGCACTATTCGGACAACAAGGTGCACAGCAGAATGAATGCTAGCATTGCCAAAATCACGATATCACGATGTACTTCCCTTTTTGATCACAAGTTCCGAAGGGTATTGAGTTTGCTTAGCTTTTTGACCTACCTAAGCAAGTATACTCATGGTGTATGAAAGTCAATTTCTCGTGTTGACGGCCACGTTTTACATACTATTGGTATCTTAGCATCTGGTTCAAAGTTCATAGACAAGTACCATGACAGTAGGTCTTACGGTTAGTGAAGTTTGATTAAGTTGAACACGAAGTCGGATAAGACGATAATATATAAGTCCCTTCCAGATAGACATGCAGTCCGTTTTCCGTTCCTAATTGGACAGCGGAGCACACAAGGTTGGCAAGGTATAGATAGAGACCCAGGCTAGTGCAGTCAAGTCTTGTTTTAGCTGTCTTTTTCGTTGATTTAGTTTGCTTATAGAACTAACTTTCTATCCTGTAACAGGAACTGAAGCCGAATTATACAAGCACGCTAACTAGCAGGAGAAAAATTGACTCTAATAGGAACTTTTGATTCTAAGCTAGATTTGTGGCATCATTGAGAATAGCGTGTCTGATGAATTCACTTTCTCAAACTCTGAAGCTATCACGAAGGGAGCTAATACTGGTGGACATAAGATGGGGTTTACACAACGGCTAGGCAAATGCCGATTCTAGCATCCGAACAATCGGGCCTTTCACCATAATTTCCCATCAACACTCAAGGTTTAAAAAGTTGTTCTTTCTTGATATAGTAAGTTTCTATAGAAGTAGAGGAATCAGACTCTGCATAAGAAAAGTACAACAGGCTGCTCAGAATTTGTTAGAAAGACTGTTGCTATGATTAGGTATGATTAACTATTGATCACTTCTTTGACCGATGGACCCTTACCTTTTGGACTGTTCCTAGACTGCAACTATAAACTGTTGTACCCATAAAGTGGGAGGCCGGCACTTGAGCGGCATCCGCGGAACAGCTTTTGCTGTGAGGCTGTACTGGTGGGCTGATGCACCAGGGTAAGAAGCAGGGGACAATTTTAGTGCGAAATTACACCTAAGAAATTGCTTCCCGAGTCTATCAAGGTTGCGGCTTCGTAAGATTCTGCCATCAGACGTTGTGTAGCCTTTATGAGATGTTGTGAATTGCCGGGTATCCCGACTAACGCGTTTTGTAAGTCACCAACGAGTTCCATGAGCAAGACAACAACACGGTAAGACTATACAAAGGCGAATAACTTGGCAAACCAATTCCGGGTCATCACGGAGAAAAACGAGTTACTATTCATTGCTGATCTAAAAATCGAACTTTTGACCAACCATCTCTTCACTGTTCCTCCAAAGGAGCTCTGCTTCTGTTGAACTTGTCGCCCATGGTCTGACTGTATCAGTCATAGGATCTGCTAAACGGCATTCGAGCAGATATGCACCGTTATGTTCTATCAACATCAGTACACATGGATCTGAGAGTCTTAGAGTTCTACTTACCCTTGAGATCAGGATCGAAAGCAGCAAACGCGTGTGTTGCAGCACCGACCTCGGACGGAACTGGGACTGTCGACCAATCTACCCAACCCCAGGGGTCTCCCATTGCACGATCAGCTTCGACTACTTCCGTTAGCTTGGTCTTTGGGAGTTACCCGTTAAGTACTTACCTAGACTATCCAAGGTATCTAGATGCTTGGCCAGTGAGGTACCGAGGATGGCACCAGGATGTAGGGAGAACGCTTGGAGTCCACGACTACCGAGCTTCTCAGCAAGAGAGATGGCGAACAGCATGTTAGCTGTTTTCGACTGCCCGTATGCACCCCACTTGTTGTATCTTTCACCCTTCTATATGATGGTTAGCAATGACTCCATGATAAAGTGTCGTGAAAGCTTACACTGAAATTGGGGCCACCCCAGCGGATGGGCCCTAGGCGGTGACCATTGCTGGAAACACTAACCACTCGAGGCGTCTCTGAAGCAAGGATCTTGTCCATGATGAGATTCGTAAACAAGAAGTGGCCTAGATGGTTTGAAGCGAATTGGTTTTCGAAACCATCCTCTGTGAGCTTAAAGTCCGTCGCCATGATCCCTGCATTGTTAACCAGGACGTCAATCTTGGGGACATCTGACCATCCATTGACCTCTTCTGCAGCTGCACGAACAGAACGAAGAGAACCCAGATCAATGGCCAGAATCTTCGTCTTCAAATTGGGGTACTTGACAGCAAGGTTGTCTGCAGTTTGCTGGAGCTTGCTCACACTACGACCAGCTAGAATAGCTAGTCCAGGTTCTGCGACAGCAATGACTTCCACAAACACTGCACCGAGACCCCCTGGGCTTGCGCCTGTTGTGAGGATAGTCTTGCCCTTGATGATGGGTGCATACTCTTGTGCGAGCTGGTGAACCGTAGTCTTGGGGGTGTGTTGAACCATAATGGTGGCTGAGAGGGAATAGAAGTAATGTATAAGATGGAATGGTAGGATAATGGGGATAGTTAATTCCAAGGACTTCTTTGGTCGGTCTTTTTATATTCTTCTTACAACAGCAACTTTTGTGGATCCCTCACGATCTGCGGGCAATGTTTCCAGGATGGTGTGTCTGGCTGGCGTCAGCCAGATCCTTAGTGGAGTGTGATACAAGGTAAAGACTCGGACATAATTGGTGGTTCAACTTCAATTCTCTGGGACCAGTATGATAACCCTCGAGAATTGTCAGATGTCACATAAATTCTTGAAATGGCGCTGCAATGATGATAAATCTTACGGAAGGCTTCTGAGTATTGGCACCTAAGTGTTTGAACAATTGCCATTATGGGTTATCCGATTCTGTAAAAGTTGTCTATTAACCACATCTGGCATAGATATATGTATCTCTTGGTTTATTGACTTATTTGTCATGAAGGTACCACTTTTGTCTGCAAAAGTTAAATACTTCTTGGCAAGATACTATAAAGTTAAACTTCAATTGGAACTACTTTCATCCCGAACATCTACCATATTACAGTGCTTAAGTAATTTTCTAGAGTTTGAATGAGGGTAAAAGGCCTCTCCTCCTCGAACTCTCTTCATCTCTATTCTTCCTCCCTTTCTTCACAGTCTTTCTTCTCATGCAACCTATTGATGCTTCACGATGGCTTCACCATTAACCATGTCGACTCCGCCGTCCTCCAATGACCTTCCCGGCCTCCCACTCGAGCTCTGGCTTCAGATTTTCGAGGCCCTTGAACCACTAGAGAATTTACTCTCCTTAATCTCTGCTTCTCCCGCCGCCTTTGTTAATTTTCAAGGTGGCAAAAGCCATATCCTTCGCCCGTTTGTGGACAACATCAACAACCAGATCGACCCCGACATTATTGCTACCCTATTTTCCTCATCCAAAGTCAGAAAACTGCTCTATAAAACCCCGGGCCTCACCTTATCACAAATCGGGAATGAACTTTCAACGTTTCTAAATCCCCTATTCAAACCTGACACTCCAAACCCTTTTCAGGAATGGGATCAGAACCTATCAGCCGTCATCAAGCTCACCAACAGCTTCCGAAAGATCGACAGTGCCGCGTGTTACTACAAACGCATCAGGGGGTTCCCCGTCCCGTTGGATAGCCTGCCCGAGGCACCCGGATCCGAGATCAAGAAATTCCTTGTCACCTTGATGTATGAAACGATCTCACTCGACTTATCCACTTACCGTGATGGTACCTTGTTCAAACCAAGAACATCCATCCTGGAATCGGCGGCATGGGAGGCATGGGAGGCATGGGAAGCACCCAAACCGACTCTCGAAAACGTTGACCCACCCTTCTGGCGACGCTCTTCAGATCAGCCTTGAACATTGGTTAGCAATGACCGTTGGGCGGCGTTTGTTGCAGTAGTAACCGTTGCTAACCTCTATGGACGGAAGGGGGACGCCGAAGGGGGATATAACCGACTGATGCCTATAGAGTTATGCGGTGATACTGCAACAGACGAATTGGTGAATTGGGTTCAATTATATTCGTCCAGGGCCGAGACCCTAGATTAAGCCCAGGTAGCTGATAGAGACTCAATTCACTTTGGGTCATTCTCATCTCAATACTTCCTTTAGCTACATCAGAGGAACCGCGGTTTCTCTAACCCGACGCTTACCCTATTTATCGGCTCGGGTTAGTGGAGGGGCTCGTTGACGGCGGTCAGTCATGAGGTATGCGTGGTGATGCTAAAGACAGTCGGAGGGAGAAGCTTTTTGGCAGCCAAGGACAAGTGGTGAGATCATTATGGTCAAAAGAACTTCGCTGCTTGTATCGGGCGTCATTGTTTGTGAAATAGACCCTCGCTCATGCCAGGGTTCATTGATCTGCAGGGAGTCTCGCGATATTGTCATGGGAAACATACCATTGCGGAATAGCAAATCTCATTGGGAAGTGGAATAAAGACGTGGTATTATTATGATAAAATGTTATATACGTCAAGCGAAAGTGTTGCATGGGGGTATTATTTGACATAAAACGACAAATTGTTATACAGCTGTTCCGTCCTCAACCATCCTGTTTCGTAAAGTACAAGAAATCGAAGCAATGGAAAAGCGAAATTAAGTAAGAACACCAATTATAGCCTATAATTAAAACATTCCGTTATATAAATAGAAGAAAGGAGCCAGGGCTGTGTTATAGAGTGCACAGCCCATTGACACAGGCACAGATTCCCAAGGACGTACACAAGTTGAGGTTTGCTACGCAGTCATCTTCTGTGGAGCAAGTGACATCGTCAACGCAGACTTCTTGCTGGCAAGTTTGTCCAGCGCTACACTGTGCGTTTGTCGTACATGCGTCGACATCCGACGGAGGACTGCAAACCGCATTCACGCAAACGCAAAGGCCAAGGGCGCAAAGAGGTTGCAGAGATAGGAGGCAGTCGACAGTATCGGAACAAGATGAGGCGCCTCCGTTGCCAGTACCAGGGGACGATGTCCTGCAGAAACCGTCTGCGGCGCATGTCTGGCCTGCGGCCGTACAGTCGCTGTCGTCAGAGCACGGTGTTTCCGAGCTGGTTGGGGCTGGTGTACTGTCCGATGTGACAGTGACAAAGCCGCTGCTCGGGTTTGCAGTCTGTTGACATATCAGATCTATACAAGCAAAGATCCCCAAAGCATTCGCGCCAATTGCTGCGACACAATCTTGGTTTGTCGAGCACTCGATATCGCTGGCGACCGTAGAAGGCGGCTGAGTTGTCGAAGCTCCAGCGTCTGTAGCTGAGGTAGTCTCTTGGCAGAGAGCGTTGACACAGATAAATAATCCCAGCACCTGGGCACCGAGAGCGGCGACACAGTCTTGATCTGTATCACACTCAACATCTGTTGTAGACCCCGAAGCAGAGGCCCCAGTGTTAGTTGCTCTCGTCGCAACGCTAGCTGTTGCTGTCCGCTGGCAAAGAAGATTGACACATGCAAAGATACCAAGAGCCCCAGCTCCAATGGCAGCCACACAGTCTTGGTCCGTCGAGCACTCCACGTCAGTTCCTTGCACAGAAGCGGCAGGCTGAGTCGCTGAGGCACCAGCTGCAGAAGCTGTCGCCGTCTGCTCACATAAGAGGTCTATGCACGCGAAAATTCCTAACGCGCTGGCTCCCAACGCCGCCACGCAGTCTTGATCTGTGGAGCAATCGATAGGCTCAGTGATAGTGGGGATTGAACCTGTTTGGGAGGCTGTAGTAGCTCCATCCGTAGGATTAGCTGTTGGCTGAAGCTGGCAAATGAGGTCCACACAGACGTAGATTCCCAAGACAGACAACCCGAGAGCAGCTGTACAATCTTCAGCATTTGCGCATGGTACTGATGTTTGTGCTGCTGGTGCTCCGGTTGTGGGACTTGGGTCATCATCGCCTCCTCCACCATTATTCGAGTCTGGGCCGAGTTGACATACAGCATCTACACAGACACACAAGTTGAGCCCACCGACCAGGCATAATGCTACGTCGGCCACGCAGTCGTCGCTGGTAGAACATGCCGATCCTGTCTGTCTAGCCGAATCATCAGTTGTTGTAGGTCCTGATGCGCCGCCGCCAGACCCTGGATTATTACCAGAAGCCGTGCTTGAGACTTGCGAACCACCACCCGTCGTCGTGTCTCTAACACAGACTGCGTTGACGCAAGTACAAACATTGAGGAAGCCGCTCAAGCACAACGAGACGTCAGCTAAGCAGTCATCGTCATCAGTACACTGTGTACTTCCGCCACTCTCTGTCGGTGTTGAAGGGTTAGTGCCCTGGGTTCCAGAAGCCGCAGTCGAACTTGCAACTCCTGTAGTGGAGGTATCACCCGGTTCGGTGCTCGGAACACATACTGCATTCACACAAGTACAGATGTTGAGTCCTCCGGAAATGCATAGCTCAGTGTCGACGGCACAGTCACTGTCATCCGAGCAGGGAGATCCATCAGTGGGCGACGAGCCCTGTCCTGTGGTCGTGACAGATGTAGATTGTCCACCAGTTGGCTGACCGTTGGAAGAGCTAGTAGTTCCATCCCCTTGGCTTGGTTCGGTTCCCTGTGAATTAGTCGCTGAAGGTTGGGTGCCACTTGCACTTGTCTGAGCCCCAGCGTTGGAGCTACCGCCAGTGTTTGAAGGTTGTCCATCCCCTGTACCGGATCCAGCTGAACTTCGAGAGCTAGACTGACCGTCAACAGTATTTGAGGTGCCTGGGCCCTGAGTTGCGGTCCCAGTAGTGCCTCCATTACCGCCTGTAGCTGATGGGCCCCCGTTGTTCGTCGACAGGCTACCTGATCCTTGTGGCCCTTGAGTCCCTGTGTTGTTACCACCACCACTGCTATCTGTTGGTGATGGGTCGCCATCTCCACCCCCCGTGGGGTTTCCTTCAGGGCTTCCAACCTGCCTGGAAGTCGATGTCACCAATCTTACAGACGATTCCGTTGACTCTGGGCCGGGGTTGACGATTGGCGCTCCATCAGATAGGACAGAAGTTGGCGACGTCAGGCCCGTTGAGCCTGTAGCTCCCGATCCAATTACTCCTGAAGTCGAAGAGTCTCCAGATACAGAAGCTCCTGATGTTGCTTCTAAGCCACCATTAGACACGGGTTCGCTCGAAGCAGCGTCGCCGCCGCCGCCTGTACCACCTCCCTCTGTATCCCCAGTCTGATTCGGGGAGGAGGCTGATTGCGACCGATTGGTGGACCCATTGTCGCCTCCAGATCCGTCACTTCCAGAGCCATTTCCTTGGCTTCCAGTTTGGCTTGGACGGATCCCGGCTTGTGTACTAGAAGTCTGTCTGCCATTTGATCCTGTATTAGCAACACCAGAGGTATTGTCGGTATCAGGATCACTACCACCAGGAACGTTGCCCTGTGGTCTGGCCGTAAGTGCTGGTTGACGTGTTGCTGTCGAATCTGTGCCACTGCCATTTGAACCATTGTTCGATGATGAGCCAGAGCTGGGTTCTGATCCGGGGCCACTACTGTCGCCATCTCCACCGTTCGATCCTGATCCATTACCCCCCTGAGATCCAGATCCTGAACCACTGTCTGAGGGTGAATCTGATCCCGAATTGGATCCGTTGCCCGAGCCATTTCCGTTTCCTGGACTCGTTCCAGATTCTGAGCTCCCACTGTCATTTGAGCCGCCAGAAGAGCCACTACTGGAGCCTGACCCGGACCCGGAGCCATTTCCAGAGTCAGAGCCGCTGCCAGAGCCAGATCCTGAGCCAAAATCTCCTGGATCATCACCTCCAGAGCCTTGTCCTTGTGTACTGCCAGTCTGTGACCCACCGTCAGAGGAGCCGTCGCCAGAAGAGTCCCCATCAGAGGAACCTCCGCTGCTCTGTCCTTCCCCGCCTGTGCTGTCACCGTTCCCGTTGCCACCACTTGAAGAGGAAGATCCATCATCGCTTCCATTATTTGAACCGCTCCCTTGGGTTCCTGCACCTCCGTTTGAACCAGAGCCAGTGCTATCGATGGGAACGCAAGCTCCATCTTGGCAAGTCTCACCAGTCGGGCAAGCGACTCCATTGCAGCTAGCTAGACCAGGACTTTGTGTGCAGATGTTGCCAATACAGACTTCATCGCTGCTGCAAGTCTCACCGCCGCAAGACGTTGGGTCACCGAGAGCCACACAGGAATCTTGTATACAAGCGTAATTGATTGGACAATTGACGCCTGATGCGCCGCAGTTGACAGGTCCATCCGCAGGTACACAACCGTTATTGATGCAGGCAAACCCTGGCTGACAGGTTGATGTCGCTTGTCTCCGCAGAAGATGTAGGAGGCGGCTGGGGGTGGTGCCACAAGATGACGGGTCCTGAACCGAAGCGCATTGGTTGTTGATGCAGACGGTGTTGCCAGTGCAAGCTGGGTCACAAGTTGAGTCTGGTGACCCGGAGCCGGTATCTCCTCCATTCTGGTCCGGCGATGCTCCGTCAGTGCTATTTTGATTGGATCCATCTTGGTCTGCTTGTTCATCTCCATTTCCTGAGCCAGACGGAGAAGCACTTCCGGAAGAATCGCCTGTGTCGTCTTCACCTCCAGAAGCTGAGTCACCTCCCTCTCGTCCAGCATCACTCGAGGTTCCCTCTGGCCGAGCTGAGGTTCCACCATTTCCTCCCGATGAGGCGCCATCGCTAGAGGCGTCTCCACCGTCTGAACCATCTGACGACTGTGCATCTCCATTGCCAGATGCATTATTTTCTTGGCCTGATGATCCATTCCCATCAGAAGATGCTCCTTGTTGGCCATCGGCCCCATCTCCTGAGCCATTGCCATTCGAATCACTGTCGCCAGAGCTGCCGCTTGCTTCAGAGTAACTACCACCATTGTCCGACTGTGTGTCTTCATCCTCATCTACGCCTGGAATACGTGCTCCAGGACCTCCAGACCCAGCACCACATGCGACCCTAGGAACGTTGGATTGGTGGATTAGGTTGCTGACACACTGGCCGGAGACGCACACTTGGTTGCTTCCACAAGGTCTCGAGCTGCTTCCGCACTGCGACAAGTCGGTTGAGATCTTGATGGGTACACACTCGTTGACCGAGCAGTAAGATCCTGGTTGACACTTCCCGTTAGAGCCACAATTGGTAGAAGTTCCGGAAGTGGTGTTGAGCGAAAGGCATTGTCCAGAGACACAGAGTTGACTGTCAGTACAGTTCTTTGAGTTGGCTCCCAGGCCGCAGTTATAAGTGTCGGTCGAGATGAAAGCCTGGCGACAGTAACCGCCCTGGCATGATGCGCCAAGGGAGCATTCGCTGCTGCTCTTACAGGACTGGACGTTGGTACCAAGTTGAAAGGGCACACATGATCCGTCAAGGCACCAGTTACCTGAGGCACAGGTCGTATTTGAAGTACCGCAAGAATTGGGGTCTGAGCCAATGGCCAGCCTTTGGCATCGGTCGTTGACACAAAGCGAACCAGGCCCACATTGCGTGTTGGTACTACCACAGCGACGGGAGTTTGCCGTCACCTGTATTGGTGAACAATTTCCATCATCACACCATTGGCCCGGCCGACATGGCCCAGAACTATTGGAGCCTGATGGGGAGGTACAACTGTTCGTATTTGATCCATCAAGAGGATAGCATCCGCCAGCAACGCAGAGCTCCCCAGCTTTGCATGAGTTGCCACGCTTCCCGCATTGTGTAGGGTCAAGTCCGATCGTGACGCTTGTACAGCTTCCCCATGTACATACACCAGGAAGAGGACAGCCTCCAGCATAGAGCATGCCGGTTTGTTGGTTGGGATCACTGTCGCATGGGAGAGTATAGGATGGAGTAGGTGAGAGAAGTAAGAATGAAGCCATCACGGCTCTCCAGTTAACTTTGGGATCCATGATTTTTGTGTGGTATTGTTGAACTTGGTATTGATCAACCTCTATGACCATAGAATGCCAACGAGATGATCCTTCATCTATATAGCAACTGAACCGGGGCCAGGTGCAGCGAACATCGTAAGTGACACCTAGGCATCTCCGTCAACGGCTGGCTTTTCCTCGTACTGGTATGTCGTCATATCAAGGGTTCAGGGACTCCTCTACCAAGGGACCTAAGGCTGGCTGCAATATGCAACGACATCATGAGCGAAAGTTTAATCTTCCTAGAGGGTCCCAACATTTTCGAGCATACCTGTCGCGGTCAGTATTATGAGCGGACAAGACCAATTCAGGACTGGCTAACCTACCAGGCTTGAAGAGTTGGCCGAAATCAACTCCATCACACCACCATATTCGTCCATTAGAATTCCGTTTATAACTTCAAATCCTATCTACATTAGCACGCGGATCAGTCATGCTTCCGGTCACGGGGCAAACCTTGAAGCCCTCCCGCCAACGTTCACAGCGGGTTCAGCAGGAACTAGTGCCCGGTTGGCAAGTTAAGCTCGCGATGAACGCTCCGGGTGAGCTTTGACGACATGATGATCCGGGGCTGATCAGCTGCAGATCTCTGGAGACTTGGCGCTTGTTGTCGATCGTTGGGGCGCGGTAATGTCTCGGTGCCGGGAACAAGATGGAGGTCTGCTAGTCAAGCCTCAATTCCCCAGACTTTGTTTGGTTGCTCAGCAGAGCTGCCGCTTCCGGCAGCACAAACGGGTAGGCTAACACTCACCAGTGCGGCTGTGGAGTTATCATTGCGGGCCGGTTCACTTCAAAAGAAGCTCAAGTAAGGTAGTATAATGCTTATTGAGATGAACCAGAGGTTAGCTGTAACAATCTGAAGTGATTATAGGTCCTGAAGTTTTTTGGGAAATAGAAATAGAAAGTACTGTGCTACCCCACTCACTAACACTTCAGGCAATCACGACTCTAGGTGTGTCCGACAATGGAAAGACCTTCACCCAGTGTTTCCATTGGCAGTCTTTGTGTGTCATTCTGAAAGAACTTGATTGGTGATCTTCGTCGGATCTTGTGAGTTGATCTTTGAGGCTGTCTCTAGTTAGATGGCCGCTCTTGGTCTATTTAGATAAAGTGAAGATCATCACCAAAATATGAGATGTGATACTCTCTTGTTACTTAAGTTTGGAGCGACATCAACGGCTGGCTCCTACTCTTACGGGGTATGGGGTCCGCATTCTTGGTCCAGACCTAGCCTGTATTATAACAGATACAGGTTCATATTTACTACTCGGAGCAGATATCTTCTATAGGCTAGTAGGAAGGCAGCATACCTCAAAATCAGATCATATTTGTGGCAAAGAGTCCGCAAATGTGTTCCATCTGTTTGATTTTATTTTTTGGGTTGCTTCTTAGCAGGCTTAACAGTCAACAGCCTTTTGAATCCAGGCAATCGCTACTAAAAGACAAAGTATCCTTTTGATATCTCACGATCTCATGTTGACTTCACCGATGTCACCCACTTGAATTACGGCCCGCTCGCGTATCTGATGTCACTGCTTTTTGACACTTTTTCCAGTTCTTGTTTCCGGTGGCTTGTCTTGGCGCAGCCTCATGCCAGGGGTTTTTCGCATTCAATACCAGTGAAAAGTATCTCGTCTCCTTTCACGGCATCTTATTGGCCAGCATCAAGCTGAACTCGGTCAAATTAAGCGACTGACAAATGACCGCTTATGGGAATAAGCTTGGTAGATCCGCGGCTTGCACCTGATGGGACAAGACACTCTCAACGGTGATTGTCGAGCCTTACATGCCACCCCACTTACATTGACATAAGAACTCTGTGCTATGATGATCAGGCACAATAACAGGGGATTGCTAGGGTCTGAGTCCAGATTCGTTTTTGACAGGTCGTTTTCTCCAAGACACCAACGCCGTCCTAGGACTAGCTTGCAGAGCCTCAACCATCACAATAACCGCTCTCAACGTCATGTTCGAGACTCGATACTGGGATCGACATTATCAGATCATGCTCAAAGGTCGAGTTAAGCAACCCAAGGATAGCCCAATAAATCTCGAGAATGTAGATCCTCGTTCGTTTCGTGCCCTCCACAATGGATATCCGGCCTCCAGAGCTGGCGGAAGTTCCCGCAAGCGGTAACCTCGTTCAAGCCAGCAACGCCCAATAAGATGGCTGGTCACGAATACCTAAATTCACATTCAATTTCAATTATTCACCAAGTTCAATATGATGAGATCCGTTCTCTCGGATGTTGGGTTGCCGTGATTGTATCATGTGCCCCGTTGTGACCGTTTGGGAGATTGGAATTTGATGACGTATGACGAGAAATCAGTATCATAAGGAGGCATTTTAGAAGTCATCTTTACTTTTGCCTTACCTTTAGAGTGTCAATAATTTTGTCTATAGTTGGACTGTCCCATAAAGAGCAGAGTCTTCGTCTTCATAGCTAAATATCCTCCAAAGGCCTCTAAAGACTTCATTGCTCTAATAGAGCAGTACATTCTCTGGTCTGGTTTGTACTTCCATACTCGTGTTCTTTATTTTCTGGCTGATCTGCACTACTCCTGCTGTCCCTGGCTGCGAAGCTGATATGTCGATCAAGACGATATATCCAAATCCATGGGAATAACCATGTCCCTCCATGATCCTGTCTCCCGGAAATAAACGCTTTACCAATTTTAACAAAAGTGTGATTAAGTTTCCTCGTAAGCCAATCGCATTTGTCTTGCTGTTGGTGGCCTTGAATCACATTCCTTGACAAAGTGAACCTACTTGTGCAAAGAAGGATGACATCACAGAAATGAGAAACCAGGTCGGGGAAGCGTAAAAGGTTTGTGGCTATAGCCACGAGTTACAAATAAACTGAAGACGTGTTAGGATATTTTAGGGTTAGGTTGAGTGAAGTCTTGCACTACCAGGTCTACTTATCATTTGGGGTCGGGAATTTTGGCGCTTAGGTAGTAGGTAGTTAGATTCCTCGGGCGAAAGCAGGTTTCAGAGTGTTGTTATTCCCATTAACGAGATCTTCCACGACTGTCAAGGTTAGGTTGATTCATCTACCGAGTGGGACCTAAGGGTCTTGCGTTGGCCGACGTCCACGTGACCGTCGTGCCCAGGAATCAAGATCTAGGTTAGTAGCCAATCATAAGGTGTTCATCTCATGCATACCGCAGATAAATACGTGATAATGCAGATAAACTTGATTGGCAACTTATCAAACGGAGAGCGAGCTGTAGCTATATTTGAACGAGAGGTGTTGCTTGTCCAGAATCTAAAACCAAACATGCTAATGGGCGTTGACTGCCTCGTACCGGAGAAATTCGACATCATGGAAGATGCCGAGCTTGTGAATAGGTAACTTCACTTTTAGGAAAGACCATGTGGGCCTCTGGTGAGCCAATGGCTGGCCTAGGTATGGAATGGCTGTACAAATGCGAAGGGCAGCTTCCTTAGTAGTATTTGTTACTCTTATGTCAAAGAGGTAGTCTGCAGGCCCGGAAGGAACCATTCTTGCCGTCGTCAACTTACTACTAGGCAGGTAGTTGGTTGCGGCTTTGCCTGAAAGATTCATCCTGACACATCCTACAAAATTCAACTTCTGTCAAAGAGATTTTACCATATTCCGCCTCCGCAGTCGAAAACATTTCCAGAATATACAAGTGACAACGTCAGCTACCTCTGCTCTCCCGATCAACTCTTTTTTTGTTTCTTCAACACAAAGATCAAAAGTGAGTATGGATGCTGTTGGCACCGAGGAGTAGCTAACAAGACCTAGCAGCACGATCAAAAAAGAAATAAACTCTAGCTTTGCTTAGGCCTCAAGTATAATTACAAGTAGGTGTAGTCATTTCGTGCTGGTGGCAGTAAACACTAATATGTCTGCCTTAGAAATATACGCATGCTATAACTAATTCAAGCCCTTCTGAAGCTCTGTCTGGAGAAGCTGGTGAAGGAGTCTTTGAGGTCGACTGAGTTGGTCGACCTTGAAAGAAAAGAACCCCGGGTAGGAGACCTAGGATCCTCGGTGGCCCGTAAGGGACAATACGCAGCCGCCAGGATGACTGACTGTTGGGCAGTGCTAATGATATGGTTGGATCTGGGGGGCGGCAACGTGTTACCTGTCTCCTGAGATCTGAAGTGTTTTTCAAATTCTCTTCTCTTCTTCAACACGAATAGATCAAGTGGTAACTGCTCGACTCGCTCCCCCGCTCGACAACTTCTTTTTTCGCACCGTTTTTAATCGCAAGAAAGTAATTAGAGCGGGTTGGCTTGTTAGGCACAGGCTAATCTTTTCTAGTGGCACGACGGTTCTAAGAAAACAAGTGGTCCTCGACCTGTAAAAAAATCAAGTCCACGGATGCCAGAATGTGCTTACAAACATTCTGAATGATGGTATTGGATCGAATAATGGTCGTACTCGACGTACGAATGGTTGGTAGACTCCAGATGGGATAGTGTTGTCGAAGTGAAATGATGGTGTTAATGTAAGGATGCAAGGGCGCGAGTGCCGCGTGGTAATTTGAGGTGGTCCCCATGCGAGGAGGGAACAGATTTGGTCTACGGAGTACTTGACTCTTGGGTTTAGGAAACAAATACAAAGGACTAGGATCCCGAAGCTGAGTTTTGTAATCTCATCATCAGAGCGCACCGAAATACGGGACGAACTAGGGCACCTGTAGTGAGAAAGCCGGGTGACAAATTTGGATGGAAGTCGTCTATCCTGGAAGGGATGATTCCTATGTAGACTATCAAGTATGCAGACAAAGAAAACTCAGGACCTTACACTTACAAGGGATTCGGAACCAATATGGCTTATATCCTACATCACAGAAGAAAGCTTGGGTAAAATGAGGATATAGTTATAAATTTAGGAAACCCTGAAGTGTTTTAAGGATGTAGTCTAGCTTAGTATACCCATAGGGGTATTAATATTAAGTGTATTTGCTCTTCTCTTCTCGTCCTTGTTGTCTCCTTGCCTATATCATATTTATTCACAAATAGGTATGTTCTTTTGCGGCGGGGGKTTAAAAGAGACTTCAGGCTCAGAGCACAAAGATAAACACCAATAAACACATGCGTGCAATATACTCCTTGCTCTCAATGTTGTTAGGCATATGAGCTGCCCCCGGACCTTGTGGTAGCTTGAATAGCAATTTAATCTTCAACATCGGTGGCGTGCTGCTTCAGCCTGTCGATATCGTCATGGTGATCTTGAATTGTTGGGAGCAGCTGGTTGATTGCTACTCCCTCGGATTTGAATGCCTCGGCCTGTTGTTGACTTGATACCTTAATGTTACTAAGTAACTCCGTCATTCGCTGGACATCGGCATTGGCTGCCCTGACAGCATCGATCTTCCGAGTTATATCGGCAGAAGTGTTCTGGTGCTCTGCCATGGTCTCTATGCACTTGATGAGACTGTTGCTCATCGGTGCGGTTACTTCTTCGATTTCCTGGAGGATAAGACATTTTATCTTCGCGGCCACTTCATCTGTGATGTGACTCTTCAACGTCTCTGCCACTCGTTGTTCGAGCTTCTGGAATAAGTCCTTCTGTTGGGAGGGGGAAAAACTCTCCTAAATCGGTGGAACCAAGAAGGCTCAGCGAGGAGGTGCACAACATCATATGAATGCTGGATGATAGAGTCTCCAGGCGCCATAAGGCAAGACCGCGTGTCTCTGAATTTTTGATATGATGGAGTG
Organism: Fusarium mangiferae; assembly: GCF_900044065.1. Taxonomy (NCBI): domain Eukaryota; kingdom Fungi; phylum Ascomycota; class Sordariomycetes; order Hypocreales; family Nectriaceae; genus Fusarium; species Fusarium mangiferae. The sequence goes on along the minus strand of NW_024573930.1, from coordinate 98,392 downwards.
GTGGATTTCCGTGACTTGAACGTGGTGAAGTAACAAAAGATTTCGGCGCCATAGGTCGCTGTCCTAGCAGCGCTGACTTTCTCATGCTTCCATGCTGAGAGGAGGCCTTTATATATATAATAGAGTTTAACTCTGGGTATTTTGCGGGAATTTGGTGGATATGGTGCTCGTTTTCGTGGCCCAGGCCTGTGAAGGGTCAACGCGCTGGCGGCGACGAGCGGGAGTCTGATGAGCCTTTCTCTTCTCTCCTCGACGGTGAGGAGTGATATCCTCACCGTCGATGGCGGTCTGGAAAGACTCGGTGCGGGTTTGGACAGCGGACTTCTTTGCCTTGCCCTCGGCCTTTTTGTCACGATGCTTAATGCTCAGGCCGTTGTACAGGCGGATGATATCCTGATCTTTGAGGTAGAGGAGGCGCGCTATGGTTTCGTCTAGACGAATGTCAGCAGCTGGCATATGAATGTTAAGGTGAAAGTAAATAACTTACCGAGGGTATCCGGGCTCCAGGACTCCTTCATCGTCTCGATCGCTGCGTCGCGGAACTTCCCCCCATACTCGAGGGTTTTCTTTCCCTTGCGAACGTTGAGGGGATGGCCGGTTTGGGCGACGAAAGCTCCGAAGATGGTGAGGATGTACTCATCCTCAAAGAAAGAATCGACGGCCTCATTCTCTATGAGGTTGGTGACATCTGAATCTCCGCTCTTACGGCTGCTTGCGGAAGATCGCCTGCTTCGAGGTCCGACCTTGAGATCAGCGACCATCTCCGTGACTTTAGAGACCTGGTTGGAGAGCTTCATCTGTCAGTGGCGTCGGGGCAAGAGGATAATAATTAAAGGAACATATTCCTGATTGTTGAGCAGCGCGATGAGCGCTGGAGACGCAGAGGAAAGGTTCTCCAAGGTCATCCAAGCCCTTGTAGAGGAGGCATCGATCGAGGGGTCGGCGACCAGCTCGATGTCCTGCAACATCTCTTCATGATTGCTGATTCCCCTTAGATGTTCTGGGCCACACGCGCGCTGCACTGGCGGAGTAAGCGAGTACTTCCTTGTCCAAAAGGTCCGGGTAAGGTTGGAGGGTCTTGAGGGGGTATTGGGCGGATGGTGTGAGAACGCAGGTGTTGAGGGAGCATAAAGGAAGGCAGAGGGAATAATTGTGAAAGTAGATATTAAATTATCTACCTCAGGCATTAATTCTCAGATATTTGCTGGTACAAAAGCAATTGGCAGTGTCAAGCAGCAGTGGCTAATGCCGAGGAGACTTTGTCAAGATGCCTTGGGAGTGTACAATGTTGCTTGTTGTGTTTCCTCTGTATAAATCAGTACCTCTCGCGTCTCCGATACATTAGTACAAAGCTTCTTACCTTGACAGTTGCTTTTCCTTCACCAAAGACGCTGGTCAAGAGCTTTTCTATGGCGCTTTGCTCGGTGTAGGTTCCACGGACAATCCCAGTTGCGCAATCGGACTGGCAATACCCTAGTTAGCGGGCTGTTTGGGTGTTCTCTCTGGCTATTTTAGCGATTTCAGGCCCTCAGACACCTTGAAGTGTTTGGGTGTTTGGTTCAAGACTTCGTGTTAGGGGGTGAATGCTGGATTTTGGTGTTTATGCATGAACAGAAATGTTGACAAATTTAATTCCTGCCTCTTATTCAAGCACTACTGGGCTTGTTTACATGGGGCACCAATCTTTCTTTCTTTCTTATAATATTCGGAACCGTCAATCACTGTCAATATCACTACCGGTGCCAATGACAGTGCCAGGTGAATCACTGCCTACCACCAACGACACCAGTGAATCAGGCACCTGAGCAAGCAAGCCACCAACAACCTGGCAACCTCCTCATCCTCCCGTCCACCGTTTCTACATTACTCTCTTTTAGCAATCTTGTAACTACCTCTCAAAGCGACTGATATTACCATCGCTCTCTGGCTCAACAGGTGCTTTACCTAGACTTGGCGCTATGGCAACTACTCAATCTACTGAGTTCCCGTCGCTCGACGATGTTCGCTTGCCCTCAACACCAGAAGACAAAGAGCTTCTCAAAGAGCTCAAGCTGGCTTGGGATCAGCATTCAGCTCAATGGGATAACGATACCAAGCACGAGTTCGTCGATCGCATCCTCAAAGGATACACAAAAGTCACAAATACGAACCAGGCTCAACCAAGTGCCCATCGACTCTGGAAAGCCGGCAACATTACCTTCGCCGTATGGATAATCTTACGGGTCACTTATGACGAAGAAAAACTCTCAAAGCCCAGAGAATGGCTTCGACACAAATACAAGAACTTCGATCCGCAGTCTTGGGCGAGCCCTGTGCCCAAGAAGACAGCAAAGCCTCCAGGGACCAAAGCCAGAAATACATTCTCCTCAAAGGAGAACCTTAGATCACATGCGAAGTCTCAGGAACCCAAGTCTCCGCAGTCGATTGAGGCTATGGAGATCTGTGAAGAAGAGGCCGATTATGACAACATTCACGGAGACGGTACTTATACAGACAACGATGACGGAGATGATCAAGATGAAACAAATGTGAGCTACCTAGAAGACAACCTCGAGATTCCTCTGACAAATCTAGCCCAAGCCAATTACCCGAAGTAGGTTCAGGGCGGCCAACGTTCCTGAGCCAGTTCGAGACCTATCCCGAAAGCGTGGAACTTCTAATGCTTCTGTGAATCTCCTCTGCACAAAAGTGCAGAAGACAGACTCTCCTAAAACTCCATTATCGGCTGACACCGACCATCCACGTGAGTTCATGGGATTCGGAGTAAGAAATAGCATCTAATCTACCGATAGTTGAGCCTTCCGGTCCCTCAACGGCACCCACAGTCGACAACCAGGCCCGGGCTCGTCCTCTCGAGTGGAAAGCTAAGCTCCAGGACCTTAGGGTTTATGGGCGTGGCCTGAATCAAAATCGACATGTACTCAACCGCCCGGTGTTTACTGGTGGCCAGGCCTCTTTACCGCCTAATCCGACAGACGTTTCGTTCATGCAGGAGTCTTATGATCCAAATGGCTTCCGAAGAAGTCAAGAACCAAGTTTGCGCTCAAGTGCCCCTGCTCTTTCTCTCGAGAAGAGGGCAAATGATCAGATTTTTTTCAGGAGATCCTAGAGATCTTATCCTGTATCGCGAGCACTCAACTCAAAGCGACCATGTGAGAGCCAAGTCTGGGCTGGTAGACCACCGCTCTGGGGAGTCTGCCGCTTCAGCCCCGAATCTGCCGCAGTCACATGAGTGCAGAGGCAACACTCGCACGATGGCTCCCCGGGGCTCCTCTGACTCTTTTATGTTCTCTTTGAGCTCTTATGGAAAGGAACATCCGCAAACTGGAGAACTGCTTCCTCTTCGTCTGACCCCCCGTGAGACTCTCAGAAGCCCTGGGGATGTCTCCACTCAATAGCCTTCTAGCCTTCGACAACTCCCTCTTGACGACCCTGATGAGCCATCATGGTTCCGTCGATTCAGAATGCAATACCATTCTGACCAGAAAGAGACCTGCGATCAGATCGCGGACCAAGTAACAAAGAATGTCACGGGTATCGTTTTGCAGGCAGTTCATGATATGATTCAACCGCTGAGCAATTCTCTCGCTCAGTGTGTGGACACTCTAGCAAAGCACAATACCAACGTTGCAGGAGACCAGGTGAATCTAGCGACCCGAGACCTGAAAGACATGAAGCAGGTCCTCAACAGCATTGTGGAAACAAGCCGAGTGCAGCTGGAAGCCTCCCAGAGTGAGGGAGCAACTATCCAAGAACTGCTTTTGCCAGCCATGACTGAACACCGGAAGGATATTGACAATCTTGTGCAACGCGCTACAAAGATCGAAGAACGCACATCAGATGTTGAGGAGTATCTGGAGCTCCAGCTCGCCGACAAGGGTGGCGATTCAGTCCGCAACGCTCCTCAGGACGAACACCATACCTTTTACAATCATGAAGAGGCGGGAGGGGGTTAAACCTATAACGTTCTGACTTGACCTGGCTCAAATACTAGCAAGTATGCCGTTATCTCATGAGGCTTTCGTTTCACATATATCTCACACGGTCTGAAGACGCCATGCGGCAAGTACATGTCCACGCACACTGTTTGTTTTGACTATTGCGAGAATTCTCATTGACCTTGGCACAAATATCCCGCACTTGTTTGTTGTTTGCTTGTCGGTCTTCTGTTGTCTTGCACCTATTGCCCGCAAATCACATGAGATACCCTCGCTAGATGTTTGAGTCCATAGTCGTTGTCTTCAACAGTTAAATTATTTCCATCCCCAGTAATTGACTGGGATGACATGGTGGCTTCTTTTGAGTCTTTGTATCGCAGAGTCAAACAGCGATGCTTTGGTTGCTTGGGTAAGGGTTGGTTGTCTGCTTTAGACGATATGGTAGCTTTGGTCACAATACAATTTTAATTCAGACTATATAGTCATAGAAGAAGCTATATCAGACCTAGTCATCTTCATACGAAATGGAATTCAACGAGCATAGAAAGACATGCAATGTATCAAGAGACAAAGCGCCAGATGCACTCCCAATGCGAAGGGACAAATCACACAACGCCCCTTCAAAAAGTGGTCCCTATCCTATACCTAAGCTTATCCTAAGTCTATCCTAACTCCTGAATTTATACCAATTACCTAAGTCTACCTAGGTTTACCTAGGTTTTCTTCTGTCGTTCACGATAGAAGTCAAGTTTTCTTGTCTCCTGCCTCCCTGTGACAGCCCTACCAGATCTCCCACGCGGCTGGTCCCGTGGTGATCGAGATCTGGCCAATGAAAAGCGCTGCATTTAATTGGAGCCCCACATCTCAGATTCATTTTCGAGGAAGGAGAACCCAGCCAATATCTCTGTTAGACCTCACAGGACAGCCTCAACACCACGAATCCGACGATTTGAGCTATTAAATCAGGAAAAAAAAGATAATAACATCCACGAAAAGAGCAAAAGGAATCTCCGGTGCGGGGAGTCGAACCCCGCTCGCCGCGGCGCAATTAATTGCAGAACAATTGAAAACGCGGAATGATAACCGATACACCACACCGGATGTTTGGATGTTAGTCAGCGCTCGATTTGGGACTTATACAGCCTGTCCCTGGCTCTGTTCACTGTTGTGCCAAGTTCAGGCCTCCAACGTGAAGAAAGCTGTGAAGAATCGCGAGGAGGGACATTAGGCCTCGTCTACATTCAAGAGTGTAGAGCTGGACCTGTCTGATGATGAAATATTGACAACGGCGGAATAACGAGTGCTGTGTAGCAATCTGATTGTTTCACAACTTCGTCGCCAACTTGGGTGGATCCGGTGAGAATAGCTCGCTGTTTGTATTGTTGCTTTCACATCGGTGAACTTCTGGTGGTATTAGAGAAATGCTCGAGAAAGATTGATTTCATTTTGAGAGAGTCTTTGCAAAACACAAGATGTTCTTCCCAATAGAAGGAATCTCGAATACATAATCACCCTCATCTGGCAAGTGCCACTGCAGCTGCAGGAGAACTCGAGACGCCATAAGTGACACCTCACAAGCCACCACCACTCGGAGAATTATCTACACACCCTGGCAAACCTCCAAACCTAGAGCCAATTCAATAATTACGATCAATTAAATACAGAATTACGAAAATCTCAGCAAATGCCGACACCAAGTCTAGTCAATGGGCACGTGTGTTGACGTTTCCCCGCATTCTGATCATATCAGGTTACTTGCTGGATCCGAGGGTCCCGTGGTCAAAACGTCGACCAAACACAATCGTCTTGAAACAAATCAAGTCAAAAGAAGGCTTATCCAAGGAAATCAGTATGGTTTGTTCTTTTTCATTGAGATTCGTCTATCTTTCTTTCTCTATCATATTGCTCGTCAAGCTTTGAACGTATGCCAGATTATTTTCAACCTCCACCTCATCTCAGCCAATGCCATAGCGAGAACTCTCATGAACGAGCATGCCCAGCTCTCTAAACCAGAAACCAACTTGGAACAATCAACGCTGACAGAAACAATTTTAGATTCCATAACCGATCCGACGCCATAATGCTACTTAAGCAACGGGCTTGATAACAGCAGGGGGAGTGCCCACGTTGTTGCGGTTGCGGAAGAACAGAACACCCTTACCAGCACCCTCGGCACCAGCACTGGGCTCAACCCACTGGCACATACGGGCACTGCGGTACATGGCACGGATGAAGCCACGAGGACCATCCTGGACATCGGCACGGTAGTGCTTGCCCATGATGGGCTTGATGGCCTCGGTGGCCTCGTCCGCGTTGTAGAAGGGGATGCTGCTGACGTAGTGGTGGAGGACGTGAGTCTCGATGATGCCGTGGAGAAGGTGGCGGCCGATGAAGCCCATCTCACGATCAATGGTAGCAGCAGCACCACGGACGAAGTTCCACTCGTCGTTGGTGTAGTGGGGAAGGGTAGGGTCGGTGTGCTGGAGGAAGGTGATGGCAACTAAAAAGGTCAGTATAAATCGCAATTGCATGATGGAGAAAGCTTACCGAGCCAGTGGTTTACCCAGAGGTAGGGAACAAAGTACCAGATGGCCATGTTGTAGAAACCGAACTTCTGGACGAGGAAGTACAGAGCAGTGGCCATCAGACCGATACCAATATCGCTCAGGACGATGAGCTTAGCGTCGCTGTTCTCGTACAGAGGGCTGCGGGGGTCGAAGTGGTTGACACCACCGCCAAGGCCGTTATGCTTGCCCTTGCCGCGACCCTCGCGCTGGCGCTCGTGGTAGTTGTGGCCGGTAACGTTGGTGAGGAGGTAGTTGGGCCAGCCAACAAGCTGCTGGAGGACGAGCATAAGGAGAGTGAAAGCGGGGGTCTCCTCAGTGAGATGGGCGAGCTCGTGGGCCATCTTTCCGAGACGAGTAGCCTGCTGCTCGCGGGTTCGGGGAACGAAAACCATGTCACGCTCCATGTTGCCGGTGGCCTTGTGGTGCTTTCGGTGGGAGATTTGCCAGCTGAAATAGGGGACAAGGAGGGAAGAGTGAAGAACCCAGCCAGTAATGTCGTTGATGAGGCGAGAATCGGAGAAAGCACCGTGACCACACTCATGGGCAATGACCCAGAGACCGGTACCGAAAAGACCCTGAAGAACAGTGTATACGGCCCACAGACCAGCGCGGGCGGGGGTAGAGGGGATGTATTCGGGGGTCACGAAGTTGTACCAGATGCTGAAAGTGGTTGTCAGGAGGACAATGTCGCGGAGGATATATCCGTATCCCTTGAGGGCGGAGCGCTTGAAGCAGTGCTTAGGGATGGCATTGTAGATGTCCTTGATGGTAAAGTCGGGGACCTCGAACTGGTTGCCGTAGGTGTCGAGCATAACACCATACTCGGACTTGGGCTTAGCGATATCGACCTCGGACATGGACGAGAGCGATGTGGAAGAGGCCGAGTGGCGGGGAGAGTCTGAGGGAGAGACGGCGGCAGACTCAGAATCCGTCACAGTGGTTGATGTGACGGTGCGCCTAAGCGCAGGGTTCTGCTTGGGCAGAGCCGAAGTCGAAACGGACGCCATTGTGAAGAAGAGACGGGGTTCACGGCCGACAATAGACAAAAGAGTCAAGAAGTCGAAGATGCCGAAGAAGAACTGTCGAAGGAAAAAGAGAAAGGGAGGTGGAAAAGAAAAAAGAGGTTTGAGACGGCCAAGGGGGGCTGAAGTTTTAAAGTGTGTCCCTTTCAACTGTAAAGGTAAAGGTACCTTTACTTTAATGCGTGGATGCTTGCTCGGCAAGCGTTTTGTTGGGGCGTGGAGCCTGGGAAAAGGGCAGGTACCTACTGTACTCACTGTACTGTACCTCTTAGCTGCTGCGGGCGGGACAACGGACAAGCAACCCAAAACCTCTGGCCTCTCAGCGCAGCGGCAACACAAAGCAGAAAATGCGGCGAAAGCAGGCAATACAGTACATACATACGGGGTGGAACGATAATGGAAATGAAACTGACAGGTCCATTCACTCCCTTTTGCTGCGCAGTCCGATACAGTTTACCGATTTCCCTGTCTTTGGCAAAAAGATCGACAATCTCAGAGGGAGGACAAGTAACATGCTGCTACGGAGAAAGTTTACCCTGAATTACTTTATTTAATTACACCAAACTTAATGTTTTCACAGTAACTCAAATTGTTAACTGCAGTTTTTATCTACATCTGAATTGTCATCTTCACGCAAACTTCCACTACGATACAATTGCTCCTTGTAATCGCCGCTTCAAGGGAAGCATCTTGACCTCGACTCTTGAGTCGCGACCAAAAAAATCCCTACCCCAGAAAAATACGCTAGAAAACAACGGGTCGTGCTTCTAACCCACCCCTGAAATGTGGCAATAGCTCCCGACGAGACAGTGACGGGGTGGCCGTCTGATGTGTGTCTTATGTCTTGGTCGTACAGCAGCTGAACATTTCGTGAGCCTGTGGTATCTCGTCTTTCACCTGCAAGTTGATGAGGCTTGCAGAAGGGCTTGGTATTCTGCGGAGGGGGCTGGCTGAGCCCGCGATTAGTATTTTCACTATTACAATTAAGCTTCTGGAGGATTGCTATCGGATAAATTGCCGTTCCCAATACAGCCCGCTGTTCTCTTTTGCTTCTGCTGTCGATGATTCTACTCGCCGATATCTATCCGTAAAAGATACAGTAAGCTGCCGAGACCCGGCCCCGCTCCCCAACTTCGGCCGGCGGAGCTGTGGGCTTGAGTAACCGCAGTGGCATGACTCTGGACAACAAAAGCTGTCGCCTCCAAAAGAGGGTTCGAGATTTTGCCATCGATGGATATGCAAGATGCTAGCTACAGTGCTTAATACCTGCCTATCATTGCCGCTGTCTTTTCAGCCTCTTACAGTAGTCTAGATCTTCACACCGCCTGAAGAATGGATCTGCCTCCGCTAACGGGACATGTCCGACTGTTACACGACGGGTGGCTTAGATTCAGGTATCTGATACACAGAGCCCGTCATCCATTTGAGTGTTGGCAATGTCTTATCAAGTATTTGGCCCTTCATTGGCGACTGACGGTGTTCAAATAAAGCGTGTGACCTAGACGAGCCTCACGATTCATCAGGCTCCTTCACACACTCGAATTGTTCGCCCCTCTCGAATCGGCTGCAAGCTTATGCGGGTCAAAGTGGCTCCAAGCTGGCTTAGGGCTGGAGATCATCGACATGTGAATCAATCCCCTTTGGGTGAACGGGGGGAACCGGGAGGGGGACAACGTCGACGTCGACCACGTTCGAAGGGGGGGCACGCCTAGCGGGCCAGGCCAAGAGACAAGGTCCCCGATCGTGGCTGTCTCTGATTTTGTTGACGATGTGAATTGGATACGAGTCGATTGGTTACAAAAGGCGGGAGGAAAAGCTCAGACAGCGGGCAAGGGAGATAAATCTGGTCAAGCCCGACCCCGGTTGCTGGTGGAGCTTTGATAGCAGTGATAGAGAGGTCTGACAAGATAAAATCGCCTCTTAAAGGTACAGTATCGAGATCGTTGCAATCATGGTTGGCGGCCTCTTGATACGAATAACGAATTATCGCATAGATGGCTCAAGAGTTATGACTATCGACATGTGAAAATGTCGTCGTTGGAGGACCAACCGAGGTGAGAGGTCAACTCGTGCTAAGATAACCTTAGTTGTACGGAACGGCTATCCGCCCATTGGGAATCGAGGTACAGAGTACTTGTGAATCTCAATTGGGGTCAGGAAATTGTGTCTGGTCAGGTTTCTGCACAGCTTCATTTGCATGTCGTAGGCCAAGATGTAATGTCTTGTGCACAAACCTGGGGAATATTGAAATGCGGCACAGCAAGAGAGTGCATTACCGGTAGTCGACCGGCTAACCTGATGTTCGCTTGACATGTTAAGCAGTGGCCAGGCCATTCAGGGGTCACTGGAATTCAAGCTTTTTTCTCGCCGTGAAACTCTACTGAATTATCCGGAGCATTTCTCTGTTTTCCTTTTGGTGGAGAAAACGGATGTTCTGATCCATTCTGGTAAGGAGCAGAAGTAGAAACCATGTCAATTGGTAGATTCCGGGAAATGTTCGAATTTTTTTCTCGTCTTCCGTTCTGTTGGGAATTTTGTTGAGTTCCATGGGCGGGACCCCTGGTCTTGGCATCACAGGTCCAGGGTTCAGAGGGTGGAGCCAAGTGGGGGGACTCCCGATACAGCACAGCACAGCACGACTGGATGGCTGTGGCGTAAACAGGGGAGAGCAAATAGCCAGTTGATTGCTTGTTTGACGTGCTTGATCATGTTTGAAAGGATGTCAAGATGGCAAGAGGAAGCATTGACGTTTGACCAATTTCCTTTTCCCGACAAGACTGAACCTTATGGTGCAGCGTAGTAACGATTCAAAGAAGAAAGGAACAATTTTAGGTGTTGGCCCCTTGCCCCCAGGGTCCAAAAGCCCCACGTGTCGCTCGCTTGTTTCCCGTTTTTGCGGCGGCTCTGTCAACCCCGCCTTGATACTCAGAGCCCAAGCAACAACATACTGACTGAGCAAACATCACTTTCAATAGCTGCTATCATCATTCTGCATGTTATGTCTCAAGGCGAGGCCGATTTTACAATGCAAACTATTTAAGCAAATTGACTCTCAAGTGAGAGACGTAGCATCGCCACTTTCCCTACAACATAGTACAGAACAACTGTCTGGCCGTCATCAACATACTCTCCGAGAGCATCTTCCGGAGTCAGATCATGATGGTTCGATATCACGAATTTAGTTCGGTTCCTGTTTTCGTTTCAACCACCGGGATCATCAATTCTTCGCTATCTGATTTTGTTGAATAGCTTCCCTGCTGTTCCTTATCACCTGAGGTAGCTAGGAGAGACGACAACCTCTGACCTCTATCCTGAGTGATGAAATGTTCAAGCAGCTCTGGCCTAAGCTCAGGGGGCTCTTTACCAAGTTTATTTTCGCATCCACCTCCCAAGTCTCCTGATGTACTGTACAAAGTCTTCCCTGCCAAGTCCCAAGTCAGGGTCCAAGAAGTCACCCATTGGTTGTTGTTGTTCTCCCAAAATCATGAGGCCTAGAGACGGCGATTACTCTCATTTTGCCACTTCCAAAGTATTCATTGCTTTTGAATCTCTCATTCAACCCCTGCGTTGAGGTTCTAACTCCTCAATTTTCTCAAGAAGTGTGCGGTTTTGTGTTCTGATCAATTTGTTCTGCCGTCGAGTCGACATTTCATCAAACTCGACAGTATCTTCCCGGAACCCTCGCGGTGGGCAACGGCGGTGAGGTCCGTCATCACCGTCCCAGCGGTCTGGGTATTGCGAGTCCCTACGCAAGTTACCCCTGGGCCTGTTCTGTCGTTCATGAGTCGAGGGCGAAGATGGCCTTCCTGGAGTTCGTGGCACCGGAGGCCTTCTGTTAAGCTGTCAGTATACGGCATCTGCCTCAATCCAAGTGTATCCATACCTTGGTGGCGAAAGTTGTCTTTGCTGGTGTCTGCTGTCTCCTTCTCGGTCTCTGTTCGAGAACCCAGTTCGTGGAGAACCATCCGATGGGCTCCCTCTTTCCAAACACGGCCGCTTTCGCGGTCCGTTTCTGTCATCATAGATGGGCGTAATTCGAGTAGGTTCAGTTCTTGGCAACTCACTCGAGTCTGGTAAGGGCCGTTTGTTACCGCTTACCATTGGTGAGGGAACAGCACAAGACATAGGGTGTTGTGGCATTGAGGAAGCTGAAGTCGAATGTCCTCGTGGGCCATTTCGCATAGCCGTCGGTTCCGTAGGTATGGTGGGCCCAGTGTGATGCCCGGAACTTGGTTCTCGACGAGTTTGTCTTGCGCTATTGAAATGCTGTGAAAATGCATTCTCTAGAACTGGTCGAAGCTCCCTGACTATCGATAGCACAGCCTCACTCTCCATTGCCTGGGTATGACTCCGCTGACTTTCAGTAAATCCATCCTGAACACTTTTGACAGCGTTGTCATACTCGGTCAATGAGTTGTTGTGAGACAGAAGCCTTCGTCCAACAGAGCTCTCCAGCTCATCTCTTCTGGTTTGCAACATGCTCGTGATTGACTTGTCGACGTGCTCTGATACCATCCATGACACTCGGTTCTCAATGATGGCCCAAAGACCCTTCTCAAAATACCCGCGGTGCACTTGACAAAAACGTGTGACGAACACCGTGTTCCAGCGGTCAACCAAAGTATCTAGCTCTGGCTGAGCCGGAGAAACTGGCGGCAGGTTCCCCTCTCTGAGAAGAGTCCTTCGAGTGTAACACCATTGTTCAATGGACTCTTTCACTTGTTTCCAGCCCTTGAAATTCGAGACTAAGTCTCGTGATAGCTTCTCGTTGAGGACTTTAGTCCAAAACGCCTCCTGGTCATGGTGACTGGCCGGAGGCAAGGAAAGATACTCTTCCTTGATTGATAAGCAGGTTTCTAGTACCTTACACTTCTGAGTCACAGTAAAGCGCCTGGCTGGGTCTTGAGGTGTTTGGGGCGCAGTAGAATTGGACTGATTGCTGCTATTCCCATTCTACACAAGGTCAGTGAAGGCACATTTCTTGGCAAGGATACAAACATTGCTTGTGCCTCGCCTTGTCTCTCCTTGGGGCTCAAAGTCGTTGCTCGAGAAAACCGGTAACTGCGGCGGCCTCCATCCTCGGTTCGGTCTGGGATCTATTGATAGAGAAGATGGTGAAAATGGGTTTGTTACAGTGCCTGCCTTGCTGGACGAGGCTTCTGATCCTGTGCCTAGGGGCGTCATGTTTGCGCCGGCACATGTGGATTTGTTGCCCATGTTTGTGTCCACCGTCTTCTGCTTGCTTGATGTGTTTTTGCTAGGAGACTCGCTCAAGTCGATAATATTTCTTCCAGCAGGCTCCTTACCTTTCGGGCTTCTATCTTTCGAAGGCCGGGGTGTATTCATTGTCAAAGTAGCTAAGGTGCGCTACCAAAAGAAGTAATGTTGCGGAAGGGAAATGGGTAGGCAGCTTCAGTGATAGGCCAGAGGCTAGAGATGGAAAGGTGGAAGAAAAGAGTTGAGCTTTTGAGATGTTATGGTGAGGGTCCGATGTTTGGCAGTGCCGAATATCTGCAAAAGTTTGCCCACTAGCTGCGCTGCGCAACATACAATGCTCGCCCAGCCACCACAACAGCTCATGCTTAGGATAATTTTAGGATGGGCTTAGGGCAATCAAGTTAAGTCAACTATACGACCATCTTTTTGCCTCATTTCATGAGTACGTAAAGGCTCGGCTCACGTTTACAAAGAAGCATTAGTCTGTAAAATATTGCTTGCAGCAACTCTTGATATCTAGAACTCTTGTAATATTACGGCAAAACGCAACGTATCTGTACCAATAGCGACTTCTGATCTTCTCGGTATCGTATGCTTTCCATCGCATCTATATGAGCAAGTGGTTTTTCCCAAACATTTATACTACAAAGTTCAAAGCTACCAGTCAATCCTCTTGTGCTCCTCTGCCTCTACCGCTGACTTCCAGAAAATAGTTCCAAGCATCGTAGTTAAACCCTTGAAAAGTTCGTAGCAAACTTAATAGCAACAAATTTAAGGCGAAATGTAACTGAGATCAAAACTCAGAGGCCATGTGTAACATCTAAGTTGGATAGTGAAGTCGGAATGATGTTGTGACGGGTGAAGAGATGCAATCGGGATCAAAACCCAAAGATACAGTTCCACGTCCAAGTTGGATTGTGAGTTCTGAGTAATGCTTTCTTGTATGACTTCTGGTCACTTGTTACCTCTATCCTTGTCGTCGGCGCATCTCCCGAAGCGCTGTGTACAGCATTGACTCCCGAGCACTAGGCGTCATGGCCTGAAACTCGGCGGTCTCTTCCCTAAACCTTTCCTCTGGGGAAGGACGACGAGAGACACTTTTCTTAAAATGAAATGGGGTATTGGCCTGTCGTGCCACATCAGGGGTCACAAAGAGGCCAGGGGACATTCCTGTCATCTCTTCAGGTTTGGGAGCTGCAGTATCATCGGTAGCGGGCTCCCCGAGTTCAGGGGAAACCTTACTCTGGGCTCTGCTTCTGTCCTTTCGGGCACTCTTCTTCTTGTTCGCCCGAACTGCGGGGCTTGAGGAGTTAGGGAGAGGCTGCGTCGTTGCCGAAGATGCACGGCCAATGCTCGAGCTAAAAATGTCCTCAAGAGATGGGAGAAGCTCAGATGAACAAGCTGTCGATGCTGGACTGTAGTTGACTTCACTGAGCTTTTGTCTTTTTCTGCCCGCAGGCGTCGGAGTGCCTACAACAGCCAGCCTTTGGTCCATGGACTTGCTTCTGATAGCAAGAGCAGGTTCCACTGAATCCGATGCTTTTCGTTTTCTGGGGGCCACTTGTCGGTCTTCTTCGTCCACAGAACGAAGGACAGCGGCCGCTGTCTCGGTCTCGACTTTGGCGGTTATGATCTTGTCCCGATATCTCTGCTCGTAGCGGCGGAGCTGGCTCATGACCCGCGGAGTAACGATCGGGGTACGAGGCTCGATTGTATCTATGATGGATCCTCTGTATTTGCGATTAGGTTCATCAGGATCCTCATAGGTGTCGTCGTCGCTTTCGTCGGCATAGAACTCCTCAAAGTCCTCAAAGTCATCTATATCTGCGTCTCCATCTTCATCATCTTCGGAGTCACACTCAAGTCTCGCCTGGACTCCATCGTCATGATCGTTCTCCTCTTGGACTTCTTGAACTTTGTGATCAGTGCCATGATCAGCATCTTCAGAATTCTCATGAGCACTCTTAGACTCATCGTTTGCCTTGTCATGATCGGTGTCATTAGTCTGATCATGTTTAACACCAGCCCCAGGACGATCTTCTTGCTTATCAACCACACCCTCGAGCTGGTCCCGCAAGCGCTCCTCTAGACCTGGTAGAAGGTCCAGTGCCATAGACATGACAGCCTCAGTATTTCGTATCGCCTTAGAATTCTTTCCCGCAGCCTCTGTACGATTCATGAGATACCTCAGATACACCCGGTATGACTCTGGAGAGCTGTTGGCCTTCAAAAGGGGCGGCCGGGTGAGAGACTCAAGGGCCTGTAGCCTTTCTTGAAGTTTGTCTTCGGCCCAGCGGAGAATCCTGGACTCTGCGAACTCCATCAGCTCTTCTTTAACAGTGGGCCAAATAGAACCTTCAACATCGACATTTTCTGCTACTTTCTCATTATGGGAATTGCTCTCATGGCTGGCCTGAGAGTTGTGAGTGCCATCTGAAGGGGAACCGTTTTGACTTTGCTCAGCAGCCTTTCTCCATCCTGCTGCCTCCAGGGGGCTTCGGTTTGCAGAGCAAAACTTTTTCGCGTATAAGCTGTTCCATTTGTCTAGGAGTGTATTAAGCTCAGAGTCCGACGACGCGTGCTCATCCTGCGCAAGTTGGAATCTTCGTGGTTCGCACCACTTTTCCACACACCCTTTCACGACTTTCCACTTATCTCGACGTAACTCTTTCCCTCTTATTCTGGGTGAAAATTTCACTTTAGACCCAACAGTCTCCTAAAACTGTTGGGCCATTCCATCGGAATGAAGATACAAGTCTTTGTTCTCCAAGCAAGCCTTCAGAAGTGCCTTCTGTTCGGCCGTTTGATAAGAACCTAGATCTATCACGATCTTTGGTGTCTGTTTCTCATCAGATGACTGGCCTTGCTTTTCGTCGGCGGCCACTCGCCCAGAAGTACCGGGAGGGCGCATAGCTACAGGGCGATAACCAGCTGGTTGCAGATCTCCTCGTCTAGCTTGAGGCCAGTTTAGATCATACTAGAGTTGTCAGCGCATATCCGAGCTACCCTATTTATACGTGTATAATTACTTACAAGGTTCTTCCCATCTTTGTTCCAGGTTGGCACGGAACGCTGGCTAATAGCAAAGGATTGTTGTAGATCTGAGATCGAAGACTGTGTCTGTATTTCCGGAAGAGAATCCAGAACCTGAGGGTGATGACTTCTAACCTGACTTGTGCCCTTGGCTGGCATACTGTC
The DNA here is from genome assembly GCF_900044065.1 of Fusarium mangiferae. NCBI lineage: Eukaryota > Fungi > Ascomycota > Sordariomycetes > Hypocreales > Nectriaceae > Fusarium > Fusarium mangiferae. Next base: position 82,450 of record NW_024573930.1, on the reverse strand, counting down.
AAAAGCTTTGGGTTCTTGATATGGCATACCATATCCGCGTCTCAAAGAAGGCTCACGAAACTGGCCGGGGGGGAGCTTGGCCATACGATTGTCGTGGTGGCCGGTTCCGGCGTCTTTGATGTCATAACTTGCGTCTCGTATATTGCTTCTTATATTGCCAGGAGTTTCCATCGATGGGTCTGCATGTGTATCGTTCGAGTTTTGAGTATTGAGGCCTGATGTTGAAGTGTCTGGCTTTTCGTTTCCTTTCATCCACGAAAGATGAGGTGCAGCAAGTGACACGTCACTATTCTTTTGGGAGTTCTGAGCTTGAGATGCATTGAGATCTGAGAATAATGGAGTAACAAAGCTCGCAGAATCCTCGCGGGAAGATTTCTTCTTCTTGGTGGAACCCATAATTGGACAGTCAAAGAAGCTTGGCAGAGAGCATAAGATGCTGAAGCATATGCAGAAAGAAAGATGCAAGCAAGAGATGGGTTGAATAGAGAAGTGAGAGCCAAAGTTGTAAATCTCAGTTGGTGAGGGAAGAGAGTTAAGAAGAGAGAGTTGGAATATTTGAGGCAGTGGGAAGTGGAAGAGGTTGTGGGTATCAGAGCTCGCGGTGCGAGGCAACTGGCGGCGCAGGGCATACAGCCTGCAGCCAAAGAGCCTAGATGATAGCGGGTCTGATTCAGAGCAATGATCCAGTGAATTCAAGATAATTTAGGCGTTTTCAGTCATATTCTCATGAGAAATAGCATACCATGAGCATGTGTGAAAGTCTTGACAACGAACGCCCACCTCGAGTACCAAGACTTAAGGACTCTTAAGGAACTCGTGTGAGTATTGAGGATCTCAACTTCTGTCATTTTCTTATTTATATAGGTGCTTTTATTGCGTCTCCAAGGTCTAGAGAGAGTAAGCCGCGGTCTGCACTTTATACTCTTCCCACAATTAATCATGTTATCTGAACAGTCGACGCTTAGAGTGAGCATTATATTGGCATGGACGGCAAGCTACAAGGCCAATACAATACTAGAAGAGACAATACCTCTCTCTGAAAGATCGACCTAGTTGCTGGCCAGCTTTTCTTTAGTATGTGACACGCAAAAGGGCTGTATCTGACGTGCTCCCCTTACAGTTCATCTTCGACATCACCGAACATCAACGTAGTAATTAGGTGTCTGCAATGAGGAACTCTCTTTTCATCTATGTCAAATTCTACAACTAGCCGATGATCATGCCTCACTTGTTTTCCATTTATCCCCCGTCAAAATTAACCCACAACTACTCCATGCAACGGCATCCCCTTGGCCAAGTCGAAGAACCATCGACGATGACACCGGAGACAACCTCTTCCATATTTTCTTTTAATTCAACGCTTCGTAACAGCATCACAAACAAGACAACGCCAAACTCACAACAATCACCAAGGCACCAGCGTGCCCTCCGAATCGATAACCTGCTGCAGTCGCTGCGGCATGAAGTCAACCCACATATTGACTCTCTCCATGTCGAACCCTGCCCACACATCCTTGACCATCTTCTGGAGAGTCTCGTCCTCCCAGTCCTTGGGGGCATCCAGATTCCACTGCTTGCGACTGGGCCAAAGGCTGTCGAGCGGGTTGAGGTCGGGGCTATCGCCGCAGTTGTAGTAGTATCGTAAGCCGTGCTCATCCTTCCATTGCTGAACCAGATTAACCTTGCTTGCAGCGCCGTGGGCGAAAGCCTCGCAGTCTTCTTCGAGGATGAAGCTCTGGGCGCCGGTGGCTGTGAGCCATGGCTTGACCGTCTTCTCGAGGATGTGGTCCTTGTACTCTTGCATGGTCATGACGCCAGTGCAGTTCGGGCTGGTGGAATCTTCGTAAAAGACAGCTTCACTCTTGAACCCGTAACCTACAGCAACCCAAGCGTGGGCCTTTCGCAAGTCGCGTGGCCATTCAGCCTCGGGAGTGGTTGCGCATGTCTCGCAGAAACGTTCACCAGGTCGGGGAATAAGACGCATCTTTCCATCAAGGCCAAACCCAAAGTGGAGCTCGATACTGAACCGGATGGCTCTCCAGTCCTGTGGATGAGGGTACGCTTCAAGCATGCGTCTGGCGTATTCGACTCTCTTCTCGCGAGCCTTCTTATGCACCCAGATCCTCGGACATCCCAGGCATCGTCGGTAGCCCAACGTTCCCATTGTTCTGTGCAGAGTCCTGGGATTCACATCAACCTCGACACCAGCTTCCTTGGCCAGTCCATGCCAGTTCAAGTTAACATTGATGTAGGCGTCATTCCAGAGAATCTTCTCCATCTTCTGCTGGTCTTCCTCGGAGATCTTGAGGGGTCTTCCACGCGTTTCCTCCCATTCGGGATCATTGCGCTTAGACGCGGGGACGCTCAACGCGGCATAACCTTGAGATCGCGACAGATCAAAGTGCCGAAAGATGGCTGACTTGTTGACAGGCAGGCCCTGAGACTCGAGGTACGAGATGGTGCCTCGAACCATGGCCTTCTTTGGCGTGTCGCCATGCTTATATCCGGACGGCATACTGAGGGTCGCGTTGCCCGTTCGCTATAGAGGGGTTATTGCGGTGTAAGTGGGTGGAGAGAATGATTGGGACGGTGGTGTTTGGATGTTTTTGTCTGCTCTCATTCTTCGCGCGGCAAGTGGTGAGGGGTCAAAAGTTGGCGGTGATCACGTGGCTTGGCTTGTTTCACCAACCACGTAAGTTCTGCTTTCATCGTCAATGGCGTTCGATGAAGCAAGTACATTAAAATCAGTGGTTGGTACGGAGTAATACGCGTAGATACACGTGTCAATTCATTTCATGTACGGTTTGCATGCACAAAGATGTTGCTTGAACAGATCTTTTTTTTCCACCTAGTCTGATAATACGTAAGGTGGTGTATTTTGAACCAAAGCTCAGGCGAATAGTAACAACGCTTTGTAGTAAGATACACAGTCAAGGTCATGGAGAGTTTCCAATGTAATTAAACCAGTAATATAATAACAGTTTCACCTCTTTATCTCCACGCTAGACCCTATGGTCAGTCTGTTTGCATGGCAAATTGGCTTACTGCACGAGGCTGAGAGGCCTGTCAAAAGGTTTACCCTGTACCAAACAGATCTATCAACAATCCTAGACTCAACAAGTCAAAGACAAACATGCCAAAGTGGCCGTGATATGACTCAAATCACTTCTGTTTGATCTCGGTCTTAATGTCACGTGTGTTTCTTGTACGAAGTGATTGTTAATTTATGGCCAACCATCACGGTTACTATGGACTCACAACACATCGCGAACACTTCTATGCTCCATAATTGTGTTTGGCGTCTCCGACATCAAGGGCAGCATGCACAAAGGCAGTACGAATGATCATCAAATATGTTTGATTCAAAATCTCGTCATCCAACCGTGGATGACGGTAAATTACGAAGATAAAACCGCTCTATAGTCTCACGAGACCTTTCATAAGCATGCCTTCTACGTCCAACCAAAATACTCGCCACATTCCATGTAGTAAACGCCGTGAAATGGAGCAGATATGTCCACCATCTATCCCAAATGTACAGCTTGATTCTCAAGCCCCAGGAGCCTTTCCCAAACGGGTGGCCCGATCAAACGCCTTAAGCTTTTCCTGCCTCACGGACTGACATCATAAATTTGTCCTCGGCACCCACCTCTCCGGCGACTCTGGCCGAAGAGACCTTGGCGTTTCTTCCATCAAGAATGGTCTTGACCTCGTCGGCGGTCTTAGCGCCGAGAAGCGTCATCTCCCTGCTGAGAAGAAGTGCGACAGCAGCTCGAATTAGGAGTGCATCTCCTTCGAAGACGTAGACGTCCCAAAGACGGGCTGCTTCATCTATCGCCAAGTGTTGTGTGAAAATGGCTGTCAAAATTCCTGAAAAAGATCGTTCTAATTCGGCAGTAGGGATCTTCTTTGTGAGGTGCGCGTGAAGAGGGGCGGACTTGAGAGAAAGTGTCTGCATGATGAGGTTGAATGCGGACGCTTGTGCACCCGGATCTCCAGTGTAAAAAGACAGAGGTAGTGGGCGATTGAGGACGTTGGCGAGTGCGACGAATGCAGACGCGGCATCGGGCAAGTTGAGGAGCAGCAAGGCAGCGATTGTCTGACGGACTTGGTTAGCAACTCAGGTGGCACAATGTGGCTGCTAGACTTACGTTACAACCACGGACATAACCAATGTCACTCCTGTACATGGCATATGCACTCAACACATCAACAAGGCTTTGGTGCAGTGGTCCCTCGACGTCAAAAATCCGTAAATCCTCCCACGTCTTCTGTGCAGCGTCCCTTCGGATATCCTGGAACCATTTTGCCCTCCTGGCATCCTCCGCATCGCCCTTATCGTCCTTAACTCTGGCCTCAATCTCTTGAGCTCTAGCAAGTGCTGCTTTGAAGGATGTTTCTGACAGTCCTAGTTCATTACCGATTGCACGACCCCAGATTTGGGCGCGGCTTCGGGGTGCGATTCCCTTCCACCATAGTTCTCTTGTCCTGCGCTCGCGAATAGCATCGCTCCAACGTGGAATCACGTCCCTCTCCCAAATTTGCATCAGATTGTCAGCTGTGCTGTCCCGTCCTTCGATCTTGGCCTTGCGTGAGGCTTCGCGTCGCTCCTCAGCCTTGGCACTTGCTGCCATCATCTTTTGGTATTCCTTCAGATGTCGGCGCTCCTCAGCGGGATCCTTGGGTGGTAGCCATGAGGGTCGTGTCCGGCTGAGAACAGCCTCCTTCTCCTTCGAAACGGGAAGAGGGTCGATCATAATATTGGTCTTGCGAAGAGGCGGCAGCTCGGGGGTTGATTTGACACGCTGCTTCTTGTCAAATGTGTCGACAGATCGCCGAGTAGCGTTCCAGGTGTTGGGGCGCTGATTCGCGGGGCGTTTGGCTTGTTGTTCCTCCATTTCGTTGGCGTGCTCCTCGAGCTTCTCCGTCAACGTCTTGGCCTCGGCATTCAGTTCCGCTAACGCAGCGTTCCAACTGTGTGCCCGTTGCTTGGCAGGGCTGCGAGGGTTGTCATCGGTCTTCCAAGTTGGCGATCGAAGAGAGCCTTGAGCTTGCGCGACTGCGGGCGTTCCATTACCGACACTTCGCACTCGTTCTTTGGATCGATTGGGGGATGGAGAAACAGAGGATGGTCGGCTGGGCGTGCGCTCCTGCATGGGCCGGGGAGAGAGCGGCACATTGTCCAGAAACATGCCATCGGGGATATCATCGCCATCGTCTTCATCACATTCTCGCTCAAGGTCGGTAAAAGACTTGCGATCGCGGCCGGCCTGCCAGCTGCCTCGACGAGGTTTTTGAGGGAAACTTGGGTCTCTCGGGTCCCTCGGGTTGAGCGAATAGGCAGGGCTTGGGCTTCGCCGTCGAGGAAATGGAAGAGAAGCCGAGGATGGGCTTGTCAGTGTCTTTGGTCGCGTAGCAGAAAGAGGCTCGGTCAACGCGCTCAAATTGGTGCTTCTGGGGTTGGAGGTGTATACATTGGTCTCGAGAGTAGGGAATGGCGGTCGGGCTTTGGAGGCAGTCTTGCCTGCTGCGAGGGTTCGGCTCGAGGGGGCTTTGGCTAGAGTGGGACGAACATCGACCTTGGATGGGCTCTTGAGGGTCACAGTGTCGTCGTCGAGTCCAATTTCTTCAAAATGGCCAACGTCGGCCAAGACGCTGCCATCGTCACTGTCGAAAGATTGGAAAGAGGAAGTCTTGGAGCTCTTTGAAGTGGTCATCCCTGGTGGAGAGTCGGGGCTGGGGAGAACACTGCCGATATCAAGAGTACGGATCATTGTCGCATCTCCAGGTGAACGGTAAATGGCTGGACGAGAGGACTCTGTCGACTCGCCCGGAGGATCTCAAGCAAGTAGTTCTCTGCTGATCTGGGTATTTTGTTCGTCAATTAAGAGTAAATTGGTTCGAGGTCGTGGCTTGCGATGTGGCCGTTGTTTGGCTTGGGCGGCGCTTCTGTTTTGTTCGGCGGCGCCGTGCTAGGATGCTTGCTTTGTCGGTTTTGGCGGTAACCGTTGTTATGGGCACTGAATATCGGGGTCGGAGGGAGCCGTTTCAAAAATGCCGGGGTTTGCGAGAACCAAATAATAGGGCCAAAATGAAGTCGTACTAAGCAAGTTCTGGTATGGAAAAGGGATATGGAATAGCGAGGGAACGAAGTAAAAGGAGACCGAGGCCGAAAGTAGGTTTGTTGTACGAATAAGAGCGATATAATGGTATCAATCGATCAACGAGAGACTAGGGTTGAATAGCTTAAAGAGGATGGATAAGAGAGACTCCAAGTCTCATAGGGAAACGACCGAACTCGAAGGCGGGAACAAGATTTTGCAACCCCGGACAATGGTAAGCGGTCGCGGCCGGGATGACGAGATATTACCCAATATTAAGCGCGGAGTTGAGAAGAAGTGGCCTCCAAAACAAAGGGGGTGATTAGTCTAAAGTTGAAGGGTTTGAGACAAGAAGACGATTGAAGAATGAAGAAATGATGCAGTGCCGAGAGCAGAGACAAGAAAGAAATGGGAAGAAAGGATGGGGAGAGAGATGACAAGGAGATGACGGAAAACGAGTGAGATTCTCAAGCAACTACAAGGCAAGGAAGTTCAAGAACAAGAACGAGCACAAGCAAAGTCAAGATAAACCGGGAAGTGGATGACGATCCCCAAACGAGAACGCCAACGCAGCCAAGGAGATGATCCCACCCACACTTTTGATGGAATGCTTGTACCCATTCATACTAAAATAGCACGCTCGTGACCTTTGCCTTATTTTTCCAACGTGTGGGTTGTCATGGGTGTGGACATGGCCTTATCGGATCAAGCCACCTCCAGGGGCTTGCACTGTGAATTCTTTTTGGAGACTGTGTAAGACCGCTAATTGATCGAGGACTCGAAGGAAATGCCACAGAACACACGATCAATTTCTGTGTTATTATTAGTTCATGCGATGAGGTCAAGCTCCCTTTTCTTTGCAGCTACAGGTATTGTCACTATCATCGATCATTATCAGAGCCTCCAATTGAAGCACAAAAATTAATGATAATCATTGTTTAGCCCATAAAAACTCAACAATTCAAGCTTTCTCCTCTTTTCTTACTCCATCAACCATCTCGATATTCATCGAGTTGTGTCTACATACAGTGCTAAATGGAAGCGGGCCCTTGTCAATTAATCTCGGCCGCATATGCGCGGCTAATGAACATGCACAGCCAATCACGTCTCTCACCTCCAAGACGTTCAGCTCCCATGTCAACATGGAACTCTCAAATGTTGAAAGAAAACAAGCAATTTCGCGATTTATTTATAATAACCCCTCGAAGCCCCTCTGCTGGGGTTTGTGGGCGATGACTCCAGACTTCTCTAATAACTCTCATATCAAGGGACCATGTCGATCAACTGGGTTGAGTCTCGAGGCTTGCTTACCCCTGCCCTCCCTTGTCCTGCGTTATCTCCAAAAATGTGACTTCATCCGTACGTGCGCATTATTACATTTTGACCATACATCGATTCATATCCCCAAATGCCCGATCTCACACATGGCACTGAGCTTCCTTACTTGCTTCGACGTCCACAGCTCGTTCCGCCTCCGTACGTCCTCTGCCGTTTCTCGGTATCCGCCCGCATTTTGGCGATCAGATCAGCCCCGTTGAGATCGGAATCGGAATCTTCGGAGCCACTCTCAGCGTCTGTGTCCCCTGGAATCAGAAATGCATCCACGCCTTTTGGCTGCGTCTTCTTCTTCATCTCTCGTCGCCGCGCTTTCTTTAGGGCGGCCTTGTTTTTGTTGCGCCGTCTGATTTCCTGGTTCTGCATGGCCTCCTCAACAAACGTACCGAGTGCCTTTTTCTTTGCTGTAAAAAGCGGAATCGGCGAGCCTGCAAGTCTTGAAAACTTCATCGTAAGGTTGTACCAAAAGTTGCTGTATTGCCTGCTGGTCTTGATTCCCCTATGTTCTAGTTCCGCTGCTACGGCTTGTGATTCGCGCTCAGTCAGGGACGCCGGCGTGCTCCAGTCGATTTCCCAGTTGTACTTTTGATTGGACTCATTGCTTGTATCGTGATTGAAGCCTTGCCTAGCGGCGATTTTCTTCTTGAACAAAGCAACTGTGGGCTTGATGGCGTGTTCTGAAACGCCATCACGGATAATCGGGGGCTTGATTTCCTTCTCAGAAGGCTTGATCCAGTGCTTGTCGGTTCCTGGCTCCAACTGTTGCTCCTGGAGCTTCTTCTCAATTTCATCTTCAGACTCTGCTATGTCTGTCGTGTCGTTAACGCGGGGAGGCCGCTTTGCGACAATCTTCGTAGGTGTTTCTTGTCTTGAGGCTGCGTCGCTCGCGGCAGTGTCATCGGGGATAGATGGTAAAGGCATGAAATCTTTTTCTGGTATTGTTGTCAGCATATACATCTTGACACAAGACATGTAACCTACTTTGCTTAAGCCATCGAGCTTCCTTTGGAAGTGTCGGTGTCCCGTTCTTGGGCAGGAGTCTCGGCAATGTCATCGCCTTGGGCACAGTAGCCCGGTGAGGAGGTGTTGAGTAAAGCTTCTTCTTGAAAGAGCTGACCTTGGCGGCAGTCCCATTCTATGAGACTCTGCGCTCAGAAGGCCGGACAGCCTTGGCTTGCTCTTTGCTCTGCTGTACTCGTTCTGTAGGTGATGAAGCGGCATACTCGTCTCCAGAAAGGTGAGAAATATCCGGGAATGGAGAGTACACAGTCTCGTTATCACTCACACGACCTCGCCCACCCCAGCCCTTGAGGATGCTCTTCAAGCCGAGAAGCGAATCCCGATGGTGAGGTCGGAACGGCGATGGCGTACCTGGAGTGTGGCTCTGCATGAGCTTCTCACCGCTGTAAACTGGCTGAAGCTCATAGATCGATGGCGAAAGGCCTTTCTCAGTTTTGATTGGAGTGGAGAGATTATCCTTCGAAATGCCGAGCGCGTTTCTCAAATACTTATCGGCCGAATCAAATGTGGCCTCCTTCTCAAGCGTTGTCGAGACAGCTCTCGGAGAGACATCTTTTTGTGGTAGCTGATATGATACAGGTGGCGATGATCCAACATTTCCATTCTCTTCCGCCTCGTGGGTATTGGCGTCATGAGACACCTCATCGTCACTTAGGTCAGGAAAGCCTTGGAAATCCTCCTCACCATCATCGTATTCCTCTTCATTGTCTTCTTTGGGATGCGACTCGTATTGCTTCAGAGCAGAAATGTTCATGGGACTTGAGTGACTCTCCCTTTTGATGTTCTTGATGTCCTCTTCATCGAAGTCTTCGTCGTCTGAGGAATGACCATACATTGAGCTGCTCTCTTGCTTGATATGGTGCATGTCTCCATCGTGGGACTCCTCATTACTGCTGCCTTCGTCATCGTCGGAGTTGTATTGTTCAATGCTCTCTTTCTTGATGGATTTCATGTCACTATCGTGAGCTTCCATCTTGATTTTCTTCGCTGCGGTATCATCGTGCTGATATTCAGGCGCAGTAGAAAAGGGCACTTCGTGGTCGGGAGACGGGCAATTGCTGCTGGAGATTGAATGTGTTTTCTTCGTCGACTGGCGATCAAGCCAATCCAACAAAGGACCTGTGATGCCCGGCGAGGGGGACCTCTGTTCATGGACAGGGACGGTCTCCCGGGGGGCAGCAACAGGGTTGTTGGTGGTGTTGCTGCTGATATGCTCAGTAGCAGTGGCTTGGGGATTCTGGACGTCGAGACTATGCTCTACTGGTGTTGGCAGGGTTGGCTTGGCCAGAATCGGAGTCTCTTCGTCTGAGAAATCAGAACTATCGGAGGGCTCCTGAGTAAGATCGATGTGCAAGGTTTTGCATGGTGTGGTGTCGCGTGCAACAGCTGACTTGGCAGGTGTAGGCCGTTTTGCCACAGAGGGAGACTGGGTCTTGCGCTGAGCTGCAACCTTTTGTTGCTTAGCAGAGTTCTCGGTCTTGATATTTTTGTCGGCTGTGGCGCGATGTTTCGCAGCCTTTCGCCTTGGGGACACCGCAACCTTGACGACCTCAATGTCTGAGTCGGGTTGATCTTCGTCGTCTGCATCAATTGACACAGCGGTATCGACAGAGTCGCCAACTCGTCGTCGCTTGACATTGGCTTTCTGTTGTTCGGGTTCATTGCGCTTTTTCGGCGAAAGCGCAGCCTTCTCACTGTTGTGATCCGACCCATGCTCAACTTGGGTTGCATTCTCATTCTGACTGGATTTGGGGGGAATATGAGCTGGCGGGACAGAAGTACTTCGGCTTGGGCTTGCAACGCTTGAGGTGAGGTTGGGCAAGGGTGCTTGAGGAGGTACAGAAGCAGCCTGTCGCTGTCTAGCAGCTGGTTTCTTGTTCTGCCTTGCCAATGTTGTGCCTTTTGCGAGAACAGATGCTTTGATACAGGCATAGCCTCGGTTGATAGCCTCTTGCTGGTCAGTCTTGCGCTTCTTGGTAGGTCGAGCTCGTGGACTGGGTGCTACAAGTTTGCGCTTTGGGGACGGCTGGACTTTCTCGATCACACAGTCTGAATCAGAGCTCTCTCCAGATGAAATATCAAATGGTGTATTCGGTGAGTTTGCTTGAACTAGTTGACTGGTTCGTTGAGGAGTTTGTTGGCTTTGACTACTCGTCGCGGCTCGTTTTTCAGGGGGAGTTTCGGGGACATGTTCATTGCGTCCCTCCAGGCGTCGCTTCTTCGTGATTTGGGGAGATGACATGTTTTTGGAGATTGGTGTAGAGGGAACAGAGGGTTGCAAAGATGCTGCACGGGGCACCAAGGCTGATGCCTGCGATCTCTGCCTCTTGGGCTTCTGGCTTGGCTTGGGCATGGTTTGTTGTGACTCTGCTCGGCTTGAGTTGGGGGAACCCGACTGGCTACCGGCTTTCGCGGCTTTTGCTGGCGATGGCTTGTTGCGTTTCTTGAGGCGCTCTTTGGGTTGCTGAGAGGATGGTGAAGATGAAAAGAAGTCGACAATCTTGGACTGCTCCATTGTTTGGCGATATCACTCCAAGAGCGAAGAATCCTGCCACGAGAAACAATCTGCCAGAGCAATAAACTATGGTGAATGTACGAGTGAAGTATTCTTGAGATATGATAGACGTTCAGAAGAGAATGATGAAGCAGCGTAGCTATACGACCTTTGAGGTGATGCTGATAATGCTAGAGTTGAAGTCTTTTGCAAGAGCGTGATGATGCAAGCGTAAAGAGTGAATGCGATAACTTGATCATAAAGAGTGAGGAGAAGAATTATCATAAGAATGCAAAGGGAACTGCCATTCAACAAACACAACAATAGAGGCGAGCGACAAATAAGGCGCGCCAGTGTTTGTCAGTGTCAACGGCCAAGGCAGTGTCAAAAAAGGAGTCGCGGGCTGCTGGCACTGGCATGACACTGCTCATTCAAAGCACGGATTTATGGTAAAATAATTGTTCGTCATAAGGCAAGGCTCATTCACGATGGTCCTTTTTTCCATTTTTCCAGCATCTATGGTATCATTACAGATCATCATGGTCTATGCACATTGACTCGTCCTCACCAGCTACCTAAGCCAGCCTTACATACGCTCTCGTCGACGAGGGGCTGCCCGGATGATATCGTCCACTCGAAGAAGAAGCTAGTTAATAATGTTAGAAATCTTTTCGCAAAAGTCTTTGGACAAGTACTTACCTCTGCGGCTTCGCTGGCCGAAGACACCACAGCCTTCTTCAACTTGTAACTCTCGATAACGCCGAGATCTCGCATATCAGTAATACCACCACCAGGGGTCATCAGGTCCAGACCATAAGTGGTAAGACCATCGTAGAGAGCCTTGCGTAATCTGGCAACAAGGTCACCAGAGTCGAGACCAGCGTTGTCGGCAAGGATAGTGGGAAGTTGTCGAAGAGCGATGGCAAAGCTGGAGACAGCCAGTTGTCGCTTACCCTCAACCCGGGTAGCAGCGCCCTCAACCGCCTTGGCCATAAGCATCTCGGCACAACCACCGCCAAGGGTGGTTCGGGGTTCCTTGACAGTCTGTGACAGAACAGCAAGGGCATCGTGCAGACTTCGCTCGGCCTCATCGAGGAGCTGTTCTGTGGCACCTCGAAGGACAATTGTGCAAGCTTCACCACCAGCCACACCAGAAAACTTGATAAGAGTATCTTCTCCAATAATAACCTCCTCGATAACGTCACAGTGGCCAAGCTTGACTTGATCGGGATGGTCAAAGGTCGAGGCAATCTCACCTCCTGTGACCAGGGCAAGACGCTCAATACCGTCGAAGTCAGCATGCTCAATTGACATGATACCGGCATCAGTAAACAGCTGCTCGGGCCAGTTGTAAATGAGCTGTCGGTTGATGAAGCAGTTAATGCCGTGTGCCTTGATCTTCTCAACCTTGGCCTTCATCTTCTCCTTCTCGGCCTTCTCAAGCTCAGCAAGCTTGCTTGTTGAGCCAACCTTGACACGGGCACCAAAGATCTTGACCTTGTCGGTGTCCATGGAGGTGTTGGCCACCAGAATCTTGGCCTTCTCTAGTCGCTTGGGCTGGTTGACACCAATCTTCTTATCGAGAATGAAACCTTCGTCGAGGTAGGAGTCGCTGAGTTTGCCTCCGGCCTTCTTGATGATCTGGATGTGGTTGAGGTCGGATGACTTAAGTCGGAGGACTGCATCAACGGCCAATTCGGCGAACTGTTTGCGGTCCTGGGCCAAGACCTTGGAGCTGAGTGTTGTTCGGGCAATAGCGAGCAGATCTTGTCGGAAGGCCTCGGGGTTCTTGCTGTGATCGACGGCTGATCCCTCCAACGCCTTCAGCGCAGCCTGGCTGGCTATCCGGTAGCCCTCGATGATAGTCTGTGGGTGGATCTTCTTGTCGACCAGCTTCTCCGCCTCTCTCAACAGCTCAGCAGCGAGAACAGCAACGGAGGTGGTACCGTCACCGACTTCATCGTCTTGGACCTTTGAAATATTGACCAGAACCTTTGCGGCGGCGTTATCGAGGGCGATCGACTTGAGGATTGTGGCACCGTCGTTGGTAACCATGATTTCGGCGGTGGAGCTAGCATCATGTTAAAAGGGGGGTTGTCGAGACCGCAAGATGGGCGCAACGTACGCTGACTGGAGAATCTTGTCCATACCCTTAGGACCAAGGGTGCTCTTTACGAGGTCACCGACGGCGATGGCACCGACAAAGGCAGAGAGGCGAGCATTCTCACCCTTTTCCTCAGTAGTGCCCTCCTCAAAAATTTGGGTTGGTTGGAAAGACTAGGAGGGGCATGTTAGCATACGGTATACTCGACATGAGAAGATGAAGTGTTTCAACAAGAATTCCTCACCAAGAGAGGAAACATACCATGATGGGCTAACAATGCGACTTTGTACACGGCGAAACCTATGAAAACGTAAAAGGTTATCGTCGTCGTCAACGTCAATATGCTTCAGCCTTGGGGTAGACGTTGCAGCCTTTTTTTCTGGAGCTCCCATCCAGCTTAGCAACCGCAGCCCCTCCACTCCCAGGGGCCAGCAAAGCCCACACGTGATTTGCCCCGCGGTGAGAGCCTCGAGCTTCGGGCCAGTATTATCATTTCTCCGCATCACGCACACTTTCGTTGGAAAGTGAAGCAGAACACCAAATTTGTGCTGAACTAGGTTGGCCACCGCAACATCAAGACTCCGCACGTTCCCGAGCGACATTCTGCGCCGTTCTAGACAAGCCTTTGCGTGTCTTCCAGAGGTCATATCTCCCGCGCGCAAAAAGGCCTATTTCGCAAACCTGTGCTCGGTAGCCGAACCCTCCCAAACCCTCGAAAAAAACCGTACAGAAACGACTGAGAGCGGGGCATTTTTTCTTGCACCCCTCCAACAACCAAATATCGCCCATCATGGCGCCCTCTTTCGACCACCTCCGCGAGGCCGACCTTGACGATGACGAGTTCAACGACGATGATATTGACATCTCCGATCTGCGAGAACGATTCGAGGTATCGCTGGAGCAAGGCTATGACAGCTTCGTGGTTATCGATGGCCTGCCTCAAGTCACAGAGGAGCAGAAGCCGAAGCTTGTCAAGTTCTTGTTGAAGAAGCTCAACACAGTCGGCAAGACACGTGAGGACTTGATACATATGCCCATGGGTGACGATGGAAAGTCTTTCCGGTAGGTGCCATGCTTGGAACCACAGATGCATCGAACTTGGAGCTGATCCCGTTGTTCAAGATTTGCCTTTGTCGAGTACGGTTCGCCCGCTGAGGCTGCTGCCGCTACTCGCGAGCTCGACCTCACCCCCCTCGACAAGAAGCACATTCTCCGCGTCAACAAGTTCACCGACATCGAGCGATATGGACGAGAAGGCCGTATCGATGAGACCTACCAACCCCCTCACATCGACGAGTTCACCGAGAAGGAGCATCTGCGATGGTTCCTCAAGGATCCCTCAGGCCGTGGCCGAGACCAGTTCGTTATGTACAAGGGCGAGAGCGTCGGCGTCTACTGGAACAACGAGAAGGATCAACCTGAGAACATTGTTGAGCGACAGCACTGGACTGAGACATTTGTCCAGTGGTCTCCTCTCGGCACATACCTCACCTCTGTCCATGCCCAGGGTGTCCAGCTTTGGGGCGGTCCTTCATGGACACGACAGGCCCGATTTGCTCACCCCTTCGTGAACCTGGTCGCTTTCTCTCCTGGCGAGAAGTACATCGTCACCTGGTCTAACCGCCCTATCTCCATCCCCGACGAGGGTCACCCCGCCCTCTCGATCGACGACCATGGCAAGAACTACGTGATCTGGGACATCGCTACCGCTAAGCCTCTGCGATCTTTCGCCAACCTCGAACCCCCCAAGGTGGAGGATGGCAAGCCCCCGCCTAAGATGCAGTGGCCTGCCTTCAAGTGGTCTGCTGACGACAAGTACGTTGCCCGTCTGAACCCCGGCCAGTCCATCTCCGTATACGAACTCCCCCGCATGAACCTTCTCGACAAGACTTCCATCAAGATTGAGGGTGTTGTAGACTTCGATTGGGCTCCTGCTACCCCCAAGCGCGATGGTGTCAAGGACTACGAGCAGCTCTTCTGCTACTGGACTCCTGAAATCGGCAGCAACCCTGCCAAGGTCGGCTTGATGAGTGTTCCCTCAAAACAGGTCGTTCGATCCCTGAACCTCTTCAGCGTCAGCGACGCTAAGCTTCACTGGCAATCCGAGGCTGCCTACATTTGTGTCAAGGTCGACAGACACTCCAAGTCGAAGAAGTCTCAAGCAACCACACTCGAGATTTTCCGTGTCAAGGAGAAGGGCGTCCCTGTTGAGGTCGTTGACACTATTAAGGATACCGTTATCAACTTTGCCTGGGAGCCCAAGGGTGACAGGTTTGCTATCATCTCCACAACCGAGCCCGTGGGCGTTACTGCTGTCCCTCCCAAGACTGCAGTTTCCTTCTTCTGCCCTGAGAAGGCCAAGAAGGGCCAACAAGTGGGTAACTTCAAGCACCTCCGAACGCTTGACAAGAAGAACAGCAACGCCATCTACTGGTCACCCCGTGGTCGCTTTGTTGTTATTGCCACCATTGCCAACCAGCAGAGCTCCGATCTAGACTTCTTCGACCTTGATTTCGAGGGCGAGAAGCCCGAGTCCGACAAGGACCTTACCGCCAACCTCCAGGCTATGAACACCGCCGACCACTACGGTGTCACAGATGTTGAGTGGGACCCTTCAGGCCGATTCGTCGCCTCGTGGGCTTCTGCTTGGAAGCACTCGGTATGTTCCATCTGTCAAATTAATGATAATAATATTCATACTGACCTGATCTAGATGGAAAATGGTTACCACATTTACGATTTCAAGGGTGAGGCTCTACGAGAAGAGCCCTTTGAGAAGTTCAAGCAGTTCTCATGGCGCCCTCGGCCCGCGACTCTGCTCACCAAGGAGGAACAGAAGGCTGTGCGCAAGAACCTTCGAGAATACAGCCGCGTCTTTGAGCAAGAAGATGCTGACCGTGGTGCGTCCGCTGACTTGGCTGTGGTTGAGGCTCGCCGACACATGCTCGAGGAGTGGTACAACTGGCGCGAGTCCGTCGAGGGCGAGATTCTGGAGGAGCGCGAAGCTCTTGGCCTACCAAAGGATCCTCATGCTCCTCTGCTAGAGGCCTACACAAAGTCTCTCGAGGGCTTAACATCAGAGGCTGATCGGGTGATTGAGGAGATTGTGGAGGAGGTTATTGAGGAGAGTGAGGAGATCCTCGCATAGACGTCTTCACTGCATTTGCATGGGAGTGATTTGCTTGTATCTCGGTAGAAAAACTGGTCAGGGCGAGGGGTCACGTAATGAAATTCTTTGTCATGTTCACACGAAAGATAGGTCCAGGTCTTGGACTTTCTAAAAGCATATTTCGGAGTATTCTCTGTTCATACATTCGCTTGCTCGCCATCATTCACCGCGTGAGCCGTGGGATCTCGCCTACTTGCATAATTTTGATTCCATTGTCGTATATTTACTTTGTAGGACTAATGCAATATGACCATATGGTCAACGTGCTCTGGAGTCCATTAAAACATCATCACAAGCTTAATAGCGTCATGGCCATATTTATGATAGGCTTAGGAAAGACTCTGAATATATCATCAAAACTTTTGAGAGATTACGACTACATTATCGTAAGCTTGTGAGTCCTATGATCAGATTATCATAAGCTTAGGAAGACTGCGAATATATCATCAAAACTTTGAAGAACTATGAATACATTATCATAAGCTTAGGAGAGCTATAAATACATTATCATAAAATTAGGAGGACTATGATTAGATCATTAAAACTTGACGAGATTATGACTACATTATACAAGCTGAGGAGTACAATGAGTACCATATCATAAGCTTAGGAATACTATGAATACATTTTCATAAGCCGAGGAATCTATAATCAGACCATCTCGTTGGTAGATAGTGTATTGGCGACGTCAATGTCACCATTCTTTCTGCTCCTGGTAGGTAAATCCTCTGTCATCTCGGGTGCAGCTTTATAGTGCTTTGCCATCGTCTCGGCGCACCTGAGAAGGCAGCCTCAGGGACCAAGTAAACATGAGACTTTAGAAGAGGAGGCCAAAATAAACTCAGTAACGACTCTCATAAACTTAGACTAAATTACGTAAATATTTTCATCCCTTAGGACAAAGGTGCCTAAAGGGCCGCGGGTTCATAATACTCGCGGAATCTGTCCGAATTTTCCCACCGCACGCTCCACACAACGTTCCAGCAAGTTAGCAATAGCATAGGGAATCTAACAGTCCAAAATGCGAGATAACCTTCAGGCAGGGGGCCCACGGTCTTTTTGAGTGCCTCAGGCATGTCTTCATAGTGATTTTTCTTATTCCGCAGGGCCCGAAGCAGGTCAAGAAGCCGGCTACCAGTGTATTTGCGTTGCTTCCCGAGGGAGTCAACGAAGTCACGTGGCAAGACCTTCAAGAAGTCACTCCTCGTCACATCGCCTGCGTGCCTTTCCAACTCGGCCAGTGCGGGCGAAGGAGGGTCCCTCGGCTCCTTTTCAAAGTGGTCCGAGACGTCGCAAAGGAATGCGAGCCTCTTTTTGGGCGACCAGAAGAAGGGGTGGGCCATGATTTCCTTGGCATTAGGACGGTTCTTGGGGTCTGCTTCAAGCATGGAGGCGATAAGGTCCTTAGCCTCGTAGGCAAAGTCGCCTAGAGAGTCGAGAAGGTCCAGATTATACTGCCCTTTTCGAATATTAACTTCTCGCATATAGCGATCGCCGCAATCAAAGGGATGCGATCCGTTGGTCAAAACATAGAAGAAGACTAGCCCAAGCGAGAAAATGTCAATCGCACGAGTAGCGCGCCGGGGCATCATATTGTCGTCAACCAAAACCGAGCCGGAGCCGCTTTGGGTGCTGGCCTCCATCATGGCACCTTCTCGAGCATCGTCGTCGAGCAGAAGCTCAGGAGCACGCCAGCCTGACGTTCCAGCGGCACGACCCGTAGTGGCACCGAAGGATGACTGACCGCCCTCCAGCTTCTTGCAAAGTCCGAAATCAGATACTAGCATTCTAGGCTTGCCGTCCTTGCCCATATTAACCAAAATATTTTGTGGCTTGAGGTCACGATGTACGATTCGGAGTTCGTGCAGGTGGCTGATGCCGTTGGTGATCTGGTAAAGGATGTTTGGCAAATCGTGTCGGCCGGCGTTGGCAAGGTCCCGGAAATAGTTGGGCTTTTCGACCACATCTGCTAACGAAGCGGCGCAACGCTCCAGGGCAATGTAGAGAAATCCATCGCGGATCTGTTGGGAGTAATAACGAATAACTGGAAATGTTAGAGTGTTTGTTCTTCAATGGTATAATAGCTTACCATTCGGGTGATCATCACTCTCTCTCAATAGCCTTGTCTCTTGGGACGCGATGTCATAAAACTGAATCAACATGCGTTTGACGGCGACCGCTCTTCCGTCGAATTTGCCAGCAAAGACTAGAGTGCCATTGCTTCCTGTGCCCAATTGCTCATCTGTGTTCACCTCGATGTTTCCCATACGAATCGTCGAGCCTGTCACAGACTGCATGTCGTCATGCACAGTCATTACGTCCGGCTCCAGGCTAGGCCTTTCGCCCAGCTTCTTCGCGTTGTTGACCGCATCCTCGACAGTGGCCGTAGCCGGATCATCGCCTCGAGATAGGGAGGTTTCCTGAGCACGACCCTTGCGATGTTTGACACCCCCGCGTCTACCTCTGTGAGCCTTCTTCTTCTTTTCAGGAGCTCCACCATCCTGACTTTCATTTGTGGCCGTAGCCTTGGTTTGAGGTTGAGGTTGAGGAGTATCGGGAGTATCAACTGACCTCTTGCCGTGAGTCTTCCTCTTAGGCTTCGGAGTCGCTTCCCTATCGCTGAGCTCTACCTCTTTGATAGGCGTTTGGGGTAATGTACCAGGCTCCAAATTGGATGATTCAGGGGCAGGGACCACGGATTCTTTGGCCTTCGCCTCAGTATTGTCTCCAAGTGCTTCGGGTTTTGGTTCGTCGCTGACTGGGCCGGCCAAATAGTCAACGTTGCCATCAGTGTCGCTGCTATCAACTTCATCCGGTTGCTCCGTATAGACAGGGGCTTCAACAAAACCCAGTATATTCTGCAATTCGTTCCAAAAACCCCTTCGCTTCCCGCGCTGGAGGTGACGACGGATATTCTTGTTGTTGAAGTAGAGTAATGAAACAAATATGATGATGACCACGGGATTGGTAATAAAATCCTTGACGCTTTGGGCGGCAATCAGAGGCACCTTTTTGACGTTGGTAAACAAGGTAGGCTCATCCGAAAATGTTAGGTCCGTGGTTTTCGAGTCATTATTCTCAAAATCGTCATGGCCGTCGTATACGTCATACACTTCTGGTCCTTCAATTGCACCGGCAGGCAAACTTGGCGTGTGTGTGCCACCTCTGTTGTTGACAGTATCGAGGAAATGTGTGCCTACCAGGACCTTCGAGAGTTTGGTTTGGTTGATGGTGTCCCAAGAGGGAGCGATGTCCCACCAATCGGGGCGGGATAATTGAGCGATGGGGGCATGTATAATAAGGGGGTACGATCGTCCAGACATGACATACCAATCCCCAGACCGGGTCTGATTGAGAAAGATACTGTTGCTGCGCATACGGGCGTGGGTCTCATCTTGTGGGGGCATTGGCGGTTGAGGGAGGACCACAAGATCGGGGTTACTGTCTGATGTAGCATCTCCTGGTCGGCATACATCAAAAACTCGGGCCACAGGTGCTGCGAAGTGTTCGCTGAAAAGCGGCTCTGCCTTTTCGGACCTTGCGTAATCGAACGCGTAGACCTTGCCGTCGTGCTGGCTTGTGATATACTTTTTATCTAATGAGGACTGGTGCTGTTGAAATAGGTCGCTGTCGTAGTTGTTGGGGCTCCACTCGGAATACCTGAGGGTAGCGATGGGAAGGCCGTCCTCACGACGCTGGATACCAACAGTATATTCGGTCCTGCCCAGAGTGATTGTTCCAGTAGAGCTACACTCCTGGTTGTTCTCGTCGTACAACGTGTCGGGGCGTGCGCAGCTTTCGGCTTCGTTTACATGAGATCCTGTAGCACCGAACCATTTTAGAACTCTCCCGGTGGCTGCATCAAGAGTAATCATAGTAGTCTTCTTGTCGCCAGTATAGACAACGGGGGAGCTCTCGTCGGCATAAGGGGCCAGTTCTTCGACAAGCTTCTTCATGGTGAAGCCAGTCTTGACAAACCCACGATTGGAGTCGGGGGCCCAGAGGTATATCCCACCATCACGGTTAGGCTCAACAGCCCAGACATAATGGTCGACTTGGTGATAATTTTCATCGAGAATGGACCTCTCTGAACGGTGGTGTTTGGTCTCTACCATAGGGTGGTCGACTTCGAGATGCCAACGCTCTTTTCCGGTTCTTCGGTCATTGGCGTACAGGTCTCCATCGACGGTCGCCAGAAGTACAAAGTCTTCTACTTCCCAGTCCTTCAGACTCCGCGCAATCTGCGGCGAGGCAAGCCCAGAAGCAGGAATGCTGCTGGACCGTCGTGAAGGGTTTGGTGCTCCTACGGACTGAGCCGGAGCCAAAGTTGCGAGGGCGCTCGCATCGTCAGGGATAATTATATGTTCGTTTTCGTTCTCGTATTCTCTTTTCCGGTTCTTACGGGTAGGCTCGTTCTTCTGCTGCTGTCGCTGTCGTTGGTTGGCAACGGAAGCCCGCCTTACATTCTTGACAGTCTCTCGAGCCGACTTGGTCACGTCAACAGGCGTGGCGGCCCATTGATGGACGGCATCATCGGCTAGCTGCTGACTGCGGCCGCCGGGGCGCTGCAGTTGTGGTAGACCTGGTTCAACTGGTCGATGCTGCTGCTGAGCATCAACAAGCTGTAGCCATGGAAGAAGTATAATAGCAAAGGCGATGAAGAGTCTCTGTTGCTGTAGGGCCCGACGCCCCTCGCCCGGAGGTCGTCGTAGCATCTTGATCAAGGATTACGATGTGATTGATCACATGGAACCCATTAGAGATGAGAAGCTTCGTGCGGCGAATATGAATCGGCAAAGGCCATAGAGGGGACGAAATTCGATATCTTGGTCGGGCGGTCACGTCACACCACCGTTCGTTCGTAGGTAGGAAGGTGCGGAGCCGACGCGGCAGGAGGGGAGCGCGCAGGAAGGGGGGCGTAGAAGGTCAAAGTCAAAGCAGCCGATTTCAACGCAGTTGGCAACGGTATTGATGAAAGATATTGATAAAAGGATTCTACCTAGGTGGAATGAAAGAACAGGTTGGAAATGGAACACGAAGGAAAGGTTGGGGTAGGAGCCAGCCCGGGTTTTACGAGTGACCCCTTCTTTTCTTTTGCCCTGCCCTGGAAGTTCCCCTTGGGTGGTAAGAAAAATGCGTATGCAGGAATCGTATACATTATGATGATTTTATGCTAATTCATCCTAAAATTTGTATTCTTTATCCTAAGCTTCTATTATCTTTTGAAACTTATGATGAATCTTTACAAATTTTATCTAAAATCATGATAGAATTACATGGCTTGGGAGCAGAATTGAGATGATTTTCTCTTTTTCTCTCACCCTCCAGTCATTGCTGACACGGGCGGGCGCCGGCCAAACCAGCATGGCACGGGCGTTGCAGAAGGCCAGAGACTGACGAGGAATTGCACCAGTCGGGAAGAGGGGTTATGGCTTGCGCCAGGTATGAAGGCCGTGTTGCCAGTGAATTCTTACTGTAGGCGATCCAGACCATCCCGCCACAGGGCGGCGGTTGGTCCAGGGCCAAGACTCGAGTGTAAGACAGCACGGGGGAGCAAGAAAACTTCTGACGTCGAGTCAGGGTGCCAAAATAAACTGGTCTAAAGCTTTGGTAACTTATACCTAAGTCTTTTTATGAACTTAGATAAGAGGCCTTCAGTTTTCTTGCCTCCCCTTGGCTGTTGGTACTATAGTATTGGTAAAAACTCGATCTTCAATATCTACCTAGCTGTGGTCGAATCGAGGTTCCCTTGCATTGTTAAGCATGTGAAGGCTGAAGCTGTGTTATTGACGGTCAAAGGGCCATGCAGGGAGGAAGTAATTCTAGTGAGAAATGGATAATAGAGGAAGACGTGGTGCCTGTTGGGAGTTATGCTGGAAGCTTTATCCTCCAATAGACAATCGCATTTCATTAGTTACAGTTTCAAAGTTTCTGGTCTCAGTGACGAAATCACCAAACTGAATTGACTCTTCACACTGTTCTGTTCTGACTTTCTCTTTTTGTGGGCTTCGCTTTTGTGCACCCCGGATCGGATGGCCTGTGCTTCGGGGACCCTCTGACTTTCGCCCCGGTCCTCCCTTGATGAAACTTGACGACCATGATAAACTTCAGGTTTCTCTAGGGTAGCAAAGTTTGCCAAATTGAACTCGTCTCGACGCGTAATTCATCAATTACTTTTACGATTTCTAAATTGGCAATTTCAATCACGACAGATAGAGTGCGTAATAGCAGGGAGAAAGGAAACCACTTGTCATAGGAACTTGCGGTTTTGTGTCCTGTTCCAAGAAAGTATCTCAACACTTGTAATTCTTGACCGCTCTACGCAGCTATACCCTGAACTCTCGGATATCATAGCTCCTCTCAAATGTCTCATATATTTCGGTTTGTTACTATAGCATTTTCTCCCTGCATTATTTATCATTTGTGTGCCCAGATAGGGCTCACTCCCTTATCAAAGTGTGACCGATTGTAATACATGCATTTTGACCATCAACTTTGCTTGAGCCACAAAGTAATTACACTGGTGTTTGGTCCATTACCAAGGGAGATGGTCGTCAAATCGGACAGAAGCCCAGAAGCCATCAAGATGAAGTCGATAAGTCATAATTGTTAAAAAAGAAATCCAAGATGGTAGCCTCAATCTAATGACAAAGGAATGTGGTCTGGGGCATGTCCCTCCCGATAGTCCAGCACCCTTCCCAATGCACTACTCAGCCCAACCTCAAGCTGGTCCTTTCTCCTCAGCATCGCAAACTCACAGTCAGGCGCATAGAAAGTAAGCTCCTCAATAAACATGCTTAGTGCAGGTTGAAGTCGATTGAAGCAATCCCCAAAGTGGTCGATAAAGCCGTCCCTCGCTATACTCTGTAGATCTCTCACCAACATTGTAATGAGCTTTGATTGGTCGAGACCAAACTAGAGAGGAATGTTAGTACAAGTCGATCAAGGGTCGCTCAAAACTATCTATCATGTCTCCCAGCGAGAATTGCAGATATGTTGCGTACCGAGTCGAAAATGGAGCAAATACCCTTTTGATTCTCATACGAGAAAGGGGTTTGGGGTCGATCGCCGACCTTGTCGAACGCCTGCTGGACCCCCTCAATCATATCTCGACATCGGAGGTATGTATTCTTCCAGAAGGTCAGTATAAGTCAAGTGAATAGGGCAAAACGTGTAATACCCCGATGATTTCGACTTCTACACCACCTCCTCCGATATTACTAGCAGTAAAATATATGTCAGATGCTAAACTGCTGACCTCCCGAATGACTGCGTGTATATCCTCGGGAGTTGTCACAGCTGCGAAAACAGGAGGCGCAACTGGATCAAGTATTGATGTGGCGATAGGTGAAGTAATTAGAGGAGTCGTTGACGAAGCTACTGGCGAAGCATATGTTATGGCTATGGCAGTAATGCCACTGAGAATGAGGAGGGCGTTGCGCATCATGCAAGGAGAACTGAGCAATGGTTCGTACAGGATTTTGAGTTAATGATGACACGGGTAAATATAAAGTCGTATTCGCTCGAGAAAGAATCGGTTACTATTTGAAGACGCGATATCGTAGAAGCGATCTGATATAAGGTATGGCTACTGGCAAATACGGAGAGATTGGTTTTGGAGTGCTGAGCCGGTCGCAAGCAGACTACTTGACAGATTAAGTATCCCAAATCATATGGAGGTCTACCCCTTTCTTGGGTATGACTGCTATCAGCTCACACGTGGAAATACTAATAATTGTGCTTTATATGTATTATTCTGAGGACATTTAATATGAAGTGGCGGAAATGTATGGCCCCTAGTGGTTGCAGCAAGCTGCGTGCGACAAAGACCCGAGACCTGTATGCCGTTCCGTAGTCCTCGCCAAGATAGATGCGACGGATATCACGGTCCGTGGTATGGCTTTCGGACGGCAGATTTGCTTTTGTAATATCTTGGCGTCAAACATATCGAGGATATCGCCAAGATGAGCGGCTGAGCATCAGGGAGGCTGATATGTACGAAAGCGATGATCAAGGACAACAGAGACACCAAGAAACTCCTAGAATGCGTGATAGTGCCGAGACAGCTTCTCATATTCTCTTGGCAATCATTTAAAGATGAAAACGAGTTACCATGGGCCAGCAGGGTAGATACTGGAACAAACAGGTTTGTTGTCGAGGGCGCGAGTTGATAACATTGTCTTTCCATCGGGAAAGCCAAGACTTTCAGCTCCTGTCTTGGGCCAGGAGATGTTGTTACATCTGAATCGTAAGCGGATGAGTGACTGAATGAACGCGTTGAGTAACACTTTCGTCCCCAAGACACCTATAACTGTGCCTTTAGGGAAACGACATGGCAAAATGGTGTACATTGCTATTGCTACGCCTAACCTCGTTCGCTACCTCAAGAGTCAAGACCCAGTCACCCCAGTCGCTATGCCACTTCATATTCCCAGTTCATGCCCGACACCCTCGGGATACTAACACCAATCAAATGGTACAAAATGACCTGCCAATTTTAACACATGGACTCTATCAAAAAAAGATTTCAACCCCATTGCACAAGGACCTTCTTGCCCTTCTTCCCACCCTTTTTCTTCCCACCAGCCTCGTCATCCTCGGCGGGCTCTTCACCACCTGGTGTATTCGAGCCGCTGCCGCCCCATTGGAAACCCGTTTCACGACTTCCATAATCGCGTCGTACAGCCCGGCCGTTTCCGTAGCCAAAGATTGTAGTGGTAGGCTTCGGCGCTGTAGGAAGAGCAGGGAAAGCATCCTCGCCAGTGGGACGAGGAGCAGGACGGGGACGGTTAAGGGTTGTGGATTGTGAGGATGAAGGTGTGGGGGTCGTCCAGTTGGAGCGAGAGGCAGAGGATGAAGAGTTGCCAGCTGAAGGAAGAGACGGGAATGCGTTGGAGGACGATGGAGGAGCACTGACAGCAGGACGAGCTGCCCACGATGAAGCTCCGCTCGAGGACACAGGTGCAGGGCCGCCGAGTCTTGTGCTGTTCTTGAGCTTCAAGACACGGTTCGAGTACTTTTGTGTCGCCTTTGCATTAGGAACTGCTGGGTTGGCAGATGCTGCATTGGCCCAACCACTTGAACTCGAGGTTGCGCCATGCATGCCACTTAGTCCAGGCAAGCTAGGATAATCTTCATTGATGGCACGCCAGTCCTGCCAAGCTTTGCGGAGGGCATCGGCCTTGTTCTTGTCCTCATACAGATCCGCAACCTCTCGGACCATCGTGCCAAGAGCGTTTGAGGAAGTATCAGCGAAGAGAGTGAAGAAAGCATCGATGAGTTGAGGTGCTGTAAGTCCACCTTGGCGATATGAAGAGATATGGTTCCGGAATGTTGCCATGCGCTGCGCATCATTGCCGAGGAGGTTTGATGCTCGTTCGACTACAGCGCCGTGACGAACAAGTCGGGCACGCTCTTCGGGGCTAAGGTTGGCAGGATCCGGGACAGTAGCAGATTCAATGGGATTAGCAAGGTTTGTCTGACTGGCTCGGGGAGTGTTTGATGAGCTGCCACCACGAGATTGTGATGAGGCTTGAGCGGGCGTGGGTGAAGGCGCAGAGAGTGAACCACCAAAGGTGCGATTGGACACAGATTGCGCAGAATGGATTGCCATTTGCCGCTGGAAGGCAATCTCATCTCGTCGTAATGGCTGGGCGGAGCTCGCAGGAACCGGTTCCATATTAGGGTCACGGCCTCTGTTCCCTCCTCTTCGCCCATCTCTGCCTCCCCGTCGTCCTTCTTCTCTCCCACTCCCGCCTCCGCCTCTCTCTTGCTGGTATGGTGTCCGAATGTCGAATCCTGAGATGTTCACTACTCGCGCGTCTCTGCCTGTTGCTTTACCACCATGATCACTCAACTGATGAGCCTGCAAGTCCAGCTCCGACTCAAAGACTACAAATTTCTTTTCCAAACATTCTCGATCGCTGCAGAGGTAATGGTCCTTCTTGAAATGCTCTTCGAGTGCATTGTAGTCGAGGTAGTAGTGGGGATGTCGCGAGTCTCGCCTATCGCAAATAAAGCAGCGCTCATGCTTCATCCGGCAATGCTCGTACAGCTTGTCGTCGTCGTAAAACCGCTCTCCACAGAACCCACATAGGGGATGACCCTTGAAGCCTGTTTGGTCTGCGGCACCGGGCTTGTCGTCTCCATGACGCATGTGCTTCTCCAGTTCCTTATCCGCAAATAGCTCATGCTCATGTGTGAATACCCTCTTGTTACGAGTGCATAGATCGCACATACGCTTGCGGTGAGCGGACTTGACATGGCGGTGCAAGTCAGGCCAGCCGAGGCCAGCGAAATCGCATGATGCGTCGGGGCAGTTGTATCGGAGGAGGAGAACGGTATCGCCCACAATATCCTCTTTTGTGTACTTGATTCCGATGTTGCTGTCGGTGGTTGTGATATCCTTTTCTGAGTAATCCTCGAAACGTTTCTCGGGGTCGTCGGTAAAGATGACATAGGGAGCCGGGGTCTAGAACACTATTAGCGATAAAGCCCTTGCCAGGGGCACAGAGAAGATAAACATACACGACAGTGAGCGCAGTCCTTTGTCTTATAAAGGGCTCTCATGCGCAGGCCGCAAATATGGCATGTCGTATGGTTACAAGGCGCAATAGAGTGGTGAGCGACTGGGTTCGCGCAGATGAAGCACACCTCGCCGTCATCATCGTCGGCGGCTTCAGCTGCTTTGCCTGCAGCCATGGCATGGGCTCTGGAAGCTGCAGCTGCGACGTCTTGAGCCGCAGGGTTTGCGGGAACGTTGGGCACGTTGGAGTTGTTACCACCTCGGCCACGCCGTTGGCCGCCTCGTCGGTTCTGATTGCCCTTTCCTCGGCCCCGTCCTCTGTTGCGCTGACCCTCGCCTTGTGGTTGAGAATCGGAAGCTGTGGCTCCTGTATTGCCGTCTCCTTCCGGTGAAGCCATTTTGTGCTATCCCGAGCTTCCAGAAGCAGGAATATTTGCGAATTCGGATAGCTTAGAAGTCAAGGGGGCCAGAGCTATGATTATGTTGCTCGGTAGAGGGGTAGTCGCTTTATCGAAATCGAAAGCTGTCAAGTGCACGAGTAAAACTACAGGTAAATGGAAAAAATGAGCGATCTTATGGTGAAGCTGTACTGGTGCGCTATTATCGTATGAATGCAAAAGAGTTGTAGTTTCAAGGTGAGTCGCGAAGGCGAGATGATGATGTCGACCAGATTTTATTTAGGTTTCTGTTCTCTGAAATGGCGGGGCAGAACCTCTCAAACAGTGACGGAACTGCCCTGCTGTGTGGCACGAAGCCACTTCCAGCTGCATCTGTGGCTGAGTAATCTCACCCAAGAGCATGGGGCGATGCTCAAATTGGGTCCTCTGATTGGCTCTGGAACCGTCATTCAAGACTGGGAGTCACCGGCCAGAAAGATCCCAGCCTAGAGTGACAACGACTCGCACTGGCATCTATTGACTCATTAAGGCTCATCAGAGCTATGCCTAGCGATAATACCTTAGCAAACCCTTTTTTAATTAACAGGGCTTGCTGCACTTCACCTCCCATCGGCCATTAATTAGAGTCCAATGTCCGCAAGCCGACATGCCTCAAGCTCCCATTAACAACAAGTGAACAGAGCGCAAGGTATCTTGTTCAATATTTTACAGTTACAGTTGAGGCACCGCAGATATTAAGTTAGTATAAAATAAGTCAAACTATGAGCCCCCCCAATCACAAGCTCTCTAACCGTTACAAAATCGTTAATTTAAAGCCAAAATATTATGAACTGAAGAAAACATTGATCACAAACCATAGCATCTAACAGAAATTCTATCAAGCCTGATAGTAGGGCTTGACCTGCTCTTCAGACCAATTCCAGAAGAACTCTGCCATACCTGTTCCACCTTCAGATTCGGACAAAGCGCCCTTCTCAAGATCTGGACGAATTGGCATGAATCGACCCCATGGAACCACTGGAAGTTGTTAGTAACTACCTATGATCGGTTCCATGTAAGGAAAAAGGAATGCTTACCCCAAATACCAGATTTATCGATTGTGATGTCCTCAGAAAAGGCAGCAAATAGCTCTGTGTACGCGCCGTAGATAGGAGCATAGGTGGTAATGGTTCTAGGATAGTACATATACCAGGGTGACGTGCGATCGAGTTCGCTTGACAGATTGCCAGGGTTTAGAGACTGGGTTCAATGTTAGTTTATGGGTCGCTTAGTTGTCATGCAGAACGTACTACGCTCACGATGCCATCATCTTTGAACCTCCTGGCGAACTCAGTGTTGTGGTAGAAGTTGCCGGCCTTGCTTGTCGCGTATTTGAACACCAGGTTTCGCGGCTCATGGTAATCGAGGTTATCACGCTCGAAACCATTCTTTGGTGCGAGAACATCTGCAGCCGAACTAGACACCCAGATCACGCGAACCGAATTCTTGGGTGCCGACTTCGCCGTCTTTTGAAGAAGAGGAGTGAGGTACTTGGTGAACAAGAAATGGCCAAGGCAATTGACTCCAAGCTGGAGCTCATACCCCTGCACAGTCTTGGACCCCTCTGGTGGTGTCATAACTCCGGCATTGTTGAACAGAATGTCGAGTCTACTCTCAGCTTCAAGGAACGACTTGGCTGAAGTCCCAATTGTTGTTAGATCTGCAAGGTCGAGCTTGAGAAACTTGAGGGTGCCCTTCGACTTAGGGTGCTGCTTCTTGATGCCCTCAATGGCAGCCTCGCCCTTCTCTGTACTACGAGCAGCGACCCAGACGGTAGCGTTCTTGCTGTAGAGGACCTGGGCAATCTCGCGACCGACTCCAGTGTTTGCTCCGGTGACAATGGTCACCTTTCCTGTGAGATCGGGAACATTTGTCTCTGTGAATTTGGGCTTGGGAGGGAATGCCTGGCTAAGGGCATCCAAAGGTCTCGCAGGCAGCGGCATGATGAAGGATGATGAAGAATTTGTCAATAATAAGGAGAACAGCAAGCCTTGTAGAAGCTGGATGGTAGAATCAATGACACAAAGATAACTTCCATGATCTCACAATCACGGGGTAGCAACCGGTAACGCGGGGCAATCGACTACCCGAAAACCGGAGCTGGAGTTTAAATCCGTGCTTTGAGGAGAGGATTGCATAATTCGAAGCTTTTGAAAGGCAGACATGAGTTACAGATGTAGCATATGAACAGCAGAGAAGCTGTATTTTGACTTACAAACATCAAGGTCTCACAAAAACGTGAGAGCACCCCATTTATGCAAGTGCTTACGCTGTTCGGGACCACTTGGGCGCAGCACGCATTGTGTGGCGTGTGGGGAGTACACATCGCAGGGAAGACAATCCACTTTCAATCGGATGTAATCAATAATTCTTTTTTAAGAGGTGCATGCTTCAAGGTAGGTAGGTATTATCATCAAATGCCGTAGTTCTAGAGCAATCCCACCATCACATAGACCCGAATTCTGCAAGTAATATCTTCCCATTGCAGGGTAGTCTTTATCCCCACCATAATGTTCCCGAATCACCGCCCAAGCGGTACAAAAGAGACAATCTTGAGCCTTTCGAAATTCTCTGGGATTCATTATATAGCACCTAGCCCAATTGTCAATACTAGACAAGAAACACTTTACCGGTACGCCGCCGCGCGCCTAAACGCTGTCATCGAAACCTTGGCAGAAGGACTCTGCATTCCGCAGTTGTAGTCTCTCTGCTGTTTATTCCTCGCCAACTGGGTAAAGATGGCTACCGATATCCTTGTTCATCCGAAACATGTCAACTCTTGCTTGTTTGAAGACTGCTTGCATCTTCTCGTCGCAGATGATTTGACGTTTGTCGTTCGGGTCTTGAAGGTCATTTGCTTTGATATGTTCCCAGAGCTTCTTGACAACTTGAGGTCGCGAGAGCTAGAATTGTGTTAGTGTTGGCTCTGCGCAAGCATGCTGCACGTAATCGTCTCAATGCCAAGACTAGTCGCAAGACATAGACCACATAGTCCGAATCAGGATAGAAGATGCATCCAACCCTTTCAGACAATGACCTGGTCCCGCAAAGACATAGGCTGAATAGACAAAGCCATGGCCCAACCTTGCAAGAGATCTAGGACAATGCTGTGTATAGTACATAAAGAAATGATTCACATACCTGTGTCTCGCCAACAAGTTCAGAGAGGGTTTCGCTCAAGTTGAAAGGTTTCTGGAAACCACCACCAGCCTTTCTCTTCTTGCCAACCTCACCATCAGCTGGTTCGAGGTCGCTATCATCGTCGGCTTTGACCTTCTTCGCACTTTTCTTGCGTGGCGCCGCCTTCTTCTTGGTAGGTTTTGCCTTGTCGCCCCCTCGAGTCTTGCGCCCTCTGGCCAAGCTATTTTCCTGTGCCTGTAGTTGGGCCGCCAACTTGGCGTCCGCATCTTCAGCCGAGGACGATCGCTTAACCTTCTTTCGTGAAGGTTCCGGGGTGGCGGATTGCTCGGTTTCGCCTACATCGGATGTGCCGTTGGCCGCATAGTCGACAGTAGAGGGGGGTTCGATTCCGTTGTTGGCTCCGGATACGGCGTCGAACCGAGCTTCGATAAGTCGTTTGATGGCGTTCTAA
The DNA here is from genome assembly GCF_900044065.1 of Fusarium mangiferae. Taxonomy (NCBI): domain Eukaryota; kingdom Fungi; phylum Ascomycota; class Sordariomycetes; order Hypocreales; family Nectriaceae; genus Fusarium; species Fusarium mangiferae. The sequence goes on along the minus strand of NW_024573930.1, from coordinate 51,673 downwards.
CAAGTCAGCAGGGGGGAAAAATAGGGCAATGCCAAATAGAGCGGCGCGGCAATGCTTGTGTTGTTTGTCGGCATACCTTCTGCTCGCTCAGATCCTGGCCGCCGAGCTTGTTCTCTAACCCCTGCCGGATCTTCTTTCGTGAGATGGTCTCAAGGTCGGACGTCTCAAGGATGTCGTCAATGATAGCGGTATAGCGCTCGAGTTCTTCAGTAGTCACTATCGGTATCTTTTGTTATTCAAGGTTCAGAGTCGCGATGAAGGGGGTCTGTGCCAAGGGGTGGCAGGGCAACTTACAAGGGACGCTCATGATGATGTTGTTGTTGTTCGCAGCACGACCGCTCAGTTGTGTAGAGTTGTACAGAAAAAGGTCGGCAGGAGAAGTGGCTCGGTTGCAGCTACAAGACGAGGGGGTTCCAAACGGCGGGGGGTTATGCGCATACAAACAGCGACACCTGCAGCCGTCCGTCTGTGAAGAAGGATGATGGAATGCGATCGCGGCAATGGTGAAGAATGCGCCCTGGGTTGCCTGTATCAAAGCATGTCCCGAATTGACTGCGCGTGTGTGCTCCCGGTGATGTGACGATTGTTTCCTTAAGCCAACGCGGTCAAATATGCGTGATGGTTGGTCGCCCAGGTCCCGCGGTCGTCGGTCGATTACAGTGGACGAACCGCGGCATGAAACGATGAACAGTGAAGTAAATCGATAGAGTAGCCAAGGTGAATGTAGCTTACAACGAAGTGAATGGGAAATAAGGGGTTTCTAGGGGAAAAAAGGTGATAATTGGATAGGCTTAATGAAGCTATCGCGGGCTTACGTCAATTTGTTGTGTATGGATGAAGTTAATGTTCACCCGCAACCTTGGAAGTCATGGAAAGCAAGCAAGCCACCGATCTCAGTCCGATGAGGCTGCTGAGGCTCTCGTTGCCGTGGCTGGTGACCAGGGGTTTGGCCAATGAACCTTGCGTAGCGTTAGGTCACCAACCCAAACGGGTAAGGTTTAAGACCTGAGACGGGAGGAAGCGTGCTTCATCCACATTCGCCCTTCCTATTGTGTTTTTTCATTGAGGTCACGTGGGGTATGCCTTTTGTCTTTGGTGGTGTTTTCCTCCCGTCTGGGTCCACTCCAGCTGCCTCGGATCACGACTGGCTGCGTCTCAGCATGATGAGTTACCTAGGCCTCTGAGCTGGACTAACTTGTTCTGATCAGAGTTCTCTGATAATACTGGAAACGATGCTGACTGAAGCACTTCGAAAGGCTAAGGCATTATTTAATATGATGGCGATATCAATCGTCAACTCCAACCTGTCCAAGAGATGAAACTAGGCCTGAATCCAAATCTTTCAACAAGTCACCCCAGAGCAGTCCACCTGGTGTGTCGACAGTCCACATATCCTCACTAAGTGTCGCATCAAAGCCTGCATTGTATAAAGCTTCCTCACCAACACTCATAATCTGGTAGCTACTCGGCTCCGCCACAGTATCCAACGTCTCTGGACTTTTCTGATTACTGACTGGTGTTGTCGCGGGTGTAGTGAGACCAAGCCTCGCTCTGAATGCTTCCACCAGTTCTAGACATTTGATCTTGAGGTTGTTGGTCAACTGCACACCTGCTCTGGATCCGAATGTCTCAAAAACCCTCGCAGCTAGTGTCAACGTCTTCCGCGCTGTGGGGGACATTGGACAGATGGGATAACCGCAAGAGAAGCCAGCTAAAGCAAATGTGGCGGTTCGCTGCCAGTCAAACACTTGAAAGCACCCAGCCAGAATACCGGAATCCCTGCTGATCTGGTTTAGCATATTTGTTATCATGATCCCAGAGTTCACACAAGTAATGCAGTGGTTATCACTATTGAAAGTGCCTAGTGCCGGTGTCCGTAGAAATGAGTTGAATGTTCGAGTGAGCATAATGACCAAGGAATGGTAGTCAAGTTCCAGCACTAGCCGTTGTCTCTGAAGCCAAAGGGGATCGCTCTGGCTGAGATCCAGTGGCGAGCGATCGACTGAGAAGGGCACACCTTGCACCCGTGGTGTCTTCAGACTCCCTGGTAGTTCCTCAACCCATGTCTTGAGACGCTTGAGCTGCTCATAGAGATACTTTGCGCACTTCTCTCGTGATGAAGGGTCCTGATAAAAGTCGGGTTGATCAATCTCCGAGAGAACATCGTCCATAACCCTCGCGAATTCAGTATGAATCTCACGAACGACCTGGAAGAGACCTTGTCTCTCATGCTGAAAGCGAAGCCAGTTGATGCCCGAAGACTGTGAAAGGGTGAAATTTGGACCGGCAAGTTGAGCGATACTGTCAGACTCTGGGTGTTCTCGCTCATACAGATGGAGCTCTGAAATTGCGAAGGGCCGCCCCAAATGTAGAGAAACCTGTGTGTCTAATGTGACAAGGCATCTCCATAAGCGCGAGCATGTTCTTGTGCCAGTTGAAACCTCGCTGCCTTGGGTCTCACTGTCGCCATCGAATTGTAGGCCAATTGATTCTGCTGCAGCTACAGCAGATCGAATCATGATGTAGGCCGAGTTTTCTTTATTCAAAGCCAGCAGGTATATCGCGCTGAGAAAATAGCATTGTGCCGACTGGAGAGACGGGGAATCCAAATCTTGAACCAGCGCCTGCTGAGCCTGTAGGTAGAAATCGAAACCAGGCTGATCAGGCACAATGACATTGTCACAGGTTGTGTATGAGGAGCCGAACTGAATGCATAAGGCGATCACAATGTCTACTAGAGGACTTGCCTGTCTTTTCGTATTGCTACTCCAGAGTGAGTCATAATGTTGTCGAAAAGTAGCCTCCTCGATCACTGGATAAATCGCATGATAGCCCTGCCAGTAAAGGTCGAGGAGAGCGTCTTGCTGTTCACGCTGCAGTCGGTTACAGTCGAGCTGAGTTGGGGGAGCTGGTAACTTTGGACTTGACAGGACATTTGTGTCAAAGCTCGATTTGGTGAAAGTTGATAATCGATGAGTGAAGTAAGCCAGCGAGGAGGGACCATACTGTATGCCATTCACTCGGACCCCTTTCCACCTTAATGAACGTTTACCGACAGCCTCAATATTCTGAGGTAACGGAGATTGACTTAAGAGCTTATTCTCAAGCTGCTGCACCTGACTTCTCAGCCGTTGAACCTCCCTGTGTCATTGTCAGCTTTACGCCCTTCGACAGATTCAGGTTCGACTCACCTCGTGGCTGCGGCAACACTCTTGAAATCATCGCGACCTGAGTTTACACATTCTCTATTGGCTTGTTTGCAATTCCGACAAGGTCGGGTAGAATCGCATTTCACTCGGGTCAAGCGACACCAGTCACAGGCGCGTGAGACTTGAGCCCTCTTGGGGCGGGGTTGTGAGGTTGGTGGAGAAGGAGTTTTCCCGCTTGACAGGGAGTTCGAGGTTGTTATGTCAAAAGTGGTGAACATTGAGATACTGAAAGCAATTGATATGTTTTGGTACGAGAATGCGTTGGCTGTTGTATGTTGGATTCTGACAGTCTGCATATCGAATTCCTGGGCAGGGTGAGCATGGATGACTCAGGAACATGGATGTTAGTGCATCCCATGAACATTTGTCATCAGCGCAAACCCAACCAGGCACAACAAGACATAAGGCTATGGTATTGATAGCTCGAACATGAAATGTTACGAACTGTGCCATTGTACGATATTAAATCCCCGATTATAATGACAAAGGCCTTTGGTGCTGTCAAACGAGTGAAAAGGATGCGGGACATGTTTGGCTCTATTTGCGAGGCTCGTTAATGCGACTATGTACAACAGGTAGCAATATGTTTACCATTCATACTTAAGTTTCTAATGTACCAAGAATCTGACCATTTGAATGAATTGTCTCTATATTTCTCTGTCTGCACCAAATGCTGTCAAATAGAAAGACGAGATCAAGTACCGCGAGTCCATGATAAAGTACAGCCAATGGCAGGTCTCCATGCATCACAGGATCACCAAATGAGGAAGTCGGAGAAAGCTCCGAAAACTCCTTATGGATCGAATGTTAAAAAAGCTGCAGAAACATTCATCTAGCTTGAAGCGAGACAAACTACAGGGTGCCTGCATTTGTGTTTCTATGAAATGGGATTTGAAAGGCGAGCGACATGCTTCCTCCCCGCTCATGAAAGGAACCGGAGAGGAGGTGCAAATGACACTTTCCCAAACAACCTTCTTGGTTTGTCGAACATCACCCCACGAGCACTCACCTCATGAGGAAGGAAAGAGACAGTAACATCCATGAAAGATGTCCCGCACGGAAGCAACTTCACCTGTCAATTTAATGCATCAAAAATTGTACGCCGTTTTCGTTCTTTGCCAGCCTCTTGTTTCTGAAGTTTTCCCACTGAAGGGATAGTGGAAGGAGAAATTTGCAAGTATGATACGCATTTGCCTTCTCCCTTTTGCCCTGGCTGCATGTGCGGCACCTACCGAGGGCACCGCAGCGCAGACCTTGGACTTCTGCGGTGAGCCGGATAAGAGTAACTATACACTCATCCAAGGTACGACAAGCCCTCAAAGACGCAGTTGTGTTGATGATCTGATCTGATCCGAATTCATAGATCCTTTCCTTGGCGACATGGACCTTGGCCAACCAGGTATCACCCTTGAAACTACTTATGGCGACGAAACTCCTCGCTGGTTCATGGTGTATCAAAACGGAATAGACGTGAAGCCGTATCGCGCGATGAAGGTATGTTGCCAGCCCATGATTCACTTACAAGTAAGGCATTCAACTAACTTCTTCAAGGTTCCTTCCAACACAACTGTATTTGTTGACTTGACAACATGGTGCTCAACATTCTCCGGAAGACTCGTCCGTGGTAACAATATCGATTTTGACGGCGGCGCACACAATCTCGGCACATGGGCAGAGGTGAACTGGCAGAGCTATCCATTCGTGTACGGTGGGGTGTCTGTCATTGAAGGTCAAATACCACCCCAAGCAATTGATCGAGGAAGCTGACACTACGCAGGCAATGACGGACCCATCCTCTTACAATCAGAAGACCCTAACACCCCTTCCATGGGCTTCACTGAAGATATTATACCTGGAGCCCCAAAAGAATGCAGGATGAAAAAGGACAGCGGAGGCATGGCACTGAAGCCAACCGACAAGGATGGATACGACGAAGCAACGAGAGATTTCACGAAACGACAACTGGACAAGCAGAAGGTATCCATCGACAAGAGCTACACCGCGACGATCATGTCCCACAATGGAAGGTTCAAGGTTGTTTTTCTCCACGGGAACCATTAAATAGAGCAGTCCTGGTCTATGAGTTCACGTAGCTGCGTTGTCACTTGGAGCTGGAGCAGGTAGTCATTTTTGATGGTTCGATATGTGTATGGAACTATGAAAGATATGTTCTAGGCACTTCTAAAGAAGAAGTAGTCGAGATGATTGAAGTGGGTTAACTTTACCTCATATGGTAGCTAAAAAGAGAGCACCTAGATCGATACGATCCACCCCACATTCTGCAAACCAAGTTCGAGAAGGTTATCCGCGGGGTAGACACACTCGACGATGATAACGTTCTAGACTTGATAAAACAAGGTCCAGTAAGTGAAACACCGGGCCGGTTGAGAAAGTTTATCTGATAGAGAATAACACATATCTTGACCTAACAAAATATCTATACGCAGAAAAGTCTACACGGGAAGAACAAAGTATTTTCCTCAGAAGCCTTATGCTGGTGATACAAAGCCCTGATGCAGAAAAGAAAAATTGACTTCATCAAACCAAACATCTCTAGCCAGAACTACTTAGTACGAGACCATCCTATGATCTTGGAGCAATCATGAATTTTGACCTTTTTCTTCCAGTGAAGTACAAGGCATCACGAACGACAAAGTAGAGTCATGAAGTGGGGGATTGGGGAAATGGCACAAAACAAAAATTGTCTTAGTTTTGATTGATTCAGCTTTCTCTTGGCATTACTGCAATGAGTCACATAGAGCCCACATTAACCAGCAGTCAATGGGGCATCCAACCCATCGAACCTTCAGCTGCCTCCTCTCATGATCTTAAATAAGTAATTACACTGCTTCCCCATCGTACCGCGCTCTTGTATGTCCACATGCCGGGAGCATTCCCCTTGGCAAGTCCCTCAATAGCATCGGCAAAAGCAGGCCCGAGACCCTCGTCCTTGATCTGACGGACAGGGTAGAGATAAGTCTTGAAAGAGAAAAGGATTGCTCGTGTCTTGGGTAGACGAGTCAGGGTTTGGAGCTCTATGCGAAGGAAAGTCTGGGTGCATGTGTTAGTGAGGAACTATGATCATGGGGCAGCGTCCTACCTTTTCAATGTCGACATCTTCATCATTCTCGTACTTGTCATTGCCAGTTATGTGGTTGCCCTGGCAGTTGAACAGCTCTGTATGAGTTTGTACGGACCACTGCAACTCATCAGCATCAATTCGGCGCGTTGGCTTTGGAGACTCCTCACGTTTGTTCGTTTGACACTCTTTCCTACTTCCAGCTTTGCAAAGAACTTCTCCATACTAGAACCGATCTTCTCATACGACGGCACAGGTGCATGGATCTCCACAAGTGTCTTACCAAGCTTAGACGAGGGATCGAATCCCGATGGAAAGCAACACATGAATGCAACCGAGCGGTGGCCTTCTGGGGTCTCCTGCAACAAGAAGAGATCTTCTTCGACAGTCTCGCCGAGTACGCGCAGCGCCGCATCCATGTTGCCTTCGGGCAGTGTGGGGAAGGACATTCCCGTAGCGAGATTCTCGCACATGGAGTTGTCCTTGGAGAGTTTGAAGATGGTCGGGAAGCGCTTGGGGAGCTGTTCAGATAGGAGATAGGTGTAAAGCTCGCGCACAGCGGCATCACCTTCTGGGGTGCAGCCATGAACGGTAGATCCATGAGTGGCGATAATGCTTCGTCGATGTGTAACGCGGTCGAGGTAGTCTTCGTCAATTGTGATGAGTTCTGATGGTGTATCTGCTCGAATAGCTGCGATCACAGTCAGAAAAAAAGGACGTTCTTGTCCCGTGGAGAGACCATACCCATCGTTATGTGATATGTTGGTTTGAATGGCCGTAACTGACGCCTGGGTGCAGTCTTCCAGTCAAAGTCATGTAAAGGCTCAATGGCTAGCACTTTTTCAGGTGGTACTATCTCAGCCTTGGCAGCTTGCAAGTGCTGTCTGCGATGGCGCATCCATTTCTTTGCCTGTTGTTTGTTGGTCAACTACGAAAGTTCATGATGTAGTCAAAGTGGGTTGAACTCACAGTAGTGGTGACGACCCAGATTGATATCAAAACGGCAGCGGGAAGAAAAAGTAGTTTTGCAAAAGGCTGCAGAGAGCCATTGAGATGATACAAGGAAGTCATCTTTGGGGCTAAGGAGGAATTGAGTGAGAGCTGCTGTTATCAAGGGTCTTGACGGCAACCAAGACCCTTTTTATGTTGTTCCAAACGCCCTTTGTATAGTCAGTCACTAACTATTTGGAGTCTATGGTTCTCCGCACGCCGATATCGCGTGGAGCTCTAGCCTGATAATAAACTCTCAGTCATTAGCTCTCTGTGATGGAGGGTGTGGTACCTTTTGGGGTAGAGATCAGAAGACCCCTCTTGTTCTCATATTAATGCCGGGATAAGGAAAGGCTCATTAGCATTATTATCTACAAAACCAGTCTATCTATCCGTCCCATATGTCATCTGGTATCATTCGTCGTATATACAAATCCGGCCCGACCGGGAACACCAATATGTTTAGTCCAATCTCGTGTCTTATCATAATTCCCACAACAATTCTATCACTTCATCCTTCATCTCCTCTATCTTGGGTGGCGCCTTTTTGGGGTCTTTCGACTTCTCGTCCGGGCCGGGGATGTCATCCTCGAGACGGTGAATGTAAATTTGTCGGATATTCTTGCCAACCACTTCGGTGTCGACCAAATGATAGCTTTTCTTCAAGCGTCGATCCATCTTGGATCTCATGGGGCTCAGACTCCAGTCGAACCCTTCAGCGCCCTCCCAGCTTCCTTCCATCTTGTTCAAGTCCACGCTCTCCAAACCTGCAGAGTATTGGACTATGCTGTATCCGTTTGTCAAGACAGTGTCGGAGCCAAACGCGAAACGTTGCAGGAAACAACTCCCACAAAATTCGGAGATCTTGACCATCTTGTCAACAGGAGCCTGGTGCCACGACTTCCAGTGATGTAAACTCATTGGAAGACGACCGGACTCATAGAAGCCGCTCATATCTCCACCCATGTCCAGCTGGTGAAGCCCTTTTACGATAGTGAGCTTCGTCTTGGTCTTGCTGTATATGCATTGCTTGAGAAGACCATCGCCTTGAGGCACATGATCAACTTTGAGGCATTCCTCCAGATGAGGGTCAAGCTCGCGAAGCAGGGCTGGGCTGAGGAAGATTCCTGCTCCTCCAAAAGCCATGTAGCCATGGTGCTTGACCGCATCGTAGTTCTCCGACAACCCACCCACATATGCTGGAAGCTTGTGGTCGTATTTGCCTAGAATCTTGCTCATGGGATAAAGGGAAGGAAAGAAGGTATCATCGTCGACAATAGCAGTCCACTGTGTCTTTGGGGTAACGTGTGCAAGAAGATCGCGGACGATTGCAAAGTGCTGCTCGTTGGAGGTGATGGCCTTGTTCCATGGATCCTTGATGCTGAGTTTGATCCCGCGCTGACGAAACTGCTCAGTGACTTGTTTGTACTTGGACTCGTCGCCGGGATCCGTAATAATCGCAAGTAATTGCGCATGGGTACTGCCGAGCCAACTCTCAAACTGCGACATGGATTCATTTAATCGATCAAGACTTGTCGCAACGCCAAACAAAAATTCAGAGTAGTCCTGCTGAGGGTACGGCGGAGGCACCCTGATAGTGACTGGTTCGCAAGTCGACTCGGTCCATCCTTCACAGGCCTGGTCAAGTTGGACGATTTGGCCGCTCTTGATCAAGGTATCCGGGTTCTGCGATACAACTTGGCTATCAAGCTTCTTGTCTACAACAGGGCGGATGCAGCGCTTTTGGTATATAATGTCCCTCGTTAGGCCATACGAGGAGCGTCGTAGATGATCGAGAGTTGGGGCACATACTGGTGCAGGATCAAAATCTGGGCGATCGGGTTGTGGGGGTTCCTCGAAGCTGAACGGTAATGACAAAAGTCCTGTGTAGTTGAGGACGAGAACAGCGATAACGATGAAGGCTAGAGCAGCGCTTCTACGCCGGCCGGAGCGATTTCGAGAAATCATGACTGATATCACAAATATCGCAATCTATGATCAAGAAAAATGATATGACGTCGTCGGTGGCATCGATATTCGTCTTCGTAAAGTACCTAGGTAGGGGAGTGTTCGTTCGGTGGCTTGTACTGAATAACTTGTCTCAAAGCCTGGTCGCAAGAAGTCGCAGTCTCATGTGTGTGAAGGACGAGAGCCGAGTTTGTCGATCAGAAGATGTTGCAATCAGATGCAGCTAAAGAGATTAGGCAAAGCTTGGCGCAGATTAGGATTGCAAGTATGATGGCGATAATAGGTATATGTGCGACGTAAAAGGAAGTGCAGATATACAGATAAAATATATGAAAAAAAAAACTGTAATATGTACTCTTGAAATCGAAGAGTATGAAATGGCGACGCAGACGCAACACAAGCAAAAGCAAAGAAGATGCGATTGAATGGGGGGATGCAGATCCGAGATAAAGAAATCTTGGGAGATCAAAATGTTAGGGGTTGCCCACTAAATTTAGACATGTGGGGCCCACCCGCAATTACAGGAGAGTCCAACCGCCAACAGAGTCTCATGAGTGAGTTGACCCTGTTCACTTTAAAACGGTCAAGAGATTGTCACATTCAACAGCTCCATGAGGTCCATGGGCGGAATATAGAGTACTCTAGAGGCCAAAATAAGAAGCCCCCCAATCACGCCCGAGAGGCTTCAACTTTCAACCGTTCAAACCCGCATCTCGCGACAACCTCACAATGCCGCTTCCTGATCTACCTGTCGACCTTTTCCACCTATTTTGCCCTGAATTTCTAGTTGAGAAATGGGTTACTTGGACTAATACGCATGTTGAGACTATCTTAAACGCGACCGACGCGTCCAACGCCAAAAATGCAGATATTCTTCAGTGGAAGCCCCTCACGGTCGCAAACCTCTACATTTGGCTTGCAACACTTATCTACATGGGCAACAACCCTTGCGAGCGACTTTCTGATTACTGGGCCACATCTGCACCAGGGAAAATCACTCCTAATCATGATATTACTAAATATATCACCTTCAAGCAATTTTCTCTGATTTCCCGGCACATCAGGACCTTTCCTCCCTCTGACGAGCCTGAGAATGACGAGCCTAGGAATAACGAGACTGAGGATGAAGAGCCGGAGAACGAAGAGCCTGAGAATGAAGAGCCCGAGAATGACGAGCCCGAGAATGAGGTCGAGCGCATGATATCGCGTGTTCAGGAGTGGGGAGATCTTATCCAAGCCGTATCAACGCAGCTTCTTCTTCCGGGCACGAATTCATCGGTTGAATACTCAAAGGGCGATCACTTGGGAAAGTCGCGAAGAAATCTGGCCTCAAGATCTTGGCAGCCGCTGAAAAGGGCTATCTTCTGCGGTGGGAATATCGCATCCCCAAGGCTGCGCAACCGCCTGCTCGCCGCCGCGAATATCCTCACAGCCTCGCAGAAACACAGCGTCTTGTGCTTGATCTTGTAGTATCCCTGCCGCCTGCAACTTATCACATATTCTTCGATAAGCTTTTTTCGACACTATCGCTTATGAAAGCTTTGCGAGAGCGAGGCATCGCGGCCACAGGCACAGCTCGTACAAATCAAGGTGTCAATCAAGGTGTCAATCAGGGTGTTAGTCACGGCGTTTATCGCGACTTGGTGATCGCGAAGCAGGCCGACCGTGAAGGCCGGCTGCAGTGGGGCTTTGATTCCCTTCGAACTATACCGTCAGAGGATGATCTAGTAAGCTCGCATGATTTTTCCTCATATATTTCCCCCCTACTAATCGGTATTTTCCTTCCCTAGGTCAACCATACTGCGTTCAAGGATAACTGCCTCGTGTTGTGGATGACCTCATTCAGCGGTTCCGAGACTGTCCAGCACCTTCGCCACCGCCCTAACACAACGCAGGCACAAGCTCGTGAGGCTCGAGTCTTCGGCCCTGATTACGAACGTATGATAGATACGCCTTCTATACAAATCGCCTATAATTTCAACATGAACGGAGTTGACCGCGGCGATCAGCTGCGTGCCCACAGAGGTTGTGGTCAACGACGAAACCGGGGCGGTGGGTGGCATGCTCTTGCGTGGACTTTCCTCCTCGATACAGTCCTTGTCAACACATACATTTTACAACAGAAAGGTCAGTGCAGCTGGGAGAGTTACAGGTCACAGGCGGACTGGAGGGAAACCCTCACAGAAGCCCTCTTCCGGAAATATGTCTCTGCAAGCACCCTCCGCAAGCGATTTCGCAGTGGGAACGAATTCCTTCCTATTTCACAGCATAATCATGTTAAGGCCGAGATCTACGGTAGGTGTAAGGGTTGCCAAGGAGTCAGACTAGGTGACCTCATCACACAGAGCTCAAACAGGCGTCGGCCAGCCGTGCCCCGGGCAAAGGTGCGGCAGACCTACTACAGCTGTGACACTTGCAAGGTGCCTTTATGTACACTGGGAAATTGCTGGGACTTTTTTCACCAGCCAATTTGTTAGTCAACAAAAGTACTGTCGGTCCCTCCATGTGCAGTGCTACTACAGAGTATTTCGCTGGTTAAAGTCAATAGCCATTTCCTATTGTCATCCTGGTCTTGCGCAAGAAAAACCTGAACTCTTGTTCGACACCCTTGAGACTGACTCAAGCAATAAGCCAAAAAGATAAATTCTTCACGCAACTATTTACGACGAGGTCGCCGATATATCACAACATCATTTTGAAAAGAAATGGTAAGCAAATGCTGCCTCACTGGCGATAGAAGGGTGCTCGCATCAGGCACCACTACGATGGCTTACTCCTACGGACTTCGGCGTTGAAACACTTCCCAGCAACATGATTGGCTCACCGCTGGCCATCCTTGCAAAGGAACATGCAGAATGCAGCTGAGCTGTTGTGGATGAGCTGTGGTCGCTACCAAGTAGGCTGAGCGACCTGCGATTTAAATAGGCAGCGATGGGCTCGGATTCATTTGTCCATCGCGTCCCACCCTATTGAAGCAGTATGGACGGTCTCTCTGCTGCTGCGAGTATTATCGCTGTGGTGCAACTGACAGCTGAGGTTACGAAATACATCATCGGTGTTGCTGGAGCCTCAAAAGATCGACAGCGACTGCTTGACGAAATTTTAGCCTGCGAGGCTCTCCTCATGCGACTCCGTGATTATTCCAAAGGAACTGACGGACCCGAAATTGAGGATTGGGACGCCGATCAGACCAAGGCTAATAGTGCCCAAACGTGGTCGGTCAAGGTCAAGGCTTTGGAGAGCGATAACGCACCTTTGTATCACTTGTATAAGATTCTCGATGCTATCAAAACAAAGCTGCAACCAGGCCACGGGAGCGGGATCCAAAAGGCCAAGGCCGCATTGAAATGGCCATTCGATGAGAAGGAAGTGGTAAAGCTCGTCGATGCGTTTCAGCGCGAAAGATCACTTTTGCATTTTGCCATGACACACGAAAGCACGTAGGTATCACTCTGCCCATTACGAGTATCGATAACTTACATCCACACAGACAGCTGGTGAAGCACATCAAGGCAACCTCAGACGATAACAGCAGACGATTAGCCGATTTGGTCAGATTTATCAAAAGCAAAGCGACTGAGGATGAGCAACGAGTTGCTCGACTTGACCGTATCCTGACTGACATACAGCTGTCCAACCTCAACATAGCAGAAGGGATTGGGCATCTTCAACACGGTCAGATGAGCGTCCACCAGAAAGAAGTCCTCGACTGGATATCACCCGTGGATTATGCCCCTCAACAAAGCGACATATTCAGCCGGCGAGAGCCAGGAACTGGTGAATGGCTATTGGAATCAGATGAATACAATTCCTGGGTGAAAGGCGACAAACAAACATTGTTCTGCCCTGGTATTCCAGGTGCCGGCAAAACGATCATGGCATCCATTGTGGTCAATTCATTGCTCGAAACCTTTCATTCCGAGAGCAACATTGGAGTTGCATATATCTACTGCAACTTCCGTCGGCGCCACGAACAGAAAGCCAGTGACCTCGTCGCGAATCTTTTAAAGCAACTGAGTGAGAACCAGCCATCACTAGTCAAGCCAGTAGAGGACCTGTACAATAAGCGCAAAGCATCTCGTACGCGCCCATCGCTACAGGAGCTCGGTCGCGTTCTCCAAGACGTTGCCGCGACATATTCTCGCGTGTACATCGTCCTTGACGCTCTGGATGAATGCGAGACCAATGACGGCACACTGCCCAACTTCATCCAACAAGTACTTGATCTTCAAAGTGCAACAAGTACAAATATTCTAGCAACCTCTAGATATATTCCGGAGATCAAGGAGAAGTTCAGGAAAGCTATCTCTCTCAAAATCCGCGCTAGTGAGCCGGATGTAAGGAGATACATGGCCGGTCGAATGTCTCAACTCCCAGCATTTGTTCAGAACAAACCTGAGCTTCAAGAGGAAATTAAGACAAGAATACTGGAATCAGTCCAGGGGATGTAGGGTGGCACATCCCTGATACAAACACAAATGCTAATCACAGGTTAGGTTTCTTCTCGCGCAGTTGCACCTTGATTCTCTTATCGGCAAGAGATCACCGAAAGCTGTACGAGCTATTCTCAAAGCTTTACCGAGTAACTCAAGCACGTCAAAAGCGTACGACAAGGCGTACGGCGATGCTATGAAGCGAATAGAAGACCAACTGACAGATCAAGCGATATTGGCAAAAGAAGCACTCATGTGGATTTCCTGCGCCAGACGGTTACTTAGTCCCGCGGAACTTCAACATGCCCTTGGTATCGAAATAGACTCTACGGAGCTTGATGAGGAAAATCTTAGCGAGATCCCCGACATCGTTTCTTCCTGCGCTGGCCTGGTGACCGTGGATGAACAGAGCAACACTGTTCGACTAGCACATTTCACAACACAAGAATATTTCGAGCGAACACAAGGCCAGTGGTTCCCAGATGCTGCTCTGGAAATATCCGTTAAAACTCTGACATACTTATCGTACGATCTTATCGTTGATCAAGTCAGAACTGTTCGACGTCCAAAACCTGACACTGAAGCACAAAAGGATGCAGAAAAGTCGGATCCCGTTATTGATCAATCGAAAGACGAAAAGCCAGGATCCCCAAACCCTGGTCTTGGTCGGTCGAAAAGCCAAGATTGGAAGATTAAAAATAACGTGGCGGAGAGCGACGAAGACTATGATGTTAAGAAGATGCTCCAGGATTATCCGCTATGTCGATATGCATCATGCCATTGGGGTTACCACGCTCGCAACGTCTCAGAAATGCCCGATATTGTGAAGAACTTTTTGTCGTCAGAGAAACTTGTCAAGGTGACTGAGCGTCTGCGGTATGCTGGTGGATTCAACCCTGGGACCACTGGCCTTCATGAGGCGGCGTACTTTGGGTTCGAAGAGGCTGCAGAATGGATGTTGGAGAGATGCTCGATCGACGCACTTGACTCATACAATGTATCAGTTCTGGAGATGGCATGTGGCCTTGGCCACCTTTCGCTCGCCGAAACACTCCTCAAAAAGGGCGCAAATCTACGGGGGACGCCAATTACATATGCAGCTCGACGAGGGCAAAATGCTATCGTAACATACCTTTTCCAATATGGCGCGCCACTGGAACAAGGCGCACTAGAGGCGGCTTTCAGACATTTCAAGGATTCCAAGATATCAGTCGACAAGGTTCCCATGTTCCAGACGCTTTTGGAACACGGCGCTGACCCTAATATATTGATTGACGAAACGTCGCGACCTCTGCATCATGCCACCAAGGATAGAGTCGAACCTCTCGTTCAGCTCTTACTCGACCACGCGGCTGATGTGAACGGACGAGACAAGGAAGGCCGAACAGCACTACACCTCGCGGTTGATTCAGAAATGGAGCCATTGGTGCGACTCCTCGTGGATCGTGGAGCTGAAATTAACGCGCAAGATGACCAAGGTCACACTCCGCTTTATCATGCCGCTGGGCGTGATATCGATCCCATCGTGCAGTATCTGATTGAACATGGTGCCAATGCCATCCTGCAAGACAAACATGGACTTTCAGTACTCCATCTATCTATGGCATCCGCTTTCGAGTGTCTCGTCCAGAGTCTTATCGGTCGCGGTGAGAGCACAGATGCCCATGGTGCAACTCACCAAACTCACTTGACGGTAGCCGCTAGTGATATTCTAAAGCCCACGATTCTTAAAGAGAAGCCGCAGATGGCTTTTGACGAGTACCCCTTGATCACCATATATGAGTTGGCGCTTTTTAGATCTTTAGTTTCTTCAACCTGGCCATCACGCCGACCACCAAGCATCGCATCTATGGAAGAGCACCTGAGCACGATGCAAATACGAATGGAATGGGAGTATGAACCCCTGATCGGCTCATTTCTCAATCGCATGAGTGAGAGACGTGTCCTCACAGATAACTTTGATGAATTTCTATACGATCAGGCTCTAGATGGCGCCAGGCCTTTTGTTCAAGCAATGATGTCCGAGATCAAGGTCAACATACGAGAATCTCAGGGCTACTCGTCAATTTTCATGGAGAACATGCACGAGACATCACGCACTCTACGGATGTATTCACAGCAGGTCTCTGCTATCGAATTTCATAGAGAAATGGTACTCGGTCTTCTCGTCGACTGTGCAAGATTAGCAGAGATGCTATGGGAAAAGAATGCGGCTATAAGAGAATTTGACAGAGCTCGATATGGTGAGCTTATGCTGGCAGCTCGAAAGGGCCAAGACTACATTGACCAGAAACTGCATGAAAGTAGTGCAGTCGGCACGACATCGGACAATAGTAGTGGCGAACCCATGACTTTTGTTATTCATCCCACTGGCATAAGATTGCGGGAGCTGCGGCAGAGGTTTCATATTGATCTCACACCGGAGTCTGACGAAACGAACCCATCTGGCTCACAGCCGAAGCTCATAGTGAACCTCCAACTGATGGAAGCCAGTCATGCATCGGTCAATGCAGTGCCATGAGAGTGGGCATCTAAAGGCACAAGTTCCTTCGAGGACATGGGATCTATTCAGGTGTGCGTCGACAATCGGCAAATCCTAACTCCACACTACTTGAGTCCATCCCTTAACGTTGGATTCCCAACTTTTTACGAGATTCTTGGTCTCTGCCCCTCCAACGATACCCAGAATGTTATCTGCGTCTTCGAAAATCCACGCTCTTACCGCTGGCTCAAAGTCTCTTCCATATACTTGTTCTTTCATCTTCACCACTGTGGCCTTGCCCTCCTTTAGTGCAGTCTCAGATGCTGTCACTAACTCCTTGATATGTGCCATGACCTCCTTTGGAAGGTTACTCTTCCCAGAGCGATCACGCTCCTTTTCGCGGTCATTGAAGCTGATAACCCATTGGGCTGAGTTCTTGATAGCGGCGGAAGTATCGCGGAGGATGGCGAGAGAATGAAGCGTACTCAGAGTTGTGACTTGCTCTGAGGCGTTTGCAAGAGGCAGCAACTCTAGCTTGAGCGTATCTATGGCAATCTTCAGAGTGTCCACGATCTGGAAAAACTCTTCGGGGATGGGTTTCGCCCTATTGATGCCGGTTGCGAAAGGAATGAGAGTGCTGAGTAGGCTGATAACCTCAAAGTAGGTTGCCTCCTGTGGTGTGAGGTCACCTCTGGGACCATTCGAGAACTTCATGAAAGAATTGCTAAGTTGACCGAGTGATTCGAGGACGAAGATTTGGTCGGGGATGGCGGCTGTCGCAGAAGCCTTGTAAATGGGAGGAGGCTTATAACCCAAGAGTTCATGGAAAGCTTCAGAGAGGAGGGATAAATGGGCGCGACGATTCTATACATGTTAGTTTTGCTTTATGGGGAGAAGGAGGCATACTGTTGGCGTTGGTCCAATTCGCAAACGGGAGTAGACAGGTGGTTGAGAACTGCAGTCCCATGAGGGGAAAGATCCGTAGTCTACAGTCTCGACCAGTTTCATATCGTCGGCTACTTCGGCTGCTTTCGTTAGTACTTGTGAAGAATGGTGGACGGTTGGAAGACTCACTGAATCGAGGATCGGTAAACACCTCTGAGAAGTGTTCTCCCATGATGCGATCGGTTCTAGTCTCCTCTACCAGACTCATCGCTCGTGTGCAGCTCCACCGCAGGTTTTCCATGTATTCGGGGATATCAATCACACTGCTATAGCTTCCCGACTCAAAAGCATCTATCAGTCGCCTAGGCATCCTAAGCTTCAGCGACACGTTGAAGTGAGAGCTCAGCAGGTCTAGAAGTTCCCAACCGGTCTCGTCCGATGGTGAAATAAGAGCGGGTGAAATTGTCGAGAGGCGGTCGTAGAAAATGGGGGCCAGAGAGTCCATGATAGTACGCTTGACGCCTAGTGTATCCCAGATTTCTCGGGCACGAGACGACGAACCAACTCGAAGGTGCAGTTGTACTAGAAGGAGGGAGATAATGCTGTGTTTTGGCGTCAAAGTGAGCTGGTGTTCGAGCAACAGTAGGGCTTGCAGGAGGGGGGCGTAAGAGACGGGAATGTTCGAGATATCGGTTGACGGAGGAAATGCAGTTTGGATGATGGAAAGACCAATGATGACAGCCAGTTCCGGCCTGATCTCAGCCTCGATAGCGGAGCTTTTCGAAGTCAAGTCAGATAGCGACTGGTGAGCCTTGAGTGCAGTCTCGGCGATGGTTGAGAAAGCTGGCCCAGGTGAGCTAGCGTCGAGTTCAACACCAGAGACAAGACACTTGCGCAGAGGCTTCTCGCCAGGTATCGTGCTGTACATACAGGGGCATGTGGCTGCAAAGTACTGTAGCTTGAATGCAAGGTTGCTTATTCTAGCTGACTGAATCTCGTCCTCTGTTACTTGAGCCAACTTTGGAACAAACTCGTGCGCCATGTACTTTAATGCAGATGGATTGAGTCTCTCTGCAAAGGCTTTGATGTCATCGAAGCACGCAGCATTTGTTCCTTGGTTTTTCACGTAGCTGATCAGCTCCTTGAGTCGGAATGACGCAGGTTCGTTCTCAATAAGATCGTCCTCGTCATTTGATGCAAGATTGAAGGCTGCCGAGACACGCGCCAATAGAATAATGCGTTTGTAGATGGGCCGCAGATTTGGTGACTTGATGAACTTCAATAAGAGCTGTTGGACAGTTTCTTCGACGCTAGATCTTGTCAGTCGGGTCTTCGTCTGCAGTTGAGTTCCTACATACTCTGGCTTGGTATTCTTGATTTCCGCAGCAGCTTCAATGAACTGCCGCCAGACTTTCCAGTCTGCCGCCATGAGACTCGGTTGACCACTTTCGTCCTCAATTGACAAACAATCCTTACACAGCTCAAAAATAGCCTCGAACTGCTGTTCTTGTTGGTAGCGAGCAATGGCCCGGAGCATCAACTCCTTCCTACCCTTTCGGAACTGAACAAGTGGGCTGAAGACGGGACTTGAGACGAGTTTCGCTAAGTCATCTTTAGAACCATGCTTTTCGGTTACATCGTACAACAGTAGAATCTCTTCTTCTGTTTGGATACTTCGTGGCTGTGGTTTGGTGTCTTCGCCCCCGGTAGTCGCAGCCTAGGATTGTGAGTTTAGGGGTTAATAGTGAACGAAAGGGGTACTACTTCTTCAGCCAATTGCGCAGCTCGTTGGATCTGCTTCAATGCGAGCATACCATACAGCTTGTTCTTCTCCGGAGGGGATTGAGGGCTAGTCTGAAAGGAATTAGTGAGGAATGAAACAGAAGATTGCTGCACGAACCGCCAATAAATGTGTGATCACAATGTTCCAAAACATAAAGCTCCTCTCCTGAGAAAATGTCCTGTCCAAAATCGCCGCGATCTGAAAATATGTTAACCGGTAAATCTGGTCAGTAGCAAACCCTCCGTACCTGTTGCGCGCTGACAAGATCCCAGTGCAATAAGCATGACTCCAAGCAGCGGCTGGCGTTAATCTTGTCCTTGGGCGCAGCCTTGACGAGACGTGCCCTCAACGGTCCGAGGGTCTCGGGGAAATCTTCATCACTGTTCAGACCTTGGCTGGCCCATTCAAGGAGGTCTATGGCCTCGGCATCTTTGACAACGGTTCCTTCTCTGACGTACTTGTCAATGGCGGTTATAGCCGCGAACTTGGAGCTGGGGTCATCCAGTTGGCTTTCAGCACATATTTTCACAATCTATTCATACGGGTCAGTCTACGGATGGCTCAGGTACAGCTCCCATCAAATCGCACCTCATAATATTGGTCGTTGAAGGTTCGGGCCCGCTTCTCTGCAAGACGGATCACAGCAGCCCAGTTGCCATCGTTGAAGGCAGACTGGAGCTGGAGGTCTACGCCGTTCTTGAGATTGGGTCTCTGTTGACGATTCATGAGTGTCAAGCTTCACGACGCTTTTCCCGCCCCAACTGACTAAAGTCGACTTGGAGTATTGAGAGTGAGTGCGTGAGAGTTTGGAGGGGCTCAAATTGAAGTGGGATGGATGCGACAGAATGGAAGGTGGAGGGGCGGTGGAAGCGTGGCGGTGCAGCTTGCGCCACATCACCACCAACTTTGTCGCCTGTAGGTAGTCCCAAACTCTGGCGCTGTTACAGCATCAACAAAAATAACACGGCGTATTTCCAGAACTCAAGCATTATCCTCAGGTGTGCTCTCAATGTCACAGCGCTTACATCCGTCAGGATAATTCCCAGTGTCATTGCCTGTCCAATCATCAACTCCTCTCAGTCGTGTTTACCTGTTCCCCAGACGTCCTTCAATCTGCACCAGGATATTTGTGATGGCACGGCATAAGACTGAGTTGTTTACCAGCCTGGGGCAATGCACTGCAAACATGGACGCCCACCTGCATTAGAGTCACGTTCTACACGCGATGTTGATTGAGATGCAAAACTTGCAGGCCTTCCGCAATGTGATCGCGGCGCCAGTTTGTCGGTCTTAACTCAGCAAGTACCTAAGCCCCTATCTAGATTATCCAGATTGGCAAACCCATTGCTTGATTGAGACTAAGAATTATCATAATTGTTCATCCGGGGAAGACGCAGAACAACGATCTAAGAAAGGAGAGGGAAAAGCAGAAAAAATGCGCCTCTTTGTCAGACGACTGAGACTTCTATCATACCCAAAGCACTTGAGATCTGGCTCTTGCTTAGCAACCTCGGAACCATGCAGAATACCTCCCGAATTGGACGTGTCATCACAATTCCGGAAACTCCGTTACCGTTTATAGGACTTCAAGGCAGTTCAGGAAGGGGTATATCGGCGACCGAGGGGGTGATGGCGGAATAATCGCATCGACGGCCGAGCCCAGGCATCACTACTGCATGCTGTCAAGTCACAACAATGAGGCGATGCTCGAAGGAGCCCTTGGTCACAACGGTTCTGCCGAGTATCATTTGTCATCGCCTGGTTTCACCCGTATCACTGATTATACCGAATAGGTCATCAGAGACACTTGTGCGATCATGTGGAAGAATCTTGCCAACCTCAGTCATGCTCTCGGGACACACAAGCATAGTCAAACCGCTTCAGCCTTGATGGTACAACCCATCTGCGAGCCTCATTTTGTGGTTGGTGCTAAAATGCGGCTCGAACGAAAAGTTTCTCATATATAGAGACGTATAAACGCATTGGCAGTATTCGTTCCTTTGGACGAGGAGCAAGGCGCTTTTTTCTTCTTACCCAATGAACATGGGAACCCAGCCAGAAACTGAGTCCTTTGAGATGGCCAACCGACCAGTATCCCCTCTCAGTGTAGTGACAGAGGAAGACGACCCTGGATCTGCTGACACCGCTTCAACTGGAACCCCCAGGCAGGAAGATACTCAACACGGTGCTCAATCGGACAACGATGGACTGCTAGCACCAAGTCCAAAGGATAAGATTACAGAAGAAGCCGCATCAGTACACGCGGGCTGTCCTCTCAAAAAACATGTCCTATGCTCCTTGATAATAATTGCGTTCATCGGCTCGGCTTCTCTCATCTGTAGTTGCTGGCTCATCGCATATATCCAAGTCAAGACAGACAAAAGTTACATAGCAGCCGTCATTGTTGGAGGCAAGCTCTCGTCGACAGAAGCCAAGCTAATTGACGCGGCCTTCTCCATTCTCGTGGCGCCAGCCGTGGTCGCGGTCGCCAATTGGCATATGTTTAAGCTTGCTCGTCTTTCTGCTGTCAACGAGCATAGCGAAAGAAACTCAGCTGTGAGCATGAAGGTCCTCGTCGAAGTTGCCAGCACAGACTGGGGGTCCTTTAGCCCACTCAAGTTCTGGACTTTCGTCCGTTCAAGAAGGCCTCGTGTGATGTGTCTGGGAATGATCGCTGTTCTCTCAGCTTTGAGTTTCTCGTTGCTTGGCAATGCCGTGGCATATCAACAGGCCGGAGTGGATACGTCTACGCAGGTGCTTGAATATCTGTATGATACACATTCGGTGCTGCCCGGAGGCTCACGTCCAATACCCCTGGACGACCAGTCTATCCAGCAACAGGTTTCAGCAAGACTTCAAGATAAGCTTTCACGCCTACCGCAAGGGATGCTCAAGTCATCTACAACAGGACTGGTGAGCGTCAATGTCTCGGATCAATCACGTTCGTCGCTTTCTCCTGCCGTTATGCAACTATTTCACGCGCCCGTCTATCGACTGAAAATGCTTTGCAGTCCCTCCCATCTAAAAAGTGTATCAATGATAGTGCCAGACAGACGGAACCCGCAACTCAGATTTGTTCTTGAAGAAGCAGCCTTAGTCCTCGGTTCAGAGTCAACCACATACGAAGCAACGTTCGGCACCAACGAATCTGCTGTATCAAACACGGCACTAGATGCAGCTAAAGCCACAAACCCATGAATCGCAGACCCGCTCATTGCCTTCAATGAGACCGCTCTTTGGATCGGGGTTATGGATTCCGAGAACGATGGTGTCCCTGTGGTTACTACAGAGCGGTGGGGTAGCTTGATACCTTTTACCAAAGGTTTCCCGATTACTGAGCAGCCTGACGGTCGACAAACAAACTACAGCCTAAGATTTTCAGGCTTAACATGCCGTTTAAACAGATCCACTGGATGGGCTGATATTAAAGTGAACGGGAGTGACTGGTCGATGATCGAGAACACTCTTGTGGACGAGAAGCCTGACACAGGGCACGATATGCCGGTGCTTAGCTTGACGTCAAGTCTCAGTACCTTTGACGATGGGCGTGATGGGAGACCGCCCGGGCTCGGCGGACAATTGCTTCGAGCGGCACTGGGAGTGGCGACTGAAGGAAGTCGACAGAGCTGGGGCCTAGAAACCCTTGCTGATGCTTTCCTGTGGTACGAAATAGAGGCCCGTCAAGTACTGCTTGACAATGACCAAGCCGTAAGGGCTGAGAGATATCAAGTGCAGTCCAACATCGATGAATACGCAATGACATTTGTTCCGTGGATTCTCATGTCTGGACTTGCGACACTGGGAACAGCATGCGCGTTGACGATTGGGCTCACCCTCGATTCTTGGAAGGTATACTCGCTTAGAAGTGGCAGAATGTTGGATCCAATCCGATTGACAGCTGATGTTGGAGTGGCTTTGGATAAGCAGGTGTTTGAAGAGTGCTCAACCTGGCACGCGACAAGGCTGAACAAGTGCGCCGATGAGGCTCGGTTTCAGTACGAGCCCGACGCCCGTTTGGATAGTGCAACGGGTCTGTATGCTCTAGGGATCCGCCTTCGACAAATCTCGCGACCACACGACTGACAACTGTCAATTGGGGGGGGGGGGATTCTGATAGAATGACGAGGCAGACTTTTTAGTACATTGAGTGTTGATGCAGTACCTAAATTGAACAACCGTGCATTTTGTGCAGCTCTTTGTCCTTCGTTCCCCAACGGCAAAGCCATCATCCACCTACCTACCATATGATGACAGCTCTGTTTGTACTTGAACAATCTCAGAACACACGCATTCAGCCTGTGCACGTAAGTCGTGAAACCTGGCAAACAGTGATTGGGGCGTCTTTGGATCTCAACAGTAGCTGTATTCCCATCGGTGTAGAATAGCGGTAGAAGTTTGAGATACCTCGAGATATAGGTATGTAGATCAGAAAGTCAATGCCCTAGCAATTGGTGACAATCCTGTGACCAAAATGAGAGTTGCAGCCTGTCAGCCGAGGTGGATTGGGGTTTTCTCAAAGACGCTTGCACCGAAGTGAGATCAGACTTTTCGTTTGATAAAGATAACAGAATGTTACACCGCGCTTCCGTATTGTACAGTATAAACTCCCCTAATGTTACAATGGTACCTCTGTCGTCAGTCAAGATGCTCAGCCAGGCTGGATCCAGCAGGTCAAAGCAGGATGTCGAGAGCGAATGACCCCATTAGAACCAGCCGCGGCCTTCCTTTTTCCGTTTATCAGTCTGCGTGAATGATGAGTCGCGGTTATTCTCTTCAGCTGTAGCATCGTATAACATACCCATGCTTGTTTGCAGTCGCGATATGCCCTGTTCAATTGTCAACACTTGGCCCGATTGCTCGATCCCAAGCAACATACTGGAAATACTCTCCACACATATTCTTATCGCCTCCGTTCCTGAACAAGCATCGATAGCTTCTTTGTGCAGCCTCTTGGCACGGATCGTAGAACTCGCTCTTGGATTTCCTACGCCTCGTTAGTGTCCCGGTCGTTTACGGGTGGTGGGCTCGCTGACGTTTCGAACTTCCGTCGTTTGTCTTCGTTCCAGGGTTGTGTGTCGGCGTCGCTCGACTTCGGAGGCTCAGTGGCCTCGGCTGTGTCTTTTGGTGAGGAGGACATGGCGGCGTCGTTTGGGGGGAGCGATGGGAGTATTGGAAATCGCGGGATGGTCTATTAGATGATTCAATCCGACAAAGCTGAGGCGGGGCCGAACGGTTCCTAAAGCGGTTAGTGATGATTGGCAACCCGTTCAAAACGGTAGCCAAAGGAAAGTTTATAAAGTCCGAATCCAAATGCCATTTGGTGAACCAGGTTATAGGAATTGAGTTGCAGATCGAGCGATATTCAGTGCCGCAACAACAGATAGAAGAAGACCAACAAAGGTATCCTTGTGTATCTACCTAACTTACATAGGTCTGGATGCTGTTTCATTGTCTCATGATGTCATATTCATAAATCGCTTACCCTGAAGCCAACTTATTATTGAACTGCATATAGAGATTATTTCCTCCAACAGGAACTTCATATTTAAAAGCGCTGATGTCCAGGTTCCGCAAGACTGCAATGAAGCTGGTATCGAAATTTGAGTTTGAGAATAGGTTTAGTTACGCAACAACCGGTCAAGGATGGTCTCGGTAGCCAAAGGGGTGACAAATTTATCTTGAACAAGCACTCACATTTCGGAATGGGTAATCAAGCACCAAAGTCTTGCATACAACAACTCGCAATCTCTATTCTGCTTGTCGATTGAAGCAGTGAATTGCATTATATATAGTCAATGCTATAGGCGCTGTTCGATACGACATCTACCAGAAGCCATCGTCACACCAGGCTTTCCGATTCCCTCTCGTGCTCTCTATTAGTCCCTCCCTTGCTTTTTGTATTTTTCTGGTCGTCTCTTGACTGCAGCATAGGCCCACGTCGAATTCCTTTAGATCATTGTCGCCCATGGTCGCCAATGCAGCTAAACCGAGGTATGAGTGGTACATATCCGGCGGCCCTCCTACGGACTTGGAGAACCCGCCAATGCGATGCTGTGTGATATCAAGAAGATATCGTCGCGAAGGAATGACATTGACGATGGCAGAATTCCCTAGCATCTGTGAGATGTGTAAGAGCTGTGCTCTGTGCAAGGAGGCGTGGGAAACTCACTGCAAGCGTACCGCCAACCCACCAACAATAGCACGTATCGGCCTTCTTGTTCCATCGACCGTTGAATCCGATATGGCCAAGATCGAGCTCACCAGCCTTTGACTCGAGAAAGTTTTCCTCGACTTCATCTTCTTCCTCTTCCTTGGCGAGGTAGGCGAAAGGGCGAGAGGCGAGGAAGTGTAGGAGTCCCTCACGATTCGGGACGCCCCGTTTCAGCGCCTCCTCGGGCGGATGCGGCGATGTCGAGTCCAGTGGTCTGTCTAAGAGTGAAAGCGCACCTATCGCGCAGTATGCGTATCCAGCTAGAGAGGTGAGTTATGCGGGCAGACAACGAGTCGAGAGGCCATACCATGGGATTCGTGCTGCGACGATTCTGCCACTCCACCGTCATATGTCTAAGAAGTGTTAATGAGACAACATCACCCAAGCAAATATAGCGTACCTGGCCTCTCTTGATGTGAGCAATCATTTCATCAATGTTCAAATCCTCCACCCAGTCTTCATCGCCTTCCTTGACGTCTCCTCTCAGCATCCATCGAATACAGCTCGCCAGATAGCTGTGCCTCATATCTCTACCACCCACAATCTCTCCGTCCCATAAAATTTGTCCGAAACTCCCATCCTTTCTCTGAAGCCTGTTCAGCCACTTCAACAACCGTACTCTGTCCACCCCACTGAAAGCTGACCTCGCCTCATCCTCACCATCAGCTGCCAGCCCCAACAGTACAAGTGCAAAGAAGGTAGCTGCAATATTTGCCGTTCCCTTGTAAGCTTCTTGACCTGGTAAGGCATGCGTTGAACTTCCACAAAAGCCCCCTTCTGGATGCTGCAG
The DNA here is from genome assembly GCF_900044065.1 of Fusarium mangiferae. Lineage (NCBI taxonomy): Eukaryota > Fungi > Ascomycota > Sordariomycetes > Hypocreales > Nectriaceae > Fusarium > Fusarium mangiferae. Next base: position 25,843 of record NW_024573930.1, on the reverse strand, counting down.
ACTGAGAACCCATCGACGGATGGCACCGCGTTCAGTATGGGTCAGCGGAACAGACAGAATGTCAAGCGCCGAAATAATGAAGCAGGCGAAAGTAAGGCGGGTCGAGTCGTAGGCTGTGTAAGGGGATGGGAGGTATGTTTTATGACAGCGCTGCCAATACTTGATGTGCTGTTGCTTATCCAGCGAGGGACTACTCGCTTCTGCCATTTCAGAAAAATAGACGCCCGAATTAAAATTCGGATACTTTCCCGTCGTGCAAGGTGAATTTATTAGTTAAAATTGGTCAAAGTGAATGCACTGCTCGGTATGGTGCATTCATGTCCGAGTCCTACCGAGTCCTACCAACAAAGCTCACAGCTCGAGCTTGAGTGAGAAGGTGGAGTCAAATCCAAACAAGGGCATTGAGGTTTCAGCCACAGCCACCGCCACAACAAATGCTGTCCCGCGACGCCACGAGGTCCTCCTGCAATCGGATCTAATTCGCTAGCCGCGATTAGCGGCCCGACAAATGCCCAGGCAAGCCATGGAGGGCATCATGCGCGGGTGACGCATGGCATAACCCCTGGCTGCTAGTTTCCACAACAGCTGTTCAGCGTGACCTGGAAGTTGATCAAGTGCTAGTACGCCTTCCAGCTGGGTATTCTGTTTTCCATTCCTTTGAGCGCAAGATCACTTCTTCTTGGCCTCTTGAGCCCCTCGTTTTCTGCCGCCAGTTTCCCCTCCTTTTGCGACTTGTGCAAGCTTCATCCTGCGACGCACGCGATACCTACCTACGGACGAGCCAAGTACATCGAGACAACCATCCCCAGAGGGAGCAAAACGCAACGATGGCTCTCATATCTGCCAAAACGATTATAACATCTGTCTCCCTTTTCCATCTGACCCTCGCATACTTCTTCATCACCAACCCAAGCTCCATCAATGAGCAAGCGCTTGTCTTCATGCTGGGAGAAAGCATGGGAATGGTGAGTCTCCATCACATCATGGCTGCTGGTCGCGACGTCTCCGAAGCCTGGCTAAGCTGACTCGGCTTATGATAAAGCCCTTAGCAAGAGGATTTGAACTGCAAAGTCCTCCACTCGCGTTCCTCGCCGCTGTCCTCGTCTTTATCGGCTTTAGTGATCTGGTATCCCTATCCATGCCCGACGAAGTCTGCCTAATCTTCCACTGGGGCACACAAGGTTGGCATCCTATGCCCGACTTCTTCTCATGATGGACGCTAATTGCCACACAGCTCCCCTGCGATCGTTCCTGTCCCTCGGTTTCGTCGTCTACATATTTCTTTTTGGCCCATCGTCTCCCATGTACGACAAGTCCTCTCGCAGCCACCTCTCACACCCGAGCTCGTATAACCCATCATATCGCCCTGCTGGCTGGGGCGGTGACATGCTAAAGAACCGCCTATTCTTTACATTCATCTTTACCGAAACAATGACATGGTTCTGGGTTTGGATCACGTTGCGCGAAGAGCGAGATGCGATCTTGAGCAAGAAGTCTCGAAGACGAAGCCACTCGCATTCCTTTTAGGAAACCAGCTGTTTTCACACATTTTTGGTATCACGGAGCAATTGTTGCAAGGTGTTATTTGGATGAGACAACGAAACGCACGAAGGAACTAGATACTTAACATTATTTAGCAAGAGGCCCATGCTGCGAAGGCCACGCAAGGGCTATGGGTCTTGCAGAAAGACCTAACAAGCCAAGAAACAAAGTGAATGGCTGACAAATCCCGATCTAGTAAGAGTTCTGAGACAAGCCAGGCTGGCTGATTTTTAACCGCATAAATAATAGTCTGTTAAGCTCTATCGTTCCATGATCGTATATAACAAAAGAGGTATCCATAAGGGGCTATGCACCATTCGATATTTGAACGAATGATGTCAAAGCTGAAGAATCAGAGAGACGAATGAAGCAGAAACACAAACAGCAGTTGTACCGTAGAGCTTTTGGCTCCTGTAATGAAGCGATTCCACCACTGTCGCCCAGGAAATTATCTAGTATAATTCGTCAAGTCGTTGAACTGCTTTCTAACGGAGAATTTTCATCAAGTCGCAGGCGCCTTGCCCGCACTGGTCGTGGGCAGGCCCTCTGATTTATTTTGAATGATGGTCGGCGCTGGTTCTAGGCTCGGCTGAGGCTCATTCTCTTCAAAGATCTGCTCCTCGATCCGCTCCCCCGGTCCGCCTATTACCGGGCTAAAAACGTCAACTTCTTCGACATCGTCGTCGTCGTCTCCCGATCCCTCGTCTTCTTCTTGAATCGTGATTTCTCCAGATCGGCGTCCCAGGCCAGAGGCACTAGCGCTGCGGGAATGCGAACCGGAGCCACTGTTGCGTTGGCTTTGAGAGGGCCCACCAAAATTGTTTAGCGTCGGGCCCTTGAACAAATTGCGTTTCCGCTTGGCAAACATGATCCCTGATGCAAAAGGGTTAGGCGAACCAGGAGCTTGTGGGGGACCTTCGGATGGCATGCCTTCATTGAACATATTCAGGGTCGGCGGAGTGGCTCGGACGAGACGAATATTGGATGGGAAGGCATGCGATGTTGGTGTTGCTGGAAGCACCTTGACAGAGTGGTGTGGCGAATGCCCTCGCTGAAGAGGTGTCTTGGACATCGAAGTAGAGAACGAAGCAGCGGAGCTCGTAGACGACGCCTTGGAATGCGAGTGATGGTGGTGATGGATGGATCGAACAGAGGATACCGAGGATGATGTAGACTTTCGGCCGCGAAGTCCAGCTGATGACCGCCTGACAGTCGATCTCGGCGTAAGAGGAGAAGGGGACAATGACTGTCGTTTGTACGATGTCGCGAGCCGAGGTGGTGGAATCGTTGGTGACGCTAGACTTCCCGATGCCGTTCGCTGGGTACTGCTCCCAGCCTGATAGGTCTTCTGGCCGTTAGCCACGACCCCCTTCGGCAGTGAAGCAGTTGGTTGTGTTCCTGGTGAGGTTGAGTTAGGATACTTGCTTGTTTGTGGCCGCGAACTTCCATCTTTACTGCTGGCTGTGCTCCCCTCCTTTTTGTGTAGGTCAGGGGTGCTCTGGCTGGTTCGTCTGGCGTGGCCACGTCTCCTCCTTGTCGCACTTTCGACAAGCCAATGTGTCATATTCTTCCAGTGGGATATCAGCGGCTGACTAGGTCTCCTTCGTGGTCTCTCATGGCCGTTCTGCTGATGATGCTCGTCACTAGCATTCGAAGCCAGTGCGTCTGAAGTTGTGACTAGGTGAAGGGTAGAACCTCGAGACCGAGCACTACGTATCAAACCCTCCTTAGGTGGTGGAATAGGCCTGCGCTGGCGAGATGTCGATACGGATCTTATCGAGTCTTTGTCAACAGGTGGTGGAGGACGATCGCCATCCTCATTCATTCCCCCTGAGTCCCTGCCGACTTCTGGGAGCTGTGGAAGGTCTGTCACAACATAGTCGACATAATGAGCGCTTCGTCGCTCGCTCCTCCCCCTGTTCCGGGAGTTTGAGGGTTCAAGTCTCAAATGTCGCCCGGTGCCGTTCGCCTCGTCAACTTCGTGCAGGATTGGAGCCATTCTTTCTAGCCGACTAGATGCGGCGGATAGTCGTCGAATGCTGCGGCTGTCGATCTCTCTTTCTCTTCTCTTTTTCTCCCTGCGCTGCATCTTGCGCTGTTCCTTTTCCAATAACAGAGCCCACCAACCAGCTAAAGCATCACACTTCTGTGCCAAGACGCTTTCAATCACTCCATCAATGTTGACACCAGAACTTCGCATTCTCTGTAAGCAATCCTTCTCCAACGGCGTCGAGAAAGGGGGCGGTTGCTGAACATCTAGAATGGCTCTCTGTGTCGGGGCATGCTCTGCCAAGAATGAATTCGAGAGAATCTCGGGCAACGATGGACGTAACAATGGCCGTTTCGATAGTAATGCCTTGATCAAAGGAATGGCCTCTGGGGGCATATTATCGGGAAACTTGGGATCGTCGCTCAGAATCTTGGTTCGGGTAATATTATCGTCATCATCATCGAACGGAAGTTCACCACAAAGCAGCGCATAAAGGATGATGCCTAGACTCCAAACATCAACCTTTTCACCAGCGTACTTTTCACCCTTGAGCATCTCGGGCGCAGAATAGCAGATGGTGCCGCAAAATGTCTGTAGATGGTTCGTCCTCCCCTCGTACTCTCTTGTAAAACCGAAGTCGACCAGTTTTACGTTTTCGTGTTTGTCGAAGAGGATGTTCTCAAGCTTGAGGTCTCGATGGACACATGACTGATTGTGAACATAGCTAACTGCGCCGACGAGTTGTGTAAAGATCTTTTGCACTTTCGGAACAGGGAGCGGGCCGTGCTCGAGTAGGTGATTGTAGAGTTCATCGCCTTGTGGAAGTCAGTAGGGTAGCCAAAGAAGAGGCGAGTAAATAGTTACCAGAACAGTACTCCAGCACCATCCAGACCATGTTTTCAGTGACAATAACTTCGTATAATCTTGCTATATGTGGATGTATGAACTGCCGGTGGTGGTGAATTTCTCGTGCAAGGTTCGAGTCGCCCTTGTTGGCAGACTTGAGAACGACCTTATTCAGGTTAGCCATCGTCGAGGATAAGCCGGCACTGTGCTAGACTTGAAGTACCTTGGAGCCATTGGTCAGTTTATGCGACGCCAGGTAGACTTTTCCGAAAGATCCCTTTCCGATCAGTCTCCCAAGAGCGTAGTTGCCAACGGATTTGAGGTCATGGCTCGCGAATTCGCTACGAGCAAACATTAGCAAGTCGACATTTGGGAAGGTTGAGAGTCGTACTCGAGAAGCTCCTGATACGAGCGGGCAAGCTATTACGTGTTAGGCTGTGTGTTGAGGACGCAATAGGATTCGCCAAATGTCCATACCTTCGCCTTGCGCACAAGCTCGGCTTGTCCTTTCAAAGCCTGCATCCCTCCGCGCCTGATGCCGCCTGGCCACGCCGCGAGGAGGGAGACCGAGTATTGGTCGTGTACGTTCGGCGAGGAACACGAAGCGATCGGTTTATGTCGAGCGGTTGGGGAGGAAGAATGACGGGAAGGAGTCCCGTTGGCGGTAGCGTATCAATCGAGAACTCTGGTGGCACATGCAGAATGACCGAAGCAGGAAATTAAGTATGGTAAGGACAGACTCGTAAGGGGATTAATAGCCGTATTCCGAGGAGGTCATCAAGGATCGCGTATTATTAGACTCGCTGCGTTCAATGAGGTCGTGATAAGCGTTTCGTTTCGTTTCGGTCGCTGCTCAATCATTTGGTTGCGGTGAGACACGGGGATGGCAAACGGAGTCAAATCAATTCGCAAGTCGTCAAACAATGCAGCGCCGCGGCGACGGAGAGAGGTTCGAGGATGTAGTCGAGGGAATAGCACGAGAAATAAACATAACAAGCGGAAAGAAGGGGAAGAAGAAACTCTCGCAGGTGAGGTGATGTGACTGACAACTGTTTGTTGTACGGAGCAAGTTAAGGTTTGGGGAAATATTTTGGGAACTGGAGATTGGATGTTGGTTGGAGCAGGGGTACTTGTGACGCCAGCATCAGTTCACCAGTCAGCAAGTACCTTGCTCAGACGTCAACATGAGTTAGCGTCCCCCAAATTGATGGATTGGGCACGAAAAGTCACGACTATCGGTGCAACTCCAGACCGAAGATAATAAACTTGACCATCTCCAGCTCCTATCATCCCAATCGTAAAGACCCGAATTTTTCGCACGATGCAGCATGCTTCTCATCCAACGGCCAACTCCTTGAAGCGGATAGCTACGACTTTGGGACCAGGGGATAAGCATGAACAGGGGATATCCATTCGTCTGACGATGGGATTGAGGCCCTTTAATCAAAACATGCAGGGGACGTCACCGCGTCACGTAATTGGGTGTTTCTACGGAGTATAATGCGAGCATGTTTCTTTGCCTTCAAAAACTTGAAACAATCCCTTCAAGAACAGCGGCTTGTCGTCGGTTAAATACCTACATACTAGTGACATGATCCTCAACCATTGAGTGCGAAGAAGCTTGTATCACCTGATTCATGGTTCTGGATCGCCATCGATTTTGCCCTCATAGTCCCTAATAGCAGTTGAAGATCCTCTCGATAATCATTTCACAGACACTTGCGGAGTACAGTATGCTTCAGACTTACGACCGGTAAACTACCACTCACATCACATATGAATGAATGAACTAGCAGAGGTATCAATCAACAACTGAGCTTCACTTTACCTCCGTGGCCGTCTGTCAAGTCGCGTTTTTCTCTGACTGCAGCTGATCGGGATTAATTGCTCCCCTCACGGCCCATGCATCATGCCTCAAGGTAGGGATAACTGACGTCGATGACAGTCCTTGACATATCAATATAATACTACCTCTATGACAAGTGACATGACATGACATGGTCGAGACCCGGGTATGGCTAGTAACAATCCGATTAGATAGACGATTATACTAGTCCCCCTGCGGCAAGACTGGGCTGTATACTACGCAGTGACAACTTTAGGAGCTACTTATTATCTTAGCAATGGCACGATGACGTTTGGCATAAACTACCAGTCACTTGGTTACATATGAAATCACATCCCTCTTTCCCGAACAAGCCAGCAGGACGTAGACTCAACTGGTAGGAAGCGTGCCGAAAGGCCTGAAGCTCATTCACGTCAACGGGTCAAGGGAACGTCTGGTCCATGGCGGAACGCCTCTCGAACAATGGCCAGCATCGACAGAACATGACAAGCTCATCATTGGAGATCACAGAACTCCGACCGGCCATTTGTAATATCTGCATAATATCCGAGTGGCCCCTCAGTTACCGTACCTCTGAGTTTTGGCTGCAGAAAAGTCGTTTGGCCGATGGAACTCAAATCATGACTGGTATGCAAAAGATGAACGAAAATGGGGTTATGGACAAAGGCACCCACACCAACTGTCAGAGACCCCAAGCGCATCGTCGCAATAAGGTTTCATGGGCTTTCGATTTTGGCGCAGCCAAGCGCAGCCATCATGCGACCGCGGGTGCCTGCGCCAGTAGCGCCTATCCACGACTCGGGTTTAAGGTTTATGAAGCTATCCAGACTCGGCCAGACAGCTTCGATAAAGCTTAGTCTCTCATCCTCGCGACTCATCAGAGGCTAGCGCTGGAATGTAGACTATCAAAACCAAGGAATTCAGAATGCCTGTCAACCATCGACCCCATTGGTGACATTGTATCTCATACTGCGACGCGTGGTTTTTTATGCTTCCTTGATTGAGGCTCAAGCGCAACCAAAAAGGGTATAATCCGAATGACTTCCCGTTGGCAAAGTCAGTTTATCAGGGCGTTGTTCCTGGCTAAATTTGTTCTGAGCGTTGTATTTGAGACGATCATGTCCCGATCAGTTCAATCCCAGGAGCCATCTCAAACCTCAATATCATCGTCTCACGGGTGCTGAACAAGGCCTGGCCAATATTCTTTCCTTGTTCCACCTCACCCACAACTTGTACATCCAAGATGGTCAACCACACGAATAGCTTCCTCCGCCTGTTGGCTCTCGCAGCCTTGGTCGAGGGATACTGGCGCATGTCGTGTAGTATCATACAGACTGGCCGAGTTGATCCCATCATTGCCCCTGGAACCTTCTCAGCACATGTCCACAAGGTCTCTGGTGCCAGCAACATCAACATTGACTCTACCTTTGACAGCCTCCAGGCTTCAAGGTGTACTTCCTGCGAGGTACAAGACGATAAATCAGCCTACTGGACGCCCCAGCTCTTCTATCAGCACGCGAATGGGAGCTTCCAGATGGTTCCAAACGGCGGGACTGTGATATACTACCTCGGCCGTGGAGAGAACAAGACAAACATCGAGCCATTCCCTCCGGGCTTCAAGATGCTATCCGGAGACAACTTTGCTCGATCTTATGATTCCAAGGCAAAAACATATAGTACTTCACGATACTCAGGTCGCCCAGTAGCCGACCGAGTCAGCTTCGCGTGCCTGGATAGCTCAGGGCCTTCAAAGGAGCGCAACTACATGTGGAAGACAGATTGTGATAATGGCATGAGAGCACAGATCCATTTCCAATCATGTTGGAATGGACAGGATTACCAATCTGACCAGAGCCACGTCGCCTACATGTCCCAAATAGACAATGGTATCTGCCCCCCGAGCCATCCACGCCAGCTCCCTCATCTGTTCTTCGAGGTCATCTATGGAGTCAACAACATCGACAAAAGCAAAGGTGGTCGATTTGTCTTTGCTAATGGAGACACTACTGGCTATGCGTTTCACGGCGACTTCCTAAACGGCTGGAATCCTACCGTTCTTGCGACTGCTATCAAGAAATGCATCAACAATGATAGCATCGGGGGAGCAATCTCAAAATGTCCCATCCTTGCTGCTTCACAAACACCTTACTTTAGCGACAACTGCCCAGAGATGGCGCCCCTGATTGATGAGCCCATTCGAGGCATGATTGATGCTCTTCCTGGGTGCAATAAACCTTTCGGTGGCCCTGGCAGAGCGTCGCCGGTAGTATGCGACGCTAAGCCAGCCATCAACAACCTTGGAGATGCTGGCATCGGATCCATGTTTGATCCTGCTGTAGGGGATAAGGTTGGCTCCTGGTCTTTCGTTGGCTGCGCTCCTGAAGGCAGTAGCAGCAGAACCTTGAACAAGTATGCTGTGAGCTCAAACAGTATGTCTATAGAGTATTGCACAACGACATGCAAAGCAAAGGGCTATCCACTGGCTGGAATGGAAAATGGCCGGGAGTGTTACTGTGCAGGAGCGCTCACATCAGGCGCCTCATACACCAAGGCTTCAGCATGCACGTCAACAAGAAAAATGACTTGTGTAGGCAACACAACACAGTATTGTGGAGGACCAGACTTTCTCACGATATGGAATGACACCTCATACACACCGCCTACAGAGCTCGTTGTTGGCCAGACTCAAATCTCAAAAGGCGCGGCTACATACTATGGATGCTATGCTGAGGGCAACACTGGCAGAGCACTCTCAGCTGACAGCACAGCGAACGTGACTGGCATGACAAACGAGATGTGCGTTGCATTCTGCCAGGCAGGCGGCTATAAATATGCCGGCACAGAATACTCCCAGGAATGCTATTGTGGCAACGATATTGTCAATGGAGGTTCCAACATAACAGATATATCTCAGTGCTCGATGCAGTGCAAAGGGAACATATTCAGCTACTGTGGTGCAGGTAATCGACTGAGTGTGTGGAAGATCAAGCAACCCGATCAACCAACAGGACCGATCACGGCACTCGATGGTGCTGCCCTTTGGAAAGGCTGCTACACGGATGGAGGGTCAGGGGGCCGGACACTTCCCAGTGCCACCTTTACAGGCTCTGCCGTCTCTCTCGATACCTGCTTTTCGTTCTGCAGCAAACTCAACTACCCCCTATTTGGAATGGAGTATGGGCGGGAATGCTACTGCGGCTACTCGCCCAAGACGCAGGCCACTGTTGCTCCAGATGGCGACTGCAGGATGCCGTGTGCAGGGAACTCTTCCCAGAAGTGTGGTGCCGGTAATCGCATATCTATCTGGAACAATACACTTTATACTCCCACTGTCAACCTCGAGGCCCTCAACACCCCACCAAAGTACCTCGGGTGTTATACGGAAGGGAAAGGTGCTCGCGCCTTAGGAGGTGTCAAGACAACAAATAAGAAGATGACCCTCAGTGTCTGCTCAAACTTTTGTTCCAGCAAAGGATATCCTTACTTGGGACTTGAGAACGGAGAGGACTGTTACTGCAGTAAGAAGGGCCCTTCCAATGGTAGTGTTGAAGCTCCAGCATCGCAGTGTAATGTTGCCTGCAAGGGAAACAAGTCACAGAAGTGCGGTGCAAGTAAGAGGCTGAATGTCTACCGCCTCGCCAGAGTGTCAAAGACCAAAGTAAGAAAAAGATCTTCCGCGAGAAGACAACCACAGGAGCAGATATAAGCCCCTTGAAGGGGATATGAATATTCTATTTAATGCACTTTCCGCTGGATCAGTTTCATACGTGTCGCGTTGCACGATTAATATAAATCCTCAATGAAGCTATTCTGAACTTTCCGATGAACCAGCATGGCCGCCTTTGGGTATTGCGTGATTGTTGGCATAACTATCCCTCATCTCACACAGTGAGAAGTCGAGCCGGTGCTGCCTTTCGCGGTAAGCAAAAACTAATATATTGTGTTAATGTGCGTATCTTGTCTGGTATGTCGACAAAGCGGCCCAAGGTTGATCGACCAAAGGAAGCGTCAACTACAAGATTCTGACAACTTCCAACAAGGTTTTCCGCAAGCAACTTTCAAGATATTACGTATACGAGAATAATTGTCATCAAATGAGGCCTGGTTTCGTCGACAATGTTATTTGAAGAGTGTAAGAATCGCCAGTGTCTGCAGCGAGATGATCTCATTCGCCTGTACAGACGTCAAAAACCCCACAATGAAATAAAGAGAACCGGATGAGAGAACAAGAATCTCAAGACTCGCTTGTCCAGGATTCTCCTGACATATCTGATGTCAGTACAAATAAAGTCCGCAAATGCCTTGGACATCCCGAAACCATCGATATATGGGCTCCACGAAACTGTACGCCAGTAGATCCAGACTAAAAAATGGGTTCGCTCACCTCTCCCCCCTCCGGGCATCAAAGCTTATACGGTTCGTCTTAGAGCGTCCTCTATGTCAAGAAAAGCTGCGGAAGACCCATTTTATGAACACAAAGCAGCAGTCGCGTCCTAAGAGTCATCCAAGTCTTGGTCTACCATCTTCACCACAATTTTGCCTCCAGCAACGAAGCCCAGTCAGCCACACGATCAAGCCATCTATGTATTCAATAATGAACTAAAAGTCCCACCAAAACAGAAACCCAGGATCCCAAAGCATCGGCACGGAAAGCTCAGAGTTCATAAGTCTTGAGTTAACGCCAAGATCCATACCAAAGTATTGGTCACAGCCTACGGAATGTATATTGCCAACGGCAAACAGGAGTCAAGTCTCAACTCAAGACTCAGAGTCATCTATGCTTTCAACAACAAGATGACCGGCATTAGGGACCTTCCCTGCAACAAGACCTTGGAACTTGAACCAGTGCCAGTCCACCCCGGAGGTCCCGTAACGAATCCAAGGGGGACCAAGTAGGGACAACGCAAAGCTAATAGCTTTACAGTACAGACTTCAGCGGTCAATTACTGGATCAACCGGTGACTTCATTGAAAGTCGAAGTCGCTGGTTGATCGAGAGGAACCTGAATTGTACCATATGTTTGAGGTTATGTACTCGACAGACAGAAGGGTAAAACAACACATAATTCGAAGAAGGTTGAAATGAACACAAGCAGGAGAGTCACTAATGTCTGAAGTATCACTCACTATTTGTGAGCACCTGTATTGACTGAGTGTCTATCAGCTCGAACTGTGACCTATAGCGACGTTTAAATTCACTACAGTTTAAAAAAGGGGTATGAAGTCGCTGTAATTCTCTTTCACACTGGATATGGATGAGACAGTCCTTGGCCTCTATCTTGCAGGACGTTATATGACGACCGAGATTCGATCATGATATGGGTAGTTGTTTTGAAGAAACTTGAGAGGTTTATATTATTGACGGAGTATCGGGGGATTATTATGTCCTGCTTCCCCATGAATTAAAGAAACATCCTCATTATTCATAACAGTGCCTTCATGGAAAATCCCAAGCGACAACGAAGCTCCAGTTCCAATAATGTCCGTCAGATCAACCCTTGTTCCTCCAACCCGTGTTTCAAAGCCGCCATCTTGCTCATGACAAGGGTAAGGCTATCGAGCTGATCGCGCATGGTGACAAGTCTTTGGCGTTGTTGCGAGTGAAATGTATCGAATAATCCGGTGGTGGCTTTGAGTGATGCCAGGGCTTGAGTGTCATCACTAGTGCAGCAAGAAATATGGCTCAGAAACTGGGCATAGCTGGTCCGCATTTCTTGACCAAATTCGAAGTCGGCGTGGGTGATGGATGCGAGAGTCTTATTGAGATCGTTCTCGATGAGGCGGAATGAATAAAAATGCTGCTGGGCCTGATAGAAGTACGCCTCGGAGCCGGGTACACATCTAAGGTGCATGATCGCCACCTCCAACTCGTCAATCGATCGATGCAAGGAATCGGCGAGCTGTCTGAATTTCAGTGCCTGATCGAGTTGGTGTTGTTGGAGCCGGCTGTTGTGCTGTGTGAGCTTGAACACAGCACATGCGGCTTCGTGAAGAGAAGAGGAGATTCGCGCTGTGTTGGTAGAAGACATGATTGTTGTGTATAACTCGATGCCTCGAGTTTCCTTGTTGGCGTAGCAGATTATTTCATTTTTAATAAGAAGGTGAGTTGAAAGATTGAAATGTGAGAAGAGAAAAATGCTGAAGGAAGAATAAGTTGTGTCACAGGCCAGACCTTGTGTGCCCAGCTTGACACTGCACGCAACCGCCATGACACCACCAACCGTATTGGCACCAATTAATCTCCACCGTGATATATTTGTGAACAGCAGAATTCTGCTTGTTCCTTCGTCTCACCTCATGAGCTATAGTCTTAGGGTTTTGTATGCCGGATCTGTACGAGGCCAGTTATAAACGTGACGAGGATGGATCTGAGCAACATCAGCCACGGATGTCCCGAAAGTAGTACTTGAGAAGCGATATCACCCAGAGTCATTTAACTTGAATGCCGCCTCGAGTTCAATTTAAGAGGCGAAGGGGCCTCTTTTATCTCGTCAACGGAGCCGACAGAATTGCTGGAACAGGAGGAACTGTAATGGCTAGACCAACCACTGTATCCTCATCAATTATAACGTGTGTCGTTCTATTGTACAATAGCACCCATGTGTAGTTAAAAAAAAAAACCTCAACGCTATGAATTATACACAAGTTAAGTATATTGTAAAGACAAATCCCAATAGTCCACATAACATAGATTGCTCCAGAGCAGCTGTGTAGATAACTCTGACAACAATCAGACATATATATATACAGAGATTGAAATCACCTTTGTGTTAAGGAACAATCCCAAAAGCTCAAACCATCTACAAGTCCAACCCAACAATAAAGTCATAAGCTGATATCTTCCAAACAAGTCGACTTCCGCCAGCTCAAAATGCGTATCCATTTACATATAGAAACAAACCCTGTATTATCAAGCCAGTAAGTAGAAAGATACAATCTTCACACCAACTACGTAGTTGTAGATATCAAAAGATGCTAATGTATTTATCTCCTTCAAGAGATGTATTCACGATTCTAGAGCTCATAACGCGAGACTGCTACAACACCGGTGATTGAAAATCATAGTACTGATGTTCAAAGAAAGCTGAAGATAGCAGGCGTACATAATATGCACTCGAGGCCACGCGATCATTCCGGTGTGCAAGTAGTGATTGGTGGGCGATAAAGACCAACATGAGCGTACTAAGTAGGTTCCTTTTGGTTAACGGATGGACTAACTAATGGTCCTCTACATAAGAACTTAACTGCTTGACTTCTGATACAATCTAATCCAACTCGCTTCCTCTCTGATGTCAGAGCATAGATTGGAGATAACCTCGCATAGGTATGTAGCTACACTTCCTCCAACTCAAATATACTCAAGACAATGAACAAGTGTATCGAATCCCTCCCGATGGTATTGCTTGCCTATGTCTACATAAGACTTGCTCATCCTAATGCCGCTGTGTCCATGAAGCGAATTCTGCGGATCAACAGTCAAGGAGCACAGCATTGATCGGTACTTAATAGATATTCGCCGTACAATCATAAACCTCTTGCCCATACGCAGGTGCCTCGTGTAGACTATTTATCCGAAACCCATTTTTAATCAAAGTATGTTGTCAAGAGAGCTTGAGTAGCATACGTAAGCGGTATCCTATTCCCCTTGCATTCTGTGGCGCGACATGTTCTAGTAGTGCCCCTAGATAATTTCAAAGCTTTCCGCAAGCTCCCGTTCGGTCTCTTTAAGTAACAACAATGAACGTATTGTGACGTCGGCAGTTGGGGGACTTTATATTACCATCATGAACTTTGGTGGAAGATGACGAGTTGGGGGTATTTAGCATTGTTCAGGGGACTCGAGACTAGGAACACGTCTGACTGTACATAGACAAACATACAGATGAATTCAACAAGGAAAGTCTATCATATTCAAAGTAATTAATGCCCAGAACATCCGACTCAACCGAGGTAGAAGACGTTGATAATTGGCTGCTAAGCTGGCAACCCGGCTCGTTCAATCTTGGGGTACGGAGTAGTTTGGGGGGATTGGGGGATCTCCGGAAATGAACCAGTAGCAAGGGGAAACTCAAAAGGATGGTAATGATGCCTATTGGCCAATTTGCGGAGAAAGCGACATTGAATCCTACCCCGCAATTTAAGTAAATGGCATCGTGGGGTAAAGCGCGAGGTTTGGGAACGATACCGATTAGTGCCGGTGGATCTCACCTGAACTTTGCCAGAATATCCGATAGAGTTCTTCCACCAATGACACGTCCACTATCAAAGATATCGAACGGTCTGGCATAATTAATATAAAGACGTGAGTATGGCGTTGATAATATGTTTCCGTATCAGCAAGTCATTCAATAGTCAACATGTTGTTCAATAACCTTGTTTCGGCGGTTGCCGTGTCTGCTCTTGTGTCGTCAGTTGTTGGCACCTCGTCTCGCAACTCGGCATTACCCAAGAGGCCCCATGTTGAAGCTGCCCCTTATGGTACAGGGAAAGCCTTTCCTGCCTCTCCCGCACGATCCCGCAAGGACTTTTGTTATGTCAACGCGGGTAAGGGCAAGAATGTCGACGATGCTCCAAGCATTTTGAAAGCGTTCAAGAAGTGCAACAAAGGAGGCACAATTGTTCTTGACCAAAAATACAGCATTGCCTCGCCACTTGACTTGACATGGCTCTCTCATGTCGACGTTATCATTACTGGAGAGGTCAACTTCAAGTCCGATCCCTACTACTGGGCAGACCACAGCTTCAAGTATGACTTCCAGAACATGTCTTCGTTCTGGAAGATTGGTGGCAAGGATATCCATATTTATGGCGATCTGACGAAGGGGGAGTCTCTGCTTGATGGCCATGGGCAAGCTTACTGGGAAGAGATGGCTGTCAACAAGACTGTGAGTCATGATGCACTCTAGCACTCCTTTGCTTACCAACAATACTAATTGTTGCCAAGTTACTCAGACCAATCCTGTTGACGATTGAGGACGCACATGGCCTTACCATGTCAAACCTGCGAATGCGCAACCCACCCAACGTAAGTCTCAGTCACATCCGGCACAGTACCAAGCTCACAGAAATCAGTGGTTCAACATTATCATCAACAGTACGGACGTGTTGATCAGTGATTTAGACCTTGAAGCCAAGAGCTTGAATGGGGTCAAAATCGCCAACTCTGATGGTTGGGATACTTACCGTTCCGACCGCATCGTCATCCAAGACTCCGTTATCAACAACACAGACGGTACGTTCCCAATTCAGGACTTTATGGTCACATTCTGACAGCCGCAGATTGCGTATCCTTCAAGCCAAACAGTACAAACGTGGTTGTTCAGAACCTCGTGTGCAATGGCTCTCATGGTATCAGTGTTGGTTCCCTGGGCCAGTACAAGGGCGAGACCGACATCGTGGAGAATCTTTACATCTACAACATTTCCATGTCTAATGCCAGCGATGGTGCTCGAATCAAGGTCTGGCCTGGCGTTGAGACTGCCTTCCAGGATCTTTTGAACGGCGGCGGCGGTCTCGGCCGTGTCAGAAACGTGACATACGATACCTTCTACCACGAGAATAACGACAACGCTATCACCATTACTCAGTGCTATGGTCAGAAGAACCAGACTCTGTGCAACGAGTACCCGGTAAGTTCAACAGACACGTGTGAACTATCTGTTACTGACATAATGCTAGGCAAACTTGACTATTGAGGATGTCACGATGAAGAACTTCTGGGGAACAGTATCAACTAAATACGACCCACGAGCTGGAACTCTCGTTTGCAGTGCACCCGATGTAAGAACTCATTACCAGATACACATTGGAGTTAACTAACTTATTGCAGCGTTGCAGTAACATCGTGGCTGAGGATATCAGAGTCCAGGTTCCAAGCAAGAAGCCACCGGTTTACGACTGCCAGAACATTGACACGAGCACCTTGGATATTACATGCCGAGACCCAACCAGTGCCAGGGACACAACTAATGGATAGGCATACAAGGCTGATAGACCTGTAGTGATTCAATATCTACTATATTACCCATGACGAAAACCTCACTCTTAACTACATGTTCCATGACACGCATTAAGGCCCATTGATTGGCGTGCTGGCCACTGTGAACCCACAATACACGGCGTTTAGATAAGCGCTTAGATAGAGGATTGATCCTACGCCAACGCCGATTGAGTATAGTTGTGCTTACGACGTAGTACAATCAGTTGTAGCTCCTTTTGCTCAGCCCTACAAGGATGACGATGCCGGCAGGGCGTAGCAAGGACTTTCTTATATCAACGCGTATGTGCAGGTAGGATAGTATGTTTGCTTGGAAACTCGTTTGCAACTATCATAATGGAAGAACAGGAGGTTTCCCCATATCGCGGCGCGCCGTTCCCAAAGAAATGGCGTCGAAAACATCCACGTTCAAAGAATGGATGCCTTACTTGTCGCACAAAACGTAAGAAGTGCGACGAGGTTAAACCAATATGCACAGCGTGTGAGAGGTCTCAGCAAGACTGCACCTGGCCAAGGACGGAAGAAAAGCAACAACCAGACATGCAGCTCAGCGTCAACACAACACAAGCTAGCAGTTCCAACCCACCACAAAACGTCAGCCTTACGGCATATGGTGTTCCCAGCGTTCAATCAGGATTAAGAGCTGCAGCTACTTCATCTCTAAGAGCCGCTCCAGCATATGGAAACCTCGCCTATCTAAGCGATAATTCCCGGAGACTCTATCAGCACTACATCAGCGTCACGGCCGAGATGCTGACACGTGGACCAAGCCTGGACGGGAACCCATTTATACAGTACTTGCTGCCGCTGGCGTCACATGATGCGCTGGTGCTCAACTGTGTCCTCGCCATTGGGGGAGCTCACGTCGTCGTTAACGATACGTCAGCTAGTCATAAAGGCGCCCGTGGCTTGGAGGTAGCTGCTCGTAGCCATTATGCCAACGTGCTATCTGGAATACAGAAGCTTCTGTACTATCGAACTGGACAGACAGTCTGTGCACCAGAAGCTGACACAACTCCACCAACTCCTTCCCGTGTCCTGCTTATTCTACTGCTCCTCTGCGTATTTGATGTGAGTGAAATCGGTACAGTCTTGATACCAAACATTAACAGGACAATTCAGCACGTTCAGGGTAGCTCCGGCAGCTCAATCTATCACCACCTCAAAGCCAGCCAGGAATACATCAAAGTCCTCACGAATGACCCCAATGCTCCTGATGAGTTACGGAACTTGAGAGGGTTCATCCTCGAGCTATACACATACCATACAATGAAGCTCGCAATTACTCCTCGAAGCCTTACATCCAGTGAGTTTGTCGAGATTGACCCATCCGTACAGTCATTTGATGTCCTTGATGGGTATAAATCTCGAGGATACCTGCTTGGTTTCGGAAAGCAGTTATTCGAGCTGGTGCCCAGAGTTGCAAAGCTTGTTGAGGCTCGACGCAACGAGGAGCAACAAAACCCCAAGAGGCTAACGGCTTTGTCAAAGGAGTGTGACTCCTTACTGCAGAAATTGCATAGTGTTGACAAAGCCGGCGACGAAGGCAATGGTCTCCGGCCTTACAAAGAGCGTGCAGGTGCGACAATGATTTATCAGAACGCGTTAATCGTATATCTGAAGTCGGCATTTCAACGGAACATACTTGCTGATCCGGAACTGATGTTCGAGATTGAAGAACGGATTGACCAGATGATGCCCAACTTCTATAACCTGTTTGTCAGCGAATCACCATATCGACGTATGCTCCTCTGGCCAGGTGTCATTATGGGTTCTTGTGCACGAAGTGAGAAGCATATTTCGGGTTTCAGGGCAGGTTTTAAAGCAAGGGCGTCAGGGACACCAGGTGCAGTAAAGATAGGAGCACGGGTTGTTGAGCTGTTGTGGAATGACCCAGACCCGCGGGCCTATGGTCCCCGAGGTTTGTCATATATAATGACCAAGAATGGCATTAGCTGTAGTCTGTGTTAAGAACAGCGAGAGGAGTGGTACCGTACATCAACATTCGAGCTCCAATTCAACTGACTTTTACGCGAATTGATTAGGCTGTTGCCCTGCTCTTCTATTATTGAATGTCGCATACCCCTGTTCGCTTCTCCAGTGCTTGTCTGGAGCAACCGCGAGTTACCAATTTTCTATCGCCGAAGAGCTAATTTCAGTATCCTGATATGCTATCGTGATCTTATCTCTGCTATCCTGCTACATCTGATATGGTATGCATAGGAGATCGGACAAAGCTAGGCCCCTTCGCCGATACCAGGATAAGCTGCACACTCTGATTGGTCGGGTGCCACTTTATTGTCTGACAACATCTGAATATCTCAAACGTCACTCAAGTGTGTAGATATTATAGGTTGTATTATTCTGTGCTTCTGCTCCTCTTGGTAATGGCGTCTTCATCACAGCAGCCTACAAATTTCGCCTCACAGTCCCAGATGATTATTGACCTTACTGTTGATGTAGAACCAGCATTATTTGAGGTCCTGAACTTCGATGGCCAATTCCGTGCAACATATCTTTGAAATACTGCACATATGAAGCATGCGCTGCATGTGCTAGGTGCCAGAACGAAGCTATTCCGACTCATTTGCAAATTACTTACAAGATGACGAAAGTAACTTGCTCATCACCTCTCCCAATACTCCTAGATGCGGCACTACAATAGCCCCGCTGCCAGCTAATGCCTTAGCCTTGGCCTCTGCTATTACACCGCCTGGGTCTAGGAATGCACCGGCATAGCCCATAGTTCTTCTCTTGGGAGCTGTGTTTCCGGCAGCCATAACTATCATTGGTTTTGGACTCTGCGTGGGTCTTCCATATTGCTGAATAGCCTCTGCGGCTCTTAGTTCTGCCTCGCCACCAATCTCGCCAATAACGATAATTCCCTCTGTTTCCGGATGAAGAAAGAACAGCTTTAGACCATCGACAAGCGTCGTACCTAGAGAATCTATGTGAGCCGACCAAGTTTGTCGTGACAGTCAGCAAAGCGAAAATTCCAGACATACCTGGCATCGTGTCTTCTCCCGTACCGATAACAAGACTCTGACTTAACCCAGCCAATGAGGTTGAGTCTACAGCTTCATAACTGAGGGTTCCACTTTTGGACACTATGTCAATATTATGCGGCATGATACCAGTACGGCATTGAGAAGGCGTAGTAATGCCTGGACAGTTAGGGCCAACTAGACGGGTATTGGATGAGTTATGAAAACATCATGGATATATAGCATATCATGGATTGGTATGTGCTCGGCCACTGATACAACAAGGGGTACTTCTGCTTCTGTTGCCTTAATGATTGCAGTAGCAGCGAATTGTGCTGGAACAAAAACTGATGTTGCATCAGGATTTAACTATTCCACGGCCTACAAGCACATTGATTAAGATGGGTTATAATGTTTGAGAGCGTAGGAAAGAAGGCTTCCCTCTTGGACTGTGTTGAACGCGGGAAGGCCTAAATGCTCTTGCTCACCTTTGACAGTGGATACTCCGTCAACAACATTGGTTCCACATGCGATAGTATCCTTGGCGTTGACAGTGGCCTTGTATGTATGTTAGTTAAATCCGTTGAGAATATGTTGGTGAATACATACAACTTTACCAGTGAATCCTAAGGACTGTGTGTTAAATCTTTTCTTTGTTTGATTTTCCTTCTGCGCCTCATCTCGATCATGAGACAAGAGTCCTTACCTTGGTAGATGACCCTAGTATCTTTGCCGATATTCAAGTTTGCAATCGTGTTGTCTCATACATGATGCCTGGGTGCGGAAATTGAGAGACACCTGTTGCCACCTTGAGCCGGGGGCATCCGAGGCCTTTTCCAAAGAGAGGCCAATGTCGTGCGAGCTGCCATTGCTTGCCCTGAGGAACCGAAGATTGTATTGAGAAATAGTATAAATGAGGAGAGGTCTTTACTAATTACAGTATGGTGAGTTGAGAGACCAACTCAAGCAAAATAGTAAATGTGTCGTAAATTTGAATTATTCAATGAGCATTGTTGGTCATATGCCGTACAGCCGTTTCGGCTACACGGACTAGGTTTACCATGGAGTGACATTAAAAACGAGTTATTTGCAGTGCGTGTGGATGGGGCGTTAGTGAAGCTTAATGTTCTGTTGAACAGCCGAAGATTTCCATCATGTCCGTATGACCGAGATAAACACCTGGCCAAGACAACAATCTTTTTTACTTCAACTATGCCGTCCATCCCTACTAAATTGCCTATCATGAATCCGATGCGCAGGTCGCGGGCGCGTCAGGCCTGCAGAACTTGTAATGCCCGACGCGTGAAGTGCAATGTCGTCGAGAGTTGGTCGTGCTTCAATTGTCAAGATCATCAGGTAACTTGTGAGCTCCACGAGTCCCAGCGCGGTCGACATCACAGGCCGATTCTCACGCAGGTACCAAAAAGTCCAGTTCGTGCATATCACGACGATGCCAGCGTCACACGGCACGACAAAGATAAAGCACCCGAGTCTGTGCCGTCACCGGAATCGGGCATTCTTCACCGCCCAGGCTCGCGGTGCAGACACAAGATTCCCAGACTGTCAACCAAATCATGACCCTGAGGAATGCCACAATACAAACCCAAGAGTTGAAGGATGGCTGTGACATTGAATGCGAGCCCTCCTTACCACGAATGAACCCAAACACAAACACAAAATGAAGTTCAAGATATTCATATAACGAAGACCGACCATATGACGACGAAATCGTTTTTTTTTTTTTTTTTTTTTTTTTTGCGGAGTCTGCTTTAATAACATATCTCCATGGCACGCAAACTTCACCAGTATCACAGTCCACGACTGACCAAGGCTTTGTCTATCAAATCCCAGAAGGCCTGAGCGCAAAAGCTGTAACATCCCAGTGGGAGCTTGAGCGCAAAATAGCTCGCATCCGTCCATTACAGCTTGAGGGCGCATTTTCGTTTACCAGCAAGCCAACAGTGGAAATATCCCCATGGGATATTTTAAATGGTCCTACACATGCTTTACTATCGTCGACGAGCCAGACATCTGGGACCAACATCGCCGAGGCATTATACCGCCCCTACTTTTGTAGCCCATGCTCTTCATAGGCGTCATGCATTGTTCCGAACAGGACTCGGAACAAGTCGGCTTGGGTTCACGTCAGCGGGCAAAGTATATCCTATATAATCGCGCCAAGGCATTGTTTGACGCTGAAGCTGAACCCAAGTCACTTGTGGTCATACAGGCTTTGTTTCTCATGAGCTTCTATAGAGCAGGGCCTCTGCTTCAAAAGGATACTCGCCACTGGCTTGTTGTGGCTGTTAGTCAGGCGCAGACAAGAGGCCTACATCGAGCATTGCGTGAGGAGAAGGATAAAACCCAGCAACTCCGAAAGCGTGTGTTATGGTGTATATACATCCATAAGAGGCAGTGCGCGGATGCCTCAGGTCTTCCTAATCCGGTCCGAGATGAAGACTGCGATGTGGAAGCTCTGGATAAGAACGATTTCCAATATACCTTCGATTTTTCGTTATCATCGTCCCGAGCGGCAGATTCCATTGTGTATATAATTAAGATGGTCAAGGTATCCCGAGTGCTTGGTCGAATAATTTACCGGGATTTTTTACCTCCGATGCGCTCGAGCTCTGTTAAGCGAAAGGAAATAAGAGCCGCACGAGCTTTTTGGACAGCATCATTACCTGCAGGTATGCACCTCTCGCTCAACGAAACAAGCAGCAGCCTCAGCTTTCTCGCCAGCATGCTCCATTTTTCCTACAGCCATCTCCATATTCTTCTTTACCAGGCAGCGACGCCAATTGAAAAGTTGCGATTCAGACTGCGGCGCGGAACTCTACTATAATCGAGCATATAATCATTTAGGATCTCATGTGCCATACTCAGATCCATGTCACCACCAATGTTTTCAGTACGTTGTGTATTCACACGCTTCAGCTCAAAGAGCTCCAAGGCGGGCGTCATTTTGTAGGCGAACATCGTGCTAGCTTTGTCTTGTCGGTTTGTGAGAGTTACAGAAAACGTGGGAGTATAAGAATCGGTCACTTCAGTTATTTTTTCAATCCTTGGACCACACGACAGCGCTGAGGCTACAGATTGAAGACGAGAGTCGTCACTCGACGAACCCGCCACAGCAGCCTGGGCAGCATGTCATGAAGGAACAACCACTTACACATAGATCAAGCCAACGTTCAAGATGCTAGTTGGCCCATCGAGATACCAAATGTCGGTCAATTTCTTCACACACAGATTGAAGATTGGTTTATCAATGGAGACTGAGGGGCGATAGACTGGTACATGGCTGACTTTCTTACCAATGCATTACCACCTTGGAATATCAGGCTTAGGTCCCCTCCAACTTAAATGTTTCCCTATACTTGTCTTTATTGGTTCATGAATTCCTGCCTCCAATTTTTATCCCTGTTGTTCACACTCTCTTATACAAAGCTATGCTCAAGCTTAGGTACCTCTACCTTTTTGTGTTTATTCTAACAGTTATTGTTTCCAAGGACTCCATAAAAGGCAATCTTTCCCTTAATTGTCTTAAGGTTGGTCCGACTATATTGGCTAAGTGATTGAATTGTAACTTTATAATAACGGCTTAGTTAATTCGGTATACTTAAAGTGACGTTAGGGATAGGCCGCAATCTAATATTTCCCGATTATTCTTTAAATCTTACAGTTATTATAATGGCATGTTATTATATTTAACTAAACGCTAAACTCTCTATAATGGGTCTAGAACTATATATATGCTATATACTTAATAAATTCTTTATATAATATATATTAGCCATCAAATTTATCGATAATTAGCGATATGCTAACTTATCTTGATGTTATTGCTTTTATTTTAGCCCCTGCCGCTATTATTATAATTGCCTGCACTAAAAACCTAATTGGCGGAGTCCTACTAGAAATAATTAGTTGTAAGTCCTATGCTACTTTATAAGTATAGAGGCCTGTTGCCTATAAGACCCTACTTTAAGAAGGTTAAGCTGAACTTACCCTGCCTAATTACTTCCTTTCAAATCCTCCCACAATCTTCGCTCTAGAGCAAACAGATATCTTATATCAGCAAAGATCCCGCGCAAGAGCTGTTCATGTTAACTACTTATTCCTCTTAGTATATACTTTAGTAACCTACACTGAAATATAGAGAAACTTCATTATTGGTTAAGAAGCCGATTAGTAACTCTTATTTAGCAACGAGAATCAGATAGCGAACCTGCAAATCTTAATCTTGCGCTATTAGCTAGGCAATCTAGCTCTTTTAAATAGTCTTTAATATTTCTATTTCTAGATAGTATTAAGGTCCTAGTTAACCCTCTAGATGCTAATGTTAATATCTGTTTTGTTTATAGTTTAATAAGCGATTGCACTAGCACTTAGATGGCGCGTAGGCAACCTGCACCCTGGCCGAAAACGCTCCTTCTATCTGAGCTACCTAAAGCCTGTATACTTATATATGGTTATGATGCATATATAGTGTTGAAATCGGTAGCGTCTTCTAATAGACTTATTGATTATGCTATAAATCTTCTTACCGATCTTATAAATAACTGATAGTGTTGTAATGCCTTGGACTATCCCCTTATCTTTATTATCTATAGCCTAGGTAGTCTTATTTATAAGGAAGCTATACTGCTATCGCGCAATAATCCAAATCACTCTCACTAAGACTTCTTTATATATATTAAGGGCGTTATATTTATAGGTATGCCCTATAAGGGCTTGTAGATGGCTGACTGGTTGGGAATACCTACTAAAGCTCTGGGCCTGGTTAAGTCTATTAACCGATTACTTCTTAAGGTATTAGAAATAAATAATTAATATCTTAAGTCTATTTATATTAGATTTCTATCTATAATATAAGAGTAATGTAAGGCGGGAAGGCAGCTTGAGATTGCCTGTTTTTTTAGGGAACTACCTCTATTTATGGTGGGTAAAGTTGTGTTAAAGGAATTAGCTATATTTAAGGGCTATGATCTAATTACTATCTATGCTAATTATGTAGATATGGTTAAGTTTGGGTCTATAGAAGAGACTGGCTTTAAAAGGGTTGTTGGAGAACTTATAGTATGGAAATTGGATCTCGCTAAGAGTAGTAGGTAAGCTTATTTATGTATTACTGTCGCTGAAGTTATACTTTTAGGTTTAACTACCATTTAACCGGAGATAAATGCTTTAACTGGTAATTATTCTATAAGGCGAAAGCATTTAACGACTAGTTAGTGTAACCAGACTGTTTATTATTTTGCTACTACCTTTTAACTTATATATAAAAAGAGCCTAGAATACATTATCTTCTATTTTCGAGAAACAGGAACTTTATAGGATGTGGGGGAGTTATTGCTGAGCTTTAGAAGCTTCTATTTGCTTATCCTGGTGGCCAATAAGCCGCTCTTGTTGGCTTAGGTGGTATAGGCAAGATATAAATTGCCCTTTAGCTTGCGTATCTTGCTAAGAATAATAACTAAAGTTACTAGCAGTACTCTATTATCTAGATGCCTATATTGAGTATAGTAAGCTTTAAGTAGGCCTATACTAGAATGATTAAAGTATTTAATATTAAGTATGCTGATAATAAGGACCTAAAAGAAACTTTTAAGGACTTTTTTAGCTTAAAAGGGGCAGGAAGGTGGTTTCTTATTATTAATAATGCTGATGATATAAAGACCTTATATGGAATGGCCTAGGAGCCAGGAGGAATTGCAGATTATATTCCAGATTGTAAGTAAGGTTATATTCTGTTTACGATACGGTCTCGTGAAGTGGCTATTACTGTTGCGTAGACTAATATTCTTGAGTTACCTGAGATAGATAAAAAGGATGCTAGAACCCTCCTGTAGAAGTCCTTAATACAGAAAGATTAAATGCAAGATACAGACTTAGCCGATAGACTGTTATGCAAGCTTGCCTATCTACCGCTTGCAATTATGCAGGTATTAGCATATATGGCAGTTAATAGAATTTTAATTAAAGAGTATATGCGACTACTTTAATATACCGACTAGGATATGGTGGAACTGCTTAGTGTTGGATTTTGCGACGGCACCTATTACGATGCTGCTTAAGGTGCAGTTATTATGACTTAAATGGTATCCTTCTAATAGATCTGTGCCCTAAATGAGGAAGCTGCGATACTACTTTCGTTTGCATCTTGCCTTGAACTGAAAGCGATTCCCTGAACCTTACTACCTCGCTTGGGTACTGAATAGAGTATGATATGCGCTATCGGCATACTTTGTGGGTATTGCTTTTTAAGTTAATGGGGAGATGGCGATATGTTCGATATGTATAGCCTTGTACATCTGGCCATACGGAGATGGAACGAAGAGGAGGGTCGTGATGAAGGAATATAATAGTTGGCACTGGTATATATTACTGAGGCATTTCTAACCGATGACTGGGAGAATCGTGAGGTGTGGCGATAGCATCTGCTGCATGCGCTTCAGGTCCTCGCAAGTATGGGTAGTAACAGGAGTGAAGATGTATGTAAGCTGAGATACTGGGTTGGCTGATGTCTGTATGTAGACGGAAAGGCAAGACAGGCAGTGAGCATACTAGGACATATGGTTGCAGTTGAAGAGACGATGTTGGCAGAGAATCATCCTGATCGACTCGTATCATAGCACG